>NC_064563.1:124293783-125543783 GCF_937001465.1 Orcinus orca
GTACATGACTCTAAGCTAGTTAATGCGTTAAATATCCAACTGAACAAATCCTTGTTCACAAACCATATAAATGTATCTTTTGTTAGGTTTATTTATGTATGTTATATATGCATAGCTTTTTTTAACATCTTTATTGGACTATAATTGTTTTACAATGGAGTGTTAGTTTCTGCTTTATAACAAAGTGAATCAGCTATACATATACATATACACATATCTCCATATCTCCTTCCTCTTGCATCTCCTTCCCACCCTCCCTATCCCACCCCTCTAGGTGGTCACAAAGCACGGAGCTGCTCTCCCTGTGCTATGCGGCTGCTTCCCACTAGCTATCTGCTTTACATTTGGTAGTATATATAAGTCCATGCCACTCTCTCACTTCATCTCAGCTTTTTAAACGATCCTGAAACAATTTTATTTAAGTATATGTATCTTCATTTTTACTCTAACTGGCACACTTACTCCATAAAATTTGTCAAAAGTAAATTATATCCACCACAGAGATATATATATGCATACAGATAAAGAGAGTGAGAGAGAAGGAGAGAGTTTGTGTGTGTGTGTGCGTGTGTGTTTAAGGAAATAGATGTTATGTAATGTAATTTTCAGAAAGCCTGAATTCTAGCATTGTCTCCAGTTAAACATCATTGGTAATTCATTCAATTTTTCTGCCATTTGATTTCTATTCCTATAAAACGGAATAGTTACAGGATGAGTCTAACATAGTTCTAATGAACTGATAAAATGTTTGTGAAATTCTTTGTAAATTTTAAAATGTTATTCAAATTATTTTTCAGTGAAACTTGCAAAATTGTTTCACATCTTTATCTTATAGTAAATTGAGATGTGGCTTTTAAAAAGAAGAAAGAAAAAATACATATCATTTGCTGTACTTAATAAAATGAATATAGTATTCTTATCATGGAGTGAGACATATTTGGTTTTGAGTATTTTGTTTTCTTTTTGTATCTTCAGACATTTATCTCCACTCACTAAACCCTTACACAATCTCATATATTTCCCCTTTAGACCAAGCATCTAATTGCCATTTTTATTCTCTGCTTTATAATAGCTGTCATTGAATAATGGAAGAATCAATCATTTTTTTTTTCCTTCCTGTCCTTGATGCAACAGAACTTTATTATTTTTACTCCAATGACACTGAGAAGGTTGAATCAATATTGACAAAACATCAGGTCTTTTTGAAAAACCTTACTATGATAGCACTCAAAACTTAACCATTTCACATCTTTCATAACCACGGAAATTCAAAATTTATTTTCCTCACAAACACATACATCTTTATCCCTTGGAAAATCATTGGGTTGCATTGGAAATGCTTTCACCATAATTGACTTCCAAGGCACAGGACTAGGATTCATCTCCATATCAGAATAGAATCAAGCCCTAAACAAAAGGAACTTTATAATCAGGTTTGGAAGATTAATGTTTCTTTAGAAGTGGAAGCAGATCTTGGGAGCAATCTGATTTTATTCTTACTATTGATAGAAAATTTGAGTTTCTAGCTGAACCAGTAGAAAAACTTACTTGTAGATAAATGAATACTTTAACCCTGGAAATAATTCACACTTAAACCTTGTTCATCATGGATATTGATTACTAGAAAACTCTCCAAACCACATGCATACCAAAATCTCTTCCTGTTGAAATATTTCTAATATTATTCTTGACGCTTTAATTTTTAAGTGGTGAGATAGATAACAGCCTTTATTTATTTATTTTTGCATAGCTCACAGTTTATCATACAGTCTCATGCTTAATCTTCTAATAACTTTTTTTCCAGATCTGTCATCTGATCCCTGAACTTACCTTTTTTTTTTTTTTTTGGTTTGTTTCTGTGGCCCTCATTTTTTCTTTATCCCTGAGAAAATTTATATGAATCTTGAGCTTTGCCATTAAGCAGTGCTTCTCAGACAAGATATATAATTCAACAGTTGATCTCATTCTTAGTTATTAAAACATGAAGAAAATTGATTGAGAAAAAAATTGTCATGCAGTGAAATAGAAAAACAGACTATGGAAAGTGGCTATTTAAAAATATTTGTTTTAAAATGCCTATTTACATGATTATCATTTGGTCCTCAAAGCAACATAAACTTGTGCTCTATACACAACTTGTGATGAAGTTGGCATCTTCCACTTTTTGCAATTTTGAATATTAAGTCAAATTTATTTATTCAGTCTTGTGTTGATAGATGTGTAACTATAACTCAGGTCTCCCAACCATTGTTCCAGATTTCTTTATATTGAAGCATACTGCCTATTCTTCTTTAAATACAAACATGTATGCTCTCATCCTTTTTTTCTTGAATACTGATATTCTCTGCCAGTAAATTTTTCTAAACCTTTCTCTTTACTTTTTTCTTTGAAATCAATGGCTTTAATATCAGAGGCAGCAGGCTTACATATAAGAAAGAGTTAGCATTTTGAAAATTCAAATAGTATTTGGTGATTTCCAAAACTTAAATATTTAAGTTGATGCCATTACCATCAGAATCAAAAATAATTATTTTAAAAGATCATAGTAAACAATTATAGAGCATTTTTCTATGTCTTTTAAATATGCAGAAGTTTACAGATATTGGAATTGTGTTCTCAGTAAAACCAATTTCAATGATTTTTGAGTTAAAGGTTAAATTGTTACTTGATTTCATGTATAACTCATGATGGTAGCCTGATCAATCATAGAGACAACCTGAAAAATTAGTAATAGCTGTTCATAAAGGAAAAATAGGTGTATACATATATACATATATGTATGTATGCATGCATTTCCTATCTATGCCATTCTATCCATTTATCATATTATTTATATAAATGTACATATGCATGTTTGTATAGGTACAGATATATAGGGGTATGTGAATATTATTGCTATACTTACTTATATAGAGAGAAGTAAATTGTATATCCTTCCCTCAAATTGAATTCGTTGTAATATGTTTGCATTTATTATTATTTATTTATTTATTTATTATTAATAGTTTAAATTTTCTTTCTAAATAACTGCACACTGAAAACAAACACAAATTTGATTTTCTCACATGGCATGGGTAAACCCAGAAATTTTAGTTTATTTTGGTCTAAGTATGGAGTATTTATGCAGGAGGAAGTTTGTGCAAATAAAATAGAAGTGAATTTACATTTCTTGCTCCAAAAGAAAGAGTCAAGCGTGACACAAAATACAAATTTGTGTAACCTCCATGATCCATCAAGCAGAATTGAACTTTCCAAAGGGGACAAATATAGATTGATGTTTTAGAAATTACTACAGGGCGTAAACCATGCTTTCAGTGTACAACAAGCCTGAACTATTAGCAGAAAATGTCCATGAAAATTGGCATTTTAAAACAAATTTACATTGCTTTATCACTGCTATGCATCTTGTTGCAGACAGAGTTGATGATTTGAAATCATGACTGATTTACGAGCACTGTAGAAATGAGGCAGAAAGTTGCCAGGGGGTCCATTTAGGACAACCAATAATTACACTGAGAATTAAGTTGTATGAAATTGGAAAAGTGTGAAAGAGTTCATGGCATCAGTAATTACACTGAAAAAAAAGTAATAACTTTAAAAATTTTGCTTTCATATAAAATTCCTCTTCTGGATATTGTGTTTTTTCATATTAATTTTCAGAGTTAGCTAGTATTATTGTATAGACATCTGTTTTAAAGTGAGGTAAGAAAAAAAAACTTAACTAAACTTTCTTCAGACTGTGAGTATGAAGAGAGTAAAAGTCAGATGGGAAGTGATTTCTTGTTAACGTCAATAAAATACCATATAATATAATTTCTATCACTTATCCATCTTTCTGTATAATAATTGGACAGATGAGAGTTGGCAATTTCATTCATTTTATCATGCTATAGTGGCCTAAAAACTCTTTGCTGAATAATTTGTTTTGTTTCATTGGTTGAACATAGACACGTAAACAAAATATATACACAATTAAGTGATTCAATTAATTCTACAATCTGGATAGTTTTATCAGTAAACTATTTAAAACACTCTCAGCAGCAACTATAGAACTAAATAATTTATTCATTAGAGAGATCATTTATTATAGAGTGTGTAAGGATATTGAAATTGGCTTTCAAATCTTACTACATACCATTCAAATCATAATATTTTATTTGTTTATTATAATTCTGAGGAAATACATTTTAAGTATAATTTTTAAAAATTATACATTTTAGGGCTTCCCTGATGGCGCAGTGGTTGAGAGTCCGCATGCTTATGCAGGGGACACGGGTTCGTGCCCCGGTCCGGGAAGATCCCACATGCCGCAGAGCGGCTGGGCCCGTGAGCCATGGCCGCTGAGCCTGCACATCCGGAGCCTGTGCTCTGCAACAGGGGAGGCCACAACAGTGAGAGGCTCGCGTAGCAAAAAAAAAAAAAGAAAAAAAATTATACATTTTATAATTTAAGTGCATTAATAATTTAAAATATATGTAAAAATTTGATTATATACTCTTTCCACTTCAAATACTTTTCCAGCCATATCTAAATTTTTCACCTAATGTCTTCCAAAACATTTATTTAGTGATGGAAATTTAAGATATTTTGGATCACACTCAAATTGTTCTACTTTTTTTTTTTTTTAATTTATTTTTGGCTGCGTTGGGTCTTCATTGCTGTGCGTGGGTTTTCTCTAGTTGCTGCGAGAGGGGGTTACTCTTTGTTGCAGTGCATGGGCTTCTCATTGCAGTGGCTTCTCTTTGTTGTGGAGCATGGGCTCTAGGCATGCGGGCTTCAGTAGTTGTGGCGCAGGGGCTTAGTTGCCCCATGGCATTTGGGATCTTCCCGGCCCAGGGCTTGAACCTGTGTTTCCTGCATTGGCAGGTGGATTCTTAACCAATGTGCCACCAGGGAAGTCCAAATTGTTCTACTTTTGACCAATGGATTAATCTTTCTAAAGTAATGCTTTCAAAATGCCATTTCCAATTTCAGTAATCTTCAATGACTCTGCTTCCTATAAGATAAAGTTCAAAATAAAATTACCTTAAAACAGATTTAACTTTGTGGATATGCTTTGAACATTTATACCCTGAATTTTTTTAAGATAGAAAAGAATAAACTGGAAGGTATTAATAAATTATTTTACCAGTATATTGGAAAGTCCAATATTAAGGAAGTATGAGCAGAGACACCATAAAAAGGAAATAAGTAGCCATCTATTCCAAAGTATGTGTATAAGAACAGTATGCTTTGATATCTTTGGAGATGTATTTTCATATCAGTAAATTTGCAGATCCAAATTATTAAATAAATGTCATGCATCCCTTCAAGAGCAAGATGAAAACTGCCAACAAGAAAAGAGTCATCATAACTTTAGTCTTGAAATTGATTTTATTTTTCAAACCATAGTGAAACACTATTTAGGAGATAGGTATTTCCCAGAAAGAAAAGAGTGATCCAAGTTCATGAAGTGACTTTTTCTTATCAGAAGCGTAGTTTGAAAAACTTTCCACAGGAAAAGAAGAATCAGGGTGTCATATAGAAAGAATTTCATCTGGACAAAGAGGCAGCTGTAAAACGTACACATTGCTGTACAGTACACAGAGGAAAAGGGAAGAGAGAATGATAAAACATTTGCTCAAAGAGGTCAGAGTCCATATTCTATTTCTGTTTTCTCCTCCTCCTCCTCCTTCTTCTTTCTCCTCCTCCTCCTCCTCCTCTTCCTCCTCCTCCTCCTCCTCTTTCTTCTTCTTCTTCTTCTTCTTCTCCTTCTTCTTCTTCTTCTTCTTCTTCTTCTTCTTCTTCTTCTTCTTCTTCTTCTTCTTCTTCTTCTTCTTCTTCTTCTTCTTCTTCTTCTTCTTCTTCTTCTTCTTCACTGCAGTGTGAAAAAAACAAACCAGATATATTTTAAGGAAGCCAAGGACATCAGAGTTAATAGTTAACTTTCCTGGGAATAGTCTGGAGGTATGTAACCTTCTTAATGAAGCTCACATCCTCATTCTCATCTTGGGACAATTACCTGGTATGTAGTAATAGAGAAATACTGCCCAAGGAAGGTGTCTAATTGAATGAGTCTGTGGAAGAACTCATGGCTCCTGAGAGACTGTGAGTGATGTGCAGGTGACTCAGAAGTTCATGCATGCTTATGAGCTGAGAGGGCCCACGGACAACAAATTTAAAGGCAACAAATAGAGTCCACACTATGTGTGATCAGATTCAAATAGATTTCCAACATTATGACTGAAGGGCTGAGCCAGGCCCAGCTCATAGGTTCCAGTTCAGTGAACAAATTAGACAAACTATGAGCCAATAGTAGATCTGTGGCTCCTTTACCCCACTGCCCTTAGGCCCCCAAATATATCACTATAACACCTTGGAGGTAATCAGGAGGTCAAAGGGGGACGGATGATATGAAACTGAACAATAATTAGAAAGAGACCATTTACATGGAAGAAACTGAAATGTAATTAATTGGAAAGTTCAGTTCTCCTCTTTACTCTAAGAGAATAGTCATCCAAAGAAAAATTATATATGTTTCAGGAAATATACTAAATTTTATTTGCCATTTAAGTTGTGTTATTTTCCAACTGCTGAGGTAAATAATTATCACAAACTTAGTGACTTAACAAAAAACAAATTTGTACTTTGACAGTTATGTATGTCAGAGGTTTCTCTGCACTGAAATCAAGGTGATAGCAGGGATTCATTCCTTCTGGAGTTCTAGGGAACAATCTGTGTCCTTGCCTTTTCCAACTTCTGAGTCTGCCTGCATTATTTTTCTCATGACCCCTTCCTCTATCTTCAAAGCCATCCGTGTAGTATCTCAAATTCTTTTTCTCTTACTCTGATACTCCTGCATCCTTCTTGTAATGATTCTTCTGATTACATTGGCCCCAATGTGATAATACAGAATAATCTTCCCATCTCAAGGTCATTAATTTAATCAGTTCTGCAAAATCCTTTTTGTCATATAAATTAGCATTTTGACAGGTTTGGGGGATTAGGATGTGGACATCTTTGAGGATCCTTATTCTACCTAATCCACACATGATATATAGATAAAAAGAAAAATCAACAATTCATTCTAGACAACAGAGGATCATTATTCCAGTATAAAGAAAACATTGAGCTGTGTTGGAGATACTTAAGGAATGAACATATCACACATGTATGGGGTTAGAGAATTTTTAGTTTATTCATTTCAAGACCACTTAAAAAATGTCAAATTCTTAAGTTCTCTACTTAAGTACATGATTGTGACTATTTGGAGTTTTTGTTCATGCCCCCAAAATATAAATTTAGGACTCTTCTTACTCTGATATGTGTCTCAGATAAATAGTAAGGAGATCTTTGTCAGAGACAATTCATTTTCTCTTAACAGCCATACTTCTCATCTTCATTAGTGGCAAAACAGATTTTGATTCAGTAACATTTGTATAAAGCTTACATTTCCCATCTTCGATTTTAGGTACGTATGGCCATACTATTAAGTTTGGAATGCAATAGATGTAAAGTAGTTTATAGAATGTTTTTGGAGTACTTTGTCAAAAAAAAAATGCACCTCTTCGTTATTGCTAGAATTGTGCACTATGATGGCAGGATTTCAGAGGTACCATTTTAGATCTCAAGGCATTATCTAAGACTGTAAAGCAATGAAACACAAGATCCTGGGCTAGTTTACCTTCAAAATGTCTACCTCTGTATTACCATGTTATAAGAAAGAAGTCAATTTTTATCCTTTCAAAAACTGTTAGTTTGAATATATCTGGTGTATTCAATTGATCCTAAGTAAATGATACAGCCCTCATTACAAATCAAACATCTAATACCAATCAGTGAAAAACTTAGTCTACCAAAGTAATGTTTCTGCATCAGATGAACAGTCAAACTTGAAGACTCTATTTCATGGGTGATTGCTAAGATTATGGAGAAGTAGGTACAGTTGAGAGGACAAAGCTGAAGAAGTGGAATTCTTCATGTAACAAGATAATATTCTGATGAATGAATTTGTGTTGCAAGAGCTGTATATTTTTCTCACACTCCTAAAGACTGTTAGCTAGTCTATTAGAACTATAATCTTAACATTATTGTTTTTCTTTTCACATATTACATACCTAATTTATTGGAATTTTTCCCATGTTCTTGAATAGAATGGAGCAAGAGAAGAGACTTTGAGTGCCAGCAAACAGAGAATAAAGAAGTTGGTACTGGAAATAAAAGACAAGAATAGCAACAATGATGAGTAAGTTCTTTGTTCAATGAAGACTGAACCCAGCTTCCATATTAGTGTCCAACACAGAATAAAAGACCTCAAAAGAATGAGAGTATGGTACACCTAATTCACTGGAGATCCTAGCCTTATCAGAGATGTCTACCTTCCAATTCAGTATGGAAGTAGTAGAACTGCTGTAGTCAAAGGAGTTCTGTGGTCTAGAATGAAGGGATATCTCATTGTTAACTGACACTGTCTGATGAATGCTAAGAGTAGAGCTCAGTTGTCCATACCCTTGAATGCATAGATTAATATGCATTTTTATTTTGATAGTAGCAGCCTATACTTATATTTCTACTGTGATGGTCTGAAGTTTAAATTTTTTGGCCCCTTAAAATTAAAGAAGGAAGTTAAGTATTCTACTTGAGTTCTGAGTGTTATAATCTTTATCATCTACTCAGGTATAGTAACAGGAAATTTATTACAAGAATTACTCAGGCTATTCATATGTAAGGCTTACTTTACCTATTCACAATTTTCTCCTTATATAATCTGTAGGACTTTCTAGAGGATCAATCTCATCATGATCCTCAACATGTCATGGCTTTGCTCATACACCATTGCTCATGCAGTTAATATTCAGAATGCCCTTCTCATCCTTCTTCATATGATCTAAATTAAGTCCACAAATGAAAGAGTTTGGCAAATATTTTATGAATAATTTTGATTGATAGTATTCTAAAGTCTCAGGGATTATATTAAAATACTTTGCAGAGTGTATTGAGAAGCTTTTCATTTTTATCCCCTTCCTCACCAACACACAGTGCTCTAAAGTCTGAATAAAAGGAGAAATATCTAAAATTCCATTACATTTTTAAGTGGACAACCATTACATGATCTCCTAGCCACATTACATATTACCAAATTTCACTCCAGAAATGTTACTTATTCACATACCAATAAGTAGTGACTGAGCCCAACCCAATAGATAGATAGATTAGATAGATAGATAGATAGATAGATAGATAGATAGATAGATAGATAGATGATAGATATGCATATTTTTAAATTTACTTTTGGCAACTTGATAGGCAAATCTACCTATATTTAGATCTTGTATAAATTTGTGTTTATTTTATATATCTCACTACTTTGCATGTTTATTTTAAATGAAAACTCCCTGTACAATTCATTTTAATTTATCAAATTTACTTATTTCTCTTTCAGGGGCATTTCATCATGTTGACAAAATTCTTTCTTACTGTATTGGCTTCATCTGCTTAGGCTACCATAGCAAAAAACTGTAGACTGGTGGCTTAACAGAAGCTTACTTTCTCACAGTTCTAGTGATATGCTTATTTTCTCACAGTTCTGAGCGTCTGAGAACAGGTTACCAACATGGTCTCCTTCTCCTGAGAGCTCTCTTCCCAGCTTGCATATACTCACCTTCTGGCTATGTACCCACATGGTGGAGGGAGAATGAGCTCTCTATTGTCTATTATTATTAGGACACAAATCCTATCATGAGTCCCCACCCTTGTGACCTCTTCTAAACTTAACTATATCCCAAAAGCACCACCTCCAAATTCCATCACACTGGGTGTTAGGGCTTCAACATATGAATTTTGCGGGAAACAGTTCAGATCCTAGCACCTATTTTGATATAATCAATATAATACATTTACCTCTTTAATTTTTTAAAAAATTTTATATGTTATTCTTCTAAAATATTTTTGGTACAAATGGAGTGTTACTTTTTTCCAATAAGACATATGAAAAAATTAATTTTTGAACAAGTCCCATAATATCTATCACCAGTTTCTACTGCACTTTCAAAATGATTCCAATTTTATAAGAAATAGCAAGTACTTTGGGACAAAATAAAGGGTAAATTTTCAGTTGGTAAATTCATAGAGGAGGTTTTTGTGCTTCCTCCAAATTTTTACTGAGGTCATATTTACTCCTTAATTCTATTTTTTCAGTACATGTATCATCCGATCCTGAAAAAGACATTTTCTCAAAAAATTGCAATTCCAATCCCTACATTCTCACTTCAGTGCCCATCTAGCTTGCAGGTGTTATTCTCAAACCCATCAGGTTGAGTCATGGTGACCCTTCTACTTTACCACTAAATTCCCATAGTCTATCAGCTCTGCTAAAAGTGTACTGTCAGTTGAGGTCTAGACAGAAGCAAAATATGATTTCAACCGGAAGTACTTGTGAGTACAAAGACCTGGATAATCTCACAAAGTGTGGTCAGAATAAATTTCTAACTCCATATTGCCCCATCCCAGCCTTCAAAAAGGAAGCAGTACTCAGATGAACTATGTGCCCTTCTGCTTTTCTTCCTTTCGATATTTCTTTTCACTTTTTTTCTTAACTACAAGTACATCTGTGCCTACAAATCCCCATTTCTACCTCTATTCCACCATGCTCTGGTTAATTTGATTTGCATAGTAAACTGTAACAACTGGTGTGTGTGTGTGTGTGTGTGTGTGTGTGTGTGTGTATGTTCAAGTACCAAGTACTTATTGTCAAAATTACTCTTAGTGAGCAAAGAGTGGTAAATGCATGAATACTAATAAAAACTTTTTGTTTATATTTTATTATCTTTTGTCTATCTAGATATGCTATTATAGCTCATTGTCTTCCATTCCCAATTCATCATTAAAAAAAATTGATCATGCTTTTGTATAATGCCAAGTTAAAAAAGAAAAATAAAAAATTATACAAACAAAAAAAATTGAGATTTCAATATATTTTTTACTTCATCTGGACATATCAAACCACAGAAGTTATTCCCCAAGCATACTGAGTACTTAAATTCTCCAAATAAATTTGAGAACTTGTCAAATTTTCCCCACTAGAAGTCTGTGATTTCAGTGTAATGTACCATATAACATAACCTTGTCAACAATAATTGTTAGACTATTAAGAATTCTCACTGAGAAATGCTATTCCCACAGTAAAAATTTTTATCTTTTTTTTCCAATGAAACTAATAAAGATAACTTGTTATCTTGACTCACATGCACTTTATTTTCTCTTGGACATATTTGTATTTTAACATTTCCATAATACAGTATTAAATGAAACATTCATTATAATATTTAGTTTTCTAATCTTATTTTCATTTTCCTTAATTTTTTGTCAAAAATAACATTCCCATATAAATGTATCTATATTTATATAAAATCTCATTTCATTTTTAAGTTTTTGTTTATAGATTTTGAAAACTAAAAGATTTATTTTGTCTTTTTTCAGTTCAAATGACTATTTATTTTAACATTTGTTTCCATGAATTTTTCTAATAACAATAGTTATAAGAACTAAAATATGTAATCCATTCTTTTTTTTTTTTTTTTGCGCTACGCGGGCCTCTCACTGTTGTGTCCTCTCCTGTTGCAGAGAACAGGCTCCGGATGTGCAGGCTCAGAGGCCATGGCTCACGGGCCCAGCTGCTCCACGGCATGTGAGATCTTCCCAGACCGGGTCACGAACCCGTGTCCCCTGCAGCGGCAGGCAGACTCTCAACCACTGTGCCACCAGGGAAGCCCCATTCACTTATTTTTAATATTTGATTCAATTTGATTTAGGTTTATTTGTTATAAAATGCAAAGAGTAACATTTCCTTTATAAATAAAAACTTAAGTTGAGACTTGGACCTTTATTAGGAAGATTAAAATGCTGATATTTACAATTGTAACGCTTTTCTCTTCCTTTATTATCTTTGTTGCTTTGTGTTTTTCCACTTTTTCTATTGTTTCTTGTTTGTTTTGTAGTTAAATTACAGATTTTTGCTTCTTTAACTATTTTGGAAGCAATATGTCCTGTTTTTTATAGAGTAAATATGATTAGTGACATTTAAGTCTTTAAGCAATATAATTTTAATTGTTAAAATGCTGAATAAATTATGTATTTTGGGTTTCCATATTTACTTTAAATAGTTTAACATGTATGTGTGTGTGTGTATATATATATATATATATATATATATACTAACTCTTTTGAAGTGTTCAAACTGTTTGTAACTTTCAATAAAATTACAGTGTTTCATCACAATTAAATTTTTTACACTATAAATTTGTTCCTTAACATCTGGCTCTTAATGTTGCTGAGAGTATTAGTGAATATAGACCAATTTTCATTATTTTGGGCCTAAACGTTTTACTTAATGTTTGGATAAGTCAAGAAAATTTTGATAGTTCAATCTCTTTTAAACTGTGTAAAAAGGCAAGAATATTTTTACATGTATTTTTCTGGATAATAATATTTACTTTCTTTAAAATTCTTACCTATATGCCATATACTATACTAAATGATGTACAATTAGTGACTTACCTAATTCTCCCCCCAAACTCTGTGAGGTTACAATTGTTATCATCATTTTTTTTCTCCTTTTACATTAATATTTATTCTGGGAGAGTTAGAATTCTTAAGCAATACACTGCCTTTTCCCAACACTTAATTTGGGGAAAATTCACAAGGTATTAGCCCAGATGTGTATCATCAGAGACCCACAGGCTAACCAAACTGACCAGGCAGTTTTTCTTTTCCCACATGCTGCAGTCTCTGAAGTGTACGGCCACAGGAAGGATTAAATCGAAAACTGGCAAGGGCCTCCCTCCAAGGCTGCACACTCAGCTTCCAGAAGCCCATCAGCCAAGCCCAGGGCGGTTCTTTGTGATCTGCTGTGGAAAGTGGGAGGGAAAGCAAGCACTGTGGTTTCTTCTTTACATGGTAGAGTGCTTGAAGCCCTGAAACTACAGCGGCAAAGCCAGAAAAACAGAGCTCTACCTCAAACTGCCATGGGTGTTTCACTGATTGTCAACAGAGCTTCAGAAGCTGAAAGAAAAGAATCTAAACAATTCTTTTACCCTCTGCTGTGGCTATTATCTTGAAGATCCAAAGAGCTGCTCCTAAAATGACCTTTCCTGGCCCTGGAAAATCCAACAGTGCTTTCAGAAATAGAGGATATTGTTCTTCTACTCTATTAAGAAAAACAAACATTCTTTTCCATTTAGAAGTAGTAAGATTTTAATCTTTCCACCTAAGATTTCCCTTCAAACCTGTTAACTAGCTGCCTACTCCATCTAGCTAATGCTCACTCCATTCTTCTGGATGCTCAGACCAGAATTCTTGCGTTCTTTTTTTCACATATCACAGAATAACAAACCACCCTAAACCTTAGCAACTTTGACAACAACTGTTTTATTTGCTCAC
Organism: Orcinus orca; assembly: GCF_937001465.1. Classification (NCBI taxonomy): domain Eukaryota; kingdom Metazoa; phylum Chordata; class Mammalia; order Artiodactyla; family Delphinidae; genus Orcinus; species Orcinus orca. The sequence continues at coordinate 124,307,200 of NC_064563.1, forward strand.
AACTCTGTCAGTGAGAGTTGGCTTCTCTGAGTGGTTTTCCTTTTGCTCTCACTGGTAGTCACTGGTGTGCTGACCTTAGTTGGAGGGCGAGCTGCAGACTTGGCCGACTGAGCTTCCATTCTCTGTGTCAGTTCAGGGCCTCTCCTTCTGCATGAGGCCTCTCAACATGTTCCTTCCCAGACATGGTACATCCAGGTTCCCAGCCACACAAAAGCAGAAGCTGCCATGCCCTTTTAAGGTTTAGGTCCAGAGCTGGCCCAGCATCACTTTTGCCACATTTACTGCTTAAGTCAAGTCCCCTGGCTCAGCCCAGGTTCAAGAGGAAGGCACTGCATAAGGGCATGAATCCATAAGCAAGGCTGGTGGAGGGCCACTCACCCAATACCCTGGAGTCTACTTTCTCTCCTATTTTACAACTAATCCATCAACAAATGCTATTGGCCCTCCTTTAGAGCGTATCTGGAAACCAACCACTTCTCACCAGAAGTGCACTACAACTGTCCAGATCATCTTGAACCTGAGTCATAACAACAGAGGCTTCACTGGTCTCCCTGTGTCTGCACTTGCCCCCGAGTCCTTGTCTGACTGACAGCCAGAAGGAGCGTGATCATGGTGTTCTTCTGCTCAAAACCTTCCAGTACTTCTTGTCCCAGAGTCCTTATAAGACCTGGGGCTCTGCTCCCCGTCATTCTCTGGCCTGCTGCCTGCACTTGCTCACTCTGCTTCATCCTGGCCTCCTTACTATTCTTCTAGCAGCTCAGACCTCCTCCCATCTCAGAACCACTGCACCTGCTTTTACCTCTCCTTGGGAAGCACTTTCAACATGGGTCCACATGGCTCGCTTCTTCCTCATCTCCTTCAACTCTGCTCATATATTACCTTCTCAATGCATGCTACTCACTACACTCCCCCTGGCACGCTGTATCCCCTTTTTGCATTATTTATCTTCCTCTGTCACTTATCACTTCCTTTTTTTTTTTTTTTTTCTTTGCAAGTGAGGCCAACTTTATTACTGTGCTCCTGAGCTGGGATGATTCTTTCTCTTTTGGACAAATGTTTGCTTTTATTTTATATTTTTAATTTAATTTTATTTATTTTTTTTAATACAGCAGGTTCCTATTAGTTATCCATTTTATATATATTAGTGTATACATGTCAATCCCAGTTTCCCAATTCATCCCACCATCACCACGACCACCCCCACGACTTTCCCCCCATGGTGTCAATACATTTGTTCTCTACATCTGTGTCTCAATTTCTGCCCTGCAAACTGGTTTCTCTATATCATTTTTCTAGGTTCCCCATATATGTGTTAATATACAATATTTGTTTTTCTCTTTCTGACTTACTTCACTCTGTATGACAGTCTCTACATTCATCCATATCTCTACAAATGACCCAATTTCATCACTTTTTATGGCTGAGTAATATTCTATTGTACATATGTACCACACCTTCTTTATCCATTTGTCTGTTGATGGACATTTAGGTTGCCTCCATGGCCTGGCTATTGTAAATAACGCTGCAATGGATATTGGGTGCATGTGTCTTTTTGAATTTTGGTTTTCTCTGGGTATAGGCCCAGTAGTGGGATTGCTGGGTCATATGGTAATTCTACTTTTAGTTTTTTAAGGAACCTCCATATTGTTCTCCATAGTGGCTGTTTCAATTTACATTCCCACTAACAGTGCAAGAGGGTTCCATTTTATCCACACCCTCTCCAGCATTTTTTGTTTGTAGATTTTCTGATGATGCCAATTCTAACTGGTGTGAGGTGATACCTCATTGTAGTTTGGACTTACATTTCTCTAATAATTAGTGATGTTGAGCAGCTATTCATGTGCTTCTTGGCCATCTGTATGTCTTCTTTGGAGAAATGTCTATTTAGGTCTTCTGCCCATTTTTGGATGGGGTTGTTTGGTTTTTATTAATATTGATCTGTATGAACTGATTATATATTTCATAGATTAATCTTTTGTCCATTGATTCATTTGCAAATATTTTCTCCCATTCTGAGGATTGTCTTTTCAACTTGTTTATGGTTTCCTTTGCTGTGCAAAAGCTTTTAAGTTTCATTAAGTCCCATTTGTTTATTTTTATTTCCATTACTCTAGGAGGTGAATCAAAAAAGATCTTGCTGTGATTTATGTCAAAGAGTGTTCTTCCTATGTTTTCCTCTAAGAATTTTACAGTGTCCGGCCTTACTTTTAGGTCTCTATTCCATTTTGAGTTTATTTTTGTGTATGGTTTTAGGGAGTGTTCTAATTTCATTCTTTTACATGTAGCTGTCCAGTTTTCCCAGCACCACTTATTGAAGAGACTGTCTTTGCTCCATTGTGTATCCTTGCCTCCTTTGTCATAGATTAGTTGACCATAGGTGCGTGGGTTTACCTCTGGACTTTCTATCTTTTTCCATTGATCTCTGTTTTTGTGCCAGTACCATCTTGTCTTTATTACTGTAGCTTTGTAGTACAGTTTGAAGTCAGGGAGTCTGATTCCTCCAGCTCCATGTATTTCCCTCAAGACTGTTTGGCTATTCTGGGTCTTTTGTGTCTCCATACAAATTTTAACATGTTTTGTTCTAATTCTGTAAAAAATGTCATTGGTAATTTGATAGGGATTGCATTGAATCTGTAGATTGCTTTGGGTAATATAGTCATTTTCACAATGTTAATTCTTCCAATCCAAGAACATAGAATATCTCTCCATCTGTTTGTATCATCTAATTTCTTTCATCAGTGTCTTATAGTTTTCTGCATACAGGTATTTTGTCTCCCTAGGTAGGTTTATTCCTAGGTATTTTATTATTTTCATTGCAGTGGTAAATGTGAGTGTTTCCTTAATTTCTCTTTCAAATTTTTCATCAATAGTGTACAGGAATGCAAGAGATTTCTGTGCATTAATTTTGTATCCTGCTACTTTACCAAAGTCATTGATTAGTTCTAGTAGTTTTCTGGTGGCATGTTTAGGATACTCTCTGTATAGTATCATGTGATCTGCAAACAGTGACAGCTTTACTTCTTCTTTTCCAATTTGTATTCCTTTTATTTCTTTTTCTTCTCTGATTGCCATGTCTAGGACTTCCAAAACTATGTTGAATAATAGTGGTGAGAGTAGACAACCTTTCCTGATCTTAGAGGAAATAGTTTCAGTTTTTCACCATTGAGAATAATGTTTGTTGTGGGTTTGTCATATATGGCCGTTATCATGTTGACGTAGGTTCCCTCTATGCCCACTTTCTGGAGAGCTTTTATCATAAATCGGTGTTGAATTTTGTCAAAAGCTTTCGCTGCATCTATTGAGATGATCATATGTTTTTTCTTCTTCAACTTGTTAATATGGTGTATCACATTGATTGATTTACGTATATTGAAGAATCCTTGCATCCCTGGGATAAATCCCACTTGATCATGGTGTATGGTCCTTTTAATGTGCTGTTGGATTCTGTTTGCTAGTATTTTGTTGAGGATTTTTGTATCTATATTCATCACTGATATTGGTTTGTAATTTTTATTTTGCAGTATCTTTGTCTGGTTTTGGTATCAGGGTGATGGTGGTCTCATAGGAGTTTGGGAGTGTTCCTTCCTCTGCAATTTTTTGGAAGAGTTTGAGAAGGATGGGTGTGAGCTCTTCTCTAAATGTTTGATAGAATTCAGCTGTGAAGCCATGTGGTCCTGGACTTTTGTTTGTTGGAAGATTTTTAATCACAGTTTCAATTTCATTACTTGTGATTGATCTGTTCATATTTTCTATTTCTTCCTGCTTCAGTCCCTGCTTCAGGTTGTGCATTTCTAAGAATTTGTCCATTTCTTCCAAGTTGTTCATTTTATTGGTGTAGAGTTGCTTGTAGTAATTTCTTAGGATGCTTTGTATTTCTGCAGTGTCTGTTTTAACTTCTCCTTTTTCATTTCTAATTTTAGTGATTTGAGTCCTCTCCCTCTTTTTCTTGATGAATTTGGCTAATGGTTTATCAACTTTGTTTATCTTCCCAAAGAACCAGCTTTTAGTTCTATTGATCTTTGCTATTTTTTCTTTGTTTCTATTTCATTTATTTCTGCTCTGATCTTTATGATTTCTTCTGCTAACTTTGGGTTTTTGTTTGTTCTTCTTTCTCTAGTTCATTTAGGTGTAAGGTTAGATTGTTTATTTGAGATTTTTCTTGTTTTTTGAGTTAAGCTTGTATTGCTATAAACTTCCCTCTTAGAACTGCTTTTGCTGTATCCCATAGGTTTTGGATCGTTTTCTTTTCATTGTCATTTGTCTCTAGGTATTTTTTGATTTCCTCTTTGATTTCTTCAGTGATCTCTTGGTTATTTAGTAATGTATTGTTTAGCCTCCACATGTTTGTGTTTTTTACGTTTTTTTCCCTGTAATTGATATCTAATTTCATAGCATTGTGGTCAGTAAAGAATGCTTGATATGATTTCAGTTTTTTTAAACTTACTGAGTCTTGATTTGTGGCCCAAGATGTGATCTATACTGTAGAATGTTCCATGAGCACCTGAGAAGAAAGGGTATTTTCTTGTTTTGGGTTGGAATGGCCTATAAATATCAGTGAAGTCCATCTTGTTTAATGTATCATTTAAAGCTTGTGTTTCCTTATTTATTTTCATTTTGGATGATCTGTCCATTGGTGAAAGTGGGGTGTTAAAGTCCCCTACTATGATTGTGTTACTGCCAATTTCCCCTTTTATGGCTGTTAGCATTTGCCTTATGTATTGAAGTGCTCCTATGTTGGGTGCATAAATATTTACAATTGTTATATCTTCTTCTTGGATTGATCCCTTAATCATTATGTAGTGTCCTTCTTTGTCTCTTGTAATAATCTTTATTTTAAAGTCCATTTTTTCTGATATGAGAATTGCTACTCCAGCTTTCTTTTGATTTCCATTTGCATGGAATATCTTTTTCCATCCCCTCACTTTCAGTCTGTATGTGTTCCTAGGCCTGAAGTGGGTCTCTTGTAGACAGCATATATATGGATCTTGTTTTTGTATCCATTCAGCGAGTCTGTGTCTTTTTGTTGGAGCATTTAATCCATTCACATTTAAGGTAATTTCCAATAAGTATGTTCCTATGACCATGTTTTTAATGGTAATGGGTTTGTTTTTATAGGTCTTTTCTTCTCTTGTGTTGTCCACTTAAAGAAGTTCCTTTAGGGCTTCCCTGGTGGTGCAGTGGTTGAGAGTCAGCCTACCGATGCAGGGGACACGGGTTCATGCCCCGGTCTGGGAAGATCCCACATGCCGTGGAGCGGCTAGGCCTGTGAGCCATGGCTGCTGAGCCTGCGCGTCCGGAGCCTGTGATCCACAATGGGAGAGGCCACAACAGTGAGAGGCCTGCATACCACAAAAGAAAAAACAAACAAAAAAGGAAGTTCCTTTCGCGTTTGTTGTAGAGCTGGTTTGGTGGTGAATTCTCTTAGCTTTTGCTTGTCTGTAAAGCTTTTCTTTTCTCTAATCAAATCTGAATGAGATCCTTGCTAGGTAGAGTAAACTTGGTTGTAGGTTCTTCTCTTTCATCACTTTAAATATGTCATGCCACTCCCTTCTGGCTTGTAGAGTTTCTGCTGAGAAATCACTTGTTAACCTTATGGGAGTTCCTTGTATGTTATTTGTCATTTTTCCTTTGCTGCTTTCAATAATATTTCTTTGTCTTTAATATTTCCCAATTTGATTACTATGTGTCTTGGCATGTTTCTCCTTGTTTTATCCTGTATGGGACTCTCTGCACTTCCTGGACTTGGGTGGCTATTTTCTATCCCATGTTACATAAGTTTTCAACTATAATCTCTTCAAATATTTTCTCAGGTCCTTTCTCTTACTCTTCTCCTTCTGGGACCCCTATAATGCAAATGTTGTTGCACTTAATGTTGTCCCAGATGTCTCTTAGGCTGTCTTCATTTCTTTTCATTCTTTCTTTCTTTATTCTGTTCTGCAGCAGTGGATTCCACCATTCTGTCATCCAGATCACTTATCTGTTCTTCTGCTTTAGTTATTCTGCTATTGAATCCTTCTAGTGTATTTTTCATTTCACTTATTGTCTTGTTCTTCTCTGTTTGTTTGTTCTTTAATTCTTCTAGATTGTTGTTAATCTTTCTTGCATCTTCTCAATCTTTGCCTCCATTCTTTTTCTGAGATCCTGAATCATCTTCACTACCATTATTCTGAATTCTTTTTCTGGAAGGTTGCCTAGCTCCCCTTCATTTAGTTGTTTTTCTGGGGTTTTATCTTGTTCCTTCATCTGGTACATGGCCCCCTGCCTTTTCATCTTGTCTATCTCTCTGTGAATGTGGTTTATGTACCCTAGGCTGCTGGATTGTAATTCTTCTTTCTTCTGCTGTCTGCCCTCTGTTTGATGAGGCTGTCTAAGAGGGTCATGCAAGTCTCCTGATGGGAGGGGTTGGTGGTGGGTAGAGCTGGCTGTTGCTCTCGTGGGTAGAGCCCAGTAAAACTTTAATCTACTTGTCTCTGTTGTCATCATTTTACAGATGAGTGAACTGAAGCTTGTAGTGACTAAGATTTGCACATGGTTGCAATGTTAGAAATTGGCAGATCTGCAGTTCATTCCTGGCATTTTTATCCCAAAGCCCATCTAAGCCAACATACTGATGTTTCTTCCACCATGGAAAAATTCTTTCTGTTATTTATATTATTCCTTATCTTCTTTTAAATAATACTTCTTTTTTGTTTATTGGTTCTATCATCAGTGATGATTTCCCTATCATCATTTTCATAATTTTTCTTGTTTTTGTTTATGAGAAGCAAAATTTAACTAGGAACAAGTAGTCTTCATTTTCTAAGTTCCAGAGAATAATGGCTTAAACACTTATTCTTTATTCTTTGGAAGGAAATCCAAAGTTATGCCAATGATAATTTGTATTTGAAAGAGCACTTATTTCTTCTAATTACCTCTGATCCTGATTTCCTCTTTGCATGGAAGTATTTTATTTACTCTGTATTTTCCAAAGTTTCCATTATTTTCACTCTAATTCATCCCAAACATGGACCATTCCCAGATGCCTCCACCCCCAAGATACATTTTTGAGCATTTAGAGCTCTGGAGAAGTTACAGTTTATTTTCCTTTTTTTCTCCTGCAGTTAAGCTATGTTTTATGAGGCAAATTTTGTATAACATTTTATTTCAATTCAAACCCCTATGCCTTAAGAAAAATCTATGTTTCTTTGAATTTTTGGCAATGTGTTTCTCAATCTCATTTTTGGTTGTTTATTAGTTTTGTACCTTGAGTTTTCATTTACTTCTGTATTTTAATAAATAGTTTAGTGGGTGTTAAGAAACTAACTTGAGAGCTGCTGCATTGAGTACATTTTAATTTGGCAATTATCCTGATGGAAAGAAATAATTTAATTTACCAAAACAGAAAAACAAAACACTTTATTTCTCACTTAAAATATTTAGAGCAGCATTCACTTCCTTCATAAAATGATTAATAATCATAACTGCTATAGTTTTTTTTGGTAACAGCTTTATTAGGATATAATTCATATACCATGAACTCACCCAGTTATTTAAAATGTACAATTTCATGTTTTGTGGTATTTTCACAGCTTTGTGTAATCAACACCCTAATCTAATTTTAGAATATTTTCATACCTTTAAAAGAAATCTGACATCCATTACCAATAATCTAATTTCTTTCTCTATAGATTTACCTATTTTGTCATTTCATATTAATAGAAGCATACCACATGTCATCTTTTCTTAATGGCTTCTCTCACTTAGCATTGTGTTTTCAAGGTTTATCCACATTGTAACACCTATTTCATTCCTTTTTTATTTTTGAATAATATTCCATTAATGGATATCCACATTTAATTGCCCACTGATCAGTCAATTGGAATTTGGTGGTTCTAATTTCAAGCTATTAAGAATAATGTTGTTATAAACATTCATGTACAAGTTTTTGTGTGGTCATAGGATTTTGTTTCTCTTGGATATATACCTAGAAAAAAGGTGAACTTTCTTCCAGAGTGGCTGCACACTTTTACATTCCCACTAGAATGGATGAGAGCTCCAATTTCTCCACATCTTCAACCACACTTGTCATTCTCTGTCATTTTTATTACAGCATGAAGTAGTATCTCATTGTGATTTTGATTTGCCTCTCTTTAATGACTAATGATGTTTTGAACTTTTTTGTGTGATTATTGGCCATTTTTATATCTTCTTTGGAATAATGTTTAATGAAATCATGTGTCCATTTTCAACTGAGTTATTTCCCTTTGTATTATTGAGTTATAAAAAGTGTTTATATATTTTGAATACAAATCCCTTATCAGATATATGATTTCCAAATATCCGCCCCCCCCCCATTCTAGGGACTGTCTTTTCACTTTCTTCATGGCTTTGTTTGTAGCACAAAAGTTTTAAGTTCTGATGTAGTTCTATTTCTTTGTCATCTGTGGTTTTTGGTGTTGTAGCTAAGGAACTACTCCTATGTTTCCCCTAAGAGTTTCATCATTTTTCTTCTTACATTTAGGACTATGATAAATTTTGCATTAATATTTCCTTGTTTTTATCTTTAGCCTGGCTAACCAGGGTTCATCCTTTGTCAGTCATCCTTTGTCAGTCACTATTGCCACTTATTATTTGAAGGTTGCACTTGAGAAAGAGAGTAAGTCCTTAGTTAGTTAGATTTGAACGTTTTATTGTTGGAATATTCATGTGGCTTGGAGGTTGCTATCATTGTTTAGGGAGGTGATATTTTTCACCTTGTTCATCCAAGGCTTGGCAATGCCCTCTCTGATTGCTCCTGGGAGGGTGCATGCAGCCTGGGGAAAGCACACCTTTCCAGGCTGTCACACTTGTGGATGACTTTCCTTTTTAAGCTCTTGGAGTCATCTCTGGTTCTGAGAAGCTTATTGTTCAGTCAGTGTTTCGTCAGAAGTCTTGTTTAAACCCCTTAAGCCAGTGAATCACGTGCCCTGTGTTGATGGGTCAACATGCAGCCTGAGGAACACTCTAACTTCTGCCACATGTTCCCACTCTGATCACCCCTGAGTATGTGTATAGACGTCCTAGTCCCCAAGGTTGGCTATGATCCCAGGACAGCTCCTCTTAGGTTATGTTTCTTTCTTTCTTTCTTTTTTTTTTTTAAAGCTTTCTCTATTAAAATTCTGGCTACTCAGCTCTTTTGCTCCTATCACTGAACTACCAGCTTCCTCTAATTGCTTTCCACCAAGATCTCCAGTAGTTTTTTTTTTTTTTCCAGTAGTTTTGATGATGATCTTAGTTATGAAGTTTCACCATTCTTCCAAATGAAGTCAGTCCTCTCAAGCAGATCTGAGGAACTTAGTGTCCTTAAGTCCAGGCTCTCCTTCTGGTCAGAACTGCCACTGCACTGGAGCTGGAGATGGACACCAACATTTCCCAACTGAGACTGCCATTGTATTAGAAGGCAGTCTTTGGTGGTGGTGGGGGCGGATAGGTGGCAGCCTTTGGTCTTCTTGGTTTGCCCTTCCTGATATGGAATTTGTATTCTTTGAATAAGATAGTATTTGGTGACCAGGGACCCTGTTTCCTCTGTCTGCTGCACCTGGGGTAGAGCTTCATATCTAAGGAGTAGGGGCTGGGTGGGGAAAGGGATGACAGGCCTTCTCTACCACACCTGCCTGGAATACAGCTTCTGCAACATGAGCTTGAGGGAATGAGAAAAATAGCCCCCCATTTTTGCCTAGGATAGAGTCCTAGGGTAGAGCTCCCAAAACACAAAGTAATGCAGGGGGTCATGATTCAAATGTCACAGACTGGCTACTATTCTTACTGAGACTAGTAGATTTTCTTAATTGAATGATTCTCCATTTGCTATATGACTTTGACAATTTACAGAGACTTTAAATGATTTTTTTTTAATAATTAGCTATTTTGCTGGGGAAAGCATTCATTATGCCCCTTAGTCCACCATACTGGAAGTCCTGCCTATACTAAATTTTAATATCTTTAAAAGTCCCAATAGTTACAAACTATAATAAAACTTTGTCTTTAATTTTGTGCATATTAATTCAGAACTTCAGCATTTTGGGACACCAATAAATAAGCCTGAAAATATGAATGAAATTATATATCTTAATATTAAAGGATCTTGTATTTTCTTATTCATGGACATTTAGGTTGTTTCCACATCCTGGCTATTGTAAATAGTGTTGCAATGAACACTGGGGTCCATGTATCTTTTTGAATTATGGTTTTCATTGGGTATATGCCCAGGAGTGGGATTGCTGGGTCATTTGGTAGCTCTATTTTTAGTTTCTTTTTAAGGAACCTCCATACTGTCCTCCTTAGTGGCTGTACCAATTTTCATTACCACCAACAGAGTAGGAGGATTCCCTTTTCTCCACACTCTCTCCAGCATTTATTGTTTATAGATTTCTTTTGATGATGACCATACTGACCGGTATGAGGTGATACCTCATTTTAGTTTTGATTTGCTGTTCTCTAAAAATTAGTGATGTTGAGCATCTTTTCATGTGTTTGTTGGTCATCTATATGTCTTCTTTGGAGAAATGTCTATTTAGGTCTTCTGCCCATTTTTGACTTGGACATGGAAGCAACCTAAATGTCCATCAACAGAGGAATGGATAAAGAAGATGTGGTACATATATACAATGGAATATTATTCATCCATAAAAAGGAATGAAATTGTGCCATTTGCAGGGATGTGGATGTAACTAGAGACTGTCGTACAGAGTGAAGTAAGTCAGAAAAAGAAGAAAAAATAATAGTATATCACTTATATGTGGAATCTAGAAAAATGGTACAGATGAACTTCCTTACAAAGCAGAAATAGAGACACAGATGTAGAGAACAAATTTATGGATACCAAGGGGAAAGGGGAGGATGGGATGAATTGGGAGATAGGGATTGATGTATATACACCACTATGTATAAAATAGATAACTAATGAGAACCTACTGTATAGCACAGGGAACTCTACTCAGTGCTCTGTGATGACCTAAATGGGAAGGAAATCTTAAAAAGAGGGGATATATGTATATGTATAACTGATTCACTTTGCAGTACAGCAGAAACTAATGCAACATTCTGAAGTCACTATACTCCAATAAAAATTAATAAAAAAATAAAGTTCTATTATGCATTAGTTTATAATTAAATTTTAAGTTGTTCATTTACATAGCTTAGTTTTACTCACTAATGCACTTAGTTAGTGGTAATTACCTAGGACCCCAGAAACAAATTTATGTGTGTATGAAGGATAATAATTTGATCCCAAGACAAGAAATTGCTTTATAATTGATAGATCGTCAATATGAATTTAAATGGAATGCTACATAATTAATTTCATTGACAATAGACCTTACTTAGCTGTACTATGATCACAGCAATATTCAGTAAAGCAAAATCATCTGTTACCATTGCTATCTATTTGAACACACTATCTTTTAAAGAATAGCTGTTTCTTAAATTTGTATACATTTCTTATGCTTAGATGAGTTTATCTGATAAGCATCACTTTTATTTATATGAGCTTTGTTAATGGTAAAGTAGCCTAGGGAAAACAAAACAAAGCAAAACAAAACAAAACCCTTCAAACTGTACTATCATATTCCTCTTTTTTGTATATGATATTTATAAACCTAAGAAATTTAATTTTGTTTCAAAATTTTTAGAGAATGGACTCCAATCTTTCTCTAAATAAAATCATCCTCTGAGGAGGTCAGGTGAGATAAATGTATGTGAGATGAATATAGGCAAGCCTAGAGGGAGATATAAAGAATAAAAGTTTTAGAAAATGTTGAGAACACATTTCCTAGATTGTTATTCCTAAATTTTATTATCTCTCATCTTCTTATCAGAATCATAGATACTTATGAGTTTGTATCACATGAAATTTTGCAGATATAGACATAGAGATAAATATGTACACATGTATATACATATATGTACATATAAGCTACACACTGGAAGGGTTTCTCTGAGTAATGTAAAGTGATGCATAATTAACGTTTAACTTTATTGGAAATCATTGAGTCACACTTATTTTTCATATTTGACATGCATCTTTCATCCATTTCACTCAGAAAATAGACTGTTGCAAAACCAAATCAAAGCTAGGTTTGGAAATTCAGATCAAGGGAGCATAAATTTGTTAATATATATTACTCCTCGGGTATATATAGCTTGTATGAAAGTTCTTGTGAGAACTCACTACAAGGTATCATCCTAGTAGCTTTCAGTGTTCTGTGGGCATGTGTGTGTGTGTACATCTAAATCTGTATCTGGAAAATTTGCCTGTATATGCTCTAGGATTGGCTTCAGCTTGTACAAAATGTCTTGTGAGGATCCATGATAATGTATTATACTGGTAGCTTGAATGCGATTCACCTTGAACAATTATATATCTTCAGGCTTTCTGACATTTATTATACATTTGCTAAATATAATTTTCCAAATTTAATGGTTCTTAACAACAAACATGAGTTCAGCTCACGATTCTGCAGACTGGCAATTTGGGTTAGGCTTAATTAAGTCATTCTTTTGGCACCTATGCCTGTGGTAAGCTGTCGGATTGTTGGTCGAAGCCATTGGTTTATGAAAGCCTTGGCTGGGAGTTCTGTTGACTGGGACCCCTCTCCATGTAATTGTTTATTGCCCACCAGGCTAGCCTGAATTTATTCACTTGACTACAGGGTTACAGGTGCATTAAGAGAACAAGACCTAAGCTGCAAGGACTTCTCAAGTCTCTGCTTGTGCTACATTTGCTACTTTCCCATTGTTAATGGTAAATCACATGGCTATGGTGAAAGTCAGTGGCAAATAAATGTCACCTCTTGAAAGCAGAAGCTGAAAATAATTGTGTAGGGGAGATGAGAAGGAAGGGAGATGCTGTGGCCATGTTTGCAATCTGCCATCTTCTTTACTTGATTATGTTTCATCTGAATAATATAGCACTGGAGTTCTTAGCTGGTTGTTCAAAATAACAAGAACCACATCCTAATTTTGTTGTTCCAAGTGGTATTTTAAAAGTAAATCCATCCTTGTAAAGGTTAGTTTTTACATATAGCCCTGGTTGCTGTTTTCTCCATTCTTCTGAAGTTAACACCTTGAAAATTGATGAATTGAACCTCAAAATAGTACAAACTGCACTTTGGATAAGTTCCTTGGTTATTCCTATTCCTTTAAATCTCTTTCTGTTGAGTCACGTTGCTTTTTATTTTTCCTTTGTGATTGATAGAATTTAATTCAAATAGAAATACAATTAAATTAGGGTATATTATAAGTTATTACCCTATTGATATTCTATAGAATATTTCACAAGTTAACTTTCTGTTTCAGATGTTTCAATTCATAGACTACTTGTATTAAAACAACCAAATAGATATATAGATAGAAATAAATATGTGTGTATGTGTGTGTATATATATGTGCATGTGTTTTATAGATGTATATATAAACATATACAATATAAGTAAGATATATATGTATAACATGCATTTATAATATATACATACATATTTATAGGACAAAGTGGAATATGAATTTTTATAAATTATCTTAAAGGTAATCATAAAAGTTTAAGGTGATTCCCTCCCAAAAATTGATAGTGTAGAAGTGCTGTTCTTCCAAACATATAACATCATTCACTGGCTTTTATTTTTTTCAGATCAGAAAATGTCTAGATATCTTTACATTTTTTTTGGCACAGCTTTCATAGAACGAGGAAAATATGTGAGTTAAGTCATCTAAAATGTTTATGGTTACTAAGGGCAGTATTTTTTTTTTGCCTTTATTGAATCTCAGCTCTCAAAACATAAGATTTACAAATTGTTAATTCCTTAAGTCAGAGAATTGGGGAAATGTGCCACATTTAGTTGTGAGTTATGTAGCAAATAATTTGCATTGGCATTTGTGATATCCAATAAGTATATATATATATATATATATATATACACATATAGATATATACTTAGACCAAAGTCAATATTAGCCCAATAATAATATCACTTTAACTTACTTGTTGACAGTGCTTTTTGGAATAGACTAGAACAAGGCAGCACCTGATCACAGGGAAACCCATGGGAGGGCTGCATATGAGATGGTCACTCATTCTGTCTTTTAAGATTATGAAAAAATCAGAATACAGAAAAGCTTTTTTGATCTCTATGTTATGTGAACTTAAGTCTTAGTGAAATATAGCATTAAATCATGTACCATGATGCTATTCATAATGAAAAACGACACTGCAGCTGAGTTTGTCAACAAATTTCTTCCCATATACTCTCCATAGACATTTGATACCTGGATTTATTGTTGCAAGGAGCAGGTGTCTACAATTATAGCATTATTTGAAGCAACAACGGAAGGTTAAGGAGAGAGCACTCTGTGATATTTCAAAAAGAAATCTTATAAGCAGCCAACAGATGATGCTTGCAATTCCTTCTGCTTTTCCAATTTCCACTATGATTGGAGTAGATTAGACAGGCCATCAAGCAATGGCACCATCAAAGACCGACAGGAGATCTTTTAAAAAGTCTCACCTGTGAGAGAGGCTTTCTTCTAGAAATGTGTCCACAGATTCTTATCCCCAGTGCTTCCAGGCTTCCATTGTTTTACTCCTATAAGTGCTATGAAGAAGAAGAATACAAATAGCAAAATTTGCTGTGGACTTTCTATTTACCTACAGATCTATGCATTCTAAATCCCTACTCCTTATTTAAGATCAATATTCCTGTTTTCAAAATATATATTAGGAAAAGTTATAATACATGCTTTCAAAAGATAATGTATTTAATATCTACCTCTTTTTCAAAATAAAATTTCAACTCAATTTCTCACACACAGCAATTTCAATCAGAATTATATAGTTTATATTTTTGTTGTTGTTGAGGGATTTTCTTCTTTCTTTTTCTGCTTCTTTTTTTTAATCAATGAATACAACCACCCTTCTATTTTAATTTCTAACATACATAAAATAAATCCCTCCAAAATATATTATGTAACTAATATTTATGTCTGCATAAAATGTGATAAAATAAATGTTAGACTGTATTCCTAAATGATTAGATTTGGCGACAAACTCTTCACTAATAAAGAGATTATAAGGAATAGTATGAATGGTGGGTAAGAACATTATTTCAGGAGTTAGACTGAATAGGTTTAATTTCTGTTTTTGAAACATTAATTTATAAATGTCATTCTGTTCTTCAGATTTTTTAGATGCAAATGAATAAAAATGTACAAATAGGACCTTTTTGAAAATTAAATGAGTTAATAAGTGAAAAGAATTTATGACAGCATCTTGGTCCATGGTAACTATTCAATAAAATTGAGTATATGTGTGTGTGTGTGTATGTGTGTGTGTGTGTGTGTACGTGTGCATGTGTGTATGTATACACACAAAGTTTGATGGCATACTATAAACTTTTAATTGAGCCAGAAAATTTGATAATGTGAAATATCAATAACACATTTTATATTAATAGACACTATAGAAAATCTGTATATATTTCTCATGTAAAGAGTCCTTTTAAACCTTCATATATGTTTATGTAAATCCAACATTTTGGCCTCAAACTGCTTCAATACATATTTTCTATTATTCTATTCTAACTGAAAAATATAATAAATCTCAATCAGTTCTTGCTCTCAATAAGTTGTGGGAAACACACTCAGAATTATGATATAAAAGTTATATTATTTCAGAAAAACAGAAACAGTTCTAGTTATTTAAAAGAGAATTAATTTATTACTTAATCACATACGACCGAAAAAAGGGCCGTCAAAGTACTGGTAAAAGAGGCCTTTACCAGCTTTCAGAAAACCTGGAAGGAAACTACTGTGATGACCCCTGATGACCAGCTGCCTGTAGAAAGAGTAGACCATTCTCAGAACAACAGGCAGATGCCCCTGGCAAACACCCATGACTCTGTGACAATGTTGGAGCCTGCTCAAAGCTTAGGCTCATCAGCTTCACCCTATAGCTAATTAGCTTCAGAACAAATGTCTCTAAATTTTCATCATTATATTAAGGAACTTGAACAAGATTTTCTCTAAATACCTGTCTTATAGCTCTAAGAATCTATGACTGCAAAATTTCAAAACTTATTGCCATGACAGATCCCCATTTACAGAAAAAGCATGAGTCACAAAATGCCTCAGTGTGCCTTTATACTGTAGTGCCATTTTTCAGAAATCTTCTCTTTAAACTCAAGAGAGCAGCCACTGTTTTCCCCTAACATCTGCCAGCATCTGCACCTAGCTCACTGATGTAACTGTGTTTGTATTCTGACACCTGATAGCAGCTCACATTTAGTCAGACATGTCACAGCTGGAAGCCCAAAATAAAAAGTAAACGTGACTTCCCAAGTCTCACCATGCCAAAGAGCCACAAATAATGGCAATCAAGAGACATCTTTCCAATTATCAAAAAAAAAAATATTCAAGTTTTACTACTTCATTTGGATTTTTTGTGATTTTCTACTGAATTTAAGGTCACTAGTCAACAAAATTGTTTTATAATTATAGCAGTGATAAATATATAAGATTATTTGCTCAAATACAGAAAAGACTGATAGAGTTTTGAAGTATTTTGCTGAAAAAGCTACACTAAATTGAAAACACTTGGTTTAGCTAATTCTGAGGGAAGAGCAGACAGCAAATGAAAAGGAGGCTATAAAATGTTTAAGAAGCCAAGTAATTCACAAGTGATTAATGATAATGGTGATATAGATAAGACCTTTGGTGATAAATACACAACTGGGTTTAGAAAATACAACAAAGAGTAATTAGATTAAACTGAGTTATAAACAATGTGTATATAAAAAAGATACCTAAAATAACAGATTTTAACATTATGCTTGTAACGCTGAAAGCACAAATTGTTGCATAAATGGAGGAACTGGTATGATTTAAGTACTCTTGAAGCATAAAACTCAGTTAGTTATTTTATGAGATAAAGACACTCATTGTAAATCATTCCTACATTTGTATGAGGGAAAAATAAATTGCCTTGATAAAATCAAACTGATTTAAAGTACACTTCTTTAATGGCACTGGATGAATTTAAAGTGCCCTATATCTTGGATCAAGGCTAAACCAAATTTCTTTCTCACAGGGAAACACATACACACACAAACACACACACCCCACACACACCCATGCACATACATATACTCACAAAATTTCAATGTGAGCTCAAAATATCTGTAGGTTCCTTGCAAAAATGACTTTATAGATGGTAATATTTATAATCTATTAGATAAAATAGGTTTTGTGTTATAATAAGAAAGACAAATATAATTTTATAAAATATTTACTTGTTATGAAACAATTCAAGGGCATGATTTTTAAACCACTCTAACCTAAACATGAGTCCTCCTTAAAGACAAATTTACACCCCAGTTCCATAAAGATATTTTTTTTACTTTAGCAGTTCTAATTGGACTCCAATTTTTCATTTCACATTATAACAAAATTTCTTTTGAAAGTGAAATTTCAATTGAAAAGAATAGGTCTGTTAAAATTTTTATAAAGATCTAAAAGAAGTCCAAATTTTATACACATATTTTGATAAAGATTAAAGTATTAAACATTGTGTCTTATAATTTAAAAAACTTTGTAGTTTCTAAAGTGGGTACCATTTCTTTTTTGAATTCAATACTTCTGTAAGATGTACTGAGCAGTAATTATTACAGTAGGGAAATAAAGCTCAGAAAAGTAACTAATTTACCAAAAGCCACAGAGCTAGCAAATGGCATAACCAGCAAACAAATCTTGTTCTAAAAACTCTAGTCTAGAACAAATAGTCTTTCTCCTGTTTCAGGATCCTTAAAGAATTCAAATTAAAATGAGATAAAATAGACTAAATAAATATTCTGTATATATAAAAGAAGGATAAGTGATATTTTATTTTTAACAAAGCACAATTTTTCTATTAAACAAATACTTCAAAGGATACGTACCATCCCAAGAGTTGACGTTATTTCATGTTACTATAACATGCATTTTTTCTAGTCATTCTTCTGGAGTTCTACTTCTTAACTAAGGGTAGGGCTTTGAATTGATGGTCAAAAATTTGGATAATTTTATTTGTATACTGTTTAATTAATGTAAATAGCATATTTCTCAGAATTCAAATGAGTAGATTTCTCTGTAATTTCAGTTAATCTGAGGGCTTGTTTGCCCTCTTATTCCTTCCTTGCCCTTCCTCTTCACTTGTCTGTGTCTTGGGAGCCTGAATTTCAGAGAATTCAGAATCTGTAATCTAGATGTTTTCTAAAATACCACTGGATGTTAAATATCTGTGAAACTATAACTCATTGGAGAAAACTATACTTTCCCAGAGCCTTTCTCAGGAAGTGTGCAATGCATAGATGGAAGAAATAATTTTATGAGCTCTTGGATTGGAGATGGAAAGTGAGATCTTAAGCAATATAATCAAGTAGCAATAGATGTGCATTAACCTATATTAATAGAAAGGAAAGTACTGTTAACTTCAGATCTTTTTTGAGGTAGGTGGGGTATATATTCTTAAACTCAGCACTGACTAGCTCTTGCTAATTGTGAAAGTTAAATGATACTAGCAGTGATCTTTCTTTTCCTGTCTTCCTTCTATACAGCCTTCATCCTACTCTCTAAATAAATAATGAGGAAATATTGAATGAACATTAATTTTCAAGGGTATCAAATTATTAGACAGCAAAAAAAGACCCACAGATGTTAGTGTGCCCTTGTAGTTATTATATTAAGTTCTTTAAAACACATTTTTACATAACATTCATAAAAGCTTAGTAATTCAGTGTTAATATGCCAATTTTGCATAGGGACATATGTAAGCTTTAAAAATGATCAAGAAATATTTCCATGACCACTAAGTTTAGATTTGCAAGAGAAACCAAAGTTTGTCTCATTCTTATACTTTATGCTTTGCTGATTACATATTTAACACTTATTGGCTACGTGCAACACCTAGGTACAATATAATATTGCTAATCTCTTTACAAGTCGATTTTTAACGTAAGTTTGTTATTTCTGGGTTTGGTCATGATTCCTCCTTAACTATTCCTCTGCCTTTTCCCTTTGACACAATTTCATATAATAATCAGATAATTTTCATTATCAATGCAATAAGGTACATTTTACTTTAAAGATCAATAGAAAAATATGTTGATACTTGATAAAATAATAGATCTTTATTCTATTTTTTTAGTAATTGGAGATGGGTAAGAAAATTGCCTAGGACTACTATGTCATAAGCTTATATGTACACTGAGATAACTCAGGTAAGTTCTGGACATCACCTTTTAAAAAAATCACTAAAAAGTTTGTAAACTTAATAGAATCATTATCATTTTTCAAATTAAATAAATAACTGGCAATTTATGCCAAGTACTCAAGTTTCTCCTTTGAAGGAAATTATCTGTTTACAGAGCCACTTCTAATTGACGGGACCACTCTGGGTTATAGGCCAGATGCAGTAAAGAAATAAATGTCCCCTTGGTGAAATGGAGAAGTTATTGCATTTCTTCATTACAAGACATGAGTAACCTAGGCATAGGCAGTAAGAGAATGAAATTGATTATGGACCAGTTTCCCTATGTGAAATTAGGGATTCAATAACTGTGTGCTTTTTTTGCCACTATTATTAAAACCACTCTTATATTATCACTTATGTTTCAGACTTAAGCTTTTGGTTATTTTGTTTGTTTTTGTTTTCTCCTTTCAACATGTAGGCCTTTCTAGATACATCTGTAGAAAGAATCCTACTACCTTGAAACTAAATTGTTATCACCCTGGGATTTATACATTAGTGGAAAAATAGTGAGGTGGAGACTTTTGTATAAATAGAGTAGTCTTCAGGGAATTTTTGGAAAAATGTAGTTAGTCAAGTTTGTCTTGGTTGGTTAAAATACTTGACTTTCAGAAGTCGTGTCAGTGAATTTGTTTTTTTATTGGAGTATAGTTGACTTATAATGTTGTGTTAGTTTCATGAGTACAGAAAAGAGAATCAGTTATACAAATACATATATCCACTCTATTTTTAGATTTCTTTCCCATATAGGTCATTACAGAGTATTGAGTAGAGTTCCCTGTGCTATACAGTAGGTCCTTATCCATACACCTATGGTCAACTAATCTATGACAAAACAGGCAGGAATATATTGTACAATGGAGAAAAGACAGCCTCTTCAATAAGTGGTACTGGAAAAACTGGACAGCTACCTGTAGAAGAATGAAATTAAAACACTCTCTAATACCATACACAAAAAATAAACTCAAAATGGATTAAATACCTAAATGCTATAAAACACTTAAAGGAAAGCATCGGTAGAACACTCTCTGACATAAATTGCAGCCAGATCTTTTCTGACCAACCTCTGAGAGTAATGAAAATGTAAACAAAAATAACTAAATGGAACCTAAGTGTCAGTGGATTTTGCCTGATAAATCTTTTACTAAGGAGTGAATACTTTGAGCAAAACTGATTTCAGACATTACCAGGGTTAGGCAGTACCATAGGGAATAGATGGGGGCTTTGTGTCACACAATGTGGAGGAAAGGGGAAAATTTTCCTTTATGTCAGTAGAAGCACTAGACACTAGCTTATAGATGTATTACAATGGGGTCATTTAGTCATTTATTTCTGCCCCATGGCTACCATGTGAATATGGCGAACAGTAGTGTGGGATGGAGGGTAAGGCTGCAACAGGGAAGAGGAAAATGGGAAACAAAGGAAGCAGGAATAGGAGGATTCTAGAGATACTCAGATGTTTATAAAAAATCATGAAAATAATTAACACTATCCCCAACCAAGTTTTCCAAAAATAGCTTTAAGAAGTCTAGCACAATCTTTGCTTATATGGCTGTACACTTCTTTCAGGTTAATATCGTGTTAAAGCTCTTGTATAATTTAAAACTCTGTTCATTATTAATATTTATATATTTTTAAAATTTTGGAAATGATTTTGAGCACCATAGTGATTAAGGTAGGAAATATTCTTTTAAATAATTCAAAAATTATAACAGTATTTTTTGCATATATCCAAAGATAGTACAAATTAATAAAACATATATCAAACTTGACCTTAAACTGTTGTCAGACACAAGATAAAATTATAAGATTGATAACTAATCTTGTTAAGCCAATTCAATTTATTATATATAGCATATAAGATGTACTAAAAAGTTTAGTGATGCAATGGAAAATCCTTAAGTTCAGAGCAAATCATGTTCTTTGGAGGAAAAAGAAAACAGTTTTTTGAATTTAAGATGTCAATAATTATTTAGTGTATATTGGTTACCATTAATAATATTACAATAGCATACAAAATATATGTTTATCTATTTCTGTGTTTAACAAAAATATTGTGTGAAAATCTTGACTAAAACAATGTAATTAATCATCACTGTAGGTATGAAAGCAATAAAAATAAATATTATGGAATAAATGTATGATAATTTATGAATTATTTAAATGTACAGTTTTTATTTACCCATGTCTACCTGTGCCATTTTTCCAATAGCATTTGCTCACTTCACATCTGTGTCATATTTTGGTAATTCTTGCAATATTTCAAACTTTTTCATTACTGTTAAATTTGTTACAGTAATCTGTGATAAGTGATCTTTGATGTTACTATTGTAATTGGTTTGAGGCACCATGAACCATGCCATATAAGAGGGCAAATTTAATAAATGTTGCATGTGTTCTGGTTGCTCCACAGACTGGCCTTTCTTCTGTCTCTTTCGCTCTCCTTGGGTCTCCCTATTCCCTGAGACACAATAATATTGAAATTAGGCCAGTTAATGACCCTACAATGCCCTCTAATTGTTCAAGTGAAAGGAAAAGTCACACGTTTCTCACATTAAATCAAAAGATAAAAATGATTAAGCTTAGTGAGGAAGGCATTTTGAAAGTCTAGATACGTCAAAAGCTAGGCCCCATGTGTTAAACAGTTAACCAAGTTGTGAATGCAAAGGAAAAGCTCTTGAAGGAAATTGAAAGTACTACTCTAGTCAACACTCTAATGGTAAGAAAGAGAAACAGGCTTATTACCCTTATGGAGAAAGTTTTAGTGGTCTGGATAGAAGATCAAACCAGCCAAACATTCCCTTAAACCAAAGTCTTATCCAGAGCAAGGTCCTAACTGTCTCTAATTCTATGAAGGCTGAGAGAGGTGAGGAAGCTGCAGAAGAAAATTTGAAGCTAGCTGAAGTTGGTTCGTGAGATTTAAGGAAATAAATTGTCTCTATAACATGAAAGTACAAGGTGAAGAAGAAAATGCTGATGTGGAAGCTGCAGCAAGTTATCTAGAAGGTCTAGCTCAGATAATTAGTGAAGGTGGCTACACTGAACAATAGATTTTCAATGTAGACAAACAACCTTATATTGAAAGAAGATGTTATGTTGGACTTTCAGAGCTAAAGAGGAAAAGTCAATGTCTGGCTTCATACCTTCAAAGTATAGTTTGCCTCTCTTGCTAGGGGCTAATACAGCTGATGACTTTAAGTTGAAGTCAACGCTCATTTACCACTCTGGAAATCCTAGGGCCCTTAAGGATTGTGCTAAATCTACTCTGCCTGTGCTCCATAAATGGAAAAACCAGGCCTGGATGACAGCGCATCTGTTTACATCGTGGTTTACTGAATATTTTAAGCCCACTATTGAGACCCACTGCTCAGAAAATGAGTCCTTTCAAAATATTACTGCTCATTGACAATGTACCTGGTCACCCAAGAGCTCTGATGGAGATGTACACCAAGATTAATGTTGTTTTCAAGTCTGCTAACACAACATCCATTCTGCAGCCTATGGATCAATGAGTAATTTCGACTTTCAAATCTTATTATTCAAAATGTACACTTTGTAAAACTGTAGTTGCTGTAGATACTGATTCCTCTGATGGATCTGGGCAAAATCAATGGAAAACCTTCTGGTAAGGAGTCACTATTCTAGATGCCATTAAAAACATTTCTGATTCATGGAAAGAGGTCAAAGTATCAACATAATAAGAGTTTGGAAGTAGTTGGTCCAACCCTTATGGATGACATTGAAGGATTCAAGACCTCAGTGAGGAAGTAACTGCAGATGTGGTAGAAATAGCAAGAGAAGTAGAATTAGAAGTGGAGTCAGAAGATGTGACTGAATTGCTGCAATCTCATGATAAAATTTTAACAGATATGGAGTTGCATCTTATGGATGAGCAAAGAAATTGGTTTCATAAGATGGAAACTACTTCCAGTGATGATTCTATGAAGATTGTTGAAATGAGAACAGTGAATTTAGAATATTACATAAACTTAGTTGATAAAGCAGCAGCAGGGTTTGAGAGGATTGACTCCAATTTTGAAAGAAGTTCTACAGTAGGCACAAGACTATCAAACAGCATTGCATGCTATGGAGAAATTGTTCATGAAAGGAAGAGTCAATTGATGCGGCAAACTTCATTATCGTCTCATTTTAAGAAATCGCCACAGCCACCCCAATCTTAGCAACTACCACCCTGATCAGTCAGCAGCCCTCAACACAGAGGCAAGATCCTCCACCAGCAAACAGATTATGACTCACTGAAGGCTCAGATGACAGCATTTTTTAGCAATAAAGTATTTTTTAATTAAGGTATGTACATTATTTTATTAGACTTAATTGTATTATACACTTAATAGACTGGAGTTTAGTGTAAACATAACTTTTATATGCACTGGGAAACCAAAATATCAGTGCAACACACTTTATCATGATTTTCTCTTTATTGTGGTGGTCTGGAACCAAACGCACAATATCTGTGAGGTATGCCTGTATTAGGCTCAGTAGTAGTGCACAGATTAGCACCTAGAAATCACCAATCAGTTCTACCATAGGCCATGTTGTAGAAAACTATCAAAAACTCATCTAAACACTATTTTCTGAGTCAGTATTCATGTTAATATCCTTCTTTAAAAACCTTTATAATGATTTATTCCAAGTTTGACATATTTTTAGGAAAGGTAAATGCATAATTATATTTCTTTCTCAAATTCAGCTTTTATATGGATATCATATAACATGATAAACTATATGCTATTAATCTTAAACTATCTATTGTTGTAGTGAAATCTATTAATTGCCTCTAAAATGATGAGTAATCAGGCAAAAAAAAAAAGAAAACCTTTAATAATTCTTCCAACAGAAAGACAGTTCCCCTAATGGAAACAATTTTAATGCCATGAGGCAAACATTATATGATTAAATCAGTTTTTAAGTGACATAAGGAGCCCAAATGATAACTTTCTCAGCCATATTCTTCATTCTCTAGTTTACACTGACTCCTATTTCTTGTCTATAGAGGTCCAGTCCCTCTGGAACATGGTGATTTTTATTAAGGCAAACATGTTCCTGGGGGCCGTCTGACATTTATTTATATATGTCAGTGGTTTCAGGAGTTAAAGGGTAGTAATGGATTGAGGTTTAATATACAGCACAGTCAGTAAAAATAAAGCAAAGCAAAATTGCATAAGACAGACATTTTAGGGAATGCATTGATAGCTTACATGGTTTTGCCCCCTCTAGAAATATAATCTTAATTATCAGAATTAGATGAAGTTTACCCAATCCAAACATCTATCTATCCATCATCTATCGTCTATCATTTATCTATCTATCCTCTATCTATTACCTAACATCTAATGATAATTTTCAAAATTATCTTATGATATTTATCTAATGATAATTTTCCAAACTTTTGCCAGGTAACTTGTCAACATTGAGTACAATTTAGTTTTCTCATTGTCATTTTTCTCTCACTCCTCGTCTGAGTGTCTCTGTTTGGGGGTGTTTGTGGAAGAGTGGAGGTAGGAGTGCTATATGGGCTCATGGAGAAGTCAGCTTTTCTATATCTTGTATTTGCCTCCTCTAATCTTTCTCAAATTAATTTTTCATAGTGAATTATGATCTCTAGGTTTCTACAGAAGTTTCTTCCTTCTAATTGCTTAGAAATGTTTGTTTGCTTTGGTTAACTTTGGTATGCTTCGTTTTTTACTTTAACCTGAATTTCCTTTGTTATACACTTAAGGATCAGTGTTATGGCTGGTCCTTTATTTATTATGGCAATGGAGTTGAGGAAAATGCCATAACTAATGTTCAGCTACTTTGGGCACTAATTCACTTAACTCAAAAACATACAATCTCTTGTTCAGAATCCTTATACACAGTATAAATAAACAAACTCCCACCTAAAATTCTTAATTTAAAATTCTTATTTAGTAATTTTACCACTATTGCTGTATAGAGTAAAGAGTACCATCGTGTGATTTTCTGTTAGGCCATCGTAATCAGCAGACATCAGTCCCCCAAAAGAATCTAAAATCCATTTGGCACCTTCTAAAGTAGAGCTAAAAATTTTATCATACAAAAAGATTTTTTAAACAATAATGCATTGAACTTGATTTGGTGGTGAAATGAGTCAATTCTACTAGGGCCAGAGATTCTGAGATTGTGCCATTACATTAACAAGCAACTAAAAATGTATTGTAGAGCTTCAAGGAATATAGTCTTATCATATCTTTTCTCATTTTTCTCCCTCATTTAGGTGAGTAGGAATGTATTTTAATTATCCTTTCCAAACCCTAGGAACTCCATACAAGATTCACAGCAGTCTCCTGGTTTCCTTCTGCACCATTAGGAAAGTTGAGATGAAGCTTCAGAAGTATGAGTGAAATCTTTCCTACTTATAAGAAAGTTACCCATAAGAGTTCCCTTTGTGATGTGAAAGGCTTATGTTACCTGTGGTTTTAATTAGGTGAAAATATGGCCAGATTAAGGAGAGAATGCTGAAGATCAGTTATACCAAAATAGAATTATTAATTTTCCTTAAGAGCCACATAAGAAATTGATTATCCTAGAGGCAGCTTTTTTTTTTTTTAACATTTTTATTGGAGTATAATTGCTTTACACTGTTGTGTTAGTTGCTGATGTATACAAAAGTGAATCAGCTTTATGTATACATATATCCCCATATCCCCTCCCTCTTACGTCTCCCTCTCACCCTACCTATTCCACCCCTCTAGGTGGTCACAAAGCACTAAGCTGAGCTCCCTATGCCATGTTTGCATTAAACAAACTAACAATAATTTCAATCCAAATGAACACTTGAATACCCTGAAAAAGATGGTCACACCTTGCCTTATGGTTTCAAGGTAATAAATCAAAGTTGCTATCGCTAATTCGAAGATGTTACTAAAGGTCCAAACTTTTATTGCACTCTTTAGGATCTTATCTTCAGAATATGTTCATAAGTTTTACAAAAAATACCTTATTAATCATTATGCTTTTCACCCCTATTTTCAGCATTTTTCAATAAGAAATGAGATTCTATATCATGATTATCAAAATTAATTCCACGGCTGATCATTATGAATTTAAACTATTTCCAAGAGTCAAACTCTTTTTTTTTTAGATTTTTTCTAATTTCTTTTTATTTTTTTTATACAGCAGGTTCTTAAGAGTCATCAATTTTATACACATTAGTGTATACATGTCAATCCCAAATGCCCAATTCATCACACCACCACCCCCACGCCCCTGTGGCTTTTCTCCCTTGGTGTCCATATGTTTGTTCTATACATCTGTGTCTCAATTTCTGCCCTGCAAACTGGTTCATCTGTAGCATTTTTCTAGGTTCCACATATATGTGTTAATATACGATATTTGTTTTTCTCTTTCTGACTTACTTCAATCTGTATGACAGTCTCTAGATCCATCCACGTCTCAACAAATGACCCAATTTCATTCCTTTTTATGACTGAGTAATATTCCATTGTATATATGTACCACATCTTCTTTATCCATTCATCTGTTGGTGGGTATTTAGGTTGTTTCCATGACCTGGCTATTGTAAATACTGCTGCAATGAACAGTGGGGTGCATGTGTCTTTTTGAATTATGGTTTTCTCTGGGTATAGGCCCAGTAGTGGGATTGCTGGATCATATGGTAATTCTATTTTTACATTTTTAAGGAACATCCATGCTGTTTTCCATAGTGGCTATATCAGTTTACATTTCTACCAACAGTGTAAGAGGGTTCCCTTTGCCCCACACCCTCTCCAGCATTTGTTGTTTGTAGATTTTCTGATGAAGCCCATTCTAACTGGTGTGAGGTGAAAACTCATTGTAGTTTTGATCTGCATTTCTCTTATAATTAGTGATGTTGAGCAGCTTTTCATGTGTTTCTTGGCCATCTGTATGTCTTCTTTGGAGAAATGTCTATTTAGGTCTTCTGTCTATTTTTGGATTGGGTTGTTGGTTTCTTTAATATTGAGCTGCATGAGCTGCTTATATATTTTGGAGATTAATCCTTTGTCCATTGATTCATTTGCAAATATTTTCTCCCATTCTAAGGATTGTCTTTTCAACTTGTTTATGGTTTCCTTTGCTGTGCAAAAGCTTTTAAGTTTCATTAAGTCCCATTTGTTTATTTTTGTTTTTATTTCCATTTGTCTAGGAGGTGGATCAGAAAAGATCTTGCTGTGATTTATGTCAAAGAGTGTTCTTCCCATGTTTTCCTCTAAGAATTTTACAGTGTCTGGCCTTACATTTAGGTCTCTATTACATTTTGAGTTTATCTTTGTGTATGGTGCTAGGGAGTGTTCTAATTTCATTCTTTTACATGTAGCTGTCCAGTTTTCCCAGCACCACTTATTGAAGAGACTGTCTTTTCTCCATTGAATATCTTTGCCTCCTTTGTCATAGATGAGTTAACCATATGTGCGTGGGTTTATCTCTGGGTTTTCTATCTTCTTCCATTGATCTATGTTTCTCTTTTTGCACCAGTACCATCTTGTCTTGATTACTGTAGCTTTGTAGAATAGTCTGAAGTCAGAGAGTCTGATTCCTCCAGCTCTGTTTTTTTCCTCAAGACTGCTTTAGCTATTCGGGGTCTTTTGTGTTTCCATACAAATTTTAAGATTTTTTCGTTCCCATTCTGTGAAAAATGCCATTGGTAATTTGATAGGGATTGCATTGAAGCTGTAGAGTGCTTTGGGTAGTATAGTCATTTTCACAATATTGATTCTTCCAATCCAAGACCATGGTATATCTCTCCATCTGTTTGTATCATCTTTAATTTCTTTCATCAGTGTTTTACAGTTTTCTGCATACAGCACTTTTGTCTCCCTAGGTAGGTTTATTCCTAGGTATTTTATTCTTTTTGTTGCAATGGTAAATGGGAGTGTTTTCTTAACTTCTCTTTCAGATTTTTCATTAGCGTATAGGAATGCAAGATATTTCCGTGCATTAATTTTGTATCCTGCAACTCTACCAAATTCACTGATTAGCTCTAGTAGTTTTCTGGTGGCATCTTTAGGATTCTCTATGTATACCATATCATCTGCAAACAGTGACAGTTTTACTTCTTCTTTTCCAATTTGTATTCCTTTTATTTCTTTTTCTTCTCTGATTGCCGAGGCTAGGACTTGCAAAACTATGTTGAATAATAGCAGTGAGAGTGGACATCCTTGTCTCGTTCCTGATCTTAGAGGAAATGCTTTCACTTTTTCACCATTGAGAATGATGTTTGCTGTGGGTCTTATATGGTCTTTATTATGTTGAGGTAGGTTTCCTCTCTGCCCACTTTCTGGAGAGTTTTTACCATAAATTGGTGATGAATTTTGTCAAGATATTTTTCTGCATCTATTGAGGTGATCATATGGTTTTTCTTCTTTAATTTGTTAATATGGTATATCACATTGATTGATTTGCATATATTGAAG
Organism: Orcinus orca; assembly: GCF_937001465.1. NCBI lineage: Eukaryota > Metazoa > Chordata > Mammalia > Artiodactyla > Delphinidae > Orcinus > Orcinus orca. Next base: position 124,335,922 of record NC_064563.1, read on the forward strand.
AATCCTTGTATCCCTGGGATAAATCCCACTTGATCATGGTGTATGATACTTTTAATGTGTTGTTGGGTTCTGTTTGCTAGTGTTTTGTTGAGGATTTTTGCATCTATATTCACCAGTGATATTAGCCTGTAATTTTCTTATTTTGTAGTATCTTTGTTTGGTTTTGGTATCAGGGTAATGGTGATCTCATAGAAGGAGTTTGGGAGTGTTCCTACCTCTGTAATTTTTTGGAAGAGTTTGAGAAGGATGGGTGCTAGCTCTTCTCTAAATGTTTGATAGAATTCACCTGTGAAGCCATCTGGTCCTAGTCTTTTGTTTGTTGGAAGATTTTTTTTTTTTTTTTTTTTTTTTTTTTTGCAGTACGCAGGCCTCTCACTGTTGTGGCCTCTCCCATTGCAGAGCACAGGCTCCGGACACGCAGGCTCAGCAGGCATGGCTCACAGGTCTAAGTGCTCCGCGGCATGTAGGATCTTCCTGGACTGGAGCACAAACCCATGTCCCCTGCATCTGCAGGCGGACTCTCAACCACTGTGCCACCACGGAAACCTTGTTGGAAGATTTTTAATCACAGTTTCAATTTCATTACTTGTCACTGGTCTGTTCATATTCTCTATTTCTTCCTGGCTCAGTCTTGGAAGGTTATACCTTTCTAAGAATTTGTCCATTTCTTCTAAGATGTTCATTTTAAGTACGCTTTTTTTTTTTTTTTTTTGCAGTACAGAGGCCTCTCACTGTTGTGGCCTCTCCCAATGCGGAGCACAGGCTCCGGACACGCAGGCCCAGCAGCCATGGCTCATGGGCCCAGCCGCTCTGCAGCATGTGGGATCCTCCTGGACTGGGGCAAAAACCCATGCCCCCTGCATCGGCAGGCAAAATCTCAACCACTACGCCACCAGAGAAGCCCCAAGTTGTTCATTTTATTGGCATAGTGCTGCTTATAGTAATCTCTTAGGATGCTTTGTATTTCTGTGATGTCTGTTGTAACTTCGCCTTTTTCATTTCTAATTTTACTGACTTGAGTCTTCTCCTTCTTTTTCTTGATGAGTCTGGCTAATGGTTTATCAATTTTGTTTATTTTCTCCAAGAACCAGCTTTTAGTTTTATTGATCTTTGCTATTGTTTTCTTTGTTTCTCTTTCACTCATTTCTGCTCTGATCTTTATGATTTCTTTCCTTCTGCTAACTTTGGGTTTTGTTTGTTCTTTCTCTAGTTCCTTTAGGTGTAAGGTTAGATTATTTATTTGAGATTTATCATGTTTCTTGAGGTAGGCTTGTAAAGCTATAAACTTCCCTCTTAGAACTGCTTTTGCTGCACCCCATAGGTTTTGGATTGTCATGTTTTCATTGTTATTTGTCTCTAGGAATTTTTTTGATTTCCTCTTTGATTTCTTCAGTGATCTCTTGGTTGATTAGTAACGTAGTGTTTAACCTCCATGTGTATCTGTTTTTTCATTTTTTCCTCTGTAATTCATTTCTAATCTCATAGTGTTGTGGTCAGAAAATATGCCGATATGATTTCAATTTTCTTAAATTTACTGAGGCTTGATTTGTCACCCAAAATGTGATTTATCCTGGAGAATGTTCTTTGCACACTTGAGGAAAAAGTGTAATCTGTTGTTTTTGGATGGAATGTCCTATAAATATCAGTTAAATCTATCTGGTCTATTGTGTCATTTAAAGCTTTTGTTTCCTTATTTATTTTCATTTTGGATGATCTGTCCATTCGTGTAAGTGTGGTGTTATAGTGCCCCACTCTTACTGTGTTACTGTCAATTTCCTCTTTTACAGCTGTTAGCAGTTGCCTTATGTATTGAGGTGCTACTATTTTGGGTACATATATATTTATAATTGTTATATCTTCTTCTTGGATTGATCCCTTGATCATTATGTAGTGTCCTTCCTTGTATCTTGTAACATTCTTTATTTTAAAGTCTATTTTATCTTATATGAGTATTGCTACTCCAGCTTCTTTTGATTTCCATTTGCATGGAATATCTTTTTCCATCCCTTCACTTTCAGGCTATATGTATCCCTAGGTCTGAAGTGGGTCTCTTGTAGACAGCATATATTTGGGTCTTGCTTTTGTATCCATTCAGCAAGCCTGTGCCTTTTTGTTGGAGCATTTAATCCATTCACGTTTAAGGTAATTGTTGATATGTATGTTCCTATTACCATTTTCTTAATTGTTATGTGTTTGTTTTTGTATGTCCTTTTCTTCTCTGTGTTTCCCACTTAGAGAAGTTCCTTTAGCATTTGTTGTAGACCTGGTTTGGTTTTGCTGAATTCTCTTAGCTTTTGCTTGTCTGTAAAGCTTTTGATTTCTCCATGGAATCTGAATGAGATCCTTGCTGGGTACAGTAATCTTGCTTGTACCTTCTTCTCTTTCACCACTTTAAGTATATCATGCCACTCCCTTCTGGCTTGTAGAGGTTCTGCTGAGAAATCAGTTGTTAACATTATGGGAGTTCTGTTGAATGTTATTTGCCATTTTTCCCTTGCTGCTTTCAAGAATTTTTCTTTGTCTTTAATTTTTGCCAATTTGATTACTACGTGTCTCGGTGTGTTTCTCCTTGGGTTTATCCTGTATTGGACTACTGTGATTCCTGGACTTGGGTGGCTATTTCCTTTCCCATGTCAGGGAAATTTTTGACTATAATCTCTTCAAATATTTTCTCTGGTCCTCTTTCTCTCTTCTCCTTTTGGGACCCCTATATGGCAAATATTGTTGCACTTAATATTGTCCCAGGTCTCCTAGGCTGTCTTCATTTCCTTTCATTCTTTTTCTTTATTCTGTTCTGCAGCAGTGAATTTCACCATTCTGTCTTCCAGGTCACTTATCCATTCTTCTGCCTCAGTTATTCTGCTATTGATTCCTTCTTGTGTAGTTTTCATGTCAGTTATTGTATTGTTCATCTCTGTTTGTTTGTTCTTTAATTCTTCTAGGTCTTTTTAAACATTTCTTTCACCTTCTCAATCTTTGCATCCATTGTTTTCCTGTGGTCCTGGATCATCTTCACTATCATTATTCTGAATTCTTTTTCTGGATTTTTGCCTATCTCCACTTCATTTAGTTGTTTTTCTGGTGCTTTATCTTGTTCCTTCATCTGTTACATAGCCCTCTGCCTTTTCATCTTGTCTATCTTTCTGTGAATATGGTTTTTGTTCCACAGGCTGCTGAATTGTAGTTCTTCTTGCTACTGCTGTCTGCCCTCTGGTGGATGAGGCTATCTTGAGTCAAACTCTTTTATTAAAGAAAAAGACGGGCTTCTCTGGTGGCGCAGTGGTTGAGAGTCTGCCTGCTGAGGCAGGGGACATGGGTTCGTGCCCCGGTCTGGGAGGATCCCACACGCCGCAGAGCGGCTGGGCCCGTGAGCCATGGCCGCTGAGCCTGTGCTTCCGGAGCCTGTGCTCCGCAACGGGAGAGGCCACAATGGTGAGAGGCCCGCGTATTGCAAAAAAAAAAAAAAGAAAGAAAGAAAAAGGCATACAACCATTAATACACAAATTAAATAATTTATTTATATATTTCATATATAAATAATATGAAATGGCAGGGGTATAGGAAATCATATTGAGTTCCTGTTATGTGACACAAATTATAGAGAATCTTATGCATTTTTAAATGGATAAAAGACCTAAATATAAGACTGGATATGAGGAATTCCTAGAGGAAAAAAGGCAGAACCCTCATTGACCTAAGTCACAGCAATTTTTTTGGGAGTCCATCTCCTAATGTAAAGGAAATAAAAACAAAAGTAAACAGATGGGACCTAATTAAATTTAAAAGCTTTTGCACAGCAAAGTAAACCATTGACAAAATGAAAAGACAACCTGTTGAATAGGAGAAAATGTTTGCAAATGATATGACTGATAAGAGATTAATATTCAACATAAAACTCAACATCAAAAAAACATGAAGAATGTAATTTTAAAATGGGCAGAAGAACTGAGTAGACATTTTTCCCAATGCAGATGGCCAAGTGGCACATGAAAAGATGCTCAACATCACTAATCATCAAGTAAATGCAAATCAAAACCACAATAAAATACAACCTCACTCTTGCTGTCATCATAAAGAACACAAATAACAAATGTTGATGAAGATATGGAGAAAAAGGACTCCTTGTACACTGTTGGTGGGAGTGTAAATTGGTCCAGCCACTGCGGAAAACAGTAGGGAGTTTTCTCCAAAAACTAAAAATAGAACTACCATATGGACCAGCAATTCCACTCCTGTGTGTATATCTGAAAAAAAAAAACCCAAAAATACTAACTTGAAAAGATACATGCACCTCAATGTGCATAGCAACATCATTTATAATTGCCAAGATATGAAAGCAATCTAAATGTCCATCAACAGATGAATGGATAAAGAAGATGTGATATATGATATATATATATATAATATATATATGTGTGTGTATATATATATATATACACATATATATATATATATACACACACATACACAATGGAATACTACTCAGCCATTAGAAAGAATGAAATTGTACCATTTTCACCCAAATGGATGGGTTAGGAGGGCATTATGCTTGGTGAAATAAGTCAGAAATATAAAGTCAAATATTATATGATATCACTTAGATGTGGAATCTAAAAAATACAACAGACTAATGAATATAACAAAAAAGAAGCAGACTCACAGATATAGAGAACAAACTAATGGTTACCAGTGGGGAGAGGGAAGAGGAGAAGGTCAATGTAGGGGTAGGAGAGTAAGAGGTACAAACTATTAGGTGTAAAATAAGGTACAAGGATACACTGTACAAAATTTATAATAACTATAAACGGAGTATGAACTTTAACAATTGTGAATCACTATTGTACACCTTTAACTTATATAATATTGTACAGAAACTATACTTCAATAAAAAAATTGTATCACTACCTGAAAGATAGGCAATATTGCCCTCACTTTTGGAAGTTCAGAGAAGCTAAGTAATTTATCTAAGTTCAAAGTCACAAAGAAAGAAAAAAGAGTGGATAAACTTTAGTTAGCAGCTCAGGAATACAGAAATCCCAATTTATTTTATACATTTAACACCATAATACATTAAACCCAATTTTGAAAACTTTGAAATAATCTTACTTATAAACTTTGAGGAAAAAATATAAGTTACTAAAAAATAGAACCCAGTGGTCTTTCAAATGAGTAATACACAAATACCAGTAACATTTATCTCAATTGCTCAGGTATAGTCCAAAAACATAAAATATTTTAGTATAATTGATAACATCATCAGATTATAGGAAGAAAATTTTATGATGTTGACAAAAGAGAGTGAAGTCACTTTATACAATACAGCAGTCATTCCTAGTAAACACACTAAATAAAATAGAAATAAATTAAATCTACTTAAATATAATAAAAATTTTCTACAATCTGCAATTAATATTATCTTAAATTACAAATATGTTTAAGGAGCAAGAACTGAATGGCCAGTGTTAAGATTATTAAAAAATATTCACATGAGTTTCTAACAAGTAGAACAACAAAAAAATAATGGACATAATTAGTATAGACTATGTTTTACCTGTAAAGGTACAATTGTATATTTAGAAAAATCTAAGAAGATATAAAATTACAGAGATAAGATAAAATAATAAAAACCAGTAAAAAGTGGCTGATTTATAACTATTGTAAAGTGCAAAGTTCTATAGCTGTGTTCTAATTTAACAACAGCAACATTAAAAAGTGGTAAAAAAAATAAATAAATAAACCCTTGACAATAGAAAGGAAAAATCTGCAATCTGTACAAATAAATTTAATTTTTAAAATCACATATTTTTATGAACAGAATCATATGATCTTATTGATAGAAACAATAACTGAACAAATAGAAATGAATAAGGTTGACTTTAATCTTACTTGAAGAAGCAAATACTGTGCTATTATCTTTGAATTTTTACATCTCTGTCCATGAGTGAGATTGGCCTGTAGTTTTCTAAAGTATCATGTAATTTCCTTTACTACCCTGAATCAGTTTACGTTGCATCTTTATAAGAATTAATCAATATCACCTAACTTTTTACTGTCATATACTTGAGCATAATACTTTCTTATTTACTTTATAAACTCTGCTTTCCTGTAATCATGTTTCTATTGTTGTTCCTAGTATTATTGCTGACTCCTTTCTTTTTACAGGTCTCTGTGTTTTTGTTTTGTTTTGTGGAGAGAGGGTGGTAGAAAACCCATATTTGATTGGTTTCCTGTTTTAAATGTCCATTTTGCATTTCAATTATTTCTGCTCTTAGCTATATTAGTTGATTCCTTCTATTTTCCTTCTGCATATTTTGGTGTTCTAATATTAAGCTATAGGTTTAGTTTATTAATATTAGACTAATATTAGACTTTACTTCATTTAAAGTTAAATATTTGTGAAAAACACCTCACAAATTTTATATGTAGCAGTATGTATATTTATATTTAACAACTAACACCTACCCAGAAACATATTGGTAGTTAAATGGATATCTGTGAATTTATGGAGAGACCTGGATTTGTAATAAAAATGGATTCAATTGTAATAATTTTGTAAGTTTGATAAGGGAAATTGAAGGAATACCATTTATGGATAAGGTAATATAAGCATGGATTCTACTGTATTATACTGAAACTGTTGACATTAAATCACTATATAAAAGCTAATGCTGATTGACAGTTATATAGAAAAAAAAAAGTTTTAATTATTTTGCTATACAACCAAACATCCAGATGAATATCCTGAAAGAACTCAAAATAAGCATTTTGAGTTGTCAAAAAGTAATCAAAACATATTCAAATAAATTAATTCCTTAGTTTCAGAATGGAAATTAACACAAAAACGACCTTGTAGATGAGATAAAATCAGTTTTTCTGACAACATATCCCAGCACATATTCAATGTGTTACTTACCAGCTCAGGCTAAAAATTTCAGTAGTTAATGAAAATGAATCCAAACATGTCTATCAAATAGAAAGTTTCACATCAGGATTGGATCTTCAAGCATTTGTTCCTTTAAGTAGCAAGATGCAGTAACTCGTAATTCAGATCTGAGTCCCTTATTAAATAACTGTAACTCAAACACTTTGTCATTCCACAATCCATTATTTTTCAATATTTTTTTTTAGGAAACAATAAGTTTTGCTGGATGCATTGTTTATATTTTAGAAATATCTATTTTTTATAAATTGTGCATAAAATCTGGCAAATTTTTAACTCAATTTTTTTCTGACATTTATCCTCTTTTATTACCACTGCTCAGGCGAAATAATTTAATTTGTGCAACAGGGCGTTTTGAAACATTTGACCTTCATGTATACCTTTGTTGACAGTATTCTCATTAATATCAGGAAACATATTTCAAAGTTTAAAGACATCTACATGGTGTTTACCTGATGCTTAGTTTGATGTACAAAATAAATTTTCCTTAGAATATTATAAAAGGGGGTAGGGAAGATTACGGGGAGTTGTTCAGAGGCAGCGACTCTATGACAGGCACTATGGAAAAAATTGAGGTGAATAAATAAATTTCAAAATTGTCAATTCAGGGCTTCCCTGGTGGCGCAGTGGTTGAGAGACCGCCTGCCGATGCAGGGGACATGGGTTCGTGCCCCGGTCCGGGAGGATCCCACATGCTGCGGAGCAGCTGGGCCTGTGTGCCATGGCCACTGAGCCTGCGCGTCCGGAGCCTGTGCTCTGCAATGGGAGAGGCCACAACAGTGAGAGGCCCGCGTTCCGCAAAAAAAAAAAAAAAATTGTCAATTCAAAGAGATGTCATGGCATTATTTATTTTATTGATGATGCATTTTAATAGACAAAAACAGCTATGTGCATTAGTTATCTATTGCTGTGTAAGAAATTGCCACACACTAGCAGTTTAGAAGAATATATATTTATTATCTCACAGTTTTTGTGTGAAAGGAGTCCAGCATGGTTTATCTGAGTATTCTCCTTCAGGATCTCCAAAAAGCTGCAATCAAGGTGCCAGTTGAGCCTTTTGTCTTATCTCAGATCTCTAATGGGGAAGGATCCTCTTCCAAGCTGATCTGGTTGTTGGAATAACATGGTTCTTTGTTTGTTGTTGGACTGAGGACCTCTGCTTTTGTTGGTTGTTGGCTGGAGGCTGCCCTCAGTTCCTAGGCAGATGGGCTTATTTATATGACAACTCACAATGAAGCAGTGTGTTTTATCAAAGACAACGAGGGAGAGAGACCACAGTGAGTCTGCGGGTAAGACAGAAGTCAAAATCCTGTGTAATCCAATCATGGAAGTGATGCTCCATAACTTTTGCTGAAGTAAGTCTCAAGCCCCATGAACATTCAAGGGAAGAGGGTTACACAAGAGTGTGACTACCTGAAGGTAGAGATCCCTGGGGGTCATTTGAAAGCCTGTTTATTTCATCCTAAAACTAGTTAAAAACAGAAACTGATATAAGTCAATTAGATGTTGTGATACACACAGTTGTTATAAGGCCAGAAGAAGCAGTTTCCAAATTAAGCTTTCCAAATTCCCCAAACAAAGAAACAAAACAATGTATCCAGTCTACCATGTGATCTCCTGTACCTGCCAGGACCAAGAAGCTGAGCACCCAGAAAGCTGCAGCCACAATGGTGGGTTCCCAGATCCTTGTTAGGATCCACATCAGCAAAATAGATGACTGCACTGTAGCACTCAACATCTTTGGAGATAAGATCTGGCCAATGTGACCTCCATTAAAGCTCCACACCTACAGACACAAATGTCACCAGCACCATTAATTCCAGCAGAAAAGCAAATGAAACACAGCTTTTATCACCTGATGTTCAGTTTCACCTTTCAAATCTCAGGCATAAATACGTGCTTGGCAGAAGTTATGTTACAGGCAACAAAGTTTTGAGAGATTCTGGAAAATATTATATTTAACCTTCCAAATAAATTTACATTAAAACATACTTACAGGAGTTTTGGAGAGACTTGGGTAACAAAATCTTCGTCATTGTTGTAGTCCTCACAATGACTGGCAACTCAGAGCCCCCAAACATACAATCCCTTTCTTAGTTAAACTTCCAACTTATAATAAAATACTAGAGGTAGTCTCCCTTCTAAGATAATGTAACTATACTTTCTACAGGAAATGTAACTATACTTCCTTTAATAAAGGAGTACTTATCGCCTTCCTTAAATAGAAGAATGATTAGCCATTGAAACCATTTTGAATGATGTTTGTTTCCCCTCTCTTAGTCTAAACAAATATCCTGAAACTAAAGAATGGAATATTAAGTCATATGTTATACTACCAAAATGCTTCATATAAAATTTCAGAGGAAAATTATTATTATTATAGATTTTATGGCTAGCTAGCTAGCTAGATAACACTAGATGTAATGAAAAGGATGTGGGTAAATTCTATCTATAGCAATTTGATAGCTCTCATTTATTCAGCTTGTCATGAAACCAAATATATTTGCTGTTGTAAATTTTTTATTGTTCATTTCATGTTTCTTTCCTGCCCCTCTGCCAACCTCTTAGCTTCTCAGTATCATTTTACTGATAGTAAAACCCAAAATATATTTGAAAGAGTAGAACATTTTCAGATCCTGCTTGCGTGAGGTTCATACAATATTCTATTACATTTTTCAGCAGAAACCAAATCATAGACTCCACCTAAGCTAGTTTAATTCTGCTTTAAAAATGCCACACATGGGTGTTTACATGATGTAATTTTAAAAACACCAAGTAGTAAAGGAGACTGGAAATGTAATCCTTAGCTCTTCATCCACTAAGCATGGAGTAGACACACTACAGAGGGTTGGCATCAAGGTGAGTAAATCATGAGGGTCAAGAAAAGGAACAGTCTTATTTTGTGAGTGAACAGATAAAAACAAGATGCCCAAGGAATTCAAATGATGGAATTCTAAGTAAAAAGATGGAAAATGTAATGTACCAGAGACTGTTAACTTCTTCCCAGTATCCATTGACCTTGTTCATCTTATTACTTTATTATTAAACTGTGAATTTTAGATGGCTCCTTGGCCACCTTGGTAGACACTACATTTTTCACCCTCCCTTTAAGGAGAATGTGGCTGTAGGACTACATTTTGTTCAATGGCGGAGAAATAAGAATTTTACTGAAAGGTGGATTTTGCCCTCCACTCACTTCATCTTCCCATAAACTGGAGCATGAACATACGGATGGTGATCCTGCTTTGGCAATCTGGATAAAGGCAACATTTAGGAAATGGTGGGACGATAAAGAAGATGAAATGTAGGTCTATGGACCACCTAATGGAGCAAAGCTATCTGTTCATCATGGAATTTTCCTGACTGCCTTTGGACTTACATGAGGGAGAGAAATAAAAAGCCACTCTTTCTTTTCTTTTCTCTTTTTACTTTGTTTTTTTTTTTTTTGATTTCTATATTACAGAAGCTTAGCCTCTATCTTAAATAAAGCAAGAGGTATCATGTAAATCAATTGGGAGAAGAAAGTTTCCAGAAGGAAAGGTAATTTACAGTGTCACATTCTAAAAAATATCTATTAAGATAATATGATAATATATCCATTAAATTGGGCAATCAGCAAGTAATAACTGATAATGTGATAAAACAAAGTTGGACATGAGTGTTGTGAGAAAAATTTAGATGTGTAACAGATTAGAGTGAATCAGGAGTGTGAATTCCATATTCCTCAGGTTACCACTCTCCTTTATCAGGTCATTTCCAAAGATAAAAAAAAAAAACAAAAACAAACTGGATTGTGACAAATATGTTTTTTTAATAGCCCAAATAGATTTTAGTTTTAATTTTGTTGTCTGTTATAGCAACATATTTGCTATGCATATACAACCTGTCCTTTTGGTGTTTACATGGTTTCTTTTTGAAAATATGGGAATAAGAGGGTATCTGAGCTTTCACCATTTTGACTTAATCCATTCAAGCAAATCATCATATTCTCATAAACACTAGATTTAGATTCCAGTAGTTGCAAATTTTTATCCTAACTTTGTGCCACCATGAGGCTTTGGCAAAAAGACTTCTGTTTCTTCATGTATAAAGTGTCAATAGCAATGGTGAAATCATACCACTGTGAGTATTAAATTAAATAATTATATACATAACAATTAGCACTCTGTCCATATATAATTATATATTTTGTATATATTAGCAAGGTACTTGGTCTTTAATAAGCTCTTAAATTGTCACAATTATAATTCTGATGTTAGTTATAACCTTTATAATCATCTTAATAATTAATGATATAAATGCCTAAAATTGTTCAAATTTAGAATTTAGATGAGACTGCAAACACATTACTAGGCTTCACTTTATGGAATATTCCACAATCTGTACAATAATAGATACTAAAAAACAGTCAATACTGCACTTTGAGTTCTCCCATTATTATTCAAACTTAGATAACTTCATACAAGAAATATACAAAATATTCATGATATAATTTTGTCTAAATCTATTTCTTATTTTTTGTTTATTATTATTACGGTATAGTTCTAAGAACTGTTCAACTGCACCAGTGTGAATTTACAGTTTTATAATTAAAGCTATGCTTCTAGACTCATAGAATTCGAAAGGGTTCCCAGATCATTGCATATAAATGAATTGTGAAGGTTTTTTTCTCAGGTGGAGGGTCCTGATTTTATTTGTCATGTTTGTTTATTGTAGTTACCATTTATTAACTGTCAATTGACAGTTCTAAGCTCTGTTTATGTATTATTTCATTTTCATGATAACCCTATAAAAATAGACATTTATTTAGATTATAAAGCTTATAATATTACAGTGATTCTAGAATTTTAGTTGGAACTTTGAGCTTATACTCTTGTCTGTTATGTTTTATTGTCTCCCTGCATAAAATGTCTTGATTAAATGTGGAAATGAAAAAGCCATATATTCTAGAACTATTTACACTAATCTCATGACTCTCAACAGTGGGCAGAATGATGAAAGAATAGAAAATTCAACTCTCATCACTTCTTTTACAGAGATTTGTCAAGTGTTGTACTTACTTAAACCCCTGTGATTGAACATTACTATTAGTAACTTAATAATTTTCTTCCTTCTCCCTAAAATTTATCTTCCAAATAATTACCCTCACCTGATTAATTTCTATTCCCAAAATAAAATGGCATTGGTGTGTTCTTGTCAACAAAATGGTTAAGAGTGGTTTATAGAACAAAGTGATATCAAAATAGAGCTAAAGATAATTTATTGAAATGCAAACATTTTTTTTTGTACTGCCAGTAATAGTTTTACCTTCCCACTCTCATTCCCCAACTCCTTCTGCAGAAACTTCTAACTGTTTATTTGGTAGAAGAAATATATACATTTGAATCTATATGTTTATATAGTATAAAATTTGTACAGTGAAAATTATGTATATGGGTATGTTTGGTTATATGTATTTTATTAAACATAATATTACAATTTTTGCAAAAAACTCTCAAACTGGTTAGAGTTTGATAGATATGGGATAAAGTAATGAAAATATTATTGAAATAATTAAAAACAAATAACATCCACAGAAAAAAAAATGTGTATGGGGGCCAGTTTCAGATTATATCCTGGAACTCCTGAGGTTGTGAAGCCACAGAGCTGTGTCATAAAAATATTTCTTATTTGATTGTTAATATTCCTTTCTTTTTTACAAGGTTAATGCATTTTAAAATGATGAATTTGCAAGTTGAACGGTAAAGATGGTGAAGACACAAGATGGTCCCTGAATCACTACTTAGAGGAGACTTGCCTACCAATCAGGAGCATCCATATCAAGTTCTATGTCTAATTCAGCCCATAACTGCTGAGATTCTGGAGTCTGTCTCATATGGCAACTAGTGTATTTTCCACCTTAACTAAGTTAAAAATAGGTTCTTTGCACCTAAATGAAAAGAAAATAAGGATCTTATTCAACTAGTGATTGAATGCAAACTGATATTAGATGCTAAACAGATGGAGACCTATGTTATGTGGCAGCAACAAGTCTCATGCCTACCAAGACTGTGGTTCAGGGCAAATGGATAAAAGGAATTGATGTGTGTGTTGTCACTTATTTGTTGCAATGGGGAAGATATTACAAGAAAAAGATCTCCAGGGTATAACTGACTAATTTGAGAAGGGAAGAAAGAGGAATAGAGAATTTGGAAGTTAACAGTCATTATAGGTAGAAAGAGTCAACTATTTCTAGACCTGAAACCTTTTTCAGGAAAAAAAGTCTCAAAAATTTTCAGGAAAAATATGTCAGACATGCTGTAAATGTAAAATTTAGAAGATATTCTTCCCACCTGATCCTATAGTTTCAGATGACTACAAGCAATCCTCTCTTATGGTAATAGAGAAGACTGTGCAGACAAGGGATAACAATTTATCTTGTGTGGGAAGATTTCCATTTTTATCAATATCAAAATTAAGATTCACTCATATTTTATTATTTCTGTACCAGAACACATTTAATAATTGTTAAGAGCCATATGGCAATGGTGATAAGGCTATCGATGTCTGTACATGAACATACAAATATGGACAGTGGCTTCAGGAAACACTATTTGAGTACTCTTAAGATACACCTTGTCACCAACACTTCTGTTGGCACAGAGTCCAATATTGTATGAAAAAACAGAGAGATGGAAAACTGTGAGATGAAATTCAGAAGTCACACTCTAAAACTGAGTGACTTGCAGTCATATCTTATCCAATTTATTCATATTGTATATGTTCTTTTTTATTATGCACAACAACACTATCATAAAAATTTATATCTAAATAAGTCAAATGTAGCTTTTTCAAGAAATATAAAATTTTATAAAAATATAAAATTATAAGTGAGAAGATAGCATTAAGTCAGGCATTTTCCCCCTGAGTGATACATAAAATAATAGTGTCTTTAAACAGGTGGTATTTCAGATTTTAAAAAATGCAGTAAATGTTTAAAGAACTTTAGGTACATTTATTGGCACATGACATGGAATAGAAGAAAATAGATCAGAGCCATGCTAAATTTATAGGGAATAATATTTCCTAGATAATTAACCCTGGATAAACAATTAACCCTAGATAATGAACATTTTACTCTTTAAGGCTAAAAACATCTCTTGTTCTTTCCAAATTTGCCAAGCATAAAACAGCATGAGAAAGGGACATTAGCCTGAACGATGTAAACGTGATATTACTGACCAAAAAAGGAACTGTGCTGGGGTATGTTCTGGTGACCCCCTGAGAACAAGGTACAAGGGATTATTTTCCAGACAACACTAACAGGGTTAATCACAGGACTTTCTGCATTTGCGGAAATCTTTCCATGTTGGCTTGCCAGGATTTCACAACTTCTGCAAATCAGCAATTACTATAAGGCTCTCTCTCTTCCCTCTCTTAAATGTAGTTATGTTGTCCTTGAATTAACCTTGTATATTTGTTGAGAGAAGAGAAAACTTGATTTTTGACTTCATAGAACAATAATCCATGGGCATCAAGTCAATGTAGAGGACTGTGCAACACCTAAGATGATGGACTTCCAGTTTGATAGGATTTGAAGTTATCTGTGAAAGATGCTGAATTGCTCCATGTATGAGAAGAAGGTTGACATGGATAATTGGTAAAGTGGGAGATGGGGCAGAGATTTCTTTGTGATTAGGAAATATCTTCTTGGGCACACTCTGCCTTTCACTCCTTTGAGATGGTTGTGGCCACATGGCTCAGTTTTCAATAGTAGGATATGTGCAGCTGGGTGTGTGCCAACTCCAGGCCTAGATCATTAAAAGGGCCATGGATCATCCCTCACCTTCTTTCCCCTTCTATAAGATTAATAGAGAAAAGCATGGCAACTTTGGAAGCTATCTATAAAAGCTGGTAAAATAATAAGATCATTGGAGCCTAGTTCCTTAAATCATAGCTTCGAAGAAAGTTACACATCAATCAGAGGCACTCATTTTACACAAATGAGAAATGAATTGTAACATGTGAAGCCAGTAAGATTTGAGGTTTATCTCTTGCAGCAATATTTTGCCTAAACTAATAAAATGTTCATTATAATACCCCAGAATATCTTTATCTTTGAAGTAGAGACAATATTCCTGATGGTCAATAATCTTTACTCTGTGATCAGACAACAAACAATCAAATTTTAAAATGTACAAATAAGTTCAACAGACACTTCATCAAAAAAGACATATGGATGGCAAATAAACACGAAAGGATACTCAATATTACTAACCATTAGGAAATTCAAATTAAAACTGTTATTCACACCACTATATACCTGTTAGAATGACTAAAATAAAAGACGTTGATAGCATCAAATGCTGGGGAGGATGTGGAGAAACTGGATGTCTCCTACATTGTTGGTCAAAATGTAGAATGTTACAACCATTCTGGAAATAAATCTCACACCTTCTTAAAATATTAAACATATACTTACCCAACAATCATAGTCCTGAACATTAATCCTAGAGACATGAAAACTTAGGGTCACACAAAAACTTGTATACAAATGCTCACAACAGCTTTATTTGTAATAACTCAAACTGGAAAGAACCCAAATATTCTTCAATAGGTTAATTAAACATTCTGTGGTACATCTATATGACTGAATACTACCCATCAGTAAAAAAGAGCAAACCCTAATACACACAACTTAGATAGATCTCAAGGGCATTATGCTGAGAGAAAAAAATAAACTACCATAATTACGTACTGTATCATTCCATTTGTATTCTCAACATTCTCAAAATGAAAAAAATTATAGAGATAGAGATCAGATTAACAGTGCCAGATAGTGCCAGATAGTGAGGAGAGTGTAGCTAGAATAGAATAGCATTAAGAAACTCTGTTGTGCTGAAGGAATAATTCTGTGTCTTCAATATGATAGTGATTATAAAATTTATACATGTGATTAAAAGTCATAAAATTATACATAAATATGAAACACACAAAAATAAATGAATGCAAAACCTGGTGAAATTTGACTAAGTCCTATATAGTCTAGTAAATTTTACTGTGCCCATTAAAATTTCCTGGTTTCCATAATGTACTATAGTTTTGTAACATACCACTATTGGAAGAATCTAGGTGATTGATAGGATCCTTCCACAGAGAAGAACAAGAGCTCTTGGTTCTGTTTTTGTAATTTACTGTGTATCTTTAATTAGTCCAAAATCCAAATTAAAATTAGATCATCCTATTTTTGTTACAAGATTTCTTGATTATTATGGCCTATATTCTTTTGCTCAAATTTTGAGGTTCTTAACCCCACTTTCTTTAAAATCAACTTGACATTGTTCTGTCCTTTGTATTTGATGTCCTGAATTAATTTGCCTCACCATCACCTATTTTAATTTTTTTATTTTTCAGCGTTGTTTTTCTTAATGTTTTTGTTCTAATGAAGTAGATTTGGTTTATCATGTATCCATTTTCTCTCCCTATGCTTACCTCTCTTTACCATTCTATTGTGTTGTTGCATTCACTCACACTTTGGCACCCAGGAAGAGAGTTAACTTATTTGCACTTAACTCTCATGTCAGGTTGTGATATTGCAGCATGGTCAGTGTGCCTTCTTCATGACATTTTCTGCTGCTTTTCCACCAAAGTAGATATTTAAGATATAAAGTCATGATCTTGGACAGTGATCAGGGAAATCTATGGCTTCCTATGGGAAGAGAATGCAATCCCAAATCCAGTTTCAATGAAATGCACCTGGACCGATACCCTAACAAACTCAGGGTATTTCTAGACTCCAATATTCTATAGGAGTCCCACTCGATATATTATGCCTGTTTCCCGAGTCAGAGCAGGCTCATGGCTTCAATTTCTTACTGCTGTAATTATATTCCATTTCATGGCCCAAGAGATCTTTATCTTGTTCCTAAGGACAACTATGATTTTTTTATAGTTATCTTTCAGAGAGAAGAGATACTTAAAATGCGAATTTACATTACCGTCTTGACTGGAGTGGGTTTTGCTTTTTCTGACTGTATGCTTGAAAAATCCTTTCTGTATCTTTGAAATTCTACATATTAAACAGTCAGTAATGATCAGTCTCAGCCTTGCTGTTTCATTTTTCATGAGATGTGGTTCGTTTTCATTTTGCAGATTTGCTTCTTCTTTCATTTCAGGGAGATGGTCTGTGCTGCATCTTTGAACAGATTTCTATTCCATTTGTTATATTCTGTACTTGACAAACACTGGTAATCTTATGTTTGTCTGTTTCCAATTCTAGAATAATAATCTCTGTAATTGTTTATTTCTTAATTGCTTCATTGCTTCAATGTCTTTTTTTCTTTCTGTATTCACTGATGATCTCAAACCATTTCTCTATTTCAGCAATGCAATTTTAGTTGAATGTAAACCCTGAATCCCAGGTGTGAAAACACCATTTTTTTCTTTTTTCATGCAAGATTGGTTTGGGCTCTTCTTGGTGACTTAGGAATGGAAGATACATCCTTCTTGTATAATACTACCTTATCTATACTACTTTATCTGCCTATGGTTTTTATCGATGGAATCATCACTGCATGGGCATCCACAACACTTTCACTTACAATATATTGGCAAAAACTATCACATGGCTTCCACCCAACTTCAAGGGTGGTTGGGAATGAAAGGGAAGAATGCAGAATAATTAGGGAGCATGTCACGCATTTGGAACAAAGAAAACTAAGATAGTCTAAAACACTTTTGTTTTTGATGAAAGTAAGTGTTATCTAAAAGATGTATGATATGCTAACTAAAAGGAACTCCCACTAGCTAAGGTTAAGGCATTAAAATAAGTTAGGTTTTTAATGAGTCAATTATAAACAACTGAATCTGTTAGAAGAGCAAAGAGTCCATTATGAGAATAAAAATGGAAAGGTAATAAAATGTGTTAAAAACTTATTATGCATGCATGAATATCTACTATCTATAAAAATGCTGTATCTTTATAAAAATTATTAATGGGATACCAACATTGGAGTTTTTAAAATAACTATTGGAAAAAAAAGTTTTATGAAAATAGGGAGACAGCATGATTAACATAAAGTCCATCTGTTTAAGAATAAACAATGTAGAGTGCTACTGATCATAAGAGGATGCAAGGTGAAAAATACAAAGGTGGTTTTCTTTTTATTGGTAAATAAAAACATTTAGGAAACTTTATGTGAAAGTCAGGAAAGTCTCCACTAGCATTGACAAAAAGGGTGACTAATTAATTTGGAGGAGGGAAGTGTAACTAGTTTAGTTATGTTTTAAATTTCTTTCATCTATAAAAGTAATAGAAGATGAGCAAATTTAAAAAATTATTTAGGAAAAGCAGTCAGTGTAACAAGGAAGAGACTGCACAGGGTTAAGTATAATGGTTAGTTGAATAAAAAAAAATTCTTATGTCTACAATGCTAACACTTTAGCATATATAGATAACACATATATTACTCTGATTTCAAAATAAAGTGAGACCACTACACACTTATTAAAATGGCCAAAATACAGAACACTGACAGCACCAAATGCTGGTGAGGATGTAGAGCAACAAGAACTCTCATTCATTTCTGATGGGGATGCAAAATGGTACAGCCACTTTGGAAGACAGTTGGCAGTTATCATACTCTTACCATAAATTTTAGCAGTCATGATCCTTGGTACTCATCCAAAGGAACTGAAATCTTATGTCCACACAGAAACCTGCACACAGATGTTTTTTAGCAGTTTTATTCATAATCACCAAAACTTGGAAGCAACAAAGATATCCTTCAGTAGAAGAATGGATAAACTGTGGCAAATCTAGACAATGAATTATTATTCAACACTAAAGAAACGAGCTGTCAAGCCATGAAAAGAGATGGAGAAGTCTTAAATGTATATTACTAAGTGAAAGAAACCAATCTGAAAATGCTGTATGATACCAACTATATGACATTCTGGAAAAGACAAAACTATGGAGACAGTGAAAAGATCAGTGGTTGTCAGGGGTGGGAGGGGCATTGGGTTGGGGTCAGCGATAAATAGGCAGAACACAGAGGATTTTTAGAGCAGTACAACTACTCTGTGTGACACTATAATGGTGGATACATATTATAAATTTGTTAAAATTCATAGAATGTGCAACACCAAGAGTAAAACTTAATGCAAACTAGGTACTTTGGAAGATAATGATGTGTCAATGTAGGTTCACCAATTGTAATAAATGTACCACTCTGGGGGGGGATGCTGATAATGGAATAGGTAATGCATATGTGTGGGTAGTGGGCACATGGAAAATCTTTGTACCTTCCATTCAATTTTGCTGTGAGCCTAATTAAAATTGCTGTAAAAAAAATCTATTGAAAGAAAGAGAGAGGGAGAGAGAAAAGGAGAGAGGGAGAGAGAAAAGAAGGAAGGAAGGAAGAGAGGGAGGAAGAAAGGGAAAGAAAGACTATGTGACATGGTACTTGAGATCATGTGAATCATGTCACATGGTCAACAGTCAACCACGATATGTGTTTCCTGGGAGCTGATATGGAAATCTTAGAAAGCACAGTCATTTGGACTTGAACTTCACAGCATTTCTCTGATACTGATCTCTAGCTCCAACCTATTCTTCCTCTTGCTGCATCCACATTGACCACATCAGTTTGCATACAGATTGACTTTCTATATTCACTTTTTACTTTGTCTAGGTTCCAGCTCTGTGAACCTCAGTGAATCTTGTTTTATCTCACTGGCTTTTTTTCTTCAGCTATTGGCTAAAAAAACACTGTTCTTCTTCATAAGACTTGTGTCTGTCCATTCTCTCTCAGCTATTACTACTTTGTGTCTCAGTCTCCTCTTTGGCCTACCTACAGCTGGAATTGACACTGTAGAGAATGGGAAAAATTAAAATAAAAATTGTCCCCCCCCCCCCAAATCACTACTAATGGAAAATATGTCTTGGACACATTTTAATTACAAATTAAGTATATTTAAAGTTAATTAGTTTAATAAAAATTTATGAAAATTATTAAAATTAATTTTTTTTTTTTTTTTTTTTTGCGGTACGCGGGCCTCTCACTGCTGTGTCCTCTCCCGTTGTGGAGCAACAGGCTCTGGATGCACAGGCTCAGCGTCCATGGCTCACGGGCCCAGCCGCTCCGCAGCATGTGGGATCCTCCCGGACCGGGACACAAACCCATGTCCCCTGCATCGGCAGGCGGACTCCCAACAACTGCGCCACCAGGGAAGCCCTAAATTAAGTTTTAAATATTAACTTCTATTTATTAATTTTAGTTAAATACATGATATTTTTGTAAATATACCCATCTGGGACTAGAATCCATGATCCTAATCATTTTGCTATACCTTCTTTCTAAATAAACATATATATGTTACACTTCATACATGCTATATTCATTATACTATGTATTCATTTGACCAAATATGATAGAAAAATGGTTAGGCTAACACCAAAACTAAAACTAATTATTTTGAAATACATTGATAAAAAATATAGTAACAGGAAGAAAAATGGGAAGAGCATGCTGATTAAATTCTTCCTGAAATTCTGTCTTTATTTCTAGCCCTCACATATTGATAAGGAATGTGTTAAAAGGTGAGTAACCAGGATTGAGAAGATTTGCTTGTATTTACTGTTTCTCTGACTGGAATATTTTACTCATGGCTAACCTCATGCTTGGCTTTCTCTCACCTTTCATTTTTCATTTTAGATATTCTCTCCTGACATAAAGCACTTCCTGATTTAAAGTGGCTCTCCGCCTGTGGTGGGCCCATTAGTCTCTATTACAGAATGCTGGTTACATGCTTCAAAGAACTTATTGACATTTTCAGTCACAGTATTTTTTTGTTTTCTTATTCATTATGTAGCACGATCAGAAGAAAGTATATTCATTAGGAGAGGAGCCATGTCTCTCTGGTTTACATTTGTGACCCCAGAACAGAGCGTAAGGAATAGAACATAATAAGGTAATATTAAGTGTTTTTGAATAAAGGCATGAGAGAATGATATATTAGAAACCATGAAGTTAAGAGAAAGTTTGGAGTAAATAGGAGATGACTAACTAAGGGAAATAAAGTATTTTTCCTTTTTTCGTTTTTTATTGATAAGGATAATAAGTGGAACAATATGCACAAAAGGGATACAATGTATTTTAAATAATGATATATTAATCAATAATCATATTGTTTTCCAAATCAATTAAATTAATTGTGACCAATAGTTAACAGTACAAGAGGGAAATTTGGTCTTTATTAAACAATGATTTTGTACTGAAATTCAACTTCACATCTGTAAAATGGTAATAACACCACTCACATCTCCCAAGTTTGCAGGTGCTGTAAGGACAGCGTTTTTGAAATGAATTA
Organism: Orcinus orca; assembly: GCF_937001465.1. Lineage (NCBI taxonomy): Eukaryota > Metazoa > Chordata > Mammalia > Artiodactyla > Delphinidae > Orcinus > Orcinus orca. Next base: position 124,357,211 of record NC_064563.1, read on the forward strand.
TTAATATGCCAATATTACTATCCAACATTATTAAGTTTTAAATCATAAAAAAGTGTTTACACAAAAGCTACACAATCAATTAGTGGGATAATAAGGGAGATTAGAGAACTGGCCTAGATTTTTATTCAGTTCTGATACTTAGAGCTTTAGAAATTCTTTAATTTAGGCACAAGTTATAGACTAATATGCTATGTCTCTAAGTAGATAGATGAAGTTCTGTCAGGTAATACAATTAAAAATGACTAGTTCATGCCATTGCATCAGGAATGCATTACTTATTCCAAATTCAGGATGCCTTGGTAGCAGTTCACTTTCAATCTAGCTTTGTTCCATGAAGGAAGAAAGACACGTATCCATGCCTCTAACACAGGAAATAACTACTGCCAGGTCTGAGCTAAAAAAATTTCCTCTCTAATACTTAATCTACTATATTTTGAATCTCCCTATGTGCTCCTTCTGGGAATAATAACTCTAATTAGTATATTTTCCTAAACAAATATAAGGAAAAGCACAGTTCTTACTTTCCAAAATATCTGTAGAGAAACATACATAGATAAAAATGTCATTCTGCATTTCTTACTTCAAAGTTAAGGAATAACACTGTATTAAGTTCCAATAATTAAAAAGATGCCCAATGGATATATTCGCTAGCAACTTTTCATGAAAATAACTATTGAACATAACTTATTTTTATACCAAGAAATTTTATCCATTGTTCTTTTTCTTCTAACTTAACATTCACCTGTGCATCATTTCTTCTTCCCAGGACTATTCATATTTTGGGGTGACAAAAATTATTTCTTTAGAATGCAAATACAAAAGCTTAATTGTGGATAACATTTTTACATATAAACTAGAACATAGTAGTTATGTATGTGGGTGTACTAATAGGTAAGATAAAGGCACATGTAGTACAATATCTTTGCCTGTGTATTATCAGACTGCTCAATAAACACCAAGTACCGAGAAAAGAATACATGTTTGAATTAAAGTTTTCAGTGAAATATTTTGTTAAGAATTGAAATGGATTTTAAACCTATTAAAGAAGCTAAGTATCATAAAAAGCCCTTTTGCAATGTCCTGCTAGTTTACATATTTTAAAAAAAATTGAGTTCTGTATTTTTAGCAGATCACATTTCTGTATAATACAAGAAATCTAAGCTAATTGAATATATAATATACATATACACATATACACACATATACATCTCTGTGTTTGTGTAACAGTGTAATGAATCTAATGAATAAAGAGTATGTTTCCATCTCTGGGCTATTGTAAATAGAGCTGCAATGAACATTTTGGTACATGACTCTTTTTGAATTATGGTTTTCTCAGGGTATATGCCCAGTAGTGGGATTGCTGGGTCATATGGTAGTTCTATTTGTAGCTTTTTAAGGAACCTCCATACTGTTCTCCACAGTGGCTGTATCAATTTACATTCCCACCAACAGTGTAAGAGGGTTCCCTTTTCTCCACACCCTCTCCAGCATTTATTGTTTCTAGATTTTTTGATGATGGCCATTCTGACCGGTGTGAGATGATACCTCATTGTAGTTTTGATTTGCATTTCTCTAATGATTAATGATGTTGAGCATTGTTTCATGTGTTTGTTGGCAATCTGTATATCTTCTTTGGAGAAATGTCTATTTAGCCCAGAGATGGAAACAACCTAAGTGTCCATCATCGGATGAATGGATAAAGAAGATGTGGCACATATATACAATGGAATATTACTCAGCCATAAAAAGAGACGAAATTGAGCTATTTGTAATGAGGTGGATAGACCTAGAGTCTGTCATACAGAGTGAAGTAAGTCAGAAAGAGAGAGACAAATACCATATGCTAACACATATATATGGAATTTAAAAAAAAAAAATGTCATGAAAAACCTAGGGGTGAAACAGGAATAAAGACACAGACTTACTAGAGAATGGACTTGAGACTATGGGGAGGGGGAAGGGTAAACGGTGACAAAGCGATAAAGAGGCATGGACATATATACACTACCAAACGTAAGGTAGATAGCTAGTGGGAAGCAGCCGCATAGCACAGGGAGATCAGCTCGGTGCTTTGTGACCGCCTGGAGGGGTGGGATAGGGAGGGTGGGAGGGAGGGAGACGCAGGAGGGAGGAGATATGGGAATGTATGTATATATGTGGCTGATTCATTTTGTTGTGAAGCTGAAACTAACATACCATTGTAAAGCAATTATACTCCAATAAAGATGTTTAAAAAAATAAATAAAAAAATAAAGAGTATGGTATGCTCCTGGCTAATAAATATATTTATGCTGTGCCTTAAAAAGAGGGTTTTAGGGCTTCCCTGGTGGCGCAGGGGTTGGGGGTCCGCCTGCCAATGCGGAGGACGCGGGTTCGTGCCCCCGTCCGGGAAGATCCCACATGCCGCGGAGCGGCTGGGCCCGTGAGCCATGGCCGCTGAGCCTGCGCGTCCGGAGCCTGTGCTCTGCAGCGGGAGGGGCCACAGCAGTGAGAGGCCCGCGTACCGCAAAAAAAAAAAAAAAAAAGAGGGTTTTAGCATAAATTCTTGCCCTTTGAACATCTCATAACAAGCATAAATCATAAATAGGCAGAAATTAGCAATATGTGAAAAATGCAGCTTTTGCCCAAAGATCTCATACTCTGAGAAATTTTACGTTCTCAACATATTTTTTTTTTTATCACGTTTCCTGCACAGCTGAAGACTAAGCTCCAGAATCATTCTAAAAGCTTGTTTCATGTTATTTATTTAATCACTACTCTGGAGAATTCAACTTTGGACAGTAAAATTTTCACTTGTAATGTTATTTATTGAATGTTAAATGTTCCAGAAATTATTCCAAAGGCAAACTGATTTTTCTACAAAACTACTCCGCAAGCAATCTTAACCTTTCAAAATTAAGTCCCTGTTATAACATATATATATATATATATATATATATACTTTAAAGATTTTTTAACCTTCACAAAGGATTTGCTGTAAGAACATATATATATATATATATATATATATATATATTTGTGTGTGTGTATGTGTGTGTGTGTGTGTGGTACGCGGGCCCCTCACTGTTGTGGCATCTCCCGTTGCGGAGCACAGGCTCCGGACGTGCAGGCTCCGGACACGCATGCTCAGCGGCCATGGCTCATGGGCCCAGCTGCTCCACGGCATGTGGGATCTTCTCGGACAGGGCACGAATCCGTGTCCCCTGCATTGGCAGGCGGGCTCTCAACCTCTGTGCCACCAGGGAAGCCCAACATATATATTTTTAACTAAGTAAAATTTCATCTTTTCACTCTTAATTGTAGCTGATTCTTCTTCCACCAGTTCCTTTAAAAGAGAGCCCATGGTTTTAAAACAGTTTCTTAAACATTTCTTTTTAATAGTGACACTAACCATGTCCAATTACTTTTAGTTGACACCTAAAATATTGATGTTTTAACTGCTTCGACTTATATGACTTATAAGTCTTCATGAACCTCATTTAATTTATAGAAGAAACTTCAACTTCCATTAAATTTTCCTTTTAATGATCTTGAGTCCCACCTCTTTTGTAAAAGCATCAAATTTTCTAAATAAAACTAAACAGAAAATTCTGAGGGGACCATTATTTCATCAGTTACAGGAAGAGAATTCTTTTTTTCTATGATTAAATGCACTGCATTTTGGAGCAATGATTCATTTGCTATTTGGGGTTCTTTGGCCAGAATGTTAATGTCTAGAATAGTTTTAGTCATCATAAAGTCTTGAGTTTGTATTTATGTTTAAAACACATAAAGTAATAAAGTATAGACCTTTAAAAACTTAACTTTCATGGACGATTCCTAATTCTTTCTTTTCTCCTATTCCCCCCACAACACTTCCCTTAGCTAGTTTTCCCTTCAAGCTCCATCAGCCAGAATACCACTGTTGGATTTACTCAAAAGCGTATATTTGATCATGTGCCAAGTAGAGGATCCTAGATAAATTAAAACTTAAAACTTTTACATTTGGTGATATATTCTACAGGAGACTAATATTCATAAAAGAATTCTCATGGGAAAATACATTTCTTACACTAAAAATTTATTTTGTTCAAAGTTAGTTCCTTAAGATCAAACATGTTTGTCAAAAAATGAGTTTATTTTACATCTGTCCATTTTAGTAAGTTAGGAACTAGGTAACAGTCAGCAAATAGCTATTTTATTTGTCTACTGCATGTGTGTTGGAAAAAGGTTTTTAGGCTGTTTCCTTCTGTTTACTTACTTGATCTCTGAAAATGACAAACAGATTTTTTTGAATTCCTCAATAGGAAGCATTATGACCAAGACTGGAATAAATTAAATGACAATTTAAAAATATCTGTTCTCAGAGAACTGATATTTCGATAGAAAAAATATATCATTTTAGTTATGTTTTTAAAATGAAATTTAAAGGGCAAATGCCCAGCTGTGAGTGCCCATGGTCTAATTTACTCTGCTCTGATTTTTCCAAAACACATATTTTCTAAAATACTATGAAATTTGTTTGTGTGTAAGGGCTCTACTTATTGTGTTTACCTCCCTGGAATATAAGCTTCATAAAAAGAACTTTTAAAATTAATAAATACATAAATGAATGAACGAGTTGTTTTTTTGCACTGTCCCTGGATTGCTTTGCAATGTCAAATACTATGGTTTCTTTTACAATTTCACTTCATTTAATATGAGTAAGTCAAAATAACCTTGTAGTATGTGAACTTTTTCATGGAAATTTAGAGTGAACAGAAATATTTTAAATTAAATTTGAGAAAAGATTTATAATGAAGGAAATGTATTGGAATGTATCTGGTCAAAAGTTGAAAAGTTATGATAGAATATTTATTAAAGAATAAAAAGGTATTCAGTAATTTGATTATAAATTAAAATAAAGGGACTAACTTCATCTTTTAAGAATCCTTTAGAATCAATTTTTACAGGTCATAATAATTCTAAATAATATTATTTATATGAACATTCAATGCATATTGAGGGCCTACTCTGAGCTCATCCTTTTACATACAATAATTTTCCAAATTTGGTTTAGTTGCATTTTAGCCATTGACTAAGCATGAAATATATACCAAGTTTTTACATATTTGTTTACATGAAAGCTAAATTTCATAGTTTTGAAATATTATAGAAGGCAACATCTCTTCCAGGTGGGTTTCTATAATCTCTAATTAAACTCCTACCCCAACACTTACAAGGTCATAGATATGTTTGTCCCCACTTGAATTCTGTTTCTTACTATGACCAGATCAAAATGAAAATCAAATCTAAAATTCAAAGCCTCTCATGGTATCAGTTATTCTGTTCTATTCTCTTCCCAGCTAAATCTCACTAACAGAGAGTGTGTGTCTCTGTGTGTGTGAGAGATAGTAGAGCTAAAAGAGAAATTATCTAATCAAATTTCCCCTAATTTTATGTTCTAGGAAAACAATATTTAAATAGTTAAATGAATTACTGAGACTAGAGCTAATCAGTAAAAAATCAACATCAGAAACCATATTTGCTGACTCACACCTCAGTGGTCCTTCTTCATTATAAAATCTTAGATTATACAGTTACTCATAAATTTTTCAAAAAATGAAGTTCTACATTGCTATATGCATTCAGTTTAAACTGCAATTTATTCCTTTCTCTACCCAAAGTAATTTTATGTGTTTCATTATCAGAATCTCTTATGATATTTGAAATTTATTGTGAACTTAATAAAACCTAGCAAATAGTATTGAACATTCAGAAGAGTGGTTTCCCCACAAACTTATGGTTGAATGAATGCTTCTAATACTTCATTAGTCAATAAAATTATTTATAGATTAAAAACTTCACTCCCTAATGAAAATATGTGAAACAGCCACATATGTCTTAAAGAACATTGCATTGAATTTCTCAAATGATTTTGTCATGTAATTCCTTTTTTTTTTAACATCTTTATTGGAGTATAACTGCTTTACAATGGTGTGTTAGTTTCTGCTTTATAACAAAGTGAATCAGTTATACATATACATATGTTCCCATATCTCTTCCCTCTTGCATCTCCCTCCCTCCCACTCTACCTATCCCACCCCTCTGGTCACAAAGCACTGAGTTGATCTCCCTGTGCCATGCTGCTGCTTCCCACTAGCTATCTATTTTATGTTTGGTAGTGTATATATGTCCATGCCACTCTCTCATTTTGTCACAGCTTACCCGTTCTCCTCCCCATACTCTCAAGTTCATTCTCTAGAAGGTCTGTGTCTTTATTCCCATCTTGCCCCTAGGTTCTTCATGACATTTTTTTTTCTTAAATTCCATATATATGTGTTAGCATACAGTATTTGTTTTTCTCTTTCTAACTTACTTCATTCTGTATGACAGACACTAGGTCCATCCACCTCACTACAAATAACTCAGTTTAATTTATTTTTACGGCTGAGTAATATTCCATTGTATATATGTGCCAAATCTTCTTTATCCATTCATCTGCTGATGGACACTTAGGTTGCTTCAATGTCCTGCCTATTGTAAATAGAGTTGCAATGAACATTTTGATACATGATTCTTTTTGAATTATTGTTTTCTCAGGGTATATGCTCAGTAGCGAGATTGCTGGGTTGTATGGTAGTTCTACTTTTAGTTTTCTAACAAACCTCCATACTGTTCTCCAGAGAGGTTGTATCAATGTACATTCCCACCAACAGTGCAAGAGGGTTCCCTTTTCTCCACACCCTCTCCAGCATTTATTGTTTGTAGATTTTTTGATGATGGCCCTTCTGACCAGTGTGAAATGATATCTCATTGCAATTTTGATTTACATTTCTCTAATGATTAATGATGTTGAGCATTCTTTCATGTGTGTGTTGCCAATCTGTATATCTTCTTTGGAGAAATGTCTATTTAGGTCTTCTGCCCATTTTTACATTGGGTTGGGTTTTTTTTTTTTTTTTTGATATTGAGCTGCATGATCTGCTTGTAAATTTTGCAGATTAATCCTTTGTCAGTTGCTTCATTTTCAAATATTTTCTCCCATTCTGAGGGTTGCCTTTTCGTCTTGTTTATGGTGTCCTTTGCTGTGCAAAAGCTTTTAATTTTCATTAGGTACCATTTGTTTATTTTTGTTTTTATTTCCATTTCTCTAGGAGGTGGGTCAAAAAGGATCTTGCTGTGATTTATGTCATAGAGTATTCTGCCTATGTTTTCCTCTAAGAGTTTGATAGTTTCTGGACTTACATTTAGGTCTTTAATCCATTTTGAGCTTATTTTTGTGTATGGTGTTAGGAAGTGTTCTAATTTCATACTTTTACATGTACCTGTTCAGTTTTCACAACATCACTTATTGAAGAGGCTGCCTTTTCTCCACTGTATATTCTTGTCTCCTTTATCAAAGATAAGGTGACCATATGCGCGTGGGTTTATCTCTGGGTTTTCGATCCTGTTCCATTGATCCATATTTCTGTTTTTGTGCCAGTAGCATACTGTCTTGATTACTGTAGCTTTGTAGTATAGTCTGAAGTGTGGGAGCCTGATTCCTCCAGTTCAGTTTTTCTTTCTCAAGATTGCTTTTACTATTCGGGGTCTTTTGTGTTTCCCTTCAAATTGTGAAATTTTTGGTTCTAGTTCTGTGAAAAATGCCAGTGGTAGTTTGATAGAGGGTGATGGTGGCCTCATAGACTGAGTTTGGGAGTGTTCCTCCCTCTACTATATTTTGGAAGAGTTTGAGAATGATAGGTATTAGCTCTTCTCTAACTGTTTGATAGAATTCGCCTGTGAAGCCATCTGGTCCTGGGTTTTTGTTTGTTGGAAGATTTTAAATCACAGTTTCAATTTCAGTGCTTGTGACTTGTCTGTTCATATTTTCTATTTCTTCCTGATTCAGTCTCAGAAGGTAGTGCATTTCTAAAAATTTGTCCATTTCTTCCAGACTGTCCATTTTATTGGCATAGAGTTGCTTGCAGTAATCTTTCTTGATCCTTTGTATTTCTGCAGTGTCAGTTGTTATTTCTCCTTTTTCATTTCTAATTCTATTGATTTAAGTCTTCTCCCTTTTTTGCCTTGATGAGACTGGCTAAAGGTGTATAAATTTTGTTTATCTTCTCAAAGAACCACCTTTTAATTTTATTGATCTTTGCTATCATTTCCTTCATTTCATTTTCATTTATTTCTGATCTGATCTTTATGATTTCTTTCCTTCTGCTAACTTTGGGGTTTTCTTGTTCTTCTTTCTCTAATTGCTTTAGGTGTAAGGTTAGGTTGTTTATTTGAGATGTTTCTTGTTTCTTAAGGTAGGATTGTGTTGCTATAAACTTCCCTCTTAGAACTGTTTTGCTGCATTCCATAGGTTTGGGTCTTCATCTTTTCATTGTCATTTGTTTCCAGGAATTTTTTGATTTCCTCTTTAATTTCTTCAGTGATCTCTTGGTTATTAAGTAGTGTATTGTTTAGCCTCCATGTGTTTGTATTTTTACAGATATTTTCCTGTATTTGATATCTAGTCTCATAGTGTTGTGGTCAGAAAAGATACTTGATACAATTTCAATTTTCCTAAATTTACCAAGGCTTGATTTGTGACCCAAGATATGATCTATCCTGGAGAATGTTCCATGAGAACTTGGGAAGAATGTGTATTCTGTTGTTTTGGGATGGAATGTCCTATAAGTATCAATTTAGTCCATCTTGTTTAATGTATCATTGAAAGTTGTGTTTCCTTATTTATTTTCATTTTGGATGATCTCTCCATTGGTGAAAGTGGGGTGTTAAAGTTCCCTACTATGATTGTGTTACTGTCAATTTCCCCTTTTATGGTTGTTAGTATTTGCCTTATGTTTTGAGGTGCTCCTATGTTGGCTGCATAAATATTTACAATTGTTATATCTTCTTCTTGGATAGATCCCTTCATCATTATGTAGTGTCCTTCTTTGTCTCTTCTAATAGTCTTTATTTTAAAGTCTGTTTTGTCTGATATGAGAATTGCTACTCCAGCTTCCTTTGATTTCCATTTGTTTGGAATATCTTTTTCCATCCCCTCACTTTCATTCTGTATGTGTCCTTAAGTCTGAAGTGGGTCTTTTATAGACAGCATATATACAGGTCTTGTTTTTGTATCCATTCAGCCAGTCTATGTCTTTTGGGTGGAGCATTTAATCCATTTATATTTAAGGTAATTATCGATATGTATGTTCCTATTCCCATTTTCTTAATTTTTTGGTTTTTTTTTTTTTTATTGTAGGTCTTTTCCTTCTCTTTTGTTTCCTGCCTAGAGAAGTTCCTTTAGCATTTGTTGTAAAGCTGGTTTTGTGGTGCTGAATTCTCTTAGCTTTTGCTTGTCTGTAAAGGTTTTAATTTCTCCATCAAATCTGAATGAGACCTTGCTGGGTAGAGTAATCTTGGTTGTAGGTTTTTCTCCTTCATCATTTTAAATATGTCCTGCCACTCTCTTCTGGCTTGCAGAGTTTCTACTGAAAGGTCAGCTGTTAACCTAATGGGGATTCCCTTGTGTGTTACTTGTTGTTTTTCCCTTGCTGCTTTTAGTATTTTTTCTTTGTATTTAATTTTTGATAGTTTGATTCATATGTGTCTTGGCATCATGTAATTCCTTAATTAACAATTTGAAATAATGGAGATGAATATTAACAATTTTTACCAACAGAAAGATGTTCTTGAACAATGTTCACCTAAGATTCACCATTTTAGATGGCACTTGAAATGGTGATAATTCAAAATATTTAATGGCCTTTAGGGTAAAGGGACTAACCAACCTGAACTGACTTCCAGCCCCAAAGTGGTACTGGTGGGCTAAAGAACACTGCAGAAGCTGTCTTTTAGAAATTTTAATAAAAACAGCATATGAACTATTCTAAAATGGAGAAGTTTATAGTGTGAAATTGACTTGAATCTGCTACAGTGTACCTCAGATGTTGTCCTTGGGTTGGAGGAGAGAACAGGGAACATACAATAGAAAGGAGGATCTTTGGGAGGCATTATATTGGTAGAACTGCTCTATTCACTATCATAATCATGATGGAGAAGAAGACATTGAAGTGTTGCTGTAGGGTGGGAGGTGACCTGTGCACTTGCTGGAGGCAAGCAGAATCAGAAGGGAGACTGAAATGAGGGAAAGAATATGAGATTGTGTTCTGAGTACAACAATTCAGAGTGTTAGATCTAAGTCATAATAGGGATTGGTTAAGACTGGAAATGTGAGTCTGATTTATCACACATATTTCAGATTCAAAATTGTTAATTAACAAAACAAAACAAACAAAAGACCCTTAAAAATAACAAGGTAAAAGATACATGCATCACAATGTTCACTGCAGCACTATGTACAATAGCCAGGACATGGAAGCAGCCTAAATGTCCATCAACAGAGGAATGGATATAGAAGATGTGGTACATATATACAATGGAATATTACTCAGCCATAAAAAGGAACGAAATTGGGTCATTTGTTGAGACGTGGATGGATCTAGAGACTGTCATACAGAGTGAAGTAAGTCAGAAAGAGAAAAACAAATATCGAATATTAATGCATATATGTGGAACCTAGAAAAGTTGTACAGATGAACTGGTTTGCAGGACAGAAATTGAGACACAGATGTAGAGAACAAACGTATGGACACCAAGCCAGGAAAGCAGCGGGGTGGTGGGGGTGGTGGTGTGATGAATTGGGCAATTGGGATTGACATGCATACACTGATGTGTATAAAATGGATGACTAATAAGAAACTGCTGTATAAAAAATAAATAAAATAAAATTCAAAAAAGCAGATGTAGTAAATATATATGTAATGGAATATTACTCAGCCATAAAAAAGAACAAAATAATGCCATTTGCAGAAACATGGATGGACCTAGAGATTGTCATACTGAGTGAAGTAAGTCAGGCACAGAAAGACAAATATCTTATGATATTGCTTATATGTGAAATCTAAAAAAAAAGGGTATAAATGAACTTATTTACAAAACAGAAGTAGAGTCACAGATGTAGAAAGTAAGCTTGTGGTTACCAGGAGATAAGGTGGGGAGGGATAATTTGGGAGATTGGGATTGACATATACACACTACTATGTATAAAATGATAGCTAATAAGATCCTGCTGTATAGCACAGAGAACTCTACTCAGTAATCTGTAATGGCTTATATGGGAATAGAATCAGAAAAAAAAAAAAAGAGTGGATATATGTATGTATATAACTGACTCACTTTGTTGTACACCTGCTACTAACACAACATTGTAAATTAACTATACTCCAATAAAAACTTTTAAAAAAATAACAAGGTAGTAATAACATTCATAAATTAATATAATACAGTACAATAAAATATTTGCTTGCAAATAAAATAATATTTGGAAAAATGAAATATTAATTTTAAATTAAATCATAATGTTTAATTTACAAGAGCAGAATTTCAAAATTTTGATATTTGATTTTTAAAAGATAATTTGAGAAGCTCTTCCTTAAACATGTGAATTAAATATTTGAAACATTGTGTGGGAACACTGATATCATATTTATCAATTTCATTCAGTTACTTTAGTTTTTAGAATAACCATAAGGTTTACCAAAACTGTGGAGACAGCTAAGGCAAAAATTTTCTTTACAGGTCTAAATTTAAAACAGATTTTAAAATATGTTTGTTAAGATTTTTGCTAGGCATGTCAGATATCCTGCAAAATAATACCAAATTGAACAAAATGAGATTTCATCACTAAATGAATACATGAGGTTTGAATACTAAGCATGTATTTACATTAGATAATAAATTAGATAATGCTTTATATTTTGTACATTTATATTTTTATGAAACAAATAATGCATTATTTTTCATCTATAACTATTTGAAAGTTTTCTGTAAACACATATTTTGGTTACATTTCCACTTAGATGGCATGGCTAAGACCGATTATAATCAACCTAAAGATATAATCAAAAATATATGAGATAAATTATATATTATAGCCACTATTTTCTGGAAACTAAAACTATAATCCCATATTTAGCAAAATTTGATATAAACCTAGTCTATATGTAAACATAGTCTTCATATTCACATAAAATACTTTCATGTCAAAAATTAAAATTCAGTACTAATAACAAATACTCAAAAAATGCTATGTTTTTCTCTCTGGTTGCCTTTATTTGAATTATGCATTGGCTCTTTTCTTATTTTTCTCTTTCTTCTTTGTCTCAGGAACAGCATTATTTTGAAATAGAGACCCTGCATTTAAAATAGAAGTTAATTAAAAATGAAAACAAGAAATACACATTTTAATAAAACCCCTGCTATATCACACTCCTGTTAATGTATGTGGGTGTTATAATTTCCATTTCTTCTGTTTAGCTTCTCATCAACTAGGAATAACTAGGTGATTAAGAAGCAATTTCAGGTAAAGAAAACAGTTGTCTTTCTGTAATTGTCTTTCTGTCTTTATACTTGAAAAAGCAAGAACCACTAATTATCTTGCTAAGGGAAAAAAGTGGATTATCTCTTTACTTATAGAATATTGAGTCTCTCATCACTTATAAAATAATTAAGTTCCATATTTGCGCTCTGCTAAAAATTTCTTCTTTGTATACAATTATTATAAGCATCCTTTTATATTCACGCCATGTTCTTCTTAAGCTTTTAGTAAAACAATTCTCCGTCAAAGCTGTTTAAATAATTTTATTTAAATAATTTTATTTTTAAAATGACAGTTAAGACTTGTTTGCCTTTCTAGCTCATTCCTAAAAGAGTTATTTTGTTTTTCTTTTGTAATGGCAGGGAATTTAGAAAATAATGAGAATGAATAGAAAAAAGTAAAAATCTGTAAATGATAATGAAAGTATTGTGGCATATGAATAGAGAAATACATCTTTTAATTCTGCATAATAGAAGAGAATATGAGTACACATGATTTATTATAATGTAAAAAGAAAAGTTACTTATATTTGGCTTCAGACTGCAGTATGCTTTCTACCCAATTCTGCCTTTCCAGTTGTTCTCCTTTAGTTAAGGGGAAGATGAATTTCAATTCCATGAACATATGTAATCTGACTGTTGAGTAGAGGAGGCCACTAGAAGCAGAGTGGGTGGCAGAGTAAAGTCAGCTTTTGGTTTAATAATAATCAGAATGAATGGCATATGTAACAGAGAGGTAAAAAGATAGGAATGTTTTCATTTGAACCAAAATCAAATATGAAAACATAGATTTACCAGAAAGGCTATTTGAAAAATAATATTTTCTTTTTTATTATACATGGTTTTATCACAATGGTTTTGTGATATCAACCTGTCCACTTTAATTATATCCAAAATGAATTTATGTTTTAAAAAAAGTAGTTTGCATTTATATATTAAATTCCCCAAATCGGTTCTCTTCTACTAGCTGAATTAGAATTATTTTATTTTTCTTACATAAAGGTTATCAGTCAAAATTTGCCATAGCACTTACATAATAAATCTGAAAATGTCCACAATAATGTTGGAAGAGGGTTTTAATAAAATAATAATTATTTAATTAATGTTAAAGTATAAAAATCACTGTAATGGAAAAGGAAAACAGAAAAAGAAATCTTGTCACATGCAGATGAAAATTTTGAATCTTTTGATGTCATTACTTTCAGTGATGTGTATGTGTTCATGATATGATTTTTAGTTTAATATCATAAACATTTTTTGTTTTATTTGCTCTTAGTCAGTGTGACTGACAGAATTCTAAGTTTGCTCCAATGATTCTCACCCTGTGGTGTATACTTCCTGTACAATGCTTGAAATTTACAAATATGATGGACTAATAACACCAGTGATTACATTATGATATATGGCACAGTAACTTTAAGACAGGGAAACTATCCTGGGTGTGCCTTACCAAGCAGGTGCACCTTTAAAAGTGACTCTTGTGTCCTTGGATTGGAAGAATTAATATTGTTAAAATGACTATACTACCAAGGAAGTCTACAGATTCAAAGCAATCTCTATCAAAATACCAATGGCATTTCTCATAGAAGTAGAACAAATAATTTTGATATTTGTATAGAAACACAAAAGACCTAGAATAGACAAAACAATCTTGAGAACAAAGAACAGACCTGGAGGAATCACACTCTCTGATTTCAGACTATACTACAAAGCTACAGTAATCAAGACAGTATGATACTGGCATGAAAAACAGACACATAGACCAATGGAATAGAATAGACAGCCCAGAAATAAACCCACACACTTACAGTCAATTAATGACAAAGGACGTAAGAATATAAAATGGAAAAAAGCTAGTCTCTTCAATAAGTTGTTCTGGGAAAATTGGACAGCGACTTGTAAAAGAATGAAATTAGGACATTCTCTTACACCATATAAAAAATAAACTAAAAATGGATTAAAGACATAAATGTAAGACCATATACTATAAAACTGCTAGAGGAAAACATAGCCAGAATATTCTTTAACATAATTTACAGCAATAATTTTTTGATCCATCTCCTAAAGCAAAGGAAACAAAAGCAAAAATAAAGATATGGGACCTAAATAAAGTTAAAAACTTTCACACAGAAAAGGAAACCATCAACAGAATGAAAAGATAATCTATTGACAGGGAGAAGATATTTGCAAAACATATAATTGATAAGGGGTTAGTTAACATCCAACATATATACAGCTCATACAACTCAACGTCAAAAAACCAACAACACAATTTAAAAATGGGCAGAAGAACTAAGTAGACATTTTTCCAAAGGGGAAATGCAAATAGCCAACAGGCATATGAAAAAGATGCTGAACATCACTAATCATCAGGGAAATGCAAATTAAAACCAAATAAAATATACCTAACACCTGTCAGAATGACTATCATTAAAAAGAACACAAATAACAAATGCTGATGAGGATATGGAGAAAAGGGAACACTTGTACATTGTTGGTGGGAATGTAAATTGGTTCAGACACTGTGGAAAACAGTATGGAGTTTTCTCAAACTAAAAACAGAACTACCACATGACCCAGCATTTCCACTCCTGGGTATATATCTGAAAGAAACAAAAACACTAATTTGAAAAGATAAATGCACGCCAATGTTCATAGAAGCATTATTTACAATTAGCAAGGTATGGAAGCAACCTCACCATCCATCAACACATGACAGGATAAAGAAGATGTGGGATAATATATATACACAATGGAATACTACTCAGCCATAAAAAATAATGAAATGTTGCCATTTGCTGCAACATGGATGAACTTGGAGGGCATTATGCTAAGTGAAATAAGTCAAACAGAGAAAGACAAATACTGTGTGATATCACTTATATGTGGAATCTAAAAAGTACAACCAACTAGTAAATAAAACAAAAAAGAAGCAGACTCACCAATACAGAGAATAAACTAGTGGTTACCAGTGGGGATAGGGAAGGGGGGAGGGGCAATACAAGGATGGGGAAAAATGGTTATTATAGGATTATATGAAATCATGTGTGTGAAAATATTGAAAATTGTAAAGCACTACAGAATTTAAGGAACATTTTATTCAATTAAAAAATGTTTAAAGAATAAAAATCTAAAAAAAGTGACTCTTCCTAAAGAAGAGATTTAAATCGTGAGAGAAATTCTACATAAAGAAGATGCTCTGTTGCTGACTTTGAAGATGGAGGGACCATGTGACAAGGAATATGGACAGTCTCCAGGAGCAGATAAGGGTCCCCAGCTGCCAGCCAGGAAGTGAATGGATGTCTCAATCCTAGAAACAAAAGGAACTAAATTTGGCCAAAAATTTGAATGAGCTTGGAGGAGAATGAGTATCTTAAAGGAAATGAAGCTCAGCCAACAACTTGATTTCAACCTTATAAGATACTCAGCAGAGAACCCACCTGTGCTCTGCCTGACTTCTGACTTACAGAACTGTGACCTAGTGAATGGATGCTGTTTTAAGCCACAAAATTTGTGGTAATTTGTTACACAGCAGTAGAGAACAAATACAAGTAGGAATTTCATGCTCACCTAAGATTTCATTATTTTATTGAATTTAAGAAAAGAAGGAAATAATAAAGATGATAGCACAATGAAATAGAAAATTATACACTAGAGATAACCATCAAAGACAAAAATTGGATCTCTGAAAAATTCTCAAAATTAATAAATCCCTCAGGAGAACTACAATTACATAATGGTGCACCTTGAAACCTGGGGCTTTTCAAATTGCTGACCAATTTGCTTCTGCCTTCTCTCTAACAAAATATTGATATCTTATAGCCCAGCACTCGACTCGTTGCCCATTTGTGAACTCATATATTTTGTTGTTTTAATTTTCAATTTTATTTTTTAAATTTTATTATTATTGTTATTACTTTATTTTTGGCCAGCCCATGCAGCTTGTGGGATTTTAGTCCCCCAACCATGGATTGAACCTGGGCCCACAGCAGTGACAGTGCACTATAGAGTCTTACCACTAGACCACACGGGAATTCCCTAATTTTCAATTTTAGATTACTAAGATGTTTAAAGCTTATCCCAAATTTATAAATCTCCTTTGTTGAAACATAGCATATTTGTAATAGTGGATAATTTTGCATAAAGATACATTGTTATTTTTGCTAGAGATATTTAAATATTAAGAGAATCAACCCTCTGATACATTAAATTGTCTTCTGACATTTCAATTTTCTTCTTAGGATTATATATGACTTTTTTTACTTACAGATATTATTTTTTAATCTAAAATATTTATTTATTCAAGATTTATTTATTTTTAAATTTAGGATAAAGAATGAGCTTAACAGAAAATATTATCCAATAAAGTGAAATTTACAATCCAGAATGTGGATTTGAGATGTTGGGTTACATAATAAGCCTGAGAAGTCCAGATGCAATATTAAGTTATGATCAATCTCCTAAGGGATTCAGCAATTTTAGAATTTTTAATAATATTTTCATAGAAAGTGCTCCTGACTTTGATGATCTTCTCTACTTTGTGTTTGTTTCTATTTTATCCACTTATGTTATCACTATTATTTATTTCCTTCTATTCCTTTTGAGGTTTCTTTCCTGATACTTTTCTAATTTTCTAAAAGGATATTTCATGCCTATATTTTTATCTTTCTTCATTTCTAATATATGTAAGTACAGCTATTAATTTACCTATAATTTCTGATTTAGCTGGATTTCAAGTCTTGAATTATGATATTAGTATTATTATTCCATTAAAATATATTCTAATTATATTGTAATTTACTTGTTTGCCCATGGTTTTGCTAGAAGTATGTTTCTAAATTCCCTATATACAGAAATTTTCTAGTTATGTTTATGTGTTTAATATCAACACATATGCAATATTAATAGCATCCTGATAAGAAAATTTATTCTGTATAATTTTATTTTTGAGATTTATTTTGACTTGTTTTATAGTTTAATGTATTATCTATTTGTATAAATGTGTCATGCACACTTTAAAATGATTCGTGTTTTTCAGTTGCTGGTTGGAGTGTTCTAAAGAGTTGTTCCATTTTTGCATATGCTAAATATCAGGTAGCTCTAGGGCTCCAGGTGAGCATGTCCAAAATGCTGTTGGATATAAGTATCTGTGGCTCAAGAGGGGGTTATTATCCTCTAGAAGGTAATTTATGCAAGAGAATAATATGCTTGGGGATAAAATAGGATGTCTTATGCAATAACTGCTTGACCTCAAATTGAAGGAATAAGCATAGAAAATGGAGTCCATAAAGGAGACTTACAAAAACTGATGAGCTTCTTCATTTACTCATTTATTTTTATTAAATTTCCCCATGAAAATTTTATAACATTTTTCCTTGTATTCAAGACTATATTATTTATTAAACTAATTCTGAAAGGCTTTACATATTTTATTGTTATTATAAGTAGAGTCTTTTAAATTTTATTTTTAAGCTGATTATTTCTGATACCCAGGCAACTCCTTCTCCATATTACTGAACTTTTCTATTTGTTGTATTAATTTTTTGTGTTAAATTCCAGTAAGTAGGGCTTCCCTGGTCACGCAGTGGTTGAGAGTCTACCTGCTGATGCAGGGGACATGGGTTCGTGCCCCGGTCCGGGAAGATCCCACATGCTGCGGAGCAGCTGGGCCCATGAGCCATGGCCGCTGAGCCTGCGTGTCCGGAGCCTGTGCTCCACAACAGGAGAGGCCACAGCAGGGAGAGGCCTGCGTACCGCAAAAAAAAAAAAAAAAAAATTCCAGTAAGTATTTCTTTTTTTCTCTTTAAGTATAGTACTATGTGTGAAAAAACATTTCATGGCTTAAAATTGTTTGTATATTAGAATAGTAAAAATTATAGCAAAAATTTTTATTCTGTGGCTAGATGTAGTATGAAGACTCCTTGTCTTTACTTTTTCTAAGTACAACTCTGACTTTGTTTGAAGCTGCATGGTCTTCATCTGGAATTAATTTTAAATTTTAACTTGCTTACCAGCATGTTAAAAAGATGACTGTGTTGTTAAATATTTTGGTAAATATTACTCATCCCTGTTTTCCAGGGCCAACTTTTTCAGTTATTATAATCAAATTAATGAGAATTTTGTGTAGAGATTTAGACACACCTACCCACATAGCTGAATTAGCTGGAAATGATGAATTGTTATTTTGATTTTATGCCTATAGATTAATGCCTTACATCAGAAATGGTTATCTTATGCCTTAAAGCTCCATAGAAAATTCAGGTCATAATTTTTAGGTGACTTAAATATGGTTGAGGATTTTTCACAAAAAGGGTTTATAAAGTAAGAATAAGGACTATGAAAACTATTACATACCTATTTATAAACTACATCAAAGAAGCCTTTTGTAATGGATACTTTGCTAAGATTATAGAATCATGGACATCTTTAGAATTTTACTTTATGAAAATATATTTACATGTATTTTAATCAAGTATTCTTTAAATAATTAGAGCAGAACGTATTTGCTGAATAAATGAATGAGTAATTTTATAAGCATTAACCATTTTATATTCAAGCAATTTTAGATGACACTCTAAGTGCCTTTGTGAAAATAAAAGGAAAAGATTTGTATAGTTAGTCATTTTAAACTATTATTATATTTTAGTGTTGGCCTGTCATGAAGTTTTAAATGAGCTGTAATTAATGTTTTCTCTTATTCTTTTAAATTTCTGTTGTAGTTTAAACAGTTACGTGGCACAAGTTCCTCAGCTTGCTAGGCACTTGTTCAAATAAGCAATCATCTTAAACTGTGGCTTTTCAATAGTTTTTTTTGGAAATTACTTTTTAAAACTTTGGAAACATAGAATACCAATAATGTGGATAAGGTTATGAGACTCGGCGTATTGGAAAATCTGTTAGAAAGTCTTTGGAAAGTCCTCAGCTGCACAAATAAAATAATTGATTGGCTGACAGGCATTTATGTGAAAAATGTTTCTTTTCTCTTTTAATTTGTGAATAAGAAAGGCAACACAAAATTTTGTTAATAGCGTCTATAATTTTCCCAGCATAAACAAAAGTCTATACATTGCATTGCTTGTGAATATCTACAAATTAATTCTAAATCCTAAAATCATGTATATAATTGTAAAAGAAAAGAGAAAAGCAAATAAGCATTTAGTCAAATCCTAACTACAATTTTTTTCTTTAAAGTATTTAGACCGTTCAGTCATTTTAATTAAGTGATGAATATCATTTAGAAATAATTTTTATAAGCATCCATATTTATTGGTATTATATTTCAGGTTGCACTAAAATTCAATAATACTATTGGAGTTCAACTCCAGAAAATATTGTATCATTCTATAAATATCTTTTCAAATAATATCATAAATAAGTCCCATGTTGAACAATGCACTTAATCCCATAGTATATTATTTTTCTAAAACAAACAAAAAAAACTTCTCTAATAATATATATTTACTTCATAGTATGAGTAGAAAATTAAGTAATGTTTGTAAAATATAGTAGTTTAAAAATTTTAGAGTGTCAGTAAATAAAGCTTAATTCCTTCTACCACAAGGGAAGAAGTGGCTTTCCATGAAATACTGAAATAAAGATTCCCTGTCTATGAGTAGATAAAATGAAAGAAACATAATTACTCCAATTAATGCTTCATATAGCTTACTTTGTGAGAAAGAAGGAAGGATACATTTGTATTATAAAACATACCTAAATGAACATTAAAAAAGAAATAATTTTTATCTTAACTGCTAGTTTGCATCAGGCATGTAAGAGCTAGGAACTTCTTACCAGAGCCTAAACTATTAGGTATTTTTTAGAATCTAAATGATCTGGGAGAAGGGAAAGACCCAACTCTAGCCCACTCTGGCCATCCTGTCCACCTAAGATGGACAAAAAACAAAACCAAAAAACCCTGTGAATCACTTGTGAAGCTCATACTCTAGAGTCAAACACTTACTAAGATTGAGACCTGGGGCTTCCCTGGTGGTGCAGTAGTTGAGAGTCCGCCTGCTGATGCAGGGGACAGAGGTTCGTACCCTGGTCCAGGAGGATCCCACATGCCACGGAGCGGCTGGGCCCGTGGACCATAGCCGCTGAGCCTGTGCGTCCGGAGCCTTTGCTCCGCAACGGGAGAGGCCGCAACAGTGAGAGGCCCACGTACCGCAAAAAAAAAAAAAAAAAAATGACTGAGACCTAATCATAGATCTATAAAATATTTCCCCTCGGTGTGGAGCTTCAAGATGATGAAGAGTAAGAGGCGGAGATCACCTTCCTCTCCACAAATACATCAGAAATACATCTACATGTGGAACAACTCCGACAGAACACCTACTGAACGCTGGCAGAAGACCTCAGATCTCCCAAAAGCCAAGAAATTCCCCACGTACCTGGGTAGGGTAAAAGAAAAAAGAAAAAACAGAGACAAAAAAATAGGGACGGGACCTGCACCTGTGTTCAAAGTAAATTACCTGGCCAGACCTCACTTTAAAGCAAGTGCTGTTTGTCATTGCCAGACAATGTCTTAAATAGAGTCTGTTTGATTTTCTATGTTCCCTATTTTTGGCTCATTGCATTTCCATAAAATATGAGAAGAAATATGTCACTCTTCCACATCACCACCCCCTGCCAAATACACTGGAGTTTGATTGACGTTGCATTGAATCAAAAGACTTATTTGAGGAGAAATGAAAATTGTACAAAGTTTAGACTTCCAATCAAGGTACATGGCATAGGTATTTTACAGTGATTCATACATTTCTGTGTAGAGGTCTTACACATCTTTTAGTTGATTTATTTCTAAGTATTTATTTCTGTAATTATTGAACAGTCATCTTTAAAAATAGCATTTTCTAAATATATGTTGCTAATATATAGAAATAAAATTGATTTTTTGTTAATTGAAGTTGTGTTGAACAATCTTGCTAAATTCGCTTAATTCAAACTTTATGACTGCACATTATAGATTTGCTTTACATATAATCATATAATCATTAGATCTTCAAATACTCCTTTTTTTTTTTTTTTTTTTTTTTTGCGGTACACGGGCCTCTCACTGTCGTGGCCTCTCCAGTTGCGGAGCACAGGCTCCGGACGCGCAGGCTCAGCGGCCATGGCTCACGGGCCCAGCCACTCCGCGACATGTGGGATCTTCCCAGACCGGGGCACGAACCCGTGTCCCCTGCATAGGCAGGCAGACTCTCAACCACTGCACCACCAGGGAAGCCCCCTCTTTAATCTTTTTACCTAAGGTTTTTCTCAATTTATCTTGCCCTGAAAAGAATGGGAAATGGTATTTCTCCTATGAATTAGGACTCCAGCTTAAACAAGAGATGGCACAAGCAATGAGAAGAGATTTGATCTGCAACTTATAGTTCTGCTAAGCTCAGGGCAACTGGATGGTACTGGGGAAGTCATTTTAGCTTTATGCTTACTTTCTTCATCCATAAAATAATTTTACATAAAGAGATTTCTCAATTATGACATTTTACACTTTTGACCTATGACTTGTCAAAAGATTTTAAATTTTACTTCTATAAAATATCTTAATGTCTTAATAGTAAAATAAAGTCTAACTTTGAAAGAGCTGTATTTCCTGAAGTCATTAAGATAAAAAAAAAAAAAAACTAAAAAGAACATGTTAACTTACATTTTCCTGAAAGACTGGTTTTCAGGATTGTCAAACCTATCCACATAGGTCATGTAAAATAATTTCATATTGAAAATATTTCAATGGATAATATATTTTTTCCTATTCTTGGTAACATTAATCTCTCATGAGCAAACTTTACACACACACACACAAAAATATATATATATATATATTTAAAGTTGTGAATCCATGGAGACAGGCTTTAGAGTCAAGTGCTGTTTCCTTAAAATATTGAAGCCTAAATGGACAGCACTTACTGAGAATAAGACTGACATCACCACCGCATTCCACACACCATATGTCACTGAATAGCCTCCACTCTCTGCCAAAATGTAATTCAAATCAGTGACCTAGAAATAAAAGACTACATATCCCATTACCAATCAATCCCCTGAGCCAGTCGGTCTCTACTCAGTAATATTTTAATAAATCATTTTCATTTATATTGATGAACTGTTAATGCAAATTGTAAGTAAAAGGACAGTTGATTTTTATTAGCAAAGACATGGATATATAATATGTGACACCAAAAGTGCCATGCTCTATGCCCAGTATGATACAATATAACTCATTCACCAGAGGAAAAGATGAAATACTAGTAATTTTACAGAACTTCATGAATTCATATTTTTACATCACACTTAATGTTTTTTTTTTATGGTTTCTAAACTATTGGCTAGGGCAGATAAAATTTATAGAATTGGGGTTCCCTTCTATGTAATTTTTAAAAATTTATCTTAATTAATAAGAGATAGTTCTAATGATGGAGAGAATTTAACAATTCCTAGTCACTCTTTTAAAAGGCAGCAGATTCAACCTTGTTTGGTTTAAGTTCACATCTCTAATTGTGAATCTATACACATGGGATGATTCTATCTGACCCTGTTCTTTATTGCTTTTCTTATGCTGATGGTATCATTCATATTATTGTGACACCAATTAACAACCAATATTTTAAAGTTTTTGAGGTTCTAAATTGCTAACATTAATTATCTCTTTAAGTTTCCTCCATACCCTGTAATTCATATGCACAGTGATGAAATCATTCACCGTACACCATTTTAGTTACTTTAGGCTTTGTAAAAAGTGCTGAGAGTATGAAAATAAAGACAAAAATGCCCAGTGCCTAATGAGTAAGTTAACAAAGGTTATTTCTTTTTTAAAGTATTATTATTATTCTCAGTTCCTTAATTCTATTAAGACTCAAAAACTAATCCTCTTTAAATGTGGAGAAAATAAAATACGAATTTCAGAAATCTGTTCTACTTGAGTCAAACTCTGATGATTGAAGGGAGGCAAAACACTAGAGTAAGATTTCTCAAAATGGGTCCCCTGTAGAGTTTGGTACAATATTAATACGGGTTTTAATCAAAATATTTCCTTGATGAGAAAAGTTTTATAATGTTCCATACTATACTTATAAACTTATAAAAGTTTCACAGTAAGCATTAAACTTCTCAGAAAAACTGCAATAAGTAATTTGACTTCATTATTTCTAAATTTTCTCAAGTGCAAAATCATTTTTTTATGGAAAACTGACAGTAATATAATGTGGGTACAGTTCTTCTATAGAATAATAGGAGCATTGAGCTAGACATAATGGAAATTGTTTCTGGACCTCTTCTGATCATTGACTTTTAGAGAAATCATTTTATCTACCTCAATGTCTATATTAAAAATAAAATACTAATGTCCACACAAGCTATATTATCCTATGGCACTTGCTGAAATGTGACTTATCAGGTAACAGCCGGACTTACGAATTAAAAATTTGCATGTTAACAAGAGTCCCGAGTGATTTGTAAACGTATTAAACTTTGAAGCACTAAGGTAGGTTGGTAGTTCTCAAAGTATGGTCCCTAGACTAGTACGACCAGTATTACCTGGAAACTTATTAGAAACGCAAATTGTTAGGCCCTTGCCCAGGCCTACAGAGTCCAAAACTGTAGAGGCTGAACCTAGTGACCTGTGCTTTAAGAAATCTTTCTAGAAAATTCTGATGCAAGCTAAAGTTTGAGTATTCCTGTTCAATAATTGGCCTATGTCAAGATATCTGGAGGTTCTTTTTTAAAAAATATTATTATCTAGGTCTTGTGCTTAAACCAAGTAAATAAGAATTTGAATAAGAGGATGAAAAAAGTGTTGGGCATAAGAACGCTTCATAACCTTCCAAAGTGAGAGTCATTTGCTGCCAATATTAAGAATCACTGATTTTCACAATAACTCCATCTGTGCTGTGAAGGTGGAGATATCTCATAAAACTAAAGACTCAGATATCTAAGGATGAGGGCAGTGAGGTCACAACAGACACATCTAACATGTTAGCAGAGTAACTCACAATGTCCCCAATAAAGAAATGGAATTAACTGTACTCTTTTGCCATAGCAAAACAGTCTCTTGGAATTAAGTCCCACTGGTGTATTGGAAGGGCTGGGAGGGGGAACCCTCACACCAATAGGCTGAGAGCACCTTTTAAATAGCAGCCCTTTCTTCTCAACATACCCCCACCACTCCCTTTGCTATTCTCAAGCCTCACAGCTAACACTGGTGTACTTCTACTATTATAAAACCTAAATATCAAGAGCTGCTTCTTAAGCTATTTAAAACTCATACTTTCTATGGTCTCCTCTGTCTCAAGTTCTTTGTGAAAATACAGGTGATATTGCTCTGTGTATTATACAAACTCAAGACTATTTTAGTTCCAAAAAGGAAAAGTATACATAATATGGGAGGAAATATCCTCATAAAACTTTCTTGAAAATAGGAAAATTACCAGTTTTGTTTGTGTGGGGGCACAGCTAACACTGAATTTATATGGTGTGGCAACATACAAATCTTAGAAATATCTTTGAGAAACTTTGTTTTCTATTACTGATTTATGGCCATCAAGATACTGTGCATCTGACTGCCCCACCTCCCTCAGATAGGCCTCAGCGTGCTGGTCCCTCTCTTCTCTTTTCCCTCTTTATCTTCTCTTTACCCTGACCATCTCAAGATATCTAACTTTACATGTTTGTGTTGAGCATACAACACCTCTTCCTGAAAGTTAGAAACCAAACCCACCAAGATGATCAGAAGATTAAAGTGACTTCACTCTAGCATGAGCTACACTGCTTAGAAAGTCACTGTATTTATATAAGGTGACCAGATGTACAGATTTGTATGAGACAGTTCCAGTACACACTTGTGCAGCCATTCTTCCCAGATGGATGTTTTCTGTTTCTTTTAAAAAATTCTAATAGATTATTATTAATAATGTATTAAAACATGCAAGTTTTGCTTTACTGGGACTTTACTTAGAGCTTCTAGGTTCTGCCTTGCTATCACCTAGTCATATGTAAGACACATGTGTGGTGAATGGACTTCTCAATTTAGCTCTCAGCTAAATCTCAATGACAATCACTCCTTTGACAACTCTTTCAATACACTAAGTAATTGCACCTCCTTTTCAAGGATGGCATTCAGGTGCCTACTGATAAAAAGAACTGCACTCAGAATGTAACTGTCAAGGGACTTCCAACTACTTACTGTTTTCAGCCATGGCAAGTAAAAATATTCAGTGATGCTGCCTCTGCCAGCCACTTGATATACGAGCCGTGGTATCACAGTCCATGTTGTAACTAGCAGACAACCATCAGTCCACCAGTTTGGGGGTCAGTGGAAAAGTAGAAAGTTATAGATGGGGTATATAAGAAAAACATATCCAGAGGACAGAGACTGAGTAGATCTGCGGTAGAGTGTGAGAGCTGTCTGAATGCACTTGCTATAGTAGAGTTGTCATTGCTTGGTATAAATCTGTATTTGATGAATTTCACTCTTCAGTAGCAGTTTTTTATGTTAAATACCATCTCTTGATTTTCAGCACATAAGATCAACATATAGACAAAATACAGGAGAAAATTTCAATTACAGAAACGAAAGTAAACATTTTCAAGTTTGACGTTTTCAAATGCACATTGTCAAGTGAAAGTACTCTAGACAGAAGCTGGTTGCTTCCAGTTTTGTGGCAGTTATGAATAAAGCTGTGATGACTATTTCTGTGCAGACGTGTGTGTGTGTGGATATCAGCATTTAAATCAGTTGGGCAAATACTTAAGAGCATAATTGCTGGATAGTATAGGAAGACTATATTTAACTTTGTTAACAAACTGCCAAATTGCCTTCTAAAGTGTACCATTGTCTCAAAAGATTCTTACTGTATTATAAACATATGAGATAATCTCATCAAAGAGCATGAGGGAAAAGGCACCAGCTTAGGCAACTTTGAAAATGAGTGAAGTCTGTAAAACTAAAGGCAAAGAGAACTGCATATAAGCCCTGAACTCAATAAGTAATCTTTTCCACAGGGGCACAGGTTAACAATTATGAAAGCATATCCTTGTTAACTCAATGTATTCAAGAAAAAAATGAATTTGAGTTTGTTATGGTTGCACATAATTCATTGTTGCTTCGAAAAAAGCTGCGACATTCTATCAATTGAAATAGAGACCATGGTTGACACATTTAAAAGATTATGTGTATGTGTGTGTGTGTGTTTCCTTTTTGTGTATAACATGAGAAATTACCTTTCTTATAATTATGCTGATAGTAAATATTAAAAATCTCTTATTATGGCACTCCTGATTAGGATGATAAATAATAAGATAACTCACTTAAAATAGCAGAATGTTGTTACAAATGTTGGTTTACTATGTTTTATTTTTGTGTTCCTTTTTTAATTATTGATTGTCAGGCTCAGAGCTTGTTTGTATTCAACTCTTTCTCCCTGTGGGTTAAAATCCAAATATTTAAACATGTCAGACTTTAACCTAAACTGTACTAGTGATTTGTCTGGTCATACCTCCTGCCATTTCAACTAAAATAAATTAACAGCTGTCTATAAAATTGATATTTGACTGACTGATGATACCACTCCCTTAAATTTTTCTTAAGGCTTCCATCAACTCCTTCATACTCAACACAATCCTCACGTCAAATCTCTTTCACAGAAACTATGACCCAATTAGAGGAATAGTTTACTCAAGAAGATTAAGCATCATATAGACATGGTAAGATGAATAAAGATTAAGAAAGAGCATGTGGTAACACAGTGATGTACAAATAGCATGTGGTCAGTAAATGCTCATAGGGTGAATGAAGTGCTGAATTGGAAGCACTAAACAGAAATTGAGGAAGTATTAGCCTAAATAATAGGGATGCCAGTGTGTTTCAAGACATATAATAGCATTCAACAGCAAATGTGTTCCATGGAGACACATTTTGATTTTGATCTACATAAAATCACTCTACAGCACTATATATGGCATTTTAAAATAATATTTATTATCTTTTCTTATGATTATTTACTGGCTTTACTTTCTTGTCACTTTTCTGGTTAACAGAAGCATAAAATATAGCATTTCTACTGATCCTTGGAGGTTCACTTCTTTTTTACACTGCATTATTAACCAGGCTCTTAAGGTACACTATGAAAATACTCATATTTCAAGTATTCCTAATGGAGTTATCATAAGCAGAGTAGTTTCCCTCTTGAGGACTATAACACTATTTGATTTAATTAAATGGATCAAATTAAAGCAAATGGTGGTAGAACTCCCAGAGTAATGTATATTCCAGTTATGGAAACTGCCATCAGAGTGCAATAATGTTTGCACACTACATTTGAAATATTTTCAGATCTCAGTTTGTAATAGAGTATTCAGTTCTGCCAAATAAAATAAATGCTGACAATTTGAGAAGTTTTAGCTAACTTAAAATGTATTTCCTTAAGGCTAAACAAATTAATTTATGATTATTTACTTCCTTGAGTTATGATTATATTATATAGATGAACACTTAAATGCACAGATGCATTTAAAAGTTGAGAAAAGTTTCAAAATGTTGAAGATGATGTGTTTTCTTCTATTTCAAATATACTGTGAAGGTATATCTCTGCTTGAGAGCTAAGAAATAATTACATGTGATGGGAGGGAATATGTAGATCTTGCTGTATAATGTATCAAGTGATGATAAAATAATTGATAGGTTTCAGAAATACTAAACATGTCAAGACTTTGAAGCTCTTCTTTTAATCTCTCCCCAAGTTTTAAAAATCTAAACTCATGTAGATGTTGTTATCCTGCTTAATGTTTATTTTCATTTTTACTTTGAATAGGCTTGAATATTTAAGAAAACTCACATGACCTATCCAGCTGTGAAGTAACTCTTTCTTCTATAATAGATATCTAAATAAGCTGCAGTATTAAGTTGTCCATAAATGTAAACCATTTATATTATACTGGATCTCTCTGTTATATAGTCTTATACTCATATTGTAAAGAGTATTGAGTATATAAATTATAAGCAGCATACATATAATATCTAATATTCTCATGAATTGTGGGAAAATTGTACTAGACCTCAGATACAAAGACTTTTTTTTTTTTTTTTAAGATTAGCTTCAACCACTAACTGACTGTATGGTTTAGAAAAAATCATTAAATTTTCCATCCCCAACTGTCTTCATATATTGAATAATGGGGAAAGAGCAGGGAGGATGCATGGAAAAACTGACAAAAGTGAGGACAGTGACCACCAGGCATCCTAGAAAATGCCAGGGAGAAATAAAAATAACTACTAGACTAAATATCTACATTTTGACATAGTAATATAATGAATATCTATATTGATGGAGCTGTAGTTGTAAAGTTTTTAGATTATTTAAAAAACATTTATATTTATTTTCTACTGTTCTCATGTCTGTGATATAACCAAAGTAGAAATGTTCTCTTCATTTTATAAAGGAGACCAGATGTCAGTTTAGGAAACATAACTATATGTTAAGGGCCAAACTAGAGATGGGAAACAAGATTCCACAGCACAAAAGTTTCTTGCAAAATGGCTTTAAAATGGCAAACAGCTGGACCCCCACTTTCAGTAAAAATAACACGTGTTTTGTTTTTTCATCATAGCTTTATAATATATTTGAGACATGGTATGGCTAATCTCTTCTCTGCCTACATATTATGTTTTAATAAATGTTCTTATTTTTGTGTTTTAAATATTTTAGAAGGGTTTTGAATGATTTTTTTACATTACAATAAAACTTGTATTAAATTATTGTTAATTATATGAAAGCTAAATGTACTTACCTATAGGTAAATGTGCCATCTTGGGAAAATCCTTGTAACATCACGTTTTTCACATTCCAAATCATAATATATTTCTTCATTTACTCATTTTCTTTTATATTAGTATGCAACCATTTTCCTTATTATGGCCATGGGTTTGGTCATTTTTAATTAAAGGGAATAAAAGTTAATAAAATAAAAGAAATAAAACTATTGAAGCAATTTATAAATTTGTTTTCATGAAATATGTATATATACATTTATCTTGGTTAGTGAAGAGATATAGTGAATGCTGTTTACATACATTTCTGTGCTGCCATTCTACAAAATGCATTAATTCTAATAAGTACCAATTTTCTCATTAGGAAACATGTATATGAACAAAACTATAATTGTTTCTTTTTCAGTTTAATAAATTATTTTAAAATTATTTAAGTATAATGCTGATAGAATTAATCTTTGATTTAATTATGATTTTCATTGGCATGTTTTGTGTTAAAGAAAAATATTGAAAGGAAATGTTTTTTATTTGTTTAGAATAGATATTTGGTCTCTTGATTAAATAATATATCTAATATATGCCTTTTGTCATCTATTGAAGTAATCATGTGTGTATAATTTTTTTTCTTATGTAATGAGGTAAAATATATTAATAGATTTAATATCTTTTGCATCATCTTGATGAATTCTTCTTTTACTGTACAGCTTTTTTCAAATACATTGTTATATTTTTATATTTAAACAATAAACTCTTTTTTGTTTTCTTTGTCAACTTGTCATATCAGAATGTCATGGATATTTTCCCTTAAACTTTTAACAACTGAAATAAAAAATTTTCTGGGCTCAAGGAAACTAATATTTACCAATAATTTACTGTATGTAAGAACAATAGGTCTTTTAACATATTTATTTAATTTACTGACACCTTTTATACAAGAAGAAACTGAGCTTAAGAGAGTCTGCATAATCCCCACAGGTTTCATACACTAGTAAACCACAGGGTTCAGATTTATGCTAGTGTTTATGTGTTTTCATGAGCAATGTTCTTTAAATCATAGCATGTTCTTTCCAAACCCAAAGTATTTTTTAAAAAATAGAAAAAAAATAGAATTACCTTCTCAACACAGAAGTCCTAAGGGGAAACAAAGTCCAGGTCTTATAAAAATTCCTTCTTTACTTCCAAAGTTCTTGTGATGAATATTTCACACTCAGTAACAAAGCATGCAATCATTTGTCTTCTCTTCTAGGTTTTGCTATATTTCTGTGCTCATTTTTTTTCTTTTTGGATGTTTTAAGATGTTTAAATAAAAGATAAAGTTATCCAAAATGTCTTGAAGGACAATATAATTAATGACGTCTTTAATGAGTTAAGTTTTTAGAACTGTGCATTCCAGCGACACCCTATTGAAACACCCAATTAAAAGATAATTAGGATAAATCATGGAGAGAAAGGAGATAACCTCACAGCTCCAAGTACAGACCATCGTGCTTCATGTAAAACTTTCAAGGTGACACTTCCAGCATCTCCAGAATAAAGGGAATTAAGTGCAAAGATGAGAATCATTTTAATATTAACACATTTATTTTAAAATGTAAAATTTTAAAATTGATGTGATGAGAAATGTATTTTATAAAATTATTTGTTAATAACATTTTCTCAAAATAAAGTAGAAGATATCTGTCAGTTGTTTTCACTGCCACTTTAAAATATTCATAGTTTATTCATTCATTCATTATCACACTCAGTTATTCCTTCATAGAATATTGATTGGTTGTCAACTGTGAATCATGGCAGGATCAAGGTTTCTGTTGACAATATAGATTTGGATTTGGTTCTGAAAATTTTTTAAAATATGTATTAAATTTTTCTCACATTTTCAAAACTTCAGTAGTAAGTGTTTACTGCAGAAACAAAATACCTAAATATAACTGCCTTGACATACATAAATTATTTGGAATAGTGTTAGATATAACTTTAAAAATCCTTAATTGCCTGAACTTCTAAATAAAACTCCAACATGTATCCCACTTGCTGAAATTATTACAAGAACATTTCTAAATCACTGAAAACAAGGAAATACATTTATCTTCATGTGGCAGGTGTTATTAGTACCTACAAATTTAAGATATATCTTATACTTGTTTATAAATAAGTTATCAGGCAAATCAAGGGAAAAAGCATGCACATGAGTTTATCTACATGTGCATAAGCATATATGTGTATTTATATGGATGTATGTGTGAATAAGTTTGTTTTTGTGAGTGTTTGTATTCAATATATAATAATAGAGCTAAATTGAATTCTGAGATTCAAATCCTGACTCTTCCTTTTACTATCTTTGTGATTTTTACACAAGTTGCTTTCACTCTTTGGCCTCATTTCTCTTATATTAAAAAATAAAATAATACTGATTCCTTCTTGGAAGGGTTATTTTAAGGATTAAATGAATAAATATATGACAATAATTAGGAAAATGTCTAGTTTACAATGAGCACTTAATAAATATTGGCTATTATATCTTGTGTATTTCACTATGGTTGGACACACAATCTTGCCAAAGGGTGGCAGGGAAATGGAGAAGGAATACTTTCTTTAGATCTGAAATTCTGAAGCCTTTATTTAATATATTGAGAGAAAAATATGCCAAGACACCATGAGATGTTCTGCCTTAAATTATTGAATAAAACTCTCTTGTCCTAAATAGTATCTGTGTCTGAAGTTGATCATAATCAAAAGTTTAAAAATTGAGGATGTGACTGTGTATTACAAAACAGATTATATATACAATTACTGATTCTATATATGTAATATTATAAATACAAATTATTGGTAACTTGAATGTCAGTGGCATTTGTATTTTTTAAACAGCATAAGCTCTCAAAATCTCCCAGAGACCTCTGCACATAGAAAAGGGGCATAGTTAACCATCTCAGCACCAGACTTACAAAAAATGATTGGGGTCCATGGGTATCAGAGTAAGTAATGCATTGGTCCTGATGGTTTACTTTTTGTAAATAAAAGATAGAAAATCAAATAGGGATGGCATTAGTGGGCTGATTTCCCCTCTTGTATTCCATGTCAGATGGATTTGTGGGACTCTATCTAGGTTGCTACTTGGGTGGTTCAACATTAAGTAAACTTTGTTATTAGTATGAACTTTTGCCAAATCCTTGAAAGCAGATTTCCATCTTCTCTTTTTCTCCAAAAACATGATCCAGTTCTTTATAACCCACCTATAATCCTCATCTTTCAAATAATGGACCTTCTCTTGCTTTCCATAAGGGCAAGCAATCATTGAGTTCAATCAGCTCATGATCAGGAACTAATGACCTTATTAAACACATGTACTGCCTGTTTGAGTTTTCAGAATAAGTTTTGCTACTACTTGTTTCTCCTCCTCACTTTTTGTGCTCTTTTCTATTAGTTGAGCAATCTTTTCTTGTTACTGAACTTTTAAAATCAACTGTAGGTTGTTATAATCCTCAATCAACCAATTCTTCAATGAAATTCTACAGGCAGAAACTTCTCTTTGTCTTTTATTAGCTATACTCACCTTCTTCCATTGTTATAGAATTTTTAGCTAGGCATACGGCATACATAATAATTATTTTCCCAACCTTCCTTGCATCCAGGAATAACCATATAACTATTCTCCAGATGACAATATGTAAATGGTCTTCTGGTCATCGGACAGCAAGATGAGATACATTCTTCCCACTCCTTTTCATCTCCTCCTCTTCTTGCTTACAGAAGAACAGGTATGAGAGCTCTCAACAAGGATGTTGAGGTTGAGTCACATAGCATTTAAATGTGTGACGTGTTTACTAGATGAAATGGAAAAAAAATAGCAAAGTTATTTTGCCTCTTCTAGGAGCTCATTGATCTTAGTCAAATAAGTTTTTTGAGCCAAGAAGAGAAGAACAAATATTAGCTTTATATCACGTCCTCTGCTTGTTATCTCTGTTAAAATGCTTTTTCTTTTCCAGATATTTTCATAGTTAGCTCCTTTACCTATTTTAAATTTTATTCCAAAACTATTTTATGTAGTATTCCTGATTCCCTTAATTTGCCCTATTCCCTCTGTCTCATTGTACTTATTATTCTCTAACATATTATATAATGTATTAATGTATCATGGCTAGTGTACCTACTCCACTAAGATGTGAGTTCCAAGAGGTAAGAGATCTTTATTTATTTTTTCACTGATATGTTCCACATCTCTAACACAGGGTATGAGACATATATTTCAATTAATATTTCCGAAGGAAAAATGGTCAATGCAGATAACGAAAACTGCAGGTAAAGACTGTGAGTTCGAAATATTCCACAAGGATATATATTTTAAATTGCAGAATAGCTGCAACTTAGAGTAAAATGAAAAGGTATCAAGATTTGAAGCTTGAGGTATTGGGAAAGACCAAGTTATGCAGAAACTTGTAGATCTTCTCAAGACCTGGGACTTTTAAATATTATTAGAAGCCAATGAAACAAAGATAAAGTTCAGAATATTAGCAAGAGAGTAACTAAAATGATAAGCCATGAGCTTTACTTCATAAAGAGGGAACAAAGACAAAGGATACGTATCCTTTGTTCATCTATCTACCGTATCTATCTATCTGGAATGTAAAGTTCAATTAAACAATGAAATCTTTGACCTTAGAAAGTTAATGATTGGTGTCAAGGATATAAGTGTATAAATAGGGCAGAAGTAGAGGTTATTATCAGAGAATGAAATGTCTGAACAAATGACTTCAGTAACCGATAATTTCAAGTGATGATAATATCCAGGATATGGCTCTGTAATGGTAACATGGCTGAAGTGGAGTTGAAGAATCAGAATGAGGAAAATATCAATGGAATGAGAAAGTCAAGCAAGTAGGAGATGACTGTGTATGCTGAACAAACACTTTTTAAAAGGAATAGCTGACATAAAAAATAAAGACCCATTAGATTAAATAAATAGAAAAAGGGGAACATTATGCAAAGTCTTTGAGACTAATATGGAAGACAATACACAAAAGAGGCTTGAAAAGAGTAGCTTTGAAAGGAACACTGAAAATATAATGAAAGCTTGATAACAATTTCACTTTCTAAAGGAAATTACAGATCACGGAGGTCTATGAAACCAGACATCAACAAGCTATTAGAACAATATAATGAGATTCAAGGGGAACTTGTGAATCTTGCAGAAACACATTTAGGAAAAAATATCATTCAGACAAGAACAAGTAGAATTATCAAGAGAGGAAAGTAGTCAGTGGCAAGCAGAAGATAAATAGTTTTTATAAAAGCATCATGACATAGTCATTATTTCTACTTAGCGGAAGAAACCAAGGTCCCAACAGGAAAGGCAACATACCCTGGATTGAACAGCAAATAGTCACAGAGCCCTACTTCTCACTGAAACACCCTTCTCAGGCTAAGTATCCTTTTTCAAACCTACTTAAGTGGCCATAAGCTTTAGTGTTAAAGAACACATCTTGATGTTCAGACTCCAGCCTTCATCAGCGACTTTCTCTGGGGATTATAGTGAGAATGCAATGATTTAAACTCCATAAAGCTATTAAACAGAGCTTCACCTAGCACTCAGTGATAAATTATAGCTGACACTATAATAATCATTCCCATTATTTTTACTGCTCTTATTCATGAGTTTCGGTACAAATTATTTCACTGTTTTGAAATCCAGTTTCATTGTCAATAAAATGAGAAAATAATGAGGGAATAAGGCTCACCTCAAAAAATCATAATAAAGATTAGATTGATAATGGATGGAAAAGTTCTGAAAAAGCACTTGACTTGGGCTGTTACAACTGTTCAGTAAAATCTTTTGAATCTCATGCAGCTGAACGTATGTTCCAGAAGAGCATTTCTGGATCCTTCATCAGCATAGTTTATACCTTTCCATTATCATTGTAAAATACATTTACAACACTTTAATACAGTCTTTTAGAGGCTGCCTGGCATTGCCGTGACTTGTACTGATCTTAACTGTATCTATTTCCTAGTACAGTTTTCATGCCACATTTAGCAGCTACATTACATTGCAGCTTTATACTGAACCAGAGCTCAATTAAAACTACCAAGTCCTTTTTTATTTCCTCATGGACTTCTCAAATCTCTACTCTACCTGTTGCTTGCTTAGATAATTACAAAGAAAATCTTACAGAAGCATGTATGGTAACAGACTAGACAAACTACTTTTACCACTGAAGTTAATTGATGTTATGTGAGGTCTGTACTTGTGTTTGACCACAGTTAACACCTGGTTATGATGCAGACTATGTTCATATTTGAACCATTCTTATCTTCACTGATCATTATTAATAATTCCATCAACAAAGCCTAATTCATCTCTCACTATTATCTGTTAAGGTAATGTGGCTACCATCTGATCTTTTCTTATGGAGACAACGTACAAGTGGAAGTACCATCTTATACTAAATAGTATACTTGAAGATAACTTAAAAGAAATGAACATCTAAAAGCAACTCACAAATGGAAAGAAAGTATTTTTCTTAAAATGGCTCAAAATGAACTTTTACGTTATGATTACCTTAATTCTTAATATTATTATAAAATGGAACTACATATTATGGAAGCATTATGATTAGTGCTATCTTTAGACCTCTGGGTTTTAATGTGATATTAGGATAATAAAAGTACTTCCCACTTGGTGTTCTTGTCATGAATAAATGATTCAAGGCAAAGTGTTTATAATAGTGCTTAGTAAGCACTAAATGAATGTTAGTTATCATTACTCTAATATGTATAATTGTTAATTAATATTATACATGTTTTGTATGGCTTTCAAATATTTATTTATATGATTTTCTTCTTACTAACCCTGCAGCTTAATATTGAAGGAGAAGTTTCAGTAAAATTTTCACTAGTAATTTTTAAAACTAAGTTCTTTTGAATACTCTGTAAAGTTACTGAAACTAGTATTGTATACTGTAAGGGATATTTGTAATTTCTAGGTCAGAGAGAAATTAAGGGAGGGCTTACTGTCCACAGTTATTCTTATATAACCTCCCCATCTTCTTAATAACTTTGATCAGTCATGCATCAATTTGTCTTTGAAGGAAGAGGAAAGGGTTCTGCATTTTATAAGGAGAACATATCAAAACTTATATTTAATTTACAAAGTGAAGCTTTAAATATTTTTTTTAAATGGAACCAGGATGTACTCTGATTGAAAAAGCATCTTCCAACATTTCACTTTCTGCAAATGCACATTCATTGAGGTGAGGAATGGCCTGCTTAAAATGAAAACTAATTTGGATTTCAATTGGAGAAAATATGTGCTAACTCCACTGAAAGTATCACTTGTATGTACTCTAGTCCTCTTCTCTCACTCTATTATACATTATCAAATACATGAAATTTTCTGAGCAGAGCTTAGCATTGCCTATATGAAAAGCTTCTATCAACTATGAAAATAAGGTGGTTGTGGTGTGGGATTGGCCTCCATAGTCTTCCTGACCATATTACTAGAGTTTACACTGGACAGATGATAAGTGAGCTTAGACCTCAGTCATGTAGTGAGAAATTTTCAAAGCTGCCTTGTTGTTTCCAGCTGTTCAATTCTTTTCTCACAACTAAAGTTCCAGGAATAAGAGGAATATTTTCCCCATTGAATAGACATTGCTGTTTCCAGTATAGGATCAATAATATGATTAGAAGAAAATATACTTGAACAGAATATATCAATACTTGAATTTGTAGTCATGCTAATTGTCTTGTTTCTTTAGTGACAATCTTAGAGGTCTTTCCTTTCTTTTCCTTCCCTTCCCTTCTCCTTCCTTCCTTCCTTCCTTCCTTCCTTCCTCCCTCTTCCTTTCATTCCTTCCTTACTACCTTTTCTTTCCTTTTTCTTTCCTTTTTCTTTCTTTTTCTTTCTTTTCTTTCTTTCTTTCTTTCTTTCTTTCTTTCTTTCTTTCTTTCTTTCTTTCTTTCTTTCTTTCTTTCTTTCTTTATTTTTCTTTCATTATTTTGAAATAAAGTGGCCTATCGTCTTTTTCTTACTAGTGCTTTAGTTTTGTTAGAAATTTGCAAGGAAAATAAGTGTAATTCTACAGTTTCTAGAATGTATATGAGAAGTAATATTTATATGGCCAACTTTGGGGGTCTATTTACTCACAGTTACTCTAGCACAACAGACTCATGGAATTATGCTAAAACCCAGAAGGTGCAGCACATATTATACATGGCAAGTGTAAAGGATGCTGTTGGTATTCTGTCCTACTCTCCATCTCCCAGGGCCTATGAGAGTTGGCTGAGACCAAATCACAACTTCTCCCTTCTCAGGAGAATAGCCCTTGGCCAAATGAGACATGTTTGCCCAGGAAACTACTGCCCACCCCACCCTTACCCCAACCTTCCTGTAGACCTGGTTTGCATGAAGATACAGAAGACTGGCCACTTATCCTAGGTAGTACTATCTCTAAGGTGCTATTGGCTCCTGGGACTACATTGTTGCTTTGTGCTCTTTCCTTATCCAAACCTGGTGTCCTTCTCAGCCTTTCTGCTGAGAGCACTCCATCAGTAAGGTGCTTGATCAAAAATCCTTGTCTCAGGTTCTGCTTTAGTAAATCCAATCTGAGTCAGCAAGGGTGAACACTTTTACTCCATTATGATCACGGAAATATATCCAGCTCAGGGTCAACATCATTGTGCTCCTTTTCACATCTTACATTTTATTTAAAAAAGCCCAATCACATATCCACATTGAATGTTTTAAAATCACCTAATATTCTAAAAAGATCACTTATAAACTTCTTTACTTACACAGTCTGTTTTCTTCATCTCTGGCCACCACTCTTACTGTATAAAACAGATAGCACATCGTGAAATATTACATAAAATTAACATTTGAAACATGACTATAAGTAGAAAGAAAAATTGTCTAAAAATATGGGATTTGTTTCTTAATGATAGAAAAGGGAGACTAAAATAATCAGGAAAATAGAGCTCTATCCTGGTAGATACTCATCCATCATGAAGGCAGTAGGTTTACAATATACTCTTCACTAGTGGCATTGCCCCTCTCCAAGATTCACTCTGGAACTCTGAATCCTGAAATTAAACTTGTTTACAGAAAATTCACTATTGCCATGATTTCCAGAATGGGCCTGGAGTAGATTTGAGTCAGGGCTGATAGAGAGATAGGGAACCTTAAGCATAAAGAAGAAACCGAGTAGTGTCAGTTTGACTTTATGTTTCTGCAGTTACATATGGGTCATGAATTGCATATATTACAAATCCAGGAAGTATCATTTAGATAGAATTCCACATGAAGCTTAGTGGAACTTTTATAGATATATAGTGATCTTAGAGAGAGTTTTTCAGATCCTTGGAGTTTTCAAGAAAAGAAGACCAAGAAGTTTTGGCCCGATCTCTTGTGTAGTGTAATTGAATGAATTTATACAGTTCTAATAAACATCATTTTTTACATTTGAAAGAGCACAGGATAAAATATATATATATTTGGACTGAATCTTAGCCCACATTTTAAAGATCTTAGGCAGGTCATTTTTTATTTCTGATTCTTAATTTTTCATTAGAAAGTAAAGGACTTATAAAAATTCAGGTAGAACACATGAATTTATCTTCAATTCATTCTCAATTTCTACTAAAACATCACTAAAAAGTTAACCCCACCACATTTTCCAACAAAGATAAGATTCCACAATGACAAAGAGAATAGGAAAAGAGATAAAATTCTGTAAGAAATGTCAGTAAAACTTGGTAAGTGAAACACGAATGAACAAGCAACAAATAAGCAGCCTTAAGGAAGCTGGAAATTAAATTTGAGTAGTTATGGTGTTGAAGAATTCAAAAAGAAAGCAAGTTGGGGAAGATCAGGAAATGAGGACTTTAGGTATCCTGCTGTTTACAAAAACAGCTAAATCTCCTGGTTTCTTTCTCAAGTTTGAGAATTTCCCATCTTAAGTCTATAGGATTGAAACTAACATTTTCTAGCCTCGAAGTCGAAAAGTATCTCTGGGGACAGAGAATAGGTACCACAACTAAAACCTAACAGAGTACATAATAGTAAATGTAATAAATGTTAAGACATTATAATCTCTTACAAATTTTATAGAATGCCTGTAGAACATATTTCTAATCCTTGCCCAGAAGACTGAATGCTTCCAGTGTGTGAAATTGACCAATGGAAGAGACAAGACATAGAGACACTGACATATCCTTCCTACCCCATTTACTGCATTGGGACCACTGGGTTCCTACCTGATCCACTTAAAGTGGAGCTCAGCAGTAGATAAGCCTGAGATATGAACACAAAGTTTTCAATCAGATTTTTAGTTCTTTACAGTTAAAAACATCTGAAAATATTGATATCATCAAATAGAGAAGAATCACTGAATCTATGAAAAGAGAGAGACTGTATCCTTGAAAGAGAACAGTGGACAAAAAATAAAGGATATTTGATGAGGGGAGGCATCATAGAAAAATTATTTGGAGAAATAAAGTGCTGGCAGTGTAATATTCAAGAGTACTTTTTGAAGAAATACAGAAGAGGATATCTATAGGAAACTATTCTTAGAAGTAGGAATTCTTACAAAAGATAAAAAGTAAGGGAAATACCTATATTATCTATATTGGAATTTCAACATCCAAATACTAGGGGTTAAAATAAAAATGAAAGAGATGACTTAAAGGGAAGAAACATATTAAAGAATTAATACTAGAAAATTCCTTATAGCCAAGGGACATGAATATCCTCCAAAGTGAGGTACTGAGGTGCAGAAAAGAATCACATGGAATTAGGAAAGAAAGGGGTGAAATGGATGGAAATTCCCAGGAATTATATTAGGAAATACCCAGGATGACCATCTGCAGCTGATTTAGAGGACAACCAGCCCAGATGGAAGCAGGATGACAAAAGACTTCAAGAAATTTGTTTCCAAACAAAAATGCAAATGAAGCTGATAGAATCACTGATGTGTTTGTCTTTCTCCCTAGCAGAAAATGATGATGAATAAATTATGAAGAATATGATGACCACTATGAATGAAATTAAACATTAAGTACATAAAACAGACAACTATTAATTCCAGGGAAAACAAAATAATCATGACAGCAAATGTAGTCATACTACAGTACATAGTTCAGCTATATTTACTTTGAGTTTATAACAATATAATCACAATATTGACTTAACAAATCAACCAAAAAATTATACTCAATGATAACATGAAAAGTGTTACATCTTACAGTGTGTAGGATAAGAGAGGGAGATGAGGGTACACTGTAAGAGAACAGAATGTTCATTTTCCAGTGAGATAAGTTAATAAGAAATGTCTAAAACTGAAAATTAGGATATATGTATGTTACTTAGAAATGTGTAGATAAACCCCAGAAGAAAGACTTAAAATCTTGAAAGTCATTTTCTCTTAGGAGTAGAATTGGAAAAGAAAATTTGGTCCAGGGGCTGGAGATGTCATTCCAACTTAATTGGGCAACTTTAATTTTTAATAATGTGCAGATATTTCTTTGATAAATATGATATTAAATATTAATGACCCTGACAATCTAAAAACTTAACTTTTCAAACATCACTTTATACCATAACGAAGACCTATGATAAGTCTAGTGATCTCTGCCTAGATCTTTGCCACATGTCACGAGCAGCTCCAAACTGCATTCTCACTTAGCCTTAGGAAGGAGCAGTTTACCTGCATTTGTACATGTGCAATCCAATGAAATTCAAAGTTTTTGTCTTATAACCAAGGGCATGAGTTCAAATGCAGGAATGTTAAATCTAGAACCACAGATCTGGACATGAGTGTTTTGAGAAAATAAGCAGATTAGAAGCATATCAACCTCCAATAAAACTGTGTAAAAAGGATAGAGACAGTTCTCAAGTGTCAGTGACTAGAAAATGTACATGGGGACAAATATTTTCTAAAAAAAGTCTTTCTTCTGGGAAAATGATATTTCTAAAGCAGATCTAAGCAGAGACCAAATTTTCCTATAGATAGATTATCTTGAAAGTAGAATAGATAAAAGATAAAATTGAGGCAGACGAGTGTGCTGAAAAATAGGTTAATATTGCCATAACCTAGGAGAGAAAAAAATAATTTTCAATCTCTGACATTGGAATGGAGAAAAAAGAATGGGTATGAGTAAGGTATAACTTACTCATGGATCACCTGCAAGGAGTGAGATAGAGTAAGATTTTGAATGACTCTTAAGTTTTCAAATTGTGTGATTAGTTTTGTCACTGAGATAAAGAAATGGAACACCCTTGATTCTCTTTTGTACACTACACAGAAGTTTGTATTAATTCTCTGACTTCAATGACATTTGAAATGAGTTTTAGATTCTGCTCAACCAGAACTGGCATTCAGACTGAAAGTAGAGACTAACAAGAGTTTATCTCTTGGGAGTAGGATTATGCACAGTGTTGGTAAGATGAGAAAGCATTTTTAAAAATCATATCAGTCTCCTTCACATGAGAGTGTTCATATGAAAATTTAATATAAAATACATAGAAAGGACAAAAGGACATTTTTTAAAAATTTTATTCCACTGTTAATGCATTTAACATTATTGTAGTCCAAATACATATGTATTTGTAGGCAGTAAATAATGAATACATTAATTAGAAGAATATTTATGCCTGGAAATTACTTTCAACATGTCCAGTTGACTATAATGGCTATATAAAAATTATAGCCATTTTTTTTTGCCATATAGCAATTTTTGTAGCACACACTTTAGGATAAGCTTGAATATAGGTGACCATGTCAGGAAGAATATTAAATGAGATAAAGTGAATTTGCTATTTTCTGTGCAATAAGATGTGCTGAACCTGGAGAGAAATATTTATGGAGGAAAAAAGAAAAGCCTCTCAAATTTGTTGACAAAAGTTGTAGTTTCCAAAAGCTTGCACCATTGACCTTCCACATTTCAAAGATTAAACACTAAATGTTTCTTAATTTATGAAAACTTTAACCGATATATATTATTTTACATTAATATCTATGCAAAAGCACAGTATAAGTTACCTTATGTGTAGTGAGGTCTCCTCTATGTTTTCAGGTAACAGTGCCTTAATAGCAGAGTTTTTGTTTTTTATTATATTGATGTTCAGAGATCTTGAAATTACTGAAATGTTGTTTAATTCTTTGTAAAAGTGCATATTTCCAGAAATGCATCTTGTCACATATACTCTAAATGTACATGTGTAAGTCCACACATAGACACACACTGATTAGATACAATAAACAGAAACCACTTCCTCGAAGGCAAGGATTTTCGTCATCTCTTTTCCACAACAGCTGTTTCAGAGCAAATTATGGGTTAAATGACAACCCAGAATTATTTTTCATACAACTGACTAACAATAGGGTTTCAAGTTTATTGAATGTGTAACTGTTAGTAATTGAGAGACTCCTGGGATAAAGCCCATAGAGCTTAGTGCAAAAGGAAAACACTGTAGATTAGTTTAGAAGTTACAAAAAAAATTAAGATGAATTCCTTTGCACTAAAAGAAAAAAAATCAGTTATTTCAATGTCTAATCATGAGGAAAAGATATTGCTAGTTTCCATAGCAACCAAGTTCTGAGTATACTTCATTCACTTATTTTCCGCCAGAATCTGCCTCATTATGGTGAAAAGAAATTCAGTGTCACATCAATGAAAACTCTAATATTTATAGATCCAAATATATTTTTCTGTCTAGGGTGACTAAGTAAAGATGCTGAAATCTAGCATAAGCTTGAACAAGGAAACTTAATTTAAATGTGAGAAGAACTGAAGTTTCTCTTGAATTTTACTTATGTATGCAGCATCCATTATTTGAGCATCCGAGAGAGATGTTTTTTTCATCTACTTTGACAGGCTCAGCTCTTTGGAGAGTTTATTTTATCTCCTCTAGTCAGAAGTTGAATTCAGTGGCACAAACTTAAAAGTCAAAATACAAAAGAACTAGCACATTTATTCTAGTCTGGCAAAGATAAGATTTATTCTGTGTGGCGTAAAAAAACCTGACAAACTATCTACTTGATGTTGAACTTTCAAAATACTTTCACAGTATATTTTCTTATGGGAAAAATATGTTAACATAATTGACTCTCAGTTGTGCTTCCTGTGATTACTTATAAAAATATAAATTTCTGTTACAGCTATTTTACATAATTTCACAACACTATTGTGGTTGATCGATTGGTGGTTGATCACAAATTATGAAGAAATTATTTTACTTTAGAAGTACAATTTTAACTTCTCTAGCTTTTTCATGTACTAAGTGATACAGTTGAAGTGAGTGATTTTGACAAACTTATATTGCTCTTTATCACACTTGTGATAATATCACATATTTTGCATTCATTCTGTTTCACTGATATATTTCCATAGGACCCTCCGCATTTTTCTGCATAACCACTTTAACACTTTTTTTCTTGTATGCATTGATCTAAT
The DNA here is from genome assembly GCF_937001465.1 of Orcinus orca. Classification (NCBI taxonomy): domain Eukaryota; kingdom Metazoa; phylum Chordata; class Mammalia; order Artiodactyla; family Delphinidae; genus Orcinus; species Orcinus orca. The sequence goes on from NC_064563.1 coordinate 124,400,799, forward strand.
ATCTGTTATCTTTAGAAAGCTCTAGGTTCCATGCAAGGAACACACCTCTTCACTTCTTTTGTTTTATGCTACCCAACACAGGGTCTGGCACACGGGAGGTTCCCATAAATATTTGATGAATGATAAAATGAATAATGAGTCAACAAAAATTTTACTTTTTCTATTACTTGTTCATTTTAACCAGGTTCCAATTATTATATTGATATTATCACCTTTATATTCGGTCTGTATAAGCATTGCAGCTTGTATAAAGGCATCAGGAAATGGGTATACCTAGCTAAAAGATATTATCCATCAAGCCCATGGCTTGTTATTGTTTATGGAGATAACCCAATACAGAACATACAACACAGCATGCTGATTGGAAGAAAAAAACTTACACTTATCCTGAAATTGATGACATTTTCAGGAAAGGAAAATAGAAAGAAGAAACAAAAGGAAGTGAGAAATAGAGGTCAAAAGTATCCAGTATGCTTTCTTCCCATTTCCCTCCATGAAGGCTAGGGATTTTAAGCAGATTTAATAATAAACTTGGGAGTCAAGCAGTTAGGTAAACAGACATTATAGAGGTATAGTTCACATAGTGAGTAAAGACTTTATTCATCATTATAAACTACCAACTATGTGACTTATTTTTCTAATTACTCTGTTTATAGCAGTAAACAAATTCTCTGTTCTCAAGATTATATCCTAGTAAAATTACAGAAAATACATTTTAAAAATATGTAAAGAAAAAACAGCATCTTGAGACTAATAGAGAGTAACTGGGATAGGAGATCATTTTATAAGGGGTTATCAAACAGCATTACTGATAAAATGTCATTTGAACAAAGAACTCAAAAAGCCAAGAATTGATTCAGGCAGATATCTAAGGAAAGATTTCCGGACAGAGGGAATAACAAATAAAATTTTGTGAGGTAAAAGTATGCTAGCACTTTCAAGAAATAGTGACAGAGCCCAAGAGCCCGTGAGAGCAAAGGGGAGAATACTAGGATATAAGATCACAGACTTAACAGGGAATCCAATTGCCCAAGACCTTGTAAGCCATGGCCTGAAATTCAGGTTTTATACTGAGTGAGATGGAAGTTGTTAACTGGTTTTGAACATAAGAGTGATGTGTTCTAACTGAAAATTTAATAGGATTTTTCTATCTGCTTTCTGGAGATTAGACTTTATGAAGGCAAAGGGGGAAGAAGGAAGACCATCCAGATGGCTATTGCAATAATCCAGTTGAAAGACTGTTGTATTTGAGCTAAGGTAGTAGTGATGGAGATGGTGGAAATGAGTCGAACTCTAGACGTATTTTAGAAATAGAACAGAGAATAAGAGAATAGTTGCTGATAGATTGCATGTGAACTGTGGGAGAAAAAGGAAAAAAAAATGAGTCATCATTCTGGGTCAGAAAAATTGGAAGATGAAGTTTCCATTAACTGAGAAGGAAAAAGGAACAAATGGAAGGACAGTAGTATAGATCACAACTGTATTTGTTTTTATCCCTAAGTTTGAGATGTTTATTTTATATCCAAGTAGAAATGTCACATAAGCATTTTGCTATGTTTTATCAGATTGTGAGAGGACCAGGAGAGATGAAGGGTAGAAGTCAGAAATTGAGTTGGTTTGGGGTATTGGAGCCTGGATATCAGGAAATTTTATACATACATATAGATATCTTCAGCTTTTAATTGTATTTTTTAAACACACGGGACTATGTGTTTGCTCAAAGTGAGGGAATGTTGATAAAGAAAAATCAAAGCCACAGTGGTAAATGTAAAAGGTAGCCATGATGGTGATCACTGCTTCAAGCGGCACAAGTTGCTGAAGGGCAGCCACAGAATAGAAATGTGCAGTCATGCAATGTCTATCCATATGCATAGGCAGATTCACACATCTGCCATCTTTTTTTTATGTTAATGATTCATACATCCAACATACATTCAGGTTATAGTGTCTGCTAGTTACTAACCACTCTGGACATAGAAGATTTAAAAAGACAATATTTTATAAGACATAGCTTATAAGACATAACTTCTTATGGAGATTACAAGAAAATAATCATCATAAATTGTTGCAAACATTATGATAGAGAAAATGAGGAAGTAGGAAAGTACCCATGGTAATCATATACTTCATCTAGGGAAAAAATTCCCTAAAACAGGTAGCCTTTAAATGAAAACTGGTCACCTGATTGTAATACAATTTTTAAAAATTCTATATTCCTTTTTCCCACTCCTTTTAAGCTTCTCAAATATTTGAAAATGTAACAAATCCTATTCTCCATATTAAGAAATTAAGGAAATTGCAAATGCATCTTTTTAAATTTTTTCACTTGCAAACAGCTGCAACTTGTTCAGTGAGCACTTTCTTGTGGAAAATGAAGCTTAAAACAAAAGCCACATAGGATGTGCTACGAGAAAAAATTTCCAAAGAAAAATCAGAGTTATTGTTTGTTGGCATAAAAGTAATTGAATGTTACTTTCATAGATTCTCTGATAACATTGATCCATATAAATTGGAGAAAATAAGTATTTGTATTGGAATTGAGTCAGATTTCATAAATTGCAACTCTTTGATGATATGACCTAATTCAAATATAAAACCCTGGGCAGCTAGAGAAGCAATGTGGATTTTGCTAAAAGTGGACAAAGAAAGTTTGCAGTTACCTTCTTTGGTAAGAGCTCAGAATATCAATGTATTATTCTTTGTCCATAAAGATATAATAATGTACTTTAAAATTATTAAAATGAAAATACAGTCAACCTTCTCTGATTAAAATCAGTAAACTTAATCTTATTTTAATGTCTTCTTTTTACTGATTTTGATTATTTTATGAAAGATAACACCTGTCTTCAAAAAGTGGTATATGTTCATTCTTGGAGATATAGTTTGTCACCTTCAGCTGAATAAGCTATGCCCTTTGAAGGAGGAAACTATATGAAAGTCTCAATAGTATGAAATATTGTTACTGAATTTTTCAGTAATTGTAGTAAATGCACTATATATATATATATATATATAAAATAAGCAATGCACACACCTACTGAAAGATTTTTAAAACCTGTAATGTCATGTTCAGTTTCCACAAATAATAGTATGGTATGTTAAAAAGACATCTTTCATGTTATATTGAACAAGCCTCTCCACTTAATATAAAGAAATCTGTTTGCAATTACAGTTCATAATTCTTTTCACTTTGTGTAAGTCTTCAAAAAGATTATTTCCCTCACTTACTAAAATGTATCTTTATTTCATTTCCCCTAACTAATCTCTCTGCTTAAAATATAATCTCTCTGATTGATTCTCCCCACTTCAGGTTATTTCAATCTTTTTCTTTTTTCTTCTTGCTTTCTAATTTCCTGTGGTATATATGTCCAAATGACTCCACTTAAAATGGTAGCAAATGTGTAAGACAAATCCACTGTAAACATTTTGTCATGTCAAATAACATGTTTTTGTTACAGCAAGTCCAGGGACACTTTTTTTATTCCTTGCAGAAACATTTTCTAAATCATCTTATGGAAGTCTAATTTTATGTACAATAATACGTACCCATTTTATACTTCATTTAGCTGAGATAAATGTGCATACTGATGTAACCAAAAATTTCAATATGTCAAAGAACTTGTATCATTAGTGCATCTGTTAAAATGATCTTACATCTGGTTTACTTTTATCTATTCATAAAATGAATCAAAAATTGGATTGACTGTAAATGTTAAATCAATCTTGCATTCCTGGGATAAACTCCAGGTTATTTTAATGGTTACTCTTTTTAAAAGGCTAGACTTGAATGGCTAATGTTTTTTAAGTATTTCACATAAGTGTATAATGAGCTGATTCTCGATTATAAGGAAAAGACATACACAGCACCCTTTGGCACAAATCTTGATAAAAAGAGGTCCCAAACACTTTGCACTCATCTCTCTTAAATGGACAAACAACACCATCAACCTACTGGACAATCTAAGAGAAATTATTAAAGACTTTAGATTTGAGTGCCAAGGCTTTTTTTTTTTTTTTTGAGGTACGCGGGCCTCCCACCGCTGTGGCCTCTCCCGTTGCGGAGCACAGGCTCCTGACGCGCAGGCTCAGCGGCCATGGCTCACGGGCCCAGCCGCTCCGCGGCATGTGGGATCTTCCCGGACCAGGGCACGAACCCGTGTCCCCTGCATCGGCAGGCGGACTCTCAACCACTGCGCCACCAGAGAAGCCCCTTGCCAAGGCTTTTTAACATGCCAAGGAGTTCATTCTAACCCAACCTAAGTCTGAGTTCCTAAGCTCCAAAAAGTAGCAATTACCATGGATGAGTCCCCTAATACGGATGACACTGATTTGGGACTACAGAGAAAAAACACATAACTATGAGTAGAGTGAAGAAAAGCACCTGCTTCCCCAAAGTTTATCCAGTAATTACCAAAAACAAACAAAAAAAAACTTGATTCAGGAGAGAAAAGACACAATGGAAATCCAACATTTACTAAAAATACACAATAGAACAATAAAAAGAGTGGCAATTGACTTTTGTGCCTCTACAATGTAGACTACCTAAATAAAGTCTAACAGATGCCAAAATGCACCAATAAGCAAAGCTTTGAGGCCTTAATCAATACTTGGGCTCAAATTATGACATCCAACTTTCAACAAAAGCATAGGTATGATGTTACTTTGATGACATATTTTTCCAAGAACATTCATTTGGCACGCTCATTTAGGAGATACAAATACAAAGAATTTCACAAGAAAGAGATAGACCATTGTCCTACTATTAAGAAACAAGGCCTTCATCAATACTGAGGCTGAAATTATCACACCCAAGAAGTACTCACATTCTCTCTTGGTGTATATGTGGTGCTCGACATCTAAATCAATTTTGGCTGGAAGCAATTGGTTCTGTCTCTGGTGCAACCACAACACACATTGTGAAGTGTCTGGATTGTTTTATTATTTGAAAGATCATCGGACTTTCTCCTTGTGGATAATGAAGTTATTTGCTTGCCAGTTGACCTCTTTAGAGCTCATACTTTGTTTATACTTTTTTTATGGTGGTCTCAAGTAGACTTTGCTTCATGCTTTGTTTATGGTGGTCTCAAATAGACTTTACTCCGAATATATTTTTGCATTACTACCAAGGTATCTCTACTGGATACCACGGATAATCAGTGAGGATGGAGATGAAACATTGTCATTCTCTCAGGGACATCTGGAGATTGTTCATCTTAGAATTCCTCTGTCATTTTTGCCTACCCTTGTGGAGCTTCACCATACACACAAAACTTAGTGTTCAACAAGGACATGAGGTGGCCTATATGCAGGTATCTGAAGCTCATTTTCTGTATAACTCCTTTCTAGTTCCTCTCCTCGATATTCAAACGCTTAAGCTTTCTTGAATCTCCATCATTTCAACCAAAGAGACTGCTAGGCTTTGTTTGAGGTCATTGTTCATTGCTTGAGATCCAAAATGTATCAACAGGCAGACATCCAAAGAGGTTGTACAGCCTCTAACTCATTTTTCTTCTGTTGGGGATCAAAGATCTTTATTACCTGTTATCCAATGTCTGAAAACTATTGTTTAATATATTCTGTTCTGGTGCTTTGGTTTGCTTTTTGCTTTTCAGTAGACTGAGTTTAAGTCCAGGCCCTGTTATTCTATTGTGGTGAAAAGCAGAAATTTACCATTTATTTTTAATTTTTCCCAGAGTACTTCCTGCAGTGCCCTTCACACTGAGTTACTAACTGAAGATAGATCAAGTTCTCCAGAGAAGATTGACCAAATATCAAGTGGACAAGTATTTTCTGAACAGAACTTGGGAAAGGGCTAAGTAGGATTAGCAGCCTTCAAAGAGGAATTAAAAATAGTTTTTATTCAGTATAAACAATGTTTATAAGCCTAACATTCAATCAGCAAATATTGATTATATATTTTGTTCCAGAAATACTATAACTAGAGAGGATTGGCAAATTATTACTAAAAAAAACCTTCTGATTTACTGAAAAAAATTGCATACATATATAAAATATATATTTTCATATATATGTAAAATTGAGATCTATACATACATATGAATAGACATAGCTACACTGATAGATTTTGTTTTGTATATTACAAAAAAATTTTTCAATATTATAAAAGATTTAGCTACTGTTTTGAAGCTAAATTTGCCTTATATTTAGAAGAACTAAGAAAAGAATGGAAAAATGTTGGCAGGGGTGGGGAAAGGAATTACAGGTAGAAAAAGAAATGTTACCAGATTCTGGCCTCAAAAGTTCTTTCCTCCACCTCAGTAGATGCAATCTGAGTAGGAAACGGTCTTCATTTCCCAGTTATTTTCAACACCTCATGTTGGTATAAATTATTCAACAATACGTTGTGTGCATGCTGAGCATGGCTTATAAACCTGTATGCTGGAATCACATTTGTGAAGAGCATTCCATGCACTGCAGTTTGTCTCAAAATGATATTTCAAAAGTCCATTATACCCATTAAAAAATAAACTCTTATATTTACTGGGAAAGTGTGCAAATATTTTATGACATCATTAAAACTCATTATTATTCTTTTTTAAGAGTAAAATATTATATATTTTATAGTATTTATAGTTTGTTATTATAAATAATTATGGTAGTCTATACAAAGAAAAAATCATATTGAAAATTTATAAATATTACCTTTAAAATTTATACCTTTTCTTAAAACATTGAGATAATGTAAAATATTAAAGGCATTCATTCATTTTACCTTTATTTATTGAATGTTTACAAGTCTACAGACTTCTCTGTGCTAGGACACAAATATGAAGATGAGAATGGTCCTGTGGTCAGTGAACACAGTTTGAACTGGCAGAGACATATAAAATATTATGAAAAAATTAAATGAAGAGGATCAGGATATAGTACAGATGCAGGGCAAATAAATATACCTGCAGTTGGTAGACTAGGTGTCAACAACTGAGTATAAATAGGTACATAAGAATTTTTCAGGAAGAGATGGGAGAAAGATGGATAAAAGGAAATGTAGTCCATAGGAAACCCTCCATGGAAAGAATAGTGTATCTAGGGGTTATAAAAATTGGGTTTTTTTATGGTTGGAACAAAGAGAGAGTTTATAACATAGTACTAGATGAGAAGGCAGGAAAAGGCCACATCTTAAAGAGCCTTGTTAATTCCCCAAAAGTAGAAAAGGTGCTCAAAGTTTTCTGGTGGTCAAAAAACATGGCCAAGACCTTTATACTAAGGTCTTCCAATTCTAACCAAATACTTCAGTGGGGTGACAATGATACACTTTAACTCCTGGAGAACATTGATCATTAAATCTGTTTTAAAAATATTTTTACTAGCTTCAGCATGAAGGGTGAATCCAAGATGAAGAGGGTGGAGGAAATGGGAACTGATAGCCCAAGACAGAGACATCCATTAGAAGGCTGATTTAGTAATCCCAACAAGAAATCATATGGTCCTAACTAAAGAATTGGCATTCGGAAGAGAAGGGTGATAGGATTTTTCAGGATATATGAAAAGTAGAATGCACAACAGGGTTGCTAAAATAAAATAAATAGGCATTAGGAAAGAAAGCAGGAATGATGAAAGCCATGTGATTTGGCATGTTATCAAATCAACTACCAAATTTCAAAGTTGTGCCTAATGTCAGGTTCCATTTGAACGTATCCTTTCCCTGAACCATTTTTCTCGTTTCTTCATCTAACTAAATACTATTCATGATTCAAGTCTCAGTTCAATACTGTATCTAATTTGAAACGTTTCTTGAACACAATAGCCTATATTAGATGCCCATGTATGTGTTTCTCTGTTACCTTTCTCTGGGCATTTATCATAGTAATTATAATTCTTTGCCAATTTTTTCTCTTTCTCACTAGAATATGTATTCCATATGTGATAGATCTTTTTCTATACCATTTTAATTAGATTCCCTAATTGCTAACATAGCAATTTAAGCATTAGAGCTGTGATAAATATTTGTAAAGGAAATAACTACAAAAAAAATGAAATAAACAAGAAAAAAATACACATTGTAAATGTGTGAATATTATGAATTATGCTTTTTAAATTTAAGAGGCAAAGTCTACATTTTCTATGACTTAACTCTCAAGAATAAATTCCTACAATACTTATTTCCAGGGCAATCCTAAAAGGACACTTTGGAGTGCTATGTCCATGATATATGTGATTTAGTTAATCATGTCTCCCCTGTGAGTTACATTACTCGCTCTATAGAGTGTGTGGGCAGCCATTTTGCTTCTCAGGGCAGTGCAAGTATTAGTTTTGATATGTGGCTTCGTCCTTAGCTATCTTTAAGATCATTTTTCTTCACATATGCAGCTATAACCTTTGAGAATTTCTAGTGTTTCTAATCTAACATTTCCTGAATTAGAGAGCTGAGAGCAGAATGAAAATTATTCAAGGAGAAAGATGCTTACCATAATATGATTCCTAGCTCAAAAATTCATTCATCCATATCTTTAAAAAGACCAAAGACAACCGACCTTCTGGTCGGGGGAGCAAGTCACATATTACAGAGAAGGACGATCAGAGCTTATAAATAATTTCCTGTAGTTTATAATTTCTTTTTAAAGAAATAATAGCTTTAAAACGTAGTAACTGTGGACCCAAAAGAAATATTTTTTGGATCGTTTTACTATAACAGTTTTTAAAAGGCCCAGAGAGTAATGGTTAGCAGATAGCCTTCCCCCGCGCCCTCCCTCCCACATTCACTGAATTGATAGCTAAGCAAACCTAGCCTAGTCCTTTCTGTAGCAAATAATTAGAAACCTGAGGAGCTTTCATTGGCACAATTGCTAAGATGTGGTGGGTTTCTTTCTCTGTAGTTTTAATACCACAAAAGAAATTTACATCTAAATCAATTTTAACTATACTGATAAGACAAAATAAGCAAATTTGCAGAACTGTAAATTTAGGGGTAGAATAAGATATCCAGATATTTAGGTATTTAGAAGCATCTGGATTTAAAACAAACAAAAAACATTATGTACAGTTTTTTCATGGAAATACATAGAATTTTCATTTGAAAGACATGGGTTCTAATATTGATTTTATTCCTACCTGGCTGTGAATCTTGGAAATAAAATCGGTCTCTGAACATCACATTTTGCCAGGTATAATGAGAAAAGTTTATTAGATGACTCCGAGTCTGTTTACTCTGTCAAGACCTTCATTACAAGGAACATGACCTGATCTAATAGAACAGAAAAATAAACCTATTGAAGGGTATTATACAGCATGACTTGTCTTCATGAAGACATGAAAATCAGGCCTAAAACCTGCTCAGTCAGAAATAATATTCCGTCACAACCATGAAGACATCTTTGCTGCAGCTACTGAAAGCGTCAAATGTTACCACTTCTGCCTCTGCCACTGCTGCCCGAAAGAGGGATGTCTCTGACCCCACCCTTGCCATAAGGAACTCTACTCTTATTTCTGGCCTAAAATCACACCTACTGACCTGATAAGAGGTGTCAGGTCGTATGTCTATCATCTCTTTACAAGGGAAGGCTAGAAAGTCATTTTTGGCCTCTGCTTGGAAAGGCATGGACTCAGATGGTTCATTCTGCAAATGTAGAAACAGGGCTTGAAAAGTTTTGGTGGTTACAAAACACAAAGTTAAGCTTCAACTGTATACCTTCAGTCCTAAAATGATGTGTATCTATAGGAAGAAAATCATTCAAACATGATTGATTCAATTTTGTACTTTGAATAGAGCTGTTTTGACATCATGAAAATACAGATTTGATCAAGCACACCTGCACCAATAAATGGGTATTGAGAGTTCTTTTTATACAAGGCCCTTGGTTAGGAATTGGAGGCACAAAATTGTCCTCAGTTTCCTTGATCAATACACTTTGCTAGCGCAAGTACTGACAGTATCAACACATTCAACTGAATAGAAAAACTATATGAAAAAAGGTGTTTCTCATAATTTGAGTAATAGAATAATGCAGCTGTTATCTACTGAATTATAAAATATAGAAAATTAGTTATCTTTAAGGCTAGAGTCAAAGCTTTTGGTAAACACCTAGAACCCCAGAGCTGCGTAAAGGATCAAAAGGTAAAATTTCTCTTCAGATTTTAACAAAATGTGTCTAACTTTTTTTATTTTTATGCATTTTTGTATTTGTTAGGCAATATATAAATATTTTGAGGTTTTATTGATGACACTTCCTCATATTAGTACAGTAAGTAACTGTATAATTATGAAATTATTTTGAAAGTCTAGTTGGGAAAATTAGAATTTCTTTTCCTTGCTGTGGAGCAATATTGGCAATCATTCAAAAATTATAAATTGAATTTTAATCAGGATTTCTTTTATATATCACCTAGATTTTTGCCAGAGTTGTGTGTTACACAAATGGTTATCAGTTTCAGCCCTTGATGGTGACCAGCTGTTCTTATGTTCTTGTATATCCTGAAGAGCTGATCTGAGCATGGAACTACTTTGAAGCAAACGTGACTCTCAAGCTAGAACCATCTGGCAGGTGTATGCATTTATTTTCCTTCTCTCTAAATCATACCACTCTTATGCTTCTTCCTTTATTAATTTGCAGAAATATTCCTACCACAAAAATAAACTTTAAAAAAAAAAGCATACATTTATTATCTTAAAATTTACATCATCAGATGTCTGTGATGCATCTTATGGGGTTAAAATCAAGATGTTAGGAGAACTGTGTTTCTTTTGGAGGCTTTAAGGGAGAATCTCTTCCTTGCCTTTGAAAACACATTTTTTAATATTATCACTTAAATTAATATTACAGATTGGATGAATCCGTTTACAAATTAATTATTCATATATTGATATTGCAAATAAATGAAGAAATAATTATATTAGTGGTCACATTAATGATGTGTCTTCAATAATTACTCCTCATTTTAGCAGCTACATTGAATTCAATTGTCATTAAAGATGGGTCCAGGGTTCCAGATCTGACAATCCCACCAAGATCTTAAGAATGATGGAGAGGCACTTAAATATTTGACCCAAACAACAAAATGGCAAAACCCAGACATAACACACACACACACACACACACACACACACACACACACACCAGGTATCCATTATCTAACATCTTTAGGCATCCTTTATTTAGCTATTGACTTCTCTATTTCTTCATACTAATCAGTGAGAAATCTTCTCTTTGATTCTTCTGAGGACATGAGAGAAATTGTCTCTCTTACAATGTAGTAAATTTTGAAGACATAGGAACCCCAAGAAAAGGTGCAGAAAAAGACAGGCTTACAAAGGAGATGAAAGCAGGTAGAATCCCTGGGTCTACACAGGAGATGGTATAAAAAGGAAGAATACTATAAAACGTGTACCCAGGACAAAGGAATCAAACCAAATAACAGCCAACACACCGTGTTAGTCCTGTAAGAGAATTTACTTAATTTGTGAAAATGTTTCCAAATGTATAAACTTATTATTGTGATAAAAACTATTCACAAAGTACCTGTATACATCACATACACTCAAACATATGTACTACTATTTCCTGCCAGAAGATTGATTAGAAAAAAAATAACTTTTATTGTCTATTTTACTCCTACTGTTATTTTAATTTTACATTAACCAAACCTACTGAATAATTTGTTTTCTAATGATTTATGTAACAAATGAAAGGGAGAGGAGATTAAAACCTGATGATATATATGTAGAACACATTTCTGTAATCACAGAAGAAAATTAAATAAAAATTTATTTATGTTAATGAACTAGATAATTAAAATGACTCAAAATATGGATTACTGAATATTTTGGTGGAAATATCATCATCTTCTTTCAAATCCCTAGTATATTCCAGTATATAATGTAAAGATTTGTAATCCTTCACTTAGAATTGCAAGGTAAAATGCACTATGTCCCCTTAAAGAAGGAAAATTTCCAATAATGAGTTAATTCTAAACAAAATCAATATGTTAAAAAGATTCTTGTAATTGAAATTATGAGCTCTTAAAAAAGCTTAATATTTTAAAAGATTCCTTAAATAGGGTTATTATGCCTATGCAAATGAAGACAAGAATTATTTGTACTGAATTTTATCATTAAAATATATTTATACTTATAGGATTTTAAATTATCAGAAAATCTACTAGGAATATTTTTAAATTACATTATTTCCCTTTGACAGTAGGACAAATCTTTTATATTATGTGTCATTTAAATTGCATACTGTAATTAAATAATGTGGGATTGTTACCATGTTGTTCACCATCTCCACTTTTCTTCTGTGACTTCTTCCTCCATCTCACACTATCCTCTTTCTTTTAATTTTTCAAATTAAAAGATATCAATGTGTTATCTATTCTATTCATACTTTCCCCATTCCTTCCTTTGAACCTAAATTCAGGCTTCCTCTGTTGGAGTTAAGAATAGATATATTTTTGTGAGTGTTCTACACTGTTAGGGTTTTCTGAAAATATTTTGTGGAAACGTGAGACCTCGGTCTGAAAGAAAGCATTATCAGTTAATTTCCTACAATTTTGTTTTTCAAAATTTTATAAAAGGATAATATGGTAAATCAACCAAACATATATTAAAGTTATTTATTTTTAATAAATATAAAGGGTGGCCCTAGGAAAAGAAGTATCATGGAGAATAATGATATAGCAGAACAAGTGTATACATTTTAAGAAGTATATAATTTGGGATTTGATGAAAAATAGATCAATTATTAATAATAGAAAAATGGATTAAAATTATCAAAAACAATAAATTATTTTTCAAAAAATAATTTAACTCCTGTTTTCGGTGAAGACATTGACTTCATTCATGGAATTCACAGATGATTGGTGGATATACCCACAAATAAAATTTGATCCATATTATGATATTTATGAAGATAATATGCAGAAGGCTTTCAAAATATATAGAAGGAGCATATACCATCCATGAAGGGGTGTTTAAAGAAAGACTTCCTAGGCCATTGAGAAGCAGAATAGCACAGTGATTAACACATAGACACTGGAACAAGAAGATAATTTTTGAATTCCGTTTCTACCATTTTGAGACCGGGGGTTAGGGGGGCATTATTAAATCTCTCTATGCCTCAGTTTCTACTTCTGAAAATAGAGATAATAGTACTTAGCTATGAGGATTAAATGGTAGATTATTAATAAAACATTTAGAAATATACCTGATTCATAGCAAATATCATATAAGTTTTGATAAATTAAAGGTGATAATCGAAATGGAAATTTTCTTAGAGAAATAGGATTTCTGGGGCAAAATGGGAAAGAGGATTCGTGTCACAGAATGAGTCAGGAAAGAGTACAATGACTTAGATTATACGCAATACCTCCATTGAAGTTGTAGTTCAGACAGCAAGGATGAAAGCAACAATGTAAACAAAAATAAACACTTAAGATCTATTTGTGTATGGAAGGAGAAGGAGTCCAAAAGAACATGAGAAATGAGCAAGAACCAGGCTCATATATGACAATGTCATAGTTATTTATCATTTTCCTAAAAGCAATAGCAAACCATTTAAGTATTATAGGCATAGGCATAATCTGGTTTTATTTTTAAATAAAATATTTTCTGCTATGTGATTGCTGTATAACTTCTAATTATTAATTAAGGAAACAGTAGTAAAAATACAGATTTAGGCTTGTGGTAGACTAGCTTCATAAGACAACCCTCTAGGAAAATTCCCAGGAGAAACAGAATACAAAAACCATATAGTGACTGACAATTCATTTGCAAACCCTATCTCCAAAACACAAAATTTCAGATTGCTCTGTGCACAGGTGTAGGTGTTCTTTGTATTCACTCACAGATGTTTTAGATCTTTATAATTTCTCAGTGATCAAAACAGTTCCAGTACAAAACAGAAGCATGGTAGCATCAGTAGTTGGCTTTGAGGTAGCTCTGAACAATTGTTCTTCATGTAATAAACTAAAGCATCTTGTCTTAAAGCTATCTGGTTATGAATTGTGTGTATGAGTGCTAAAGATGTGGGATGCTAAACATGATTTAAAAAAAGCAAAGAACAAATAGAAATAAAAATAGTTAACTGTCCTTATTTATTTGACTATAAGGTATCTCTCATTGTTTCTGTTTATTCTGGGGGGAAAAGTGGAGGGAATTATCACCCTTTTAAATTTCTTTTTAAACAAATTGTATTATTTACTACTTTCAAGTATGGCTGCATTGTATCTAATAATGTTATAAATATTTTTGCTCATGATTAATATTAGAAAGATGAACAGTATCAAAATCATTGCCTTATTTTTACTTCAACATGTCATTACAACAAATGCAATAAAAACAAAATAGCATAACACTCTGGTTTTTAATCTTTTTACTACTACTATGAAAGGCATATGTTCCCATCCATTTAAGAAATAATAGTACTAAAAGGCTTATATTTCATTTCTTGGAAGTAACATTAAATCTATGTACTAAAGTACCTTTTAAAAGGTCTTTTTATTATAAATTAAATGATTTTTAATACATCTTACTTTTAAGATATGGAAGATGTGGAAAGATAAATAGCAGTTAATTATACCTATATAATATATCCATTTTTATGATGTTTTATACTATACTATTTCTGAGCTGGATTTGCTGTTACAACAAACCATCCAAATTTAGTGGCTTAAAAAACCCAATCACTTTATTTAGCTTATGATTCTGTGGGTTGCCTGGGTTGGTCTGGGTCATGTCTTACTGGCTTCTTTCATGTGCCTGTGGTTAGCTGGCAGGTTGGTTGGTGGATGCATGATGTGAATAACTGTCCTCATATGCCAAATAATTTGTAGGCAGGTTGGTCTAAGGATTTCAGCTGGGATGGCTCATTTTGGAACTATGTGGTCCCTTATACAGTAGGATAGCCTTGGTTTTATTCACATCACAGCCTAAGGGTTGCAAAGAGCAGCGAGTGAGGGTAGATGCCAATGTGCAAGTTCTTTTCAACTCTGCTTACATGACATGTGCCTGCCTCATTGGCCAAAACAAGTCATATGACCATGCATCAGAGCATTGTGGGTTGGGACAATATCTGACAGTATAGATATAAGGAGGGGGATTATTGCATTCACTTCTGTAAACAATATTCTCTGTGGTTATTTACCTCTGCTCTAAAATGAAATAAATAGGAAAGTAGAAAATATCTGCATGTATATGGCTGAGCCTTATCCATACCTTTAAGATCAGAAATGATGATATAAATGAAGTGGGGTGAAAAAAGCCACTTCATGAGTTTTATAGTTATTTTCTAAAATCTCCTTTGTTATAGGAGCTATCAAATAGGGTAAGACAGCCTATAGATACTTCTGGCCTGATCACCATTATCATTAACATTGTCATTATTGGTACATTTCTCTGATATGAAATCAACACAGACACCTTACTTGATATTATAAGGTTAATCAGCAAAAATGATCTGACATATCTCTACCAGGGTAATATTAAAATGTGTCAAAATAAGCATAATGAAACTCTGAAAAAGGAGTCCCATTTTCAGCTTTAACCTCAGACAGTGTCTTTTCTAGGGACAGGCTACAAAACATTCTACCCCAAACAAAGCTCAGAGATGTAGAGAGTTTTTTGTTAGAAAAGATGCAGTATCATCTAACCATTTGTCTTAATCAGCTCCTATTTAGACCTGTCATTGATAATAAGGGCTCAGTTAAAGATTTAGATATGAAGAAATATATGACCCATTCTCCAATTAACTTGGTAGTCAGCCAATACTACAAATAGGCAGTTATCAGAATTTGGGGAATATAAAATTTGGGAAAATAGAATGCCTATCCTAATCTACAAGTCCATCATTCTAAGCCACACTAAATTCTTTGTATTTGGAATAACTGCCCTGCTAAAGGAGATTTCATGATTAAATTTAACAGCCTATACATCACAGTTTTATTCTATCTCAACACAAAGTGATTTGCTCCTATCATATATTTTCCTGTACTATCATTCTCTTGTTGATTTGTTAGCCTTCACACTTGAATCCAACTTCCTACCCCTCCACTCTTTCCCTAAACTAGAAAAATCATCAATGGGCTCAGGTCTATCTCACAAAATTTCTTCTCCTTTCTTAATTGAAATCTTATCATAATCTACTAATATAACTTTCCCCGTTGCCTTTTTACTGAAACTGCTTTTTATTTCATATCCTATGAAGATCAAGAATGGAAGGCATTTCAACTTCTATGTTTTAAAATGTCCCCATTCCTCCCATAATTTTAAGAAAAAAACTATATCCTTCAAGATTCATGAATCCAGCTGCATCTCAATTTGCCCTCACTTCACTTTATTCTACCTGCTCACTAAACCCTCTCAATAATTGATTATTTTGTCTCCTAACTTACAGTGTCTAATACTACTCATACAATAGCACCCTCGTAAGTAAATTCAATCACTCTCTCAAAGAATATTGAATATCCCTCGCTGAACTGTTCTACTTCAGAAATCAACCATTTCAACTTCTGATATTTCCTCCAAAGCCTGCCTCCTTCACAATTTCTCCTTCTCAATAAATGAAAAAAGTATTTTCCAACTACCAGTCTAGAAACTTTGAAATCATCTTAGACTTTGCTGCTATTTTGACACTGTTTATGCACTTCATCAGCAAATCCTCCTGGCTCTACCTTCAACATATATCTATAATATAATCAGTACCCATCCCTTCTCCTGCCAGTTGAAATCACCTTAATCTCACTCTTGAATTATTGCATTAGTGTTCTTACTGGTCATTTTATGCTATAGTTTATTCTCCAAAGTTGTATCAGAGTAATTCTTTTATAATAAATGTCATATTATGTCATTTCTCTGGTCAAGACCTAGCAAGAACTTCCCATTTATTAAAAGGAAAATCCATATTATTTATAAAAATCTATAAAATTTTGTATAATTTACATAATCACACACATACTTCATACTCTGGCCTCAAGGCTCTCATGAACAGTGTATAAATTATATACTATACAACATAAGAGATGCCAGACACAATCTTAACCATTCATGGCAATTTTGTATCCTCTCATATTTTTTCCTTCAAAGTCAAGCCATGCATGACCCTTGACTTTTCTCAAAAGTATCTGAACTTCTTCCTCAGGTGTTTTACATTTTGTTCCCTCTACTTGGAATGCTCTTTCCCAAGATAATTACATGGCTTTCCTCTTTGCTTCCTTCATGCTTTTGCCTAAATGCTATCTTATAGTAAAGATTTTTTCCTGACCATTCAAAATAAAATGACAACACCAACATCTTCACTCTATCCCCTGACTCAGTCCTAGAACTTTTTGCCATCAGATCAATTCATTTGATGTTATTTCATTCTGTATTTTATCTCTGGGGATCTAATCTCTTAAGGCTCTGTTTTCCAAATTTCCAGTCCAGTAGGCTTCATCTGGGTTTGTTCCATGAGAGGAACCAATGGGGTTTTGAAAGCTAGAAGGAAGAAAGAAGCTACGTTATTTTTTCTCTCTCCCATCATTGGGGCTTCCTCTGTCAGACACTGCCACTTCTATGTGGCTATTAGCTAAACCCAACCATGGCTTCAGCTTTCACTGGATATGAAGATATATAAAGACTCCAACAATAACTTGGAATCTTCAACTTTTACCTTACATGGCAAAAGAGACTGCAGATATGATCAAGGTAAAGATCTTGAGTGGTAGAGAGCTTGACAGAATTACATCCTAAAATTATGTAGAAAGCAGAAATTTTAAATAATGAATTTGTATATTTAGTTGATATTTCCAAGCAAAATATTGAAAGTATGACCTAATTCTTTTTGCTGCTTACAGAAAAATGTGACAGGAAAGAGATAAATTGAAGGAAGAACTGTTAGACAAAAATAAACTAGGATTTAATGATTTGATAAAGTATAATCCTATCCAAATTTTAAAAGAACCTAAAACAAGGAGATCCACTATGAGAAGAGCATACTCCAAACAGATCCAAAGATGTGACCTAACCTTTGGCTAAACCTTTCACAAGGATTAAAAGATTAGAAGAGTCATTCAGACAGAGATCTTTTTGAAGATATTAAGCATGTGATTCATGGATCACCTCGACCATCTCAGAAGAAACCAGGAATAGAGATAGGATTATTCAGGAACTATCTAGGCAGATGCTCCTGTCTAATGGAGTGAATTTCCATGACATATACAGGAGACCCGTAAGTTGTTTGAGAATGTTATATCGACAGAAATGTTCAAGTTTGTACTAAAAGTTATAAGAAAAGGACAAAATTAGGAAAAGATATCAGACTTTCAAAATACTACAGACCAGAAACAGACTATAAAACTCAGCTGCAACAGACATATTCACTCTTTAAGAAAGTGGAGGGATGACTCAAGAGCAGAGCCTCAGATCCAAAGGGTAGAGACGTGGACCCAGTGACTGGAGCTGTGGACCTAGAGGATGGAATCAAGATCCACAGAGGATTATTCTCAGACCTTGAAACCAAATGGAGTCTGCTTAATTGGACTTCATAATTGCTTAGGACTGGTGACTTTTTCTTCCTTTAATTTTCTCTCTTTTAGAATGCAAATGTCAATAACTATTATGTTATGTCTGTGCCATCATTATACTTTGGGAACAGAGAATTTGTTTTCTAGTTTCACAGGTCCACAGCTGGAGAGAACTTTTGTTCTAGGATGGATCATACACAAAATTTCTCCCATCTCTTATTTAGAAGATTTTAGATGACAACGTTTAGGGCTTTTGAACTCATAATATTTAAATGAGATTTTGGATTGAATGATGCTATAGTGAGTTGATATGTTTGGGGAGTTGAGATGCGGTGAATGTTTTTTTGCATGTGGGATGGATGTTAGTCTTTGGGAGTCAAAGGGAAGACTGTGGTAGGAAGAAAATGGCCACCCAAAAATCTTCCCTAATTCCTGGAATCCGTAAATGTTAGCTAAATGGGGGGAAAAAAGACTTTTCACATGTAATTAAGTAAATAATATTGAGATAAGGAGATAATCCCGGGGTATTTGGGTGGACCATAAATGTAATCACAATTGTTCTTATAAAAGGAAAGTAGAGGGGGGTTTTATTAAAGAAGAAAAAGAAAATATAATAAGTAAAACAAGATGCTATCTGATGCTTTAAAGATGAAGAAAGGGGTTGCCAGCCATAAAATACAAGAAATGCAGCATCAGAGGCTAGAAAAGACAAGGAAATAAATTTTGCCCTAAGCCTCTGGAGAGAGTGTAGCACTGCCATAACCTTGATTTACGACTAATAAAATCAATTTCAGACTTCTTGCTCCAAAACTGTAAAAAGAATAAATTTACATTATTTTAAGCCACTAAATTTTTAAATAATTTGTTACATCCAAATTAGGAAATGAATACATTGAGTAAACTTAGTCTTTGTGCTGTGATAATTCTACTTGCTCTTTTTGTCCTTACACCTTTATAGCTACAAAAACTTGATTGCCTCACTGACCACTATTTAGGTTCTCATTCCTTTCACTACTCATGTTACAAATTTCCTTCATTAAATTCCTTATATTTTTTTAATAATCTGATTTTTTCTTCTAGTTTAGATCTTGATTCATATATACTTCCTATATTTTATTCATTTTCTATGGTACTTATTATCTGATGAGTTACAGGATTGATTGACTTATTATATTAAAGTGACTCAGTATGATCTTTGGAATAAGAGTAAGTCAAAGACTCCAAAGTAGTCAAATCATTTGAGGTCACCAATACCAGTCCAGTATTAGATGTAAGTAGAAAGGGAACAAATTGTCTTAGAGCATGGTAGAAAATTAAGGTCCAGCCACGATACTGGAGAAAAAGAAAGTGCCTAACCAAAGCCACTGTTCCCCTCTCAAAGAACTCCCCTAACTCTCCGGGGAAATAAATGAATGGACCCCTTGGTAATGGGGATAGGAACCAGGATAGAAACAATATCATTAGAACATAAGTAAGTTTCATTTAAGCCTATTAGGTGGAGTTCTCTGAAACATTTCTGAGTGTTGGAGGTTCTGGCTTACAAAGAAAGAGAGCTTAGCAAGCACTGTGGAAAGTATAGGCAAGGAGGAAAAGAATAGGAAGATGTGTTTTGAAGAAAAAGTTTGAGGATGATGGAATACACCAATTAAAAAACAAACTATATATATATATAAACATTTCTGAATGTTGAAATTTAGAAGCTAATACCTAATAAGTATTTTATGCCAGGCTATATTATGAGTGTTTCATGTATATTATCTGAATTAATTATTTCAATATTATGCCCTCAGACATAAATATTATTATTCTTATAATATAGTATGGAAACTGAGTTAGGGGAGTGAGTTAACTTGCTCAAAAGGCAAAGTATTGTAAGTAGAGTGAACTTATCAGTGGAAGCAGACATTTTATGTTTTCTTTTTCCTTAGAGACTACCTAGACAGCCGCTATGATGTATTGCCCCCTCACTTAACACAAGAGTTTTTTTCTATAACTGTAATAAGTGTTAATAGCATCTTAAGGACATGAGAAAGGATTTAATAAATACTTATTCTTTATGAATGTTTTAGTTCCTCTGATGAGGAGACCACAAAAATACATGGAAGTTATTAACAGCAAAATATTGATATAAGAATTATAATACCATCCGAGCCACCCACAAGGAACAAAAATAATAGACTGGTATTTATCCAGAGGTCTAGTGATTGTTTATGTTTATAATGCTACTGTAATGGCCTTGTCCAGTTATGCTGCTAGAAACTCTCCCTGCACACCCCATCTCTTTCACTTGCCAAGCAGTAAGCAGTTCATGTAATACATGGAGGCATCTGGCCTACAAAACGATTATCATTTATTTCCTGACTGGCAAATTCAGGTACAGTAATTAGAAAAGTAACAAGCTCAAAAGAAATTCCACTTACTACGTGCTCATTTGCACTTTGTAAAATGAATCAAACAATATATCCTTTGGAATATATCCATAAACTGTCATGGTAAGCTGTTTATTTTTGTGAGTTATATCTGCAAATGAACATGTATTAAGTAAAATAATGAGCTTCCCTAAATCTGTGAAATGAGAGGCTATAATTAGAGAATAACTCCCTATTACCAAATGTTTTCCTAGTCAACTAACTCAATTATAAACTAAAACTTCCATAATTTTAGATAGATCCAGAAAACATTATTCTATTTTACCCACAGAGCATGTATAGAGAATAGTTAGAATATATAGAGAGAGTATGTATTATAAAACTGATCATCTGTCTTTCAACATTTGTCATGGAACTTAAGCCTATCATGAATCCATTTTGTAACCAGAATAATTGAAATACCTTATGGCTAGCTAGAATCCTAAAACAAAGGAAAGGTTATTTTAGAAAAACAAAAACTGGAACCATTAACAATATAAAAGTTAAATACAAAATGCACTTTATAAAATTCTTAGACTTTAACTTTTAAATAAATTAATTTAAATATATATATACAAAGTTGTAGTTTAGGTTATTAAAAAATGTGGTATTATAAACAACTTTAATTTTAAACATAATAGTGAAGAAATATATCCTGTGTAGTAAGCTTTAATTTTATAACATGTTTACTTGCCTCAATATAATTGGCATGTGAAAATGCATTTTTCTCAAAAACTTATTTGAACATGGAACAATTTCACAATAAAATTTTAATCTGTATGTTAAAAAACAACAAAAGTTTTAAATTGTGTGGAATGGCTTATTTTATGTGTCAACCTAGCTAGACTATAATACTCAGTTACTGACCTAGGTATTGATGTGAAGATATTTTGAAGATGTGGTGTGAGATAACAGAAAATATATATTGGTCTCTGTCCCCTGTTCCTGGTACAGAGCTTCTGAAACTCTTGTAATTTCCTAAGTGGAAAGAGCACAAAGTGCATCTTTTGTTCTAATACTTGGTCTTTGACCCCAGTTCCTGACACAGGGCTTCTGAAATCCTTGTAGTTTCCTGGGTGATAGGAGTGGCTTTGTTCTAATGAGATGACTCTGGGTGGGCTTCTGGATGAGGGCTGGTCATCGGAAAGACCAAATCATGATTGGAGCTTGGAATCTTCAACCCCTCTCCCCATTCTCTTGAGAAAGAGGGGTAAAAATGGAGTAAATGATCAATCATGCCTGCATGGTGAAGCCTCCATAAAAAAACCCAAAGTATGGGGTTTGGTAGCTTCCAGATTGGTAAACACATTCACATGTCAGGAGGGTGATGCGCTCCAATTCCATAGGGACAGAAGCTCCTGAGCTCGGAATCCTCCCAGACCTTTCCCCATGTATCTCTTCATCTAACTGTTCATCTGTATCCTTTATCATATCCTTTAAACAACAGGCAAGTGTTTCCCTGAGTTCTGTGACCACTTTAGCAAAGTAATCTAACCTGAGGAGGAGCTCGTGGGAACCTCATATTTATAGCCAATTGGTCAGAAGCACAGGTGACACACTAGGCCTGCAGTTGACATCTGAAGTGGGGTGGGAGCAACCTTGTGAAACTGGGCTCTTAACCCATGAGACCCGATGCTACCTCCAGGTAGATTGTGTCACAATGGAGTTAAACTGTAGGACACCAGGTGACATCACAGAGAATGGCTTAGTGGGGGAAAACCCCACATATCTGGTAACACAAGTATTGTGAGTGTGGTATAGTGTGAGAGTAAAGGAGAAACAAAGGATGAAAACTGAGGTTTTCACAAAATGTGTGGTGAACTTCTACAATCAGTTGACTTTAAGTAAAAGGGATTACACTCCGTAAAGTGAGTAGGCTTCATCCAATCAGTTGAAGGCCTTAAGAGCAAGAGATGAGGTTTCCCAGAGAAGAAGACATTCTGCTTCAAGCTTATACTATCAATTCCTGCCTGAGTTTTCAGACTGCCAGTCTACCCAACAGATTTCAGACTTCCCAGTGTCCATAATCTTGTAAGCTAATTCCTTAAAATATATATATATATATACATATATATATATATATATACACACACACACATATATATCTCCATATCCATATCTAAATCCAAGTGCAAATCTAAGTCTATATATTTATATATTATTACTTCTATTCTTCTGGAGGGCCCTGCTACAAAGTTGGGTGTCAGGAATTGGGGTGTTGCTATAACAGATATCTAAATTGCATAAGCAACTTTTGAATTAGATAATGGGGAAAGGGTGGAAGAGTTTCGAGGTTCATGATAAAAAAATGTCTAGATTGCCTTGAAGACACTATTGGTAGAAAATACAGATGTTAAAGGCCATCCAGGTGGGAGGTCATAAAAAAGTGAGGACAGTTGTAGAGAAAGCTTCTAGTCTTCAAGAATACATATATCATCATAGAGAGAATTCTGGTAGAAATATAAATCTTAAAGGTGTTTCTGGTGAGAGCTCCCATGGGAATGAGAAGCATAACATCGAAGCAAACATCGATGCATAACATCGAAGCATAACATCGAAGCAAAGTGATCCTTGTTAATAAGTAGCAAAAATGTGGCCAAATTGTGTTCTAGCATTGGGTAGAAAATAGAATTTATAAGCAATAAGGTTGAATGTCTAGCTCAGGAGAGTTCCAAGAAAAGTGTGAAAGATGTGCCTTGGTTTTTACTTATAGCAAAATGGGAGAGGAAAGAGATAAATTGG
The DNA here is from genome assembly GCF_937001465.1 of Orcinus orca. Lineage (NCBI taxonomy): Eukaryota > Metazoa > Chordata > Mammalia > Artiodactyla > Delphinidae > Orcinus > Orcinus orca. The sequence goes on from NC_064563.1 coordinate 124,424,402, forward strand.
GGAAGAAACTGTTAAGCAGAAAGGAACTAGAAGTCAATGACTTGAAAAATTCTTAGCCTATCTATTAATATATTGCAAAAGATGCTAAAGCATGTGTTGGAGGGAGCACCTAGTGGGTGTCTAGACAACCTGCTGGAGAGATTAGGTGTGTGACTCATGGATCCAATCAACCACCTCAGTAGAAGGGAGGAGTAGAGATGAGATCATGCAGCAGGGATCTTGGAGAATCATTGTGTCTAAAAATATGGATTCCATGACATACATGGATGACCCACAAGGGTTTTCAAAGTGTTACATCAAAACAAAACAAAACAAAACAAAAACTTCCAACTTGGATGGAAAGGAACAGAGAAGGAATAAAATGAAAAGCTGTTGGACTTCTGGGCTTCTACAGGCAAGAGATGGAATGATACAACTACTTGACTGTAAATATGTGTTATCCTTCAAGGAAAGGGAAGAGTGACTCCAAGGCAGATGAGATTTCAGATTTAGAGTTAATGCTGAAACAGGTTAAAAGATTTGGGGGGATGTTGGGATGAGGTGAATGAATTTTGCATGTGGGACAGACATGAATTTTGGGGAGGGAACCGAGGGAAGACTGTATTGGGTTAAATACTGCCTCTACATATTTAATAGAGTCTCACAAAATTCATGTCCCAGAACCTCAGAATGTTATCTTTTTTTGGAAATAATTGCAGCTGCAATTATTTAAGATGTGGTCATATTGGATTAGAGTAGACTCTAAATCCAATTGACTGGTGACCTTATGGGAGGGAGGGAGCTTTGGAAACACAGAGACACACAAGTAAAAATGCCATATGAAGATGAAGGCAGTGATTGGAGTGATCTACAAGCCATGGAATGCCAAGGATTGCCAGAAACTACCAGGAGATAGAAGAGAGGCATGGAACAGATTTTTATCTCTGAACCTCCAGAAGAAACGATCACTAAAGACACTTTGATTTCAGATTTCTGGCTTCCTGAATCATAAAAGATTACGTTTCTGTTGTTTTAAGAAACTTAGTTTGTGGTGTTTTCCTATAATGGCACTAGGAAACTAAAAGCTCATGTAATAAAATTTAGTTTAATTTGAGGCCATGATCAAAAAATTTATTATATGATACCTTCTCAGGTAAAAGAAAGTAAGAATGAATTTCTTATACTTGCAAAGTCATGTACTAGGAAGAATAGAATGCATGAAAAACAGAAATTAATATTCTTAGTATTTGCACATTCAGTGAAGAAATATATTTTAAATAATAAAATAGTGGTAAATGACTGTCAATGTATTGCATTTTGACAAAAGATATGTTTACTTTGAATAGAAATAATTTTAAATGATGTCTTTGAATATTATTTTCTTCTAAACTGCTTTTTACATATAATCAATCTTTTAATATGTGTTTCTTTTACTGAATCTATAAAATCTAAATTATTTGTATAAATAAAGCTTTGAGCTTAGCAATTTGCTACAGGCACAGATGTCAAATGGGATACTTTTTAAATGAATGATCATGAATTTTAGCTCTATTTTTTAAAAAGCATAAGTTGAATTTGGCAATAACCTAATCATTAATTATAGCAGCTATTATACAAGTAATAGAAATAATTACTGATATCAGAATGTAATACCTTCAACAGGACAAAAGGTCCCATTAATATTTGGGAAACTAAAGAGGCACTGAGGCTGTATTTTCTATTAAAATGAATGAAATACTGAAAATATGATTCATAATATTATGCATTTGTCTCTGGGTAAGAAAAAGGGACACATTTCATTTTAAAACTTTCTTTTTATCTTTTCAAATTACGCAGCTACATTAAGAAAACACATTTTCCCACTTTTAATTAAAGTTATACATGATCAGCTTTAACTATCAAACACAAATAAACCTTTATAACTTGTATGTTATTTAGTGCATCTACAAATATCCAAAGTCTTTAAAATATTTTCTTGCTGATAACTGACTGTTAAAATAAATTAGAACAACATATAAGGCAGTCTATACTAATTTTTCCTAAATATTGATGTAAATACTGAATTCAACTTGCCATAATTTCACCCAAAGTAATAATTTAATATTTTAATCTTTGTTACATTCATTTCTAAATAGAAAGGTCTTATTTTGACTTTAAACATTAATTTTATGTTGTAGAGGGTGTTGCAGAATTTACTCTGATATTCACTGTTAAAAAATACTAATTAACCACTTACTGTGTACTGAGCACTCTGTTACATTCAAATAAACTAATACAAATCCTCCCTCAAGAGATGTTATAAAAAATAAGTCACATGTATGGTACATTATAAATAAATAAAATAAATAAAACTACGGCAGAATGTATCGGAAGCTGAGAAGAGTTACAATGTAACAGGTGATTTAGAAATGTTTATATGAGAGGAGACACTTAAATTAAAATATTTGAGATCAAAAGCATGGAGCTCAAGTGGTGACTACTGCCATAATCTAAACAAGAGATGATGATGGCTTGGACCAGAGAAGGTGATGAAAACTCGTTTTACTCTGAGGGTTGAACTAATGGTAAACAGTGATGAAACACATGGAGTTGAGTGAAAGAGAATCAAGGATGACCTTTTTTTGTTTTGTTTTGTTTTTCTTTAAAATATATTGTCATTAACTGAAATTGGGAAGGATTTGGGTAGGATGTGTTTAGAGGGAATTAGGAATTTCTTTTGTACATATTAAGCTTAAAATATTTATTAGTCATCTAAGTTGAGAAAGACAGTGGGCAGTAGATTTATGAGTCAGAATCCCAGGGAGATTAAATTTGGGAGTCATTAGCCTTTAAATAGTATTTGATGCCTTGGGACTGATGAGATCACAAGAGACTGAGTCTAGATCAGGACTCTTAATCTTGACAATATTGATATGGCAGGCTGGATAATTCTTTGTTTTGGAAGTCTGTCCTGTACATTGTGGGATGTTTAGCAGCATCCCTGGTCTCTACCTACAATATTCCAGTAGTAACCCCTTGTGGCAACCTAAAATATCATTAGATGTTGCCAAATATCTCATGAGAGAAAAATGTTCTCTAATTGAGAATCACTGTTCTAGGTAGAAGAAAGAAAGCTCCAGGATCTTCCAATTTCTTTGTTTGTTTTTGTTTTTCATTTGTTGGTTTAGGATCCACCAGCCAGAAAACTCTTAATGGACAAGTTTTCATTAAACTAATTCTTTGATTATTTGTCCTACCATTTGCTAATCCCCTTAGTTATCTTTTCATAGATACACATTTCTTCCTTTTCTTTTCTCTACAGGATATCATTGAAAGTCATTGTCAAGTGCTTTGATAAAATCTGTTTTAGTTCAGTAACTCTGTCAGTGAAAGAAACAAGGTTAATCTGACATGACATGCTCTTGGTGAACCAGTTCTTTTTCTTTGTGATAATTTCCTCCTGTCAGTATTTCTAAACAGCCTTGTAAATATTCATTCTCCAATCTTGCTCAGGTATAACATCAAGTCAGCCTGACTATTTTCAGAATCTCCTGTCTCTGAGTTTGTAAAAATTCTTCCACTTTCTACCACTTCTTACAACAGAAGTATTTTTAGGAGTTAAGAAGAAAAACTGGACAAACCAGCAAAGTATCTGTATCTGCAGAGAGGCCAGAGATGGAAAAGAAATAAGCAAGAACGGTACTCTGAAAGTCAAGTAAAGAATATGCCACAAGAAGAAAAGAGAAATAAACTGTGTCAAAAGCTGTGGTTTGGTTAAGCAATAGCTGAGATAAGATTTGTCCATTGTTTTAGGAATATCACGATGACTAGAAATTTCATCAAGAGCACTTTTGGTTGAGTAGCGTGGTAATATGGATATTTACATGATGCCAAATTACACCCACAGGTTAACTGAAGATTATAGAATCAAAAGTTCAAATTGTAGTGGAGAGATCAGACTCTTACCACTTGAACCCATCAGTTAATCTTAGCATCACTCAAAGTGGAGCAAGCAGCTAGCATGTTCTCATGATTTGATGTCATGTATATAATATGATGTGATATTCTAGCTATAAAGTTGAACCCACATTTCTTCAATGCTCTACATGTAGCTTACAGTTTATAGAAATAATGGAGTCAAAGGAATAAGTTAAATGCCAGCACAACAAAACAATTAGAAAAATTCAGACAATGGGACATTCTACAGGGCATTTGACATCAGCAATAATTCTATGACACAGGTATAAAGGGTTGAGCGATATATAAGAATAAAATACATTTAAGAGACATAAAAATGCAATTTGTAGACCTTATTGGATCCTAACTTTTAATTAAACTAAGTGTAAAAAAATGACATAATCAGAAAGATTTGAGTATAGAGTTAATATTGGATGATATAAAGAGTTAATGCTATTTTTGTCGTTAGGCCTGACAATAGGCTGTGACTGTGTTACAGAATGTGCGGTATTTAGGGTGTGTAATAAAGAGGCCGCCTCCATTTTTGGATGTTTGACTGCTGACATCTTCTAAACTTCACTGCTCCCTCTTGCCTCTGCCTCACATCTGGGCAAGCTGAGAAGAAAGTCTGAATGCTCCCTTTTAGGTGCTGGTGGGAGATTCAAAGCATGTAAGCCCTTGAACACCTGTAAGAACTCTCACCTCAGCTCCATCCCCCGATCACAAGAAAAATCCCAAGATAGGCTCTCTTCCTTTCTCTCTTAAGCCATTTTTCAGACTAGCTTGAAAATTGTGCATTCTTCCCCAAATGCCTATTATGTGATTAATAAACTTTTTCACACATATCTGCTGTGTATCTTGATATCTTTGATCAAGAAATCAGTCTTGACATATGAAACAATTTTGTGTGTGGAGTTCCATCCTTCTCAGAGTATCCACAGCAGGCTGCAATGTCATAATGTATAAAATTTATTGTAATATACTTTGAAAGAAAAGAGAAAGGAAGGAAGGAGGGAGGAAAGGAAGAAGAAAGCAGGAAAATGAAAAGGGATTGACAAAGTTTAAGCATTACAACGTGTTGCTAATGTGATCCAATTTTATGATTTAAATAATAGCAGAGTGATAGTGAAGAGCATATCATCAACTGCTCTTCTGTTTCTTGACAGACTTCACTGCTAAGGCATTACCTACATTTTCTTTGGGGGCTAGTATCAGTCCTTACTACATCCACTGAGCATGTCCAAGCATATACTCCCCTGCCCTTGTTACCTTGTGTGTTGAAGTTAAAACACATTATTCATGTAAGCAGGCCTGTAAATTAATTGCAATTTGTCTAGTAAAAAGATCCTTGCTCATCCACATATTAATTCATTTATTTAAGAAAAATTTATATAGTACCCACTATTTGGATATCATTTAAAATTATAAAGCTACAAAATTAGATAAAACATTTTTTTCTTCAAGGAACTCACAGTCAAGAGGCAAAATAGTTTAATAAATGGATAATTATGAAGAAACAAAGAAATAGACATGACATATATATATATATATATATATATAAGGTTTTGTGGGAAAATTGAATATTTGTAACTAATTTAGCCTAGAGGGGTTAAGTCGATCTTAACCTTGCATTGAAAGGAAGTTGGCCAGTTGGAGGGAGAATAGCCAGTCCAAGGTAAAGGGTTACTATGATTAGTGGTGAGTAAAACTGTAAGAAGATGAAAGTCAGAAAATATGTACAGAATGATGAGGAATGGACTGAAACTTGAGGGACCCCAGCAATCAGGAGATGGGAAGAGGAATAATATAGTCTCCTAGGAGGTCAAAAGAGAGTGTCAGAGAATTTAAATGTGGAACGTGTGGCTTCAGGTGAATAAAGGAAGAAGAGCATTTCAGGTGATGTTCTCTCATTCTTCATGTCACAGATTAAATGCAAATTTCTCCAGGTGTCCTTACTGACTCCCATAGTAAACTATGTCCTTCCTTAATACTATATTTAACAATTATCACAATTACAGTTTTTCTGTAATAACCTGTAAAGTATAACAAATACTGAGGCTTACAGGCAGATTACTTTTTGCTAAGATATTGCCTTTAAATAAACGTGTTTAACTAAAGAAAAAAGATAAAAGGAATAGTTTCAAGTGCATAAAAAGGTCTAGGATAATGAGTTGAAAATGTAGCCTAGATGTATAGTGAGTGAACATTGGTGCCTTTAACAACATTGTTAGTAAAGTGATGGAGGGTTTGGAGCATCCACGGAAAGTGAAGAATTGAGATAAAGAAATGTAGACATAGATTGTAAAAAGCTGGATGAGAATAATAAAAGAACAGTATTGAGAGGACTTTGGGGGTAAAGGCACAATTTAAGTTTTGTTTTCTTCTTTTTTTTTTGTGGTACACGAGCCTCTCACTGCTGTGGCCTCTCCCGTTGCGGAGCACAAGCTCCGGACGCGCAGGCTCAGTGGCCATGGCTCACGGGCCCAGCTGCTCCGTAGCATGTGGGATCTTCCCGGACCAGGGCACGAACCCATGTCCCCTGCATCGGCAGGCAGACTCTCAACCACTGCGCCACCAGGGAAGCCCCTGTTTTCTTCTTAAGGATAAAAACTTTAACATACTTTAATACACAGTAAGGTCAAATAGTTGTATTGAAGATATAAATTAGCTTTAGACATGAAGTAAATTTTATCTTCTAAGGCTAAGAGACAGGAAATATGTATTTAACTGTAATTGAATTTTTTTTGTTGTGATAGATTTCACTTAGGGCTTCATTTTCTCTAGGTATGAGGTCAGATAATGATCAAAGTATTGAAGAGAATGGTAAATGATTGGAAGATAGTCTTGATGGGAATCAGAGGTTGATATATTTAAAAAATAAATCAAAAGAAATCATAGTGGTCCTAAGATTCTGACTACAGTTTAAGTCCACATATTTTATTTTTCCACAAGTCTGCGTAACTGTGTAATTTCCTCCAATAGTGCTTAACCTCCAGGGCTAGTATCAAAGAAAAATGCATTGTAGCATTGATTCAGAGAAGCCTAGATAAACCTGATATTTTGTGGAAGGGATAAAAGATTGAAGGTGTTATGATGTTAATGAGTAAGTGCAATATGAGTGAAATCATGAAAAAATGAGAAGGATGGCAATGTATGGGATACAAGAGTTTAAATTTTCTAAATTTAAGCTCTTCCAGATGCAAGGTATGACGGGCATTGCAATTCAAGTAGTCTATAACTTTGAGAATGGTTTTGTGATAGACCTGTCAAAATGGGATATTAAACTGTCCTTAAATTATCACAGGCATTTGGAGCAATGACAGAAAGTGTTTCTGATTCCTATCTGAAAGATGTCATGGAATGAAGGGTACAACCTGGATTAAAGAAGGCAAAGGGGGCCTCCCTGGTGGCACAGTGGTTGAAAGTCCACCTGCCAATGCAGGGGACACGGGTTCGTGCCCCGGTCTGCGAAGATCCCACATGCCACGGAACGGCTAGGTCCATGAGCCATGGCCGCTGAGCCTGCGCGTCCGGAGCCTGTGCTCCGCAGTGGGAGGGGCCACAACAGTGAGAGGCCCACGTACAGCAAAAAAAAAAAAAAAAAAAAAAAAAAAAGGCAATGGGTCTTACAGCCAGATTGCCTGAAACTCACAAGAGCATGTACATATAACAGAGATTCAGAAAAAGAAATGTAATGGGAGTAATTCCAAAGTGGAGGGCCACAGGAGAATGTGTTCTCAGGGGAGAACCAAATTTTAGTCAAAACAGGCAGGTGGCAAAGCTTTGTGGAAAAGGTAGAGAGTGATTGGGAATTTTTATTTACAATGGCATAAGGGTTCCAAGAAGCAGAGGAGAAAGGGCTGGAGGGAAATTTATATTGACAGCCTCCAAGGGATGGAAGATTCAATGTTGTAAAGAGATGAGAAAATAAGAGAACATAAAAATTAGTTGAGAATGGGAGGAATAACTCCCCAAGGACTAAAACGATGTCTTAGTCTCATGAAAGAAACTTGGTAAAGGAGTAGACAAACCACTTTTCTGTATAAGGAATATTTCAAGGTATTCAGAAGAGGAGAGAGAATGCTGCTTTGAGTAACTAATCTTGTTAAAACTTAGAGAAGAGGAGGAACTTTGTCTTAGGATGGGAGTTTGGGACCTATTTTGATTAAGAGCTATACCCTAAGAATGCTGCTTATCTGAGAAAATGAATATCACCTACCATGAGCCATAAATAAGCAAATAAAGACTAAGTCAATACAAAACCTAAGTTGTGAAAGGTGATACTGTTTTTAAATAATAAACTTCAATATTAATATATAAATGCAATTTCTATCACTTTTAATGTATAATTTTTCTGGTGTGTATTAGTCAGTGTTCTCCAGAGAAACAGAACAAATGGGATGTGCCTATATATATATATATATATATATATATATATATATATATATATATATATATAAAGAGATTTAATTTAAGGAATTGCTCATAAAATCATGGAGGCTGGCAAGTTCAAAATCTGCAGGTTGGGCCAGCAGGCTGGAGACTAGGGAGGAGCAGAAGCTAAAGTTCAAGTCCAAAGGCCTTCTGCTGCAGAACTGACTGCTCAGAGGAGGTCAGTCTTTTGTTCTATTCAGGTCTTCAACTATTTGGGTGAGAAGCACCCATATGATGGCAGGCAATTTGCTTTACTCAAAGTTCAACAATTTATATGTTAATTTCATCCCAAAACACTCTCACAGAAACATCCAGAATAATGTTTGACTGCATATATGGGCACCATGGCTCAGCCAAGTTGACACATAATATTAGCCATCACACAGTGGAATTAGTCTACAATCATTGACTATCCCTGACTTTTATAGTTTCTGTATAAATCAGAAAAAAATCCATTTTGAAACATTATTGTATAGCACTATATACTTACCAACTATTATGGCATAGGTAATTCCAATTAATCCTTAAGATTACCCTCTGAAGAAAAAGAGAACTAAAAATGTACAGGGCCCATTAAAGAACAGGTAGTAGAAATATTGCCTTGTAAGATTTAGAGGTAATGAGACCCATATGGTTTAAAAAGATGTGCAAGATAAAACAGCCTGTAAATTAGCAGAACCAGTCTGGAATGTCAGCCTTCTGACTATGAGTCTAAGATTTACCATATCACCACAACTGTGCTGTAGAGAGAAATGCACCTAGAGTTGGATCAATTTCAAGAGTCAGAACATTGAGTCCCTTTAAATTTAAGCAAAGCCTCATTCTTCATTAGAGAGCCAGCATGAGGTAGGGAACTGATTAACTTATAGCTACTTTAAAGGTACCCACAGGTACACATGTCAGCAATGTATTATTTACCAGCCACTAATCTAGAGGTGATCTTAATATGGAAATCCTTAATTTGAAAATAACGATTTCATATTACATTCCAAAGAACATAATTGTCTTTAAATTGCCCTTTTCTCAGAAGATTTGATCTCTGAAGCCTGAAATGAAACTTTAACATTTTCAATTAAATCGGTTGAAACTAAGAAAATGATTTGTGAAACTCTTTTTAAACTCCCTCTGAAATAAGCTTCAAGACAGTAAAGTTCTAATTCTTAATATTTTGACAAGTTATACAAGAGAAGTCCCTTAATACTGAACTTCAGCCATAATACTCAAGCTATGCAGAAAAGAATAAAATATTTTTTTAATTAATCATTAAGATTGTATTTTGATATCTGAAATTTTTTGAAAAGTAAATGACCTACTGGTTGCATACATTGTTTATGAGGTGGAGGCAATGAAAACAAACAAATAAAATTCTGTAGCCTTTTGACATCTAAGATTGTACATACTGCACTTCTGATACACATTATGGATTGTTAGTATTCTCCCAAATTTTCCTAAGCATTTATTATATTCCTATTTTATTATTATTATTTTTTTTTACAGGTAAAATTAAAGTTTTATTTTTAGAAGTTACACATATTTCAAAAAAGCAATTTCTTTTTATTCTAATTAATATTACCTATTTTAAACATATTCACACAGCTTTATCATATTTTCAGTTTATTCTTTTATTAACCTCAAAGGGGATGTGAAGCTTATTTTTTATACTATTTTTAAAAGTTTCTTTCCATTTACAATTATTGCAAAATATTGGCTATATTCTCCATGTTGTAAATACATCCTTGAGCCTATCTTACACCCAATAGTTTGTGCCTCCCATTCTTCCACCCCTGCATTCCCCCTCCCCACCTTTGTACTGGTAACTACTAGTTTGTTCTCTATATTTGTGAGTCTGCTTCTTTTTTTGTTATATTCACTAGTTTGCTGTATCTTTTAGATTCCACATATAAGTGATCTTATAGAGTATTTGTCTTTCTCTGACTTATTTCACTTAGCATAATGCCCTCCAAGTCCATTCATGTTGGCAAAGTTTCTTTCCTTTTTATGGCTGAGTAGTATTCCATTGTATGTATATGCCACATCTTCTTTATCCATTCATCTGTTAATGAACACTTAGGTTGCTTCCATATCTCGGCAATTGTAGATAAGCTGCTATGAATATTAAGATGCATGTGTCTTTTTGAATTTCAGTTACTCTTAACCAAGTAATAACATAGTTTCTTTCTTTTTCTTTCAGGATGAAGTGCAATTATGGGATATTTTTTTCAAGATTTTTAAAATGTGAAAATATCATATAATCATATAAATAACTTCTGTCATCTTCCCTGTTGTAACAGGAAATTGGTCACTAATGCTGATCATGGAATCCCACATTATGTTGCCACCAGTCTGTATGTTACAATACATATTCTCCCTTTAATTTATCTTTTCTTTGACCTTTTATACAATTTATTAGCAATCCTACCACCTCATTTTCATAAGACTTTTATAAAATTCCAGAATACTACTGAAAAATGACATACTATTAAAGATCTTTATATATATATATATATATATATATATATATATATATATATATATATATATATATGGCTTTATATTTCAGCACAAAATGGCGATCCATTTCATTTTGTGCTTAAATATAAAGATAGATAAATAAAGATATATACAGATATATAAATATATATCCCTAGTATATTGGCTTCTTTATTGCAGCACTGAGGACTTTCAATCAATCATGGAGATTACAGTTGGAATGTTCTTAAATAGGTACAACATTGTGAAGTAAATGTAACAGGTACCAAAATAGAATGCAAAGAAAGGTTATTTCACCACCATACCTGGACATCTTGCTAGGATTTGCATGTGGCCTTCCTAGTCAAGTGTTGGATTTTTATACTCTCTTGAAGCCTGAATATAAAAATATCATAAGACCCAATGAATTCATGTTGCCATGAAGTCTAAAATGATTTATCCTCAAACAATTCCATAAAGCCAAAAGTGAAGTGGTAACAATTTAAGTAAAGATGAAATATGAGCTATATATATTTTTTGCTGTAAGGAGGAAAATAGCACACAAAAATTCATGTTAAATAGAAAGAGTTCATAATTTGTATGTAAACTGGAATAGCTGTATTAACATTAAATATGAATTTCCAGATTCATTTTATTACATAAACTGGGGTATTATATATTATGAGTAATTGCCATGTTGACATATTTCATTCTTCTAAAATTCTAGAATTTATTATATTTATCTCCAATAGAAATTTCATAAAGATTAGATTTAAGCTTTTGGAAATAAATAAATGTGATTACACAGGTTCTAAGCCCAGTGACCATTTGCCTATTTGAAAATAAAAATCTTTATGATTATTTATTATAATTAAAAAGAATAGCTGTGTAAGGGAAGTGTCAATGTATTCTAAAGTAACTAACACCACTAGAATTTTCTGTTAAATGGTTCTTTCTGACACCTCTCCTCCATAGACTTCATATTGTATTTGTTTATATTTTGGCTGTCCTCACCATGTGTCAGTTTGTACTGAGCTAGCAGAATTCACCTCAGAAAGTCAAACCTGAATGTTATTGTTCTATTTAAGTTATCAAAGAGATGTGACCTTGTACTTCATCCTACTCACTTATACAAATAATGGATGTATGCTGTTTCTAAATAAGGTCTTTAATATTCAAATATTTCCAGTGATTGGAATAAATCACCCATTTCATATCCTAATCTAGTACCAAATGTGTGGCCATACATTTTGTGCTTAAATATAAACCTTCTAGAACACCAGTAATTTAACATGTTAGTTAAAATTCTGGTCATGTTAGTATTGACTTAATAAAGTTTCTATGCCATATTTTTGCATATTCTATATGTTATGACTTTGAATTGGTGAGGTAGTTTTTTAGTACTCTGAGATCGGCTCAAAGTGAAAAACAGAAAAAAAAAAAGGTAAGATTCAAAGTTGTGGTAACTCCAGAATATTTTCAAATTGAGAAAATGTAGCAGTGTAAACCTCCAAACTTTAACATTTATATTGGCTCATATAACTAATGCTATGTATAAATTAGCATACATATGAACATCTTCTTTATGTATAATTTGTGATCTTTTCAAAAATAACTGAGACAACTCACTACAAGTCACGCATACACTGATGCAGCACTGTTAAGAATCAAGATGGACATTAGAATTTATTTCTCAATAGAAGAGTTAACTGTAAGATAAATAAGAAATGAAAATAACACTTAAAATTGAGCACCTATACTACCCTTAAGCATTGTAACAAATCAGGAAAGACAAAAAGGAAAAAGACAAGAAAAGGGTAAATTTGGGAGACAGAAATAAGAACAGAAGAGAAAAATTACCATGAATTTCATAGTACTTGTTTTCAGTTTAAAAATTCATAAAACTCAGAGGGGAAATTCTTTGGCAATAGAATTTTAGAAGTCATTGAACTTTGCATTTTAATATGTATCCTGTTTGCTTTCTTTCATCCTATTCTTATATGTATTCATTTTTAAAATTTTCATCCTCTTCTTATATTATCCTATTTTCCCTGCAGAGTTTTTGTTTTTATTTATAATTAAACTATTGTCCCAGTTCAATTATAAATAGCTTCCCCAATATCCCTGAAAATAGTGAAAGCACAACAAATTATATGGTCACCCTAAACAAAAGGGGGACTGAATAGACATGGACAGTGCTTCCAATATGTTTCTTTAAGAAATATATAAATATTCCTTAAGTGACGACTGTGAAAAAGCAGTACTATAAAAAAAAAAAATGAGCAAAAGGAAAGGTCATCATGTGAAACATTTTGAAGCTAAACTTTCAAAGTATGTTGGTTTATCTCTCTCCTCATTCAGCTCTTCCTCATCTCTTATGTGAATTAATGGAATCTCACACTAGCCCCAATTCATTTACCATATCCAATAATACACATATGATGGTGTCAATTCTCTTAGAAAGGAAAAAGAGAGAGAGTGAAAATATTGAAACAACTATTTAAGTTGATATCTAACATCCAAATTCTAAAGGTTGAAAGAGAAAATCATTCACAAATTGTCTCGTCCATCACACACTACCATACTCTCTCTACCCCAGGCACCTTGTACTACTCTTGGTTCTCTGAACATGTCATACAATATGTCAACTCTATACTTTTGGACAGATGGATATCACAGACTGGAGTGTCCTTATCCCATGCTACTCTCCCTGCTACACATATGCCCCAACTTCTTTATCTACTTGGTATGATGTGTTTTCATTTTCAAGGAACATCTTAAATGTTACCCCCCTCACTACAAATGTATCTTCAGTCTTGCCAAACAACCTGCACAGCTTATTATGAGTTGTACTGGAAGCAGCCCATATCTTCCCTGGAGTGGGGGGATAGGGAAGTGGGAGGGGGCAGGATCTGAAATCCTGTTTATTGTACTCAAAAGACCCTGAATGGACACAAGGTATTGAAGTAAGGATCTTACATTTTGTGATATTTTGAGGGAAGTTAGTTGATCACAAAAAAATCATTTTAAAGTAAAAAAAGAAGAAAACACAATGGAATTAACCATTATCCCACTTGTACATTAACTTTCAAAGAAGCATTCATCAATTGTGATTCATTACAAAACTGAAAATTGCTTAGATTAATAAATATATTAATAGAATATATGTAATTAACAAGTAAACAAAAGGGATATAATTTTAAAATATTTGATCATCATAAATAAAACTATGAATAAAACAAAATAATTTTAAAAGGTAAAATCAGTATAAGTTTAGTGCTGTTTTTCTTAAGAGAACAGTAGTAAATATAAGGTATAAGTTAAATATGGTCACATTGAAGAAATTTAAGTATATTTAAGAAGGAAAACAGAAAGTTAAAAACACTCTGCAGGCATAAAATAAAATTGCAAATTTCACCTGTATTAATCAAGATAGCACTAGTAGACTGAGATAAAATTTTAGTGTCTCCCCAAAATGAATTTATTTCCTATTCAAAAAAGTCCAAATTAGCTCATCTTGACTTGAGAACCGCTCTCCCACAAGTGGTGGTTTAAAAATCCAAACTCCTTTCATCTCGTAGCTCCACCATCCTCAATGCAGTACTTCCAAGGAGAAAGAACATGGGAAAATAATGGTGTGACTTTTTTCCATGGGTCATGTCTAGAAGTAGCATATATCAGACAGGTGCATCTTCCCTTGACTTGGTCATGTGGCCAGTCCAACTGTAGGAGAATCTGGGAAATATAGCCTGTGATGTCAGAAGGCATAAAATTTTGTTGAAGAAGAACTAGTTCATTTCTGCCACACTATAAAATTTAATATGTAATAAAATTAAAATTGTAATTTCAAAAGCAAAAGAATTTGAAAATCAAAAGCATTACTTACATATTTTTAAATGAATAAATGCATCTGTAGGAAGTCCTATAGATTCGAAATTCAAAACAAAGATTTTATGCTGCCAAACTTTAAACCATCTCCTTTATTTTTCACATTAACTCAGTGATATGGGCTGTGCTTTAGATTACCAGTACAGAAAGGATAGCTCTTCTACAGAAAGAAAACCATGTTGTTTCAACAACTACAGCAGCCATGTGTGATCAAATTGATAGTCTAGTTGACAGGGTGGCATCACAGAATGTATGATTTCGGGGTATGGAGTAGTGGATTTTGTGATGTGCTGGACAAACATATATCCTTTCAAGACTAAAGGATTTATTTCTCTAGTTGCTGGCATATATCTGGCTGATAAGCCTTAGCTGGCAATCTTTTTGGAAATTTCCTTGGCCATAGAGAGCTACCTTGGCAATGACCAAGCTCCTTAACCAAGGGCAGCCTGCCTTCAAAGATTGTTTGAGGTAGTGGTATAAAGTTTTATCTTCCTTGCCTCATCTTGGAACAACTCTGAAGGGACATTCCAGTTTGACATTTTCTGAGGTTGCATCACATCCCAAGTTATACCCTGGCCTAATATTATTTCTTTTTTAACCCAAAAGGAAGCATTCTCTGAGAAACTTCTTTTTTAAAAAATCCATTTAAACTATAGAACTCATTGATTTTAGTATATTTACAGAATTGTGCAACCATCACCAGTCAATTTTAGAACATTTTCATCACTCAGAAAAGAAATTCTGTTTCCAACTGTAATCATTTAACATTTTTCCCCAGTGCCCCCAGTCCTTGGCAAACATAATAAATTTTCTGTCTTTATAGCTTTGTTTATTCTTGAAATTTCATATAAATAGAAATATACAATATTTGGGTTTTGAATGATTGTCTTCTTTCAGCATAACCTTTCAAGGTTTTTCTATGCTGCACCATGTATCAGTACTTCATTCATTTTTATTGCTGAAGAATATTCCACTGTATGGATATACCTCATTTTATTCATTCATTCATCTGATAAACTGATAAACTTCTTATATCCTAATTACTTTGTTAATTAATATCCATCTCAGAGCCTCCTTCCAATGAGACCCAATTAGCAAAAAAACAGATAGACTCAAGTTCAAATTCTTGTCTATTTTGTAGCTGAATTACCCTGGATATGTTATTTAGCTTCTCTGAGCCTCAGGTTTGTCATGAATAAAACTGAAATAATTATGGTTTTATCACAAGATTTTTTAATGAGATAAAATTATGCAACAGTTAGCTAATAAGCTTTTGTACTAGATTTGTATTATTATCATCTAACTGAAGGTTTTTTTTAATTAAGAAAGGAACAGGAAAAAACCTTGAATATTAAAAAATAATAAAACTTTGATGGGTTTACAGTGATAGCATATATAGTAAATTTAGATTAAAAACCACTGTAATTCTTAGAAATTCACAATTTTGTTTGGTTCCTTTAAATTAACAAATCAATCTGTCAAGTTCCTTGCAAAGCTCTTTGGATTCCTTTAGTAATTCTGTTTTCAACTTTGTTTCTATGGTGACAGGTGCCAATTTAATTTTTCAATCAGAGAACAATGCTATATTGTTTTTCAATCACAAAATAAGTCATTTTAAAAATAGCTATTTACAAGAAATAATTGAAGCAATAAATTCTAAACTCTAATATGTCAACCCCGAACTTACTAGACAGCTTCTAAAGGTTTTGAAATACAACTGAAACAGGAAATTATGTTGATTTCAAAGCCTATCTAAATCAAATGATTACACATTTAGAAACTTAATATTTTGCCTTTTTGTAAGAAAAGTACATTTTCTAAACATTACTACTTTACCTAATTTTCTTTAAGCTACAAATAAGGAAGTGTTTAATTAAATTTAATTAAAATTAGTGATACTAAGTAACAATCAGAAAAAAAAATTAATAAAACTAGAATAAAATGAATCCTATTAAGTGTAATTGCTAAAGTAAATTCAAAAATTGAAAACAATAATAAAGATCATTAAAAATTTTAATTACTTCATGCCATATTATAAGTACAATTGATAATATTTCAAATAAAGATGTCATGCTATTGTATTACATTAATAATATCAACATTATGGTTATATATGAATAAACAAAACAGAAAGAATCTTTAATTTAGCCAAAGTTTTTCACTAAAATGATTGATTCTAGTAAAAGAAATAGATTTGATAGATATTTAAAAGTATAATTAAAGTATGAATTGCTAACAAGTAAAATGCCTAGTAGAAGACTGAAAGGAATACAGAATAGTGATAGGAATAGCTAAATAATAATGTCAGTAGTAATTAGGAATCATTCATTGAAAACTCTAGTCATGAAATATAACTTCCTTTAAAAGCTGTGTTTTAAGTGTTGTTAATTACTAATAAAGTTCTGTTATTTGTTTTGTTAGTATAAAATATACTTATAACATGTGCATATATACATTTTAACCAAAACAATTGAATAATAAAATTCTCTAGACAGGGAGGAGATGAGAACAGAAATCTCAGTAATGTTGACCTAGAGGAAAAGAAACTGCAGTACAATAATGTTGTGAGGTTTTATACACTGTTCTAAAAATAGTAAAAGAATTTAAAGGTGAAAAATGATGTTGGCTGAGAATTAAAAATAAGAAGAAAATGAGTTAAGCACTTACTAAGTGTCAAATACTACTTAGACAATTTATTCTTTTCTCATTTAATACAAACAACCATCAATGATAATCACAAAAGACATTATTTCCATTCAAGACATGATAAAATTGAAGTTGAATGAAATAACCCAGTGTTACCAGATTGACATTTTTAGAATTGGGATTCAATAGGTTTGATTAATTCAACAGTCCATGCTTTCTCTATTTGGCAAATATTTTTCCATTTTACTTCTTTCAACTTTTTTACAAAGATAATAAGTTATTTTCAAAAGCTAGCTACAGCTAATGGAATATACTAATTGTAAGGGGAAGTGGTGGAATAGTACAGTCCAGTATATCATTGTTCTACTACCTGAGGCAAAACAGGAGCCACATATAAGGTAACTATATTAATATTATTGTTCTCTCCTGACTTTGAACATGAGCTGGAGTTGCACTTTAAATAACTCATAAAAGAAGAGGTCCCAGGACATTGTGTTTTGGTTATAGGTAGCTAAATTTTGCTGTCACACGGTTGATGAGGAACTAAAGCCTCCTGTTCTCTTCAGCACAGCATCAGAGTGAGACAAATTTGCTAGCTGACTGGCATGTCCTTTTCTGAGTTCTCAAGATACTCAGACCTTAAATATCTAAACTTCCCTTGCTTTACCTTTTCCTACAGCCATCTGTTTATATGACATCTTTCAAACTGGCATTAAAACTCTTTGAAAATAAGTAGGAATTGAGGTGTTTTTTTTTTTTTTTTTGTACCTCTCACAAAATCTAGCATTGTTTTGAACAAACCAGGGAACTTAAACAATGTTGATAGCTAACTTAACTGAAATTACATGTATTTTTTTTTTTTGCTTTTAATCACCAATACTCAAAACAATATATAACACCATTTTGTGCAGATGATACATTAGAAAATAACAATGCATTCTAATACAAGACCTGTTATTCAAAGCTTTGTTGATACAATCTTGATGACGCTAATAAAAATGTTGCATTTTTATGACAACAGCTTCTCAGTTTAGGAAAAAGAGCCCTTTGTCATTTAGCTTATTAAATTTAATTTGAGCTGCTTTCCACATGAGCTCATAACCAATATCAGTTTTTAACATTTAAGGTACACAGCAAAAGAATCAGTAAAAATAAAGCAAAAAACTTTTATTGAAAATATTTTTATTTCATTGGAAAAGATTTGATTTTTTTAAAAATTATTTTCTTAATTTTTCTAATGCATTTATTACCTTTAGATATATGGAATGGAATAAATAAGACTCATAAATTTTAATTTCTTATTCAAATTTTACCTAAAATTTCAAATAATGGTAACTCATTTCTTTCCTGCCTTCATATGATTTAAATTTAAATAAAAGAAATCTAAACCACACTGTTTTTTAAAATTAGAAGAAGTGTTTTAGTTAAGTTTCTTCCATTCAATGACAATACATTCTTAGTTAAATTTTTGTTTGTTTGTTTCATTCATCAATTTAACACAGATTGTTTATGAGTCAAAAAGTACAATGGGGCTTCCCTGGTGGCGCAGTGGTTGAGAGTCTGCCTGCCAATGCAGGGGACACGAGTTTGTGCCCCAGTCCAGGAGGATCCCACGTGCCGTGGAGCGGCTGGGCCCATGAGCCATGGCCACTGAGCCTGCGTGTCTGGAGCCTGTGCTCCGCAATGGGAGAGGCCACAACAGTGAGAGGCCCGCGTACCACAAAAAAAAAAAAAAAAAAGTATAATGAAGTTGCAAAGTTTATATATCAAGTATTTGATTATTGATATAAGATTTGATTATAATGACTTAGGAAACTAAGCAGACTTTTAGTCTTTGTAATTTTAAGTTGTATATAATATCAATATTGTACAAAGAATGCTTATATTTCTAAGTTTGTTTCAGTTTTGGTCTATTTGAAAGATCAAGGATTTGATTTAGAAAAAAATAGCTGAACACTATGTTTAGTTTAAGGCTGTCATCCTTCTATTTATTTATTCTAACTGCTTTGCAAACAAACAGATATTGGTCCCTCACCTCTTCATAGGAACATGTTTTACTTAACTACAGTGATCAGACAATTGGAAGCAAATAGTACCCTTTGAAATTTTGACATTTTATAATAGAGCTTGAGATTTATGGGCAATTTTGCATTCAATTTTCTCTTAGTGTTGAAAATATTGTCCCTGAGTAATTGTATAATAAGGCAAAAAGTGGATTATTCACTCTGTGAAATTAAATCATCAGTGAATATGTATACTTGTGCATTATATTGTATCAACAAGTTTGAAAAGATATTAGCAATGCAAAACAGTGAGTACCTAGTTCTATCCTTGAGAACAAAAGATATTCATCTCTCTAAACAGCAAGTGAGGTAAATAAAAGAATAATTGATTAAACAGAGATTGAGGATTGTTTAGAAAGTTGGTCCTGTAGAGTACCACTAGGAAGAACTAAATGAGAGGGACAAGCTTTCTCCTCCCAATGTGTTTACAATTCAAAAGTCAAGATCGCAAAATTCAATGCATGGTTATTTTTTATTTGACCATGATTTAGGTATTTTTAAATTTCTACTTACTTATGAGATAATATCAGTATGAAAAATTATTTTCAAGACATTGGCTTCAGCTCAATATAGTTAATTCTTACTGATATAAGTGAAGGAGAGTAGAAGACACACTACCAACTTAAAGATTAGCGTCTGAAGAGAATTAGATATTTTACTTCAAAAGATAACTAGCCTTTAGTTAATAGAGTTCCGAAAAAGAGATCATAGAGATAACTCTTTAGAAAACCCATTTTAGAGTTCAGAAGGGAAAAAAAAAATGTTTAGTTTCTATAGGATTCAAAAACATCTTATGTTCAATACCAGACTCAGGTAGTTAAGACAGTCTCTGAACCAATCTCTCACAATTATTATTAACATTTTATTGTACTGTAGAACTTCCAGGATGGCCCAGAAAGAACATCCAAAAATCCACTCCTCCACAGAAGCGATGAGAACAATGGTAAAACTTTTAAAATTTGTCCTTTTCAGAGCACTTGAAATAAATCAAAACCATTTGTGTTTATTCAAGAAAAAATTCTAAATCTCTGTAAGAACAGTGATTTTTGTGGCATTTTAACTCACTCTGTT
The DNA here is from genome assembly GCF_937001465.1 of Orcinus orca. NCBI lineage: Eukaryota > Metazoa > Chordata > Mammalia > Artiodactyla > Delphinidae > Orcinus > Orcinus orca. Next base: position 124,444,888 of record NC_064563.1, read on the forward strand.
CAAATCTTATTCTGCTCAACTCTTTTATAGCCATGAAATCCAATATCAATATTATCATATGTATGAAAACCCACAATATATCAGCCAATGGAGGGAGGAGAATGAGTATGGAGCTCAACAAAAAGTCCAGTTCCCAGAGAACTGTCACTATTTGACCTGTCTGTCAGCTCCCCAAAAAGCTCCATTCTCAGGGCTTGTCTTTATTGGACCTAAGTTTAAGTTTACTCAGAATAAACAGCCTTTTCCTTGGGGCACTTGTCAAATGAAAAAAAAAAAAGTATATATCTGAGGCAATTATTTTAACATCATAGCTGCCTGAGGCAGTGATACCAATCAGGGCTATCAAAAATCTGGACACTAAACTTAGAGGAACATCAGATTAATGAGATGAAAATGAGGGTCTTAGAAATAAGGATACATTCTTGGTGATCTAGAAAGACATATGCATATACAATGCTTTGGGAACACCCAGAAAAGTTCAAATAAACCCCTAATTTATTGCCTCTGGCCAATATTAAAGCTCCAAACGAGCAGAAAGGTAAGTCTAAGCCAGGGCTGTGAACTTCCAGAATGACTCAACTAAATACAGAGCTCCTCAGTAAAGTGTGAGAAACTTATTGATTCAGAGCTTTTAAAGAAATCTTTGGCTAAGCTAAGAAAATAGAGGCTTCTATGGCTGCACATGACAAAGAACACAGAATTTACAGAATGTTCCAGGGAAGTCACTAAATACAAAAACAGCAGCAACAGAAACAAAAACAATAGAAACAAACACTGGCTTGGGGTGGAGAGGAGGACTGATTTTAGTACAAGATTTGCCACATTATATTATTTAAAATGTCTAGTCTTCAAGAAAGCATTATGACACCAAAGAAACAGGATATTATTGTCTTTCAATACAAAACAAACAAAAAAAAAGAAGTAAAAATAAAAGTCCCCAAGGAAGCACAGACATTGAACTTAATAGATATCAACTTTAAAAAAGCTATTATAAATATATTCAAAAACTAAAGGATATCATGTCAAAAGTATAAAAGAGATGTTTCACCAAAAACAAAATATCAATAAAAAGAAAGAAAATAATTTTTTTTTCAAAAAAGAACTAGAATCAAATAAAAATTCTGGAGTTGAAAAAGTACAACGAATGAAACTTTTTTAAAAATCAAAAAGATTCTGAACAGCAGAATTTAGCTGGTAGGAAAAGAAGAGGAAATTTGAATATAGGTCAACTGATTTATACAGTCTGAGGAACAGAAAGAAAAAAGAATAAAGAAAACTAAAAAGAGCCTCAGAGACTTGTGAAACAATGTTAAACATAGCAGCCTATGTATAAGACTCTCAAGAGGAGAGAGAAGGATGCAGAAAGAATATTTGAAGAAATAATAGAAAAAAGCATTCCAAATTTGAAAATAAAAATGTTTGCCAAACTGAAAGTAGAATAAACTCAAGGAGATCCACAATATACATGCATCATAGTCAAACTATCAAAAGTCAAGAAAGAGAATTTTTTTGAATTTTATTTTATTTATTTTTTTATACAGCACATTCTTATTAGTTATCTATTTTATACATATTAGTGTATATATGTCAATCCCAATCTCCCAATTCATCCCACCACCACCACCCTGCCCCTGTTTTTCCCCCTTTCCCCACATTTGTTCTCTACATCTGTGTCTCTATTTCTGCTGTGCAAACCAGTTCATCTGTACCATTTTTCTAGATTCCACATATATGCGTTAATATACGATATTCGTTTTTCTTTTTCTAACTTACTTAACTCTGTATGACAGTCTCTAAGTCCATCCACAACTCTACAAATGACCCAGTTTCACTCCTTTTTATGGCTAGTAATATTCCATTGCATATATGTACCACATCTTCTTTAACCATTCATCTGTCAATAGGCATTTAGGTTGCTTCCATGACATGGCTATTGTAAAGAGTGCTGCAATGAACAATGGGTTGCATGTGTCTTTTTGAATTTTGGTTTTCTTAGGGTATATGCCCAGTAGTGGGATTGCTGGGTCATATGGTAATTCTATTTTTAATATTTTAAGGAACCTCCATACTGTTCTCCATAGTGGCTGTATCAATTTACATTCCCACCAACAGTGCAAGAGGGTTCCCTTTTCTCCACACCCTCTCCAGCATTTGTGTTTGTAGATTTTTTGATGATGCCCATTCTAACTGGTGTGAGGTGATACCTCATTATAGTTTTGATTTGCACTTCTCTAATAATTAACGATGTTGACCAGCTTTTCATGTGCCTCTTGGCTATCCATATGTCTTCTTTGGAGAAATGTCTATTTAGGTTTTCTGCCCATTTTTTGATTGGGTTGTTTGTTTTTTTAATACTGAGCTGCATGAGCAGTTTATATATTTTGGGCATTAATCCTTTGTCCATTGATTCATTTGCAAATATTTTCTCCCATTCTGAGGGTTGTCTTTTCGTCTTGTTTATACTTTCCTTTGTTGTGCAAAAGCTTTTAAGTTTCATTGGGTCCCATTTGTTTATTTTTGTTTTTATTTCCATTACTCTAGGAGGTGGGTCAAAAAAGTTCTTGCTGTGATTTATGTCCAAGAGTGTTCTTCCTATGCTTTCCTCTAAGAGTTTTATAGTGTCTGGTCTTACATTTAGGTCTTTAATCCATTTCGAGTTTATTTCTGTGTATGGTGTTAGGGAGTGTTCCAATTTCATTCTTTTACATATAGTTGTGCAGTTTTCCCAACACCACTTATTAAAGAGACTGTCTTTTCTCCATTGTATATCCTTACTTCCTTCCTTACTTCTTTACGTCCTATCCTTACTTTGTCATAGATTAGTTGACCATAGGTGTGTGGGTTTATCTCTGGGCTTTCTATCTTGTTCCATTGATCCATATTTCTGTTTTTGTTCCAGTACCATATTGTCTTGATTACTGCAGCTTTGTGGTAAAGTCTGAAGTCAGGGAGTCTGATTCTTCCAGCTCCATTTTCTTCCCTCAAGCTTTGGCTACTCAAGGGTCTTTTGTGTCTCCATACAAGCTTTAAGATTTTTTGTTCTAGTTCTGTAAAAAATGCCATTGGTAATTTGATAGGAATTGCATTGAATCTATATATTGCTTTGAGTAGTATAGTCATTTTCACAATATTGATTCCTCCAATCCAAGAACACGGTGCATCTCTCCATCAGTTTGTGTCATCTTTGATTTCTTTCATCAGTGTCTTATAGTTTTCTGAGTACAAGTCTTTTACCTCTTAAGGTAGGTTTATTCCTAGGTATTTTATTCTTTTTGTTGCAGTGGTGAATGGGATTATTTCCTTAATTTCTCTTTCTGATCTTTCATTGTTATTGTATAGGAATGCAAGAGATTTCTGTGCATTAATTTTGTACACTACAACTTTACCAAATTCATTGATTAGCTCTAGTAATTTTCTGGTGGCATCTTTAGGATTTTCTATGTAGATTATCATGTCATCTGCAAACCATGACAGTTTTACTTCTTTTCCAATTTGTATTTCTTTTCCTTCTTTGATTGCCGTGGCTAGGACTTCTAAAACTATGTTAAATAATTGTGTTGAGAGTGGACATCCTTGTCTTGTTCCTGATCTTAGAGGAAATGCTTACAATTTTTCACCATTGAGAATGATGTTTGCTGTAGGTTTGTCGTATATGGCCTTTGTTATGTTGAGGTAGGTTCCCTCTATGCCCCCTTTCTGGAGAGTTTTTATCATAAATAGGTGTTGAATTTTGTCAAAAAATTTTGCTGCATCTATTGAGATAATCATATGTTTTTTATTCTTCAATTTGTTAATATGGTGTATCACATTGATTGATTTGCATATCTTGAAGAATCCTTGCATCCCTGGGATAAATACCACTTGATTATGGTGTATGATCCTTTTAATATGTTGTTGGATTCTGTTTGCTAGTATTTGGTTGAGGATTTTTGAATCTATATTCATCAGTGATATTGGTCTGTAATTCTCTTTTTTGTAGTATCTTTGTCTGGTTTTGGCATTAGGGTCATGGTGTCTGGTTTTGGTATCTAGCAAACTCATAGAATGAGTTTGGGAGTGTTCCTTTCTCTGCAATATTTTGGAAGAGTTTGAGAAGGATGGGCATTAACTCTTCTCTAAATGTTTGATAGAATTCACCTGTGAAGCCATCTGACCCTTGACTTTTGTTTGTTGGAAGATTTTTAATCACAGTTTCAATTTCATTACTTGTGATTGGTCTGTTCATAAATTCTATTGATTCTTGATTCAGTCTTGGAAGGTTATACCTTTCTAAGAATTTGTCCATTTCTTCTAGGTTATCCATTTTATTGTCATAGAGTTGCTTACAGTAGTCTCTTATGATGCTTTGTATTTCTGCAGTGTCCATTGTAACTTCTCCTTTTTCATTTCTAATTTTATTGATTTTAGTCCTCTCCCTCTTTTTCTTGATGAGGCTGGCTAAAGGTTTATCAGTTTTATCTTCTCTAAGAACCAAATTTTAGTTTTATTGATCTCTGCTATTGTTTTCTTTGTTTCTATTTCATTTATTTCTGCTCTGATCTTTATGATTTCTTTCCTTCTACTAACTTTGGGTTTTGTTTGTTCTTCTTTCTTTAGTTCCTTTAGGTGTAAGGTTAGCTTGTTTATTTGAGATTTCTCTTGTTCCTTGAGGTAGGCTTGCATTGCTATAAACTTCCCTCTTAGAACTGCTTTTGCTGCATCCCATAGGTTTTGGATCACTGCATTTTCATTGTCTTTTGTCTCTAGGTATTTTATATTTCCTGTTTGATTTGACAGTGATCTCTTGTTTATTCAGTAATGTATTGTTTAGCCTCCATGTGTTTGTTCTTTTTATGTTTTTTCCCTGTAATTGATTTCTAATCTCAAATTGTGTGTTCAGAAGTGTTGCTTGATATGATTTCAATTTTCTTAAATTTACCAAGGCTTGATTTGTGACCCAAGATGTGATCTATCCTGGAGACTGTTCCATGTGCACTTGAGAAAAAAAACTATAATCTGCTGTTTTCAGATGGAATATCCAATAAATATCAATTAAATCTATCTGGTCTATTGTGTCATTTAAAGCTTCTGTTTACTTCTTAACTTTCTGTCTGGATGATCTTTCCATTGGTGTAAGTGAGATGTTAAAGTCCCCCACTATTTTTATGTTACTGTCGATTTCCTCTTTTATAGCTGTTAGCAGTTGCCTTATGTATTGAGGTGCTCCTATGTTGGGTGCTTATATATTTATAATTGTTATATCTTCTTGGATTGATCCCTTGATCATTACATAGTGTCCTTCCTTGTCTCTTGTAACATCCTTTATTTTAAAGTATTATTTATCTGATATGAGTATTGTTTCTCCAGCTTTCTTTTGATTCCCATTTGTAGGGAATATTTTTTGCATCCCCTCACTTTCAGTCCGTATGTGTCCCTAGGCCTGAAGTGGATCTCTTCTAGACAGCATATATATGGGTCTTTTTTTGTATCCATTCAGTGAGCCTGTGTCTTTTGGTTGGAGCATTTAATCCATTCACATTTAAGGTAATATCAATTTGCATGTTCCTATTACCATATTATTAATTATTTTGGGTTTGTTTTTGTAGGTCCTTTTCTTCTCTTGTGTCTCCCACTCAGAGAAATTCCTTTAGCATTTGTTGTAGACCTGGTTTGGTGGTGCTGAATTCTCTTAGCTTTTGCTTGTCTGTAAGGCTTTTGATTTCTCTGTTAAATCTGAATGAGATCCTTATTGGGTAGAGTAATCTCGGTGATATGTTCTTCCCTTTCATCACTTTAAATATATCATGCCGCTCCCTTCTGGCTTGTAGAGTTTCTGCTGAGAAATCAGCTGTTAACCTTACGGGATTTCCCTTGTATGTTATTTGTCATTTTTCCCTTGTTCCTTTTAATAATTTTTCTTTGCCTTTAAATTTTGTCAGTTTGATTACTATGTCTCTCAGCATGTTTCTCCTTGGGTTTATCCTGCCTGGGACTCTCTGCACTTCGTGACTTGGGTGACTATTTCCTTTCCCATGGTAGGGAAGTTTTTGACTATAATTTCTTCAAATATTTTCTCAGGTTCTTTCCCTCTCTCTTCTCCTTCTGGGACCCCTATAATGCGAACGTTATTGTGTTTAATGTTGTCTCAGAGGTCTCTTAGGCTGTCTTCATTTCTTTTCATTCTTTTTTCTTTATTTTGTTCTGCAGCAGTGAATTCCACTATTCTGTCTTCCAGGTCACTTATGCATTCTTCTGCCTCAGTTATTGTGCTATTGATTCCTTCTAGTGTATTTTTCATTTCAGTTATTGTATTTTTCAGCTCTGTTTCTTTTTTCTTTAATTCTTCTAGATTTTTGTTAAACATTTCTTGCATCTTTTCCATCTTTGCCTCCATTCTTTTTCTAAGGTCCTGGATCATCTTCACTCTCATTTCTCTGAATTCTTTTTCTGGAAGATTGCCTATCTCAGTTTCATTTAGTTCTTTTTCTGGGGTTTTGTCTTGTTCCTTCATCTGGTACTTTGTCTTCTGCCTTTTCATTTTGTCTATGTTTCTCTGAATGTGGTTTTCATTCCATTAGATTCAGGATTGTAGTTCTTCTTGATTCTGCTGCCTTCCCTCTGGTGGGTGAGGCTATCTAAGAGGCTTGTGCAAGCTTCCTAATGGGAGGGACTTGTGGTGGGTAGAGCTAGCTGTTACTCTGGTAGGCATAGCTCAGTAAAACTTTAATCTGCTTGTCTGCTTATGGGTAGGGATGAGTTCCCACCCTGTTGGTTGTTTGGCCTGAGGCAACACAGCAGTGGAGTCTTCAAGCTCTTTGGTGGGGCTAATGGCAGACTCTGGGAGGGCTCCTGACAAAGAATACTTCCCAGAACTTCTGCTGTCAGTGTCCTGTCCCTGTGCTGAGACACAGAAACCCCTAGCTTCTGCAGGAGACCCACCAACACTAGCAGGTAGGTCTGGTTCAGTCTTCTATGGGGTCTCTGCTCCTTCCCCCTGGGTCCTGATGCACACACTACTTTGTGTGTGCCCTCTAAGAATGGAGTCTCTGTTTCCCCCAGTCCTGTCAAAGTCCTGCAATCGAATCCCACTAGCTTTCAAAGTCTGATTCTCTGGGAATTCCTCCCCCCATTGCCGGATCTCCATGTCCGGTAGCCTAATGTGGGGCTCAGAACCTTCACTCCAGTGGGTGGACTTCTGTGATATGTGTTCTCCAGTTTGTGAGTCACCCACCCAGCAGTTATGGAATTTGATTTTATTGTGATTGCACCCCTCCTACCATCTCATTGCAGTTTCTCCTTTGTCTTTGGGTATAGCATATCTTTTTTGGTGAGTTCCAGTGTCTTCCTGTCAATGATTGCTCAGCAGTTAGTTGTGATTCCAGTGCTCTTGCAAGAGGGAGTGAGTGCATGTCCTTCTACTCTGTCATCTTTAACCAATCTCAAGATAGAGAACTTTTTAAACAAAAAAAAATAAATGATTAGTTGCATTTAAGGTATCCCTAAGAAGATTAACAACTGAATTCTAAAAAAAACCCAGGGAGACAAGAAGCCAATGGAATGACATATTCAAAATCCTGTAAGGAAAAGAATGTCAACCAAGATTTCTATGTCCAGCAAAACAATCCTTTAAAAATGAAAAGGAAATGAAGATATCTGCAGACAATAAGACAGATAAATAGAAGACTTGTGTAACAAGAAATACTGAAGGGAATCATTCTGGGTAAAAAGAAATGACAGTAAACAGTAACACAATTACTCACACACACACACACAAGATCATAGGTAAAGGAAATTACCTACATAAATATAAAATACAGTATATATGTATTTTTTACACCTTTCTTCCTTTACCTAATTGAAAAACAACTGCATAAAGCAATAATTATAGAACTGTTTTGATGGGCTTATAATATATAAAGATGTAATTTTCATGATTTTGATAGAACAAAAGAAGGAAAGAGGAATAGAATACAATTGGAGCAAACTTTTTGTATAATGTTGAAATCAAATTGGTATTAATCCAAACCAGATTGTTTAAATTAAGATGTTAATTGTAATCTCTGGGGAAATTACCAAATATGATTTTAAAATAATATAGTAAAAAAAGAAAATTAAAATTTTATGCTAGAAAATATTTATTTAACCCAAAAAGAAGACATGAATGCAAGAAAATGGAACAAAACGGACATGACATTCAGAAAACAAATTCCAAAATGGCAGACACAGATACTATCTTTTCAGTAATTACATTAATGTAAATGGATTTAACACTCTAAACAAAAGGTGGACGTTGAAGTAATGGATTTTTAAAAAAATGTCCAACTATGACTTCTTACAGGAGACACATTTAGGATTGAAGGCACAGATAGGTTCAAAATACAGTAGCCCAAAGAAAGCTGGAATAATAATGTCAGAGAAAACAGACTTCAGGACAAACACTATTACTAGAGACAAAAAAAGGATATTTTAATAAAAGGATCAGTCTATCAGATATACATAACAATTATAAATATATATGCACATTACAATAGAGTGCCAAAAATACATGGAGCAAAAACTAAGTTGAAGAGAGAAAGTGACAACTCAAAAATAATAACTGAAAATTTTAATTTTCACTTTGAATAATTAATTTAAAAAAAATTAGACTTCAGATCAACAAGCAAATAAAAGACTTGAAATGTATTGAACCAACTTGACCTAACAGGCACATAGAGAACACCTCACCCAAAAAGAGCAGAATGAATATTCTTGTCATGTACTATGGAATGTTCTCTACAATAGACCATGTTCTAGGTTATGAAACAAGTATGAATCAACTTAAAAGGGTTAAAATTATACAAAATACATTTTCAGACAACAGTGGAATTAAATTAGATATGTGACAGAGGAAATGTAAGACTCCTAAATGTATAGATATTAAATTACACATTTCTAAATAACTAATGGATCAAAGAAGAGATTACAAGGTACTTTAGAAGGTACTTTAAGGTAAATGGAAAAAATAGCAAAATTTAACAAAATTTATAGATATAAATTCCTATATTAAAAAAGAAAATAAATGAAATAAATAATCTAAACTTCTACTATAAAAATACCTAGAGAAAAGGAGAACAAACTGAACCAAAATCAAACAGAAGGGAGGAAATACTAGTTATTAAAGTGGAAATAAAGTTGAGTATAGTGAAACAACAGAGAAAATCAACAAAACTGGAAGTTGTTTCTTTCAAAGGAAACAACTTGATTAACCTTTAACTAGCCAGAGAAAAACAAGAGAGGGAAGATTCATATTACTAAAAATCAGAAATGAAAGAGAAAACATCATTATCTATCTTTCTGAAGGAAAAATAACTATAATGGAAGACTGTGAACAAATATATGTCAAATTAAATAGTCTACATAAAATTGATGAATTCTAAACTACCAAGACTGGCTTAAAAAGAAATAAGAAATCTGAATAGACCTATAACAAACAGTGAGATTGAATCAGTAATTTTAAAACTTTCTACACACACAAAAAAAAGTCCCAGTGTTGGATGTTTTCACTACTTAATTCTATAAAAGATATAAATAAAAATAAATATCAATGTTTTACAAAGCTTTCCAAAAAAATGAGTAAGGAACACTTCCCAACTCACTGTATAATGACATTGTTACCCTGATACCAAAACCAAAGAAATCACATGAAGAGAGAATTACAGAAAATACCCCTTATGAATTTCAGTGCAAATATCCTTGATAAAATACTAACAAGATTAAATTGGCAACATATGAAAACTATTATACACCTTGACCAAGTGGAATTTATCTCAGGAATGCAAGATGAGTTTATCATCTGAAAATCAGTCAATGTGATACACCACAGATGGAATCAAAGACAAAGAAACACGTGATGATCTCAATAGATGCACAAAAAATATTTGAGAAAATCCAACACTGTTTTGTCATAAAAGCACTCAACAAAATAGAAATAGAATGGAACTCCTTAAACCTAATGAGGATATCTATGAAAAATTCATAGCTAATAACATTCTTAATGGTGAAAGACTGAAGGCTTTCCCCCTAAGATGTGGAACAATGCACATATATCTGCTCTAACCACTTCTACTCAACATTGTCTTAGAGATACTATCCTATCCTTATCGTAGAAGAGAAAAATAAATAAAAAGCCTCCAAAGTAGAAAAGAAGTAAAGCTATCTTTATTTTCAGGTGACATGATCTTGTACATACAAAATTGAAAGGAATCCACTAAATGTACTAGAATGACTAACAAAGTATTTCAGCAAAGTTTCAGGATAAAAGATCCATATACAAAAATCAATTGCATTTTTGTAAACAAATAATAAAAATTACAAATAAAACTAAAAATTATTCTATTTTCAATAACATCAAAAATAATAAAATATTTAGGGGCTTCCCTGGTGGCACAGTGGTTGAGAGTCCGCCTGCCAATGCAGGGGACACGGGTTCGTGCCCCGGTCAGGGAAGATCCCACATGCCGCGGAGTAGCTGGGCCCGTGAGCCATGGCCACTGAGCCTGCGCATCCGGAGCCTGTGCTCCACAATGGGAGAGGCCACAACAGTGAGAGGCCCGTGTACCGCAGAAAAAATAAAATTTAAAAAATTTAAAAAAATAAAATATTTAGAAATAAATTTATCAAAGAACTGCAGGATTGTACATTGAAAATTGTATAACATTGTTGAAGGAACTTACAGAAGATATAAATAAAAGGAGAACAATCGTATATTAATGATTTGGAAGACTTTCTATTGTTAGGATGGCAAAACTACTTAATTTTATCTACAGATTCAAGACATTTTTGTCAAAATCCTTGCTGTCTTTAGGCAGAAACTGACAAGCTAAGTCTAAATTTCATATGGAAATGAAAAGAGACCAAGAACAGACAAAATAGTCTTGAGAATGAACAAAGTTGGAGGGCACATACTTCTCTATTATAAATATTACAATAAAACCACACTAATCAAGACACTGTCATATTTACATAATCATAGAAGTACACATGAAGCTCAATGGAACATAGTTTAGAATCTAGAAATAAACCCCTACTCTATGGTCAATTGATTTTCACAAGAGAACGAAGACAATACAATGGGTTAATTATAGTTTGGTGTTTTTTTTGTTTTCATCTTGCTGTTTAGGCAACTTGATATCCATATTCAAGAACAATGGGCTCTTATGTCACACAACAGAGAAAAAATAATTTGAAATGGAAATAAACAGGTATAATATCAAAATTAAAAATAACTTAGAAATAAGCACAGGAGTCAATTTTGTAGCACTTACAACTCAACAATAAATAGAAAAATAACCCATTTAAAAATCTGGTATTTTCTTTCAATACTTAACATATCAATTAAACTTCTTCAAAATTAATAGTTGTTTCTCTGGAGCTTACAATATACATTTTTAATTCACCTAATTCCATCTTGAAATAACACTATAGTGCTTCATATGTTGTGTAGGTAGCTTATAATAAAGTATGCCAAATTTTTCCTTGCTGTCCCCTGTGTTATTGTAATTATTTCACCTATCCATATGTTGTAATAATAAAACATATCATTAGTTTTGGTACATTAAACATACAGTTATCTTTTAATCAATTAAGAATTAGAAACTTTTTAAAACGATAGTTTACATTTATTTATTCCTTCCCCAGTTCCCTTTGTTTGTTTACATAGATCCAATTTTCTGACTACACCATTTTTCTTCCATTTGAAAAACTTATTTTAACATTTCTTGCAGGGCAGATCTGCTCCCTAGAGAATTCTCTTGGTTTTTGTTTGTGACAGTCTTTTTTTCTCCTTCACTTTTGAAGGATTATTGTATTTGATATAGGATTTTAGTTTCCATTCCACTCCTTTCTAGACTAAATGGTTTCTGTTAAGAATCTTATTCTAATTCTTATCCTTGTTACCCTATTGGTAAGACTTTCCCCATCTGGCTTTTGTCAAGATTTTTTCTGTCTTTCATTTACTGTAGTTTAAATATGATATGCCTAAGTATAAATTTACTGGTATTTATCCTGATTGGTGTTCTCTGAGCTTCCTAGATCTGTGGTTTGGTGTCTGTCATTAATTTTGGAAAATTCCTGGCTATTATAAATTTCAAATACTTCTACTCCATTTATTCTCTTTCTGGTTTTCCAAATATGCACATGTGATACCTTTTAGAAATCCCCAACAGTTTTTGGATGTTCCATTCTGATATTTTCACTTCTTTTTTTTTCTCTTTTCATTTCAGTATGGGAAGTTTCTATTGAGCTATCTTCAGGCTCACTGATTCTTTCCTTGACCATGTCCCATCTAATGATAAAACCATCAAAAGCATTCTTTATTTCTGTTAGTTTATTTTGATTTTTACCATGTTTTTGATTGTTATTTAGAGTTTTCCTGTCTCTACTTGCATTACTCATCTGTTTTTGCACATTGTCTACTTTGTCATTAGAGCCCTTCACTTATTAATTATAATTATTTTAAATTCCCTGCCTGATAATTTCAAAGTGTGTGTCATATCTGTTTTGGTTCTGCAGCTTGCTTTTTCTTTTCAGGCTGGTTTTTCTTCTTGCCTTTAGTATGTCTAATAATATTTTGTTGAAAACTGGACATGATGTGTTGGGTAACAGGATATATTGGGTAACAGGATATACTGGGTAACAGGAACTGAGGTAAGGAGGCCTTAATGTGTAGTTTTATGTTAGTTTGGCTAGGAGCTGGGATATCTTTAATGTAGTTGTAGGTGTCATAGATTTCAAATTACTCTGGTGACCTTATTTTCATTTCCCCTGTTAATTTAGGGCTTCCCTAAGAACTTCTCTCAGAGGTAGTGTCTTGCAGCTATTTCAACTGTAATCCACTGGATCCCTGTTCATATGGAGATAAGTTGTAGGGCAGAGGAAGCATTCTATAATATTATGATTGCATCTCATTCTTTTAATGGTCTATTTCCCTGTGTTGTGACTTTCACAAGTGTTTCTTAGCTTTTCTTCTGCCATTAATGAGACAGGAAATCTAGAGGGCCCTAGAAGTGGGGACAGGCTCTGGTTAAGTGTTTTCCCTGTAGAGTAGGACTTTGTTATGGAGAAGTCACTGGATGTATTTCAGAACTATTTCTCTTTCCTTCCCCATGATAAAACCCTAGATCTCTCTCAGAGCTTTACTGTGGGTGCCTAGAGAGAAAGTGCATAAAATATGCCCTCTTCCCAAGACTGCAGCCAGTGAGTTCTCCTGATAAGCATATATTAGCACTAACTCTCTGTATGTGCTTATCTCTCCAGATTTCATGGTAGCAGTTTGTCTTATAACATCAGTTCTCTGACAGGTCCAAGAAACAGCATTGATTTTTAATTTGTACAACCATTTCTTATTATCATGAGGGGAGTGATGACTTCTAAACACTTTAGATATTGGAGCTGAAATTGGAAATCCATTAATATCCATTGATAAAGTGTTAACTTTATTCTTGAAATTTGCTTGTGCCTCTGTGCACTTAATTTTTTGTCTCTTTGTAACTTTACCTTTTGTGTTATTAACTTTTTGGTTATTTGAGTAAAAGTTCTTGTAATTTAATTCCTGCATACATCTACCCGTTGACATTTGAAACATACTTCCATTAAATTCTCATGCTACTCCTCTCCCTCTTGACAAGTGAGAACCTGCTCAACTTGCATGTGTCAGGAGACTTCTACTTCCATATCCATCCATCTACATTTCTGCTGCTATCATTCATTGCATAGGTGCCCTTCTGCTATTTTCTTAACACTACATTTATCAGTCCCAGTTAGTAGTGCTTAATAGGGTCTCAGCTCATGCCATGGTGCCTGGCACATAGTAATATGGTTAATGTTCAACAGTAATATATATTTTTTTAAAGTCCATCAGTAGCTATTCACCAAATTTTATTAAAATAACATAACTTTGTTAAAATAGGAGTATTTTTCAAAATTTTTTGAAAATCCAGAGGATGTAGAAAAGTATATTTTTTTACTTTATATGTACCTTTAAAAGTCTATTAGTTTTCTGATGCCAAAATGTTGTGTTCACATTGTGACTCTGAACCATAAAACTGAATAAAGTACAAAAACATCTTACTGAATTCTCTGTATTTTTAATTCACTCATTTTAGAGGTAGAAAAGTGAGACCCAAAGAGGTAGAATAAACAGCACAGATCATGCAATCTACCAACTTACAGATCAGTGCTCTTTCATTATATCACCCTGCCTTCTGATACCTCTGAATAATTTGCTAGCTGTAGACAGATAAATGGAGACTATGGACTGCTACAATTTTCAGTCAAGGCACACTCAACCAATAATGTTACCAACAATATCCCCCACAGACATATTTATTACAACTATTCCCTGCTTTGTTTTGCATCATCAGGTCCATCTGGCAGTAAAGGATTGACCAGGTGTTCTGGGGAAAAGTTGGCACACAAATGCCTTGAATATTGTGATACTAGCAGGAGGGAGAGATAAAGAAAATGAAAGGAAATTAAGTTATTCTTGTTATATATGAGCTTACAAGACATTTTTACGTGGTAACAATTTTGGAACATTTTTTTGCTTTATTTGTAAATGGATTTTGGCTTGGTTTTAAAAATTAGAATGAAGTATAAATATTTAAGAGAAATATAGTGTCATACTCATTAGTGTAGTGAATAAATAAAAGTTGTAAGTAAGCATTTTTGAAAACCTGTAGTAAAATGAGAAAAGAAAATAATATATGGTGTACCTCATCAAACTATTTATTATTCTAAAGAAAAAAAAAACAAAACCTCTCTCTTGAATAGTCTTGATTAGTTGGTCCCTAACTCAAGTTTTTCAATCAGATGGTCAGAACATGGTTTACAAATGACCTTTGCCTTGCTAAATTGAATTTTGTGGCTTAAATTAATTAACCTTTTCCCTAAAGTGAACAATTTCCTGTGTATTTTAGCTTAGCGAAGACAATGAAGGTATTAAGAAAGCAAATCTCACTCTAATATGCAGAACTCTGATTGAATAACAAGTGTAATGCATGTCCACTGAGGCTTCAAACTTTCCCTAAGAAACTTTCCCCAGGCAAAGAGCTGTTTGTGTGGTACACTGACACACATTAATGAGAAACCTCCAGTGCTGGTACCAGCACTATGCAACACCCTTGACGTTCATTATGTCAGGATTAATACCATGGCAAAGAGCTTTTATCAATCTTGAATGTGCATATGCTATATTATAAAGTACACAACCATACAACATTTCTATGGCCTTTTAACTCAGGAAGAATTAATTAATTTTCTATGATTTGGTTAATTTTTTAACATTTTATGTTTAACTTTTCTACTATAACCTTTTATATTTCATTTAACTTATTTCACTTTAAGGCATTATTTAGTGATTTTTAGAAACACAGAAAAACTGATACAAAATCAAAATTATTAATTCCACTATTTAGAAATAACATTTAAATGTATAGCTCTTTTTAATCTGTTTCTTGCTGTTTTTTTTTAATTATTGTTACTGCTATTTTATGTGATACATTGACATATTTTGTCACACTCTTTTTTTCATAATTATGGCTAGCTGTCATAACAAAATAACCCAGACTGTGTGGCTTAAACAACAGAAATTCATTTACTCACAGTTCTGGAGGGTAGAAGTCCAAGATCAAGGTGTTGGTGGTATTGGTTTCTCCTATAAAAAAATAATAACAGAAACCTTAATTAAATAGAATCAGGAGACTGGAAAGGAGAGCTCTCATGCCCTATGATGATAGTAGAGCCCAACAGGAAGTAGGAAGACTTCCCTTCTTTCCTGACAAGAACTCAGCAAGTGAAAAGAGATGGATCCTGTTTACTATAGCCCTCTCAGCTTCCTTTTCCCCTCTATAAAAGTGTTTTCCTTCCCTTGATATGTAAGGGACTTGCGCATGACTTGCCCTTGTTGCAGACCCTGAATTGCAAATCTCTACTGATCCTGAATAAACCCACATTTGCTGGAGAAATATCTGGCAGTCTATTTATTTCAGCTCAACATTTTGGTGACCAGTACAGGGGCCAGAGAAGACCCCCTAATGTTACAGGGCTGGTGAACCAAAGAAGTGTGGTACCTGAAATTAAGCCCATTGTCACTCACTGCTTTCTTGCCAACCCTGGGGTTTGAACATGTATCTTTCTTCTGGATTCAAGTTCATTCCTTCTTTGCATTTGAAACTCTCCAGGCTTTATTTTGTATTTATTTTAAGGTTTTGTCTTTCTGGTTAAGGCCTTGTTCTGTATACAAGTACTCCTTTGGAACTTTGATTTTGAGTCAGACTGCTTCACCTAAAGCTGGCTGAAAATACCTTTAGACTTCAGCTCATTCCTCTGGAAGGGGCTATTCTCTGGAAACTGTGTAAAAAAATTTTGACCTGGCTCTCCTGGGAGCAAGTTGTTTCCTTAGAATTGACTGGTATTCAGGCTTGCAAGATGTCTAATTAAGCCATTTGTGCAGTAAGCCATTTGAGCTGTTTGAAAATTGTTCTTTGCTCTAGAGAAAAACCTATGAAAATGGGATCTCAGTTATCTAAGTATTTTGAGGAACCCACCCTACAGGGACTCCTAGATGATTTTATGCTTAAAAACCACATTCCCTCCTCTTGTGTACTTGTAAAACTAAATAGACTGACCTGACTAAAGGCAATTCAAAATGACAATGGCCTCAATGGCCATTATCATGAATTTTTGAAACCCAAAACTTAATTTCCTTAAAACAGAATTGGACTATAATAGCTCAAAGTGAAATTCTTCTTTCAGTTGGTGTTTTGAGACTTCTCATCATTATCAGGAGCCTAAAATTGCCTCTCAACTAAATAAGATTTCAAGATTAATTGAGACACACGAAAGTTTAAGAAAGATAAAATGTATCTCCAAGCCTCAGTCTTTTCTTCTTTGGTTTCTTTGCCTTAGACTCCACCTCTAGCACCATCTGCCTCCTTCCCTCTGTGCTGCCTTTGCCTCCTCTATACCTTCTATACACTCAACTCTCTGTAATGATTATCTCACTAAAATTCACTAAAACTCACTAAATTTTCCCCCCAAATTCTCTCCACTCCCTTCTCCTCTGAACTTGTCAGAACCTGTCCCTTTAAAATAAAACCTTCTGAGGATCCAAAGGCTAAACTTCTTATACTTCACTATAAGCCATAGTCAGATTTTTCCAAAGTAACCAAAGTTCCTCACAGATTTGTTGAGGAATTTAATATAGTCATTCAAACTTATCAGTCTGGTTTCTCTGACCTATATCTAGTTCACTTGCTTGTCCATAAAGCCTGGTCTCTAGAACTTATAACCAGAAGACCAGCTAACTTATTATATGATCTAGATTAGGCAATCACTAGGCAACTCCAACCAGAAATTCCTAGGGCTTTTCCAAAGCCTGTTGATTGGAACAAAACTCAGACTTGCACACAGATATCTGATGAACCTGTTTATGATTACTATAATCAACTTTAGATTATTTTTAAAGAAAATTCTGGTCTTCCTTCAGATGTTGATTCTACCTGTGTAGCTTTTAACTGTTTGTTTATTGATGGGCTATACTGGGACTTTTCCCTTCTAGTAAAAAATAACAATAATAATTTTTAAAAAACAGAATGGAATGGAAACTATGATCACTCTAGATTTAGTTAATCTGGCAAACCAGCTCTTTTACACTCTACATGGGTCACATTAAAGGAAGACTGCCAAAATTCTTCATCTTCAAATCCAAAAAATGAAGGCTTCTTAAGAAAGCCAAAACTCATCTAACTTCTGCTATTATTGCAAAGATCCAGGACATTAGAAAGGAGGTAGTTACTCTCTTAAAGTGCTTAAAGTAAGCACTTTAAACATCTTCAGCTCTATATGCAGCCTTTTGAACATCTCATTTCTCAGACAGGGCTCTGAGGAAATACAGGGGCTATTCCCAATCCTCCCTGTTAATCGGCTTGAAGGAACATATCTCCAGGTTGAGGTTGACTCTCTTCCAGTCCTAATTGACACTGGAGGGAGCCACACTCTCAGCGTTCTCAATCCCACTACTATAAACACCCTCTGCCTCAGATTACTTAAAGAGTTAAAATAGTGGGGATCTCTAATAAACCTCAAGAGGTTTCTGTCTCTGAACCTATTCCCATTTGTTTAGACTCTGAGAGGTATATACCCTTGTCACCTTAGTTCCTCCTCCCTTATCCATTTATTAGGCTGAGATTTCTTACAGAAGTACCATGCTGAAATTTCTTTCTTCCAAAAATGAGAATTCTAGAAATTGACAATAGTTATCAAAGTAACCCACCAGGTGAATTAAATGACCCTTTGACAACTTATATTTGTCCTGTCTCTGACAGTACTAGAGCTGATTCTGGAAACACCAATCAGTTATTTGTTCCTATTAAATCAGTTACCACCTTTCTTACGGGCAAAATCTCCAACCGATGTTAGCAAAATTCACAGAGCACCTCCCATCAAATAGACCTCTTGAAGCCTTTCAATAATTAATAAATACCCTATAAGTAAAGAAGTCCTTCAAGTCATAATGCCCATAATAGAAGGTTACAAGGCCCAAAGCGTCACTGTCCCTTGTACTAGCAGCCCCTGTAACACTCCCATTTTATCGGTAAGAAAATTTCAGGGCTGAAAATGGAGCTTTGTTTAGGACCTCTGAGCAGTAAACTACATTGTTATCTCTTGACACTCAGTTGTTCATAACCCTTGTATGTCACTAACATCCATTCCTACCAGAAGTGAATTCTTTACTG
Organism: Orcinus orca; assembly: GCF_937001465.1. Lineage (NCBI taxonomy): Eukaryota > Metazoa > Chordata > Mammalia > Artiodactyla > Delphinidae > Orcinus > Orcinus orca. The sequence goes on from NC_064563.1 coordinate 124,463,640, forward strand.
TAATTGATTCATGCAGTGCATTCTTTAATATTCCAGATGATGAAGCTAACTAATATCTTTTTCCCTTCACTTGGGAAGAAAAACAATTCACCTGAACAGTGATACCTCAAGGTTTTACTGACAGTCCTTCTTAATTCTTGCAAATCCTGAAGGCTGATCTGGATGATATAATATTCTCTATGGTAAAGTTCTACTTTGTTGCAATATGTGGATGGTTTGCTTCTGTGTTCCTCTTCTCAAGCCTCCACACAGGAAGAGAACATCCACTTGCTAAAGATTTTGGCCTAAAGGAACATAAGGTTGCCAAAGGAAAACTGCAGTTTTCCCAAGCCTGGGTCTGGGTCTTAGGACATCTGGTATCAGAACAAGCACTGCACCTATATCCAGATAGACTTCATGGTGTCCTGAGTTTCTCAGAACCAAAACTAAGTACTAATTCTGAGGCTATTTTGGGCTAGTTGGTTACTGCTGAAGTTGGATTCTAAATTTCTCTCTTACTGTCAAACCTCTATGTTCTATTCAACAATTAAAAACCCAAACCCAATTTTATGGGAAGGACCAAATTACAGTCTTCAAGGCCTAAAAAGAAGAAGCTGCTGAACCCATCTGCCCTTGGGCATTCCAATTAACAGATTCTCTTTTTCATTTTTGTATTTGAAAAGGAAGAAATTGTCCTTGCGATATTCACCCAGTAACACAAGGAACACCATACCCATAGGGTATTATAGACAGCAACAGGACCCTGTGTCTTGCGGATACCCCTCTTGCCTTAAGGCCATCATAGCTGCTGCCATTTTGGTTAGGGCCACCAAGAAAATCACTGTGGAATTCCCTTTAACCATTTTTGTACCTCATGCAGTGGAAGCTCTCCTGAATTCTCATCACACTCAACATTTCTGTCAGCTGCCTCACCTATAAAGTACTTTTTTAAATGCTCCCCACATAACTATTTTACATTTTACTTTTTTACTTTTTTACATTCCCTCACAGTTGCTTAGCCCTGACAGACCACCACCTGACTCCTTGTCACGATCTACAGGATATTCCTTTGAGTAAAACTTACTTTTTCTCATGGTTCACTGGCGGTTCCTATTTAAAAGATGACAATGACAAATATTGTACTGGGTATGTTATCACAGCTCCTTTTGATGTTGTTGAGTCAGCATCTTTACCTATGGCTATTTTGGCCCAACAAGCTGAATCCCATGCTCTTATATGTGTTTGTACTTGAGCCAAGGACAAAACTGCTAATATTAATACTGATAGTAGATACGCTTTCAGAGTAGCTCAGGATTTTGGGACGTTGGGGAAGCAACATGGCTTCCTTATTTCCAGTGAAAATAATATAAAAAGTAGCCCCTATGTTCAGGAATTATTGGATGCAATATCCACAATAATAGATTTAGCTGCTATTAAGAATCTGTGGCATTCTGGCTTCCCTGGTGGTACAGTGGTTAGGAATCCACCTGCCACTGAAGGGGACACAGTTTTGAACCCTGGTCTGGGGGGATCCCACATGCCACAGAGCAACTGAGCCTGTGTGCCACAACTGCTGATCCTGTGCTCTGGAGCCCGTGAGTCACAACTACTGAAGCCCGCGTGCCTACAGCCTGTGCTCTGCAACAAGAAAAGCCAATGAGAAGCCCACATGTGCACCACGGCAAAGAGTGGCCCCCCGCTCGCCGTAACTAGAGAGGGACCATGCACCGCGGCGGAAACCCAAAGCAGCCAAAAATAAAATGAATTAAATAAATAAATTTTTTAAAAAAAAATCTTTGTATAAAAAAAAGAATCTGTGACATTCTAAACTTGACTCTCTAGAAGCTAGGGGAAATCACCTCACTTTCTGCAAGGAAGGCTGCCGTTAAAGGGACCAGCAGCAGCCAAACCTCTGTCATGATCCAAAGGGATATTTCCCAAAATGATAATTTAGGAAAAATGGCTAGAAAAGCCCATCAACTGGCCTCAGGAAAGGAAAAATAAAAACATGATTTGAAATTCAGCAATTGTTGGTTTGATAAAAAGAGAAAGCTCTGGTTTGGACCAAATGACAACCCTGCCTCACTAGAGACTAAAATTCCCACTCCTTACCGCTGTACATGAACAGTGACACATTTAAACTGTTTTGAGTGACATTTTTTCTTCTAATTATAAAATGAATACATGATTACTGAATAGAAAGAGAGAAAGATGAGAATGAAAACATAAAAAAATATAAAAACTCTACTACTCAACAAATGGAATTATATATCATATGCTGGTTTTGTTTTGTTTATTTCTATTGGTAGTTTTAATCCTGTTTTTTTTAAATAATTATGAATAAAAATAGGTTTCAAAAAATATTACTATACCCGATGTGCCCATATAAAGCAAAAGAAATAAAACATTACCTAAATGATTGAAGTCCCTTTTGTTCCTTTCTGGAATCACTTTTATTCTTTCCCTCACATATTTAAACACTAGACAGAATTTGGGATTAATTGTTTGCATATATTTCTTTCACTTTTACTACATAGTATTATGTGATTATATTGTAAGTATTCCTCTCTAATTTGTTTTTTATGCTTAACATTATTTTTGAGATTAATCTAATTTGATATGTGTCAGTTTAGATCATTCATTTCTACTATTGTATCACATTCTATTGGGTGAACATGTTACAATTTTTCCATGTTAATATTATTTTTTAATCTTTTTAATTTAAAATTGTTTTTTTTAAATCTCATTAAAGATTCTTTAGAAATACCAGAGTAATGATTGTTTAACATTTAATAATTTGGATGTACCATACTATGCCTAACAATTCTTTGATTGTTAGATATTCAGAGTAGAGTGCTCTCTTCAATTCTCAGAATTTACAATATTGCTCAGTATATAACAGGTGTTAAGTAAAGACAATTTTTAATATAATGACTTTCTGGTTGTTCATTGTTATAATTAATAGTTCAAATAGAATTATACAAGAATTTTCACCTGACTACCTGATAATATTATATGTTATATTCCAGGGAAGATTTTTATAGAAAAAAAAAGGTATTATACAATTAGGACATTTTCTTTCCTATTCTTACACTTCAGAGGTTGGATTTGAGGTTTAGATGCAGACCTGCTACAACCCAAAACTTTGGAAGGAGAAGTTAGCAGCTGATTGGTGGGCAACATGTCCTTCTGGCAGATGAGTGATAAGCAACCCTTAGTTCAAAGGAGTTGCCCTCCTATTCTGGGAAAATGGCAGGAGATAGAATTTCAGATTGAAAAAGTTGGAAGCGTTTGCTACTTTTCCAAGGTGTTCAGTTATTTATATTGTAACAGGGGAAAACAAGTGCCAAAATATGTTGGCTTTCTAAAAATAAACTGAATAATGTTGGAAATCTAATTTATAAAAGCACATTTCCCCCCTGTGGGGCTTAATAAAGCACTTTTATTTTTCTCTTAAGGTTTGGGGATGGGTTATTGCAAATAAATCATTTTATTTGTCCTGAATTGATTCTTATATAGAAAATAATGTCACTTCTAGAAGAAAGGTAAATCCATTATTGTTTAGCTGAGCTCAACATCTTAGGAAAAGCAAGATTTACAGAAAAAGTACAAGCAAGGATTACCAATATAAATTTGTCTGGAACAACCTGTATCTCCCCTTCCACACCATTTTATTTCCAACAAAAAGTGATAGGTGGCTAGGTGTAGCAGCTATCCAGTGGGTAAAAGAACCCTAAGGAACATCATTGTTGCTATTGTCTATTGTCAGTGTTCTGTTAACCTTTTTGACTTACTGTCATTCCAGCACTTATTACATTCTGTCTTAGGACACTGTGACCTCATTGGAGTTCTTCTCCACTTTTTCATATGTTAACAATGATAAACTGGACATCTTCTGGATTTGATCACCACAATTCCACCTTCGGCAGATGGACCTTAAAGTGGACCCCAGTGATTTCCACCTTCTGGCATGCACAATCCTGTATAATTTTCTCTCCTTGAATGTAACTTGCTTCTAGAAAATAGGCTATGGCAAATGTGAAGGGATTTTGCAGATGTAATTAAGGTCTCAAGTAAGCTGATTTTGAATTAATCAAAAGGGAGAGTATTCTAGGTGGGCTTGATTTAATGAAGTGAAAGTCTTTAAAAGAGAGACTTGGCTGTCTCTGAGGTGGGAGTCTCTCTGTTGCTTGTTCCGAAGAAGTAAGCTTCCACATTGTGAGAGGGCATATGGAGAAGTCTATGTGGAAGAGAGATCAGGGTGACCTCTGTGAGCTGAGCACAGCCCCTGGCCAACAGCCAACAAGAAAATGAGGACCTTAGTGCCAGCCACAAATATGAGTTCTTCCCGCAAGTGAGGGACCCTCCAAATTGATTCTTCTCCAGTGCAGCTTCAGATGAGATCACAGCCTCAGTCAACATATGGATTTCAACCTGGTGAGATCTAGCTAGGCTGTGCCACAACTTCTACCTTACAGAAACTGTGAGAAAATAAATATGTGCTATCTTAAGCTGCTAAATTTGTGGTAATTTGCTATGAAGCACAGAAAATTAATACATTATCATTCCTTTTTCTGCAATATTTGTCTCTATTAGTCAGTTTCACATTTTGAATCAATATTTTGTGAGCTCTTATTTTGTACCAGGTCCTATTAAGAATTCATCTCACAATCATGTTAAGTCAGCAAACAACAGAGCCCAGATGGGAGTTCAGACCTTTTTATTCCTGGCTCAGGGATCATTCCTCTACATTAAGGAACTATGGGTACACTAATTAAAAAGTCAATTGTGTGATCGACAATAATATTTACATTACAGCAGGTTAGAACTATGATCCATTTGTATGTGTCCATTTATGTGCCAAATTTGAAGCTGTGCTGATTCTTATGGAGTGCTAACCTAGGAATAGTAGATTCAGTAAATAATCCTTTTTATTAATGTTCATCAATGTTTACAGAATACATATGTTCAATTTTTGATTTGCCTGAAGTTCGAAAAAGAAGTGAGAATCGTATGACAAAAATACCTTCTTCTTAAGTAAAAAGTCCCTTGATTCCCAGCTATAAAAATACTAATGTCAATTAGTTCTGGTTCATAACACTTCTGGATATCATCATTTAAACTTCCCTATAAATTTTCTATTTTATTTTTGTGGATATGTGAGATTTGATTAGTTCAAGTTTTGACAGAAGCTTAGATAAGTTGACTTTTCAGTCAAAATTATTTGAACACTTACAGCCAGAAAATAATTTGGGCTATGTTAATGGAGCTGCAATAAAATTAATTAAATATTTTATGGACAATAAAAGCATATATGAAAAGTTAAAACTAGATTCTATTTTAATATAATGGTGTCTTTAGAAATATATAATGTTGTAATAAAATACTGTAAAATGAATGATTTATATTCAGTTTTCTATTTGGTAGGATCTAATGATTATGTGGTATTGAATTTAAAAAGTATATTATAGATATCTTTTAATTTCATTGAGAACTAGATTTTAAACTGCAATAAACTAAAGGTCAGATTCAGAGAATAATTACCTCTTACTAGTGGTAACAGCAAAATAGTAATCAGAATTTACTACAGTTTTAAAAAGCTTTTACTAATATCAACACTGGCACTGGAGAAATAATGATACCAATCAAATTAGTTATTTTCACCACTTTTGATGCTTTTAAATAAATGAAATTATTCCAGAAGTGAAAGTATATGCTTATTTGGCAGAAGACAATAAAATCTGTTTCATTAATTAATAAATTGGCACACATGCTTCATTATTAGTGATACTGAAAGCTGAAATATTTTATCAATGGATAAATTTCTTATAATAACTTACTTCTGCGAAGCAAAGTACATGTCTCACATCCCAATTTCACCACAATGCATATTGTACTGTAAGTTAATATCAGTGCTGCTATTGATTCAATCACTTGTGATTGACTCAGTCATATGTTCAGAGAGTCAACTGGGAAAATAATGATATTATGATCAGGATGCTGAGGTTGTCCTAACAGAGTGAGGGCAAGCAAAATTTAAAGTCAAGCTGTGAATCACTAAATTTCTTTAGAACGCCTTGCTGCTCTATGAAGTTTTAAAATAGAGTGAACTTGGTTGCAACAACTTTTGCTTCTCTGACAGCATATAATTTTTGATCATTACTATTTTCTAGTTGATGCTTTCAGTATAAAATTGCATATACTTTTGGTATAAAATACCATTAATTTTAAACATTGAAAAATTATTTTAAGATAAGGAGATAAAAAATTTGGTGAAATTCTATCACTAATAAAATTGGTCAAAACAAGTGAGTTTATACAACAAAGATAATTAGTCTATGTAATAGACAATTTTTGTTTTTTTCAGTTAATTCCTATCTTTGTCCCATAATATAAGCTTCTTGAGGTCAGAAGCACATTTATTCCTCTGTGCTTCTTCAGCAAGGAAGACAACATATGACTTAAATATTTTGATTAGAATTGAATCAGGTTCTTAATCAAATTTCTGAAATGAGCCATGTTTCCATTAGGACTATGAAGTAAACAAATGTGTGTAATCTTTGCAAGATTAAAAATAGCAGGTCTTATGCTGGGGGCTTAGATCATTTGCTTTGTAGAACTTAACTACTTTTTATGCTCATGGCCTCTAGCTATTTAGAGGAAGGATATTTATAAAAATGTAGAAAGTCCTTTAAGGTACATGATAATCTACATTAATCCTAAAGACTCATTTTTATGATCTTAAAAATTTCCAGCTCCTAAGCAGATGATTAACTGTTGCATATATCCCCAGTCAATGAGATCTGTGCTGCCACCTCAGTAGTAGCACATTCCCTAGGATCCAGTTGACAAGGGCCAATGGAAATAGCAGAGGAATCTGAATGCCAGGGCTAGCAAGGATAGAATCAGCTGATTTGGTCTGTTAGATTCATATTCATCAAGTTTTCAATTAACTTCCAATGTGATGGGCAAAACAATGATTGATGCCAGTCTTCACCATTTCCAAAATCACATGACAAAAACCTTACCTATCCTACAAGTGTTTTATGAAAAATAAAACGAGATGTAGGTCATGGTATTACAAGGAATTTAAACTGTAACAATATGTAATTTATTAATATTGTATTATCATTATACTGACTAGCAATGAAGGTACCACACATATGACCAATTAAGAACCAATTATAAGGCTAACAATTATGAGATCATAGTGTTAGCCTGAATCAATTAGGAACTCCATTTAAAAACATATTTGCAGATTTTACATATTTTACTTAACCTTAAAAGTCATGGTTAGAGAGAATTTCCCAAAATTATAAAAGAAAATTATCTGAAGTCATTATGATGTTCTCCAATATTTGCTGCAAAAAAATACTACTGGTAGCCTTGAGTGCTCAGTTTTGTTATCCTTGCCTGGACTTGCAAGTATATACTTAGTAATATATGTAGAATGTTTGATTGTGTTTTGTACACATAAGCATTGACTCTTTGGAACTCAAAGGCAGGTATGTAAAAATAAATGTTTGCTTCTTAATATTGGGGTTAGTGATTACAATGTCTTATTGTTATAGGATTTCACTTCACTGGCTGTTAATGGATTGTGAAGTATAGAAATTAAGTTATTGTGAATTCAGTATACGTCAGGATAACTGTTATACAATGAAGCCTTACTTGGTTTTTTTTGTTTTTGTTTTTGTTTTTGCAGTACACAGGCCTCTCACTGTTGTGGCCTCTCCCGTTGCGGAGCACAGGCTCCGGACGCGCAGGCCCAGCGGCCATGGCTCACGGGCCCAGCCGCTCTGTGGCATGTGGGATCCTCCCGGACCGGGGCAGGAACCCGTGTCCCCTGCATCGGCAGGCAGACTCTTAACCACTGCACCACCAGGGAAGCCCCAAGCCTTACTTTTAAAATAATTCAGAAGATGAATCTTTTGGTGACAAACATTTATAGCAATATATTTAGTGTTACCATTGTTTGAAAGAAAGGGGTGAGGGTTGGAACACTTGTGGAGAGAGGCAGTCCTCTGTGGATCCTGAGCGTCCCAACATGTCCTCCCTGAGTGTGTGATTTTGCCTTCCCCTAATAGTAGTTTCAGAAGTTTTTTTTTTTTTTTCTTAAATGGTAACATTTTCACTGGGAAGCAATTGTCCATGGGCCTCTTGTGTTGCTGAATGTCTTATAAGCAGAGGCACAACTGTTTTTGTTCTGAACTATCTTTTTGAGGATCTCTGAACAGCAAACAGCCTTGGATAACAGAGATAGCATACCCCCCAGCAGCTCCCCCCACCCACATCGAAGCAGAAGCAGGTTTGTTTAGAGCCTTGAGGGATAAAGTACCTCTCTGTGGAACAAGGGACAGGCATGCCTACTGATTTGTATTTTAAAATGTGGGTTCTGTATAATATAACCCACTGTGTAGGCAGGTGTCACTTCTCTTAACATCAGCTCTTGGAAATTAAGGCTTGAGAAATCAAGCCAAATGCTGATGTTCTGGCTATTTTAATTGCCATGAGCAATAAACAGTTCTCTGTTTCTGACATGAAGTTTTAGGTCTCCTGCTAATATCTCTGAAACTCTACCATGCTAACTTTCAGTTTGCAAGTAGAGTAAAATCTCAGGCCCTTCAGAGTTCTTAATAGTTATATCAGAAGCATCAGTCATTGAGAAGAACATATATGGGATGTTTTCACAAGTGATATTACCAGTCATATGGATGGAAGAGATTATAAACAGGAATAAAAAGTATAAGATAAGCTGGTCTAGAATTTTGAAATGTAAATCTTAAACATACTTCCATCTTTTCTCAAATGCTGGAAGGGATTACTATGCATGGTACATAAGTCAAGATTCTTGAAAGATTTATTCCAGTTGCATTTGTCCTTTTTGCTGTCACCATGCCACCATTCTGCTCTTTCTTTCCCCGCCAGGACTTAAGGACACTTGTGCAACTGAAATGACTTGAGGAGTGTGTGTGTGTGTGTGTGTGTGTGTGTGTGTGTGTCCTGGCATGAGAGCAAATCTATCTCTTCATACAATTTTTAACACTTCTTATTACATGTACAAATGTTTTAAAAATCTTTAAACTCTTAATACTTCTCTGTTAAGCCTTGGGCTTACTGTATATGTTTAAGAACTTTTTGGGAACTGGACTTAGTAGAATGGACTACAGAGCTCCCACTCAAACTTCAACAGGGTAGCCTTGAATTGTTTTACATACTATATTCTGAAAAGCACAAGGAAGAGTTCTTCAGATAAAAAAAATAACAAATTTCTACCATGATTCAAAAACTCATTTTTTGAGTAAAACTGACATGTTTATGAGGCTTTACCTACTAGTAGTCTGTTGACATTGATGACCATATATATTGTTTTTTCTGAAATTTGAAAACGATCCACCTACAGTTTTCATCAAGCAGATACAGGGTTATTTCTCTTTAGAAGACTGTAATCTTAAATTACCTCAGGTCTCTTTAGAGGCAGCTAAATTGTTTGAGGGAGGAAACAATATTTCTGTAAGTTAATTCTACACTTTAAAATATTAGTATTCTAGATCTAATAGTAAAATGCCATTGAATGAAGAACATGTTGGCAGACAAGCAATTCTTAAAAAATATCAATTCCATTGAGATTAATCTATGAGCAGAACATAAATAAAAGACATGATAAAAGACACTAATAAGTTTGATCTGTTTTTGAGAACTTATCAGCATTTACTTAGTCTTGTCAAAGGCAGTCATAATTAGAACCCAGTAATGTATGATTTTGAATGATCATACCATTAAAGATCAACTATAATGTCTTATAGTTACCCATATTCCAACTTCATTAAAAATACATTTCTCTCTAAATGGATTAAATGCACCAACCAAAAGACATAGACTGGCTGAATGGTTACAAAAGCAAGACCCATATATATGCTATCTACAAGAGACCCACTTCAGACGTAGGGACACATACAGAATGAAAGTGAGGGGATGGAGAAAGATATTCCATGCAAATGGAAATCAAAAGAAAGCTGGAGTAGCAATTCTCATATCAGACAAAATGGACTTTAAAACAAAGACTATTACAAGAGACAAAGAAGGACATGACATAATGATGAAGGGATCAATCCAAAAACAAGATATAACCATTGTAAATATTTATGCACCCAACATAGGAGCACCACAATACATAAGGCAAATACTAACAGCCATAAAAGGGGAAATCAACAGTAACACAATCATAGTAGGGGACTTTAACACCCCATTTTCACCAACGGAGAGATCATCCAAAATGAAAATAAATAAGGACACACAAGCTTTAAATGATACATTAAACAAGATGGACTAAATTGATACTTATAGGACATTCCATCCAAAAACAACATAATACACATTCTTCTCCAGTGCTCATGGAACATTCTCAAGGATAGATCATATCTTGGGTCACAAATCAATCCTTGGTAAATTTAAGAAAATTGTAATCGTATCAAGTATCTTTTCTGACCACAACACTATGAGACTAGATATCAGTTACAGGAAAAAATCTGTAAGAAATACAAACACATGGAGAATAAACAACAAACTACTTAATAACCAAGAGATCATTGCAGAAATCAAAGAGGAAATCAAAGAACACCTAGAAAAAATGACAATGAAAACACAACAACCTAACACCTATGGGATGCAGCAAAAGCAGCTCTAAGAGGGAAGTTTATAGCTATACAAGTCTACGATAAGAAACAAGAAACATCTCAAATAAACAACATAACCTTACACCTAAAGCAATTAGAGAAAGAAGAACAAAAAAACCTCCCAAAGTTAGCAGAAGGAAAGGAATCATAAAGATCAGATCAGAAATAAATGAAAAAGAAATGAAGGAAATGATAGCAAAGATCAATAAAACTAAAAGCTGGTTCTTTGAGAAGATAAACAAAATTGATAAACCATTAGCCAGACTCATCAAGAAACAAAGGGAGAAGACTTAAATCAATAGAATTAGAAATGAAAAAGGAGAAGTAACTGACACTGCAGAAATACAAAGGATCATGAGAGATTACTACCAGCAACTTTATACCAATAAAATGGACAATCTGGAAGAAATGGACACATTCTTAGAACAGCACTATCTTCTGAGACTGAATCAGGAAGAAATAGAAAATATGAACAGACCAATCAGAAGCACTGAAATTGAAACTGTGATTAAAAATCTTCCAACTAACAAAAGCCCAGGACCAGATGGCTTCACAGGCGAATTCTACCAAACAGTTAGAGAAGAGCTAACACCTATACTTCTCTAACTCTTCCAAAATATAGCAGAGGGAGGAACACTCCTAAACTCATTCTACGAGGCCACCATCACTCTGATACCAAAACCAGACAAAGATGTCACAAAGAAAGAAAACTACAGGCCAATATCACTGAGGAAATAGGTGCAAAAATCCTCAATAAAATACTAGCAAACAGAGTCCAACAGCACATTTAAAGGATGATCAAGTGGAGTTTATCCTAGGAATGCAAGAGTTTTTCATTATACACAAATCAATCAACGTGATACACCATATTAAAAAATTGAAGGAGAAAAACCATATGATAATCTCAATAGATGCACAGAAAGCTTTCGACAAAATTCAACACCAATTTATGATAAAAACCCTCCAGAGAGTAGGCATAGAAGGAAATTTCCTCAACATAATAAAGACCATATATGACAAACCCACAGCCAACATCGTCCTCAATGGTGAAAAGCTGAAACCATTTCCACTAAGATCAGGAACAAAACAAGGTTGCCCACTCTTACCAATATTATTCAACATAGTTTTGGAAGTTTTAGCCACAGCAATCAGAGAAGAAAAGAAATAAAAGGAATCCAAACTGGAAAAGAAGTAAAGTTGTCACTGTTTGTACATGACATGAAACTATACATAGAGAATCCTAGAGATGCTACCAGAAAACTACTGGAGCTAATCAATGAATTAGGTAAAGTAGCAGGATACAAAATTAATGCACAGAAATCTCTGGCATTCCTATACACTAATGATGAAAATTCTGAAAGTGAAATCAAGAAAACACTGCCATTTACCATTGCAACAAAAATAATAAGATATCTAGGAATAAACCTACCTAAGGAGACAAAAGGCCGGTATGCAGAAAATTATAAGACACTGATGAATGTAATTAAGATGATACAAATAGATGGAGAGATATACCATGTTCTTGGATTGGAAGAATCAACATTGTGAAAATGACTCTACTACCCAAAGCAATCTACAAATTCAATGCAATCCCTATCAACTACCACTGACATTTTTCACAGAACTAGAACAAAAAATTTCACAATTTGTATGGAAACACAAAGACCTTGAATAGCCAAAGCAAACTTGAGAAAGAAAAACAGAGCTGTAGGAATCAGGCTCCCTGACCTCAGACTATACTACAAAGCTACAGTAATCAAGACAGTATGGTACTGGCACAAAAACAGAAATATAGATCAATGGAACAGTATAGAAAGCCCAGAGATAAACCCACGCACATATGGTTACCTTATCTTTGATAAAGGAGGCAAGAATATACAGTGGAGAAAAGACAGCCTCTTCAGTAAGTGGTGCTGGGAAAACTGGACAGCTATATGTAAAAGAATGAAATGAGAACACTCCCTAACACCATACACAGAAATAGACTCAAAATGGATTGAAGACCTAAATGTAAGACCAGACACCATCGAACTCTTAGAGGAAAACATAGGCAGAACACTCTATGACATAAATCACAACAAGATCCTTTTTGACTGATCTCCTAGAGAAATGGAAATAAAAACAAAAATAAATGGGACCTAATGAAACTTAAAAGCTTTTGCACAGCAAAAGAAACCATAAACAAGACCAAAAGACAACCCTCAGAATGGGAGAAAATATTTGCAAATGAAGCAACTGGCAAAGGATTAATCTTCAAGACATATAAGGAACTCATGCAGCTCAATATCAAAAAAACAAAGAACCCAATCCAAAAATGGGCAGAAGACCTAAATAGACATTTCTCCAAAGAAGATATACAGATTGCCAACAAACACATGAAAGATTGCTCAACATCATTAATCATTAGAGAAATGCAAATCAAAACTACAATGAGATATCATCTCACACCGGTCAGAATGGCCATCATCAAAATATCTACAAACAATAAATGCTGGAGAGGGTGTGGAGAAAAGGGAACACTCTTGCACTGTTGGTGGGAATGTGAATTGATACAGCCACTATGGAGAACAGTATGAAGGTTCCTTAGAAAACTACAAATAGAACTACCATACAACCCAGCAATCCCACTACTGGGCATATACCCTGAGAAAACCATAATTCAAAAAGAGTCATGGGGGTTTCCCTGGTGGTGCAGTGGTTGAAGGTCTGCCTACCGATGCAGGGGACATGGGTTCATGCCCCAGTCCGGGAAGATCCCACATGCCACGGAACGGCTAGGCCTGTGAGCCACAGCTGTTGAGCCCGCGCGTCCGGAGCCTGTGCTCTGCAATGGGAGACGCCACAACAGTGAGAGGCCTGCGTACTACAAAAAAAAAAAAAAAGTGTCATGTACCAAAATGTTCAATGCAGTTCTATTTACAGTAGCCAGGACATGGAAGCAACATAAGTGTCCATCAACAGATGAATGGATAAAGAAGATGTGGCACATATATACAATGGAATATTACTCAGCCATAAAAAGAAATGAAACTGAGTTATTGGTAGTGAGGTGGATGGACCTAGAGACTCATACAGAGTGAAGTAAGTCAGAAAGAGAAAAACAAATACCGTATGCTAACACATATATATGGAATCTAAAAAAAAAAGAAAAAATGGTCCAAAGAACATAGGGACAAGATGAGAGTAAAGATGCAGACCTAGTAGAGAATGGACTTGAGGATATGGGGAGGCGGACGGGTAAGCTGGGACAAAGTGAGAGAGTGGCATGGACATATATACACTACCGAACGTAAAATAGATCGCTAGTGGGAAGAAACTGCATAGCACAGAGAGATCAGCTCGGTGCTTTGTGATCACCTAGAGGGGTGGGATAGGGAGTGTGGGAGAGAGGGAGATGCAAGAGGGAAGAGATATGTATATGTATAACTGATTCACATATGTATATGTATAACTGATTCACTTTGCTATAAAGCAGAAAGTGACATTCCATTGTAAAGCAATTATACTCTAATAAAGATGTTTAAAATAAATACATTTCTCTCATATTTTGGGTTTTTTTTTTACTAGTTTTTCCTAAGAATGTAAAAATCCTATACCAACATTAACTTCCCAAGCTTGATATTATATTAGGTTTATAATGCTCACTTTGGAATGTTTAGCAGCTGTTCCTGTTGCCATCATAATTACTCAACTCTGATTTTCACCTGCATGCCAAAAATAGAAGATTACTCTGAGATCTTAACTGTAAATGAAAGAAGAGTTCAGTTCTCTTTAGTCACTAGAACCATGGACCTTACTATATATTAATCATTTTTTTCAGTCATAAAATTCTTTTAAAGTTTAGTGAATTCAAAATAATATTCAAAACTTTGGCAAAGTATGAAATTTGTCCTAAACCATTAAGAATTTCTACTTCAACAATTATAAACAAAAATATATTTAAATAAAAACAAAAACACACTAAAAGGATGTAATGGTCAAAAGTTCAGCATGTCAAACACTGTTCATATGATAAACTGACAGATGAAATCTCAGTTATAGGCATCTGATAGCCACTAATAACCACCTAACATCCACAAGAAGTTTCTCAGATATTTTTAAAGGGGCATTCCATTTAAAACTAAATATACTTTAAAATATTCATTGTAAACTTTTAACCATTGGATCTTTCTCAAACACCTTGGACACTTCTGTCGTTCTTAGAAACAATCTTTCTTCTTTTTAAAAACATGATGGGCTTCCCTGGTGGCACAGTGGTTAAGAATCCACCTGCCAATGCAGAGGACACCGGTTTGAGCCCTGGTCCGGGAAGATCCCACATGCCACGGAGCAACTATAAGCCATGCGCCACAACTACTGAGCCTGTGCTCTAGAGCCCATGAGCCACAACTACAGAAGCCCGCCCGCGACAACTGCTGAAGCCCGCATGCCTAGAGCCCGTGCTCTGCAGCAAGAGAAGCCACTGCAAGGAGAAGCCCGTGCACCACAATGAAGACTAGCTCCCGCTTGCCAGAACTAGAGGAAGCCCGCACACAGCAACAAAGACCCAACACAGCCAAAAATAATAAATTAATTAAATAAATTAATTAATAAAAAAATTATGAAAGCATACACTGATTTGTCTCAATCTATCCAATTAATTAAATATAAAGCCAAGAATAGAATCCAAAACTTTTACATTTATTCCAATATATGGTGTACTTTTCTAGCTATAATAGTCATTGTAGCATGACAAGTTATTGTCATCCAATCAGCAAAATAACTAAGTCCTCAGGGACCATCTCAATTTGTATCAATATTAATCCTGCTCCTTCTAAGAATGGGGTTATATGGCGAAACCAACGAACTTCGTGATAGTAAGCAAGTTTTCTTGTTTCATTTGTTGAAAAATGATTTCTTTGTTCAGGAACTGTGTTGTATGAATATCACAATGTTAAATAAAGTATTTAATAAGCCAATAAGCGTGATGCTGAAAGAACTTGGGGCAGACAAAAACATCTATAACCTGAGTCACCGTTTTAATGAATTATTTATTGTCCTTACACTTCTCCCCTATGTGATGGAAGGAAGAAATTAAATATAATTCAACTACCATCAGGAATCAGGGTGGTCCTCTTGGGAAATGACATCCTATTAGGAATTTAGCATTAGTCTTTGCAACTGGAGATTAGTTACTCAGCTACACAGGCCCTATTTAAGGGAAGTCCTTAGTGACTTCATGCATAACTTTCATCCTTTCTGAATTTTCATGGAAAATTATCTTCCACTATTGGCAAGTACCTCTTACAAATAGTTCTAAAGGTTACTTGTTATGTCTTGACCACCATAATCTAATTTCCATGATATCAGTCTGGTAAGATAGTGCTATGTTCAAAGGGATGGTAAAAAAAGTTTCCTGTGTACTATGCTGTGACATAGGACAGAGCTGACATATTCCTGAGGTAATACTGTGAAGATGTGCTGTCCTCAGTGCCTTATGAAAGCAAACTCTCTGGTGGTCCTTCCTAATTAAAACATAGATGCAAGCATTTACCATATTAATAGCTTTTTGCCGCGCCTACTGACCTTCGTGGTATTTGTTACAGTATGCAGATCGCATCTGAAACGACAGTTGCAATGGAGGAAATTTCTAATTGTTTCCAATAATTCCCGTTCATTCTATAGCACTGGTATTTCTTCATAGCCAAAGTGGCATTTTCAATGGAGATAAGTTAGAACTCACTATTCTTACATCTTTCAAGTCTTTGATGTTGGCATCATTCTTTGAGATTGCATCATGGATAATATTCTTTTTTTTTTTTTCTTTTTGGATATAATGAGATCAGAGACCTCCACTTTTCCTTTGTACCATAACAGCCTTTACTCCATGGGCCAGGAAACCAACGTAAGAATTCTGTCAACTATGGAGATATGTTAACTATATACCTGGAATTTGGGAAGATAACTACAGAATGTTTTTGCAAATTTACCAAGCCCACTAAAAGATGGATTCAGGCCAACATATAATTTCTCAACTGACCTCCATAAGCCCCCATTCTGAGTAAAAGTGTGCAGTGATCTTTCGGATGATCAAAACTTCATGTCAGTTCACAGCTGTGCACTGAGTAACACTTAAAAGTTCTCAATACTTCTCTTTGTCCAAAGCAAGGTACCCTGAAAATGTTCACAGGACCCCAGCGGAAAACCAGGAAGACTATCTCCATTACATATTTGCATTTTTGTTACGAGGATACACCTTTAAGGAAACCCAGTTTCTCCTTTACTCCAGGATCTGTAGAGTCTACCTATCGGTTCTAATCTGGGAATTAGGTAAGAAGCCCTTGATTCTCCAACTTGGTGCCTCACCTCAAGTGTCTTCATTCCACTTAGATTTGTTTGTATTTCTTGCTTTTTCTACTATACTTATTTTAAAAATTACTAGATTTCCTTTTGTGTCAGTCAGGGTTCAATCAGAGGAGCTGAACCAGTGAGATAGTTATTATAGAAAATGACTTATGGAAGTAGGGGGATTGACTAAATAGTCTTTGCAAGGATGTTTTTGTTTCTAATGCTGGAGGCTGAAGTCTACAGGCAGGAAGAGAAGATAATAGAAAGCTGGAACCACAGGAGGACAGACTGAAAATCATACTGTTTCTTGTTACCTCTGACCTCAGTGATGAAGACATCCTACAGAAACCAGAGCCCGTTGTTATGGAGTTGAACATATGTACACTACCCTTAGCCCAGGAGCCAGAGAAAATGAAGGAAGACCAGGGAGAAGGGAAAGCAACTGAAGAGCCCCTCTTGGGAGCACGATTAGTTAGGGTGAGTAAATAACCTATGAAGAATTCTCTACAGATAGCTTCTCTTTCTAAGTACTGTCATTTCTTCCTGCATTATGTTCCAGTTAAGTTCCAATATCTCAACTTTATTTAACATAAGCCAATACTGAGTCCAGATTTCAGTTATCTACCAAGTAATTAGAGATACCTATCACTGCTCAAGCTGCAATCCATATTATTTGTTTGACTCCATATAATGTTATGATTTTTCCTTCCTAACGTAACACATGTATAATATTTTTGTACATGAATTACATGAAGCCCCAGGTTTTGGTTGACATAAATAGTAGAATAAAAACCAAATGATTTGCCAGATTTTTGTCCATCTCCTCTCAAGTCATAATTCATCTTAATTCTTCTGAGGGTATGGCTCAGGAAGATCTGAGAGATGGTACTTGTGGATCTTAAAATCAATCAACATCCCCTTGAAATGCATCTGCTTCGAATGAGGTTATTAAAGAGAGTTAAAGCAAAGGAATGCTGACAATCTCCATTAGAGCAAGAGATTTTTTTCTTTTTAAAAGCAAAGTTAAAGAGGATTGGAGGTGGTGGTGTAAATAATCATAATCTATCAGAATTCCCACAAATTCCATCATTCCGATTTTTTCTAATCATCATTCTCACTTTCACTTAAGAGCTCCAGAGAGGTTCTGAATTTCATTTGCATTGTAATATTTTACTTGAAAAGTCAAAAATTTGTGTTTTTTCTTTATATCTCCATGGCTATAGGAGATTAAAAAATCCTTTTGGGTCAGTTTTAGAAGCTCATAGAATCATTCATCTTCTTTATGTAAAAATATCTCTTCTTGTCTTTCCTCTCCCATGCATGACTTTGTTCTCTCATGCTCTTCTTTCTACATCAATTTTTAAAACAATTTTTATGGATTTCAAGGTGGGATATGTATTTAATTCATTAATGAAGGAAATATGAAAGAAAAGTTACCAGGTGATAATATTAGAAAATACAACAAGGTGGGGATGGGGTTGCCATATGTTAATATTTTCTCACATTATGTTCAATAGTTCATGTACTATTTTTTTTTTTTTCTTTTTTTGTGGTGCTTGGGCCTCTCACTGTTGTGGCCTCTCCCGTTGTGGAGCACAGGCTCCGGACGCGCAGGCTCAGCGGCCATGGCTCACGGGCCCAGCCGCTCCGCGGCATGTGGGATCTTCCCCGACCGAGGCACGAACCCGTGTCCCCTGCATCGGCAGGCGGACTCTCAACCACTGCGCCACCAGGGAAGCCCATGTACTATTTAAGTGTTCTGATTGTCAAGATTGTTGGCATAATTGTAATTCTAAGATGGCCCTAAAGATTTTCACATTGGTGTAAATGTCTTGTGTAATTTCCTCATCTTGAGTGTGTTCAGAACCTGTGAATTTGGTGGATTATCACTCTCACGATTATATTAGGTGACAAAGGAGACTTTACAGATGTAAATAGAGTTAAGGTTACTAATCAGCTGACCTTGAGTGAATCAAAAGGAAATTATGTGTATGGGCCTGTCTATATGAGCTCTTTAAATCACAGTGAGAGGAAGTAAGTTTCAAAGCCTTAAAGGAGCAAACACCATATTATGATGAACACAGGAAACCACAAGCAGCCTCTCAATGCTAAGAATGGGCTCTGACTAACAGCCAGTAAGAAAGTTGGAACCTCAGTCCTATAATCCAAAGAATCTAAGTTCTAATTACAACTTGAATGAGCTGGGAAGGGGAACTTAAGCTTCAGATGAGATAGCAGCCCCAGCCAACATGAGCAAAGAAGTCGGCTAGATAGTGTCAGGCTCTTCAACAATTGAAACTGGGAGATAACATATTTGTGTTGTTTTAAGCCACTTAGTTTGTGATATTTGGCACAGAGCAATTAAAAAAAAAAAGATTGCAATTAGTTAAGATATAAATCATGATACTAGGCAAAGAAAATGATTCTAAAATACTGCTCATGAACATATTTAATGGAATTATTGCTTTAGGTCATTCTACAATCGACTGATTTTAGTATTACAAGATTTTAGAAGACACACACTGTTCAACATCTTTTAAACGATATTATTTAAAACATATGACAGAGCCACTAACACCAGGGCAGATATTACTTAGCATACTGAGTAGTTTTGTTACTAAAAGACTTTAGACAAAGTTAAAAGACATGACAAAGATCTCAATTATCAATTTGTTGATGGATAAATCCTTTTTTCCCAGTTTTCCTCTAAATATTCTCTGATGTAAACGTCTATACTGCTGTCTTTTTTCTTATTGCCCCACCTCCAAAATTTGCACTGTAACCTCTGAAAACATAATTTCATTATTAACAAACCACCCAATATCTCATTTAACACAGAAGACTGTCACTCTCATGATTTGTTACTTTACCTTAACTAAACCCTGGTTCTTTCCGTAATTCCTTCCTCTCTCTATCCCTCCTAACTTCCTGTCTAGGATATTGAGTGTTATGTCTTCCTGTTTAAAGCCTTCTCTTTGTGTGACTGTAGCCCATCCTAAATCCTTCTCCCTGTGTGTCCTTTATTGCAATATCTCCTGGCGTTTGTAGAAAATAGCTTCACTGATCACTCCTTTTCTTTTGTGTTCATTCCTATTGTAACTGGCTCCCTTCCCTCAGCACGAACATTCCTGAAGTCTCTCTCTTTGATTCACCCCTGCCAAATTGGACCCTGTCTTGACTCTACAGTTCCCTGGATATACTCTCCAGTTTCTCTCCTCTCTCCCAATGTTCATATAGTAGCAACGGACGCATATTATGTCCACCATGTCACATCCGTTAAACTCCTAGATGCACTGAAGTTTGACTTATCTCACTAGGTCACCAAAAATGTCCTGCTAAGATCACAATGGATTTCCTAATGAATACTAGCAGCTCTTTTCATGGGCTAAGATTAGATTTAGTATTAAAAATTCTGTTGAAACAACAACATTTATTCAGCTATGAAGAATAGACAATAACCCAGGCTTTTTGAGGCTTCATCTTTTTTTTTTTTTTTTTTTTTTTTTTTGAGGCTTCATCTTAACAAATGCTTCTGTGATAAGCACACCAAAGTTGGAGGGCGTGGGGAGTTGGGCAATTACTGGCTTTCTCTTGGAAGTAATATGTCTCTATTATTCACATTTCATTGATCGAATCAGTCTGTTGACCATGCCTAACTCATAGGGAATGAAGAGTACAATCCTCCCATGTGCCCAAGGGAAGAGAGAACTGGATATTAGTAAACAGTACTGATGTCTTCAAGTGTCAATGTTATTAGATATCTCTTTATCTTAAAAAAAAACTAATTTTTCCTGATGATCACTTCTTTGTCCACCCTTTAAGCTTGCTTACCACCATAATTCCTAGTTCAGATTAATACCGCTTCACTTGGCATGATTTTCCTGAGAAATTCTCTCCATTCTCATGCCTTCCTCTAACACCTGTGAACTGATGACTCAAAATCTTATTTCCAACCCATCTGTCTCCTTACAGCCTTACATGTGCTTGTCCACCTGTCAACTGGGTATCTTTACTTTTATACTCAATTTAACTAGAACATAAAATCAAGTTATCTGTCTAAAACTTAAATTGACTTTATTCCTATTCAAATGACATAATTCCAACATGACTATCTCTGTCTTAAACCAATGCAGTAACTTCCAAAATCTCTGTTGTTTCCAGTCTTATCCCCCTTGGATCCATTTACGTTACAGCCGAGAAAGTGATCTGTCTAAAAAAAAAAAAAAAATCTGACCAAGTTGTTGTCATAAAAAAAAATTCTGTAAATATTTCCTAGCTTCTCATTATGTATAGGTTAATTCTTAAACTTCCTAACAAACTATTTCATGACCCGGCACTTACTGCTCCATTCAAACTCTTTCTTTTTTAATCCTAGTTTCACACTTATTAACTAGCTGCACAAAATTGCTTGTATTGCTCCGCCTATACTATGCCGTTTGTTGCCACAGTCATTCGCTTTTGTGTCATTTTCTTTCTAAAATGTCCTTGAGCTTTCCCTATTTAACTTCTCTTCATCCTTTAAAAATCAAATTAGGTATGACTTCTCTCACCAACACATCTTCCAGGTCCTCTCTTCTCATGACAATCTATGAATTTCTCTGATACTGAGCCATAAGAGTTCTGAGAAATAAGAGTTTATCGGTGTAACAGAACTTCTTCAGGAAAGAGACTGCTTTATTCATCTTTGATTCTAAACTGCTTCTCACCATTCCTGTTAATGATATAAAGATAGTGAATACTTAATGACTGAATGAATTCAGAGCGAACAGAGATTCTTTTTCAAAATAGTGTTAAAGTACCTGTGGAAAAATGTTATCGATAATCTTTATGATCTTGATCTTTTAAAAATCTTCAAAAATCCATTTTATCAAGTTTTATTGAATTCATTATAGAGAACCAATGAATATCTGGAAATCCCAATCTGGGTAGGAGATTTGATAGACCCAGCAGTATATTCTGGTACCAATTTGGTCCAAATAATACACTTCTCCTTTCTCATTAAAAGTCACAAAATTTATCTTGTCACCTTACCTCAAACCAGAATCTTGAGTTTTAGCTCAGGTGGCTCTTGCTTTCTTGCCCTCTATACTTAATCAATGGCCATGGCTTTTGTTATATCTCTTAAAGGATTAAAAATTCTTTACATTTTCTCTATCAATATAGTCAATTTCTATATTCATTTCATATCATATATCACCTGGATTTACTCAATATGTCAAAATATTATCCCTGTTTTCAAGTTTGCCCACTCAAATTCATTATCCACATTTTTCCTCTTCTTATCTCTCCAAATGAAAATCTGATGCTATATGACTTACTCTTTAAAGTGCTTGGTGTCCAGAGATCTGTAGAGCCCAGGTGGGAGCGTATTCCAAGTGAAGGTTGAAAGTAGAATTTTCCTCTAGGATGTGGCCCGGAAATCCCTGACCTCAGTGAGCCCAGATTGCAAACAACAAGTGAGTTGATTCTTCACTACTGGGAAGGTTGGAAGTAGACAAATACCAAAGAGCAGAAAGGACTCTTCCATTTATCTCAGGAGAGTGGTGACAGTCTGCCCTTAATCCACAGCTCCCCAGAAAAGGAGTCCCATTTACCTCAGAAACCCTGAGAATTCTGTTCATGGGAGACATTCAAATATTCAATCTAAGTCTCAATTTACTGGCAGAGTAAAATTACAGCTTACTTGATAGACCTCAGGAACCACAGAGAGAAACATAAGATGGAAAGTTTGAAACTCATGGCAAGAGAGAAAGACCTGCTGGAGGAGACAGATGGACACCTGATTTGTTTTAAGCACTTAGGAAGACACACTCAGAAAATAAATTAAATGAGAAGAAATTGAGACTGAAATTAGTGAGTTAAGAAGTTCAGGAAAATTAGCGAGAAAAGAACAGGAGTTTCAAAGGGAGGAAAATGGACAGATGGAGGATCAGGTATAACAGAACACTTGATTGAAGGCAATTCTCTGAGTTGAATGAAGCATGTGTCTTCATATTGAGAGAGGTCATTGAGTTACAGGCTGGACTGGTGAGAAAGAACACCTATCTTGATAAAACACATAATCTTTAACAATAGAGAAATAATTTTATAATTATCCATATGTAATGATAAGCTACAAGCAGAGGAAAATAAATCTGACTGGCATCTTTGTATTATCAGCAGCTAAATGCAGAATACCACTTATGAACTACTGAAAGAAAAGGATTTCAGCCCAGGAATTCCAAATTTACTAATGATGTCATTTGCATCTCAGATGCACAAAGATGTTTGAAGAGATGCCAGAATTCAAAAGTGTATTCCTCAACTATCACGCCTAAGAAAAATGTTTGGAAATAAAAATTAAAAAAAAAAACTACCACCAAACCAAACATTAACCAAAACAAGACCTCAAAATATAGCAATGAAGAGAAGATGGAATAGTAGATTAATAGTACTTATGAACATTGGTATAAATAAATTTGATATTTATACAACTTACACATGTGTGTCTGTGTAAATAAATATACATAATATATAATGTATATTATTGATATATGTTTCTATATTTATAGTTATTTTGTTTTATATACATTTATGTGTAATATATAATATTACATAATTATATACAAATTTATTTATTTATAGAATAACTCAAAATGGATGAATGTATACTTTCTGGTATTGCTTGAGAGCAGCATAAGACTCACAGAAAGATAGGTCTAGTAAGAACTATACTATCTTAGTCAAAATCCAAGATAGTCATGAAGCATGAGAAAAAGGAAGTTCAAGTTGTTCCATAGGTCTCATTGTGTGAAAGGGGAAATGGAGAGACTTTTAAAGTAATCTCAATATAGTTTTCTATACAGAAATGTTGTAAGAGAGAATGAAAGAGCATGAGGCAGTATAAACAGTGCCTTTCAGTGAGAGAAGCAATTGTTAACTTGTAATAAAAGTAAAATCATCTGATAAAGAGAGAGGAATGGTAAATGTCAATTAATGGGAAAGAAATGCAGTAAAAAATCCAAATTAACACTGGTTGAAAATAGGAACTGATAAAGTCATCACAGATGAAGGAATCTCTGATATAAAATAAGCAATTAACTTGAAGAAAAACAAGTATATGAATACTTAAACCAAAAATGAAAGAACTGAATTAATAGATTGATAAATTTTACTTATGATTTCAAAATCTTAAAAAAAAATACATTTCAGATAAAATAAAAACAATTCAACTTTAAAGCAGGTAGGACATAAAATTTCAAGTAAGGTATTTCAGGTGTTTAGTGAAAAGAAGCAGATACATGCTATAAAATGTGTGAACCTAGAAGAATCAGGTGACCAAACAATTGAGAGTTATGGGAGTTATGACTTATTTTAATAAATTATAACAACACAGCAATAATGTAACCTAACTTTAGAATTATAAAATCAGAGACCACTACATCTATATGGCAGTGGAGTGTGGAAACATTGATCTTAATAGTTGGCTTAAAAAGAAAAAATATCCAGCATCACAGGAATACTAGAGAAACTGAAAAAACAATATGTTGGGGCCCTTCACATAATTTATCAACATGGCATTTTTCACAGTGACCTGAAACCTGTTAACTTTCTGATGGAATGCTAAAGCTAATTGATTTTTTGGGTTACAAATTTTATATAACCATCCAGGCACAACATGAATTGATTAATATTGTAAGGTTGGTACAGTTAATTATAGATTACCAGAAATAATAGAAAATATATTTTCCTCAAGAGAAAACAGAAATCAAAATCAAAGTTAAGCCTTCAAAGTGATGTTTGATCTTTAGGATCCATTCTCTATTAATGACTTATGGGAAAATGCCATTTCAGCATGTAAATATATTTCTAATCCATGTGCAGATTTCTGAACAATTTTAGATTGTTTAGATTTAGATTTCCAAGCTATTTATCTTAACCATAAAATTAAATTTCCTGAAATGTTAGATAAATTATTTTTAGATATGAGGAAGTATGGCTTAAAAAGGGGCTCTAAACAGGAGTATATCCATTTCTGAGCTCCTGGTGCAGTATATGATCAATTTCAAATTCACCAAAGTACTGAGATGGATAAGAGAACCACCAAAGAAATAAAACATATCCTGAACCAACTTGTTTGTCCAAATTCTAAGTCCATTTTGAAAGTTGTTAGAACTTTATGCTAGTAGAGTAGTGCTGAAAGTAATGATTCCTCTTCATCATCTAAGACTTTTGGAAAAAAATGTGTAGAAATGGCTTGCAGCTACTCATAACCTGTCAAACAACAACTATAAAAATATTGGACTGTTGTACTCTTTATTGTCTTCAGAAGTCGACTCTTGAAGATGACTTTGCTCTGAAATGTTATGTTTCAATGGATAATCCCCCAAAGAAAACTCTAAAAATAGCAACCACTGATGGTACCATATGCAATAAATTCTAGAATTGTTTTTCACTGTTTGGAGTTTACTATGAGTCTAATGTATTTGATGTGTTTTCACATTAGAATAAATGTTGGAAAATTGAAACATTGGGAAAATCATGTAAAAAGTTTTGCAGCATAAAATGAATCTAAAATTTCAAAGAATAAAAAGAGAGCAAGAGAGAAATGAAAGAAAGGAGAAAAGGAAGGAATTGATCCATCAGAAGACAAAGACTGTCATACTGGATTAAGAACTAACACCCAGATATGTTATATTCAGAAAAAAAGATTCTCAAAACGAAGTGATTTTTTTTTTAAAAAGTTGAAGATGTAGGAATCAGCAAAGTCAAAACAAGACATGTGGAGAAGAAATACTAAGAGAAAGTAACATTAAAGATTATAAATCAATAAAAAGGATAGAGACATCATGTATTAATAAAATACAGCAGGGACATGGATTTTGCAGCCATAAATCTATTTGTATGAACCACAATAGCATCTAAATGCAATGAAAACGACTAGTAAAATTAGAGGAAGTGTTCAAAACAACTTTTTAATCCTAAGATCTTATTAAAAACTAATGGCAAATATTTATTAAATAATGCAATCAATAAACTTAATTTAAAAGTACAAGGAGCCATAAGTCTTTCCAATTGCAAGGATGTATATACATTTTCTTATGTCCAAATAACATTTGCACTTTTTAACTATCATTCTTCCATTCAAAGCAGCATTTCTAAAACAGATTTTTAAGATGTTCACAAGATACTTTGTATTCAGAAACAAAAATGTTCTATGATTAAGAACATAGTTTCAGAGGCTTCCGGGAAGATGGGGGAAGAGTAAGACACGGAGATCAACTCCCTCCCCACAGATACACCAGAAATACATCTACACGTGGAACAACTCCTACAGAACACCTACTGAAAGCTGGCAGAAGACCTCAGACCTCCCAAAAGGCAAGAAAGTCCCCACGTACCTGGGTAGGGCAAAAGAAAAAACAGAGACAAAAGGATAGGGATGGGACCTGCAGCAGTGGGAGGGAGCTGTGAAGGAGGAAAGGTTTCCACACACTAGGAAGCCCCTTCGCGGGCAGAGACTGCGGATGGTGGAGGGGAAAAGCTTCGGAGCCGCAGAGGAGAGCGCAGCAACAGAGGCGCAGAGGGCAAAGCATAGAGATTCCCGCACAGAGGATCAGGGCCGACCAGCACACACCAGCACGGGAGGCTTGTCTGCTCACCCGCCAGGGTGGGTGGTGCTACAAGCTGAGGCTCGGGCTTCGGTCCGAGTGCCGGGAGAGGACTGGAGTTGGCGGCGTGAACACAGCCTGCAGGGGGTTAGTGTACCACGGCTAGCCGGGAGGGAGTCGGGGGAAAAGTCTGGACCTGCCGAAGAGGCAAGAGACTTTTTCTTCCCTCTTTGTTTCCTGGTTCGCGAGGAGAAGGGATTAAGAGCGCTGCTTAAAGGAGCTCCAGAGATGGGCGTGAGCCACGGCTAACAGCGCGGACCCCAGAGACGGGCATGAAACGCTAAGGATGCTGCTGCCGCCAACAAGAAGCCTGTGTGCGAGCACAGGTTACTATCCACACCCCCCTTCCAGAGAACCTGTGCAGCCCGCCACTGCCAGGGTCCCAGGATCCAGGGAGAACTCCCCAGGGAGAACGCATGGCGCGCCTCAGGTTGGTGCAATGTCACAACGGCCTCTGCCTCCGCAGCCTCACCCCTCATCCGTGTCCCTTGCTCCCCCTGGCCTGAGTGAGCCAGAGCCCCCAAATCAGCGGCTCCTTTAACCCCATCCTGTCTGAGCGAGGAACAGACGCCCTCTGGCGACCAACGCGCAGAGGCGGGGCCAAATCCAAAGCTGAGCCCCGGAAGCTGTGAGAACAAAGAAGAGAAAGGGAAATTTCCCCCAGCAGCCTCAGAAGCAGCGGATTAAAGCTCCACAATCAACTTGATGTACCCTGCATCTGTGGAATACATGAATAGACAACAAATCATCCCAAATTGAGGAGGTGGAATTTGAGAGCAAGATTTATGATTTTTTTCCCTTTTCTTCTTTTTGTGAGTGTCTATGTGTATGCTTCTGTGTGAGATTTTGTCTGTATAGCTGTGCTTCCACCATTTGTCCTAGGGTTCTATCCATCCATTCTTTTTCTTTTTCATTTTTTTTCTTAATTACTATTTTTTTATTTGAATAATTTTATTACGTTTTATCTTATTTTATTTTACTTTATCTTCTTTCTTTTTTTCCTTCCTTCCTTCCTTCCTTCCTTCCTTCCTTCCTTCCTTCCTCCCTCCCTCCCTCCCTCCTTTCTTTCTTTCTTTCTTTCTTTTTTTCTTTCTACTTCTACTAAATCTTTCTTCCTACTTTTTCTCCCTTTGATTCTGAGCCATGTGCATGAAAGGCTCTTGGTGATGCAGCCAGGAGTCAGAGCTGTGCCTCTGAGGTGGGAGAGCCAACTTCAGGACACTGGGCCACAAGAGACCTCCCAGCGCCACATAATATCAAACAGTGAAAATCTCCCAGATCTCCATCTCAACACCAGCACCCAGCTTCACTCGACGAGCAAACAACAGTGCTGGACACCCTATGCCAAACAGCTAGCAACACAGGAACACAACCTCACCCATTAGAAGAGAGGCTGCCTAAAATCATACTAAGTCCACGGACACCCCAAAACACACCACCAGACGTGGACCTGCCCACCAGAAAGACAAGATCCAGCCTCATCCACCAGAATACAGGCTCTAGTCCCCTCCACCAGGAAGCCTACACAACCCACTGAACCAAACTTAGCCACTGCGGACAGACACCAAACACAACGGGAACTACGAACCTGCAGACTGCAAAAAGGAGACCCCAAGCACAGTAAGATAAGCAAAATGAGAAGACATAAAAACACATAGCAGATGAAGGAGCAAGATAAAAACCCACCAGACCTAACAAAGGAAGAGGAAATAGGCGGTCTACCTGAAAAAGAATTCAGAATAATGATAGTAAAGATGATCCAAAATCTTGGAAATAGAATGGAAAAAATGCAAGAAACATTTAACAAAGACCTAGAAGAACTAAAGATGAAACAAACAATGATGAACAACACAATAAATGAAATTAAAAATACTCTAGATGGTATCAATAGCTGAATAACTAAGACAGAAGAATGGATAAGTGACCTGGAAGATAAAATAGTGGAAATAACTACTGCAGAGCAGAATAAAGAAAAAAGAATGAAAAGAACTGAGGACAGCCTCAGAGACCTCTGGGACAACATTAAACGCACCAACATTCAAATTATAGGGGTTCCAGAAGAAGAAGAGAAAAAGAAAGTGATTGAGAAAATATTTGAAGAGATTATAGTTGAAAACTTCCCTAATGTGGGAAAAGAAATAGTTAATCAAGTCCAGGAAACACAGAGAGTCCCATACAGGATAAATCCAAGGTGAAATATGCCAAGACACATATTAATCAAACTGTCAAAAATTAAATACAAAGAAAACATATTAAAAACAAAAGGGAAAAACAACAAAAAACACACAAGCAAATCCCCATAAGGTTAACAGCTGATCTTTCAGAAGAAACTCTGCAAACCAGAAGGGACTGGAAGGACATATTTAAAGTGATGAAGGAGAAAAAGCTACAACCAAGATTACTCTACCCTGCAAGGATCTCATTCAGGTTTGATGGAGAAATTAAAAGCTTTACAGACAAGCAAAAGCTGAGAGAGTTCAGCACCACCAAACCAGCTTTACAACAACTGCTAAAGGAACTTCTCTAGGCAAGAAACACGAGAAGGAAAAGACCTACAATAACAAACCCAAAACAATTAAGAAAATGGGAATAGGAACATACATATCGATAATTACCTTAAATGTAAATGGACTAAATGGTCCCAGCAAAAGACACAGATTGGCTAAATGGGTACAAAACAAGACCCATATATTTGCTGTCTACAAGAGACCCACTTCAGTCCTAGAGACACATACAGACTGAAAGTAAGGGGATGGAAAAAGATATTGCATACAAATGGAAACCAAAAGAAAGCTGGAGTAGCAATTCTCATATCAGACAAAATAGACTTTAAAATAAAGACTATTAGAAGAGACAAAGAAGGACACTACATAATGATCAAGGGATCGATCCAAGAACAAGATAT
Organism: Orcinus orca; assembly: GCF_937001465.1. NCBI lineage: Eukaryota > Metazoa > Chordata > Mammalia > Artiodactyla > Delphinidae > Orcinus > Orcinus orca. The sequence goes on from NC_064563.1 coordinate 124,493,177, forward strand.
AACAATTGTAAATATTTATGCACCCAACATAGGAGCACCTCAGTACATAAGGCAAATACTAACAGCCATAAAAGGGGAAATCGACAGTAACACATTCATACTAGGGGACTTTAACACCCCACTTTCACCAATGGACAGATCATCCAAAATGAAAATAAATAAGGAAACACAAGCTTTAAATGATACATTAAACAAGATGGACTTAATTGATATTTATAGGACATTCTATCCAAAAACAACAGAATACACATTTTTCTCCAGTGCTCATGGAACATTCTCCAGGATAGATCATATCTTGGGTCACAAGAGAAGCCTTGGTAAATTTAAGAAAATTGAAATTGTTTCAAGTATCTTTTCTGACCACAATACTATGAGACTAGATATTAATTACAGGAAAAGATCTGAAAAAATACAAACAAATGGAGGCTAAACAATACACAACTCGATAACGAAGTGGTCACTGAAGAAATCAAAGAGGAAATAAAAAAATACTTAGAAACAAATGACAATGGAGACACGATGACCCAAAATCTATGGGATACAGCAAAAGCAGTTCTAAGAGGGAATTTTATAGCAATACAGTCCTACCTTAAGAAACAGGAAATATCTCAAATAAACAACCTAACCTTGCACCTAAAGCAATTAGAAAAAGAAGAACAAAAAAAACCCAAAAGTTAGCAGAAGGAAAAAAAATCATAAAAATCATATTAGAAATAAATGAAAGAGAAATGAAGGAAACAATAGCAAAGATCAATAAAACTAAAAGCTGGTTCTTTGAGAAGATAAACAAAATTGATAAACCATTTGCCAGACTTATCAAGAAAAAAAGGGAGAAGACTCAAATCAATAGAATTAGAAATGAAAAAGGAGAAGTAACAACTGACACTGTAGAAATACAAAAGATCATGAGAGATTACTACAAGCAACTCTATGCCAATAAAATGGACAACCTGGAAGAAATGGACAAATTCTTAGAAAAGCACAATGTGCTGTGGTTGAACCAGGAAGAAATAGAAAATATGAACAGACCAATCACAAGCACTGAAATTGAAACTGTGATTAAAAAATCTTCCAACAAACAAAAGCCCAGGACCAGATGGCTTCACAGGCGAATTCTATCAAACAGTTAGAGAAGAGCTAACACCTATCCTTCTCAAACTCTTCCAAAATATAGAAGAGAGAGGAACACTCCAAAAGTCATTTTATGAGACCACCATCACCTTGATACCAAAAGCAGACAAGGATGTCACAAAGAAAGAAAACTACAGGCCGATATCACTGATAAACATACATGCAAAAATCCTCAACAAATACTAGCAAACAGAATCCAACAGCACATTAAAAGGATTATACATCATGATCAAGTGGGATTTATCCCAGGAATGCAAGGATTCTTCAATATACGCAAATCAATCAATGTGATACACCATATTTACAAATTGAGGGAGAAAAAACATATGATCATCTCAATAGATGCAGAGAAAGCTTTTGACAAAATTCAACACCCATTTATGATAAAAACCCTGCAGAAAGTAGGCAAAGAGGGAACTTTCCTCAACAAAATAAAGACCATATATGACAAACCCACAGCCAACACCGTCCTCAATGGTGAAAAACTGAAAGCATTTCCACTAAGATCAGGAAAAAGACAAGGTTACCCAATCTCACCACTCTTATTCAACATAGTTTTGGAAGTTTTAGCCACAGCAATCTGAGAAGAAAAGGAAATAAATGCAATCCAAATTGGAAAAGAAGAAGTAAAGCTGTCACTGTTTGCAGATGACATGATACTATACATAGAGAATCCTAAAGATGCTACCAGAAAACTACTAGAGCTAATCAATGAATTTGGTAAAGTAGCAGGATGCAAAATTAATGCACAGAACTCTCTGGCATTCCTATACACTAATGATGAAAAATCTGAAAGTGAAATCAAGAAAACACTGCCATTTACCACTGCAACAAAAATAATAAGATATCTAGGAATAAACCTACCAAAGGAGACAAAAGATCTGTATGCAGAAAATTATAAGACACTGATGAAAGAAATTAAAGATGATACAAATAGATGGAGAGATATACCATGTTCTTGGATAGGAAGAATGAAGATTGTGAAAATGACTCTACTATCCAAAGCAATGTACAGATTAAATGCAATCTCTATCAAACTACCACTGGCATTTTTCACAGAACTAGAAGGAAAATTTCACAATTTGTATGGAAACATAAAGGACCCTGAATAGCCAAAGCAATCTTGAGAACGGAAATCGGAGCTGGAGGAATCAGGCTCCCTGACTTCAGACTATACTACAAAGCTACAGTAATCAAGACAATATGGTACTGGCACAAAAACAGAAAGATAGATCAATGGAACAGGATAGAAAGCCCAGAGATAAACCCACACACATATGGTCACCTTATCTTTGATAAAGGAGGCAGGAATGTACAGTGGAGAAAGAACAGCCTCTTCAATAAATGGTGCTGGGAAAACTGGACAGGTACATGTAAAAGTATGAGATTAGATCACTCCCTCACACCATACACAAAAATAAGCTCAAAATAGATTAAAGACCTAAAAGTAAGGCCAGACAGTATCAAACTCTTAGAGGAAAACATAGCCTGAACACAGTATGACATAAATCACAGCAAGATCCTTTTTGACCTTCCTCCTAGAGAAATGGAAATAAAAACAAAAATAAACAAGTGGAACCTAATGAAACTTCAAAGCTTTTGCACAGCAAAGGAAACCATAAACAAGACCAAAAGACAACCCTCAGAATGGGAGAAAATATTTGCAAATGAAGCAAGTGACAAAGGATTAAACTCCAAAATTTATAAGCAGCTCATGCAGCTCAATAACAAAAAAACAAACAACCCAATCCAAAAATGCGCAGAAGACCTAAATAGACATTTCTCCAAAGAAGATATACAGACTGCCAACAAACACATGAAAGAATGCTCAACTTCATTAATCATTAGAGAAATGCAAATCAAAACTACAATGAGATATCATCTCACACCTGTCAGAATGGCCATCATCAAAAAATCTAGAAACAATAAATGCTGGAGAGGGTGTGTAGAAAAGGGAACCCTCTTGCACTGTTAGTGGGAATGTAAATTGTTACAGCCACTGTGGAGAACAGTATGGATGTTCCTTAAAAACTACAAATAGAACTACCGTATGACCCAGCAATCCCACTACTGGGCATATACCCTGAGAAAACCATAATTCAAAAAGAGTCATGTACTAAAATGTTCATTGCAGCTCTATTTACAATAGCCCGGAGATTGAAACAGCCTAAGTGTCCATCATCGGATGAATGGATAAAGAAGATGTGGCACATATATACAATGGAATATTACTCAGCCATAGAAAGAAACAAAATTGAGTTATTTGTAATGAGGTGTATAGACCTAGAGTCTGTCATACAGAGTGAAGTAAATCAGAAAGAGAAAGACAAATACCGTATGCTAACACATATATATGGAATTTAAGAAAAAATAGATGTCATGAAGAACCTAAGGGTAAGACAGGAATAAAGACACAGACCTAGTAGAGAATGCACTTGAAGATATGGGGAGGGGGGAGGGTAAGCTGTGACAAAGCGAGAGAGAGACGTGGACATATATATACACTACCAAACGTAAGGTAGATAGCTATTGGGAAGCAGCCGCATAGCACAGGGAGATCAGCTGGGTGCTTTGTGACCGTCTGGAGGGGTGGGATAGGGAGGGTGGGAGAGAGGGAGATGCAAGAGGGAAGAGATATGGGAACATATGTATATGTCTAACTGATTCACTTTATTATAAAGCAGAAACTAACACACCATTGTAAAGAAATTATACTCCAATAAAGATGTAAAAAAAAAAAAGAACATAGTTTCAAGAACGTTTGTACATATTTTATATCCCCTCTTTGAAATGACATACATGTGCATATATGTGTATATATATATATATATATATATACATTATATGATTTGACACATTTTATTAAATTTTTGTCTATATGAAAGTATGTTCTTTCCTCTTCTCCTCTTATCATGATGGTGAAGTCATTCAATTTCTTATCTCAGGCTAGTCTCTCTCTTTATGTCCATCCCTATTCTCAGAATCTTCAAATTCTTCTATCATCTGGCTATTACTCACCATCCTAAAGATCAAAAAGGTAATAAGTAGTGTGGATCAATGGAAATATGTCATCCAGTCCAGAAAACCAATTATAGTTCAGCAGTGTGAAATTTTTATACCATAGAGGTGGTGTATAATAGATTTGAAGATATTTTTAAGAAAATAGATCATTTCAAGCAAATGATGCATTCAACATCATTTTCAACATTCTCCATTTTCCCTTCATATTAAATTTAAGAGTTTGCAAAAAGGTTGAAAAATAATTCTTATTTAAAACTAAATTGTATTTTTTCTTGACTATTTTTATTCTTGCCCTATAACAGTTTTGGTCCTGACAGGTGTATGTGGAAGGTGATAGGTACTGTTAAAGGTCCAGTGCATTTATGCCAAATTTTGTTTTGCTTAATAATGCTGTTGAAAGTCGAAAGAACAGGTGTAGAAAATATGTCACAAAAGAATGAGAGTTAGGGCTTCCCTGGTGGCACAGTGGTTGAAAGTCCACCTGCCAATGCAGGGGACATGGGTTCGTGCCCCAGTTCAGGAAGATCCCACATGCCGTGGAGCGGCTGGGCCCATGAGCCATGGCCACTGAGCCTGCGCGTCCGGAGCCTGTGCTCCGCAACGGGAGTGGCTACAACAGTGAGAGGCCCGCGTTCTGGGGAAAAAAAAAAAAAAAAAAGAATGAGAGTTAGATTCTAAAAATAAAAGCAAAAATTATTGATAGAGCATATAAATAAGAAAAATTCTCTTTAGTTTCAACCTACTACATTCTCTAGTAAAACAATACATAATGTAATATCCATAATATAATAAACATAATGTAATATAAAATGCTCAGTATTTGCCGACTAAAGTACCAAGAGATTTATATACATTACCTCCTTTAAGCCTCTCAATAGCACTTTGAGGTTGTAACTATTATTATTGCCACTCACTCTTTAATAACTATTAATGGCCTCTTTCCACAACAGAAATATTAGATTACAATATAAAAAAAATTAGCAAATGTACCATTTTTAAACCTGTAAATAAATCCTGTCCATTATTTTGAATTAAATCCTAAGGCACTGAGACATTATACACTTTTTTTTTTTATCATCCTCTGAATCACTGTTTTCTCTCTGGATTCAGTAAACGTAAAGACTTTAATGGTGTGATTTCTTTGAATAATTAAAGAGGAGTTGGCCCACGATCTGACAGAGTGCTGTGCCCTCTGAAAGCAGCATTTCATTCTGTCCCTTCTTTACTTGTCATGAGGTCAAAGGCTTGCTCTTCAGTGCACTAAGTGCAGTCAAATGGCCTTACAAGTAAACATTCTTTACAAGCGAAACCTCCAGGTAGAGCATAACTTTTCTACCTTGTTGAGCTCACCTGACAGGACAAGAAGTACTGCTCCAGAGAGCTATAGCCAGAGGCACTTAACATTCACAACCAGACTTGCACTTTGCTTTCCGGAAGCAATCAAATTCCCTCAGTCAGGTCCCTCCTCTTTCTGGAGTCTCTTGTTCTGAGCTGTAAGAATACAGTAAAATGGATATTTTATAAACAGGCATAGACAATGGTACGAAATAGACTATTAGTGACTTGAGGAAGTACTGCATAATAAATAATAGAACCAAAATGATACATTAGCTGATCTTAAAGACAATATAAGCTTACATAAGAGAAACTAAAGACAGTGAGACTGAGTTTTCCTTTACACCAGTGTTTTAAATTTTAAAAAGCATGAAATCATCTTTTAAATTTTATAATAAATTTCATTTTAATGAAAAATATTTATTTTAATTGTTTAAAATTATTTTTAATTTGGACAGTCATTCTTCTTTTAAGCTTTATTCTATTTAATTATAATTTTCAGAATTTAAGAACATGAACCTTATATAAATATAGAATAAATACATGTCAAAGATTTTATTTAGCTCATTAACTAATGAGGGACCAGTCACATGGAAAGGCTGATTCCAAGAACATCTGAGGAATAAGTGTTTGCATAGTATATAAGGAAAGGCATTTAAGTAGAATATTAGAATAAGATCACTTGGTTACCTATAATACCAGTTTATATCCTAAAGGATGGTGATATCTTTTCTACTAAACAGATATCTACAAGTAAGCATGTAACTTTCTGGTGTCTAAGCACTAACCAGTTAGCATATAAAGTCAAAACAAAGATCCATTTTCTAGAAAATCAAATAATCCTTGGGTAGTCCTGTTAATACTGCAATATGACACTGAAAGGATATACAGATATGCTTTTGCCTTATTTTCTAGGTTTAGAGCGTGTTTTCTCTTAAAGGTCCTTCTATTGGCGGGATATCATCTGAATACCACTCAGAAATTCTAGTGTGCCTAAATGATGGAATTTGTCAAGACATTTGAAGATAGTTTATAAAGAGAAAGATGATTACACAATAAAGGCCAGTAAGTTAGTATGTCTAGCAAGATATTTTAAAAGGTTGTAGGTTGCATCTGCAAATTATTTTGAAATTTCTAAAACACTAAGAGAGTTATATACTTCAGGTGATATAATTCAAATCTCAAAGAAAAAAAAACCTTCAAGTAATTATAAAAATATCTTGTATAAATTTTGAATATGTCAATATAGTGGAAAAAGGGAAAAATATTTTGTGAATTAGATCTGATTAGCCAGGTTAGTGAATTATGAAATATGTAAGAACTTATGATTTAAATGTCATGTATTAACTTGAACAATATGGTAACCAATAAAATGTATTCTAAAGAGATGAAAAGTTGTTTTTCATACATTATATATGCCTGATAGTTCTGTCTTTATTCTTTTATAACAAATTACTTTTCCTTATGATATGTATTTTACATTTATAAAATTTCATTAAACTATATACAGGCAATAAAATCATGGTAATTGGTTTTATTCTGCACCTCCGGAAATTAATATTCTAATTAATCTAATAATATAATATGCATATTATAATGACAATGACTTTGAAATAATGCTACCATGCTTATTTACATAGCAGACTTTGTAATAATGCTACTATGTTTATTTACAAATGCTTATTTACATAGCAGAAAGGTACTTTCTAAGTTTAAAATAGTATGTAAGCACACTTTATTATTAATTTATTAAAATTCTTTACCCACATGAAAATAGGTTTTTGATAACATATGTTTTCCAGTTTTATTTTTAAACATCATAAGCCATGTTTACTTTCAGAATATTATTTTATTTTGAAAATCTGCCTGTAGTACCTTTATTTAAATATGTGTATTCATCTAACATTTGATCATTCTAGAAAAACAAAATAGAAAATAAGATTGAAAAATTTTACATTAATGAATGAGGTGATTGTATATAATTTATTTTTTATTATTTAACTTAAAAAAATTTTGCTTTCCTACATTTTCAAATAGAGAGCAAAAGAACAAGTAATTGACTTAAAACATTTCACACGAGGGAAGTCTTAGAGTGAACGCTGATTTTGTTTTCCTCAAACTGCTTTAGAAGGATTGAACAAATGCCACACTTAAGTCAACATACACTGAACTGTACTTTCTTCTTTTTTTGCTGTTTTTAGGAATCAGTGTCTTGAGTTAACTGAAGTTGCTAGAATACAGCTTAATAAACATTACTAACAATTTGTGTAATTGGGCAAAACTCATTTCAGTTTAGAAAATCAAATCAATACCGTTTTGACTTTTATTAAATCATTATTAATTAAGAGGTCAAAATTTTTGGAGTATGTACCTGCTTGCTAGAGAGAAATCTATATTTTCTTCCCAGTGCTATCCTTGATTTCTTTAAACATAGGGGAGATTATCAAATATTTTGCAGTTAGTTGTTTACTTTTTTAAATAAGAATTACTTGTTAAAATAAATTGCATGTTAAGAGTTATTATCTTGAGCTACTTTCTCAGTAATAATAGCTACATCAATAAAATAATAATCATAATAATGCCAGCAACAAGAGCACATATTTTCTGCCAGAAATTAAGCTAGATGTGTTGTATAGATTATTCTTTGCCTCACAATAATCTCTTAAAAGAGGTATTAGCATCCATATTTTCAGAAAAAAGAATGAAACATTAGGGTGGTTAAATTATGTACTAAAGTACTCAGTTGGTAAATGGTTCATCCCAAGAGAAAACCTAACTTTGTCTAACTATAAAACCTAAGTTCTTTTACTTAATCATAAATACAAATTAAAATAAACACATTGTACTCACAATGGAAATTATCTTCTGTTACAACAGTCTATTCTATGTCTGGGTACTCTGACATCTTAGATGGCCAATTCATTCTTCTATAAGTGATATTTATACTTGTAGTAAAGGTGAACTGAATCTCTTGCATTTGCTAGAGGTAGGAACATTCAAAAGTATTGCTTAATCAAAGTTTATATCACACTCTGGGATAATTTTCTTTTGCATACGATTTAACTCAATAACAAGAAGCATAAGAAGTTGGGATTTTTCGCAGAGTCATCACTGTTTCAGTCACTTACATGAGTTTTGAGTGATCTCTTATTTTTTTCTTTCTAAAAGTAACCCCAGAAGAAAAGTTTTCCTATTTAGGATGAAAATCTATAGAAACAATAAAAACTAACTTGATTGTCTTATTTAGCATCTGGTCTTCCCACATTCTATCTCAGAAACACAAAATAAGAGAGTATGATCCTTCCCTTTATTCAGAACATAACCAAACAACATAAATCAAAAAGTGTTTTCAATAAACTACTATGCAGGGGAAAGGAAGAATTTCCACATTAAAAAGAAGGTGCATATATGCATGAATAGGCTTGTTTTGTTTACACATTTCTAATATTAACAACTGCTACTAACAAGCTAAGGGGTGAGCTGCTCCAAAGATAAGAAAATTAGCTGAAGGCTCCTAGTGAAACTGTGGCTGACTTAGCATTTTGGATCATGATTTACACTGGAGATGTAAGGTGACCTGCAGTATATATTTCATGCTCTAATTACTCCTGCCTCTGACTTGTCAGCTAATATGATTGTTGAACTTAAAAAGGTCTGCTTCAAAATATGCCTATAATGGAGACTTGACTGATGAGAATGAGATTTGTGATATAACTTTGAAAAGTATGACAGTAAAATGAATGTGACATCTTTCTACAAAAAGAGAAGTAAAGTAGATGTGAATTCAAAAGAAATGCGGAAGAAAAATATGCAAGGGAAAATTGAAATTTAAATCTACAGTGCCTAATAGAATGATTGGAACATATGGGACTTTAATGAATGTTTGAGTAATAAACAAATAAATTCAACATAATAATTAATAGGACTGATCTATTCTCTGAGGGAAAGTTACCCAATGTAGTGAGAAGGATAAGCATGCAAACAAACAATGACTTAGCTCCAGGTTTCTTCTCTGAGAAAATTCCCTTTCCACCTGTCACTCTTTCAATCCTTTTGCAGACATTCTTGACAAAAAAGGTACAGTATAAGCTGAGTGAAGATATAAAAGTTTCAAACACCAAAGCCCTTTTACTTTATGGTGAGATATAAAGGTTAAGCTGGCTTGTAAACTTGCTTTCTCCAATTGAGTGGGTCAGAGGTGATGGAGAGTCAGTTCAAAAATGTCAAGGGGACTTTTGCATTTCTGATTTCTCTTGTACCTTGGTGATCTACAGCAAACATGTCTAGGTTAGCCTACTGAAGAGATGTGGGAGATCACCTGGGAGAGAGCTGAGCCGTCTGGGAGCAGCTGACAGCCAGCCAAACCCAAAGATGTGAAAAAGCCCAGCCACAATCAGCAGAGCCACCTTCCAAGCCCACAGGTATTCACATAGAATACCGAATCAGCCAGGACCCAAAGAACCATCCAACTGACCTATAAACTTGTGAACAATAAAAATAATACTGTTTCTCTTATTTGGGGTTTCCAAGAAGCAAAGCCTGAGACATGGATTTCTAATCAAATGATTCCTAGGGAAATGCTGTTAGGAAAAAGGAAGTATAGGATGCAGCCTAGTGCAAGGGAATTAAGGTAAGTATGGATATCTCGGATCCAAAAGAGAAGACTAAAGCACATATTTGTGCACTGAGAAAAAGCAGGTCATTTCCCACCCCAGTGTAAGTCAGTCATTGGCAGAGGCCTTTCTTCCAAGGGAGATAGGACTGGGGGAGAGGAGTGAGGAGTAGCCTCCAGTGCTAGAAGCCTCTCATTTGGCTGAGGGATGTTCACCTTAAAGGGGGCAACTATGAATTATCAGCCAAAACTCACAAAAGCTGGAGTTTGAGCACACCTGCCATGGAAGAGAATTGTGTTGGGACACCAGCAGCACCTGCTACATTATTTTTAGGAAATAAGTTAAGCAGGGATAACTAATACAATAACCATAATGTTTTAATCGTGTTCTAGGCACTGCTAAAGCTAATATTTATATTTTTAACTATTTCATGCTCAATCAATATTAAGAGTAAGGAGCATAGATTGTTTTTACTATAAATAACAGGAAACTAAGAGAAATTTGTTTTTATTTTTTGCAAAGGAATCATATAATCAAATTATTTTCTGGAAGGAAAATTTTAGTGATATTTGATAGATAAACTGTAATGGGAAGATTCATGTCATAGAAAGACCATGAGGAGGATATAGTGATATTCTGATTAGAGACACAGAGACCCTGAACTAATCTGCATTAAGTAGATTGCTGAGAAAAAAAAAATGAAGACATAGTATCTTAGTTTGCTGGAGCTGCTTAATAAAATACCATAGACTAGGTGGCTAAATAATAGACATTTGGGAAACTGACAAGTACAATATCAAGGTGCTGACAGATTGGATTCCTGGTGGAGAACTGTCTTCCTGGATCATTGCCTTCTGGTTTTGTCCTCACTTGGCAGAGAGAACAATCTCTCTTTCTCTTTCTCTTCTTATAAAGCCACTAATCCCATCATGAGGGTCCCTTCCCCATGACCTCATCTAACCTTAATTGCCTCCAAAGGCCTCATCTCCAATATAGTCACTTTAGGGGTTTGGGTTTCAACATAAGCCTTCTGGGGCAGATACCATTCCGTTCATAGTAACCACTTTGATATGGAAGACTAGGAAGACAAATTTATTGAAAAGAAATCAGAGCCTATCATTTTTAAATTCTTCCTAGATAGCAATATAGTGATGAATAGAAGGACTACAAAAGAAAAAGTTGATTTGAAGGAGAAGATTATAAAGGCATATTTTGAATTTCTGGATTTGAGAGTTTTACAATATCCAGTTAGGAATATATTACAGGCATTTGAAACAAGGTTGTAAAGTTTACATGAGATTATGGAGTTAGAGATTTAGAAATAATTAACTTATTATATATTTTTAAATGAATCTTTTAATTTAGGATGATCATTTTGAAAAGTTGGAAGAAAGTTCTAGAAATTTTTGAAATGTTATGCTCATGCAGCAAAGAAAAAAATAACACTTTTTATTATGAAAAGTCTTTATATGTGCTAAATTCTATTTACATATTTCAAGTTAATGATCTTTTAATCCTCACAAAACATGTTAGGCAAGGTCTAATATTTTTACTTTACCTATGAAAAAAAAAAGAAAAAAAGATTGGAGGGGTTATTTGTCCAAGTTCACAGAGTTATGCGTTGAATGAGCTGAGATCTGAACACAAGCCATGTGGCCCCAAAGCCTGTGTTATTAATGTAGAAAAAAATCATAAACATATTTTCTATGTTGACAGATGTGCATCTAAAATATTATTTTTATATCTGTCCACTCTATAATTATATGCTTGTATGATAGTTTATTGAATCACTCTATTATTCTTTTACTTTGTTTTTCACATTTTTAGAACATATTGTAAACAAGGTTTGGTTAGCATCTTGTTGGTCACTCTTTGATAAACATCTTTTTAATTTTCTCACTTATCTATTTCCTTAAAATATATGCCAGAGGATAGAATTGCGGGTGCATAGGCTTGCAAACTTTTAAAAAGCCTTTCCTACGCAATGTTGTTATACCACAGAAAGATTGTATGAATTTTCCAGTTCTTTGAACGCAATCACTGATTTCATGAAAACAATCTCATTAAGATAATGGTGCAGAACTCAGATTAAACAGGTTTAGGTGTAAACGGCAGTTTGAGTCAAAATGGTGAGGCTGGCTTCTTATATGAAAGATGTTTGGTGATAAGAATAATGATAGCAAATATTACTATATTGTCAAGTATGATTCGAAGTGCGCTTGTATTGTTTTTTCATTTAAGCTACAAACCCTATAAAGCAGATATTATTATTCTCACCATTTTACAAATGAGATTACTGACAAACAGAGAAGATCACATAACCAGAAAATGTTGGAGTTAGGGTTTAAACCCAAGAATTCTTTTCTACAGGGATCACATGTTTAATCTCTTTCATTAACTGTACTGGGACAGAAAGATGATAGGGAAAAGTTCAGAAAGTTGTCTGGGGGCTCTCAAATATTCAAGAAAATATATTGGCTGAGATGAGCAGGAAAAAGAACAATACATAGACAATAAAAGAAAATGGTTGGAGATGATCCCTAAATACACAAAGAACTAGCAGAGTAAAAGTATAGTGAGAAAGCTTCAGAGAAAATAGAGGAAAACATATCTGAGTAGGATAATATATACATATAAATTTATATAAATGAATGAATTTATTTATATAAATCATATAAATTCATAAGTTAAGGGATTTATATAAATTCATATAAAGAGAGAGTAAGGAATTTATATAAATTCATAAATAAATACCATCAATGGTATTTCACCTTGTTTCAACCTGGCAAATAGGCAATTGAGTGTTTTCTTCGTAAACTATGTTTGCAATAAAACATTGATTAAGGTTGCTTTCACCTTCAGTATTGTCCAGGATCAGAAAGATAGTTGAACTAGAGCAAAATTAATGAAATATGCACTATTTAAGCAGTGCATTAGGTAGAAATTGATTATTAAGGCACTAACTTATGAGCTTAAATTAAATAGCTCCACAGACAGCATACAACCTCTGTAAGTACTCATACATTTAACCTTACAACTTATACAGTAAATCAGAAATTATCAAGTTAAAGAGTTTTATTTCTCTCAGAGTAAATAGATTACCAAGAATTGCATGAGGATTGCTTTTCTAATTATCAAAAGAGAGTAAAACTCACTGGTTAATATATGTGAAAGTGTATCTTTAATATTATAAACTAAAATATAAAAGTCTAATCCTCTGCTATAAATTCATTTCTAGATACAGGCATTCCATTTCAAACTGTCTTCCTCATTTCAAACTTTTATCATTATAACACTTAGAATTTGAAAGTTTAGGAAGGAATTAAAACAAATTTCAATAAATAAACAAAAATATGATTATTGTGCTCTTTTTCACTTCATTTAACTAATGAATTTGTTCATTTCTACCTTATATAACTAGTACTTTTTTTCATTTTTTTTCTATAATCCACAGAGAGCAACATTTGTCTTTGATTTCTAAAACTTATATTAAGTCTGGATGTAAGCTTTCATGCTTGCTATAAACATGGCTTAACCTGTATGCATTAGCTGTATAATAGTAAATGGTGTTAAAAGGCTAGTTTATTTGTGGGCCATTTTGTCTATCTCTTCAATTACAAATATTCCTGAGCGTGGCTTTTCATGTAACCATTTATTCAAGAGAATTTGAATTGCCTTAATTGTGCCATGTGTAGTTACAAGTTTTTTGTTTTTGTTAAAGTTATCCCCTAAAAGAATAATGGTATGATATTGTAAGCTATAAAACATAATGTGGTGTGTGTGTATAATGATTTTTAAGCCCGAGTTTTGACTGTGGAAGTTACTTGTTCTAGCCAATAAATGTTCAGGTTCTGTACTTTAGTTGAGAGCGTTACCTATAGGAGCTCAAAAAAAAAAATAAAACCAAGCAAACAAAAAATATGCCACAATCATAAAGGAGGCAATCATTTCCTACTTGAGCTACGATACCAGGGAACTTCTTGACATGAAAGAATAATATCTAAAGAAGCCTCGAGTTATTGAGAGACAGACAGGGATAATGCTTTATTGACTTTGGTCTATTTAAATTGATCCCTGCATTTATCTTAAGTAAAATGAAAGGAAAATCTTCATTTGAAAGTAACGACAGATCTTAAAATTAAAGCTCCAAAATGATATACTACTTCATTGATCGCCAACCTTGATGAAAAATTCCCTTTTGTTTAAGCTAATATTACAGATCTATATCACCTTCCAGTTTTAATTTTCTTCACTTCTATTTTTCAGGTCAATTTCTCATATTAGCAAGAATTTTAGAACCAGTTCTAATATCAGCTTGTACATCTTAGCACTGGCTATAAGCCTGAGAGATTCACGTTTATTGTGTCTTTGGTGTCTCACAATACTTCAAATATTTTATTTAATATATATTTGTTGAATGTCTAGTTTTACTCTGTTGCTATGTAAAACATAAAAAAGGATAAAGTTGAATCAAATAGAACTTTGGGCCTCTTTATTAGAAAAGTAGGCAAAGAAAGGAATGAAACAACGTGTTGTATCTCATAAAGCAGACACATGGACCAACTAGAAAACAAAAAAGAGAGAGTGGTTACATCTGTAAGTCCTCTTGGAAAAGGCCTATAAACAAGACAGGTTAGACCAATTACCTTTAATGTGATTATTGATATGGTTAATTTTAAATTGATCATCTTGATATTTGTCTTCTATTTGTCCCAACTGTTCTTTGTTCCCTTTCTCCTTTTTCTGCCTCCTTCTGAATTCATTGAATATTTTATATGATTTCATTTTATGTCTTCTGTTGGCTTTTTAACTATAACATTTTTTAAGTTGATAGTTGCTTCAGTGTTTATGGTGAACATCTTTAATCTATCACCTTCTACTTTCAAGTGATAGACTGCGTCATTTATAACATAAAAGCCACACAAGAGTATACATCAATTTCTCCCTTCCTAGCACTGATGCTATTGCTCTTTTACATTTTTTTCTTTCTATGTTGTAAAACTCACAATTCATTTTTGTTATTTTTGCTTTAAATTGGCAATTGTCTTTCAGAGAGATTCAATAATGAAAAATGCTGTTTTGTACTTGCCCATACTTTGGTTTGCAGTGCTCTTTATTCTTTTGCTTAGTTCCAGATTTCAAACTGGAATAATTTTCTTTATGCCTTTAACATTTCTTCATGGATTTGGGACATAAATTCATTCTTTTATTTTATGTTTAAAAATGAAATTATTTTTGCTTTCAATATTGAAAATATTTTCACCGGGTATGCCATTCAGAGGTGACTGTTCTTTTTCCTAAGTACTTATAAGATATCGCCAAACTATTTTCCAGTCTGTTTGCTGCCAGTGAGTAACCTATTACTCTGATATCTATTCCTCATAAGTAATGTGTCTTTTTCCCCAGTTTTAAGTTTCTCTATTTATATGGTTCTTAGTGACTTGTTTATAATGTAACTTGATGGAGTTTATCTCATGTTTCTTGAGCTTGAGGTTCATTGAACTTTTGATATATGTGAGTTTATAATTTTCATAAAATTTAGAAATTTGACTATTATTTATTGAGGATTATTTTTGTTGATGTTGTTCTTCTATCTTTCAAGGACTCCTCTTCTATCTTTCAAGGACTGAAATTACTTGTGGATTAGACTACTTGAAGTTGCCCCCCAGTTCACCATTGCTGTGTTCATTTTCTTTTTGATAATTTCTATTAATATTTATTTCTTCAAGTTCTTTCATCTTCATTATGCAGTGTCTATTCTGCTGTTAGTCTCATCTAGTCTAATTTTTTCATCTCAGACCTTAGAATTTTCATCTCTAGAACTCTAATTTGAAACTATTTTATCTCTCCCATAGTCTACTTAATATGTACAATCTTTTGTCTTCTTCAATATATAGTATACAATTATAATAACTCATAAGATTCTTATCTATATTTTTAACATCAGTAACATTTTTTTAGTTTGCTTCAGTTGACAGCTTTTCTCCTCATTGTGGATCATAAATATTTCCTTCCTCTTGCACACCTGGGCATTTTTGAATGCCAGCTACTGATTTTTATTTTGTTAAGTGATGGATATTTTTATTCTGAAAAATATTCTTAAGCTATATTCTGGGTGAAGTTAAGTTTCCTGGGGGTATTCTGATCCTTTTGAGGATAGATAGCTAGATTCTGAGTACTCTTCCTAATACCTCATGAATTATGGAATTTTTCTATTCTGTTTGAGTTCTTGTCACTGTTATAATTCTTTCAAGTGGTTCTTTCTCTGGTCCTGGGTAATTTCCTCCCTTGCATTCATTAGTCATCACTCATCTGAAAACCTGTGGGGGACCCTCTGTTGATCCCTAGAGCTGTCCCTTGATTTAGCTATCTCCTCTCCAGTATTCTGCACTGTAAATCCTAGCCTGCTTATTCTTTCCAGCATCCCAGCTCTCTTTCCTAAATACAGAGAGACTGCTAGACTCCACAAGGATTACCTTTCTTGGCACTGTGGCCTAGAAACTCTCTCCAGACATGAAGTTAGGCTAATTACAAGATTTACCTCATTTGTTTCTTTTCTCTTAAGGATCATTAAGATTTATTGCCTGATGTCCAATGTCTTGAAAACCATTATTTTTTAAAAAATATTTTGTCTGCTTTTTATTTGTTTTAACTGGAAAAATAAATCCAATTCCTATTATTCCATTTTGACCTGAAAAGTAAGTACAGTCTTTATTTTTGAATATACCTTTTATAGATGTATGCTATACAGACATTAGTCAATTCAGTGATTTTTTAATTTCCAGAAAATAAATTACTATAGTGTGCTTTAGAAGCTAAAATACATAGTTTGAATTACGTTTTGAAACAAAGCACTTTTGTTTTAAAATTTTGAGTTCTTTGTTAAATGACTCAGGTTTTAATGAAGCTGAAATAAAAACTAACATTTCTAATATGATTATTACCTTTCTGCGTGCTATAACCAATAATTCCTGCTGCGTGATAGGACTCTGGGCTTCCTATGAAATGATTCTAGCTTAAAATTCTAGATTGCTACATATTAACCCCCAGCTCATGCAATCTCACTGTTTTTTGTTCCTAGGAAGCACATAACTGAGTGGCATCATTCAGGAAACCTCCCTTATCCCAGAGAATGGTTGAAAAGTTTGATCTTAGGCCTGTTAAAATAATTGCTACTTTCAGAAGATGTCAGTGGCAGCTTTATGTCTCTACAAGGACTCAGTAAACCCAGGTGAGAGCTCCTCCAAATGGAAATATATTGTGATATCTCTTGCTTTGTACAGCTATACCTGTGCAGATGTTTCTGTATATTTTCTATTAAAAGTAATATATTTTAAATATGTCCATTTGTACTTTCTGTACAATACCATCTTTTAATGACACCTACACTTTTCATAATTAATAATATCCCTGATATAAAATCTGTAGAGAAATTAAGATATCACTTCTTTAGTACTAATAGTTTAAACGTAAAATTTAAAAGAAACAGTCTTCTTCCAGAATTGGCCTAAAATTGTGAAACGGATAATTTCATACAGAAGAAATCTACAAGAGTGCTTGAAAAAAATCAAGTAATCTACATGCATCAAATCTGGAGGAATTTGAGATATAGTGCAAATAAGGCTCAATGGAAGAAAAGCAATAAGGAGGGAACCCACAATTTCCTTTACTTTAAGTAGAGCGGACGCTGGCAGAAATATAGCAGTACCCACTATTTTGATGAGCT
Organism: Orcinus orca; assembly: GCF_937001465.1. Classification (NCBI taxonomy): domain Eukaryota; kingdom Metazoa; phylum Chordata; class Mammalia; order Artiodactyla; family Delphinidae; genus Orcinus; species Orcinus orca. The sequence goes on from NC_064563.1 coordinate 124,511,003, forward strand.
ACAACCTGCAAATGAGGTTACATTTTAGAACAAGAAATATAGTTCATTGCTTCATGATTTCCATCAATGCTGAGGAAGAAAATACAGAAGCACCTATGACAAGAAATCTAATAATAATATTAAGAATAACTAACACTTATATGGACTAACCATATTCCAGGAACTTTTCAAATTTTGTAATGCATATAATCCCATTTGACCCTCAAATAACCCTATGAAATAGGTATTATTGTTATTATTATCAGAGTCAGACTCAATCAATTGTTTGATTACAGTGGATCTTATCAGAAAATGGGCCCTTTTTCTTCATGGGAATCTATGTGAATGACTCAGATAGTTCAACCAGCAACTGTAATCTGTTTCCACAGCTGATGACCCCAAAGAGGGGAGACTTTTAATCTAGTAGTTTTCCACGTGATGGACCAAACATCTAGGTCATAAGCAAAAGAGCAACAGTCAGAGTTCTTACTTCTAAACAGAATGACCTTGTCTGGTGTAGGATCTTTAGAGCTGGGAATTAGCCTAAACAGCTGCAGCATTCTAGCAGACATTTGGTTTCTTTCTTTTAATAAATTTATTTATTTTATTTACTTATTTTTGGCTCTGTTGGGTCTTTGTTGCTGTGTGTGGGCTTTCTCTAGTTGAGGCGAGTGAGGGTTACTCTTTGTTACAGTGTGCGGGCTTCTCATTGTGGTGGCTCCTCTTGCTGTGGAGCACGGGCTCTAGGTGAGTGGGCTTCAGTAGTTGTGGCATGCAGGCTCAGTAGTTGTGGCTCTTGGGCTCTAGAGCGCAGACTCAGTAGTTGTAGCGCACAGACTTAGTTGCTCCACAGCATGTGGGATCATCCAGGACCAGGGATCAATCCCATATCCCCTGCATTGGCAGACAGATTCTCAACCACTGCACCACGAGGGAAGCCCCATCTGGTTTCTTTTTAGCTGAACTGTCAGTGAACCAGGCCTAGGCATCTTGGGGAACCTCTATGAATCAAACACCCTGGTGACAGTAGCTTTGCTTCAAGAGGTGGAGTGGGACAGAAAGGCTCTGTACAACCAAGCTATAGCTGTTAGCTTTTCATGTAAAGCCAAGATGTAACTGGGGCCAGTAGCTGTGTTTTTTAATATACCACTTCTATTTTGGGGCCCTTCATACCGTGATAATCATTGGGTCCCAGTAGACCCACAACAAAATGTAGATATCAGACCAGAGTGTCATATGGCCTCTATGGATGAGGCATTTATTTTCAACAACAGCCCAGTAGCATGCTAATACCTACTCCTCCAAAGAGGTGTACTTGGAAGTTGTATCAGGGAGACTTTAAGTTCAAAACTCCAAGGAGCACCTCTGGGTAGAGACTATCTCCCTTTTCCAGAGGTTCCAATCAACAAAATCATCAGTCACAGAGGCTATTCTGTCTTTTTGCCCAAAATGGCCAACAAGGGGCTAGGCCTTCTTTTTGGTGGCAGGGGTCTGAAGAGACAGCACTTTTTCCTTTACTTCCAGATGGATAATCATGAATCTCCCCACATAGTCCAAAAACACTTTTGGTACTTATCAAAGGAATAGTTTTTCTTTGTTTGTTTGTTTGTTTTTTTGCAGTATGCGGGCCTCTCACTGTTGTGGCCTCTCCCGTTGCAGAGCACAGGCTCCGGACGCATAGGCTCAGCGGCCATGGCTCACGAGCCCAGCCGCTCTGCGGCATGTGGGATCTTCCCGGACCGGAGCACGAACCCGTGCCCCCTGCATCGGCAGGCGGACTCTCAACCACTGCCAGCAGGGAAGCCCAGGAATAGGTTTTATCAGCTACCCTGCTGACAGAGATATGATAACAGGACAATTGAGACTCCTGCTTTTGACCTACCGTACACAGACATCATCTGTATAAGGAAAGCATTGGACATAAGATGACAAAGGATCTCATGCTAAATTATGCCCCACCCACTGGTGGTAAACGCTATGGAAGTTTGTCTCCCTAGTCTTTCTCTACTTACAGCTCTTCCTTGATCAGGCTGATTGTCTGGCACTTGTGGCATGGGGAAGTTCAAGTAACCCATCAATTCCTACCATACATGCAGGTGTAGAAGCAACAAAAACATTGCATTTAATTAGCCTAAAGGGTCCCACCTAAGGTCATGTTAATTTTCTTTTCCCACAGTGAACCTTGCTGAATCCCAACAGTTGAATCCAGAAGTCTCCTCCTCACACAAGTCTGGGTAGGATGGAGATTTGGGCACCTGCATCTAACAGAGCCAAAAAGTTTGCATCTCTCCTTCCCCCCAAATTATTTTCCCAAATTATATCCACAGAATACTCAGCCTCTTTTCTCAAAGCAGCTGAGAGGGGGCAAGAAGAGAGAAAACAGCTTTCTACCAGTAAGTCACAGTTACTTTCCATGTCAAGCAGACAGATGACTCAATCAAATTTCCACTGTTTTCAGTTTACTCAAAGCCTTGTGTACCAGCTTTGGGACTCCTTGACTCATCCACTTCCTGCCTAGAGGAGTAAACAACAAGCAAAAGACTCATTTGCGTAGCTTGTTTCAAGCGTACTTCCCACTCTCCATCAATTAAAAGTTGAGGGATTGCCCTTAACTGCACCCCACCACTTCTTGCCTACAACTTGAGAACATTTGCTACTAGTCCTGGAAAGTATTCTCATGTCCCTTAACCTGGCCACATAAGATCCTTTTACTTTCTTCTTTTAGAAAGCCATGTCTCTGTTGGTAATCCATCCTCCAATTGTCTCCAAAATTGTCACAAAATGTCTGGGACTTTGCCCTACTTACAAGCTAATGTTAGGCTATCACAATTATATAGATACTGGAAGAAGACATGAGTCTCCTGTGTCAGTATCAGCTTCAGATTTGCTTTGGTTCCCCTTGTCTCACAAATCCCAAGAAAAAGGTACAGAAGTAAGCACATGTAGATGCTGCACTCAGTGAGCTGGTGTCATAGCTGAGAGACTCCAAGCTGAGGAAACCCCCAATTTTATAAAGGGGACTACAAGCAAACCTACCTAACCTGTGACCCAGAGAGATACATTGTCCTTATTATCTTAGGAAATAATTCTGCCCTCTGGCCCTCAGTCTTACAAGAGTTTTTGCATTGCAAACAAGGCTTTATCTTCCAAGTGTTTTGCTATTAAAAAATACCTTGAAAAGATTGTCTTGAACAAAAACTGCCATAGATGTACAGAAACACCATGAGAATTGCCCCCCAAAGTAATATTTTCCATCTTCTTTTTCCAATAAGTGCCTCCAGGAAAGAGAAGGCAAAAGGGAATAGACCTCTGGGCAATATTATAGGGACACCCTTCCCCACCTCAAATGGAGAAGCCATATTTTTATATGTACTGGAACTTTAAGAGACAATTATCAGTCTGTACAAAATATTTTTATAGTAAAAATAACTATAAAATTATTGGTTTTAGAATAAAAAGAAATGATTTTTTGTAAATCCATAGAATGTCATCTTTGCAAAGACTATTTAACTGTATGTATTTGTTTATACTTTAGATATTTGTGTTCCCTGTAGTTCCAGTGTAGCCTGTGTCTTACTGTGTACTGACAAAATAATGAAAGAGAAATTAAAGACACTGGAGGATTTACTGAATATCTGATTATGATAAATTGTAGGTACATTTTATAGAGATATTAAAACATCAGTGTGAAAGTAAAATACAGGTATCTGATTATTTCATGAACATCACAATATTATGGATGGGAATAAAATAGAAAATATTTAACATGAAAAAAGAAAAAAAATCCACTATTTATGACATCTGTAAGTCTCCAGAAGTTGGCGGAAGTAACAGAGATAAGGAATTTTGTTAAGGTTTATATGGGGAATATATCTTTTAAACTATGCACGCATTCTCACTCATTGCATGTAATGAGTAATGTTAATTATGAAAATTATACTAAGGATGTGAACAGTATGCAGCCAGACAGGGAAAAAACAAAAGAAAAGAAAATATAAAGCAATATTGAAGAATCACTGACTGGCATCTGACATTGAAGAATAAAATACAACATTTAAAATGTGTATTGGCTTCTCTTCACTTTGAAAACTGGATTCAGTGGTGCCATTGTGATCAGGGCTGAGAAGGACTCAAGAACTGAGGAAAACTACTGCCTTTGGTTTCCAAGATGTAAGCAACAAATGTCTTTTAACTTTTGGCAACTCCAATGCTTGCTTTATTGTAAAATCTCAAAGGCTGATAAAATAGGAAACAGAAGTATACTTTGACTTTGTAGTTGACAAACCTGTGAATGGGAAAATATGTTTGCATGCTGCCTAAGATTGCTTGGTATTCCTCATGGCAAAGTCAATCCCTTCCCCAATTAATCCCAAGCATCAAGCATTACCATCAGCAAATTTTACCTCAGTGCCAAAAATAGGTACTAAAATGGAGAATTTATCATCTCTTCTTCCTTTCGCCACTAAATAATTATCCTGACTTTGACACTCTCCTTTTTTCTTATATCTTAATATAATAAGAAAGATAGAAGGACCAGAAAGAGAAATTCAATTAATGTTTCTTTCCCTGGAGTGGGGGCTTGGGAAGTGGAGATTTGTATGACTATGGGTATTACTCATTACCTCTAAATATAAATGTTAATCCTTGCATCTGATCTTTCTAAAACTCTATAAAACCTTCCTAACACTATTTAATTTTAATAAGATGTTTACTCAAAATGATTCGTCTAATTCCAAATGTGACAAAATAAACCTGAAATGCCTTGGAAAAATCAAATACAGTTATCTCTCCAGTTGCTTCAGGAAAGTAATAGCAATAACTGCTATAAAGAACAAAATAGTCATTCAGTAAATAGTCAGTTAGTATATACATATTTAGAGTTTATTTTGTGATAGACTATAATATGTGTTTGCAATATACCAATGATCAAAGACAAAGTTCTGCCTTAAGGAGTCAATATTCTGATAAGTTAAGATAACATATGATGGAGGGTGGAGTCAAGATGGCAGTGTGGGAAGACGTGGAGTTTGCATCTCCCCTCAACTAGGGCACCTGCCGGATGATGGTGGGGGACCTTGACACCCAAGGAGATGGGAGGAAGCCCCAAGCAAACTGGTAGGATGTGGGGGGACTGAGGAGGGAGAAGAAGTGGAGGCCAGACAGGACCAGAGTCCCTGAGGGGTAGCTGAGGGGGGATGCTCAGGGGCTTGGATCAGGTGGGAGCATGCCCAGCATATCCCCAATCCAATCAGCTGGGGAAGTCTGCCCGGCTCTTGGACCAGGTCCTACACCCCCAGAGGCCCAGAGGAGGATGTTTGCCATCCCCACTCAGGTCCAGGAAGCTTGATGGGCTCCCAGCTGGGGTCCCCCACTCCCTGAGACCAGAGGCAGGAGGCACGCCTGGACCCCTTCTATTCAGTTGAGCCTAAGCCCCACCTCCCCACACCCTCAGGGCCTTTTCCAGCCCTGTAGGTCCTAAGCATAGGCTCTGCCCACCACCCAAACCCCGACCCTGCTTAGGCCCTGCCCTCTACAGCCAAGGCCTTTTCCACCTTTTTTTTTTTACTATTGTGGTTCTGTTTTACCTTCCGGTTGTTGTTTCATCTATATTTTTATTTTTATATTCTTTTCAACATATCTGTTAGTTTCCTAGTCTAATATTATTATATTTTTTACTTTGTTATTGTTCTCTTTTTGTTTTTTGCCATGCTGTGCAGCTTGCAGGATCTTGGTTCATGAGCCGAGGGTCAGGCCAAAGCTCCTGTGGTGGGAGCTCCGAGTCTGAACCACTGGACTAACAGAGAACCTCCGACGCCAGGGAATATTCATTAGAGTGTGGTCTCCCAGAGGTCCTCATCTTGGCACCAAGACCCAGCTTTACCCACAGCCTACTAACTCCAGTGTTGGAAGTCTCAGGCCAAACAACTAGTAAGACAGGAACATAATCCCACTCATTAAAAAAAAAAAATGAGAGGGCAAAAAATAAGTCACAGATGAAGGAGCAAGGTAAAATCCTACAGGACCAAATAAACGAAGAGGAAATAGGCAATCTACCTGAGAAAGAATTTAGAGTAATGATAGTAAAGATGATCCAGGATCTTGGATATAGAATGGAGACACAGATTGAGAAAATACAAGAAATGTTTAACAAAGATCTAGAAGAACTAAAGAACAGACAAAAAGAGATGAACAGGACAATTACTTAAATGAAAAATAACTAGAATAAATCAATAACTGAATAACGGAGGCAGAAGAATGAATAAGTGAGCTGGAAGACAAAATGGTGAAAATAACTGCTGAGGAGCAGATAAAGAAAAAAGAATGAAAATAATTGAAGACAATCTCAGAGACCTCTGAGACAAAACTAAATGCACCAACATTCAAATTATAGGGATCCCAGAAGGAGAAGAGAGAGAGAAAGGACACAAGAAAATATTTGAAGAGATTATAGTGGAAATCTTCCCTAACATGGAAAAGGAAATAGTCACACAAATCCAGGAAGCACAGAGAGCCCCATACAGGATAAACCCTAGGAAAAACACATCAAGACATATATTAGTCAAACTAACAAAAATTAAATTCAAAGAAAAAAATACTAAAAGCAGCAAGGGTAAAACAAAAAATAATATACAAAGGAAACCCCATTAAGGCAGCTGATTCTTCAGCAGAGACTCTGAAGGCCAGAAGGGAGTGGCAGGATATACTTAAAGAGATGACAGAGGAAAACCTATGACGAAGATTACTCTACCCAGTAAGGATCTCATTCAGATTCGACAAAGAAATCAAAAGCTTTTCAGACAAGCAAAAGCTAAGAGAATTCAGCACCTCCAAACCAGCTTTACAAGGAAAGCTAAAGAAATTTCTCTAGGTTGGAAACACAAGAGAAGAAAAAAAGCCACAAAAACAAACCCAAAACAATTAAGAAAACAGTAATAGGAACATACACATTGATAATAACCTTGAATGAAATGGATTACATGCTCCAACCCAAAGACACAGACTGGCTGAATGCTTACAAAATCAAGACCCATATATAAACTGTCAACAAGAGACCCACTTCAGACCTAGGGACACATACAGACTGAAAGTGAAGGGATGGAAAAGATACTCCATACAAATGGAAATCAAAAGAAAGCTGGAGTAGCAATACTTGTATCAGATAAAATGGACTTTAAGATAAAGACTATTTCAAGAGATAAGGAAGGACACTACATAATGATCAAGGGATCACTCTAAGAAGAAGATATAACAGTTATAAATATTTATGCACCCAACATAAGAGCACCTAAATACATAAGGCAAATGCTAACAGCCATAAAAGGGGAAATCAACAGTAACACAATAATAGTAGGGGGCTTTTTAACACCCGACTTACACCAAGGGACAGATCATCCAAACAGAAAATAAAAAAACACAAACTTTAAATGACACAATAGACCAGACAGATTTAATTGATATTTATAGAACATTCCACCTGAAAGTGGCAGAATACACTTTCTTTTCAAATGCACATGGAATATTCTCCATGTGCAGGATAGATCACATCTTGGGTCACAAATCAAACCTCAGAAAATTTAAGAAAAGTGAAATCATATCAAGCATCTTTTCTGACCACAACGCTATGAGATTGGAAATCAATTATAGGAAAAAAACTGTAAAAAACACAAATACATAGAGGCTAAACAGTGTGCTACTAAATAACCAAGAGATCACTGAAGAAATCAAAGAATAAATTAAAAAATATATAAAAACAAATGACAATGAAAACACGATGACCCAAAACCTATGGGATGCAGCAAACACAGTTCTAAGAGGAAAGTTTACAGCAATTCAATCTCACCTCAAGAAACAGGAAACACCTCAAATAAACAACCTAACCTTACACCTAAAGCAACTAGAGAAAGAAGAACAAGGAAAACCCAAAGTCAGTAGAAGGAAAGAAATCAGAAAGATCAGAGCAGAAATAAATGAAATAGAAATGAAGAAAACAATAGCAAAATCAATAAAACTAAAATCTGGTTCTGTGAGAAGATAAACATAATTGATAAACCTTTAGCCAAACTCATCAAGAAAAGAAGGGAGAGGACGCAAATCAATAAAATTAGAAATGAAAAAGGAGAAATCACAACTGACACTGCAGAAATACAAAGGATTAAAAGAGATTACTACAAACAACTATATGTCAATAAAATGGACAACTGTGAAGAAATGGACAAATTCTTGGAAAGGTACAATTTTCCAAGATGGAACCAGGAAGAATTAGAAAATATAAACAAACCTACCACAAGTAATGATATTGAAACTGTAAATTAAAATATTCCAACAGAAGGCTTCCCTGGTGGCGCAGTGGTTGAGAGTCTGCCTGCCGATGCAGGGGACACAGGTTCGTGCCCCGGTCCAGGAAGATCCCACATGCCGTGGAGTGGCTGGGCCCGTGAGCCATGGCTGCTGAGCCTGCACGTCCAGAGCCTGTGCTCCGCAATGGGAGAGGCCACAACAGTGAGAGGCCCGTGTACTGAAAAAATATATATTCCAACAGAAACTGAGTTATTTGTAGTGAGGTAGATAGACATAGAGACTGTCATACAGAGTGAAGTAAGTCAGAAATAGAAAAACAAATGCCATATGCTAAGACATATATTGAAGCTAAAAAAAAAAAAATCGCTCTGTAGACCCTAGGGGAAGGACAGGTATAAAGACGCAGACATAGAGAATGGACTTGAGGACACAGTGAGGGGGAAGGGTAAAATGGGACAAAGTGAGAGAGTGGCATGGACATATACACACTACCAAATGTAAAATAGGTAGCTAGTAGGAAACAGCAGCATAGCACAGGGAGATCAGCTCGGTGCTTTGTGACTACCCAGAGAGGTGGGATAGGGAGAATGGAAGGGAGACGCAACAGGGAGGAGATATGGGGATATATGTATATATATATAGCTGATTCACTTTGTTATAAATCAGAAACTACCACACCATTGTAAAGTGATTATACTTCAATAAAGATGTTTATATATATACATATATATATATATATATATATATATATATATATATATATATATTCCAACAAACAAAAGTTCAGGACCAGATGGCTTCACAGGTGAATTCTATCAAACATTTAGAGAAGAGCTAACACTGATCCTTCTAAAACTCTTCCAAAACACTGCAGAGGGAAGATCACTCCCAAATTCATTCTATGAAGCCACCATCACCCTTATACCAAAACCAGAAAAAGATATCACAAAAAAAGAAAATTATAGACCAATATCACTGATGAACATAGATGCAAAAATCCTGAACAAAATACTAGCAGACAGAATCGAACAACATATTAAAAGGATCATAGACCATGATCAAGTGGAATTTATCCCAGGGATGCAAAGATTCTTCAGTATATGCAAATCAATCAATGTGATACACCATATTAACAAATTAAGGAATAAAAACCACATGGACATCTCAATAGATGCCGAAAGGCTTTTGACAAAATTCAATACCCATTTATGACAAAAAACTCTCCAGAAAATAGGCATAGAGGGAACCTACCTCAACATAATAAAGGCCATATATGACAAACCCACAGCCAACATTGTCCTCAATGGTGAAAAGCTGAAACCATTTCCACTAAGATCAGGAACAAGACAAGGATGTCTACCTTAACCACTCTAATTCAACATAGTTTTGGAAGTCCTAGCCATGGCAATCAGAGAAGAAAAGGAAATAAAAAGAATCCAAATTGGAAAAGAAGAAGTAAAATTATCACTGTTTGCAGATGACATGATACTATACATAGAAAATCCTGAAGATGCCACCATAAAACTACTAGAACTAATTAATGAATTTGGTAAGGTTACAGGATACATTATTAATGCACAGAAATCTCTTGCATCCCTATAAAGCAGCAATGAGAAATCAGAAAGAGAAATTAAGGAAACAATCCGGTTTACCATTGCAAAAAAAAAGAATAAAATACATAGGAATAAACCTACCTAAGGAGGCGAAAGACTTGTACTCAGAAAACTATAAAACAGTGATGAAGGAAATCAAAGATGATATAAACAGATGGAGAAATATACCACATTCTTGGATTGGAAGAATCAATGTTGGGAAAATGACTATACTAACAAAACAATCTACAGATTCAATGCAATCCCTATCAAATTACCAATGGCATTCTTCACAGAATTAGAACAAAAAAATTTACAATTCATATGGAAACACAAAAGACCCCAAATAGCCAAAGCAATCTTCAGAAAGAAAAATGTAGCTGGAGGAATCAGGCTCCCCAACTTCAAACTTTACTACAAAGCTACAGTAATCAAGACTGTATGGTACTGGAACAGAAATATAGATCTATATAGAAATATACAGGATACAGGATAGAAAGTCCAGAGATAAACCCACGGACATGTGGTCACCTTATCTTTGTTAAAAGAGGCAAGAACATACAATGGAGAAAAGACAGCTGCTTCAATAAGTGGTGCTGGGAAAACTGCACAGCTATATGTAAAACAATGAAATTAGAATACTCCCTAACACCATACACAAAAATAAACTCCAAATGGATTAAAGACCTAAATATAAGACCAGACACCATAAGACTCTTAGGGGAAACACTCTTTGACATAAACCACAGCAATATCTTTTTTGACCCATCTCCTAGAGTAATGAAAATAAAAACAAAAATAAACATATGAGACCTAATTAAACTTAAAAGTTTTTGCACAGCAAAGGAAACAATAAACAACATGAAAAGACAACCATCAGAATGGGAGAAAATATTTGCAAATGAAACAACAGACAAAGGATTAATCTCCAAAATATACAAACAGGTCATGAAGCTGAATATCAAAAAAAAAAAAAAAAAAAATCCAGTTAAAAAATAGGCAGAAGACCTAAACCGACATTTCACTAAAGAAGAATACAGATGGCCAAGAGGCATGTGAAAATATGCTCAACATCACTAATTATTAGAGAAATACAAATCAAAAGTACAATGAGGTATCACCTCACACCACTCAGAATAGCCATTATCAAAAAATGTAGAAACAATAATGCTGGAAAAGGTGTGGTGAAAAGGGAACCCTCCTGCACTGCTAGTGGGAATGTAAATTGATACAACCATTATGGAGAACAGTATGGAGGCTCCTTAAAAAACTAAAAATAGAACTACCATATGACCCAGCCATCCCACTACTGGGCATATACCCTGAGAAAACCATAATTCAAAAAGAGACATGTACCACCATGTTCACTGCAGAACTATTTACAATAGCCAGGACATGGAAGCAACCTAAATGTCCATCGACAGATGAATGGATATAGAAGATGTGGCACATATATATAACGGAATATTACCCATAAAAAGAAACGAAATTGAGTTATTTGTAGTGAGGTGGAGGGACTTAGAGTCTGTCATACAGAGTGAAGTAAGTCAGAAGGAGAATAACAAATACCATATGCCAACTCATATATATGGAATCTAAAAAAAAGTAAAATAAATAAGGTACTGATGAACCTAGTGGCAGGGCAGAGATAAAGACAGACATAGAGAATGGGCTTGTGGTCACTGGTGGGGAGGGGGAAGCTGGGCAAAGTAAGAGTAACATCGACATATATACACTATCAATGTAAAATAGACAGCTAGTGGGAAACAGGGGCATAGCACAGGGAGATTAACTTGGTGATTTGCGATGACCTAGAGGCGTGGGATAGTGAGGGTGGGAGGGAGGTGCAAGAGGGAGGGGATATGGGAATATATGAATGTATATGGCTGATTCACTTTGTTGTACAGCAGAAACTAACACAGCATTGTGAAGCAATTATACTCCAATAAAGATGTAAAAAAAAAAAATGATAATATGTGGTACATAATCTGTGTTAAACCCATGCTTTATACTTTTCCTGATATGTGGCAAAAAATAAAACTTTTGTAATTAAATATTACATTGAAAAAGTAAAGCAAAAAAGTCTTAGTTATTATTTCACATAATCTTCATTTTTACTCATTTAAATAAATTTTAGGACCAATTGACTTATGTATATTTTAAGAAAAATTGGAGGTTTAGAAATAGAAATTACATGTTTGGCAGTATTATACATTACAGAATTCATTTAAATTAATGGTAGCATGAAATCAAGGTGTAAAGGAAAAACAAACCCCACAGTAGCAATTATTCCTCACATTAATGGAAATACAAATGTAATATAATTGGAACTCTCAGCTGTGACTCACTCTTTCTTTAAACATCTTTATTGAGATATAATTCATGTACCATAAAGTTCACTCATTTATAGTGTACAATTCAGTGATTATTTGTCTATTCACAGAGTTGAACAACTAGCACTACAATCTAATTTTAGAACATTTCTGTCATTTTGAAAAGAAACACATATTCATTAGCAGTCAATCTTATCCCCTCCATTTTCATTCTCCTACTATGTAGGCAGCCACTAATTTACTTTCTGTCTCAGTGATCTTGCCTATTTTGGACATTTCATGTGAAAGGAGTCATGCAATATTTTGTCTTTTGTGACTGTTTTCTTTCACTTCTAAGTTATTCATAAGAAGTTCTAAAGTAACTAAAGTGATGTCAACTATATAAAATATATAAATATATATTTATATGTAAATATAAATGTTTAAATTCTTTCTGTAGGTTAAGAATACAGATGTGAGATCATGTCTTTTGGGGTGAAATTCAGAAATTATATGCCTATAGACACAAGGAATGAGCTTTGTATAACATTCCAAAAACAATGCCAGGATGAATCTCAAGAATACCCTGGTTGCTGCAATCCACATGCATGTAAGCAAAATTCCTGTGTAAGTAAATTTGCTTGAAGCCCCTCAATTCTCTTTTATTATAGCTTCCATTCTTGACTTCACTCTTTCCAAAAGGCACAGATGAGCTCAGCATCCAGAACAGTGGAGGAAACAAAATATGAATGAAGTACAAATATTTTAATTTACTTAAACTTCTTATATTACTTAATTCCTCTTTTCCATGAAACTCCAAAAAAAACTCAGTTGAGGTAGCATACCCGGATTAACTAATTTAATTTTTAGGTTATATATTGTGCATAGGCTTAAGCTTTCCAATTATATTTATAATTAGGATTTTTTTAAGGATGAATTGGTGAAGATGGAAGAGACATAGATTATTTATTCAACACTTTATTATTGTTTACTATGTGCCAAGTTTTTGTACACATAGAGGTTTTGTTGGTGGACAAACTAAAAGTATTATCCTCTTAGAAATTTTCTAATCAAGAAAAATATAAAACTGAGCAAGAGCTAGAGATAGTTTGAGGTAATTATCCTCATAGGGTAAGAAAAGAGTATCCCATGAGTAGACAAATTAGTCTGGTAGGAGTGCTGAAAAGTTCCCACAATATGTGTACAGAACTGTGTATTGTGAAGGAGTTTAACCTTTAGGAAAATTTTCTGGAAATAGATATTTTTTCTTATCTGGGAGATGGTGACAATGACAGAGCATTTCTTAACTTTCTACTGCCTAGAAAGTGTTTCTGATATGTAAGTAAATTGTTATATAAAAGCTGTAAATTATCTCATTTCATTTGATAGCCACCATCATTGACTTTCAGAAGTATTTGTTAATAAGCAAAGGGCATTTTGAATTAAACATGGGAGTTTGAACAAATTTGTGTTTTTTTTCCCATTTTCACTTTAAAAGTAAATTTAAAACATTAAAAAGTGATATAAAAGGACAAAGGAATGGGAGAGATGATAACAGAATTACACTGTCCATTTAGATCACAGAAAGAGGTCAGTTGGGGACTAAAGACTTATTTCTGAGAGAAAGAATCCTAGAAGCTGTGAAATTGGAAACAATAGGCCAGTGCAGGACAGATATTAGACACTAGTCTTATGAATGAAAGTCTGTACTTTAAATGACAAAACACATTCTATCCCATTTAGGATCCCAAGAGTTGGCATTCAGGTTTATAAACTCAAAGGAAGAGTTTGGAAATAATTGACGCAAGAGAAAAGATCTATAGATACAGGCATCTGAGACTTGATTAGCTACCTAATCACCACATAAACTCACAAGTATTAAAGCAGCCTCTGTATTTCCAATCAGTTTTTAGTGACTTGTTCCTAAACATAAGCAGAGAACTAAGAATTATCATGCACTTCAGGAAAACCTCTATCATAAAAAGCCATAGTTAAAACAAATAAAATGGGGGAAAACAACTCAAAAGGAAGAGAAAATGGTGCCAACAGAAGTCTCAAAAAAAAATAAAAGCACTCATATATTGAAATAGAAAATACATTATATTATTTAAATAAATGAAGGCTATAAATAAAAAATATTCTTCAGAAATTAAAGAGCACTAGGAAAATTTTTTAAAACAATAGCTTTTTTTTAATGATTAAAAAGCTTTGGAGATTTAAGCCTACCCCCTTGGAGTTCTGAACCAATTGAAAAATTGATAGAAAAGAGTAGCACAGATAAGAAAGAAAATTATTACTTTTATTATTAATAATGCTGATATTGAAGAATGTGACACATTGGTGGGCAAGTCAAATTTGTTAAGCCAAACACCACACTGAGACGGAATTACTCATCTCACCACTGGTAGCACTGGAAAAGTGAGGCTTCACTGCTGGAGGAAGGCTGAGCATTAGCTAAAAACATTTGTGGTACGAAGGAACAAAACGTAGGAAATCTATCCTCCCTTAGTGAAACTCACTGACAAGAACAAAGAGGGGAAAGAGACTGGTGAGCCAGGTCCCATTTATCCTTCCAACTCAGATTAAATGACCCTTGCTGTCTGGGACAAAAGGATGAAGTAAGGCACAAATAAATGGAGTAAGATGCTAGTGGGCATCTCTATAAGGAAGCAAATCACTGACCAATTATTTATGTATCCACCTGGGATCACAGGTAGACTGTGTATTTTTTGGAAGCAGATGGCTCTGACATTCAACAGAGTGGTGCATCCATTGCATTAACGGCAAGCCAAAAGTTTACACCATGTTCCACGTCCCACTCAAATTATGTCCACTGCTCAAGATGTCAACTGAGAAGCTGTGCAAAAAGATCAAAGGACATCATAAAGACACTTCAATAATAAACTGCTATCAACATAAAGATGCCACAAATTTTAACAGAAACGACCTCTCATTATAAAATTTTATGGAAATATTAAGCCCAAAGATTAAACTCTTTGGCAAGTTACTGTCCAAAGTTATTTTTAAAAACCCTAAGGTAGGGGGACCTTCAAGATGGCAGAGGAGTAAGACGTGAAGATCAACTTCCTCCCCACAAATATGTCAGAAATACATCTACATGTTGAATAATTCCTACAGAACACCTACTGAAGGCTGGCAGAAGACCTCAGACTTCCCAAAAGGCAAGAAACTCCCCACGTACCTGGGTAGGGCAAAAGGAAAAACAGACACAAAAGAATAGGGACAAGACCTGCATCTCTGGGAGGGAGCTGTGAAGGAGGAAAAGTTTCCACACACTAGGAAGCTCCTCCACTGGCAGAGATGGGAGTGGGGGAGGGGGGAGCTTTGGAGCCACAGAGGAGAGCACAGCAACAGGGATGAAGAGGGCAAAGCGGAGAGATTCCCGCACAGAGTATTTGTGCCGACCAACACTCACCAGCCCAAGAGGCTTGTCTGCTCACCCACCGGGACAGGTGGGGGCCGGGAGCTGAGGCACGGGCTTCGGAGGTTGGAACTCAGGGAGACGACTGGAGTTGGCTGCATGAACACAGCCTGAAGGGGGCTAGTGCACCACAGCTAGCTGGCAGGGAGTCCGGGAAAAAGCCTGGAGCTGCCTAAGAGACCATTGTTTTGGGGTGTGCTAGTAAAGGGGATTCAGAGCACCGCCTAAACGAGCTCAAGAGAAGGTCGTGGGGCACTGCTATCAGTGCGGACACCAGAGATGAGTATGAAACGCTATGGCTGCTGCTGCAGCCACCAAGAAGCCTGTGTGTAAGCACAGGTCACTCTCCACACCTCCCCTCACAGGGGTCTGTGCAGCCACTGCCAGTGTCCCGTGATCCAGGGACAACTTCCTCCAGAGAACACATGGTGCGCCTCAGGCTGGTGCAATGTCACGCCGGCCTCTGCCACCCCAGGCTTGCCCCGCATTCTGTACCCCTACCTCTCCCCAGCCTGAGTGAGCCAGAGCCCCCTAATAAGCTGCTATTTTAACCCCATCCTGTCTTGGCGAAGAAGAGATGCCCTCAGGCGAGCTACATGCAGAAGCAGGGCCAAATCCAAAGCTGAACCGCAGGAGCTGTGCGAACAAAGAAGAGAAAGGGAAATCTCTCCCAGCAGCCTCAGGAGCAGTGGATTAAATCTCCACAGTCAACCCAATGCAGGCTGCATCTGTGGAATACCTAAATAAACAACAAATCATCCCAAAATTGATGTGGTGGAATTTGGGAGCAACTGTAGACTTGGGGTTTGCTTTCTGCATCTAATTTGCTTCTAGCTTTATGTTTATGTTAGTTTAATATTTAGAGCTTATTATCATTGGTAGATTTGTTTATTGATTTGGTTGCTCTCTTAATTTATATATATATATATATATTTTTTCCTTTTTCTCTCTTTATGAGTGTGTTTATGCTTCTTTGTGTGATTTTTTTCTGTATAGTTTTGCTTTTACCATTTGTCCTAAGGTTCTGTCCGTCTTTTTTTTTTTTTTTTAGCATAGTTTTTAGCGCTTGTTATCAGTGGTAGATTTGTTTTTTGGTTGGTTGCTGTCTTCTTTCTTTCTTCTTTTTTTATTACTTTTAAGTTTTTTTAATTTTTAATAATATTTTTTATTTTAATAACTTAATTTTATTAATTAATTAAGTTATTTATTTATTTATTTTTTCTTCTGAGCCAAGTGGCTGACAGGGTCTTGGTGCTCCAGCCAGGTGTCAGGCCTAAATCTCTGAGGTAGGAGAGCCAAGTTCAGGACACTGATCCACCAGAGACCTCCCAGCCCCACATAATACCAAACAGTGAAAGCTCTCCCAGAGATCTCCATCTCAAAGCTAAGACCCAGCTTTGCTCAACAACCAGCAAGCTACAGTGCTTGAAACCCTATGCCAAAAATCTAGCAAGACAGGAACACAACCCTACCTGTTAGCAGAGAGGCTGTCTAAAATCATAATAAGTTCACAGACACCCCAAAGCACATCACCGGATGCGCTGATGCCCGCCAGAAAGACAAGATCCAGCCTCATCCAGCAGAATACAGGCACCAGTCATCTCCACCAGGAAGCCTGCACAACCCATGAACCAACCTTACCCACTGGGGGCAGACACCAGAGAATACCAGGAACTACAAACCTGCAGCCTGCAAAATGGAGGTCCCAAACACAGTAAGTTAAGTAAAATGAGAAGACAGAGAAACACAAAGCAGATGAAGGAGCAAGGCAAAAACCCCACAGACCAAACAAATGAAGATGAAATAGGCAGTCCTTTTGAAAAAGAATTCAGAGTAATGATAGTAAAGATGATCCAAAATCTTGGAAATAGAAAGGAGAAAATACAAGAAACGTTTAACAAGGAGTTAGAAGAACTAAAGAGCAAACAATGATGAACAACACAATAAATGAAATGAAAAATTCTCTAGAAGGAATCAATAGCAGAATAACTGAGGCAGATAAGGATGGATAAGTGACCTGTAAGATAAAATAGTGGAAATAACTACTACAGAGCAGAATAAAGAAAAAAGGAATGAAAACAATTGAGGACGGTCTCAGAAACATCTGGGACAACATTAAATGCACCAACATTCGAATTATAGGGGTCCCAGAGAAGAAGAGAAAAAAAAAGGGACTGAGAAAATACTTGATGAGACTATACTTCAAAACCTCCCTAATATGGGAAAGGAAAGAGTCAATCAAGTCCATGAAACAGAGAGAGTCCCACACAGGATAAATCCAAGGAGAAACATGCCAAGACAAAATTTAATCAAACTATCAAAAATTAAATACAAAGAAAATACATTAAAAGCAGCAAGGGAAAAACAACAAATAACATACAAGGGAATCCCCATAAGGTGAACAGCTGATCTTTCAGTAGATCTCATTCAGATTCAACAGAGAAATTAAAATTTTTACAGGCAAGCAAAAGCTAAGAGAATTCAGCACCACCAAACCAGCTTTATAACAAATGATAAAGGAACTCCTCTAGGCAGGAAACACAAGAGAAGAGAAAGACCTACAATAACAAACCCAAAACAATTAAGAAAATGGTAATAGGAACACAAATATCAGCAACTACCTTAAATGTAAATTGATTAAATGCTCCAAGCAAAAGATATAGACTGACTGAATGGATATAAAAACAAGACACGTATATATGTTGTCTACAAGAGACCCACTTCAGACCTAGGGACACATACAGACTGAAAGTGAGGGGATGAAAAAAGATATTCCATGCAAATGGAAATCAAAAGAAAGCTGTCATAGCAATTCTCATATCAGACAAAGTAGACTTTAAAATAAAGATTATTACAAGAGAAAAAGAAGGACAATAAATAACGATCAAGAGATCAATGCAGGAAGAAAATATAACAATTGTAAATATTTATGCACCCAACATAGGAGCACCTCAATATATAAGGGAAATGCTAACAGCCATAAAAGGGGAAATTGACAGTAACACATTCATAGTAGGGGACTTTAACACCCCACTTTCACCAATGGACAGGTCACCCAAAATGAAAATAAATATGAAACACAAGCTTTAAATGATACACTAAACAAGATGGACTTAATTGATATTTAGAGGACATTCCATCCAAAAACAACAGAATACACTTTCTTCTCAAGTGCTCATGGAACATTCTCCAGGATAGATCATATCTTGGTCACAAATCAAGCCTTGGTAAATTTAAGAAAATTGAAATCGTATCAAGTATCTTTTTCCAAATACAATGCTATGAGACTAGATATCAATTACAGGAAAAAAGCTGTAAAAATACAAACACATGGAGGCTAAAAAATACACTACTAAATAACCAAGAGATCACTGAGGAAATCAAAGAGGAAATCAAAAAGTACCTAGAAACAAATGACAACTAAAACATGATGACCCAAAACCTATGGGATGCAGCAAAAGCTGTTCTAAAAGGGAGTTTATAGCAATTAAATCCTACCTCAAGAAACAAAAAAAAACATCTCATATAAACAAACCTAACCTTACACCTAAAGCAATTAAAGAAAGAAGAGCAAAAATCCCCCAAAGTTAGCAGAAGAAAATACATCATAAAGATCAGTTCAGAAATAAATGAAAAAGAGATGAAGGAAATGATAGCAAAGATCAATAAAATTAAAAGCTTGTTATTTGAGAAGATAAACAATATTGATAAGCCATTAGCGGGATTCATCAAGGAAAAAAGGGAGAAGACTCAAATCAATAGAATTAGAAATTAGAAAGGAGTAGGAACAACTGAAACTGCAGGAAAACAAAGGATGATGAGAGAAACTCTATGCCAATAAAATGGACAACCTGGAAGAAATGGACAAATTCTTAGAAAAGTATAACCTTCTGAGAGTGAAGCAGGAAGAAATAGAAAATATAAACAGACAAACTGGAAGCATTGCAATTGAAACTGCGATTACAAACCTTCCAATGAACAAAAGTCCAGAACCAGATGGCTTCACAGTTGAATTCTATCAAACATTTAGAGAAGAGCTAACACCTATCCTTCTCAAACTCTTCCAAAATATAGCAGAGGGAGGAAGACTCCCAAACTCATTCTATGAGGCTACCAACACCCTGATACCAAAACCAGACAAAGATGTCACAAAGAAAGAAAACTACAGGCCACTATCACTGATAAACATAGATGCAAAAATCCTCAACAAAAACTAGCAAACAGAATCCAACAGCACATTAAAGGAATCATACACCATGATCAAGTGGGGTTTATTCCAGGAATGCAAGGATTCTTCAATATATGTAAATCAATCAATGTGATACACCATATTAACAAACTGAAGGATAAAAACCATATGATCATCTCAATAGATGCAGAAAAAGATTTTGACAAAGTTCAACACCCATTTTGATAAAAAACGTCCAGAAAGTAGGCATAGAGTGAACTTACCTCAATATAATATAGGCCATATTTCACAAACCCACAGCCAGCATCGATCTCAATAGGGAAAAACTGAAACCATTTCCACTAAGTTCAGGAACAAGACAAGGTTGCCCACTCTCACCACTATTATTCAACAGAATTTTGGAAATCTTTGCAGTAATCAGAGAAGAAAGAGAAATAAAAGAAATACAAATTGGAAAAGAAGAAGTAAAACCATCACTGTTTGCAGATGACATGATACTATCCATAGAGAAGCCTAAAGATGCTACCAGAAAATTACTAGAGCTAATTAATGAATTTGGTAGAGTAGCAGGATACAAAGTTAATGCACAGAAATCTCTTGCATTCCTATGCACTAATGATGAAAAATATGAAAGAGAACTTAAGGAAATATTCCCATTTACTATTGCAACAAAAAGAATAAAATAGCTAGGAATAAACCTACCTACGGAGACAAAAGACCTGTATGCAGAAAACTATAAGACCCTGAGGAAAGAAATTAAAGATGATACAAACAGGTGGAGAGATGCACCATGTTCTTGGATTGGAAGAATCAACATTGTGAAAATGACTATACTACCCAAAGCAATCTACAGATTCAATGTAATCCCTATCAAACTACGAATGGCATTGTTCACAGAACTAGAACAAAACATTTCACAATTTGTATGGAAAAACAAAACACCCGGAATAGCCAAAGCCATCTTGAGAAAGAAAAACGGAGTTGGAGGAATCAGACACCCTGACTTTGGACTATATTACACAGCTACAGTAATCAAGACAGTATGGTACTTGCACAAGACAGAAATATAGATCAATGGAACAGGATAGAAAACCCAGAGATAAACCCACACACATATGGTAACATTATCTTTGATAAAGGAGGCAAGAATATACAATGGAGAAAAGACAGCCTCTTCAGTAAGTGGTGCTGGGAAAACTGGACAGCTACATGTAAAACAATGAAATTAGAACACTCCCTAACACCATACACAAAAATAAACTCAAAATGGATTAGAGACCTAAATGTAAGACTAGACACCATCTAACTCTTAGAGGAAAACATAGGCAGAACACTCGGTGACATAAATCACAGCAAGATCCTTATTGACCCACCTCCTAGAGAAATGGAAATAAAACCAAAAATAAACAAATGGGACCTAATGAAACTTAAAAACTTTTGTACAGCAAAGAAACCATAAACAATATGAAAAGACAACCCTCAGAATGGGAGAAAATATTTGCAAATGAAACAACTGACAAAGGCTTCATCTCCAAACCATACAAGCAGCTCATGCAGCTCAATATCAAAGAAAAAAACAACTCAATCCCAAAATGGGCAGAATACCTAAATAGATATTTCTCCAAAGAAGATATACAGATTGCCAATAAACACATGAAAGGATGCTCAACATCACTAATCATTAGAGAAATGCAAATCAAATCTACAATGAGATATCACCTCCCACCAGTCAGGATGGCCATCATCAAAAAATCTAGGTACAATAAATGCTGCAGAGGGTATGGAGAAAAGGGAACTGTCTTGCACTGTTGGTACAAATGTAAATGGATACTGCCACTATGGAGAACAGATGGAGGTTCCTTAAAAAACTAAAAATAGAACTACCATAGGACCCAGCAATCCCATTACTGGGAATATACTCTGAGAAAACCATAATTCAAAAAGTGTCACGTACCACAATGTTCATTGCAGCACTATTTACAATAGCCAAGACATGGAAGCACCCTAAGTGTCCATCGACAGATGAATGGATAAAGATGTGGCACATATATACAATGGAATATTACTCAGCTATAAAAAGAAATGAAACTGGGTTATTTGTAGTGAAGTGGATGGACCTAGAGACTGTCATACAGAGTGAAGTAAGTCAGAAAGAGAAAAACAAATACCGTATGCTAACACATATATATGGAATCTAAAAAAAAAAAAAAGAAGAAGAAATGGTTCTGAAGAACCTAGGACAAGACAGCAATAAAGACGCAGATATAGAGAATGGACTTGAGGACACAGGGAGTGGGAAGGGTAAGCTGGGACGAAGTGAGAGAGAGGCATGGACATATATACACTACCAAATGTAAAGCAGATAGCAATTGGGAAGCAGCTGCATGGCACAGGGAGATCAGCTCAGTGCTTTGTGTCCGCCTAGAGGGGTGGGATAGGGAGGGTTGGAGGGAGACGCAAGGGTAGGAGATATGAGGATATATGTATACATATAGCTGATTCACTTTGTTATGAAGCAGAAACTAACACACCATTGTAAAGCAATTATACTCAAATAAAGATGTTAAAAATAAATAAAAACCCTAAGGTACCAAAGATCTAAGATCTCTTCTAATTATTTAAAAGAGCCCCAATTTATCCCTCCTGTGTTCAGTCTCAGCTGGAGTGTGATTGATGGACACTGGTTCCTTGGACAGCTGCGTGTCTTCCATAAGTTTGGGAGTGGTTCTCTTAAGTCCTCAGGATTTAAATTATCTCAAGTTCTCATTTTTTAGACTATAAATGGTAAATCAGAAGAAAAAGGTATCAAAGCATTAGCCATATACACACCAAATTTAGAAAACAAGCCAGTATCTACGCCTTAAAGCAGTTATTTCTGCCCACTGCATAAGAAAAGAAAACAAAAAACAAACAAACCTGTTCCCAAAAGTCAGTATATTTGGCCCTTGAACAACTTAAGTGTTAAGGCCCTGAACCTCCCTACAGTCAAAAATTCACCCTCTATATCCACGGTTCCATATCCTCAAATTCAACCAACCACAGTTCTGTCATACTACAGTAATTACTATTCAAAAAAGTCCCTATAAGTGGACCTGCTCAGTTCCAACCTGTGTTGTTCAAAGGCCATTTGCACTTCCTGTTGTGAAAGACCAAAGCAGAGACTCAATTTTATCTAAACAAAAGCAGTTGATGAAGACATTACTGGTGTTTAGCTTGCCATGAAGCCAGTCTATGACGGATGACCAGAGTCCTCTTAACTGAAAGTGAATTTCCCATCAAGAAGTCAAATTTTTCACTATTACTGGTGGGGCTGGGAGCAAATGGCATATCTTTTCATAGTTTTTTCCTCTCAAACTGGCATTTGCAACTTTTCTGCCTCTGTAAAATTTCAAATTTTGTAGGATAGGCAGCTCTAATAAGAGGTCTTTTGCAGGAGATTTTGTTTTCCTTACACCATGCTCAGAATCTCTTCATTTATTTTTCTCTTTGAGCCCATATTTATAGCCACCTCATTACTGTATTGGCGGTGGGCCCTGTCTGCTGATGGAGCTTCTTTTATCTGTTTTGATCTAGAGCTTTCAGCTCTGGGACGCAGTGGCTGCTTTTTGCTATAGAGCTGATGAGCATCTGTAAGAACTTCTTCTGAGGAAAGGTTTCTCTCTTCCCCCAACATTTGTTACAGCAGCAGAATTAGCTGTAGAAATTTCTTGGCCTGAAGCTGCCATTGATGATTTAAAATCTAACAACCTAAGGTGAACCAGTCACTTTGCTGTGTGCTTCTCAAGATTGCATCTTTATTCAGCTTCTGGATAAAATAAATATTCTGAGTAAAATATCTGGCTGCCTCTTTTTGCCAGTAGTGGAGTGTTCCTCTAATAGTTTATTTTCCTCTTTCAGGAAAGAGGAAAGAAAGATCATCTCAGTTTATATCATGTTAACATATTTCATCACTTGGTCAATTTTCTCTAATGATTAAATTTTCAAGCACAATTATTTAAATTCTGAAAAGTTGCTATTAAATCTGAATTCCTGGGTTTGCCTGGTGGCGCAGTGGTTGAGAGTCCGCCTGCCAATGCAGGGGACACGGGTTCGTGCCCCGGTCCAGGAAGATCCCACATGCCGCGGAGCAGCTGGGCCCGTGAGCCATGGCCGCTGAGCCTGTGCGTCTGGAGCCTGTGCTCCGCAACGGGAGAGGCCACAACAGTGAGAGGCCTGCGTACCGAAAAAAAAACAGTCTGAATTCCTTATGTTCCTTATGTTTCTACTTCTGTAGTCTTTTTATGATTTTTTTCTAACACTTTTCTATGTGGATCTTAGGGGCTAACATAGAATATACTGCTGAGACAAATCCCATCCAGCACTGCCTTCCTGAGTTGGATAATTCAATCCAAGAGATACTCCAATCAATATTCAATAAAGGACTGCAGTTGCCATATTATTTATGATCGCCCCTCTCCCTTAACATGCCTCCTAGTTGCCTGAGACTCAAAATTCCATGGCTTAGATATGTTAAGAAATTCTCAAGCTTAGATTCTAAGTTCCCAAAATTTCCTAAGCATATACCCTCAAAGTAGTGACTTTTCTTGTGTGTACCCTTCCCCAAGAAATGCACCACTTTTGAACTTGCCATTAACTAAATATTTTCCAATTCTTGAACATGTAGATGAATTAAAGTTTGCGGGCTTCCCTGGTGGTGCAGCAGTTGAGAGTCTGCCTGCCGATGCAGGGGACACGGGTTTGTGCCCCGATCCGGGAAGATAAAAAAGTTTGCCAATAATATTTTCTTTGAAGTAGGAAAATCAACCTGAGATGTAGCCTGATTTAGTTGAATATAATAAAAACTTTTAGTTCTTTATAGGATACTTTTGTGATAAATTAAGATAGGGACATCAAAAGTAAAGGAAATGAGAAACAAAGCAATTGTTAATTTTATAAATTCAAGATTTGTTCAAGAAAGTAAATATATTGGTATTTTTCTTTGTACAAAACACATAAATATACAAAAAACACAGTTATTCAAAATTATTACCTATGGAGATTTAGTTTCAGGTTTTTATTTCTCTATTTCAGGCATTCTTACGCTTGATAAAACATAATCATTTCCGAGGTCGATCTTGTCTCTAAAATCTTAAATTCAAGTGTGACACTTCTGATCCATGTCTCTTCCATGGTTTTTCACTCCATTATTCTCAATTAATTAGTCCTCTCATATCTTTTCATTTTTCAATCTCTTCATACTTGGCCTATGATGCATATCAACCATTTTTTAAAAATCCTTTTGTGGACAACAACCTTGATCTATTGAGCTTCTCCTACACTATCTTAAAACAACTCCAACCACAAATAATTTTAACTGCACAGTGTTTCTACTCCTAACCTAGGCTCTTGGACACTACTGGAAAACAAAACAAAACAAAACATAACCAAGCAAAATCATACAACTGTGCAGAAATGTGGCAATAAAAATCCATGTTCTATTGCCATGTATGTCAAAGTTACCCAGTATTCCTGTGGATCCCCAGTAACTTCCTTGTCCATTTCCTATTATAACTATTTCAATCTTTTAATATTCTGTCAACCATCTGCTTCCAACACTATCAAGAACAAAGGAACTCAACTTTTCACCACATTTCTCTCCATCTACAGGTTCTCTCCATTGATTTCCAGACTTAGCCACTCATGTATTGTCTCAAGGAAAGACATAGCCATTCTTCAAAGACTGATTCCTTTATTTATAATCTGGACAAGAAAGATTTCGATTTCTCCCTTTCCACTGGATCATTCTTGTAAGACCACAAACCTGATGTAATAGTTCCCATCTTAAAACAATACACCCTCTCTAGCTCTAATTTCCCGTGATATTTTTTTCTTCTCCATTTCTCTGTCCCATTGCATTGCCCATTTCTATGCTAGCTGTTATAAAAACACCATAAAATAGTCATTTATAATCCTTGTCTCTTCTTCCTCCCCTCCTCCTCTTTGAACTCATTCCAATCTATTAGTCCAACCAGGGCTAGCTACATGATTTGCAGGTCCCAGGGCAAAATGAAAGTGCAGGGTCTGTTCAATAGAATAATCCATTAAAGCTACTAAATACCAAGCTTCTCCTTAAAAGTATGATATTATTTATAAAACATAATAGAGGTAATAGTGATACATGAGTAACAACATAAACTTACTAACTGAAAAATAATTTTGGTTTAATTTTATATGAGAAATAATATTTTTAATGTGATACTGTGATTGATCATAAGATTTTTCTGGCTCACTGTTCTGCAAATTCATTTATCAGATCAACATTTATACATTCAGCAATTTTATTTTCAACTGATATAATTCAAAGTGACAGCAGTTGTTCTTGGCAAATAGAGGATTGCAAACAATATTTGATAATTTTTTTATTTTGAGAAGGATTTTCCTGCTGATACAACTGTTACTAGTGCTGTTAAGAGTATTTTATACATGGTGACAGCATTCAAATAAATTCTGATAATTTATTTTGAAATATAAATTTTAGTACATAGAAAGCTGATGGTTCTGGTGGAACAATTTTCTAAAAGAATTCATTCATCATACATACCAGTTTCATGTCAGCCTGAATTTAATTTTTGATGTAAATTTATACAATGGCATTTTAATGTTTCCTCTGACATTCCTTGTAGCCTGTGGAGGTTGTATAAGAAACCAAAAGTGACTTCCTGCCTTGAGTATAATTCAAAATGCCGGTTAATGTATCTTATAACTGTATCTTCATCATACAGAAAACAATTTTAAGACTCCTTCTTCTTTAGTTATTTGTTCATCTAAAGCATCTTATGAAAATAGTGTTATTTTGTATTTAACTTGATGATCTTTAAACTTAATTTCTATCTCTAAACCTGTAGACATTGGCTTTGCAATGGTTTTCAAAAGCAGATTTTCTAAATTTGTTGAAGAAATCTAATAAATACTTGATATGATGTGGGGCATTGTCCTATGAATGTTTTTATTTTGTAAGAATTTACTGACAATTTTTACTGTTTAAGTGTGGCCATCTCTGTTTTTGCACTGAGGCTGGGGTTAATATTTGCGTGGACACTTCAAGAATGAATTCAGGGGACAGAGGGTCTCAGCACTACCCACCTGCAGAATCTCTCCATTCTCCAGCAGCTGCTGCAGCCAATCTGGGCCCCAGTGTAGTCCCAGAAGCCATAGCGCTCTGGGTGCCTCAGGCTGCCTAGAGGCTGCCTAGAGGCTGCCTGGGGGCATGAGCCTGAACACCAGGCCTCTAGGTCAATTGCCCTGTACTCCTGTAGCCTGCTGATCTTCCTGCCTCGGCCACTCCCACTATATCTCAGCTGCTCACACACATGCCCCATTTTGGCATTGCACTTTGTATTAGACTCAATTCTGTTGCCTCAAAATTCATATGTTGAAATCCTAATCCCCCAGTACTTCAGATGTGACTGTATTTGGACATAGAGCCTTAAAAGTGGTAATTAAGGTAAAATGAAGGCATATGGGTGGGCCCTAATCCAGTCTGACTGGAGTCCTTATAAGAAAAGGAAACTTGGACACACAAGAAGACACCAGAGGTCTGCACACAGAGAGGAAACACCATGTGAGGACACAGCAAGGAGGCGGCCATCTGCAAATCAAGGAGAGAGGCTTCAGGAGAAACGAAACCTGCTGACACCTTGATCTTGAACTCCCAGCCTCCAGAACTGTGAGAAAACAAACTTCTGTTGTTTAAGTCCCCAATCTGTGGTATTTTGCTATGTGGTATTTGTTTGCCCTAGAAAATGAATATACATTATTTGTAAAACACATATTCAAAGATAAAATTATTAAGAATTTTAAGGCATTGAAAAGATAACAATACACCCAGTGAGCATTAAGCCAAACAGTCTGTGAATTTGCACAGGTTGCAAACTGTAAGGGGGGCCTGACTCTCTACCAAGGCTATTCTTGGAAACTGGCAATAGAACTTCAATGCCCCAGTCGCAATGGTCATTTTTATCCTTCATTTAAACAGTGTTCTGAGGGTAGATTCCTTGGCTCTGTTATCTAATTTTACATCTTTCTGCAAGTTCTAAACCAGTCCTGTTGCTTCCATTACCACTTAAGGGCTAATTAGATTAAAGTTAGCTCTTTGTATCCCTCTGCATCTTGCCTCTGTATAGAAAAATACCTAACTTTTATTAACTACATCTTACACAAACAGATTTCCCTCCTTCCTTCCTCCCTCCCTCCCTCTCTCTATTTTTCCTTCTTTCTTTCTTCCTTCCTTCCTTCCTTCCTTCCTTCCTTCCTTTCTTTCTTTCTCTCTCTTTCTTTCCTTTCTTTCTTTTCTTTCTTTCTTTCTTTCTTTCTTTCTTTCTTTCTTTCTTTCTTTCTTTCTTTGTTTCTTTCTTTCTTCCTTTCTTTCTTCCTTTCTTTCTTTCTTTCTTTCTTTCTTTTTCTTTCCTCCTTCTGCCCTCCCAAATGAGATGGAGCAAAATTCTCTGCCTCCTATGGGACAGATTTTCCTCTCTTTGGAGACTGCTTTCTTGATTCCCATCAGCTTTCTTTTGTCCTAGAGAAATAACCCCAAATGAGAGGATGAAAATAGTATTTGGGAAAGATCTAAATGACAGTGGTAAGAAGCATGGATTTGGGGCAGGTAAGACTAGAGGTGGGGGACAAGTGAGAAATGGCTTCTAGGGTAATCCAGGCTTAAAGAGACAGGCTAAAATGAGGCTGTGAACATGTAAAAGTCTTAAATCCAACCCCTTACCATTTACACTTCTACTACTCACTGCTTCTCATCTTTTCATATCTCAGTTACTGTAAACACATAACCACTTGTCCTCTTCAGTTATAAAAACACTCCTAGATTTGTATTAATACAAATACAAATTGTATTTGTCTTACAAATAAAGGCAAATGCAGATCAGACCCAAACAAGGCAAGGTTTCAGCACAGTGCAGAAGGTGTGCTGTGATGGAGTTCTGGCTGAGCTGCCCAGCTCATCCTTAGCATCATCTCTCCATGTCTCAACGTCACTGCATGCTCTGTGATGCCCTTGTGGATCTTTAACTCTGCAGAAGCTGCTTCTTCCCTCAGTAAGCCCCGTGCCTTCCACATCTCTCCGTGTCTAGATAGCTTATACATCACCTTCAGAACAAACTTTCTTAATTCTGCTCCCTCCCAAGTCTGAGTTAGTGTCTGTGCTTTATTATCTACAACATTTAAAGAGTAACAGAATGTTGGCAGGAATCTTCTTTTTTCTTGATTGGTTTAATTGTCTCTGACACCTTTAGGGAAAGGGCTTTTTGTTTGTTTGCTTGTTTGACTTTAGAAATAGCATATCTAAATGGTGAAGTCATCAGCTTTGGAAACAGGATGTATGGGTTCAAATCCTAACTCTCAACTTCATACGTGTGTACTGACACTGCACAAGTCATTTTAATGTCTCTGTAACTTGGTTTCCTCATATGTAGAGATACATGCTTCATAGGGTTATTGTACTTTGTGCCTACAAAGCACTTTATATATAAAGTATCTTGAAGGACCCAATAAATGATACCTTTATATATATATATTTATCTCCAGTGCATACCATAGTACATATAGTGCACAGAAAGAGCTAGATACTCTATAAACTCTTGTTGATTAAATGAATATGAGAAAACACTTAAAGAAAATGACTTGTTTATTTATCTTATCATTCCCTTTAGGTGTAACAACATAAAATGGCTTTTTGGCACAGATAGACTGCTGGCACAACACTAAATAGTTAAACAGATGTAACAGAAATGTAACAGAACAATTAGGATTATTCATTTGGCTCTGGGCAGTAGAAACCAAAATGTGGAGATATTGGTGCTCAATGACAGGCAAATATCATTAGCAAGCAAAAGAAAGTATCTATCCCCTGGGGAGGTGTCTGTGGAACAAGACATTTTGTAGTGAATCCTTGATTATCATATTTTTCCCTCTCTCTTAGACTATTATCTTGTCATATCTTTGCAAAATGGTAAGTCTCAAGTAACCTCAAACAGGTTTGAATTTTTAAAATCATGCAATAAATATTACACTCAAATTTAATTTTTATTATTTAAAAATATGGTTTGCCACCTATGGCATCAGTGTATGCTTATTATAATTATACTAGTGTCAAATAAGAGGGTTGATATCAGCTACTTATAATCATAATAATACAAAAAAAGAAAAATTGACTCCAAATATAGTGTTGTAAAAGTTTGGCCAATAAAAGATGATTTATAGTCCTCAGATAGGACAGCTTATATCTACCCTAGCAGTTCTCAAACCAGTTCAAGTAGACAAAACTCAGCTTGTTTCCATGGTAATGGAACACTTTTCCAATTATTGACCAGAAGTGTAAACTGCTTATTGACTCCTGGCTTGGAACTGACACATCACCAATCCCATCAGATTCTCTTTGTTGTAGTAAGTGACAAGGCCAGTGAAGATTTAAGAGGCAAGAAAAAATTCCACCTTTTAATAGGAATTCCTTCATAGTCATATTTCAAAAGTCATCTGTACAAAGAATGGTGAAAAATTGGGGATATTTTGCAATCAGTCTACCTTATCAGGCAATATTAGCCTAGAATGTAACAATGGAAGACTCATCTTGAATATTCACTTACCTCTGGGGAGTTGGATCAGAGAAGTCAAATGCCTCATGATGTTTCAGTTCAGCATTTGGACACATTGGACATTTTCTGTACCTCCATATTTAATAAGTACTCACATGATGTCTACAATTCTTTAAGTTAAAAGAAAGGTTTTTGGAGGGAAAAATTACAATTTCAAAGTTAATTTAAATATACATGTTAATAGTCCTCAAAAAGCAGTAAGAAATATGCCCATAAAAGTTAAATGTTTTTAACATATGTATTTATATCTTTCTTAGTGTGATTGCCTTTACAGATCTTCCTTGACTTATGATGAGGTTACAACTCGGTAAGACCCATCTTAAGTTGAAAATATAGAAGTTGAAAATGTATTTAATACACTTAACCTACCAAACATCCTAACTTAGCCTAGTGTACTTTAAACTTGCTCAGAAGATTTACATTAGCCTATAGCTGGGCAAAATTACCTAACACAAAACCTATTTTATAAAAAGTATTGAATATTTCATGTAATTTATTGACTACTGTACTGATAGTAAAAAACAGAACAGTTGTATGGGTACAGAATGGTCATAAGTGTATTATTGGTTGTTTATCCTGGCAAACATATGGCTGACTTGGTACCAGCTACCATTGTCCTGCATCAGGAGAGAGTATCATATAGCATATTGTTAGCTTGGGAAAAATAATCAAAATTTAAAATTTGAAGTATGGTTTCTGCTGAATTGGTATTGCTTTCACACCATTGAAAGGTCAAAAAATAGTAAGTCAGGCACGTCCCTGGTGGCACAGTGGTTAAGAATCCGCCTGCCAATGTAGGGGACACAGGTTCGAGTCCTAGTCCGGGAAGATCCCACATGCCGCGGAGCAACTAAGCCCGTGCACCACAACTACTGAGCCTGTGCTCTAGAACCCGTGAGCCACAACTACTGAAGCCCAAGAGCCTAGAGCCCATGCTCCGCAACAAGAGAAGCCAGTGCAATGAGAAGCCAGCGCACCACAACAAAGAGTAGCCCCTGCTCACTGCAACTATAGAAAGCCTGCACACAGCAATGAAGACCCAAAGCACCCACAAATAAATAAATTAATTAATTTAAAAAAATAGTAAGTCAAACTATTGTAAGTCAGGAACCACAGTTCTTTGCTATCAGGCTATTAATTTTTTCTACATACCTGCTTTTCAAGATGAAATTAAATGTTCTTATGTACATTAAAAAGTTATTATTTAACTTTCACTTGAGTCACTAAGTATTAGAAATTTGTTTAAGAATCATGATTTATTTTTTCAGAATCAGTCAACAGGTAGTAATTCCACATTGTACATGACATTTCTTGTACTTTTACCATATAAACATTTTTGTCTAACCTTCACTTAAGTGCATACAAATTTTAATCTATTTAAATTTCAGGACTTTATGTCATGGCCTTAATATCTCCTTAAAATAGCATTCCTTATAAACAGTAAGCAGAACTTCTATACAAGCAGCTGTACAGACTCTTCAGTAACATATTTGGAAATACACATTATTAAGAAAAGACTGTACTGTATAGTCCTGTTTGGAGTTCATCATCTTCAAAACTTTTCCTTTAATCATTAAATCTATATATATAGTTTCATATGGTTCAATTTATTGATGAATAAGTGAAATACATGAAGAAATTCACTAAGTCTTTTCCTCTACTCAGTTGGTGAGACAGGACTGTATTTGTGCTATTAACTGAGAAGTTATATCTGTTTTCCATTGGGAAGAGTGCTGGCAAACTCATCCCAGCTAAATCACTCTTGTGTGAGAAAGGCAGACACAGAAAGAAAACTAAAAATAGGATAAAGAAAGAAAGAAAGAAAAAAAACACCCTGAATTCAATAGCAGTGCAATAGAAGCCTCTTCTTACATTTCCTGTGCATCTTCCAATTTGACAATGGTCCAATAAGCATATCAGAACACTCTGCCCATTTCTAGCACTGAACCTTCACTCTCAAGGGCATAGATCCCAGAATTCACACACTCTGCATACTCCTGCTGTATGTTGCCAAACTCAGGGGTCCTTTGGGTCTGTGTAGAAAGAATATTCAAAATGGGATGCCTTTAAGTGAGGATGTGTCATTAATATGTTCTAAAAACTGCGCTATATTTTCTGTATTTTCTGTTAAAATACAGAAATACTGTATTTTCTCTTAAAATCTTAAAATTTCTCTTAAAATCAATTTCCACAAAGTAGGTTTTCAGTAAACATTTGCTAAATGAAGAAATATACATGTGAGAAGCTAATCCCCCATAAATTGAAACGAGTGTGCTATTCTATGTGAAAATTTGTTCACTTTATTGACAAATGCAGGTAAAGAAAAATATTAAATAAAGTAGCATTGAGCTCTAAGAATTTTCCCCTATGCATCTGCTCCCCAGGTAGAAATAATCATTCTCTTCTTTATAAAGAGCTCTTGATATTGGTTTATAGCATCTTGCTAGTAATAATTTACTGCACTTATGTGTTTACAAGTCTGACTTCACACTTTGGGCCATGAGTTCCTTGAAAACAGGAATCTCTTTGACTTCTGCAGTATCTACTACAACTTCTGGGTGCTTAATAAACCTGGATGGATGGGAAGTTGGCACTTTAAGGCTGCTTCAATTGCTCTTGCTTAAACTCTTATTCATGTACTCAAATGTGGATGAAGTCACTAATTTCAAAAATCTTTGGTCCCTGGGGTTTAATTAGTAGCTCGGACTTCTACATTTTGGAATCTTTTTTGAGATATTTGAGAAAAATCATATTTTATTCAAGCATGTGGTGCATATATCTTAAGCGAGTTGTCAGTTGCATAGAGGCCTGATCCCCAAGCTAATACACAGACACTGTTCAATTAATTATTTTACTTCTTTGATCATTTGTCATTTGATCAAAAGTGAAAATGGATAGTACATCTGATGAACACAGGTTTTATGTATCCTTGTATCTTGCAAAGTTTTATAGTCCCTCTGACCACCCACTCCTGTATGAGAAAAGTGTTTTATAATCTGACACCATAAAACATTCATCTGCCAGGATATGGTGACATTTTGCAATATCATTGAAAATCATCTTTATTCTGGTTAGAGACCTCCCCACTGGGATTCCTCATTTTGGATACAATCATCTATTTTCCTTTCCCACAAAAGTTTCCACTTTTCCACATTCCTCTTTTTCTTCTTTTATCTTGGACTTTAGTCTTCCAGATTAAAATCTAAGAGTGTGAGGTTTGTGTTTGAGACTGCTTCTTAAGAATAAATTTCCCAGAATTTTGCACTCGACTTTGTGCTGTGTTGTGTAAGAGGTTAGATGCTTGCTGAGTGAATGAGAGGTTGAAGTATACTATACCTGATAGATCTTCATACAAAGGACCCAGTCCTGTTTCAAATGACATGGAAACTGCTATGGAGCTGCTGAGAATGGACAATGGATTCACACTTGGGATCTCTGGATCTTGGGCCAATAATTCTATTTCCCTGTAGAATATTTCCATCATTTATATTTTTATACAAGAATCCTTTTGAGTCAATCTCCTTTATATTGTTATTTTGCTTGAAACAATCAAATACAGAGTCAGGGAAGAAGTAAAGTTATAATAAATGAAGGAAAACATTAACTGAAGTATTCAAAAATTCAGAAAGGGATGCTAAGAACTGAATTTCATCTTGATTGCAGTATAAAAGAAGAACACAAATACAACAACAAAGGCAGCACACACACAAATAAAAACTTCTATTCCTTGGTGAAAGAAGCAAACTCTGTTTTTTACTGTCAGTAGAGAAATATGAAGATATTTTGTGTACATTGCAAAAAAAGGTGGTTTACTTATAATCATGGAACATTTTTCTATAGCGCTTATAAAACTTCCCTCCTGGCTACCATTAATACTAAATTTGATAAACTCTTGAAGAGTTCTCTGGGGACTCATTATTGGATAGAAAGGAACGAATGCATACAGTTTCCAAGTGCTCATACCAAGTTGCTTTATGAGTGATGTAATATAATTTTAAATCTCTTTCACAAGAACAGTGTTCTCAGCAAATGTTTTATTTGAAGTACAATGAATCAATGTGAAGTTACCTGAAAAGCAGTTGTTATCTAATAACTAACCTCTTGTCAAAACCTCAGGTTGAAAGTTTCTTGTAGAGAAATGAAAAATATGGCAACTATTGTTACCTATTTTTTAACTGAAGAAAATTACTCTCTGTCTAATAAAAAGCATTCTATAATTAAAATGTTTTATAACAGAGAATTAATTACTTTAAAAGCACATATAAGTTGTGGGAAAAGAAAAAAATTGAAATATTTTAAATATTTTGGCATAATTCCATTTTCACTCTAATTATTAGAGAAGGTTCTCATGGGAACACTAAAAAACAGGAACAATACAAATCTAGTTTTTCTTTTTCTAAGAAGCAAAATATTTTTTCTTAAGTGCCATCAAAATAAGTGATGCCAGAAGGACTGGTTAAGTAAAAAAATGTTATCGAAGATAAAAGTTTCAGAGGGAAACTTTTCATAGGGAAAAAATAAGGACTTATTACTGAGGACTGAGATGACACTGACAACAGAAACAAATATAAAGTCTTGAACCAGGGACAAAGTGGGTTTGCTGAGATTGTAAATCCGAATTCTTTCACTTATACATTAAAAAATACATATATATATACTTAAGAAACATAAAATATACTGTCATGAGAATATAGGACTTTGATAGATGGACACACCTTCAAATATATCTTAATAGAGTAATAAGTGATGAAAAATATGTCAGACGCTTATCGTACAATGAGGTAAAGAGTACTAGACCCCCATCAATCCCATTTGTTCTATTTGGCTTATAGGAAGGTTTCACAGGAAGTGTGGGGAGACTGCATTTTTCCAGCCTCACTGCAAGAGAGGGAGACATTAATTCTAGCCATTTAGATATGGGTAGTGGCTTGTACCCCAAATGCAGTTAACTGTAGTCCTCATCTCTAAAACCTCCCTAGAAACCACGGGCTCTTTCTTTATCCTCAGGCTTCATGGACTTAAAGGAAGGACTAGTGTATGGTAATAGCCACACAATTAAAGAAGCAAATCTTCTTGAGTTTCCACTTGGCAGGGACCTCTCCAGGAAATATATAAAAAGAAATAGGCGAGCTGTTTATGCCACCGAGATTTTAGCAGACAAGTGTTACACTAACAGACAAGCATTATCCTCACTATTCAGCAGTCATAATTACATTATATGTGTCCTAGCACACATGAGACTAAATGACAAAAAACCTGGCATGGCCTCCAGATCTTTTCTGTCAGACAGTAATTGTCAGGCTATTTTCATAATTCTCTTTTTCAATGTTAATTTAATTTTTCCTGAGAGCATGTGTTAAGAAATGATGGATTCAGTGGTCATAGTCAATCAGTTTTTAATCACAATTTCATAGTCAAGGTGAAAAAGAAAGGTTTTCTTTATTCTCCCTTTTAACAAAATGATTAAAAACCATCAGTGTCATAATCTTCTGGAAATAACTGAGTCATCAGAACATACCCTGACAGTATATCCATTTCAGTGTCATATTTCTATCACTTTAAGTTATGACTGAAAAGTCATTAGAAAATTTATATTGTGCTTCCAACTAGTAATTATGTGAACTTCATAAAGACTTCATTAGGCAACTCCATTTCAAGAAGTATTATAGGTATTGAGATACATATTCCTCAGTGGACCTAACTATGTAAGTAGATGTTAACTATAAACATTTAAATCCAATTTGATTACAACATATCCCATAGCAGTAATTGGATTCATTTATAATGATTAGTCAGGGGAAGTATTATCCATATAAATAACTCAGTTCTGCTTGATCTTTGTAAATAGTGTGATATTATTTGAAACATCAAGAGTGCTGTACTTATAATCAGAATATACATGTTTTATAATTATTTGTGCTTCAAAAATATTTGGTTATATTTCTAATTTTTCTATCCTAGCATAAATAAGTTATTATTCCCTAGCAATATGATATACATACATACACAGATACAAACACACAAACATATGTATGTTCATAAATATACATATATATACTTGTATACACACACACATATATATACACATACACACATATTCTCTCTCACTATATTACACACACACATGCACATTTACAGATACGAGCTAGATATGATTATACATTCTACAAAAGAGAAAACTGAGGCACAGGAAGCCAAAGATCTCACACATCTGTTTATCAGAACAAGGTTTCAAACCAAGATGTCTGGGTCCTGAGCTCTTCATCACTATGCTAATGTTTCATTTACCCTAAGTTATAATAATGTCTTTCCATCTGTAGAATCAGGAAACCTAAGTCCTAGTAGTTGTTCCATGAACTATGTGACATTGGACAACATATATATTTTCTTCCTGGCTCAATTTTGTCAAAGAGAGAATTTAGATAGTTGTACAATGGAAATGTTATTAATTAGTTATCTATCAATGCATTTGTCTATTTAAATAATGCATTCCTTTATAAAATACATATGGAATCTCAGCAGAGAAAATAGAGAGAAGTTCGTAGCACCCTGGACTTACACTGAGGCTTTGGGAGCTCAATAAATACTGATAACAAAGATTTATACAGTGCTTTCCATGTATCCTTTGTGGTAGATGGATGGATAGATAGATGATAAATTAGATAGTTAGATATAAAGAAAGATAGACAGATTTAATCCCAACAAAATTCTATAAGAAAAATTATCACATTGTACAAAAAACATTTGAAGTGATATGATTTGTTTAAAGTCACATTCTCTATAAGAGACAGAGCTATGATTAGAAGTTGGGAAATATATCTCTAGGGCCCACTCTCTGTACTATTATGCTATATTGGGTCTTCAGTAAGACTAGTTTATTTTTCCCTAGCCTGAATTTGCAATCAGTTGGGAGAGCTAAAGGAATAGCAATAGAGATCAAATAATCTTGTTTATTATTGAAAAGGTTGTTAGAGGAGAAATTGACTTAGAAGCACAGCAGAAACTTGGGCTCTTATTATTCTTGTTATTATTATTATTATTATTATTATTATTATTATTATTATGCTGGTGTGAACCCCATAATAGAAAGCTTATTCATTCTATCCCAGGCAGCACTAGGTCACCTCAGGTCACTTCATATAGGGCATGCCACATAAATATTACAGAATAAGAAACAGTGTAAAGTGAATACTTATTGAGGATAATTGGTACACAAAGGTAAAAAGGGAAGAGAAAGACTGAGTTATTCATGCTTGGTTTCCACCCCCTAATATGTCAAATGTAAGGAGAAAGACCAGTATTGCAACTCTAATGTAAATCATACTACATAGAAAGTAGACATAATAGCAAAGACTGATTCTTACTAAATTCATTTATGAAACATGAGAGATTAGAGTAATAGAGGTTGAAAATCACTGACCAAGTGGATAATAAAATCTCTGCTGATTTTTTCATAATATGTTTTTAAATTTGAGACTTACAGAGTATTGCAAAAATAATTCAGAGAATTCTGGATACACTACACCCAGCTTCCTTTAATATTAAAATCTTAAGTAACTACAGTGCAGTCACCTCAACTGAGGAATTAATAAAGTTACAGTGTTATTAATTAAACTGCAGGCTTCATTTGGGCTCACCAGTTTTTTTTCACTAATGTCCTTTTACTATTCAAAGATTCAATTCAGGATCCCACTTAGTATTTAATTGTCATGAAACCATAGGTTCCACCAATCTGGTACAGCTCCTCAGTCTTTCTTCATCTCCCACAGTCATGACACTGGGTACTCAGGTAATAGATAACAAGGTACAATAGATATGCCCTACAAATGTCATATGCTAGGAGGATTGAACTAGATAGTATATTACATGCAACTTGTATATAGTGCATAGTAATTGGTATAATGCTCAAATAATGGTTAATACCAGTATTGGTACTTAAAATGTAAATGTAAACTTTAAATTTGCTGAAATCAGATATTTTTCTCTCAACCTTCCTTCCATTTATCTATAATGCACTTCATTCTGTTTATTTGTTTGTTTTTTGTAAATCATCCTGATGCCTTTTGTCTTCTATGCTCTTTACTTCTTACCGTTTTCATTATTTCTGAGGCGTGTCTTCTAGATATAATTAGACAGTATACAGTTTTATGAATTTTTAAATTTCAGTTCTGTGGTTGCTTACTTTCAAAGGTATGCATTTTTTCACTACATTTCTGCAAAAGCAATGAACAGCACTATATAGAAGATTATTAGGAGAATATAATGGGAAATAAAGATTAATTTCAAGAGTAAAAACTAAAATATCAGAAAGCATTGTAGAAAATAAGCAAACAATAGAAGACTCATAAAATTTAGCATATCTTAAATTATATCTATAGAATAGTAAACAGTAGATAACAAATAATCATTGACTAAAATATCATAGAAAAATATTTGTAGCTTAAACCTATATAGACAAATTGTTCTTTAGGTCAAAGAAAAGACAACATAAAAATATGCTTAATTATGTAATGTCCCACATTCTCTTCTTGAAAATCTACTTAAAGATTTAGTCCAGTGAAATGAAAGGTGACTTAAAATCAAGAATTCAAGAATGGGAAAATTATATAGTTTGTAAACTTTGCAATGCAGTCATTATATAGATGGAATAGATGGAAGTGATTTGTGAACAAAGTTACAAATTTAACACTAAATCAAAATATTTGGGAAATATTTATTTGGTGCAACAATAGTATTATAATAATATAGTAGATCTATAACCAGGAGTTAATTAGACTATCTGGAAAAATCTAGAGTCAGAGGCAGAGAATAAAACAAGAACATTAATTTCCTCCAAAACCTGAAGCCAAAATATCAGTTTGTTTATGAAGTATGTCTTTTATTGATTTTAATATAGCTGGCAGATAATTTAAATCAATAAAATCAATAAAGAATAATCAAAATTTGATAAATTGAAGACTATATTGGAAACATGAGAAAAACAAAGAAAAATTAATATGTATATATTTGAAAAATTCAGTGAATCAATTATATGTAGTTATACTATACATTTATAGCATTATACTTATATATGTATATAACAACATACACAATTAATTTATTTAAATATATTTATGTCACACAAACATATATAATCTAAATATTGTGTGTGTATGTGTATGTGATAGGATTTTTTTAGGACACTGTGGTAATCTAACAATTATGGCATGAGTGCAAATAAAAGCAATCTTGGATTTACATCTTTCCCCATCTCAACTCTCTTCATGCCACAATTTACAGAGAGAGAGAGAAACAAAGGGACGGGAAGCAAGGAAAAGAGAAGCTTATTTTTTATGAACAATTCAAAGAACCAAAAAATTATTGCTTCTTTATTTTTCCAGATATTTAATTGATATGTTAGTATAAAATTAAGTTACCTAAAAGTCAAAATTTTCTAATTTTATTTTTACATCTTTATTGGAGTATAATTGACTTACAATGGTGCGTTAGTTTCTGCTTTATAACAAAGTGAATCAGTTAGACATATACATATGTTCCCGTATCTCTTCCCTCTTGCCTCTCCCTCCCTCTCACCCTCCCTATCCCACGCCTCCAGGCGGTCACAAAGCACCTAGCTGATCTCCCTGTGCTATGTGGCTGCTTCCCACTAGCTATCTACCTTACGTTTGGTAGTGTATATATGTCCATGCCCCTCTCTCGCTTTGTCACAGCTTACCCTTCCCACTCCCCATATCGTCAAGTCCATTCTCTAGTAGGTCTGTGTCTTTATTCATGTCTTACGCCTAGGTTCTTCAAGATTTTTTTTTCTTAAATTACATATATATGTGTTAGCATACGGTATTTGTCTTTCTCTTTCTGACTTACTTCACTCTGTATGATAGACTCTAGGTCTATCCACC
This sequence comes from Orcinus orca, assembly GCF_937001465.1. Classification (NCBI taxonomy): domain Eukaryota; kingdom Metazoa; phylum Chordata; class Mammalia; order Artiodactyla; family Delphinidae; genus Orcinus; species Orcinus orca. The sequence continues at coordinate 124,551,354 of NC_064563.1, forward strand.
TCATTACAAATAGCTCAATTTCATTTCTTTTTATGGCTCAGTAATATTCCATTGTATATATGTGCCACATCTTCTTTATCCATTCATCCGATGAGGACACTTAGGTTGTTTCCATCTCCGGGCTATTGAAAATAGAGCTGCAATGAACATTTTAGTACATGACTCTTTTTGAATTATGGTTTTCTCAGGGTATATGCCCAGTAGTGGGATTGCTGGGTCATAAGGTAGTTCTATTTGTAGTTTTTAAGGAACCTCCATACTGTTCTCCATAGTGGCTGTACCAATTTACCTTCCCACCAGCAGTGCAAGAGTGTTCCCTTTTCTCCACACCCTCTCCAGCATTTATTGTTTCTAGATTTTTTGATGATGGCCATTTTGACTGGTGTGAGATGATATCTCATTGTAGTTTTGATTTGCATTTCTCTAATGATTAATGATGTTGAGCATTCTTTCATGTGTTTGTTGGCAGTCTGTATATCTTCTTTGGAGAAATGTCTGTTTAAGTCTTCTGCCCATTTTTGGATTGTGTTTTTTGTTTGTTTGTTTTCTATTGAGCTGCATGAACTGCTTATAAATTTTGGAGATTAATCCTTTGTCAGTTGCTTCATTTGCAAATATCTTCTCCAATTCTGAGGGTTGTCTTTTGGTCTTGTTTGTGGTTTCTATTGCTGTGCAAAAGTTTGGAGTTTCATTACGTCCCATTTGTTTATTTTTGTTTTTATTTCCATTTCTCTAGGAGGTGGATCAAAAAGGATCTTGCTGTGATTTATGTCATAGAGTGTTCTGCCTATGTTTTCCTCTAAGAGTTTGATAGTTTCTGGCCTTACATTTAGGTCTTTAATCCATTTTGAACTTATTTTTGTGTATGGTGTTAGGGAGTGATCTAATTTCATACTTTTACATGTAGCTGTCCAGGTTTCCCAGCATCATTTATTGAAGAGGCTGACCTTTCTCCACTATACATTTCTGCCTCCTATATCAAAGATAAGGTGACCATACATGCATGGGTTTATCTCTGGCCTTTCTATCCTGTTCCATTGATCTATCATTCGGTTTTTGTGCCAGTACCATACTGTCTTGATTACTGTAGCTTTGAAGTATAGTCTGAAGTCAGGGAGCCTGATTCCTTCAGTTCCGTTTTTCGTTCTCAAGATTACTCTGGCTATTTGGGGTCTTTTTTGTTTCCATACAAATTGTGAAATTTTTTATTCTAGTTCTGTGAACAATGCCAGTGGTAGTTTGATAGGGATTGCACTGAATCTGTAGATTGCTTTGGATAGTAGAGTCATTTTCACAATGTTGATTCTTCCAATCCAAGAACATGGTATATCTCTCCATCTATTTGTATCATCTTTAATTTCTTTCATCAGTGCATTATAATTTTCTGCATACAGGTCTTTTGTCTCCTTAGGTAGGTTTATTCCTAGATATTTTATTTTTTTTGTTGCAATGGTAGATGGGAGTGTTTTCTTGATTTCACTTTCAGAATTTATGCCATTAGTGTATAGGAATGCCAGAGATTTCTGTGCATTAATTTTGTATCCTGCTACTTTACCAAATTCATTGATTAGATCTAGTAGTTTCCTGGGAGTATCTTTAGGATTCTCTATGTATAGTATCATGTCATCTGCATACAGTGACAGCTTTACTTCTTCTTTTCTGATTTGGATTGATTTATTTCCTATTCTTCTCTGATTGCTGTGGCTAAAACTTCCAAAACTATGTAGAATAAGAGTGATGAGAGTGGGCAACCTTGTCTTCTTCCTGATCTTAGTGGAATTGCTTTCAGTTTTTCACCATTGAGGATGATGTTGGCTGTGGGTTTGTCATATATGGCCTTTATTAAGTTGAGGAAACTTCCCTCTATGCCTACTTTCTGCAGGGTTTTTATCATATATCAGTGTTGAATTTTGTTGAAAGCTTTCTCTGCATCTATTGAGATGATCATATGTTTTTTCTCCTTCAATTTGTTAGTATGGTGTATTACATTGATTGATTTGCACATATTGAAGAATCCTTGCATTTCTGGAATAAACCCCACTTGATCAAGGTGTATGATCCTTTTAATGTGCTGTTGGATTCTGTTTGCTAGTATTTTGTTGAGGATTTTTGCATCTATGTTCATCCGTCTGTAGTTTTCTTTCTTTGTGACATCCTTTTCTAGTTTTGGTATCAAGGTGATGGTGGCCTCATAGAATGAGTTTGAGAGTGTTCCTCCCTCTGCTATATTTTGGAAGAGTTTAAGAAGGATAGGTGTTAGCTCTTCTCTAAATGTTTGGTAGAATTCGCCTGTGAAGCCATCTGGTCCTGGGCTTTCCTTTGTTGGAAGATTTTAATCACAGTTTCAATTTCAGTGCTTGTGATTGGCCTGTTCATATTTTCTATTTCTTCCTGATTCAGTCTTGGCACGTTGTGCATTTCTAAGAATTTGTCCATTTCTACCAGGTTGTCCATTTTATTGGCATAGAGTTGCTTGTAGTAATCTCTCATGATCTTTTGTATTTCTACAGTGTCAGTTGTTACTTCTTTTTAATTTCTAATTCTATTGATTTGAGTCTTCTCCCTTTTTTTCTTGATGAGTCTGGCTAATGGTTTATCAATTTTGTTTATCTTCTCAAAGAACCAGCTTTTAGTTTTATTAATCTTTGCTATCATTTCCTTCCTTTCTTCTTCATTTATTTCTGATCTGATTTTTATGATTTCTTTCCTTCTGCTAACTTTGGGTTTTTTTTGTTCTTCTTCTTCTTCTTTCTCTCATTTCTTTAGGTGCAAGTTTAGGTTGTTTATTCGAGATGTTTCCTTTTTCTTAAGGTAGGACTGTATTGTTATAAACTTCTCTCTTAGAACTGCTCTTGTGCATCCCATAGATTTTGGGTTGTCGTGTCTCCATTGTCATTTGTTTCCAGGTATTTTTTGATTTCCTCTTTGATTTCTTCAGTGATCACTTCGTTATTAAGTAGTGTATTGTTTAGCCTCCATGTGTTTGTATTTTTTACAGATATTTTCCTGTAATTGATATCTAGTCTCATAGCATTGTGGTCGGAAAAGATATTTGATACAATTTCAATTTTCTTAAATTTATCAAGGCTTGATTTGTGACCCAAGATATGATCTATCCTGGAGAATGTTCCATGAGCACTTGAGAAAAATGTGTATTCTGTTGTTTTTGGATGGAATGTCGTATAAGTAATAATTTAGTCCATCTTGTTTAATGTATCATTTAAAGCTTGTGTTTCCTTATTTATTTTCATTTTGGATGACCTGTCCATTGGTGAAAGTAGGGTGTTAAAGTCCCCTACCATGAATGTGTTATTGTCAGTTTCCCCTTTTACGGCTGTTAGTATTTGCCTTATGTATTGAGGTGCTCCTATGTTGGGTGCATAAATATTTACAATTGTTATATCTTCTTCTTGGATCAATCCCTTGATCATTATGTAGTGTCCTTCTTTGTCCCTTCTAATATTCTTTATTTTAAAGTCTATTTTGTCTGATATGAGAATTGATACTCCAGCTTTCTTCTGATTTCCATTTGCATGGAATATCTTTTTCCATCCCCTTACTTTCAACCTGTATTTGTCTCTAGGTCTGAAGTGGGTCTCTTGTAGACAGCAAATATATGGGTCTTGTTTTTATATCCATTCAGCCAATCTGTGTCTTTTGGTGGGAGCATTTAGTCCATTTACATGTAAGGTAATTATTTATATGTATATTCCTATTCCCATTTTCTTAATTGTTTTGGGTTCGTTATTGTAGGTCTTTTCCTTCTCTTGTGTTTGTTGCCTAGGGAAGATCCTTTAGCATTTGTTGTAAAGCTGGTTTGGTGGTGCTGAACTCTCTCAGCTTTTGCTTGTCTGTAAAGCTTTTAATTTCTCCATCAAATCTGAATGAGATCCTTGCTGGTAGAGTAATCTTGGTTGCAGGTTTTTCTCCTTCATCACTTTAGATATGTCCTTCCAGTCCCTTCTGGCTTGCAGAGTTTCTTCTGAAAGATCAGCTGTTAACCTTATGGGGATTCCCTTGGGTGTTATTTGTTGTTTTTCCCTTGCTGTTTTTAATATGTTTTCTTGTATTTAATTTTTGACAGTTTGATTAATATGTGTCTTGGCATATTTCTCCTTGGATTTATCCTGTATGGGACTCTCTGTGCTTCCTGGACTTGATTAACTATTTCCTTTCCCGTATTAGGGAAGTTTTCAACTATAATCTCTTCAAATATTTTCTCAGTCTTTTTCTTTTTCTCTTCTTCTTCTGGAACCCCTATAATTCGAATGTTGGTGAATTTAATGTTGTCCCAGAGGTCTCTGAGACTGTCCTCAGTTCTTTTCATTCTTTTTTCTTTATTCTGCTCTGCAGTAGTTATTTCCACTATTTTATTTTCCAGGTCACTTATCCGTTCTTCTGCCTCAGTTATTCTGCTATTGATCCCATCTAGAGTATTTTTAATTTCATTTATTTTGTTGTCCATTGTTGCTTGTTTCATCTTTACTTCTTCTAGGTCCTTTTTAAATGTTTCTTGCATTATCTCTATTCTATTTCAAAGATTTTGGATCATCTTTACTATTATTATTCTGAATTCTTTTTCAGGTAGACTGCCTATTTCCTCTTCATTTGTTAGGTCTGGTGGGTTTTTATCTTGCTCCTTCATGTGGTATATGTTTTTCTGTCTTCTCATTTTGCTTATCTTACTGTATTTGAGGTCTCCTTTTTGCTAGCTGCAGGTTCGTAGTTCCCGTTGTTTTTGGTGTCTGTCCCCAGTGGCTAAAGTTGGTTCAGTGGGCTGTGTAGGCTTCCTGGTGGAGGGGATTAGTGCCTGTGTTCTGGTGGATGAGTATGGATCTTGTCTTTCTGGTGGGCAGGTCCACGTCTGGTGGTGTGTTTTGGTATGTCTGTGGACTTATTATGATTTTAGGCAGCCTCTCTGCTAATGGGTGGGGTTGTGTTCCTGTCTTGCTAGTTTTATGGCATAGGGTGTCCAGCACTGTAACTTGCTGGTTGTTGAGTGAAGCTTGGTGCTGTTCTTGAGATGGAGATCTCTGGGAGTATTTCACCGTTTGATATTATGTGGAGCTGGGAGGTCTCTTGGGGACCAGCATCCCAAAGTTGGCTCTCAGAGGCACAGAACTGACTCCTGGCTGCAGCACCAAGAGCCTTTCATCCACACGGCTCCTCTATTTGGGATGATTCATTGTCTATTCAGGTATTCCACAGATGCAGGTTACATCAAGTTGATTGTGGAGCTTTAATCCACTGCTTCTGAGGCTGCTGAGAGATTTCCCTTTCTCTTCTTTGTTCTCACATCTCCCGGGTCTCAGCTTTGGATTTGGTCCCGCCTCTGTATGTAGGTCGCCAGAGGGCGTCTGTTCTTCGCTCAGACAGGACGGGGTTAAAGGAGTAGCTGCTTCGGGGACTCTGGCTCACTCAAGCTGGGGGGAGGGAGGGTTACGGAGTGCGGGGAGAGCATGCAGTGGCAGGGACCATCGTGACATTGTACGAGCCTGAGGTGCGCTGTGCGTTCTCCTGGGGAAGTTGTCCCTGGATCCTGGGACACTGGCAGTGGCAGGCTGCACAGGCTCCGGGGAAGGGCAGTGTGCATAGTGACCTGTGCTCGCACACAGGCTTCTTGGTGGTGGCAGCAGCAGCCTTAGCATCTCATGCCCATCTCTGGGGTCCGCGCTTTTAGCCACAGCTCGCGCCGCCGGTCTCTGGAGCTCCTTTAAGCAGCGCTCTTAATCCCCTCTCCTCGCGCACCAGGAAACAAAGAGGGAAGAGAAAGTCTCTTGCCTCTTTGGCAGCTCCAGACTTTTCCCTGGACTCCCTCCCAGCTAGCCGTGGTGCACTAACCCCCTGCAGGCTGTGTTCACGCCGCCAACACCAGTCCTTTCCCTGTGCTCCGGCTCCGACCGAAGCCCAAGCCTCAGCTCCCAGCCCCGCCTGCCCCGGCGGGTGAGCAGACAAGCCTCTCAGGCTGGTGAGTGCCTCTCGGCACCGATCCTCTGTGGGGGAATCTCTCCGCTTTGCCCTCCGCACCCCTGTTGCTGTGCTCTCCTTTGCGGCTCCGAAGCTTTCCCCCTCCCAAAAATATTATTTCTTAAACACAAAATCAGGGCTAATAGATGTTCAAAATTATATATCATATGAATATTTTGTTTTTCAGTATTATAAAAAAAAATCCCACCTTAAATAGATATTGATTTAGAGAACATGATACTTATTAAATCCCAAAGTCCAATTACCTAGTTCTGTGGTAATAGTCCTGGGAAATGGACTGTGAAACAACGGCCATGCTCTGCTGAAAACAGGGAAAATAACACAAACTACGATTCTTAAAGCTCAACTCCAGTGGTTTACGTTCTGCTAATTCTCATGATGATTTTTGACCACTTGTCTTGAGAGCAACAGAACACCCATATCCATCCACATCCATTTTGAGGAAGAGATCAACATCATTAGATTCTTCTAACTCGGGATGAGATACAAGAGAAAAGATTGAAAGCAAGTGGTGCAAATATTATGTTTATCTTTATCTCCCTTCCTCCCCTCGCCAATGTTTTGCCACCATCACCACAGTCTGACATTAGAACATTTCAGTCACCACAAAAGATACCTCATGCACAATTCTAGTGAATCCCAATTTCCATCCCCAGTTCCCACTAATCTGGATTCAGATGCTGTAGATTTTTCTTTTAGGGATATTTTACATAAATGAAGTAATAAAATATAGAGTCTCTGTGTCTAACATAAAGTTTCTGAGGTCCAAACTGTAGTCTGTTTTGTTTTAATTTCTGAATAGTGGTTCCATTTTATGGATACAGTATATTTTTGTCCATTCACTAACTGATTTGGATTCTTTCCACTTTTTAGCTGTCATGAATAATGCTGCTATGAACAGTTACATACAAGTCTTTTTCATTTTTCTTAAGTAAAACCTAAGAGTAGAATTAGTACTACATATGGTGTTTATGTTTAACTTTAGAAACTGCTAACTTTTCCCAAAGGTCTATATCTCTTTATGTGTCCTCTAACAGTGTATGAGCATTCTAATTTCTCTACGTCCTTGCCTACACTTGTTATTTTTTTTTCTTTGATTAAAGCCATTCTAGGAAGTATGAAGTAATATCTCACTGTGGTTTTATTTTGCATTTTCCTAATCACTGATGATGCTGACTCTCTTTTCCTGTGCTTAGTAGCCATTTTAATATACTTTTTAGAGAAAGGTCTACTTAAATATTTCACCCATTTTTAACTTTATATTTGTCTTCTGATTAAGTTGTAAGATTTCTTTTTTATATGCTGAATACAATAATCCCTTTCTCAGGTATGACTTACACATATTTACTCCCACTCTGTGCTTTATCTTTTAATTTTTATTATTCATATCTTTTGAAGCACAAAAGATATTATTATTATTTATGGATTCTACTTTGTATATGATATCTAAGAACTGTTTGCCTAGCACAATGTATTAAATATTTTTGTGTGTGTTTTCTTCTATAAGATTTATAGTTTGAGCTCCTACATTTATCTCTACTATCCATTTTGAGTATATTTTGGGGGTATAGTGTAGGTTGAGGGGTCTTAGGTATAAATTCATTATTTTTTACATGGATATTCAGTTGTTCCAACACTATTTGATGAAGAGACTATTCTTTCTCCGTTGATTTACCTTGATATCCTTGTCAACAATCAACTGATCATACATATAAGGATTTGTTTCTCAACTGTCAGTTCTGTTATATTGATCTACATATCTATCCTTACACCAGTAACATATTGTCTTGATATGACAATAGCTTATAGTAAATTTTGAAACTAGAAAGTGTAAGTCTTCCTACTTTCTTCCTATTTTCTTTTTCAAAATATTTTAGTATATATTAGATGCTCTGCATTTCCGTGTAAATTTTAGGATAAGCTTGTAAATTACTACGAAGACCTGTATGGGGAATATGATAGAGATTGTGTGAACTTATAGATCAATTTGAGGAAAACTGAGATCTAAAGTACTGAGTGTTCCATACATATGTCTGAAATACCTCTCCATTTATTTAGATTTTTTTAAATTTCAGCAATATTTTGTAATTTTCAGTGTAAAATATTTATAATTTTTGGTTAGTATATTCTTAAGTGGTTTTGGAGGGGAAGTTATTTTGAATGGAATTTGTATGAATTTCCAGTTTATTGCTTGTATAATGAAAACCAGAATTCCCTTTTCAAGCTCAATATAACTTTTCTCATATAGATATTTATATGAAAGGCAAAGTGGTATAGGAAGAAACAAATTTTCTAGTCACATGAATATACTCTATCATTATTATCTGTGGAACATTGATTAAGTTATAGTATTGGGACCACTAAAGTATTTCCATTAAAGTGTAAGAAAAATCTCTACCTTACAAGGAATCAGTAATTACTATTTATGACAAACTGTGTTAAGCATTTTGCCTCTTTTCTTTTTGAATTTTATTTTATTTTTTTTATACAGCATGTTCTTATTAGCTGTTTATTTTATACATATAAGTGTATATATGTCAATCCCATCCTCCTAATTCATCTCACTGCCTCCTTTCTAATACCTAGTTAATTGAATGCTGTTAAAATTATTTTTGATATATTTCTGATATAAGATAAATTCTTAATTATTTTAAACTATTTTAAACTATTTAAACTATTTTAACTAGAATGAATATGCATAACTTGGAGCATATATCTCATCTCAAATTTATATATGATAAATTCAATATTTTGTAATAAATTTATATTATGTATAATATAAAATTGATATATTTATATAAATATATAATAATGTATCCATATGTGAGTTATATAAATGATCCATATATGAATTATATATATATATATATATATATATATGCAAAGTGGAAAAGAGCTCAGAAATTGAGGTGGATTTGAATTCCAATGAACAAACCAACTCTCTGTTGAACTGAACACAACGGCAAGGATTTATACAGGAAGGGGAAAAGACAAAGTCATAATAGCAGTGCCATCACAGATGTAAAAGAGTCCTAGTTTCAATTAAGTAGTCAGGAGAAAAGAATGGCTTTTTTATGTAATTGGCATTTATACATTGAGTATTCTTAAATTCAGTTTTTTATTCATAAGATCTTGTCATTATTATTCATTTTACCTTTATTTCTCTTGTACATTAAAGAGAATAAATGGGGCAATTTTTAAATTTCAAATATCTTATTTACTCCTTGGCAAGAAAGCTTAACTCACTATGTACATTTCCATCATGTTTTATTGTTTTAAAACAGAAGTTAGCCATAGATAAATTACTTGTGATGGTTGAAATAAGAAGTCAGTAGATAATAAATTCCTAGTTCTTTGTATGTTAAACTGACATCTGCACTCTCCAGATTTAACTATTTATTTTAGCTGGCCAGAAAATCAAAATAAAATTGATACATCATTTGAAAGTAAATAAGGTGATATTTCTTAATATTTGCATTTGTAGACATCACAAGTAGAAAGAAATAATGATTACTATATGTATTAAAGTGGAAATATTCCAGTCTTATGATTATTTTATACATCTCTGTAATCATTACATTAATTTTTACTTAGATATAATCAGCTACTTTGTTCAGATAAAAATTCTCAGTAAAATTATGTATTTCATTAGTATGCTTTTTTCCAAAAATTTTATCAGAGAGATTTTGAAAGGCTAATCGTTTGTTGAAAAAGCAGTAGCCTTCTTAATTCAGCTTTGTCCATTCTGGCCTAAGGTACAAAATAACATTTTGACCTATTTGCTACTATAATACCTTTGAGACTGTCAGCCTAAAAGAATCAAGTGCTCTGTATTCCCAGGAATTCAAGCTTGGTGGAGCTCATGCAACTGTACTCATCCTCTAGTGCTAAGGAAGTAATTATAAGTTTTCCAGTCAAATCCATAAATCATGAAGTGGTGAGAACTTTGGTTTCCTTTGCTGTCCTCCTTAAGTGAATGCAATCTCAATGGCCGTTGATATCCCCTAACTGCTCTTGCAAACGGTTATTACATTTGAACTTTGAAGACTTAGAAGCAATTTGTATTCTCTGATGGGCTTTTGTCTTTGAGATGCCCTTCCCCTCATAATCCAAACAGAATGTCAATGTTGAACCTTTGGTTCAGTCACATATGTGAAAGTAGCAGAAATAAGCATATATTTTAAAGCTCCACAACAGTGCATTTTAAAAATACCTGTACACACACACACCACACATGCACACGCCACATATGTTTGTGTAGGTATATAGGACAAAAATCAGTTTTAGAACACTTTTTTCAATCTCTTCTTTTGCTTACTTGGCTGTCCAACATTAACTTTCCCTCTTTCTTACCCTTTATTTATAGCTACTTATTTCTCCTAATTCTTTCTCTTTCATGTCTCTACGAGCAAAATTCTGAACAAAGATTGAACAATCAGTGGAAATAAATTTATGAGAGTTAGTATAGTTTACTTAGAGGCATTATATCTTATAGGAACTATGAAGTAAAATAGACTTGTGCCCAAAAACCCAGTTTTAGTGCTAATTATATATGGAGGCTTATATTTCAAAATTTCAACCAATGTTAACTATTATAGTTTGTGTAGTAAATTTATGATTAGATGCTTTTTTTATTTCTAGACAGAACAATATAATGTTTGATTAATTAGGAAAGGTAAATAAGTACATGTTGAAGATCATTTGTATATGTCATTTACCCCCCACCAAAAAAAAGTAATCAACTGGTAGAAATATTTTCATAAAAAAAAACCTTTTTCCTCCTCTTGAAAAAATCATTAAGTATGTATTTCTCAATGATGAGCATAGAACTCACCTGAACTTTTTACTAAAATTAAGTTTATTAATCACAAAAAATAATCTCCTGCTCTATTTAAGCTCAAATACTCATATTTGAGGTAAAAATGTAGACAGAAATAGATAGTATTAAACACTCTCTAACTCAATGTTTCCCATTGTGTGAAGACCAAAATATATGTTGACCACGTTCCTCAAAACACAAATGAAGAGGGAAATTAAAAGTCACACCTTCCTTAAATTTCACACCTTTTCCTTAAATTCTCCCAGGGAATTTGCACTCAGTCATTAAAGCTAAAGAGAAAGTTTTAATTAATAACATCCCTGAGCTTTTTGTGTTTTAAATAGAGAATTATAAGACATGAAATTGTCTTTAAGACTAAACGAAGTGAAACAATAATGACAAAATCATAATTATAAGCACCCATTTTTATTACTAATGTTTCGTGGGCACCATGTTATTTATACATTGTCTTATTTAAACAACTATTAAACTACCTTAATCATCATTTTACAGATTAGAAAAAGAAAGATCAGGTATGTTAAAAAATTGCTAGGGATCATACAGAAAATAAATGGCAAATCTGGGATATGAATTCCTGTTTGCTTTATGGCCATGCTTTGTCAATTGATACTTTATATGACTCTTAACCCTTAAAATACATTAGTTTCTTGTTCCCCTAACTGCAATAATACAAAATGGGAGCCCACAATACAGAGGCTTAATCTGTTACTAATATAATTAGGTGGTAGTTACATTCAGTTACATTCAATAAACATATATTAAATAAATATTCAGTTGGGGCAGAGCAAGCTAGGTATTGAAGATGAGAAATGCAGGTGGGAAAAAAGTGAAAAGTGAAGAGGAAGTAAGTAGGGGCATTGAGTTAGGATGTAGAGGTAACAGTAAAGTTAGAAAAAGCAAATAATTTTCAAGTACAATATATATAAATTCATAAACACTACACAATGGACTAACTTGCCATTCTATCATATTTCATATGTAGAAAAAATTGCAAAGCTATCAAAATTTGTTGACCCTACAAGTGGATTATATATTAAAATCAAGTTTTTATTTGAATTTTGAGTAGGCAGGAATGGAGACCCAGCTCTTAAAACGTAGGTAAAATTTTATAGGATTATTATTATTGTTTCCTGTTTGCTAAAAAGGAAATAACACTTCAAAAATCAAGATCATGAAACAAGTAAAGAAATTATGATAAAAAAATTTTTTAAATAATAACTGAAAATTTCAGACACCAGTTACAGCATATTGTAGGAAAGTATCTGTCATACTAAGAAATATGCTGGTGAAGTTTATTAAATTAGAAGGACAATAAAAATAATTATGAAAAAAAAGAATTGCACAATGAATAGTCTAAGTTCTTTTGCTTTCCCCAAAAGAACTGGTGATTAATTGCATATCAGCAATTATTTACTCAGCAATGATTACCTCCATCTCTATAAAAGTTAATTCCTCTCCAAAATGCTTAAAATATTCCCAGGGAGTAAGTTATCATCAGTGTATTCTAAATATTTTCTAAATTGGGAGCTGCCTAGAAAATTGTCGGGCCTTTTTTTACTGTTTGTCACTGACAAATTTTTAAATGCATTAGGATGGAAAAGGGGGAAAGCAAGTCAGACAACCATGGGGTATTATTTACCTTCTTTCCACATTTCTGGCCAGATTAATCTTGCTCATGTCTTATATGAGACTGATTGGTTATATGGAATACATAAGGCACTAGTAAAAGCACCACCAAAACACCAGTGCCCTAAAAGGTTTGATTTATTTGACTGATTTATTTATTCTACAAATAAAATTGTTGAGCTCCTACAAGGTTATCTGGTATTTGATCGAAGAGTTTGTAATATGTGTCTTAGAAATAAGGATTTTAGGTTGGGGTTCATTGATTCCCAGATGCATATTAGTTAAGCATCTTCAAAGTCTTAGAAGGATTTTGAAGAATGTGTATTCTTAGTGTCTGCTTACTCCAGGCACATTAAAAGAGAAAACTCATTTACAACTTTACATGTATTTTGTAGCAGTGTTTAAACCAAATGGTCTGGTGAAGTTAAAGCAGTATTCTAAGACCCATGAGTATCTTAAGAACAGTATTGGAATTAGATATATGGTCAGAAGTATAACTGTAACTGAAAGTGGGGGTCTGGCTGCTCACCGTTCAAAAGCCAATAAAGAGGTGAGGTTGGTGGAAAGGAAAGCTTGCTATATTTTGTATGTCGGCAACCGGGGCGGGGGCAGGGAGGGTGGACACCTGTCCAAAGGTCGACTCCAGCCCCCCCACCCCCACCCCGCGCCACTGACAACCAGCGGGCAAGAGATTTTGTAGACAGAGGGAGGGGGCTACCTGCAGAAACAGCACGGTCAGCTGTGACAGTCATCTTGAAATTGGTCATCAGTGGTCTGATTGTTTTAAGTACAATTAATCTTTAGTTCCAGGATCAGTCTGTTCCCATTTCCTTGAGGCCAGTTCTTGAAATTGTGGCAGCTTATGTCATGGACAGTCTGTTCATCATGTAGTTAACTTCTTCCACCTGGCGGGGGTTTCAGTATCTATATACAAGACAGCTCACAGGATATGGCTCAGAATATTATCCATAGCCCTTGAGAAGGAACTAAAGGTCCTTAACTATGCTTAGTGGCTAAACTATTATTAGCCACTAGTCTTGCTGGATTGTTTTCCTTTGTTTCTGTATTTTCTCACTTCTCTGATTAAACATATTCTTTGGCTAAAGTTTTTCTACAGACAAAAGGCAGGCAAAGGACATGGGGGGCAAGGGCCACAGGGTCTTGCCCCATTTCATAACTAAAGAACACTAGTAACCAAGGCACAAAAATGAAAGTCCAGAGATAATTTCTACCTTCCATGTTGCAAGTTCCTACTATGTAACAGTGACTAAATGATGTAATTATTCAGAAAGTTAGTTTATATATTCTAATCTGTGGATTATAATATCTACTCATCTTAATTCACAGTTTACTGTGCTTAATACACAGAATTTCTGATTAGCCTATTTATGTTAAAGGATGCATTTATTTATTAAATAAATATTGCAAAACATGCCAGAGAAATAAAGATTAAAAAGACCCAAATCTTGCCCTTAAAAGACTGCTTAAGATCCCCTTAAGACCTTTACAGTTTGATAGGGGCAAAAAAAACATAAGTCAATTAGTAAAACATGTGCTTAGAGGAACAAGAGGGAAAGTCATGGAAGGATATGGGAGAACATAAGAAGAGTACCACCTTGGCTTCATTTTACAGTTGAAGCATGTTGACTCTCAAACATACAACTTAAGCCTAGATCTTGTTATTATTCCCCTTGAACTGCAGACCTAAATATTCAATTTCTTGCTGTATTTGTTCTTTTGGTTTTTTTTTAAAAGCATCTTTAATGAACAGGTCTATAACTGAAATATTCTATCCTCCCAACAACTACAACTAGTGACTCCTCTAGTTTCCCTTATCACCATAAATAGTATTAACATCCAACAAGGTGCTCAACTTCCTGTCTAGTTTTTCAGTTGCTTCCAAAGTCAACTTTCCTTTACTTTCTAAACTCCACGTATTTGACTTCTTTTATCCCTCTAATGTGCTCTGCTTCACCCCACTTCTTATTTCACACTATTCTCTCCTAGAGAAAGGGTTTCACTTACTATGAGGCATATTGTACCAGCATCCGAATTTGAAGGGATTTAAAAAAGACAAAGTAGATGTCAAAGGAGAAGAGGTGGTTGAAAGTGCTACTTAAAGAAAGGTCTGTATTTAGAGAGATTAATAGAAATATTTAGCCTTGTAATAGTAAGCAAATATATCATCCTTTGTAGGATGATACCATGGAAATTTGAGTTTTAGGGTACCTCTCTTCCTCTTACTCCTCACATTTAAATCAGTAAAAAGTTGATCTCTATCTCCTTAATGTCTCCATATCAGTTCTCTTTACATTACTCTCAGAGTAGTTATCATGGCTCAGATCTTATCATTAACATATGCCTTAGCTAAAGAAAAGTTTGCTCTACATGTGTGTGTTTATGTACTTCCTTACTTTTGGTTTCTACAAGATGTTCAAAGCTGCTTTGTATATTGCCTTCCCTGTTCCTATAGTCAGCCATCTCTCCATGGAGCCTGGTTCTTTTACTAGAGAATGGTATTCAAAATCAAGATCTGGGTGCTAAGTGTGCTCATTGTTACTGGGGTGTCATTGCTTCTAGGCTGTCTCAGCTGACATCAAGCAAATGTATATGTGTGTATCAACCCATGTATACACACAAAATGTATAAATGTGTCCATGTGTAACCATCTGTACCTACATTAATGTAAGCATAAGTGGATAATGATATATCCAATTATGATTTATTACTACAAGGTTTTTTTTCTTCTTGTCCCTTTGCTTATCTGTAACCTCCTACTTCAACTATGAGAAACATTGCTCCCACCATCCATCATCCACTTAACTAATCCTCTTAACTAATTGTTAAATTCCTCTATAAATATACAGTGATGTCTTAATCCATTCAGGCTGCTATAATAAAATACCATAGATGGGGTTACTTATAAACTACAGAAATTTATTTCCCACAGTTCTAGAGGCTAGCACTTCTAAGATCTAGGTGGTAGCATTGAAAAGGCTCAGAATCTCTCTGGAGCCTCTTTGTTAAGGCACTAATTCTATTCATGAGGGCTCCACCCTTAAAACATAATCACCTCCCAAAGACCCCACCTCCTAATACCATCTACTGGGGGAGCGGTTAGAATTTCAACATATGAATTTTGGGAGGGCACAAACATTCAGACAATAGTCATTGGTATCAGAATTGTTAACTAGTATGTCTATGCAAAACAGTTTTTCAAATTGAATGCAGTGCTTATATATAGTTTCTTTAACCTTTAATCTTCCAGATTTCTTTCATTCCCAAAGGTCAGTGAACTTGTTTCACATACTGTAATATAGTTAGTTATTTGCACATTCTGCATTCCATTTTGGGGTCTCCTGACCTCCTAAGTGATTTTTTTTTTAATTTGCACATTTAGGTTTATTCTTTGTTCTGTACAGGTCTATACATTTTAAAAAATGCATCATTTCATGTTTCCATAATTATAGTATTATACAGAATAATTTCACCATCCAAAAAAAATTCCCTGTGCCTTACCTACTCAACCCTCCCTTACATCCTCCAAACTCTTGGCAACCTCTGATCTTTTTAATATCTCTAAAGTGTTGCCTTTTTCCATAATGTCATATAATTGGAATCACAGAGTTTGTAGCCTTTTCGGATTGGCTTCTTTCACTTAGCAATATGCATGTAAAATTCATCCACGTCTTTTGATGGTTTAGTAGCTCATTATCTCTGTATGCATGCACCACAGTTTACTTATCTATTCACCTGTTGAAGGACATTTTTCTTACTTCCAGTTTTTGGTGAGTACAAGTGAAGCGCTATAAAGATTCATGTATAGATGTTTTCTGAAAATACATTTTCAATTTGGTGAACACCTAGGAACACAATAAGGGAATTGTAATATGTCAAAATGTATTTCACTACCTAAAAATACGGTAAGTATTATTGGAATATAAATCAAACTATAAAATATACACAAGTCCATACTGGTATATATAACCACAGACTAATCATCAGAAAATCATCAGACACATCCCAATTAAGAAACATTCCATAAAATATCTGACCAATACTCTTCAAACTGTCAAATTCATCAAAAACAAAAAAGTCCTATAAACGATGAGAGCCTAGAATTGTCTAAGGACACGTGATGACTAAATGTAATGTAATATCGTGGATAGAATCTCAGATCAGAAAAAGGTCATCAGTTAAAAATTAAGAAAATCTGAAGAAAGTATAGATTTTAAATAATAATGTGCTGATTTTTGGTTCATTTATTTTGTCAAACGCACCATACTTTTCATAAGATGTCAATAATAAAGTCAACTGGATCTAACATATATGGGAACTCTATACACTATCTTTGCCATTTTTCAGTAAATCTAAAAATGTTGTAAAATAAGGTGTATTTTTTAAAAAAACAATGGCACATAAGTTAAAGCTGACAAGAAGGGAAAACAAGGACAAGCAATAAGATGGAGCCAAGTTTGTGTCTGGTGCGCATAACTCATGTCATGCACTTGAACTTACCTGTTAGAGTTGGGAAACAATATTTAGTTGATTATGCCCGGCAATGAGAAATACATGATCAGTTACAAGACTGAGTGCCCAGAAGGAAAACTAAACTAAACAAAACAAAATTCTTCAGAAAATTAACAGAAATACCCTCTATTATAATTTTATCGAAAGTGTTCACTTAGTTTCTCAGAGAAAGGAAATAAAAAGATGTAAACATAACAGTCACTACATCTTTATAGTAAATAAATGCATATTTCTTTGTATTATTATTTGACTTTTTTATTAACTCTGAGATGTGCATTAAACAAATCACAATTAAAGATATTTGTTTCACTTTCGAAGTTGAAACATCTTGATAGTATTTTCAGATTACAAATATAAAACCTCATATGATACAAAACACTGTAAAAGAGAACATTCACTAAATGTCCATCCACATATGCAGACCACCACCCAATGTGATCCCTAAAAGATAGCAAATTTAAGAAGTCTGACCAATCAGAATTCATTTGTATGCTTATATTTTAGGTAAAAATAATATGTTGGAAAGTGACTTTATACTCTTTCATGTTTATTTTTTAACCTAATATCTAGTAGGTTTCTTTCCCTGTCCATGCACAAATACCTGCTTCATCTATCATTCTAATATTTGTGTTTGAATCATTTAATCTTTTAATTACATGAGTACACTATTATCTATTTAAGCAACTCCCTCAAAATGAATCTTTAGGTTGTTTCAATATACCATTAGTTATAGTCTATTGGAATGAACATTCATTGAATGCATTTTGCAATTTATGAACGTTTCTGGAGGGAAAAAACCCCAAGACTATAATTTCTTACATGAAGAGGAAGCAGTTTTTGTACATACTTGCAAATTTCTCTCTAAAACTGCTCGTTTTCCCAACCTTGGCTAACACTATATCTTCACTATTTATTTAATGTTACTAATCTGCTCCAATGAAAATGGTGGGAAATGATACATCAGCGTTGTATATGTTTTTCTCTTTTTCAGGTAAACTTATGAATAACCACATTCCTCAAGATTCTTCACTAACAATATATTTTTAAAATGTCCTTGTCATAAAGAGTGAAGTAAGTCAGAAAGAGAAAAACAAATATCGTATATTAACGCATGTATGTGGAATCTAGAAAAATGGTACAGATGAACATATTTGCAGGGCAGGAATAGAGATTCAGATGTAGGGAACAGATGTGCGGACACGGGATGGGTGGGGATGAATTGGGAGATTGGGATTGACATATGTGCACTGCCATATGTAAAACAGATAGCTAGTGGGAACCTGCTGTATATCGCAGGGAACTCAGCCCGGTGCTCTGTGGTGACCTAGATGGATGGGATGGGGTAGGTGGGAGGGAGGTCAAAGAGGGAGGGAATATATGTATGCCTATAGCTGATTCACTTCATTGTACAGCAGAAACTAACACAACATTGTAAAGCAACAATAACCCAATAAAAAAAAAAATCCTTGAATAAAGAGTAGAAATAATTAGAAGATATTAATACTTTGAAGATAAGAATATTTATAACTTATATTATTATTCTAAATTTGTCAAAATGCCTGGAGAAATAGTTTATAGGTGGTAGCATTAGTGGCAGAAGTATAGTTTTAAAGTGTTACATTGCACTAACTATAATTTTTTTTTTTTTTTTTTTTTTTAGATACAGGCAGTTCTGAAGGGCCTGAGAGCTCTCATGGATTGTAAATACAAATCATAGGCTCTGGTCAAGGGTACAAGTAGTAAAATTTGTAAAAACAGTTCATTCATTGATTCTGCCTACTCAGGTGGAAATCAATTCTTTGTAAGTGAACATGGTTCTGAATTTATACAGGAAACAGAAGTACACAAGAAACAGATGAGTCTGCTAAGACCTATTTGGGGATAACATTATATGTCAGGCAAAGTTGTAAGTATAGTTAAAAAAATATGATACATTAGCTAGTCCATTTGACCTCTACTCCTTTTTCCTCAAAATGAAATTTTTAAATTATCAGCAAAACAGGAAAAGATTCTCAGCCCAGGACACCATACATGAATTAACTGGATGTAATCTATGGATTAACTGAATGTAGTAATACAAATATGTGCAATATGAAATGTGTGAAGTGTTTTCAGGAATTATAAAGTGGCATTAAAACTAAGTCAATTGGGAACGCACACCAAAAATGCCAACTAGGGCTCACATGTTGTTTAATACATAAGTAAAAGGCCAAAAACAAAAACAAACAAAGTAACAAACAAAACTAAGTATATTAGTAAAGAAAAAAAAGTATTATCAGAAATATTTTTACATCATAAATTCACTTTCATACTATTCATTTTCATACTCTTCATCATATCTGGTTTATTTTCATACTATTTTTAGATATCCAATCTATTTTTCTCAAATAAGAAAAACACAATTTTAAAAGATACAGATTTATCATACATATTTACTCTACATTCATACAGTATATAGTGGGATATCATTTATCTTGTGTTTATAAATTCAAATAGAAAATTGTTCCTTACAATTATCTTAATGGAATTAATACTACATTATTTTTTAACATAGCTGTATTTGTACTAAATTCAACTTTTTTTTGTAGACTTTATAGCCATACTTTTTCACTAAATTCCACTCTATTTTAATCTATTTAAGATGATTACATCACTTTGTCATTTAAACTATTCATTCGGCTTGGAATAGTCATGTTGCTTCCTTACTTCACTCATATGAATATTTATATCTTTGCCACTAACTATCTGTCAACAGATGATGTGTCTCCCAATTTACTTCTACGATTAATGTCCCATTCACTTCAAATTAAGCTTGTGTATTCCCGTGTCCCAAGGAGAGGAGGAAAAAGTTCTTAGCAGGGTGAAATATTAGTTATTCACCTGTGCACCATGGGCCAAAAACTGTGCTGAGTACTTGCCATATGTCAACTCATGTGTAGCTATTCTAGAGAATTCTTGAGCAATGCTACTTCAATCCTTCTTTCATTTTAAAACAAGCAGGCTTGAAAATCTTTCATTAGTAAATCATGGTACACCAAGGATTGGACCATTCCTTTCCTAACAGTGTTTGTTTGTTTATAAATTTCAAATGGAGGAGAAAATGAACATGAAGAATATCCTTCAGAATTTATGTCTAGGTCAATATCATAAGGACATGTAAATGTCTTATGTCATAATATTTCTATAGAATGACAGACAAAAGTCAGTCTCAAATAAGAAAGGAAAGGATGTATTTGGATATCATCAATATCTAAATACATCAATTCATATCAGAAATATAGGAAGGTCACCATACTAAGAGAAGCAATATCTAGTCTCACCTAGAGTACATGATTATGAATGGACTTTTTTATTTTTCCTCTTACATCAAATGTGGAATGTTAGGAGTAGATCTTCATTTCTGTTTGACATATACAAATATTTAAGAAAAGGTATCAGATGGATAGGGTTGAAAACCAATGACATTGGTATCTGACTAATGCTGTAAATTACCTTAAGAATTATAAGGATATGTTTTAATTTTGAAACTTTCACTTGAAGAAATATAAAATGAACCTATTAATTAATTTTGTTCTTGACATGAGAGCTTTCATAAAAGAGGATCATATACAAATACAAATATATAAATTTCAGTGAAATGATGAATCCCTCCACCACAACACAACATTTATATCATTAAAATACATATTTTATAGGTTAAAAATATGTCTTGTTTAAAAATCATTCCTTGCTTCTTCTTACCCCTTATTTTTCTTTTTCTTCATTGTATTTTTAACCTTTACTATTGCTTTTCATTATAGAATTAAAAGGTCTGAATTTTAAAAGAGGTTAGATTAGAAGGATATTTCAGGTTCAAAATATTAAAGCATTTTATTTAATTCTTAATTGCATCTCTTTATTTAATATTCAATCCTAATATTGTCATAAGGTCAAATTAAATCGAGATTGTCTAATTTTATTAACATCAGTATAATTACAGAAAGGAACAAATTTTCAGAGGTCATCCGACTCTTGTTCAGGATAATTTCTTATTGATTGATGAGGAAATGAAACAGCTTGTGGTTTTCCTCTAATTATTTAAGCCTGTCTCACTTATCTTATTAGATATTTGTAGTGTTTCAAATTAATGGTGATGGTTATATTTTCATAAACGTTCTAAGATTAAACCTTTTCCAAATAAATGGCTGTAATTTCTTGAAATATTAAAATAGTTGAAAGTAAAAAATACAGCCACTAACTTGGAAGACCTACAATTAAATATTCATCTTCTATGAGTAATTTTATTAAAAATTAAAAATCAGAATTTAGGACAACTTGTTCATTTAAACCAAGATTTCTATAATCCATGGTTAATTTTGTGCATTTAAAATATGCTATAAAACTGATAAAAAACAATTAAAAAAGAACATGCTATATTAAAGATGTTACTGTTACACAAAATATAATATTAAAGGCTTTATTCAAGGAGTTCACAATCCTCATAGTTGCAAGTGTACTTATTATGTACCATATTTGTATTTTTCAGTCTGTTTTGGGAATTGCACAAATCACTTTAAAGGAGTGTGTACAATAATTTTTTATATGCAGTTGGATTTTTTGCAAATAAAATTTTATAAATAATACAAAATTAAAACACCACAGAAGAAAATGGAGTTGTTCTTATTAAGTGGGGCAAGGCTCTCTGGTGGCTCCTGATGTATTCCAGCTGGACCCACAGGGCTCTTTGGAGTGCAGGTTTAGAGATCATCTACATGAAACTGCATACAAACATATGTGAAAGCATTTTGCCTAATTGTAAAGTATTATAAAATACTTGTTAAAGTACTGTTAAAAGAAATTATTTCTGGACAAATAAGAATTTCAGTAAAATTGGATAATACTAATATATACTGCTTGTTGTTTTTCTATATTATATTCCATTGAATTCAGAGATTGTATTTTAAATAGAACTCATATAAAATTTGTTCCTTTGTTAAATATTTGGAGGTCAATTTTAAACCTATTTTTCTTTAACCATGTAATACTTTTCTATGTGATTGTGTTATTAACTGTTGCTCTGAAATTGTCAGAAAGGGAAGGTACTATTGGTAAAATGTAACTTCTATGACCATGGAAATAAATTTTCATTTCATGACAGTTTTTAGTTAATATGACTAAAGTTAATGAAGTAGTCATAAAATTATAGGTTTGGGAAAGACCTTGACAATGCAATTAGTCTATCTCCTTCCCCCAAACACTTTAAAACACTTTATTATTTTATTTCATTCTCAGAACTCCAGGGAAGACAATTTTATAATTTCTTTCAGTGATAATGCATTTCAGGTCTTATAAAGCAATATGACAATATTCTTTCTTCAGAAGTCTGCTGTTTCAAAGTATGTTTTTTCTCTTAAAAGTTGTTTAAGCTAACAGTTTATACCTAAAGTGATATTTTCTCCTTGCCTTCAATATTTACCATTTACTTTCCTATTTGTGCTCAAGTACTCATTCAGGATGTGATTTCTTATCTTGAACGTTTTTCTCTTTGTGTGTTGATCTCAGTGATATCACGTCTCAAGTGATTCTTTCACTACTAAATGGATAATGTTATGATTTTTCTAATGTTATACTCTTTTGCAAAACTCTATGATGGCTTCCAGCTGGAACAGGAACTGGGTTCTAATTAATACTATAAGTTTCAAAGCCTTTCCAGAGAATGATCTGTTAAGGGTAACATTACAAAGAAAAGTTATAGGGAACAAAAGTAGATGCAAAACAATAAGCAGTTATATAAGCCATATTGTTCAGAGAAATGTGAGGGTCAACCAATGATCTGTAGACAGTCTGTAATCAATACTAGTAGCTCAGTTTCCAATAAAGAGCCTGACACATAATGTCTATATCCATAATTTTTGTTAAAACTAAAACCAGAGATGCAGTGCTTATATTCAAAAAAGGTTACAAACAAAAAACTCTCCCCATATGCAAAAGGAACACTTTATATCTTCTACATCATAATTAAAAGTGGAATTCCTGACATAAACTTACTCTAAACTTACCTCTAGAACTCTGGTTTCCAATACTTTGCTACTCTACACCCATATTCTGTCCATCACTATGTGCTGGCAACATATTCATGGCAGTTTTCATAAATTTGAGGAAATATCTTTAGATTTAACTTTCAATTCTAATGTTTAATTTACAAGCATTAAAAGAAAAAAAAACCTCTCCCAGTTATTATCATGTGGAAAAGTAGGAAAAGTAGGCTGCATGATTTTTTGAAGCAGCTTTTAACCTTTTTTTTTAAATGACCAGGCTCAATGACTGTGATTAACTGTCTGATGTCAATTTCAAAAAACAAAATCTCCAGAAGCTGGATGGTAAAGGCTCTGTCTTACTTGGATCAAGGAATGAGAATTGTTCAGAAAATGATGTTTTGCTGAGTCATTAATTCAACAAGAATATGAGAGTGTTTGAAATGCTGAAAGATAGGAGCAATTGTGTTTCCTGACCAGATATAATGGATGAAGTTGGAATTATATCACTTCTTCTAGAGACTGGTTGATTCAAAATGACTAAAGATAAGAGGTGCTCTTAAAAGAAATGAGAGTTCTTCAAAGGAAACTTAGCCCTCTGTAAAGCCAGAAACAAAGAACGAATCTCTTGCAGAATAGTGGTGTAGGAAAGAAAGAGTTAGAACAAAAAAGTTCAAAAGTGTTATTTAATTGAGTGAATAACTATGTACCAACAACACAATATTCCAATATGAAAAATTTGTCAAAGGTCGATGTTAATTCAGCATGAAGCTTGGGATACTTAGATAATTCAATACATATTTATTTTACAACTTATAAAAATAAATATAAAACCTGCATAACAGCTAAAGAGAGGAAGTGGGAAAGGAGAAAGAAGTTGATGAACTTCATTTCCAAAGGGAAAATGGAAATGATATAACTTGACTTTAGAAAAATCTGAACTACACCACATTTAAAAACAATAGATGATATCGTGGGAGGGTCCTATGTAGGAGAAGATCTAGTCTAATTTAAATTTTAATAAGTGTTATTGGAAATTTGGGATGTATAAACTTGCTAATTCCCATTATTAATTCTAATGTTATGATTCTTCTCAATTTAATTCAGACCATGGAAACCATTTTACCTTCCAGGTAGTCACCTTTTACTTCATTCTATAAACTCTACTTTAAATATGTAAAAGAAAATAATACCGGGGATCTTAATTTCTTATCATGTTGCTTTATTAGACATTCTAGAGCTTAATATATAGTTATAAATTCCAACAAATTGCTCTTACAGACATAAGCTGCATTTGCACTGTCATTAGAATGTCAGATGATCTAAATTTTTTCATAATCATTCATACTTGAAATAAAAATCCTATGTTTTAAAATGTTACAAAGTAATGTACACTATTCTCAAACCTTATATTTGTTTTCATTGACAGATTACTATTAAGATTTGATTTTTAATTTATAGTTGAAACACGTTAATTCTTCTTTGACATTTTCACTCTATGCTTCATAACAAAAGGTACATTTCCATAAAGGGACAGCTATTGCAAACCTGGTTAAAATACCATGAAAAATAAGTGTTAGTACTACTGTCAATAACTCATTATTATTTATTTGTTTGGGTTTTTTTTCTAGGGAAGGGAAAATTCTATAAACACATACAGATCCCTTCCTTCTTTCATATCATTATTCAGGCATATGTCAAAATCTTTCTATGTACTTATCCAAGTCTTTATTATATTTCTGTTTACCACAAGATGTAGTAGTAGGTTAATTTCTCCATCCAGTGAACACTGAGATCTATTAGGTTCTACACACATCATGGGGAAAGAGCCACAAAGAAGATACAGTTCATCTTCACATAAAAATTACAATCTTGCCAAAAATACAGATATTGAACATATGACTAAGTGTTACAAAATCAGGCAAGGTATTACGGACAAGCAATAAGATGGAATTAGGAAATTCTTTCCAAGAAATGTGTGAGAGCTCTGATCTCATGATGAAGAAGGACTTAAATAAGGTAGCTTATGTGTGAGAAGCAGGGGCAGTAGGGACTGGGTAGGCAGATTAATGTGAAGAGGAGGTATGCTCCAGATGGAAAATAACCAGCGAACATATGAAGCAGGAGAAAAACACAGGATATTTGAGGAACTGAAAGAAAACTACAATTGCAGCATAGAAAACAAGGAAGTAGCAGTGAGATATATGACTGGAAAGCAAGTCATGGCATTTCCAGACAACATGTAAAGCTCACACTTCATACAAAGTAAAGGAGACAACCTTTAAATGTTTTAAACAAGGATATGGCATAATCACATTTTAAAGTTTGCTCACTCTACTAGAGAGAAAAATGAATGGGTTGTTGAGCCAGAGTGGATTCTGTAAAACAGCTTAGGAGTGATGATGGAGACTTCTATACAGGGTTTGACATTTTAGAGAAGGAGAGATGCAGAGGATTTGAGATATTTAGAGCTAGAATTGCCCTAACTTGGTGAGTAGGGCAGTTATTCAAAGATGAGTCCCAAGTATCTGGCTTGAGTAATTCATGAGACAATGGTGCCCTTTAGTAAGGTAGGAAACCACTGAAGAGAAAGCCATGTGATGTGGGAAATGCCAAATTTGCCTCATTGAGGACTGGGAGAATTCAAATACATACATTAAAAACACAGGTATATATTTGCAGGAAACCAAAAGACAACTTTGAAGAGAGGTGCACTTTTGGGAATGGATAATTTAGGAGGAAAATATCAAGTGAGAAGGGAACCCAAAGTAGAACATTCAAAATCTCTCACCCCCTCAAGTGTTGGTTAGAAGAGGAGGAACTTAAAAAATAATTACAGAGGTGAAAGTCATATAGAGAGAAACAAAAAAAAATCATAAGCAGGATGTGATGGAAGCAAAGGCAAGCAAAGGAAGAAGTCAATCAGATCTAATACTGCCAACTTATTAAGTAAGATGACAATGAGAAAATAGGTATGAAATTTGGCTTGCCAGTGGGTGAAAATGTTTTGTCTATGAATATTGCTATATTACAATCATTTCCTTGGGTGTTTTTGCTTTATGGAATATTACTAGGCTGCATTTTCTACTTTCCCAGTTTGCTGGGGATATATGAAGCAGAGAAAAATAACTCATGCCCTCAAATTGCATGAGTAGATATAATTGAGGCAAATGTCTTATATTATAGATATACTGAGCTTTAAATCAGGGAATATATTTTGACCTTGAGTATTCCCAGGAAATCTCAGTATTACAAAATCTTTATCTCACAAATTTATCCTTATTTTTTCCTTTGAAAAACCTGGGATTTACATGTATTAGTATATTCAGCCACCCCACAATATGTTACATTTTTTAAACACATGTTGCATATTGAATGTAGACTGTGTCTTTTAATTTATTTCTTAAAAAGTGAACAAGGTTTTTTTTTTTTTCAAATCCTTGTGTCGAGAGCTAAATTTCAATAGATCGCAGTGAGGGAGCGACACTGCTACATACGAAACACCATAAACAAACTATTATGAATGAAAAGTTTAAGAGCTAGACAGCAATGGGATTAAATTTTGGTTCTGTCTTATAAAATTTTCTTAACTGACTTTTAGTCTGTTTAGAAAATTAGGATTATACAACATCCTGCATATGTTGTAAAGAGTAATTGAGATAAATCCTATAAAACTTCTCACTGAGTGGAAAAACCATTGTTCGGTAAAGACTCTAGCTCTTAAAGACTTTCTAGATCTTCATCATCACCATCAACATCACCTGTTTTCCTCACATTGATTCAATCAGCTGGTTATGTAGAGTGACTCCTTTATTTGCTACTGACTAGGATTGTATATCCCACTTTCCCATCAAGACACATGAAGAAAAAAATTAAAATCCTTGTTTCTCTCTTCCATGGTGTTATTACATTTTATCAAAAAGTTATTTTTTTTCTCATTATTTCTAATGAGAATAGCAGGAGGTTATTCCTTCCTTAGTCTTCTGACACCGATTTTCTGGAAGTTGGAGTCAAGTAAAGACATAAAATAGGTGTAAATATCTGTAACACATAAGGTAGAAAAGGATGTGTCTTAAGAAAACTGAACCAGTTAAAATGTTATAGAAATTCACAGAAAGTAGTCAGGTTTAAGCTTAGAGAATTGAAGAAGGCAAATGGAAAAAGAATCATTTGGTTTAACCTAAAAGAATGCTTGGAAATATGAAAAGAGTGTGGGGGAAAGCCATTTTATTTTGACAAAAATATATTTTCAGAGGCATGAAATCTGAAAATAGTCCAATTTCATGGAGTACATAATAGCTCAATTTGACTGGAGAATAGGAGGCAAGAGGGGGACTAGTGAAAAATAGACTGGGTCAGCTTCCCCCAAAACAGACACTTCAGGAATTACTTGTAACTTATTATATGAGAAGTATGATATATTTATATTTTGATTACATATCTGGAATAATCATAAAGTGAAAGATAAATACCCAGGATGGACTGTGGATGTGTGGACAATAGCCTGGATGAGCAGAAGGTTGAGGGAACAGAGAAGAGTGGAGAGATATATGGAAAGTGGTATCTCTCCAATCCTCTTCCTAACCAGTAGAACTTATTGTGCCTATCCTCAGCTGAGTCTTTTTATCTTTGCTGGGCATTGGTGTCCAAATATGTCCAAAGGAACATTTATAAAGATAAATTTTTGGAAGAAGTAAAATAAAAAAGGCAGTTAAACTATATAAAACAGTCATCATTTGTAATGTAAACCCATTAGTTCTTCTAGATTCTTCTTCACTACGGTGTTCCCAAATATCTATAATAATACAGCATTTGCTCAAAAAATTCTTAAATAAGCATTTAGGGATGATACAAAGCAATGGGGTATAAACTGGAGAAACAAAAACAAAGTGAGAAAGTTCAAAGTGGTGGGTATGAGATGGGAAATGAAGTTATCTGAGCTAGATAAAGGTGTTATTTCAACTGAGCTTATAGGATGTCTGCCATCTTTGGCAAGAATGGGGAAGGAAACCAGCAAGATAATAAGTCATCCAATGAACTACTGATGTAGACAGTTACATTATAACTTCTCAGTTTCTGTGTGGAACTAAACATGTGTTCCTAAGAGAGCTTGGGCATGTCTGGGATTCTAAGTTAAAACCTAATTCAAGGCAAATGCATAAAATGTGACCAGTTTTGGGGTTTGCCTGCTGGGCTTATGTTAGATGACCTCATCTGATCAACTCTGCATGCCATCAGTAGTGAATGAGAGTACTCCATTCTTAACAAATCAGAATCACATATTATCATCCAGTATCTATATCTGGGTGAAACAGATTAGGCCTTAAGTTGAGACACTAAGTCAGTAGGCTACTGCTGGATGTAGAAGCAGTTAAATGTAGAAGTTAAATTATGAAAAAAAATACAGTGATTCTAAGTTAAAGTAAATCTAAGAATACTGGTTCTTTGAGCTCTTCTGTGTGAGATAAAGTAAACTTAGTTACTTAACACAAACCTCAAAACCCCCAGAAATTATAGAGAATTTTATTGGATATTTGAGGATACTCAGAAATGTATATTTCTATATTTTTATCCTGAAAAATATTCAGATTTTCTCAGGGGCAAGGAATATATCTTAGTATTTTTTGTATTCCATAATCATGATGGTGTTAAAATATTCAGTGGCTTACAACTTTTAAAATATTTAAATTTGAAATCTCCACCAATATAAACAAGATATTATCTACATACACACTTTTTTAAATAAAAGACATAACCCATGAATTCCTTCCCTTCTTTGATTACTTCTCTTGTTATCTCAGTTTGGGAAACTTTAGAAAAATGGTAGCAATTTGAGAATACTAACGGCTGCATGAATTGGATCCATAAAGACAAAGCTCCAAATTTTCATGAGATTTAATGGCTTTTTTATAATAACCCACTGCAAGTTTGTTCTCTGGCTGTTCTTAATATAGTTATTTTCTGTACCCCTCCCCTTTTATAACATTTTCTTATTCGAGGTGACCCCAGAGAAATCCAGTTCACGGAACGTTAGTGAAGCATTTGGCTTTTATATTAAATGACTATTCCATGAACACACACACCCACAAGAGCCAGTTGAATCCCTTGAATTGCCGGTATGTGACATGACCTCTCACTGACCCATTCTGAGGGCAGGGCCCCTCAGGCTGCAGGTGTCTGAGAAATGATTACTGAAGCAAATTTGATTTACTCAGATAAGAAAGAAGATGGAATGTATGGCATTCCGCAGGGTACAGCACATCCCCTGTTCCAAAATTCTTGGATATTAAAAATAAATTTGATTAAAAAGAGTAAATGTGATAACAAATATCAGCTCACAGTCATACTCTAAAATGATGTAGCTTAGTTCATCTTTGGAAGGGCCATAAGAGCTTACCCACACACAGAGACACACACGCACACACACACATTTGAATAAATATATATTATGTAATCAAAAAGAGCAATAAATGAGTGTTCTCTACCTTCTCCTGGGGCAATTTCTTCCCAAATTTTTAGCAGTGTTTTGAACATATTTCTATATACCTCAAATAAATATTTATTCACTATCCTTTCAGGAATCAATAATTTTATACATTACCTTATGGCTTTTAAATGGCAAATGGAAGTTCTAGCTCCTACAATAAATAATATTGGTTACAATTCTTCCCTCTATTCTCTGCCTTTTTAGCAGAATTTTTCTTCCCCTATAAAGTGTGGAAATTTAAAATACTCAGTTTCTTAGTCTTCCTTGCTGTCAGGATATCTGCACATATCCTGGTTCTATGGGACCTAAAAAATATCTTGGAGGCGTTTCTATGAACAGTGCTCCCGCCGAGACAAGAAAGAGAAAGCCATGGGTGAAAAGTCGCTACCTATCCTCTCTGTTTTGTTTATGGATGTGGAAGAAGTTGCTGGTTACTGCTACTATCAACAAGGGACCAAAGATATCAGAGTGAACTGACCTGGGACTTGTGTATAATTGGGCTAATGCACCAATACTGAAACCTCTACTTTCACACATTATTAACAAAGTCAGATAGTCTGTTTCTTGTGACTGATATGAGTCTTTTAACCCTCTTCTTTCCCTCTCCACTCCCAACATTTTTATAATAACATTTAAAAAAGTAAATTCAGAGTCAGTGCCTTAACTATCGGGACTATGTACACATTATTAAC
Source organism: Orcinus orca (assembly GCF_937001465.1). Classification (NCBI taxonomy): domain Eukaryota; kingdom Metazoa; phylum Chordata; class Mammalia; order Artiodactyla; family Delphinidae; genus Orcinus; species Orcinus orca. The sequence continues at coordinate 124,581,531 of NC_064563.1, forward strand.
TGCTATGTCATGTGACATACCTCCCGTATACAACTTTTTGTTTTCCTGTTAATATTTCATGAACTCAACATTTGCATTTATCTTTCTGAAGGCAGCAATAGTATTTTCTTTAAACTATTATCCTCTGAATTCTTATCTTCCTCACTTCATTATTTTACAATCTGTCTCTCATATTATTTACCCAAATTGATTTCTTATTATCATTTTTTCCAGGAGTTATTTTTATACACAATTTATAATAAGAAATTTCAAACATACACAAAAGAAAAATTAATATAACTATAATATAATGAATAATACAGTATAATGATCACTATATATTTAGTGTTTTTATCCATTTTCCTTTATATAGCTTCCATATATTTTTTATTTTGCTAGATTATTTTAAAGCAAAACTTAGTTATCAATCCACTCATTACTAACAGATATTTTGATTTTACATTAACACACACACATATATATTATATATATAATGCCTTAATATATCTAAAATACTCAGCACAAATTCAAATTATCCTCATTGTCCTAAATATTATTTTAACTTGGTTTTCTTAAATTAGAATGAAAAGTTCACACATTACATTTTTGGTTTACATTTTTCCAAAGAGGGAGTCAATTTGCCACTCACATGTTAAAACTAAAAAAATCAATGAGTAATGGAATCACTGTTTCTGTATACTGGCAACTTGATAATTATATTTATTATGATATCATATAACTTCATGTTTGGATATGTTGAGAGATTTTATTTTTTCTGACTCATCAGTGCATGCATGAATCTCTTTAGCACCATAACCAAAGAGTGTTAATCCTGCCTCTCTTTCAATAATTCTATTGGCAAGACATTTGCCATACCCCAAAGCAGTCAATCGCACTATTTAATATTTTGAATCATTAGACTACTCATGCTGGTCTCATGTTGAAGTGAAATACTTCCATGTGGATGAATTTTTACCCTTCAATATATACTATTCCAAGTCTAGGATATATACTGCTGATTCTATCTAAAATATTACATATACTTCAAAATTAATCATTAGAGAAATGCAAATCAATACTGCAATGAGATATCATCTCACCCCAGTCAGAATGGCCATCATCAAAAAATCTAGAAACAATAAATGCTGGAGAGGGTGTGGAGAAAAGGAATATACTTTATTTTTAAGAGAAGTTTTAGTTTCACAGAAAACTTGAGTGGAATCTACAGAATTCCTATATACTACATTACTTCCCCTGTCCCCTCCTCATATGCATTAGCTTGTTATATTTGTTACAAATGATAAGATATTATTATTAACTAAAGTCCATGGTTTACATTTGGGCTCATTCTTTGTGTTGCACATTCTATGAGTTTGGACAAATGTATAATGGCATATATCCACCATTACAGTACCATACAGAATAGATTCAATGCCTTAAAAATATCCTGTGTTCCATCTGTTCATCCCTTACTCCTCTTCATCAAACCTCTGGCATTAGCTGATTTTTTAAAATATTCTCCATATTTTCATTATTTTCCAGAGTGTCAGATAGTTAGAATCAGACATTATGTAGTGTTTTTTTTAATCACCTAGCAAAATGCATTCAAGTTCGCTCCATGGAATTTCATGGCTTAATAGCACATTTTTTTTTTTTTTGGCAAGGCAGGATTCTTGCCTTGCCAAAAAGAGGGAGTGAGAGCATTCTTTTTTCTTTATTCTGTTCCACAGCATTGAATTCCACCATTCTGTCTTCCAGGTGACTTATCTGTTCTTCTGCCTCAGTTATTCGGCTATTGATTCCTTCTAGTGTATTTTTCATTTCAGTTATTGTATAGTTGATTTCTGTTTGCTTGTTCTTTAATTCTTCTGGACCTTTGTTAAACATTTCTTGCATTTTCTTGATCTTTGCCTCCATTCTTTTTCCGAGGCCCTGGATCATCTTCACTATCATTATTCTGAATTCTTCTTCTGAAAGATTGCCTATCTCCATTTCATTTAGTTGTTTTTCTGGGATTTTATCTTGATCCTTTATCTGGTACATAGCCCTCTGCCTTTTCATCTTGTCTATCTTTCTGTGAATGTGGTTTTTGTTCCGCAGGCTGCAGGATTGTAGTTCTTCTTGCTTCTGCTGTATGTCTTCTGGTGGATGAGGCTATCTAAGAGGCTTGTGCAACTTTCCTGATTGGAGGGACTGGGGATGGGTAGAGCTGGCTGTTGCTCTGGTGTGCAGAGCTCAGTAAAACTTTAATCTGCTTGACTGCTGGTGGGTGGGGCTGGGTTTCCTCCCTGTTGGTTGTTTGATCTGAGGCGACCCAACACTGGAACCTACCTGGGTTCTTTGGGAGCTAATGTCAGACTTGTGGGGGGCTCATACCAAGGAGTACTTCCCAGAACTTCTGCTGCCAGTGTCCTTGTCCCTTGGTGAGCCACAGCTGCCCCCCGCCTCTGCAGGAGACCCTCCAACACTAACAGGTAAGTCTGGTTCAGCCTCCTATGGGGTCACTGCTCCTTCCCCTGGTGCCAATGCACACACTACTTTGTGTGTGCACTCCAAGAGTGGAGTCTCTGTTTCCCCCAGTCCTGCCAAAGTCCTGCAATCAAATCCCACTAGCCTTCATACTCTGATTCTCTAGGAATTCCTCCTCCCATTGCCAGTCCCCCAGGTTGGGAAGCCTGACGTGTAGCTCAGAACCTTCACTCCATTGGGTGGACTTCTGTGGTATAAGTGTTCTCCAGTTTGTGAGTCACCCACCCAGCAGTTATGGGACTTGATTTTATTGTGATAGCTCCTCTCCTACTGTCTCATTGAACCTTCTCCTTTGTCTTTGGATGTGGAGTATCTTTTTTGATGAGTTCCAGTGTTCCTGTAGATGATTGCTCAGCAGTTAGTTGTGATTCCAGTGTTCACGATAGAGGAAGTGAGAGCATGTCCTTTTTCTCTGCCATCTTGAACCAATCCTCAATAGCACATTTTCTTTACATCGCTGAATAATATTCTATTGTCTGGATGTACCACAGTTTGTCTATTTTTTTTTTTACTTATTGATGAATATTTTAATTGCTTGTAATTTTTGATAATTATGAGTAAAGCTATTATTAACACTTGCTTGAATGTCTTTGGGTGGTCATAGTGTTCAATTTATTTGTGTAAATACCAAGGAGGATAGTTGGTGGATCACAGAGCAAGAATATATTTAGCTTTTTAAGAAACTGAAAAACCACCTTCCAAAGTGCTTGTATCATTTTGTGTTCCTGCCAGCAATGAATAAATGCTCCTTTTTCTCCACATTCTTGTCAACATCCAGTATTGTCAATGTTCTGATCTTTAGCCATTTGATAGATGTGTAGTAGTATCTCACTGTTGTTTTAATTTGCAACTCCCTAGTGACATATGATGTGGAACATCTTCTCATATGCTCATTTCTCACCTGTATCTTTTTTGATGAGGTGTCTCTTCAGATGTATTCCACATTTTTAAATTGGGTTGTTTGTATTTGTTGTTGTTGTTAAGTTTTAAGAGTTCTTTGTATATTTTGGTATCACTAAACCCAAGTTCCCCTAGATTTTCTTCTATATTATAAGAGTTTTAGAGGTTTTCATTTTACATTTAGGTCTATGATACATTTCAAATTAATTTTTGTGTTAGTTGTAAGGTTTATGTTTAGATTCATAATTTTTTGCATGTGTATGTCCCTTTCTTTCCACAGCATTTGTTGAAAAGACTATCATTTCTCCATTAAATTGCCTTTGCTCTTTTATCAAGCCCACATGTTTTTATTTGTGTGCGTCTATGTTTGGGCTCTCTATTCAGTTCCATTGAATTATTTGTCTAGTCTTTTATCAATATCACACTGTTTTGATTACTGTAGCTTTACAATAAATTCTGAAGTTGAGAAGTGTAAGTCATCTAATTCTGTTTGTTTTTTTATTTTCCCTTGATATTGTGTTGGCTATTCTGGGTCTTTTGCCTTTTTATTGAATATCATTTTTCCTTTTTTTGTAGATATTTATATTTCTTTATAACAAGACTTTAATTCTCCTAGTTGTTCTACTCACCATCCATGGAATATTTTAAGTTAAAAGATTTACCCAAAACTCATAGGTATAGTATGATCTGTATAGGAAAAGGAAGACAGAATATCATGCTTTATATACATTAATTAGTGGAGTGTAAGATGTACTCATTTTTTGTATTTTTTGGAAAATCCTTTTCACCATTGACTTATCATGAACTTGTCTATTACACACATTTTTTTCCTTACATAGGCTCAGTCATAGTTACTAGGTAGATACTAAAATTTGATTATTATCAGCTCTTCTCAGTAAAATTTTCAGGAATCCATCTTTAATATCCATCTCAAAGAATAATCATCTTATCAATGGTAAATCACCAATAACAACAACAAAACTGACTTTATGAAGTTGGAGTAGGTTTCAACTAGCTGAAGACCACAGCCAAATCTAAACTACTCTTCCCCATTTAACACAAGTAATATTTAGGACTATATAAAAGAAAGGAAAAAAAATAAGTAGTTTAGGAACATCATGCCCCTATGTCTATCTTAGTAAATGGTAGTAAACAGATCCACAGATCCATTTCCCCTTAGTCACATTCTCCTCATTCATTTGTTTCACAAAGGCTAAGAGAAGATGAAGCCTTTGTCATTTGAGAATATTGAGAAAATAGAGTTTAAATGATAATTCATTGATAATTCAATTTTTGCTTAATAATTATTACAACCAAAAACACACTACTTCCTTTGCAAAAGTAATAAATTGAGCAATCAATAATAGGTTAAAATCCATTTAATTTTACACTAAATAAAAGCAGCTAAATAAACATAAATATCAAATGTTACTCTTCTTTGAAACCCTCCTGTCTCTGTGCTAGTTGTTATTTCAGTGACCTTAGCATTTTGTTCATGCATTTATGGCTGCACATACTGCATTGTACCCTAAGTGATCTTCATACATGGTTTTTCCACTCACTAGACATTTATTTTCTCTAGGATATCAAATATATCACCACCTAGTACATAAGAAGTAATCAGTACATATTATTCAGTTTTGAAAGAGTGAATAACTGTTTATGCTAAGGGAGATATCTCCAGTTCTAATCCTTAGCATTATCATTTTTCTTTCAGTTGGGGCTCATTATATGCATAAAAGTGGCCAAACTCTTATTTATATAAGTCTTGCTATATTGGAGATAATTGCTTTCTGTGTCATACTTTCATATATTTGGACCTTCAAGGGGAGAATTAATAGCATCAATTCTATATCATTGTACTATAAATCACTCAGATTCAGTGGTAGGTTTTCTATAGGAGACTGTTAAGAAACGATATACATACCCATATATGCTTTTGAAATCATCTGATGAAGTGAAAGGGAATTCATTATGAGAATTTTCCAAAACTAACAATTAGTAAAAGATAATGGATAAGGGCATACACATATAGGGCAAGTATTTGTCAGGGCCTATGGTTTTGACTTCCTTAATATCAGCTTTTCATCACAAACTGACCTCAATACATAAGCATATTTTTATATCTTATTAAAATGTCATGAGTCTAGCTTATGTAAGTTGAAAAAAAAAACTTTTTTGTGATTTCTGTGCACGCCTATACTTTCTAAGTGGTTTGTACTTGTCTGTGACAGGCTCTCAATAGTAAAAGCATTTACTGTAAAACTGCCAGTATCTTTAAAAAAGTAAAAAGTAAGAATAAGGTAGAGGAAACATTCTTGTGATTTGGGAGAAAAGGCAAATTAATTGACATCAAATAATTCATATGCCGTAGCGTTAAGGGAGGCTGGGACTTGAATCTAAGCAGACAAATACAGTGTATATCACTGCTCTTAGAACCAGAGAAACAGAGTATTTACATCTACTGCTTGCCATATGCCACCACATTTCCCTTGGTTTTTCAATAGTAAGTTAAATCCAATAAAAAAAGTACAGAGGTAAGTGATAAAGGCAAACTAAAGAATTTGGCAGTATTTAAACAACATATTACAGGCTGCACATACATCTGCCTTTGTAAGGATGAAAGGAGACAGTACAGGAAAAAAATGTTTTCTGATTTTAATAACTGTACAATATTGCAAACAAACATTTTGTAAAAATCAAATAGATCCATACTGCTCTTGGGGCAACTTTGTCTTAAGGAACTGATCTCTTCTGCTTTCATTTTGGCTTGAGAATTTTAATTGCTACAACTTTATGTGACGTTTGGTACATCAGAATCTCCTGATTACCCCTCAGTAGTTGAGATTCCTTTTATTTATTTTATTTTTCTCTCTGGGTATATCAAAATTTACTATTAAAGTATAGATAAAATGTGCAGACATAAACCTTTAGAATGTATACCTTTATGCAAGTATAGCTACAAGTGAAGTTTATAATTAAATAATGACGGTATATGCTCTTGTACTTCATAAATAAATTTATCTGGCTGTTACACTTCTCAGCCCAGGCTAAAGGAGAACTCATACATTCCTTCATTATTCATAACATATAATACAAATTTAGGAAAAGTGTGATACACTGAAATCATAAAATAGTCTTTTAGTGTAAAAAAGACAGGCATTGAGTGCTCATCAAAAGAAAACTTCTCAGCCAGAATTTTTAATTATTGCTGTCCCCAATACCAATGGTTTAGAATTTAACCATTTCTCAAAATAGTGTGCAGAGTTAGATACACTTTCTGTTTTTGAAAACTTTATCCATCCTCGAACTTCAAAATTTCATTATTTTCTTCAAAATTTTATATATATACATAGGTATATGCACATATATTTTATGTATAATTTAATAATAATGTAATTATTTTATTTGAAACAAGAAAAGGCTAATATATATTAAAGTAAATGGAATCATTTTTAGATATGCCTGTATATACTCACTCAAGTAACCAAAATATCTTTGGTAGCTATTCCAAGTAAGTGATTATATTGTACAATATGGATGTAAAATTAAATGAGATACAAAACTGAAAAAAATAACTATTGAGTATATGTTTCATTATGGTGATAAAAATTATATTCTAAACTTGCTAATATCAGAATATGACAGCAGTTACATAATTGTACATGTATGTCACTGAGACTATTGTTTTAAGTAATTCTATTCTTAAACAACATTCAAAAGTACAGGTTAAGTAATTTATAAATACCAAATAAAGAGTAGTAAATATTAAGGAAAGGATATCATAATCAATATTCTTCTCTAGAGTTGAAACAATAAAAAGAATATGAAATATTTCTAATGTTAAAGTTTAATTTTGTTGCATTTAAATTTCCAATTTATAAGTTTTAATGTTGAAAATAAGCAAATTTTAACCTTTTAACTTTATGTTAGAGTGTGTCCAAATTTAATACATGGTACTACTAAAGCAGTCATAAACATTACCTTGAATAAGGGGAAAATACCAGATAACTGAAGATTAAATATAAGCTTGATTGATCAGTTTTTATTAATCCATTTCTAATACATTTAAACCCAAATAAAATGACACCAAGATTTTTAGGTCTGTTAATTGGTAGAGCTACTTGAGAGTGATAGTTGGCATTGATAGTAATTTATGTAAGTAATCTTTGGAAAATATTTCACTTTACAATTTTTTCTAGATAAAATTGATCTATATTGATATTATAGTTGAAATTTCTATATGATCCAGGATAATTCATTTATGTTTGTAATATGTCATAGAATATGTCATAATCCTCACTTAAAAGAGTAAAATGTTATAATAAATGAATAGCAAATGACCTTGTTCTTGTCTTGGGACATTGCTTCATCATTTAGTCTCCCTTTTGCCTGTACCTTGGCCTCTCTCTTTACTGACATGTTCCCTGCCATATGAAAATGATCAAGTTTTCCATGAAACACTCACAGTTGTCCCTGCCTTCTCTCTACAAACTCCAGGTCTGCCTCCTGTTATGAATAGTCAAGTTCTTATAAGACGAATCTATATACATTGTACCTACTTAATGTCATATAGAGACTAACAGTAGAGTAAATTTAGATGTAATAATTTTGGAATCCTTATTGACCACATCTAATATGCTAAACATACGTATATCCATTGGACCAGTAATTTTACTCATAGATATACTACTGTTCATTCTATTTTTTGTCCCTCCCTTGGATTACAGGCTAATTTTTGACTAAGACTTCTTAAAATTTCTAGGATTGGATTACAGTATTTATATTAATAACATAGCAAAATAAATAAAATATAAATAACATAGTATATTCACTGACACGATGAGCATTGAATAAATGTATTTGTTTATTCTGGCTCATAATATTGTTTAAATATGCAGGAAAAAATGAGAGTAGATTTTTTTCAAAAAATCAATTTAATGGTTTTGCTTTTATGATGATTTTCATGTGGAATAAAATGGGATTTATCTCCTAGTCAGGGCTGGAATTCTTTGGCCAAGTTTCACATCAGTTGATGACTTTTGTAATCACGGTTCCTATATAAAAGTACACTGTGAGTGGATATACGTATATGTATCTGATTCACTTTGCTGTACACCTGAAACTAACACAATATTGTAAATCAACTATACTCCAATAAAAATTAAAAATAAAAAACAAACCAAAAAAAAATGTACACTATGGTTGTCCCTCCAGTCTCTAATTCTTCACAGCCTACACTTTACCTAGATAACTCCACTCTCAAATTCAGAATCGGTCTGTGATTTGCCCAAGCTAATCAGAAACATTCTATTATCCCCACAGCAATATAATTATTTCAGATGAAACATGTTTGTTAAATAAGAATGAAGTCCTGTACTTTCAATAAATGGTTGTGGAAAATCAGCTGTCTCTCCTTTCAAAGTTGTGCTGTAACAGTATGAAAGCCTGGGTCACTGGTAGCTGTATCACTAACTTGAGGAAAACCTGCTGAAGAAATAAAGAGGTCAAAAGAGCAAGAGGTAGCTAAAAAGACTGCATACAAATAGAGTGAGAATCTTGACAAAACCTAACTTAAAACTCATACTTCCTCTGAGATTTTCAGCCAATCAGCTATGATATAGTCTCTTGTTTGCATCTATTGGTTCAGGTCTGCACATGTGAATTAGGATGGCTAAATCAGAGACTATACCAAGACTTTTATATTTTGTTTGGAGAAGAAGAGTTCTCTTTATTTTTACATGATGGTAAGTACATATGGTAAGTGGTAGCAAGCCCAGGACCATTGAAGAAATTTTGCTAAAATAAGGATAAAAGAAAGAGGAAGGATGAGAAGCTCAGAGAATAGCAGAGAAAAAAAGCCTTAATTTCTTATTAAATGTAACTGAAATCTAGCTAATCTATTGACTTAATTTATTTAACTTAACAAACTGTCTCTGTATATTTAGTCAGTTTGAGGGTTTTTTTTTAAACAATCACACCCCTTTTTCTATGAAAACTGATTCATATTGTAGCATATGTCTCATAACATGTAAAAGAGCAACTATCTTCCAAACAACTCTAAGTCACTGTTACAATTCCCATTTTTTTTATCAGACTTTGAATAGTTATACGAATTTCCCCAAACTCTGAAAATTAATAATTGGTTATTGTTGGATACAGAATTTGAACCAAAACTCTCTTATTTCAAACTTATATAAGTCAAATCTTTTATAAGAGCAGCAATCTTATTAAAAAAAAAACACACACAAATCTGCACCATCCTCATCATGACACTGAAGTTGTCCCTATATTTTTGGACTATGTAATTTTCTTCACTTATTAATTAGTCTATTTCTTGGACAATTTCAGGCAGGATTGTTACTTCATAAAATGATTTAATGTCAGTTAGATATAGATCCTGCTAATTTTTGCAATTTAAAAAAATTGTATTTTATTTGTCCAGCTATATCAACTTTTCCATTCAAAAATATATGTACTTGAAATTTTAACTAAAATGTCATCAATTTAAAGATTAATTTAGCAAAAATTGATATCTTACAAAAATTGTCTCAAGCTCCAGAGTTGGAGCTGAATCAGGAGTTAAAGTCTTAGCCAAGGACACTGCCAGAGAAGAGATGGGGTAAATGGTCACTGAAACCCCTGGCCAGGGTCCAAAGTACACTGTTCTTGCATTACTGCTGGAAGGATATTGATAGACTTGACAAGAACAAGTTCACAGACAAAGAGAGAAGACCATGGTGGCTGCTGCATCAATAAAGCTCTTGGTTTATTATTAGTCTTCCAGTTGTTAAACTATTTTCTTTCAACTCTAAACCCAATGATCTATATCCTACGTTGTGATGTCATGGATGGGAATCAGCAAACTACATTTATTTTTTGCCAGCTGTCTTCTTGTTACATTACACTAATAGAGGAAGATTGGAAATCAGAAAGAGGGACAAGGACTTGCTCTTTATTCTTTTGCTTGCTGTTTTTGTCAGTAACTCCCCTGTAGCAGTCACTGGCAGTTGCAGCTGGTTTTAATCTCTAGCTCATTTTGATCCTTTCAATTCCAGCCTCATCTTTGGAAGTCTGGACAGCACCCACTGGCTCACAGTAAGAGCCCCAGATCCACAGAAACACTCTCCATTGTGCTGATGCTCAATAACATGTGGGACAAATGGAAATATATTTTGTTGATATGAGTTTTATTCCTTGACATCTTCCATCAACTCTTAATCTTATATTCTAACTGAATATACACATACGTATATGTATGTGTGGGTGTATATATATATATATATATATATATTTGTGTGTGTGTTTCTGTGTGTGTATATGTAATATTTATTTAAATATGTGTTATAACATTTGGACCCCCTATCATATTTGTGTTATGGTAAAGAGCCAGTTTTTGTTTTGATTATGTAACTAGACCATAATTGACATTTATCACATAATAATTTTGAGCCATACAAGAACCTGATGTGTTTTCAAACACTTTCATGCTATAAGGCAGATAACATGATAGACACTTAGTAAACGATGCCAAAAGAAAGTCTCTTAAATGTCATATTCCAAAGCAAGAAAGAACGTACTTTGTAAAGATGACATAGATTATTCAGAGAGTGACTACAATAAAATTCAAACTATCTGAATAACATCCATTAACTAACCTTTTATAATGGAGATTTAAATGTTATGTACACCAGTGTCAAGTAAAATGGAATTACCTGTATTTTATTAGGTATAATGAGAGTTTTCTTTAGCCTTTCCATTATAATGGGAATGAATCCAATGATTTTGTAACTTGTAGTCTTTTTTAACCTAAAGAATAATACAATTAAAACAATTAAGCTTCTTGAAGAGATAGAGTCATTTTATGAAAAGAATTTATATGTAGCAATATAGACAAATTAAGCTAATGATAAAGTGTCAGGCTGATGAGAGTTAATGCAAGAATCAGAGCCATAGAATTAATATGCAGAGGTGTTCTCTATTCGAAATGTTTAAGAGTAGGATCCATGTTTTCTTCATATTCCACTCAATACGTATAAAAGAAAACAATGATTTTTCTATCCAACATAGCTGTATGTATCCATTGATATTGTAGAAGAGATTGGCTTGTCATCTAAGGTCCTATACTAAAAGAGGGAAAGAAACTGAGCAGATGATTTAAAAAGTGAAAAATAGGCTTAAGGTAAAAGTAAAATTTTATATCAAGATTAAGGGAATGATTTGGCTCAGTGGAGTGAAGTACCAATCATTTTTTCCAGTATATTGGACACTAAATTCAGAACTAAATAAATTTCTGATCAGGTGATATGCTAGTTGCTCAGTGGTTTTACTCTCGTTGGTTACTATCTTCAGAAGACACATGAATATGGCAGAGATAAATATGGATTCATACATACAGGCAGTGATCAAACTCCAGGGTTTATTGAATATAATAATTCAGCAACACAATTCTGTCAACAATTACAACCAACAAAGCATATTTTTTTGGGGTCATCAAAAATTGAAGTGATTGTAAAGGAAGAAAAACAAGTTTCCAACCACAGAAAACAGTTTTAACATGAAAAACCTTCAAGTAGAACTAGGCAGCGATTTCCTGATTAATGGTCTGTGTAATGAAAGAGAAGCTTGAGCATGACATTATCAATCTATGTAACATGAATTGTAGTCATTTAGGTGTCCCACAGAAGGGCTTTCTGGGCACAATATCTTCAGAAGGAACAGTATCCTCTATGAAAGAACTAAACTATTGTTTCTGCATTTTATAAAATCTAATATAGTAGTTCATTGTAAAAAGTATTTAAAATGAGTATTAAAATTATATTATTTGAACTTAAAAAATGACATAACCCATACTTTTATAAAGTTTCAATTATGAAAAAGACAACAAAAATACACAGCATGGAATCTTTTAATTAAGGATTTATTTGCTTTTCATTCAGGTAAAGAACACAATTGAGTTTTAAATTTCAGAAGATGTAAAAAGAAAGAGAGTTGACTGATAACAAAAAGTCATCAGAAATACCTAAAACGTTTTAACAATAACAAGACTTTTTAGCAATAAGATTACTTTCTAGCAAAAACATTAAGAATTCTTTGACATACGCAGATGATTTTCAAAACCTTCATCATCAATTATCTGTGCTATTCCTAATGTCATGGTCTTCTCACTGCTCCCCAGCCTTACCACTAGGGCTCAAAAAACAGGCCTAAGAATGACATTAAGAAATTAATATTGTTAGAAATATTTTTTAACACAGAGTTTTTGTTTTATTAATGCTTTTATATTAGAAAATATAAGCAAGGCTTTGTCATGTTAGTCAAAACCTCGATCTTTTCATAAACAAAAACAATTTCTAAGGATGCTAAGAGAGCAGGTGCCTTACATGTTCTTTTCTATAGAATAAAGTTCCATAGACTACTTTATGTAGATGTGTTAAAAATTGAATTGTGTCCTCTCAAAATTCATATGTTGAAGTCCTAACCCCAAGGACCTCTGAATATGACCTTATTTGAACATAAAGTCATTGCATAAGGTAATTAGTTAAGATGAGGTTATCGGAGTGGGTCTTCATCCAACATGGTTGGTGTCATAAACAGAAGCACACAGGGAGAATGGCACATGAACAGGAAGGCAGAGAATGTGGGTGATGTGATTCCAAGCCAAGAAACACCAAAGATTGTCAGCTAAATAGTAGAAGCTAGGAGAGAGACCTGGAAAAGAGTCTTCCCCAATGCCTTTAGAATGAGTATATTCCTGCCAATACCTTGATCCATGAGACAATATATCTCAGTTGTTTAAGCTAGTCAGTTTGCAGTACTTTATTACAGCAACCCTAGAACACTAATGCAAGGTGTATCATCGAAAAAGTCATCTGCCTCTGCCAGGGGTAAGCAGCAGAGTTTCTCTTTGGAAGCCACTGATACTCACACAAACCTCCATGCCACTCATATACAGTATCCTGTGGGACCAGAAAACTAAATGATCTGAACATAGTAAAACTAAATCTAATATGCCATACCATTAAATTTTACTAAGAACAAATGTGGAAATAATTGAGTATAAAGAGCGAATCTACAGTGTAAATATGAATTTAATTAATAAGATTAAGTTAATCCACTTAAGGGGAATAAACATGGGTGTAATGCATAACTGAAGCACAGTATATTAACATTTTCAGCCTAAAGTTATATTATTCACTAAAGAGGGTTTATTTGTTTTTAATTTTGAATGTGGGATATTTCATAACAATAAAAACAACAATAAAATTAATAGAAATATTATTTGAATTCAAAATCTGGCCAAACACTTCACCCTAAAACCAACTTCTTCCTGGTAAAATTGTGTTTAGACTCTGGCATCTGAAATATGCTAACAAGTAAATTGAAGGTTTTTAGTTAATTTTTTGAGTGAATATGGGCTTTTAAAAATTCTCTTAATTAATGTAGCAAAAGAAGGAAAAAATGGAAAATAAAGGTGCAAAGACAACACAGCAAAGATAGGAAACAGCTTGCTCTTTTTGAATAAACACCTCAGGTAAAGCACATTATAAAAGTGAAATAGTGTTGTGGTCATATTACAGTTGGAAGTGGAGACACCATCTTTAATCTTCAGTGGCATGGAAAACACTGCAAATCATACTTGGGGATTTTAATGTATGTGTATGTCAGTATTGACAATTAAATATATAATATTATATAATAATTATGAATACCATCAAATATATCATTTACTCATACAGATTAATAGAATTAATTATTAGCCAAATTGGTATTTTCTTATCATTAAGATAGGGAGAAGATTAATTGACATAACAGATATTATACACACATTGATCTAAACCACCCTGATTTTAAAAATGTTAAATGTGAAGAAATGTCATTTTAGAATTAAGAAAATATGGCAATAAGAAAAAGTACTATGTCTTTTCATTACAGATGAAATTTTCATTGAGGATTAAGAGACATCAAGTAGCAAAACTTTGTAGAAAATCTCCAAGAATAAATATTTGGAGAACTATTTACCTTTTCTTGGTCTCCACTACATATACTTTGATTTTATGTATTGTTTTCCTCCAAATTTCCACTATGAGGCAACAAATAAACTATAGGAATATAAGTAAGCAAATACAACTGCATTAAAGGAGCAACAATGAAGTATTCAGAATTTTAATAGGAAATTATGGACTGACTCCTTTTGAGGTGATGGATCACTTTTGTCATTGAAGGTGGGGCACCTGCAACTTCACTTAGTATCACCCAGGTTTCAAATTCTGAATTATTTGCTGTGGTAATCAGGGTAGATATAAGGAATCCAAAGTTACTCTCAAATGCTCAGAAATGAGTCAATATTATTGCTAGTTTCATTCTGATCTTTTCAAACTATTCTCACCCAAACGCATTGTAATCCATCCTTTTTGGACGGTAAGATAAAAATATTTCCCCCCAATACATACCTTTATATTTACATGCTCATATTTTCTCAGTAAGTATTCTTTAACTAATAAATATAATTGCATTTATCTAGTTTAATCCAAAATCCATCTTACTAAGGATATCGAGTAGTTTATAAAATTTTTAGGTAGCACAAACAACTGGCCTTGGAAGACTGCCTGAGCATGTTTTATTTCTCACTGTGAACTCTCTATGGACACTGAACATGGGGCTTGGTGCAGGGCTTTGGTCACTACCACTTTTGAATCTCCACCTCACTCCCCTCCCCAAAGATTAGATTACAAATAGCAAATGCTTCTTCAACTTTCTGCTAAACTGTAGTTTATAGGAGGCTGCTTCTGAATGACAGCACTTAGATCATATGCCTAAAACCTAGACACAAGTGGGGCAACTGCAGTAGGTAATTCTGCCTTCTACATTGGGAACTGAGGCCACAAATTAAGGACACTTATTCAAATATGGAAATGACATTCCAAAGAATAGAGTTACTCAATAGTGATGCCTTTATACAAATGTAACCAAGTCCAAATGCACCACTCATCATACTACAGGCCAATAAGTCAAGAGACAAGGTGTTGGAGCAAGGAAAGCAACTTTATTCAGAAAGCCAGGGAACTGAGTAGATGGTGGACTAATGTCCTAAAGAACAATGTTAATTTAGGGTAGAATTCAAGCTTCTTTTATGCTAGTGAAGGGGCAAGCAGGAAGGGGCTAAGATCAGGTACCAGCAAGGGTCCAAGGAGGATTGTAAAAGCTCTTTGTTTTTGGACACTTGACTTGGGTTGATGTGAGTCTAATCCCAATGTTACTATAAATCTTGACAAGACAATCACTATTTTTGTTCATACTTCCTTATCTCCCCTTGGGAGGCAAGTTTTGGGTAAGGGGCTGTTTGCACAAATCTTAATCTGTAGACAAAATTCCTTTAGTGATTATATCAATGCATAGGCCAAAGCTGAGGCTTATGACTCAGAGGTTAAAGCAGCATCAAAGGTAGATACAATATGGAGTCAGAGATGCCAAGCTTCTTCCTCCCTGTACCACAAGCATAAATAGCTATATCCTCCTTCCAATGACAACATTTTTGGTTGTTGATTCCAAATTGTTCAGATCTCTGCTTTCTCAAGTATTATTTGTTTGACCTGACTTCCAACCCTGATTTCTTAGATATGCCTTGTGTCTCAGTCTTTGAGTCTTTGTTGAAGAGTCTTGCAAAAGACAATGCAGTGATCTGTTGACTGCCTCCAAGCTTTATAGGACTTCCCCAAACCAGTGTCTTTGAACACAAGACTGATATGAAACCATGTAAGGAAAAAATATTATCCTTACAGTACTGAGGGAATGATCCAGTTGTGTTTTGTTTCATAAGACTACAGAATGTGTAGTCCTATACTAGAATATTCTAACTCTTAGAGAAACAATAGAATAAGATTAGAATGATAAAAATAAGCAGAAACTATATAAAATGATCATGACTGTTTTGGCAAAACTTTCTGCAGAATCTAATGAATAGTAGTCTAATGAATAGTCTATAGTTTGTAATCCTGTAGGTACTACAATTTATCATCTGTATTTCCCCCACTTTAACAATTAATTCAACTTTAGTATCTCTAAACACCCAATATGTTCAAATGTCTCTTGTAGAATATTCTTTAGCAAGTAGTCACATACTGGAAGTCTCTAAAGTTACTACATGATATTATATGGCTAACTTCAAATGTTTTCTTAGTTCCACTATAAAAACATGAGTTAAAAGAGAAAATATATTATAGACCCTTAAGATTATTTCTAGGATTTTATGTTGTATATTTTAAGGTATTAGTTCTTGTAAGTCACAGAAAGGTTTATGATTTAAATAGCTACAGAAATGGTTTATGCTTTCTGTACTTGCTGTACTTTCTGTACTTGACCACTTCCCTTTAACTGCATAACCTAAAAATACTTTTATTATTAAAAAAAAACATCATGATCTGTTGTTCATAAATTTGATTACACAAGGGAGCATTAGTCTCAGAAACTGAAATTTAACATAGATGTTTAAATCCACAGTTTACAATAGGCTGTTTTGAAAACCCAAGGTTCATTTTGAATGCATGGATCCCTGAGGAATGCATGGCTTTGCAGAGGGGTGGATTTATATAGGGTCATGGAGTTACTAAAGCCTTTAAATAACTCCTTGTTTTTCTTTACTGACTTCTAGTGTTAAAGGCACTCAATACATTTAAGAGATTCTCTGGCACTTCAAATAACCTTGTAGCATCTCGCTCTATTCAAAATTTTAGTCAACCTTCTCCAAAAAAATATAGGTGACCATACACTTTAATGATTTTTAATGGATAATAATTGATTAATGTAATATCTTCACCTTGATACTTATTGAGACTATAAAAAGTGATTCAAATGTGAGGAACTGGGACCAGGGAGTAGTAAAAATATTATTTTACCATTAAGGCAAGCACTGACAAAATCAGTGTTCCAGCTTCATGCATGTATCTTAAAATAGATCTGGGTACACATTTACCTACACTAACACATAGTCCCAGCACACACACACACACACACACACACACAAAACACTCACATAAGATAAAACTATGTGTAAAATGAAGCACACCAGTCATAATAACTAAGCATAGTTAAATCAATATGTTAGAAGGAGACTGCTTCTGGGTAAGCCTGTGACGTGCTTTGTGGTTGCTCATACAGTCAATAAAACAGGAAGATTTGGCAGTCCACTGATAATTAACATAACATGAGCCTATATGCATGTGTATTACCAAATATTTTCATGCCATCATACCTACCTTCTGCTCATTTAGTGTATACAACAGTATGCCATGTAGAAGTAAAAATTATATTTTGTTTTTCATTGAACATACTGGAAAGTCATGGTACACATTAACAATTTTATTAACTTTTTAGTACAAATTCTGCCAACCCAATGCTCATATCTGAATTTTATGTCCATAACTCTTTGTAACCTAAAATATATTTTATATAAGAAAGCATGTTTTCAAATGACAACTTTCTTCCGTTTGCAAAACTGAAAGTATACTGATCATAGCACTATAGATAGATGGCTATTTCGAAGATATTTTGTACTAAGAAATATTTAACCAAGAAGAACAATTAGCTGTTCAAATAATTTTTAAAAAGCTATCTACAAGTCAATAATCAATAAGATGAATAAACCTGTTATATTTTTAATAATAGCAAATAACTTGTGCTGCTAAGAAGACGTCCTGTAAAATATGTGAGTTGTAACAATCTTCATTAAAGGTAAATTTTCATTATTTAACATACTGATCTAATAAAATATATTATTTTATCTTTATTTCTTAATTGTGACACAATACACAATATTGCCTAACGCTTAAAATTATCTTAAGTATAGTGCACTTTAAAAAACAAAACAAGGATGTCTATATCTTGTTAATTAGAGTATTATAACATGTCTATTTGGTTATTCTGAAGGTAAGTTTAATTTTATTTATCCTGATCTACTTGTCTATTTGAATGCATTCTGTTCTATCAATCTTGTTGCTGAAGGTAGTCATTTTCTTACTTCAGTTGCTTCTGAAAATCATTTTTTGTAAAAACTCAAAGGTATGTATTTCACATGTGTATTGCTGGTTAAACTGGTAAAGGAATCTTATGGGTTAGGTAAGCTCCAGTAATTTGGCCTGCACTAAAACAAACAGGAAGTTCAGTTGCAGTAGAAATAGCCACTGGCTGCTGTTTTGTTTTTCTGTGTCACTAAATAAGTACCATTCTCACAGAATTCTCTATTTTATTACTCAAGTCCTATTCTCTAGTCTTCCTATTTGAGTACCTGGATAATAGAGAAGACAGTGTTGGAAAAACCAGCTCTGCTGGTTGTCTAAATATTCTATTGAACTGTGGCTGGTAGAGTATTCTGACTGAGTGCCAGATGTTGGATTTAAACCCTGACTCAGTGGTTGTGGCTGAAAACTGCATTGACATTTTAAAAGCATCTGTTATGAACACTGATCTGAGTAAAACACAAACCACAGAGCTTCATGTAAGCAATACCAAATGCGAGTTTTAAGTGATTACCTGGGCAAGTTCAGAAAAAATGAAGGTTGCAGTTTGGAGTCCTGACCTGTTCCTGTCAATGGGAGACCGTGGAGGGTCATTTTTCTAAACATTTTCCCGTGAAAGTACATGTAAAATGTGTGAACAACTTCTAGCATAGCATTAAAACATTAATATTTTATGAATCTGTCATATTTTTGGCATATATTAGATTTTAAAAGATACTTTGATAAGTG
This sequence comes from Orcinus orca, assembly GCF_937001465.1. NCBI lineage: Eukaryota > Metazoa > Chordata > Mammalia > Artiodactyla > Delphinidae > Orcinus > Orcinus orca. The sequence goes on from NC_064563.1 coordinate 124,600,682, forward strand.
CAATAATTGGATCCAGGAAGAGGAACTTAACGAAATAGCGCATGATTTGTAAGAACCAGACACTGCAAGTGAGGAATATTTTCAATAAGGTAAAAATGCATATTACTTAAAGTTGTACATGGAATTCTATAAATAATGCATAAAGTATGATACTAAATCTTTACATTAGCAACTAGATAGACATTAAATGCTAAAATATTGCAAAAGTTTGGTTTTTAGAAAATATCATATGAATTAATAAATTAAATATTTATTTAAATATTTCAAATATTGCTTATCATTCATTATAGTTGGTATTTTGCCTTTTATTTTAATTTATAATTATAAATATTTTACAGGGAAAATATTATAATCACATTTTACCCTTTAAATTTACCATAGTTTGTATTTTGATAAAAGTGTATTCAAATTTTGTATAATTTGAATAAAATTCTGTTTATTTTATAATTCTTTAATTCATTACTTTCAATAGAATAGAACTTATATGAAAATATGACTAATACAAACTAATTATTGCCTTAGTCCGATTGAAAGCAATATAAGTAAATTAATATTATCAAATATAACATGAGTTATGCATGTCTTTTTATTGCTCATTCAAATATTAATGGCCTATCAACAGAATGGTCTAATATCTAAAATAAAAATAAGTTATCTTTGTTACTTTTAGGATATAAAACACATGCATTTAAATACATTTTTGTTTTTTTAATATAAAACAGTATTTTTTAAGGTGGTAGGATACAACATGTGTACTTGTTAGATTAATTTATACTCATTTATAATAGTTCTTGGGCCTCTGTGCTCTTGCCCTGTGCCCTAAAAGGTTTGAGTCTGACCCTGACCAGACTATTCAACTTGTAAAAGTATAGCACATTTTATTTCATGATGAAGGGCAAACGTGAATTGCCTTTCTCTTCATATTTTCATTAAAATCTTATTCTTCATTCCTTTATTGGTTAAAAATAGGGATTAGAATGACTATAGTTTATTACTCCATTTTAAATAATAGCATCACAATCTACTTTGGAGAACCACTGCTCAAGACCATAGCTGTTGCAGTGGGTGTGTGCTCATAAGTGGCTAGTTACCAGGGTACATCTCCTTGCTTTAGAGATTGCTTCAAGGATGCCCAAGGGACCCAATCAGAGTCAAAGAGATGCAATGAGATCTTGCTAGGACTTTGAGACAGTGTTTGTCTCCTTCCAAATGTGACAGTAGAACTAAGACTAATGATAACAGCTACTGGAGTCACCCTAAGGAACCTGTAAGAGCAGCCCATAGAAAAAATGATGCAAAGTTAAGAGATAAAGGGAAACTGAGTCCTTTTGTTATTAATACGAAGCCTCTTGTCATGTTGACTCTGAGGCTAATTCAATTCTTGGACTTATCAGTTATGCTAGGCCGTATATTCTGTTTTGGTTTTGTATATCTGTTTTAGATTTTCCTAACAGTCCCAATGAATATAGTCTCACAGGAGAGAACTGCCTAGGGGAGCACTTTTGCCATGCCTCTCCAATCCCCTTACCCTTGCATCCTCTCCCTTAGTGACTTCTCCAAGGTAATATTTGGGTGTGGTCACTGTTAATGTTCAGCAGAATCACTTGGTTCTGAGTCCCTCTTTCTCTTTCTATGTTGACCATTCAGTATAGTAGAAAAGACTGGACTTTAAGAAGTGAAAAATATGAGTCTTGGCCTGATGTAGTGGCCTTTTGGTTTTCCAGCAGCTGTATCTGCAAATAAGTGGACAATTCAGTCAACAACGCAGAAGGACAACGAGAAAACCCTATTTCAGCTTTGGACCCAAATTATAGTCTTGAATTGCTCTTTATCTATAGTGCTTTTTTCATTCATCTATTCCAACTTTTTATCAACCATTATTTGTGGTTTAATACTCTGACATTATGACATTATTCTAATGTTGTAAATACAGTAGTGAGTGTTCAGATGGGGTGTTGATTCTATGAAACTGAGTCAATAAATAAAGTATAAAATTAGTAAAATAGTTTCAGAGAATAATAAATGGTAAGAAAAATAATAAAGTAGCTTAATGGAATTTAAAATAAATGGAGGGTACTTTAGAAAAGGTGGGGAAAATCTCTGAGTTAACATTTGAAATGAGGCTTGTACGGTTAAAAAAAAAAAAAAAAGCAGTCATACAACAATGAGGTATAAGAGTACTCCAGGCAGAGGAAATAGTGCCAAAACGCTGAGATTGAAGTGCACTTGGCATGCTTAACGAAGGGATGCAATGTCACCAAACCTGGAATAGTGGATAAGGGGAGAGTGATAAAGGATGAGATTAGAAAATTTGATGGAGTGCAGATTTTTTTTAATTGACCTTCAACTTCCACACTGGCCAACTTCATCAGCCAGTAACTTAGAGAAAGGAAACAATGAGAGGCAGTCTGAACTGAATCTACAACGGGAATATTTCTGATCAGTGTATATCAAGGGTAAAGCACTACTCGGCAGTCAATGGGGGTCCCAAATAACAATATATACTTTGTTGCATGGGCTCACAAAAACGTTCCAGGTAGGGAGATGCTCATATATGAAAGAGCATAGTACCTGTGATTCTTCCCGTTGATGAAAGTAAAAGTTGTGTTGCAAGCACTCCAGTCATAAAGTTGCTTTTCTGTCCACCACAGTGTATTATAATACTTTCTAAATGTATAGCATGTCAGGGAACAAAGAAGCAGAATGGAAGATGCAACTGAACCAGAACACAGGACACTCAGATTACAGAGCTAGAACAAAGTATAAGTGCTGAGCACAATTCAACAGCTACCTGCTGAAATATTGTTAGGTAATCTACAAAAATATCAATGGTTTAACTCAACAGGGGTTTAGTTTTTTCTCACATGAAATCTAAATGGGTGTTTCTGATGGGCAGGAAGTGATTCTCCAAGCAGTAATTCAGGCACCCTGGGCTCTTCTCACCTGTGGTTCCAACGTCCCTTCATCTGTGTGTTAAGAACTCTGTGCTTATCCCCATCAAGCCAGAAGGAGAAAAGGAAGTAGGTTTGGTGGGAGGTTTCTATGGGTCAAGCCTTGGGATGGTACACATTGTCTCAGTGCATGTCCTGTCCATACATACCTGAGAGAGGTTGGAAATGTGATATGGGTCTATTTCCAGAAAGAGGAGGTAATGAGTATAGGGTAAAAAAAAATTGCAGTCCACCACAATCTACTTTATTGATCAGCAAACTCTTTGCAAAAGAGACTGAAGAGTGGGCAACCTCTGCTGACTCTAATAACTATTTCTCCTCACTCCTCTTGTTAAACTAAAATTGACCAACCTCCACCTGATAAAACTGCTGCCACGGTCTTGCAGTTCCTCAATCTTGCCCCATGTCTAATGCAATCTAAGTCCCTCACACCTGCCAAGAAGACTGAGAAATTCTGGAAATAAAACTGACTCTATCTGACCTTCCCTAATCTAACTTGTAAATCTTTTAGGCTACTTAATCCCTGCAGAAGAGTGCTCTTGGACTGTCTTCACATTGCAGTGTTTGAATAAAAGCTTAATGGCTTCTTTCACTCATAGATGTTTTTTTGGTCCATTTCCATCTGTGTCTGCACCTGCAGTGAGTGTTTGGAAGCCTAAGGCCAAAATGCATTTATGGATTTACTTTGTGTAATTTTAGACATTTACTTTCTTTGATTATCAGTAGGATTCTGGTTTTTGCTACTAAGTTTCATGTGCCAACAATACATCTATAATTTTTCTTAGATATAATGCCTTACCTGCTTTATTTTTTAAATCACATCTCATAGTCTTCCATTTTAATGGCAGCTAACTTAGAACTTCCTGTGATATTAATTTGGGGATAGGCACACTGTTGATCTGGTCTTTGTCATAGAGCTACATCTTAATGGTCCATTCCCTCTCAAGTTCTCTCTCAACATCATCTCTTACTATTTGGTATCTAAAAGCATTCCTTTATCCAATATTTCATTGCTGAAAATCTCTGGATGCTCTTCATGACTTTCTCAGTTATGCCAGCAAACTAGTCAATTATTTCTTGAACTTCTCTCTCCCACATGACACCTTTCTAAAATAAATACAAATTAAAAATCAACACTATCATTCTTTCCTAAACCACTCCCCTTAGATCAAAAGGATCCAATGTCAGTTTCCTGTGTCCTAAAGATAAACAATGTTCCATATCTCAGGAATTGATTGCAGAATGGTTACAATCCTGGAACAAATGTCCATAGTAGGTGTATAACTGTTATACATGAAAAGGTAAATCATAAAAAAACCTCAATGGCTCATTCATATATAGTTCAAATGGGAGTTCTTGATCAATAGTTCAGAGATTCAGGTCCTGCTATTTTGTGTCAGTGCCATCCCAGGCCCCCAATTCTATCAATATCAAATTAGAGTTAAAGAAGGTGGCAGATAACCCTGCCAGGTAATTGGGCATGAATACATATGTCTGTAAGGGAGGTTGGGAAGTCTGGTTCTATCTGTGAGTCCGAAAGGTGCAAATAGGTTTTAGTGAGCACATTGCAACTTCTGTTCATTTGAGAAATAAGAATCTTGAGTGTGTATATATTCATAGACTAAGTAATAAACACGAATAGTCCTAAACACTTTCAAACAAAGAAGTAACTTTCACAGCAAGCTGTTATTAGACAACTATTATATCTACACAAATTAGGTACTTAAACTTAAAATACCAGTTATAAAGATTGGAAGATCTAGAGCAATGACACTTTACTTAGCCATATTTGGAGAAGTCCAGAATTCAGGGAGATGAATAAGAAAGGTATGCTTAAGTTAACTGTAATGCAAATGTATACTGATATTTTTTGGATTATTTTCAACTAAGTCGACATTTGTCTTCTTCAAGTTATAAGTTAAAGAACTAGCAATACCATCATTACAGCAAAGAACATAGAAACTAGTCACATCCTGTCTATTATTTTCAAGATTCTTTTCCCTGTTTAACCTTTAAAAATTCTTGAAGGTGGTTTATTTTTATCTGGGTGAGCAACACACATCCCAATTATATTTAATGACACAGAGAGAGTACAAGAATGGCAAATACAGTACTCTATTCTTGGCAGAGGACTTTGCTCACAAAAACCCCATGAGCTGCTAAAGCATTAACATTTCCATTCAGTATATTTCGACTGTAAAAGTGCATGAAGGACTAGGCAGCAAAGCTCTAAAGAAGCTGCAAGTGGCCACATTGTTGAGTTTAACAAGAGAAACCAATGTGTTAGAAATAAGATTTGCTAGTATGACATGGGAAGTTGCCATAGGAAAAAGCTTTTAAGTAATGAGGAAAAAATAATTCAGGTAGGACTCAACATCACATTGTTCTCCTAATACATAATCAAGGAGGGTTTTTATATTAGCTGCATTAGAAATTCAGTAATGTCATTTTTAGAAGACAGTGGTATGCTGATAAGGGAAACACTCAAACTCTATGATTGTCTGGGAGTGTATAGTAGGAAATACAAACAAGAATATAGAGTTGTGAACGTATAGGTCAGAAACAGAACGGTGAGAACCTTAGAAAGACAAAACTTCCTGAAACTACAGCTAGTACAGTTTGACAAGGGCTTATATGAGATACAGAGAACAGAGGTATGAAATATGAGAGATATCATGTACAGAGACAGATCAATTAGAAACAGCATAAAGAAAAAAGAAGGGATAGCAGATCAGACGTACAGCACACATTTCTTTCAGGGAAAAAGATTGGTAGAGATCATCTCCATTGCACTGTAGGGAATCCCTGGTATTATTTCTAGTGTGTGTGTATATTTCATTCATCCTTTGGTTTCTGTCATTCCTGATATACAAAGCTGCCTCTTCATTTCAAAGTAAAAAAAAATCACTTTACATATTTAAAAAAAAATAGAAATGCCCAATAATGTTTGTTACTAAAGTGCTGGGACCTAAAATAGGAAGACCAATTATGAAACACCCTTAGTTAATGAAGCCTCAACAGGGCTTACTTATTTTTGGTGGTGCTGTGTACTCTTTTCTTTTTTTAATTGAAGTATAGTTGATTTGCAATATTGTGTTAGTTTCAGGTGTACAGCAAAGTGATTCAGATATATATATATATATACACACACACACATATATAGGGTTGGACAAAAAGTTCATTCAGGTTTTTCTGTAAGATGTTATGGAAAAACCTGAATGAACTTTTTGGCCAACCCAGTATATATATATATATATATATATATATATATACTTTTCAGGTTCCTTTCCATTATAGGTTATTAACAGGTCTCTGTGCTATGTGCATTCTACTCTAACTTTCCCTAAGTTAACAGAGGTCATGACAGCTCACTCACTCCTTTTTTTTCCTTATTAAAAAATAATTACCACAGAGAATATTGTAAATATCATGTTTTAAATCAGTGAATACATGCCAAATATTAATAAGCATATTGCATAAAAAGTGAAATACTGAGCTACTTTAAACCAGTGTGTTTTAAATCCATGAAAACTGTTGAATATTTTACATTATTATGTCAAGAATCATGCCAATTAATCAATATTGATTTATAATCACAGCTATAAAAGACAATGAAAGAAGAATAGGAATATTAGAAATGATTATGTGTTCTTTTTTGAAGTGGAAAGCAAGTTCTCATTAGATAGTCATAGTATTCTAAGATCTATTGACAATATTACTTGCTACTATTATAGAAAACTTCAGAAATATACATGCTTTATTTTCTTAGCAATAGTAAAATATATCCATAGAGGATAAAATAGATTTATTTTCTTCTTCAAATGGCTCCATCTCAAAGCAATTTCATTCGTGTAAATATAATAGTGATGTGCTTCCCCTAAAACACACTTACTTGCTTCCTTATCCCTGTTACGAATTCCTTAAAATTTCTTAAAGTCCTTTAAGTTTTTACAGTAAGACAAGATGATTAAGGGTAAAATGATATTCAGTGCTTGTTGACAACAATTGTATCACTTTCCCTGACCTTCAAATTACAAATAGCATTTGTCTTAGACAAAGCTATGGAGTTGCTCCATGTTGTGGATAGATGATTCATCTGGCATTGTTAGCATAGTCAGCAGTGAAACAAGAAGTTAACTGAGCTTATATTTTTATAACCATAGAAGTTTTAAAACCATATCAGGAGCTTTGGAATAGTCGATAGAAAATCTGTGCCTAGCATAACTGATATGGCAAGTCCAATAAAACATCCCACTGAAAAGACTATACTAACTCCGCAATATTTTTATTGTATTTTGAATACATTTCATACTAAAAGAAAAATAAATTGGGACCACAAGAAATAGTGGCAAAAGTTTGGAAAACTCAAGTCAAAATGTGCTATACATAAAATACAGTCTGAATGATTTGAACATTGTCTATTAGTGGCATTTATTCAGCTAAAATTGTTACTCTACCAAAACTTGGGTCAGCTCGCCTGCACGCATTAAAGCCAATCTACTGACCCTGGGGGTTGTGATGAAGGACGGTGCAGTGTTTATTGTAAGGCACCAGACAAGGAGTCTCAGACAGCTAATGCTCTAAAAGGCTGAACTCCCAGAGGGTTTCAGCAAAGAATTCTAATAGGCAAGGTGAGGGAGGGGAGTCTCAGGGTATGTGATCACCTGTGCACAATTCTCGGATTGGCTGATGGTGAGGTAATAGGGTGGTATCATTACCCCTATCATCAGGGGCTAACATTATCAATCTTTAGGCTCTGGTCTGGGGGCTCATGGTCATCAAGTGGTGATTTGGTGGTGATTTTAAGCATCTGTAAAACAACTTAGGAAATGTGCATCAGATACTGTTATCTAGATACTTCCAAGAGGAGCTAAAGCGAAGGATATGGTGGAGGGGTCTGTCCCGGGAAGACCCCATAGTGTCCTGCTCCATTACATAATGATATTTTTCAGCCAAGATAAATTGACAAAGTCCCAAGTTATAGATAGAATGGTAAAATGGCCAATGTCTCCTGAAAATCTTAAGAATAAGTTTGCAGTGTCTCTGGGGCAAGATCATTTAATTTCAGAAAATAGCAGTCAAGGAGGAAATAACCTAATTTAGCAAAACAAAACAATAAGCTCAATATATGGAGATGCAGATTTGAGGTTATTATATTTCTTATTATAAGACACAGAATTTTTTATCTGAGAAAGTTGAAAAAGATAGTTTTAGAATTAAGTATATTCTAGAGAAGATTGGTAGTATTTCTTTCTATATGGGGAATATGGTTAATTAAAATGGAAGGGAATCATCTACTCTAGACACTAAATTGTGTATGGTAATTATGGAAATTATTGTTTCTTCTACCAAAGTCAACAATATTATTTTAATGCTGGAAAAATTTTGTAAGACATAAAATTATTAGAATTACAAAACTTTTCCATGACCAAAGCCATATAAAGATAAATTTCAATTTTTCAACACTTGAAAAGAGCTTGTAACAAACATTCACTATAATGAAGAATAAGAAGAAACATAATTAGTGAAAGTATATCTAAAATTACTTTTATAACAAATTTTTATATGTAGATTTTTAAAATAAGCATAAGTATTAAAGGAGAAGTTTAAAATATGACTGGATACAAGAACAGTTTAAAAATAAAAAGTAAAGTCTTAAAAAATTAAAGAACTGAAATTGAAAATACTGTGGTAAAAATAATACTTAGTAGATGGGTTCAATAGAAATCACATACAGTGGAAGAACTATTGAACTGAAAAATAGAGTTGAAGAAATTCTCCAGAGGAAAAAAAATGGAATATATGAAATAGCAGTTGAGAAACATGGAGGTTAGAAACATATGTTCTATCACTTGGCCAGTAAAAAGTCTAAAAGAGAAAAGAAAATAATATAGAAATGTTTTTGCTTACAAGGAAGTATTTCAAAAGACTTTAAATTTCCCAGAATTTGTGAAAGACGTAGATTCTAATATTTAGAAGCACAGCAAGTGCAAGCACTATTAACACAAAACAGTCAAATCTCTTCACCTAAAATAACATCTACATACTTATTAATAATATTGTAGAAGACTAAAGAAAAAATTCTTAAAAGACACAGGAAATAAAAGATATTAAAATCAAGAGGCAATAATTATATTGAGAGGTAGAGTTCCAAGAACAAAAGTATAAGTCAAAAGATCACTGAGTAAAAGATATATAGGGGCACAGCAAGTTTTACATTAAAATAATGTAAATAAAGAGTAAACATAATTCAAAAGAAGACTGGTGGAGCCTAAATACTATCAAACACTATAGAAATACTGCAAAAATATATAAAAGATAAAGAAGAATATCATACAAGAAAAATTTATCAAGAATCCATAGATAGGGCTTCCCTGGTGGCGCAGTGGTTGAGAGTCCGCCTGCCGATGCAGGGGACGCGGGTTCGTGCCCTGGTCCAGGATGATCCCACATGCCGCGGAGCAACTGGGCCCGTAAGCCATGGCCGCTGAGCCTGCGCGTCCGGAGCCTGTGCTCCGCAACAGGAGAGGCCACAACAGTGAGAGGCCCGCGTACCGCAAAAAAAAAAAAAAAAAGAATCCATAGGTAGTCCAAATGATTTTAATCTATAGGATCTCAAAGTATATATTTTTAAAATATGAATGTAAAATATTAATTTACATATTAGATAAATTGACAAAACCACTATATCTCTGGGATATTTCAACACACTTGCTCAGTCAGCTATATATTATGCAAACAAATCAATAAGAATAAAAATTAGTTAGGAATCAAAATTTACAACTTGCTCTAATGTATATAGATAAGACTTTGCCCCTGAGAAGGTAAAATTTTAATGGTATAGTGAATGGTTTACATAGTATGCAGGCAGGCTAGAAAACTGGGCATGGAGATCAGCTCACCTGCTGCTCTGATCACTGTATACAGTGGGTACTGAGCATGGGACTCCCATTTGTAGCCTCTAAAATTTGGAGGTCCCCCTACAAAGCTCTACCAGCTATGCCAGGAGTCAGTTATGGGTAGCATCTAATTCCTCATTTTTCTTTCTTCCCAAATAAAACATCATCTTGGGGAGTGGTTGGCAGACACTAATCTAAGTCTTGTACTTTAGCTAACCCTAGGTTCTAGCTTCTGCCTTTAGCAGACAGGTGTCTATTGGAAGCCACTTCTTTCTAGATATTTTAGTGTTTCTTAAAGGGGTCAGTATCCTGAGCAAGAAAATTAGCATGTTATATTTGTAGAAAATATCTTCTCTTTTTTTCTTCCCTAGAACAACTTGCTCTGCAAATTTTACAGCTATAAGCTCTGGATCTATTGTCTTTTTTATGGTAGAGCCTTGGCCCATTCAGAAGGTATAAAATTTTCTCATCTCTCCTGGTTCCAAATGCTCACATTCTGGAATAGAGGTAACTCCCCTTTTCCCCAAGAAAGGATTTGTTTACATGTTGGTATAAAAGATAAGTTCTCTCCCTGTTTCTCCAGAGGGGAAGTCACTAGTTGCAGAAAAAAAGAATTGATAAAATTCAAAACGCATTTATAATAAAAAAAAAATCTTACCAAAGTCAAAATAAACTACTCCTGAAATGGGTAAAATATGTACACCAACTCTTAGAGCAATCTAATTCTTAATGTTGAAACATTAGAAGGATTCCCTTTAAAATAGGAACATAATGCCTTTATTCAACAATATCCTGTCAGCCTTATTCAAAAGAAATAAAGGTGTGAAGGTTTCAAAGGAGGAAGCAAAACTGTCAGTATTCATGTTTAATAAGATTCTATACTTAGATAATTCAATGTAAACTACAGTTAAAATGTTGGAATCAATAAGAGAGTTTATTAATTTTACCTTATGTAAAATCAATACACAAAAGTCAATTACATTTTCATATACCAGAAGCAATTGCAAAATAAAAATTTTATAACGGACCATTTATAATATAAACTAAACTATAATATATCTAACAATACATCTGTTTAAAGTGTGTAAAGCCATTAACAGGAAAATATAACCTTTATATATACTTTACAAGACTACAATAATTGGAATTAATATGTTCGTGGAGAGGAGAAAATACTTTATCTCCAAATTAATTTATAAAATTTAAGAAATTTCAGTTAACAATCAGGTGAAAATTGCAAAGTTAATTCTAAAATTCACATGGAAAAGCAAAAATCTAGTAAGGGTCAATAATATATTATATATATATATATATTTTATTTTATTTTATTTTATTTTTTTGCGGTAGGCGGGCCTCTCACTGTTGTGGCCTCTCCCGTTGCGGAGCACAGGCTCCGGACGCGCAGGATCAGCGACCATGGCTCACGGGCCCAGCCGCTCTGTGGGACGTGGGATCTTCCTGGACCAGGGCACGAACCCCTGTTCCCTGCGTTAGCAAGCGGACTCTCAACCACTGCACCACCAGGGAAGCCCTAAATTTTCTTATTAGAAGACTTCAAAGAAGGCAAACGAAGCTATGACCACATACAATTCTCAACAATACTCCTAATTTCTCACAGCCTTAAACGTAAAACATATATTCAGAAAAAAAACACTGTAAATTGCGAAAATTACTTTTAACTTAAATTTTGGAACCTGTAAACTTCATATTTATTGGCATTTTAACCAAAGGATTGCTCCAGTTTTCATAAGGCTTTCTCATGTGCCATGTTTTTTTTTTTTTTTTTCTAACCTCAACTCTTTCATTTTCAACCAATTTCTGAAGAAAGTCTTGAGAGATTATTATCTGGCTGGTGGTTTTGCTTTGATAAGCATAGTTGGAGTTTCAATTTCTAAGAGGTGGAATAAAATAAAGGAACAGCCAGGCAGAAAATTCAGATGACCAGTAACATAAAGTTTTGAAAGGGAAGGGGAAAAAGAGGAGGAGGTAAAGTTGCCTTCCTCCCGTGTTGTCTGTTACTTGTTTAGCAAGTAAATGTGAGCCTCACCCACCCCTTAGCACCCAGAGAGACATAGACTGTATTCTGTTTTTGAAAAATGGAAGTCGAGCATATCTGCAAATCTGAAACTAACAATTAAAATTCCTTGAAACTTAAATCCTAAGAACTTCCATCTCTCCTGTCAAGATATCCTTATAAATATATCAAAATACTTCCACTTCCTGGAAGTTTCCATACAAAAAACTGGGAGAGGGAAGCTAAAAATCTCCCCCCACTCCACCTCCCAGCTGACTCCAGGCAACTCAGTGTGACTCTCTGAGTTCACTTTTATACAGCTGTGCTCATTGCTTTACAGATACCAACATAAAAAACTCAAAAGGAAATATATTGAAGAGAATTCTGGATACTGAAACAAAAAATGAAACATAAGTAAAAATTTAAAAAGCAAATGCTAGAAAATACATTTTTACCAAGGATTAATCAGAGCATTTGAGTTAACTGATCAAAACTAAGAATTAAATAGACATGAGTAAAGCTGATATATAGGATAAGACAGAACCACCCTGGCTCTGCTAAGAAATGATTAATCCTGATAGTGTCTTACTTTTATAAAGACTTTGGCCCTTTGTAAAAGTTATGCCTTGATTAAAGTTTTTACCTTGATTATTTGTTTAAAATGTTATGGAATTACAGTATTCTCTAAGTACTACTTTCTTTGTACAATTTCAGCTGGAATGAACCCTGTTTCTTAGAGAAAACTATAGATTCTGAATTATTATATTGTTACATGTGAGAATCAAAATGTTTTCTATATGTATCAATTAAAAATAGCCAATATTTTTTTCTAATCAGTTGTTTCATTATGATGGTCATAGATTTCATTATAGAAAAAAAGTGCAAAAACTCTACCACATCCCACTTCTTAAAGAGAAAAAATTAACATTTTTAAATTTACATGTATATTACATATTTTACCTATGCATATATGTTAATGTCAAGTTGCATATTGTTTTTTTCTTTTCTTATTTTTAATATTTTATTGTGAATATTTTCCAAGTTGTTAAATATTCTTTAAAAAATCCGATGTTTCATGCCTGTATAACTTACTCAGTGAATGTACCATAATTTTAAAAATAATACTTTACATCCTAACTCCTAATTAATCAACTTGATATTTAACAATGTGATGGAGATCACTATTTAATATTGATAATAACATTTATGTCATATTTTGTGTGTAAAAAGAAGAAAACAATGACAACAATCAGAATCATGACGTAAATAAAACACTTATTTATACCTGAGATGTTGAGCAAAGTCAAAAATTATGCCCTAAGCCACAATCCAAAATTCAGAAAGCAAAAGGAAAACTTCATTTTAAAAGTGATAAGCACATTGCTGAATTTTAAAGCTAAAAAAATTATCCAGGGGCCAGTAGTGTAAAGGAAACCCACTGGAGACAGTAAGAATTATACTTATTTACTTCAAAGAGGTGACTACCTCAGATCTACTTGGTGCCTGTGATTTGTAATCCCCAAGAGACATAAGTCCACCAATGCTCTGGATAGAAAAGCTGTTCACATGCTGTTGATCACACACAAGCAAAAAAGATTCATTCCAATTTTTTTACTGAAATATAGATATTATAAGAGATGCTTTAAAGAGAATTAATGTAAAGAATTTCTAGTACAGTAAGACCCCTATACACAATCCGTCAAGTTGCGAACTTTCAAAGATTCAAACCTGCACCTGATTCCAGTAAGGAGCCAGAACCTGGGCCATCAATGTCAGGCATGAGTGAAATTTCAGCTTGCTCTCTGTCTCCTAATGCTGACAATCCGTCAGCCTACCATCTCCCACTTCCTCTCCCTCCTCCAGTCAGTAAGTCTTCTTGCCAGTTCACTTGATGCCAGTCCCTGTATGCCAGCTATTGTACTGTACTACTGTACTTTTCAGGGTCCTGTACGGTAACATTAAAAATCCTTTTTTGTGTTTGCTTTTTATGTATTATTTGTGTGAAAAGTATTATGAACCTATTACAGTACAGTACTATATAGCTGATTGTGTTAGTTGTGTATTTAGGCTGACTTTGTTGGACTTACGAACAAATTGGACTTACGAATGCACTCTTGGAACGGAACTCGTTGGTATGCAGGAGACTTACAGTCAATCAGCAAACCTCCCATTTGGACACCTCCACTTCGATCACACAGTTCTCTTGGTTCCTGCCTTCTGAAATCATTTTTTTAATAGCTTGTCCAATCTCTTTTATTTTTCACAATAATTCAACCTGGTCCTTAAATACTATTGATATTATGCAGCAAAATCAGAAGACCAGCAATTAGCCTAGCCTATCACATTCTCTTAGAAAGCAGTTCAACAACCATTTATAATCACTCAAGCATAACACCTATGCTTCTCACTGCCTATACTTAAGCCTTAACCACTTCATCCATTTGTGATATTCAAATGCAAAATTTCACTGTTCTCCTCTGTGATAGTTTCAGTGTCCACTAATCCTTCAACACTTCTTCCTCAAAAAGTACAACCTAATCCTTCCTGCCCTTGTTTGTGAATTGAACTTAGTGACTTGCTTATATAGAACAAACTATATCATAATAGTGTGTGACATCCAAGTGTAGATCATAAAAGACCTTGATGCCTCTGTCTTGCCCACTCTCTGAGATAACTCACTCAGAAGGAAGCCAGCTCCTGTGTTATAAAGACACTCCAACAGCCCAGTGGAGAAGCCTACCAGGGGAGGAACAGGCCTTCTGCCCAAAACCATGTAAGTGAGTCATCTTGAAAGCAGATTCAAGCAGAGCTTTCAAACAACTGCAGACCCTGTTGGTATCTTGACCACAACCCCATGGCGTACCCTGATGTAGAAGACCCAGTTAAGCTGCTCGTGAATTCCTAACCCTTAAAAATTGTTAAAATGTTTGCTAGTTAAGCCTGTAGGTATTGGGGTAATTTGTTATCCTGCAGTGGATAATTAATATATTATCTTTAAAGATAACTTTAAAATAAGATGATTAATATTGGATTAAAAGAAATGACAGATACAAAATATTTGATTCATACTAGGAATGAGGTAAGTATAATCACCTTTCCCTTTTTTGAATCACTTGCAGAACTATAAAAGAAAAATCTATATGTATTACGTGGAAATGAAGTATTAAAAATGATCCTTTAAGAGTTCAGTCTCTCGGGACTTTGGATGGAGGTAGAAAATGGAGCTAGGGATACCAGCCAGAGAACTAGAATAGCAGTTGCAATATGAAGCAATGATATCCTTGTTGACTGTAAACATGATTTTGATATAATGTGTTTATATTCCTTGTTTGCTTCAGGAAATCTTTAGTAAGCTAAGCTGAAGGGAGTTTGATATTTTCCAAAACATCCATATGGTACACAGACTACATACTTCTTGCATGAAATTAATTTCAGATTGAATCAGGTAATCAGAGCTCAGTGAGAGTAAATGTATCCTTGTTATATAACTAAGTAAAATAATCGAAAAAAACACATATTCAAAATTGAAAGGTGATCTGTGATTTAATACTCATATTTATCATTTTTGCAAGCAATATTGTTTTCTATTTATCATTTATCAATATATTAAAGATCCTGCCATTGTCAGTTATTTCCCACCTAAATTTTTAAACACCCTTCCACATTTTTGTCACCTACATTTTCCCCAGGATTGTATTGAAACAGTGCCTTTGATTTGTTATCACCTTAAATATGTGTAACTAGAAAACAGCTTCCAAAATTTTTTCCCAGAAAAATTCTTATTTGAACACCTATATTAAACTTAGAGCATAAAGAGATATGGAACATGATAAAAAGATCTAAAATCCAGAAGGAGAGCACCAGGGATTGAGATAGAAATATTTGAAAAAATGATGAATAATAATTATCCAAACCTGATATTAAAAATCCAGATATTAAGGAATTTCAAAGAACACTAAGGAGGAAAATTCAAAGTGAAACACATCAAAGGGTATTACAAGAAAATAAAGTTGTATGCCACTAACATCTATGAATATAGACACAAAATCATAAGCAAAATATTAGCAAATTGAATCTGATAATATATCAAAAGATAATAAATATATAATACCGAAGAATGTTTACCATAGAGATGCAGTTTTGTTTCACATTTGAAAATTAATTGATTTTGTTCATGACAATAACAGAATAAAGTAGAAAATGTATGATCATTCCAATAGATGGAGAAGAAGGTTGTGATAAACTTTAAATACTTCATTATTATATAAGCTTTCAGCAAATTGGAAATAGAAGAGAACTTCCTGAGTTTATAAAGCACATTTACAAAAAGCTGACAACTAGCATCATACTAAATCCTGAAATATTGAACAACATCTTTCAAAAAGAAGTAAAAGACAGGTTGAGGGTAAGGAAGTCACCACTATCACTACTTCTATTTAATGTTTTATTGGAGGTGCTAGCTAGTGGTATAAGCAAATAAAAGAAATAAAAGACATAACAACTTAAAAAAAGTAAAAATTATATTCTTTCATATATAAGTATGAAATTATGATAATTTGAGAATATGTAGAACATCCAAAGGAATAGCCAGAGAAACTATTAAAGCTAATATTCAAATTTGTAAAGATTAATACACAAGTTTAAATACAAAAACTCATTACATTTCTATATACGAGCAAGATGGTATGCAAAAGGCCAAAGGTAAGCACATTAAAAACTGCCTAAAATCATTATTAATCAAGGAAATTGATTAATTTCCTTGCAGTGAAATACTGCAGTGAAATACTGCTGTACCTCCACCAGAATAGTTAACATTAAAAAATAAAACAAAATAAAATAAAACTTGACAAGTGTTAGGATGTGAACACATGGCAACTTTAATGTTGAAACTGTTGGCAATTCTGGCTGTTTGTGACTATTTTCTTATTGCTTCAGTTTCTTCAGTAGCTGTTAGTTTATTTCTGTGTAACTTTTCTGTTATTCTTTAATTTTTCTCTCTCAAAAGTTGTCAGCAGTCAGAAAACTTTTTCTGTAATGGGACAAATAGAAACATTTTTGGTTTGGTGGATCCCACTGTCACAACTACTCAACTCTACCATTGTAGTCTAAAGCAGCCAGAGACAGTATGTAAGCAATGGTTGTGTTCTAATAAAACTGTATTTAAAAAGCAGGTGGAAGGCTGGTTTGATACATGGGTCACAGTTTGCCAATGCCTGTTCAAGATTTTCAAATTTACTGTTACCTCTCTCTTATCTTTGTGTCCTTTGCTTTGTCATACCTAATCTTGTTTGTGTGTGGATTTGTTCCACAAATTTTTGTGGTCAAGTTTGAAAGAGGTTTGTATAGTTGATTCAATTTAAAAAAATTAGCATTTGGTTTGATAATATTCCTAATTTTTAAAATGTTTTCAATTTTATGATTTCAGGGATTTTTTAAATGGTTAGTTTTAATAGGTTCTTTTCATATTCCTTTGGATTTTAAGATTCTAATAAATACCTTTAAGGTTAGATATTACTTCACAATTCTTCCCTCATTACATTGCTCAAATTTTGATTTGTATTTTTTTATTATTTATCATTCAATAATATTTACAACAGAAAAACTGGACTCTATTTCCATAAGGACAAAAAAAATTGATTTTTGTATTTATGGTAGTGTGATATTTTTTATTTTAATCTTTGCATAGTTTTGACATTTCACTGAGTCTTCCTTAATCCTAGGTATGTCACTGTTAGCGTGTGAAAGCTCTATAGGTTGTCTTTATGCTTATTTAAAAAGGTGATTGAAATATACTGTCATCTTGGGTCAGGTCTTCTCTAATTAGGCAGAAACATCTGCTCTCTCTCAAGGGTCTATGTTAAATGGTTTATTATTAATTTTGTATGTTAATGACTTGGAACCCTTTAAATTTATGAAGCCAGCAGGGTTATTATATTTTCCAATGACCCACATTACATGAAAAAGTCGCTACAAATTAAACTTTTTTTTTTTTTGGTAATAGAGCATTGACGTAAGACAAATCTAATTGAAGTTGTTCATCAGAGTTTTAAAAATTCACTCAAAAATTATTTTTTAATCAATTTAAAATATATATACTTTAAAATTCATTCAAATATGAATTTTAAAGTATATATATTCTACAGCAATAAAGCAGTAGAATTGGATTTTTTTCCAAAATATGCCATATAATTTCATTGATCAGTTTTTAAAGCCAATGTTTTAGGAATGGCTATAAATGGTTCAGAATATGCTTTAAACTTTAAGGAACTATGGCAAGATAATTACCAGGCTAAACAATAAATTGCAGTTTGGAATATTTATTCCTGAATAAACACTGCTTTAGGATTAATTTATATCTGTCAACAAAATTTGCTTAGAAACTTTCAAGATCACCTTGAGAATATGACATAGAAGTCTATTATTTGTGTAAATATATGCTTATAACTCTGCCTTGTGTTATTGGAACCATGATTAAGTTTAACACTGCCTCCGATTCACATATTCAAAATGTTAATTTGCTCGAAGTCATTTTTCTGAGTTTTCTTACATTTTGTTCCTATTAGTTATAATGTATTACCTGCTGAATCTCCCAGCCTCCTTAAGATCGAGACCACAGATATTTCACATCCATTATGCCACATCTGGCACAGTTTTAAGTTTTCGGGTCATCCTTCCTCTTTCTCCTTTGACTCGTCTCTAATTTGTATATAACCAATAAATGTTCATGATTCAGTGTACCTAAGTGGCTGCTGAGGAGAAATTTGATACCTTTTATCTATCATTCTGTTGTATTCTGAAACAAGGTGTGGTTGCTTTTGCTATTGAAATTTTTCTTTATATAATTTCTCACATTTAGCAACTCTAATCTTTTTTTTTTAACATCTTTATTAGAGTATAATTGCTTTACAATGGTGTGTTAGTTTCCGCTTTATAACAAAGTGAATCAGTTATACATACACATATGTTCCCACATCTCTTCCCTCTCACGTCTCCCTCCCTCCCACCCTCCCTATCCACCCCTCTAGGTGGTCACAAAGCACCGAGCTGATCTCCCTGTGCTATGCGGCTGCTTCCCACTAGCTATCTATTTTACATTTGGTAGTGTATATATGTCCATGTCACTCTCTTACTTTGTCCCAGCTTACCCTTCCCCCTCCCCATATCCTCAAGTCCATTCTCTAGTAGGTCTGTGCCTTTATTCCTGTCTTGTCCCTAGGTTCTTCATGACCTTTTTTTTCTTAGATTCCATATATATGTGTTAGCATAGCAACTCTTATCTTATGGTGGATGCAGCCAATATAGAGTACAGAAATAAAGAAAAGCAATAATGTGTCTTCTCATATAAACATGTCATCTGTCAGAGATGCTACCAACCCTTACCAATTTTCAAGCTTAAATTAAACCCAGAACTTGGCACAATATTTCTTAAATACCTCATTTTCAAAATCTTAGTAAATATTCTAGCTCATTATATATATATAGATATCTATCTGGTACATGATTGTTTTTAATACTTAACTTTAGCGTTCAGACTATGTTGTGTTTTTTCAGAAATAACTATGACAAACTCATGATAACCTCACACCAGCATTGTCATATAACTCTAAATTTTCAGAACTATTCTCCTGAATACTTAGGGAAAAAATCCGAGTTGTCATGCTCCTTATAGCTCTCTTGTGACTAAAATGGTTTAAATAAATAAATATGAGTTAAATATAATTTTATGGCAAGTCTAAAGATAATTAAAATTAGGTTTTGGTGTATTTCCATTTGAACTTTTATTTTTAGAAGTATCATTAAGGAATATATTGGCTACAGACAGGTTTTCCAAGAGAGAGTAGCTGAGGCAAAAGCTTAAGGGTTAGAGTTCTATTCGGGAGTGTAATGCCATCTAAGCTGGTGTGAAGAAAGAGGAAAGAGGCAGCAAAGGAGAGAGAGCAAATACCAGAAGGTATATTACCCAGCCAGCCACGGTTCTAAAAACACAGCTGATTGCTCCATTTTGGGGACTTCTGAAGATAGGCCAAGTGGAACCATCACATCTTGGAGTCTTCTTTTGGGTGTTGGAAGGGGAATTACAACAAAATGAAAGACATTTACTTATTGATCCTTCCCTCCCTGCCCCCCTCACCGGTCAAAGATGGCTGCATCATCCTTTTCACTCCTACAATTCTGAACTGTGGTAACTGAACCCACCAGGCTACTGCAGGAGGAATTTAGAAACTTAACCAATTAATCTGGCAAGTATGGAGATATGGTGGCCTCTCAGTGTCAGTCATCAGTGTATGGGAGTGTTATCTACTGTGTTATAAATCATCCCCAAACTTACAGGCTTAAAACAACCAATATTTATTATCTCAGCTCCTGGGGTCAGGAATCTGTAAACAACTTAGCTTGAGCACTTATGGGTCAGGGTCACTCATAAGCTGCAGTCTATCTATTGGCCGGGGTTGCATTCATCTCCACTGGGGGAGGATCCATCTCTAAGCTCACTCACGTGGCTTTGGCAGGTCATAGGTCCTCTCTGGCTGTTGGTCAGAGATGTAAGTTTCTGGCCACATGGGATGCTGCATGGAATGACTCTCAACACAACAGGTAGCTTTCCTCAGAGATATCCCAACAAAGCCAGAGCCTTTCTTTAACCTAATCTTGGAAATAACATCTCATCACTTTTGCTCTGTTCTGTTTATTAGGTTCAGTCCATAGCCCAGGGGAGGGGAAAACAAAAGGGCATGATACCAGGTTGTGGGGATCATTGTGGCTATTGTTGAAGTTATTTTATTACATATTTTAATCAGTATTAATAAATGTGGGCCATACCTAAAGCAACATTTGAATGTATTCATTTACCTTCGTTAAATGCATGTGTTGTTTCACTTTCTGTACTGTATTTTCTTCCTTGCAGCTTCAGCAACAAGAGATTCTAATAATGAAGGGAAATGGATTAAGGTCACATTGTGGAGGTTCTTAAATTCATATAAGGAGCCTTTGAACTAATCTGGAAAGGAGAGAAATTCAGTGACAATTTTGCAATGGGAGAATATATAAATTATTTTGCATTTATAGGAAGGTGATGGCATGGTGCCAAAGATGTGGAAAAGTTTAATGCTTTATTCAGAAGCTAGTGAAAGTTGCAGTTATGGCAAAACTTTTCCTCAAGCATGTTGTTTTTCGATATTCAAATTTCTTGGTTTATAAATTTTTATTTTTTCAATGGATTTACGTATGATTAACACATTCTTTTCAATATGAAAGACGTTGAGATTTTGAATGAGTATTTCCATAATGTGAAAAATTAGACTTAAATTACCTCATTCTTTAAAAGTTTCCTCAAAGCTGAAATTCATCGATGATGCTCTTCATATTGTTTGATTACATTTTTTGTCATTGAATATCTAAAATATAGAGAAAATTACATAAAACTATGTTACCATATTTGTGGCATGTTGCATTTTTTGATTGGGTTAAAAAAATAAAACAAACTTTGGCTCAGTTTTCTCAAGTTTCAATTTTCTTTCTTTTTTCTTAGTTTAGTAAATTATTGTTCTTGATCAGTCTTTAATGTTCACCGTTATGATGATAGTGTATTGATTTTTTAAAGAGGCTAATAAAAAGCACTTTTTTCCCCACTCAAGTGGTGATTCAATTGAGAAATAAATGAAAGTGAGAGGATATATACACCAAAATATGATAATTATTACTGAAAATATTGATAGGTGGACTGTAGTTTGCATTTATGCTCTTGATTGTTTCCTAACTTCTCTAAAATTAGGCAATCATGATGATTTAGTCCTCAGCAGAGCTGGAAAGCCACAGATTCATATAGCCAAGCTTACTCATAGTAGAAAGTAATTTAGGATACAGACTCTGTGCAGCTAGGACAGACCACAATCAGAGTACTAAAGAGCAGAAATGTGCAAGTCCAAGTCCTTCCTCACCCCACATTCAGCAATCAGCTGGATCACTCTTCCAGTGTGTGCGATGGTAGAGGATCATCAGCCAAAGACTGTAGGAACACAGGTAAAGAAACACAAAGAAGGGCTTCCCTGGTGACGCAGTGGTTGAGAGTCCGCCTGACGATGCAGGGGACGCAGGTTCGTGCCCTGGTCCGGGGGGATCCCACATGCCGCGGAGTGGCTGGGCCCGTGAGCCATGGCCGCTGAGCCTGTGCGTCCGGAGCCTGTGCTCCGCAATGGGAGAGGCCACATTTAATGAAGGTAGATGAATAGGTTTAAATGTTGCATTAAATATAGCTTATAAACAATTATGAATATTGATAAAATATATGATAAAGGAGCTATTGATTTTGATGAAATCAGAATGCCACCTAAATTAAAAGATCATATGTGTTTATTAAGGTATTAAGATTAAGAAATCTCAGTGAAAGCAACGAATTTATATTACATGGTCTAACACATTTTATGCATTTCTCCTTTATCCTCTTTGAACTGTTGGCATCTGTGTATTATTCAAACTAACAGAATTGAAAAAAAAATCATGCTGACTCATGAAGGAGGGATTACATGCAACAAATTAAGATCGTATGGTTCAACCAAGTCTTTATGAAGCTGGGTAATTAATAACTTACTATAGAGAAATAGAAAGAAGTTAGCTAAAGAAAGTTTTAGATTACTTCCCATTAAACTTAACTGCTCATGTACAGTTAGTAGTGTTACTTTGTGGTAAAATATAAGCCCAAACAATCTTATATTTTTAAAATACTAAATCACTTAACATCTGTCCTTTTCCTGCATTAATGTAACCACCTGGTGGCACTGTTGATTAACTCGGAAAAAAATCTAAATTTTTGATAAATCCTTTTTAAAGAGCATTTTCTATATTAAAATTGCAAATTGTTTATGATTCTTATCGCTATTGCATTATTTAAGTGTATCAATGCTGGATGGCTGTTGCTAGAAAAATGTGTGGAAAATTATTTGCAAAAATGTTAAATGTAAAATAAGTCATTGAATATTTATGTCTGCAAAATTCAAGGACTTCCAAATAGATGTGCCTAATATTAAGAAGTGAATGAAGACATTCATAAAGATAAAGATTGTGTACTTATTATTTCCACACTTAATGGGAGAAATCTTTCCAAATGGAATTAATTTATTTTAAAAAAATTAAGACAAAAAGTATGTATCATTTTCATTGGCAGTCATTTTCATGATTTGATTTCAGGTAATTTGTCAAGAATACCACTACTCTCTGAGAGAGAGATACCTACATCTCAAGCATAATCTTCCATATAATTCATTTATCTATAAGATACTATTGCAAAGTCATTCACAACTTGGTTGCATGCCAACAGTGAGTTTAAAGGATTGTGATGAACTGCAATAGCACTTCGTCTTTTGCCTCATAAGTTATAAAATCTTTGAAAAATTTGAAGTGTTAAATTAGATTCAGGATACATTGATAAATCAGGAAATCTTCAATCAAACTATACTTTGTGAAAGCAGGAAGAGACAGAATACCGGTTTACTGAGACATTTTGGAATTCATTTGAGAGATAAAAAGTATCTTAAAACACAGAAAAAGTTTATAAATATGGCTTGAAAGTAACTGAGTTCTTAGCCAGAGGCAAGATACAATTATCTTACATTAATAAAAACTGAAACATAGTGGTCACTTACATTGCCAGGGTTATCATGTATCAATAATTTTCTAATTTTAGGTTTAAAATTCCAGATTTTACCTATTTGTTCAAAGTCTATTTGAATCAGATATCCCCTTATAGTCATTCTAACAGAATTGATAGAGACTATTCAAGTGATTATCATACAGATATTTTAAAAGATTGATATTTAAAATTTAAACTTATGCAATGAATGATTTTTTTTGGAAAAGACGCAATTCACTCATTTATGTTATGTGTATAAATATGCTTTTATAAATATCGGGCATTTTGTGTCATACATTTTTGATAATGGTAAACAAAAAAATCTTTGATAAGATGTTGTATGATAGCCAACACTATCAAATATTCTGAAAAAAATTATAGTAAGCAAAAATAAGTGACTTTACCCACTAAAAATATGGAATATTTTCTTGTGTACTCATATAGTGTTTCTACAGACAGCTAAAGTCAGAATGAAATATTTAAGTTATATTTGCCTGGGCTATACATCCTGAAGAAATTCTGAAGACATAGAGAATTAAGAGGTTTACATTATGAATATTTATTCTATACAAATTCTTATAGTGATGTGCTAAAGTAATATGAATAAATCCAAGGAAAGGAATTATGACCAGAGTTCCTAAATCTCCTACATACACCAAAGTTAGAACTGGAAGCATGTATGATGATTCTGAACACATTTCTATTCCTTCTTAGAGTGCATAAACATACACATATAGTTGGTATTTTTACTTTAAAATAAGGTTTCTATTGTAGGTTTATTGCACACTTTGGCCTGTATGGTTATTCCTTGAGCCACACAGAATTTTGCATATTTGTTCCACTGTCACTGCACCACCATGCTTTCCTTTATTGGCTGTTTATCTGGACACATAGCCTGGCCTCCTAGGGAGATATATCCACCTGTTAAGGGAAGTCACTCTTTCATGTTACCTAGTAACTAGCTTCAGGAAACCTATTTATAAAATCACAAGTAGATCATAACTATAATAGGATCCACTCATAATAATAGATGAAGTCTTTCTTTGTAGAAAAAAAGTGCAGCTTAGTCAAATGTCGCGTGGTGAACATATAATAAAAAAAAGATAGTTCAACAATTTGTATGTGTTATCATTGTTCTTAAGATAATTTATTGCATTTATTTGCTACTCAGAACAGCTTTGCCAGTGGTTCACCCTATTACAAATCTGTTAGACCAAGCTTTGCCACATTCTCAAAGGGCATGGATGGGCAGTGAACACATTTTCTGACTCTTGATTTCTCGGTCGATACCTTTTTCCTCAATATATAAAAATACAATTACTTAAGTTATTCCTAATACCTATGGCTTCAGTTTATTTCTTCTTTCTGATTTTACCAATTACTGATCTGACATACTATGTAGTGTAACCTAGGGAGATCATATTTTATATTTTGATACCCCTTAAGAATTATGCCCATACATCAGCTAAGCTATAAACAGCGTGCAATGCTGCACAAGGTGCACAAAATCCACTTGATAATGAAACATCTGAGATACATCATACTTAACTGGAATTATTTTTCACCAATGATTTTTATTAGTACTGAGACTTACATTTTGTAAAAATTAACAGTGGGAAGTACTTGATGATGAAATCAATAGATTTATAGGCTCATTTAAACGCCTAAAACAGACCTCTATAATTGTTCCTGTTTCTTGTTCCTCCACATCCCAGTTTAGTAAGAAAGCAGCACAGAATTGGTCATGAGTGTCTCCAGCTCCCTAAATTTCAATGGACTATTGAATTAACCATAAACCTCTCTACCTCCTATCTTACTATCTATCTCTCCTGCTTACCTCGTATACAATTCTTCCTACAGATACTCCTCATATAGATAACTTCAGTCACTTTTAACTAGTACTTTTTTCTGTGCACTTGGCCTTTTTTATTCTACCTCCACACTTTTCTCTTTCAATTGTTCCATGCTGGAATGCCTTATTTTTCTTTTATCTCTATTGAAATCAATGATCATAGCATACAATAACTGGTTTTGAATCTTAGGCAATTTTGGAAAGAAATGCTTTTGACTAGATCTGATGATAATATGATGCTTGTAATGGATAAAACACCTCTGCCAACTTTCTTTTTTACAAAGAAGTCTTAGTTTCCTAAATTATCTACTATTCAAATTTCCTTGACAAAGTTTATAAAAGTACACAGCAAAAGAATATAATCTTATTGAGGAAAAAAAATCCAAATCACATAGGCAGAATATATTGAGTTTTCCACTCATATTTCAAAACTCCTCTGTTTCCTATTCAGCAAACTTACCCAACATACTTCTATCATATTGTGATTTTTCAAAATTTAACTTTTTACTGCATCTAAGTATATGTATGTTATCACTTTAAATGACATTATTTCTCAGTAATCTTATAATAATTGTCAGTAATTATTACTGAATAAGCATGAATGAATGTAACACCTCTTTATGAGTAGTTAGTTGAATCTCTATACAGTTCTTATATTTGTTCATTTAATTAACATTATTCCATGCCTACTCTGTTCCAGATACAGTTTTAGGTGCTGGGGAAGGAGTGTGATATTTTTATTTACAAGGGAGAGAAACATGTGAGTTTTATAACATCCGTTCCTGTATGCAATATATCCTGTATCTAAATAAATGTATCTACTTAGAACACAGATATATTTGAGATATTATAAACATTATTACACTCAATATGCTAATATTTTATTCTTTTCAAAATTTATATGTTTAGTTTGAACCAAGGAAATAGCATAATTCACACAGCTATTAAATGTTAATTCTAAAACAAATTTACTGCATTCAGTACATAAATTCATGAAACCTCTTATTTTTCTAGATACTTTAAGTAATGTTTAGGCAAAGAAATGTTGTGGTTTTATGGCTATCAACCCCCTCAAGCAATACAGACTTAAAAGATTTCCCTGTTGAGGAGACCCGCAGCTGTGACTTCATTAAATTAAACATAGTTCATAGCAATTAGCCATGGAATTTTCCTTCAGGCCACTCTCTGATCATAGAGGAACATGACACAAACGGCTGGAATTCCACCCTTGGAACTTCCATTTCCCTGCACAGTTTCTTGTGTTCAGGGGGTCACCTGCTCTCTCTCACAGTTCCCAGGGCTATGTTTCCAGATTTTTATTACTGTTCCTTTATACTTTTTCAGTTTTAGGTGGGCAAAACATCCATAAAATGAACTTTGTGGTTTTGTTTTTGTTATTGTTTTTACTATGTGTCATGGTTTAATTTCCGATGGTCATAGCCACAAAAGTGTAAATGAAGATCTAAGCCATATGGTATAACTTTTTCAGGAAATATGAACTGTAATACTTCTCAGTAATTATTATTTGCTCTATCCTATTTCACACTGGCTGAAAACTCTTTTTCCTTTCTTTCATAGTTTTCAACTTAAATAACACTTAAATTAGATTTTGATAATGCCAGTTTGTTGATTTCACAGTTGCTACCAAAATGACTGGATCTCTCTACCCTGCATTCACATTGAACTGTTTTTTTCTTCCAGTCCCTGTACATTTGTACTTGTTTTTTTTCTCCCTGTTACTTCTTTGGAGAGACACTTCCAAGCCAGGAATATAGCCTATGTTCATTACATGCAAGTCTATCTTGTTAACTGTTTTCTTTTTTTAATTAATTAATTAATTAATTATCATCTCAGGGGACCAATCTCATTCACCATAATCATTGATCTATCAGTGAACGTAAAGCGAATGAGAACAAATCCTCATTTATCTGTCTCCCAGGCTATAGTCCTCAATAAGACACTGAATAAACTTACCTCACAGCTTTTACTTGTGCTGGGTTTTATTTTTTCCCAAGTACACAAATGTCTGTTTAGCTGTAGGTTTCAGATTTCTCAATGTTCTTCTTCTCGTCTCCCTTGTTGAATGTGTACTTCCCTAAGTACTACTCTCAGAGTATGTGTCTTCCAGCTCTTTCGGCTGTAACTCCCATTACTGTCCTGGAGCCCTGTTGAGTGGATTAGGGAAAACATGCTACTGTATCTTACTATTAAATCTCAGTCTTTTGTGCCTTTTGTCTGTGACCTTCACAAGTGTTTCTTAGTTTTTGTTTTTGTTTTTAACATAGGAAATTTAAAAGGGACTGGACTGGGAGAAATGTTTCTTTCCAAGGCATGATAAAACTCTGGTTAAATCTTCTCCCCTGCATCATAGGCCTTTGTTATGGGCTGCATTTTGGGGGGCAATTCATAATGGCTATTTTTCTCCTTCCCTACCAGAGCAACAGGGTATCTTTCTCAGCTCTTCCCAGGAAGAACTTGATGGGATTTCTGAAGTTAAAAACCATGAAAGAGTGGCCATCTTCTAAGCTGAGGTCCAGGAGTTTGGCATTCTTAAGACAGCCTGCAACAATTCATCAAAATTACCATTTTAGCAGACCTTGTGTATTACACAATGGATTCATCTATTTCTCCAGATTTCAAGGTAGCTCTTTGCCCTATGACCTCAGTTCTCTGATGAGTTCAAAAAGTCATTTATTTTCCTTTTGTTTAGCTTTATATTATTGTAAGGACAGGAATGACACCTTCTAAGTTCTTCACATCCTGAAACAAATCAAAAATCTACAGTTTTCTTTTGATATTACCCTACTGTTCCTCGTCATTCTCCTTGCCAATAATACTGAATGCAAATATAGCAATAATTGTTCATTCTGAAAAAAATCAAATGTTTTCTTGGTGATTGAGATTAACTTAGTAAGAAGGATGAAGAAAGAAACTTTCCCTTTTAATAAACACACATTTACATCTGAAGACATAACTTAAGATGTAAATTGATACTTAGGCAGCCCCCATTATAGTAGAGAGGTCATAAACTACAACCTCTAACATAATTAAAGACAGCAAGTTTATGAATCAATTAAAAAGGGTGGAAGGAGTTGCTGCTAAAATATATATGCACACTTAAATGACAGTTACAGAAGTGTGCATATGCTTCTAGTTGAATTAAGCATGTGATTAGGTGATTATTACGTTGATTTGATTTGCTCAATTTGTGTCCTGAAAGACAAGGCACAAATTATGATATATATTAAAAAAATTCTACAGGACACAAGAAGTCATTTTTAAAAGTCTATCCTGATGCCTCTTATTCAGCTTAAAGAGACAGCTTTTAAAATAATGTAAATTAATGTAAAGTAAATTAATATAAATTACCATTAAAATTAACTAATAATCTGCTTTTGATCAACAACAGATGCTACCTGTCTCTAGCCATTATTCATGGACACATTAAATAATTTGACAAAAATTTTTTTCCAATACTTTTAGTATGGACAAAGAACAGGAAGCCTCTACTATAAGTATGATTGATAAATGAATATGAATTTTTATAGAGAAGAGTAGGAAAAGGTAAGAAGGAAAAAGAGATGAGGTATTTCATCAATGTCTGTGCTAAAGCTCTATTGGGCTTGTTCAATCCTCTGTTTTAAATAAATAAATAAGAAAAGGGGGAAAAACAGGAATGAGTTGATTGGAAATTGTGGAAACTGCAAGACACACTTGTGTATAATACAACCCAGCAATATTATCCCAGTGGATTTCAGAGGTGGTCTCTGTAATGAAACAAATTCTTCTGCAACAAGTTATACTCAAGGCATGAAAAGTGTTGGTCATATTTGGTTCCAAGACCATCTTTTATAGAGCAGACAACCAAGAAGCTGTAAGAAGTATGTTGGTTAGTAGGCACCTCCCAGGGAAGAAGACCCCAGATGAGTAAACTGGGATCTGAAACTGAGCTCTGGTCTTAGCAAGAAAAGTAGAAGGTTAATCATTCATTGAAGCAGAAGTATAGTAAAGAAGACTTAAAAACTGGACTCATTTTCACCAAGTGTTGCAGGTCAGAGGATACAGGCATAAGATCTGATCAAGAACTTGAAATATAAAAGAGTTATGACATGATTTAGATGTCATTTGATGGTATGCAAGAATTAATAATGTTTTCCTAGTGTGGTTGTTTCAGAGCTTAGAATGGTCAGTTTCTTCAGCTATAGGCAAGAGGAAAAGTAGTGGCAAGCAATATATAAAAAACCCCAAACATGCATGTTTGGAAGCAGCATGAGAGAATATAAATTATTAGGAAGAGTCTAAATAAATTACTGTTTTAATCTATGCAATTTTGAACACATATTTCCCATCACAGCTAGTCTCTAGACAAGTAATTACTAGTTATATTAGGTTTACTTATTAACAAATTATTGTAACATATATTGCACATGATTTATTTCACCATGATAATGTTTCTTAAACCAGAAATATCTATACACCCTAAAACTATGTATGTAATAAAAACTTAATAATATAAAGAATTAAAACCTTTTATATTTAGGAATGCATACCATTTTATTAACATATTAAACTTTGAGAAACATGTCAAAATAATTATGTGTGTGAGCCTCCTTCTGATTGGGCACTGATAGAAGAGCTGGTTTGTATTTCTTTGATTCTGTAGACTTAAAAAACAGCATGATATAAAAATCTTAGTTTTTTTCTTTTAAAACCCACATGAAATATCAGTACATTTAAACTGTTCTGTAGTTTATCTGTTGTGTATAACTAGGTACTTTCACACTCCTACTGCTCGTGGAAGACTCATCAGGCTTACAAAAAGATTCAGCAGGATCAATGACTAAAGACTCACTTATAATATTTTTAGGGATGTTAGTGTGATTTATAAGATACCATACATTCATAGATTGATGGATATATGTATCTTCTTTAAAATATAGAAGCATTTGCACCGTGTTTGCTAAAACTTTTGAAATCCTACATGAAAAAATATGTTTTAATTCCAAACATAGTATTAGAAATTTCACTTTGGTTAATACATCTTCCAATGGCTGTACAGTTCATGCACCATGTGGAAAACATATTAGCTCCTGACATGGATTATTAAAGTTAGATATTACATCCTATTACATTTAATTATTCAGAATCTCTGTAGCATGTAATAAGATAACTTCCAATATAATTATAAACACAGCAATATCAAAAGAAAACTATTTGTAGAATCTCAACAGCAATTACAATATCCTATAGACGTTTCTATACTTTGTGGCAGGATTTTTTTTAACCATTTACTGATTGCCATTCATGATAGATGAATCTTCTGCTTTGGTAAAATTAATATGGAAAGGAATCCCCACCCTCCATCAAAAAACGTTTTTCTGCTATAGCATTAATTGTAAATATTTACCATGACTCATAAAAACAAGCTTTATAATGCTACTTAGTCTAAAGACAACTCATCTCTCCTCTACACGAAGAGTATCCACTGTTCAACACACACTTCCTAAGGTGACACTTTATCCTTTGTTTCTACTTTATTTTCTAATAATTTTTATTTTCTATTAACACTATGTACTGCACCTGACACAGAGTGACTTTTCTGGAGTGAAACATGAAGACCATGTTAAGAATATAATACTCTCTAAAATAAACACTAAGGTTACAATTTTTAATGTTATAGTATAAACACACCATTTTTATAGGTTGAAAGAAATCTGAATATAAGGTTTGTGATATTATTTTTCTATTGAAAAGCAAATTTTTCCTAGCAATAAAGTAACTTTTGTATTTATTCAACTCCTATATTGATTATACAAGCCATAATATTATAGGTTAGACCAAGATCTTACCTTATATTCTTAATTCCAAATAGTAATTTTTTTTTTGCGGTACGCGGGCCTCTCACTGTTGTGGCCCCTCCCGTTGCGGAGCACAGGCTCCGGACGCACAGGCTCAGCAGCCATGGCTCACGGGCCCAGCCACTCCGCGGCATGTGGGATCCTCCCGGACCGGTGCACGAACCCGTGTCCCCTGCATCGGCAGGCGGACTCGCAACCACTGCGCCACCAGGGAAGCCCCGAAATAGTAATTTGAACTCCCTTCTCTTTGGCAAGCCTACACTACCACTTGATTGATTTAGTTGACTTCCTTGTCTTAATTGGTGTTAATTCATTTCCTTGCCTTAACTCTCACAAAAGAACACTTAACAGTAACAAACTATAGAATTTGTAAGACCTTTCTTTGTGTTAATTCTCATCACATAATCTGACTTTATGAAAAGAAAAGCAGATTTTACTGACGTCTATCTTTTATTTTAGGCAAAAAGCTAACAGATAATATTTAGAATATAAAAGAAGAAAACAGTGATTTTTTTGTGTGATTTCAATATTGAAATCTTTGTCATTCATTTGACTATAACATAGTTTTCTTGTAGGGAGAACATATCCATTTTATGAATGTGAATTTGGACCCTCTCTAGAGATTCCAATCAATGGAAGCCAGATTACAACTTGTGTCTTTCAATACAAACCCACCATTAATCTTCCTCTCTCATGTTGCTCCTCCATAACAGTGAGGAAACCTCCTTTTGGAAAACACTTAGGAGTATTAAAATGTGCTTCAAATATATCTCTTTATAGGAATAGGCACTTTACAAGTGAGCACATGGAAGCCCAGAGATTGTAAATTATGTTTTGGGATTTCACATAGTTAGAAAACTATATGGAAGCCCCACATTTTGACTTTGATAAGAAATCTTTGCAAGTAAATAATATATCTTGGTTCTGTTTAGCTGGTTTGGAAAATTTGTTGGAAAAACATGTTTTGGTAAATCAGTAGAATTTTGTTCTGAAACAAAAAGATAAATATTGATTTTCTAAGAGAAAACAGTGCTAGAAAACTCTACAAATCTAATAAGACCTTTGGGGACAGTTTTTTTCTATGTCCTACTTCTTTAATTATAAGGGAAAAAACTTAATACCCAGGTATTTTCTGAAGAATTTGTGGCAATTCTAGAAGCATTGTGGCATATGTTCTCATTCAGTTCGATATTAAAATGTACAATTAATACAGGTTTCAATTAAATTTGGTTGATGTTGCAAGGGTGTGTCAAATGTTATATTAAATCACTTAGCCAATTGCATACCCTGTTTATTTATTAAATTTAAGATGTATTACTATGGAATCACAGGTACATTACCACCTGTTTGAGCTTTCATAGAAAGTAAGAAACATTAAAGATTTGTTTTAGCAATTATCACAAAAATGTTCCTGTAAAACACTAACACAGCTCTGATGAAGCGTCAGTACAGCAGTAAGAAGAAAAGGACAATAAAACAATGACCATTTTTTTTCTCATTTTCTGCCTCAATTCTTATAAGTTACACATGAGAAACATTAATAGGGTTATTTGGAAATGTTATGGAGCTGTCAGTGTTTCACTTCTTAAGAACGTGAAATGCGTATTTTTAAAAGGTGAATACTCAACTCCTTTCATGGGGGGAAAAAGTGCAGTTTCATGATTAATGGAGCATTCAGATCATGAATAATACAGACAAATGAAGGATGTTTCTCTTCTTTTTTACACACATCGTCTCCACAAAAGTAGTTCTAATGTTAAAATAATGTTCCTATAAAGCTATCACTGAGTCAATATGTTTTATTGAAGGTGAGATGGGACAGGTTAATGTTCGATGATAATCTAATGAGTCTTTAATTACCTTAGAGTTCCTCCCACTGTCATCAAACAAGGTCAGCAATTTAAATATCATTTTTGCTTAGTATAAAATAAACACTGTCCATGCAAACTAAATAATTCTAACTATAGACTTATATTTAGGACTTTTATATATCTATAAACACAGAAATTTGCATGCCCTCTAGTCGAAAGTTGAATATTATTAAAAGATAGACTGGCATGATAAGCCAAATTTTATTCTTCCTGTGTTCCCACCAAAATCATACTGTGTTAAATGAAATTGAAAATGCTTCCGTATTAGGGAATTGAACTTTTTCACTGGCAAGAGTTTAAATTCTCAGACTGTGGCCATTGAATGTTTATTAATGTCATTGACTTACAGACCTGCACAACACACCCACACATGCATGTGTGAGCAAACACACATGGCACTGATCTCCTGGATTGCATCAGGGAAAAGAAAGGGTGCAACAAAGTAACTAGGAAGTCACGAACTTTTGCAGTGTTAGCATGTTTGTTTATTAAATTTTACTCAGTCTTTTTAATGCTGTGATTAAGTGAAAATATCAGACCCTTTTTCCCTCAACTCTAATGATTTTAGTGTAGTGGACAAGCTGCCCTTATCAGTCTTGTTATTTCAATCTGCTGACTTTGACACCAGTACTCGTAAGGTTTTCCTGTCTTCTTTGAACCCATTGATAAGGTCTCATTAAAACTGCCCCATATCTATTTCTTGCAAGGGTTCCACCGTCTGCACTGTTGGTGCAGGCAATTATTCATTCCTCCAAATGTGAAATGCCATTGAGTTCTGTTCTATCAGTTGCCTTTTTCTAAACATGTAAAATTATCTTCAAGAGCAGGTTTATTTGTGTTGCTTCTGAAAGCATAAAATTGCACATTGTATCATCCATTACGTGAATTGCCAAATGTTGTCTTCATCTGGATTTTAATATAAGATGAGATTCTTTAAAAATTGAAATATTTTAATAAATGATATGGAAAAATTGACATGAATCTTTTCGTGTAATCCTCAGGAGACTAACTTTTGTCCAAATGAAAGTTTGTTTCTATGACAAGCAGAGACATTTGATGAGAGTTTGAAAAAGGCAATTAGTATCTTCCTTTCAAATAAATTAAAACAATTTAGCATTATATCCTTCCCTTAACTATGAGGTTTTCTTCTTTCTTAGACTGACTACCCCTCATTGGTATTAGTAGTACATTTGTGGTAGGGCAGCAATTAGCTAAACAGGAATTACTGTGTGTTGCATTGTGCTTCTGTACATTATCTAAGAGGACAGGTAAATAATCTCCCACAGCTGATTTATACACATAAAAGACTATCCATATGTAGTTATTAAGCATTGATTATTGACAGTTTGACATATACTCAAGTTCTGATTCTGGCTGTCATAATTTTTACTGAATATTGTTTTGGCTAAATAGAACAATTCCCATGACTTGCCTGAATCTATCAACTATTTTTTCATGAAATTCCAGTGTCTATATAGAATTCTACCATTTACCACAAAGAACTCATCTATTTTGCAAAGTG
This sequence comes from Orcinus orca, assembly GCF_937001465.1. NCBI lineage: Eukaryota > Metazoa > Chordata > Mammalia > Artiodactyla > Delphinidae > Orcinus > Orcinus orca. The sequence goes on from NC_064563.1 coordinate 124,635,275, forward strand.
CAACTTTGCTTCCAACAAGCAGATTTCTCATTGGTGGAATTCAATGTTAAGTATATAGCTTGAGCATAACCTTGAAGTGAATTCTTTTATTTCCTTATACTCAATTATCCTTTAAGCTTTTCATAAAGCAAAGAACTGTACAAAGCTGCACCATCAGTGCAGCCAAGACCAAAGTGATAGAAGGAAGAAGCACTCTGGGGAATACCGCAAATGTGATTGCTGCTTCTTGCTTGGAACTTGAGAACCAGCAACAGTCTAACAGAAACCCTTTGCTTTCTGGATGAGCCCATTGCACTGTGATAAGTGCTGCCATACAGTTAATATCATTTCTCAGAAGCAGACATTTTTATTCAGTTAAGTATGTGTATAATTGTCTTTCTTTTCTTTCTTACTTGACATGTATCTCAAATTTATAATCATCTGTCATGTATCCACTAAACAGTCTGGTCTTCCTTTTAGTATTTGATTTATGAGTACTTGAAAAAGAGGTACGGCAAGAATGCATTACTGCATATATCTTCTTGAAGCATTTTTGCTGTTTTCTAATTATAATGAAATTTCTAGTTTTAAATTAATTTTTCTTAACATTTGTATCTTTCTAAAATATGAAGTCATATATCTTTTTTTTTTCTGCCATACATATACTCTTTTAGGGTTCATCTATACTGCTGTGTAGGGCACCATTTTTATTATCTATAGGGAGTAATGTACACTTCAAAACTATATATATTCAGACATACACAGTCTGAATGATCCTCCCCATGTATCTCTTCATTGCATTGTATCAACTCTGTTGTTAAATTTACTTTGAGAATCTTACTACACTACAGAGTAAATGATTAATCATCTTATTAACATATTAGAAGGTCATTATCAAAATTACTTCTTTTAAATGTTGTCATTCTTTAAAAATACCTATGCCCAGGCTAGCCAAGGATAAAAACTGTATCTGGTATCAAGTTAAAAATGGTGATGGTTAAAAATTATTAACATTGATGAAGATTTGGTTTTGACATTGGTATCAGTTTAATGGAATAACAAGGCAAGATTTCTAAAAACATGTGAGATGTGCTATTTTTTATTTATGTCTTGTGTAGCTATGCTTAGAAAAGCAGAGAACACTGCACTGGAATTAGTGCAGCCACTCACTAGTTTGCGGAGATTTCTTACAAATTCTATGGTGCCATGGAAAAACAATGGCATTGGAGAGAGAGACTCGGATTTGAATTCTTGTTCTGAACTTGCCTAAATAGATGATTAACTTAAACCTTGGACTTTAATATCCCCACATTTAAAATGTGGGTAAAAATAATGTAATAATGAATTTTGCCTTCATTGTTTAAAAAAGAAAACCAAAAGAAAAAGAAAAAAAAATATTGTCATATAAGACCTGAGATAAGTGTGCCTCCAGAACTGAAATCTGTGACTTGTTTGCTTCAACAATAACCCAGTTTGCTTTCATTTTTTTGTTCTACCACTTTAGTATTCCTACTCGTTCTTAGTTTAGTAATATTCTTTCAAGATGGTGGAGCAATTCTAGGAGTCATTCTTCTACTTTACTGCTTTATAATATCAAAGAAATTCTTCCCAGAAGCCCTATAGAAAGCTTCTGCTTGATTACTCTCCACACAGAATTGCATCACACACCTCTCATTTAATCCTTTCTCTGTTAATTGTAGTGAACCCAAGATGGTTAACCAAGGTCAGTAAGGACCTAAGGTGGTAGATATTCAAACAAACTAGGGGGGTGTGGCAGCATAAAGGAAGCAGCGATGAATGCTAGGCAGATGACTGAAAACATATTCTACAAGCACACTAGGTCTGTTGTACAATATAATATGATGACATATATAAGTCACTCGGCACACTGGCTAACACAAAGTAAGTGCTCCAAAAAAGGAAACTTAAACCACTGCATTCTACCCAAATATATTGGGCTTCATCTATGTTTCAATTATCTTGCAAGCCACTAAGTAAATGAATGTATTGAATACATTTGCTGAAATTGAATATCTAATTATGGAAGAGTCAGAAAATACAGTACATAAATAAAACATGCAAACAAGAGAACAGTCTTACTCACAAATTAACATTACAGATACTCTGACAGAGGAAAACCCATACTGAAATGAAAGCAAATAAAAGAGCATCAGTCACAGATTTGGATGAAAGAATGGGAGGCAAGCAGGACTCACATTAGAATGAATGCAGTGGTGGAACACTTTATTCTTAAAATATGAGCTGTCATTACCTAGGGGAAGAAACATAGATTGGATTTTCCAGGGAAAAAATACAAATAAGATTATACAGGGAGAGAGAAGCAATTGTATAGGAACCAGTCTCTGTTTTCCATCACAGGCTTGAGTAACAGAAAAGGACTTCAGTGTTTAGGGAAGAGGTTCCTACTTTTAGACTATAAACGTTAAATTTCATGATTAGTGAAACACAAGACATTTCCCTGTCATTATCTGGGGCTAGTTTCAATAGTTAATGAAATGACAGAACCTTAGCTTCAGCTTTATTTTGCCAGCTGAATATTCATAGTTGAAAGAACATTCATCCTTCTTCTGGCATAGTCAGGCACCAAGGCCTAAGCCTTGGCTTGTGGCTAATATAAGGATAGAAAAGTGACTTGATTCACTATCTTCAATTCTCTAATAAATTGATTGACTTACAATTTGGTTGTAGCAATTTTCCATGGAGCTCTTCAGAAGGCCAAACCAGCCTGGGGCATGTAGACTCTTCCCTCTCAAGCGGGTACGGCCATGATGTTTTAAATTTCTCCAATTGTTGCTTTTGATCATGCTTATTAATATCTCCTTTCCTGTTTCTTGGGTGGGTTCTACATCTTTCTGGAAACTTTTAGTTTTAAAATTTACATCCGTTACAAAAAAAGAAACGTTTTCTGGAAAACTTTTTGCTTTAAAAAACTAAAACTTTTAGTTTTATATACATTTTTTATCAGTTACATTAAAAAAAAAAGCTCATAGATACAGAGAACAGATTGGTGGTTGCCAGAGGAGGGGGGTTGGGGGTAGGTGAAGTGGTGAAATGTTTTTTATTTGTTTGTTTGTTTCATTTAGTTCAAATAAATTGAATAGGAAAAAGTTACATCAAAGTTAATCAATTTAAAATAGAAATTGCTCACTCAATTCAATACTCATCCCCTCTCCTCTTTCTCCAAAATTCAGGGAGGCTTCAAACCTTAGGAAACACACAGTTAAAGGGTACATTTATTCACATTCCTTTCATCATAATTTTCTCTTCAGGATGCTTTCAACGTTTAGAGCATTTGGGATTCATGAGAATGATTAGGAAAATGCGGCAAAATTCTTACCTAACTAGTATGAAGTTGTGACTTGAGGCTATCCTCCAGACATCATATAGCTAAATATTTGGCTTCTTGTTGCACACGTGTATGAGTTCTTTGAAAATCCACACAGGAGAGACCTCCACATTTCATGGGTCCTTAATTACTCTAGCTTCACCTCTTCACCTCTTTGCACCTCTCATTTCTGTGATCCAGTTACTGCAGAGGCTCTTCTCTTAATAGCCAACTCACTTAATGGCTTGCCTTAACAGCTAACTTCTGCAGTGGCCAATGCATTTGTATTATTTGGAGTTCTCCAGGGAAACAGAATATTTATATCACATATATATATATTATATGATATATATCTACATTATATATATATAATATAGATAGTATAAATAATAAGGAATTGGCTTACATGATTATGGAGGCTGAAAAGACACAAGATCTGCATTGTCAAGCTGGAGATCCAGGAAAATAATGATATAGTTCCAGTCCAAGTCAAAATCTGAGGCAGGAGGCCTCAGAAGATGAAGATGGTCAAGCAGAGAGAAATTACCTCTCACTCAGCCTTTTTTGATCTATTCATGTCTTCTGTTGATTATATGAGGACCACCAACATTTGGAGGGCTATCTGCATTACATAATCCACTAATTGAAATGTTAATCTCATCCAAAACAACCTCATAGACACAGTCAGAATAATGTTTAATCAAATGTCTGGGTACCCTGTAGCCCAGTCAAGTTGACACACAAAATTAACCGTCGTAGTATTCTTTCCTTACTAAGTGGTGGTATACAGGCTGACAATTACATCTCTTCTTTCTCTCCTGCCACCTCCTTCCATTTGTCTAATTTTCCTGTTCAAATAATCACAAAAAAGTGAATCATCAATGCCATGATATAAACCAAAGAAAATGAGAAACCAGTCTCCTCTTTGTAGAGCCATCCCCACCTTCATCAATGATCCTCCTGGGATCTTATTCACATATGTTAATGGGTATCCTACAGACCTTTAAAGGACAGTATCTTGGTAGCTCTACTTAGAATAATAGGTACATATATCTACTGTATAGATATGTTTTAAGCTTTGGGCATGTAGTAGAATAAGCATTGCTTCAACATTCTCCCCTTCTTCAATAACAGGATCACTCATTCATATCCTTTGTCATGCAGTTTGAGTGGGACATAATTCCCCACCTCTAGACTCAAAATTCAGCTATACAACTTTCTTTTGTGATGATTCTTTAAGAAAAAAGCCCAGGCTTGAAAAATATTTACGCTATCACACCTACTCCAGAACATCTGAAATTGTCATGAGAAAACATGCCTGGTCTAATCTTTTTCTCAAGATAGGAGTCTAGATCAGCCAAACACTAACTAATCCCCACTAAGCCACTTAGGAGGACAAAGCTCAGCAGAGCTATCAAATTAAAACCAATTTAGACCAACTGACTTCCAGATGATCTGGAAATCCATGAGAATAAATGATGGTTGGTTTTAAGTAGTGACTTTTGGGATGGTTAGTTTTGTTTGTTTTTTCATCAGTGTTTTTGTGACTACCACAAAACTAACACAGGATTTAGTCACAATTACCAGTATACTCGGTTAAAAGGAAAAATAAACAGACACATATCTAAATTATTACTTTCTTTTTACTTTCTCATGTATGCTTATTTAAGAAGTAGAAAAATAATGACAAAACAGGTGGAACATTTCATTTTTTTGTCAAACATGATTTGCAATCAAATAATCACTAAATTTGATTTTATTAAGGAATTCCATCTAGCATCTTTTTATATGTTCACACATTTGTATCAACACACTGCTTAGATTTTCATTCTCTAAACCAAAAGCTCTTTATTTAGAAACTTTCATTATAAGAAAGTTACCTATCATTCCAGCATTATAATTTTTTCAGTTTGTTTTGATTTCAATTAAGTATTGCATTTCTTTTTTAAATTTAACAACTTGGTACTGGATATAATATTGAAGATATCTGGTAGACATTATTTTCCTATTTATAAATTCCAATTGAACAAACTCAGTAAAATTTTCTAAGTAACATAGTGATGAAAATGATGCATACTTAACTTTAATTTAAAACAAGGATATTAAAGAGCCAAATTCACTTTAAGCATGAAAACAACATATGTTAAAAGAAAGAAAAGTTTTTCTATTTTGTTTTAGCCTTTTGTTGTTTTTCTTGATGGCAAAGGTTTTCTGACTTCCAAGTTATTGTGTAAAAATTGGGATGAATACCACAGAGTAATATTGGCTTCATAAAGTAAATCAACCTCCGTTTATGGCTCCTGTTTCATTTCTGTACTTTCAGTCCCTTTAAACAAAACAAACATGCCTTGGGGTTTTTCTTAAAATCAGTTTGAAAGTGTGTTTCCGTTATGAGCCATCAGTCTGATATAGTTTTCTGATAACATGATGGCTAAAATAGGTTTTTGTTTTTTCATAGATGGATAGCAGGTTGGATATGTGGAGTCTCTACATAGCAAGAATTCAAACTACACTGAGAAATGTAAAACAAAGCAAAATGTAAGCAAAGGACACAGATACCAAAACATTGTTTACCATGAAAGGCTATGGAATTATTTGGAAATTAAATAAACGAGAAATTGAGGTTCAAATGAAACAGAAACCTATTCAGATGGTATTAAAAATCAATTTCTTAAAAGGTGCTAACTACCAAAACTAAACCAATATTAAATTGCCTGTATCTATTTTTAAAAATTGAATGTATTTATTTAGTTAGAAAACTCTCCCAAAAAGAACTCCAAATACAGATGTTTGCACCAAAGAAGTCTACTAAAAGTTTACCAAATAATTAACACCAATTTTACACAATCTCTCCAAGAAAAAAGAAGAGGAAGGGATACTCCTAATTTATTATATAAATCCATATTACCCTGATTCTAGAATCAGACAGGGACAGTTCAAAACATAAATAAAACTGCAGACCAGTATCTCTCATGATCACAGGTGCAATAATCCTCAAAAAGTGTACAGCAAATCAAATTCTGCAAAATTAATTATAACCTGTGACTAAAGGGGGTTTTATTCCAGAGATGCAAGGCTGGTTCAGTATTCTAATATCAATCAATATAACTTCTCATATTAATAAGCTACAGTAGAAGAATCACACAAATATATCAATTGATATGGAAAAAGTATTTGACAAAAATCAACAACCACTAATGATAAAAATTCTGAATAAATTAAAAATAGAGGGCTTCCCTGGTGGCGCAGTGGTTGAGAGTCCGCCTGCCGATGCAGGGAACACGGGTTCGTGCCCTGGTCCGGGAAGATCCCACATGCCGCAGAGCGGCTGGGCCCGTGAGCCATGGCCGCTGAGCCTGCGCGTCCGGAGCCTGTGCTCCGCAACGGGAGAGGCTGCAACGGGAGAGGCCACAACAGTGAGAGGCCCGCATACCAAAAAAAAAAAAAAAAAAGAGAGAGAGAAACTTCCTCAACTTGATAAAGGACATCTACAAAAGACTAGAGTTAACATATTTTAAGATTAATGACTATGTGACTAAATGTTTAATGAGTAAATGTTTTCTTCTTAGATCAAGAGCAAGGAAAGAATATTCTTTGTCACCTCTACATAGTCTGGAAGTCCTAGTCAGGGCAACAGGCAAAAGAAAATAAAAGGTACAAAGATTGGAAAGAAAATAAGTAAATAAAGCTGTCTTTATTCGCACATGAGATGATTATATATGTAGAAAATCCAAGGAATGTACACAAAAACCTCCAAAACTAATAACTAAGGTAAAGTCAACATACAACAATCAGTTGTATTTCTACACAGTAGCAATGGGCATATGAAAACTTAAATTAAAAACTTAATAACAGTTACAATTGTTCAAAAGATTAAATCCTTAGGTATAAACATAATAAAAGTTGTACAGGACTTATATAATGAAAACTACGAAATAGTAATGAAAGAAATCAAAGAAGATCTAAATAATTGTAATGATATGATACATCATGTCGATGGATTAGAAGACTCAACAGAATAACGATTCCATTTTACCCGATGTTGGTCTATAAATAAATAATAAAGGGAAAGTTATCAGCACATTTCCATTTTAAATAAACAGACATGTGGAATAAGTACATAGTTTTATTTCAGAATTGAGTAAAATTTGTAGTTTTTTTAAAAATCTAAGCATGACTACCATACAACCCAGCAATTGTGCTCCTGGCATTTAACTCAGAGAAAGGAAAACATATGTTCACACAACAACAAAAAACCTGTATTTGCATGTTCAAAGTAGATTTATTAATAACAGCCCCACATTGAAATCTGTCCAGATGTTCTTCAACAAATAAATCGTTAAATAAAGTGGTACATCTATATTATGTAATACTACTCAGCAATAAGAAGAAACTAAACACAGTTTGGGTGGATCTCTAGAGAATTATGCGAAGAGAAAAAAGCAAATCCCAAAATATTACATACTTTATGAATTTATTTATATAACATTCTTCACCACACCCCATCCTCCTTATTCCTAAATTAAAGGTGGTTTTGTTTCTTCTTTTGGAGAAGGAGAGGGGTGGGATTTTTCCTACTGCATACCAATCTAAGGAAAGGATGGATGTGACCCAAAAGATGGGGATGGAAGACCAAGGTGATCATTACTGGCCCCCACTGCAGTCATTCCCCTTGGGGTGGCAGTTTCTGCCTCAGTGGAGGGAGGAAGCTGCTGGTGTTCATGAAGAAGACGGGGGAACAGGTGCACTCACTGAAGGAGCAGAGGACTGGACCCAATGCCTGCCCATGATGATAACTTTCATAAGGCCCAGGTGTGACTCTTAACCTGATTCAGGTTCTTTAAACGTCCATCTCAAACTGGTTTATCTTTCGCATTCTTGGGCAGGTGGCTCTGGCTGGCTTCCATGACAGGTTCATCACTGGCAAAACCGGTGATCCCAGGAATGGTGCCTTGGGGAAATTGTTCCCCCAGCGCTGTGCCTGCAGTCCAAGCCTTTATAATATACTTGAAATGGCAAAATTATCCAGACAGAGGACAGATTAGTAGTTGCCAGAGTTTAGAGACAGAGCAGGAAGAAAGAGTAGGTGTAATTTTAAAAGGAGAGCAGAGGGAAGATCTTTATGGCACCTGAACAGTTCTGTATCTTGATTGTGGTAGTTACATACATTTATTCGTGTAATAAAATTGCACAGAAACATGCAAACACAACACACACACACAAATAATACAAAGTCTGAATAAATTCTGTGGCTTATACCAACAACAATTTCCTGATTTTGATGTTGTTCTTAAGTTTATAAGATGTTGCAATTGGAAAGTGGGTGAAGGACACATGGGACTTCTCCATACTATCTTTGCAACTTCTTCCAAATCTACAATCATTTCAAAGTAAAAAAAAAAAATTATAGTTTTAAGACATTTAGTTTAGCACAAGCATTCATGAATATGCAGCTTATCCCTGAAGGCAATGTTATATTGCTGAGAATAAAATGATTCTTCATTACAGCAATCTCAGGATATCACTGTGTCAGACTTGGGAGAAATTTTAGAGCCTATAAGATATTGATCATTTTCATTACCCAGAAGAATAGATGATATAGTTTAAAAATGAATAGCATATAATCCATTTTTCTCAAAAAGATTTGGCACTTAAAAAATCTTATTTCAATTTCCTAAAATATCTACTCAAAACTCTTTCTTATATAGAGAGATTTCTGTGTACACCTGGGGTTATGTAGTAATATAGCAGGATTAGGGAAAGTATTATGGTAAGCACAGTGATTTTGCTCAGATTAGCAAGTGGATTTTAGGATTTACAAGTAAACATTTTGAATGTTTGTACTCTCAAAAAATAAATGCTAAAAGTTTGTGCAAGTACAGTCAGTAGAATACCACTTTTATGTGAGTTTTTGTATATACATGTGAGAAAGATTGCAAAGTAGAAAAACATTATTTACCCAAAGAATGTAAATGATCTGATATCTTGAGTTCTTAAAGAATCTAGTAGAATTTATTCTTTAGTCATGTCAAACTGAAAACAGAAAACTATTATAGCTCAAAACATATTTTATTGTTGACAACTAATGCTGAGGGGATTGGTTGAGATATACTGTTTCTTTATGAGGTTTTTCGCCTTGATTTTGACCCAGGTGTTTATTATTTAATTTTTTCCAACACTATTACAGAAAAACTGTTCCATAAATTTGTTTGTCTTCCTATTGCTATTGTCATCATCATTTTTTGTTTGCTTTATATATTTTTATGATGTTAAACTACTTAATATTACTTATTATTACTTGATAAATTATGTGATATTATTTTACATTATATTTAAGAAAATGAATTTTTTTCACATATTTATTGGTGTATAATTGCTTCACAATACTGTGTTAGTTTCTGTGGTACACCAAAGTGAATCAGCCATGTGCGTACATACGTCCCCATATCCCCTCCCTCTTGAGCCTCCCTCCCACCCTCCCTATCCCACCCCTCTAGGTTGTCAGAAAGCATCAAGTTGATCTCCCTGTGCTATGCAGCAGCTTCCCACTAGCTATTTTACATTTGGTAGTGTATATATGTCAATGCTACTCTCTCACTTCGTCCCAGCTTCCCCTTCTGCCCCCCATGTCCTCAAGTCCATTCTCTACGTCTGCATCTTTATTCCTGCCCTGCCCCTAGGTTGATCAGTACCATTATTTTAGAGTCCATATATATGCGTTAGTACACGGTATTTGGTTTTCTTTTTCTGACTTAACTTCACTCTGTATGACAGACTCTAGGCCCATCCACCTCAGTACAAATAACTCAATTTTGTTCCTTTTTATGTCTGAGTAATATTCCATTGTGTATATATATGCCACATCTTCTTTATCCATTCACCTATCGATGGATATTTAGGTTGATTCCCTGTCCTGGCTATTGTAAATAGTGCTGCATTGAACATTGGGGGTACATGTCTCTTTTTGAATTATGGTTTTCTCAGGGCATATGCCCAGTAGTGGGATTGCTGGGTCCTGTGGTAGTTCTATTTTTAGTTTTTTAAGGAATCTCCATACTGTTCTTCATAGTGGCTGTATCAATTTACATTCCCACCAACAGTGCAGGAGGGTTCCCTAGAAAAGGAATTTTCAAGGAGGTCACAAATAGCAAATATATGCAGGAAAATAGAGGAAATTTAAAATTCTTGAAATGATAAAGGGCTGAAGCAGACACAGTATTTTTATTTAAACAACCCAAAAAGAACTTTTCAGCAAAGAAAAAACAAAAACCTAACAATTAGAACTGAAAACCTTATCATTATTAAAATGCAATGGTCAGGTGCAATGGTAAGCATCTTCTGCCTGCCAATGCAGGGGACACAGATTCAATCCCTGGTCCGGCAAGATCCCACATGCCATGGAGCAACTAAGCCTGTGCGCCACAACTACTGAGTCTGTGCTCTAGAGCCCATGAGCCACAACTACTGAAGCCCGCATGCCTAGAGCCCATGCTCCGCAACAAGAGAAGCCACCACAACGAGAAGCCCATGCACCGCAATGAAGAGTAGCCCCTGCTCGCTGCAACTAGAGAGAAAGACTGCGTGCAGCAACAAAACCCAACACAGCCAAAGCTAAATTAATTAATTAATTTTAAAAAATGCAATGGTCACTATAATAATAATTGTTGCAGACAAGCTCCTCTAGTGGATGTTAAAAATCAATGAACTATAGCTTAGGGACAAACATAATATGATGGCCTCAAAGTATAGTGACATGATATTTAACAGTTACAAAGGGAAGAACATTGATGTTGCACTGGAGAAACTCAGAAGAACAAGTGACATTATTAGTAATAAGACATGTTAGCATCAAGCAACCTCTGATAATATGCACTGAGAAGGACACCACATCATCCTGTGGTATTCTTGCCAAAATGTATAACCTCCATCTAATCATGAGAAAACATCAGAAAAACTAAAATTAGGAGGTATTCTGAAGGAAAAAGCATGCAACTACTTTTCAAAAGAATCAAGATTGTGAAAGTCAGGGAAAGACTGAGGGATTGGTACAGACTAGAGAAAAATAAGGAGGCACAACAACTAAATGAAATGTGGGATCCTGGGACAGAAGGACATTAGGGAAAAAAAGGATTGAAATTTAAACAAGGTCTATGTTTAGTTAATATAATTAATATCTCTACTATCAATGGTAATTATTCTGTGGTTTTGTTAACTTTAGGGTAGGCTAAGTAAAGGGTGTAATTGAAATCTATACTATTTTTTAAAAATTTTCTGTAAGGGCTTCCCTGGTGGCGCAGTGGTTGAGAGTCTGCCTGCCGATGCAGGGGACACGGGTTCGTGCCCCGGTCCGGGAAGATCCCACATGCCGCAGAGCAGCTGGGCCCGTGAGCCATGGCCGCTGAGCCTGCGCGTCCGGAGCCTGTGCTCCGCAACGGGAGAGGCCACAACAGTGAGAGGCCCACGTACAGCCAAAAAAAAAAAAAGAAAAAAAAATTTTCTGTAAGTCTAAAATTACTTGAAAATAAGAAGTGTTGGTCTCTAATATATTCACAGGAGTTAGCAATTCTCAATTAAACTACTATATTAAGTTTTCATTTTACAAAACTAAAATAAAATAATAAAACAATGGTTGGATTCTGTGTGAAACTAGATGATTAGGATGGAATTGTTTTTTTTTTTTTTTTTTTTTTTTTTTGCGGTACGTGGGCCTCTCACTGTTGTGGCCTCTCCCGTTGTGGAGCACAGGCTCCAGACGCGCAGGCTCAGTGGCCATGGCTCACGGGCCTAGCCGCTCCGCAGCATGTGGGATCCTCCTGGACCGGGGCATGAACCCGTGTCCCCTGCATCGGCAGGCGGACTCTCAACCACTGTGCCACCAGGGAAGCCCTGGAATTGTTTTTTAAACTCATTAGATTCCCTCATGAACATTGACAGAGCAACCATGTAGCAAATATAAGACCAAAATAGAAAGGAACAAACAAAAAAACTATAATATAAACATAATATAAACATATTATAAACATAATATAAATATAATAAACATAAACAATATAAACATGGTGTGATGGGGTGGGGGGTTAAGATATTGACAAGATCAAGTTACACAGCAGTAGAAGAGAGTGCAGAGGGAAGGAAAAGCTTAGCCCGATGGTCCTAAACTTAAACCAGAGAACCCAGAAGTTGCCTATTGTACTTACTCATTCTCCCTGAAAAGATTGGAAGTGTACAATTCAGCAAGTGGATCAGAAAAAGACCAGCAAAACTGAGGAAACGATTGCACAGCTTCCAATCTATAAATTATGTCAAAATTGCTGTGGAATACTTGTAGAGTACTGGGGTTGGGGTATGGCTAAAAATCTCAAAATATCCTACAAAAACTCTTTTCTGTGAGGACAGAGACTCATACTGAAAAAAAATCTGAGAGTAGATGGTAAATTAAGCTGAGTAGAAACACTGGAATAAAAGAGAAGAGAGAGAAGATGCAAAGAAGTCATCACTCCCTTAAAATAAGAAAAAGCAAAGCAAATGAAAAATCAATGTCTCTTCTTGATTCTGTCCAAGAACTGGCATTACAGGACAAATAACCACCCTGAAATTGGTAGAGAGAGATAAATCTAGAGAGCTACAGCCAGGAGCTACTTACCTGGAGCAGAGCTGCTAGAGCCATCACCTGTAGGAACACTCATATGGTAATTTTGACCAACTGCCAGAGTCTGAGTATGGACTAACTTGAGAGGGAGAAATTCCTGGGGCCCACCTTGTATAAAAGTGCCCCACCCCCCACATTTTTATGGGTTTTACCTGTAGGTTCTCATGGGGAAGAACCAAGTGTGATCCCTCACGGCACTGGCAAAGGGAAGAAAAGAATAAACCTGTGAAATATGACAAGAACTTTGTCTATAACGAAGGCATAAAGTGGAGCTGACATATAAAGTGGAGCTGACATTACCAGGATGTTATTCCACTTGGGGAAGGACACTTCTCCCACTGTATCGTCCTATAGCCTTTCTGTGTTATCTAAGGAGTGGATGGACCAAGAAATTCTGACAAAGGTCATCGTCCAGAGGTACAAGCTTACTAAAAATTGAAATTTAATTTTAAGGTTATAGAGGGTTTCCCCTCCTCTGCACCTTAGCACTCAACCAGCAGGGCTCCAATAATAATGGATTACAGCTGAAAGAGATGCAAGACACAGACTCTCTCTGAGGACCAAAACAGTAGGGAGACAAAAATAAGGCCACGAGAGAATATTAAAACATCTAGCACCTACAGCTATAGCAAATAAAAAGCACAGGCCAAATCCTAGCCAGATTAACAGAAAGTGTTCCTCTAATGTCCTAGTTACCTGACTTTTGATTGCCCATTACACGATTCCCCCCTTTCAACAAGAAAAATCCAGAAGAATCACAGTCTAGAGGGGCAAAGCAAGCATCAGAACCAACTCATATATGACATAGATATTGGAATTGATAGACATGAAATTTAAAATACCTATGGTTAGTATGTTAAAGCCTCTAATAAAAAAATAGGCAGCAAGTGAAAATAGATGGGTAATGAAAACAGACAAACTCTAAGAGAGAATCAAAAGGAAATGTTAGAAATTAAAAACTAACAAAATTGTAGAATAACTTTGATGAGCTTATTCGTAGTCTAGGCATGGCCAAGAAAGGAATAAGAGAGGTTGAAAATAGGTAAATAACACTTCCCAAACTGCTGAAATGCAACAACAAAAAACCAAAAACCTAAAACAGAACATTTAAGATCTGTGGGGCAATTTCAAAATTTCTATATGTATTTAGAAATACTAGAAGAAAAAGAAAGAACAGAAAAGGAGAAATATTGAAGTAATAATGGCTGGGAATTTTCCAAAATTAATGAGACATCAAGTCACATATCTTGGTATCTCAGAGAACACTAAGCAGGATAAACACCAAAAAAATTATACTTAGACATACCATATTCAAACTGCAGAAAACAAAAGATAAAGGGAAAATCTTTTTTTAAAAAAGCCAGGGAGAGTGTAGGTGGTGGTAGGCGGTAGAAATTCTTAATGATAGAAGAACAAAATTGTCTTTCTAAGGTGGAAGAGAAATAAAGGCACTTTCAGACAAACAAAACCTGCAAGAATGTATGGCCAGCAGACCTACCCTTAAAGAAATGTTAAAAGAAGATCTTCAGGGAGATTAGAAATGGTAGAGGTAAGAAATTTGGATTTACATGGAAAAAGGAAGATCACTGGAGAGGGAATAAATGAAAGTAAAATAACTTTTTTTAAAAAATTATTTTTGACCTAAAAGATAACTGTTCATTTCAAGTGATAATATCAACAGTAACGATGTAGTGGATGTTTATGGATAAGCGAAATGAATGGTATAATGTCATGGTGGATGGGAAGGAAGAATGGAGAATACACTGCACAGATATAGACTCATTCACTAAACATGACTTGTTATAATTATTTGAAGGTAGACTTAGATTAGTTAAGAATATATATTTCAAACTCTAGGGTAACCATTAAAATTATTTTTTAAAAGAAGTATAGTGAATCTTCTAAGAGAGGAGATAAAATGGAATCATATAACATGTTCAACGGAAACCAAAGAAGACCTAAAATAAGGGGAAAAAAATCAAAGAAAAAATGCAACTTATGGAAAATTATTGCAACACGGTAATATTAATTCAACTTTACCAATGATCACTTAAAACATGAATAGTCTAAATATAACAATTAAAACACAGAGAACTAACAGAAGGAGATTAAAAAAAGAACAATACCCAATTCTGTGTTGTCGACAGGGAAACCACTTTGAAGTACGGTTCAAACTGAAAAGATGGAGAAATATGTACCCTGTTAATACTAATTAAAAGAAAGCTGGAGTTGCTGTATTAATTTCTGACTAAGTAGATTCTAGAATAAGAAAAATTATCGGTGATAAACGGGGGCATTACACCATGATAAAGTGGTCAATTCTCCAATAATACCTAAAAACCCTAAAGGTATATAGTGATACATCTAACAATAAAGCATCAAAATACATGAGACAAAAGCTGATAAAACCCAAGGAGAAATTGTCAAATCCATTATTATTGTTTAAGACTTCATTATCTTTCTCAATAATTGATAGATTAAGCAGGTAGAAAATCAGTTAGGATATAGCTGACCTGAATAGTCTCATCATCAACTTCATCTCATTGATGTTGATCAACTACTTCATCCAACAACAGCAGAATACACATTCTTCTCAAACTCTTATGGAATGTTCACCAAAATAGACAACATTTGGGGCTATAAAAAGGATCTTAAGAAATTTAAAAGAAAGGAAATATTGCAAAGTATATTCTCAGACCAGAATAGAATTGTTAGAAATCAATTATAGAAAGATAGCTGAAAAAAATCCCCAAATATTTGGAGATTAAAGAACACACTTCTAAATAACAAATGAACCAAAGAAGAAGTTGTTGTAAGAGAAATTAAAACATATTTTGAACTAATTTAAAGTCAAAACAAAACTTATCAAAATCTGTGGGATGTAGCAAAGAAGTGCTCAGAGTTTACAGTATGTAACTGATACATCAGAAAAGATAAAGGATCCAAAATTAATAATCTAAGCTTCTAGTTTGAGAAACTGAAGAAAGAAGAGCAATTTAACACTAAAGATGCAGAAGAAAAATGATAATAAAAAGTAAAGCTGAAAAGTGGTACACATCTCTAATCTAGGACAATACAGTGGAGTTTCTCACAATTTTGAAACTGGGACTAGGAAAGTCAGGCACTTTTGACTGTCCTCTAGCTAAGAGAGTGGGAGAAAAACTACAGTTCATAGCATATACATGGAAAAGCACAGGCACTGTGTAAAAGCTGAAATGTGCCTCAGGAATGTGGGAATATATTCTGACGACTTCCTCTGGTTACAATCCCTTTTTGAGGTCCTACTACATCCTCCTCTCGGATTCAAGGACATTCCGTTGAGGAACCTTATGGAATTTTACTTATATTAATTCAAGTTGATTTTTATTAATTGTAAACAAGAGGTGGAATAATAAGACATATAGCTAAGCAGCAAAGACATTAATAAAAATAATCTTTAAATTTATCTTCATTTTTTCTTATAATCACCAGAGGATATGAATGGATTTGGGCTATTTAGCATCAACATTTTAAACCAAATGCTTATATAATATTTCTTAAAAAAATACTCTCAGTTGAAAAGTACGAACTTAGATTTGGGTACATATATAATTTCTGTGCAGTTATTAAAAACACAATATGGATCAAATAAATTTACTTTTGTGAGATTTATTATGAGATAACATTAACTAATATTAGTGATATTCAGGAAAAAAATTCACTGGAATTTCAGTGGTCCATGTTGAAGATAATATGCTCTCCATTGAGTATGCAAGAGGTTTTACAGCACTAAACAGCTTCAACTTATTTCTTGGTGCTGGCATTGACTAATTTTTGTTTTTGTGTGTGATCTTTTGTCAATCAATACACATCAATATATGAATATATAAATAGATACATACAGATGTTCATACATAACTTTGTTATTTTTCTACTCTGTGTTTTTTTAACCAAGTCCTTTTTACTCTCTGAAATTACAGCTCTGTGTTGGTATCATTGTGAAAGGCAGGTACATAGTAGAAACCAGGCTAAGGGCAACCTATATCTTGAAATAACACCTTTGACTAAATGTACAGAGATTTCAGAACCTTGTGATAAAAGTCATTAGCATGATGCAGATTCTTTATTACTTTTGTTTAAAAATAGCTTTGATAATATCCCACTTAGTGTTTTAGGCAACTCTTTTGATTAGCTTGGAGTTGATCAGTTCTATCTCCATTCTTTTACTAAGGTAAAATATGTTTTGAAGTTCCTTTTCTCTAAAGGGCATCAGTATCAACGGCAGTTCATTTTCTCTTGGGATGCTTTTACAATTTTGCTGTGCTAAATGTTTCCACTAAGCACTTAGCAAAGGCTGAGGTCACCTCTCTTGTTAAAGAAGAAAAATTGCAACACTTTAACTCAAAGTTTCCCAAAGTGCAGTGTAAATCATAATTAAACGCTGGAATTCATTTTTAAAATGACGTAGAAATTTTATTCTCGTTATCTCTCCCTGCTGTTTGTTAGGTAAATATTAATTTGAAACAAAACATTTTGACCCAAAATACATACATTTTATTCCATAATGTCACATGTCTTATAAAATGTGATACAGTAAGAGAAATCATATTTCTTTCAGGTGTCTGGAGACAATGCCATGTTCCAAGTAAAAATACTTCTATGAAAGTAATGGCAAAGTCATTTCCAGGGTGAGAGTTTCCAGTAATTGATAGTTTCTTACTAAGTGGGAAAGCCAATTCCAATGTTGATAGCTCTGAGTAGCAGTGCTGCTATCATAGATGTTTAAACTGTTCTTTGAAACTTAAGAAATCTACATCATGCTTAGTGCTCTACATGCATGAGTTATAGTAAAGCACTACTTCTTATGCTCACATGATCATATGAAATTTTGTCTTTTGGGGAACGACCTTTAATTTCTAAAGTGAAAATAAACAAATCTTCATATCATAGTAATGATTAAGTAAGATACGGTGAAATAACTTTTCTATGCAGTAAAGAAGTATTGAATTAGTTCTAGTTACCTTTTCTTCAGCAGCTACAGACAATAAGAAAGATTAAGACTAATCTTTTTTTTGGCAAGAAAGTGATTCATTATGCGGTATATTCTTTAGAATTCAGAAATAGTAATTCAAAAGATGTTTTCCAAGAGTTGAACTTTTAAATCGACACACTTATGTCACATTAGAAATATGTATGTTTTAAAATAAAACATCTTTCAGGCAACTGGCCTAGATTCTTACTTGTTTGAAGTAATTAACAAATATAAAAAACAAATATTCCATGGAGATGCACTCATTCAACCAGAAAATCATAGAAGAAAAAAAAAATTGAAGAAGCAAGAGAAATTTTTAAAAGGAGAATTTGACCTAAAAACTTTGAGTAACTTTGCCTCATTAGCTGGCCCAACACTACTGAGGAGATATATGCTTCACCTCTTGACATTAAATACAGAAATAGTCTAATTCAGTTTACTTATATCCATATGTGCCAAGCAAGATATTGCCTCTTCCAGGGAGAGAATGGGTTATTCATAACGCATGTGATTACTTCTGTGCAGTGAGAATTGTTTGTCATTTTTGAGAAATGACAATTTTATTTTAGAGTTTTCTCTTGAAATTTATTAATTTTATTTTCCTCCTTTATAAAGATAATAACATTTTTGGTGCTGTGAAAAAGTTAGGATTGATGACAAGAACACAGACTTTGGTAAATTTGCCAAAACAATGAACATTACATGTGAGGCTTCCTTAGAATCCTATCACGAATAAGACAAAGTCAATCATGATTACTGGGAAAGGGGGTCTCCCAGCACAACAGTCTTTCTGCCACTGGACTGCATAAGAATGAGCCTTGAACCTGAAACACTTCCTTACCAAGAGAAAGGGAGCCCTCACAGCCTGTGCTGAGCTCATCACCTCTGTAGGAACATCTTTCCCTGTTTTAGATTGGATATATACTCTCTTCTGGGGCTTAAGCTCATGAGTCATGTGGCCCTTAGACACGCTCCTTGCTGTATTTTAGACCCCAAAGGAGAGTGGTTGAGGTACTTCCACTGCTGCACAGAATGAGGTATGTACAGCTACATTACCTGCCTTGGCTTTGGAGTGGATCCACCAGCCATGGCAGACTGATGCATTGCAAGGGTCTGCATCCTGGGCACTTTCTCCTCTCTTGCTGTTAAGTACATGCTCTACAACTTGATCCTGGTGGACATGTTATCTATTTTCAGGAACCTCTTTTCATGCACTGGTCTCTTCCCTGACTAGCACTGATCTGCCTTTAACCTTGGCCAGTGAGCAGTGAAAATAATGATGTACTATATACACCTAGTCCATCATAAAAGTGCAACTACAATTTCTATCATACACACACAATTGCAAAAATTACAGAAAAATCACTTTAAAACAGAAATATAAAGTTAGAAAAATGGCAAGCCAATATTGATACCTCTCTAGCCCTTGTATCTTTTGCTGGTCCCCATAATCAAGTGGATTAAGTATTAATGGCTTGGCAATGTTAGAAAAAGCCTGGGTTTCATAGAAGCTTGTGCAATCAAAATCAATTATCTAAAACTAGAGATGTTGAAACCTACAGAAGGTCATCCAAAAAAGGGAGATGACAGGGACAATATCCACAAAATGTCACCCAAAAGCAATTTAAGACATGATTGTGAACTGTTCTCTTCCTGCCCACATCCTTGCCAACACTTGGAATATCTTTACATAAATCATTCTAGTAGGTATATAATTACATATCATTGAGGTTTTTTTGTCATTTCTTTAGTGATTAATGGGATTGAGAATTTTTCATATGCTTATTTTTTTTTATATTTCTGTTTTTGGGGAAGAGTACCACTCAAGATTTTACCCATTTTTTTATTTATCTATCTTTCTTTCTTACTGATTTCAAGAGTTGTTATATATTCTGGATATTAGTTGATTTTATATGTTGCTATCTTCTACCACTTTTTAGATAGTCTTTTCATCCCCTTAAAAGATACCCTTAATGAATATGCATTCTTAATAATATAGTTCCATTTATCAGTTTCCTTCTTTGTGGTAACTGATATTTTTGTCTTGTTTAAAACATTTTTACCTTAGTTTAAAAGAATGTTCTAAGTTTTATTCTAGAAAATATATTATTTTAGTTATCATATTTTAATATTGATGTAATTTGTAACTGAGTGAATATTCAATTTTTTTTCCTAATTGGGGTATTCAGTTGACTCTTTCTTCACTGATATGCAATGTCAATTTTGTTATAAATCATGTGTCGCTGAATGTATGGTTCTATTTCTGAATTCTATTCTAATCCATTGGTTTATCAGTCTATACTTGAAGTAATATCTCATCTTGTAATCACTATAGTTATATAGTATTTTCATCTAGTATTTTAAATCTTCTAACCTGTTCTTCTATTTCAAGATTGTTTGGCTATTATTTCTCTTTGCATTTCTATATCCACTTTTGAATCAGCTTATCAATTTCCACAAAATAACAGCTAGAGTTTTAAATGGGATTAAATTAAATCTATATATCTATTTGGGGAAATTTTTTTACAAAATTGAATTTTCTCGATTCATGAACATTTTATGTTCCTCTGTTATTTATGCCTCTTTTAATTTTTAAATATTTTTATATCTTCTTAGTAGAAATATTGCACAATTTTTATTAGATTTATGCCTATTGATATTTATGTTATTTCAAATAGCATAATTTTTACATTTTAATTTAAATTTTTTACTACTATATATAAATAGGATTAATCTTTTTACATTGATTTTGTATCTAGTAACCATATTAATTTTAACTATTTCTAATTGTTTTATTATTATTATTTTGCATTAAGACATTCACAGTCATGTTATCTTACATCATAGTAGTTTTCTCACACCCTTTCTGATCCTTATATTTTTATTTATTTTCTTGCCTGATTCTACTTGTAAAGTGAGAGTACAATATTGAATAAATGTGTTAATCACAAGCGTTTTATAAATTTCCAACATTAGAAGTAATACTGTCAATAATTCATAATTAAGCATGATGTGTTTTGATGGATTTTGTGTGGTTACTCTGTATTAGATTAAGGAAATTCCTAAATTCTTTCTTTTCCTTGTTTCCATGATTTTTTTTTACCTTCAGTAGATAGTAGGTGTTGAATTTTACAAAATATTTGTTTTACATCTGGTATTATCAGAATGTTATCCTTAATTTACTTTAAAATTTTATTCTTATATGATTTTTATCCTTTATTTTGATCTGTAGTGAATCTATTGATTAAATTTCAATTGTTAAACGGCCCTCACATTCTTGAAATCAACCCAGCATTAACATTAATAATTAATGACATTGAGTTTCTTCTGCTAATCTTTTTTTTTTTTTTGGCTGCGTTTGGTCTTCGTTGCTGTTCTCAGGCTTTCTCTAGTTACAGTGAGTCTGGGGCTACTCTTTGTTGCAGTGGGCCAGCTTCTCATTGCAGTGGCTTCTCTTAATGCGGAGCATGGGCTCTAGGCACGCAGGCTTCAATAGTTGCAGCATGTGGGCTCATTAGTTGTGGCACGCAGGCCCTAGAGTGCATGGGCTTCAGTAGTTGCAGCACGTCAGCTCAGTAGTTGCGGCTCGCAGGCCCTAGAGTGCATGGGCTTCAGTAGTTGCAGCACGTCAGCTCAGTAGTTGCGGCTCGCGGGCTCTAGAGCACAGGTTCAGTAGTTGTGGCTCACGGGCTTAGTTGCTCTGTGGCATGTGGGATCTTCCCAGACCAGGGACTGAACACATGTCCCCTGCATTGGCAGGTGGATTCTTTTTTTTTTTTTTGAAGAATAACAAATTAAGCTTTATGAAATACAAGTGAACCAATAGTTCTTTAAAAACTGGATCTGTCAAGAAGAAAATGAATACATTTATTCTCAAAATAAACAAAAATGGGGAAATTAACAAAATACATTGCTAAAATAAAACAACTGGAAAATGGGTATTCCTTTATTTGTGCATGTTAATAATAGCATATGAAACCTAAATCCTGCAGACTTTAAATTCAGTGTTTCAAATCATTACACAAAAAGAAACATAATATTGTGATGTTATAATACTAAAACTGTTTCATATTATCTTTTTATGGAAAGAATTATGGGAGCATATATGACAAATTCACAGTTATTTAGAAAAGGTAGTACTATTCTTTATTTTTATATTTACTGGTTTTAAGCAAATGACATTCAAATGTCTTCCTTGGTATACTCTTTCACAAGAAAAAACAATGACTGAGCGAGCCACAGAGTTGTTTAACTGGACAAAAACACTAAAAACTGAATAACTAGCAATTCACAGATGCTCCACTTGACTGTCACTCAGAAGCTGACTGTTCCCAGGGTAAACTTGGTAAGAACTGGAACAAGGGCTTTCTCGATGCAGGGACAAAGCTGTGCAGAGCTCTGTTCTTGGAGCCAGAGTGAGCCGGACACTAGAAAGTTCAGGAGATTAGGGCATCTCTTTGTGCAATGCTTTCAAATGTTTTTGAATGAATCGTATAGAATTTCACAGCCTTGGCCAAAGATAGCTTGGAATTAACATCAAGGATAAAGTTTCTCCCAATCTTACTTCAGCTTTGAAGCAAAATACAATGCTAAACATTACCTAAGAATTATATGAATAAAAATAACAGATGATGGGAAAGGTATATATTTAGGTGCAAGAGACATCACTTAAAAATCATAACTGATGTTAGAACTCCCCACACTGCAGTTAATGTCACAAATCAGAACAAATCCCACTCCCTGCCAACTCACACTCACGGAAACGTGATGAGAAGAGTCTCTGATTATTACTTTACAATCTCCATTATCATGTTTTCAAAGATTTGCCAAAAACAAAAGAATACTGCAAATTTTAGAAAACAATTCCATCCATACTGTTGTGTCTAAAAAATAGAACATAAAATAGTACATAAGAAAAGTGTGATACAAAAGCATGCATCTCAATCATGCTTTACACTCAACTGCTTTTACGCAAGAATTTAAATAAGTAACCAAACTTCTTTCTTTCCAAAGTATGCCTTCCAGCAAAAACAGAAACCATGCAAAGATGAGGTAATATTTACATACTGTTCACTTTAAAAAAGCACATTATTCTTCAGAAAAATGCTAAAAACATGATATTCTAACACACTGAAATGTTATGTGAGAAATAACTATGCTATGACCAATGCCTGATGCCTCAGATTTGTGGTTTACATTAAATACATGATTCCTCAAATGTAATTCTAAATTAAACATGTCTAACATACAGAATTTTAAACATAACGAGGACTCTGTTTTGGAATAAAAATCCCAATGTGATAAGATGTTTCTCCATACTATTGAAAATCAATCTTCAAAACACATATTTGACAGTAGAGAGATCTGATTCCAATAACACTAGCCATACTCAAGTTAATTCTGTTTTTTAAAATCACCACTTGAACTGTATTCCTGGGAGACAAGCACACCTAGCCTGTCAGACAAGTTTTGCTGGAGAGACTCCTGAGCGACAGAAGAACATTCACAACCCTGCAGAGTCAGGCCACCTTGGACACTTCTAGAAACCAACATGCTCAAGAAATGCCCAGTTTCTTCTAAGTCACACAGCAAATCCTCACCTAACATCCAACCAAACAGTATTGTTTGATTTTAAAGAAAATTTAAAGGGTAAGATCTAGATATTGACACCAAATAAATAGCAGATAAGATTAAAAATAAGACATTATTTTATAAGCAAAAGAGATTTGCCTTCAAACAGGTTTTTTTTTTTCCAAGATTCAAAAGATTTATTTGGAAATATCAGCACAGGACAAAGATATCCTTAATATTCCTCCTCAGAATATTTGAATATTCAGAATCTATATGAAATGTAGACAGCAACTCTGAGTTCACAGGACATCAACAGTGCATACGGATGTAATCCCCATACCCGCCCTCCCCAATGTACTACTCTGTCTGCCCCTTAGTGACATCAGTTTTCACTAAGCTTCTACCTTCAGGGCAACTTGCACAAACTAAAAAACAGAAAATCATTTGCATTTTTAAATGGCTGGGATTAGTTAAAGCAACCAAAGTATTACTGTTACAGCAAAGTTTAGTAAAACTATAAGAGAATACCACTAATAACATTTTAAAATTATCCAAGATGATTTCTTTATTGAGATTAACTACATAGAATTCACAGTACTATGGCATACTTATATTTAGCTAAAGTCACAAACACATTTGAACATTCACAATGATGAGTATCATCATTACCATTCTAATCTACAAAGCTTATGAATAAAGAAAAATACAAAAACCTCAAGTTTTACAAAAAAAAAATTTTAACGTCTACATACAATAACAATAAAACCACTTCTAGGTAACAGGTAAAAGTGTATTGTTTTCCTCTAAGTAGTCAGGAATGAAAGAATGTTTAATACCTACGACGCTTATTAGGGCCTTCAAAGTTGCCCCCTTGGCTTCCTCTACCAAAACCACCAGGACCACCACTACCAGGACCTACACCACTCATCGGTGCTTGGGGGGTCACAGAGACTGTTCTACTACCCATAGGTGAGCCCATCTGAGACGGTGGTCCTTGTGGAAATCTATCATTGTGCACTGCTCCATTATCTGGCATCATTGGAGTTCCCATATTTGCAGCTCCTTCTGGCCCCATGGCAGGACCAGGACCCATTGGTGGGCCAGGTATAGTTCCTCTGTTGTTCATATTCATACCCATCATTGGAGGAGGACCTTGGTTACCAGCAGGTGCTGGGCTAAATGCATCTCCCATGTTTATTGCTCCACGGGGACCCATATCACCCATTCGCATTTCCTGTTCTCTAGAAAATTGAGATCTTTATGATACAGTCTTCCCATCCAAAAGCATCATTCATCTTTCCATTTGACTCAGTTTTCTTATCTGCCGGTCGCCACTTCTGATTTTCCCCCAGCGTCTGGGAACGCATTCGGTCGGATTTGAAGCCGTCTAGGTCCCCCGCGAGACTCCAGGATGACGCCCCCACCCTCCGGGGCATGGCGCTGCCACGTCTCGCGGTTGGCAGGTGGATTCTTAACCATTGCACCATCAGGGAAGTCCCTGTTCTGCTAATCTTTTGTTCATCATTTTGAACCCATGTTCATAAAAGACACGGCTCTAATATTTGTTATGTATTAGTATTATGCTATATGTAATATCCTTTTGTATTGTATTTTGCTGACTTCCTGGAAAAATAGTAGATTTTCCTGGTTTTATTTTCTCTATTTTTTTTTTAATATTACTGTAATTATTCCACTCAGTTTGAAAGAATTCACCTATGTAGGCCCTGGGCATTACTTTGTAAGACTTTATAATCAGAGTTTTACTTTATTTAATAGCATACATCTATTTGGATTTTATAATTTTTAGTCAGTTTTGTTAAGTTTTGTTATTCTAATTTGTCATTTGCATCTACACTTTCATATTTTTATACTTCTTTCATTCTTAAAAATTATGTTCACTTGCTTTTTGACCCACTATATGAAACATTTTGGTTAATACCCATGTCATGAGCAATTTTCAATATATATCAATTATACATATTCTGTCAATCTACCTATGAATCCAAATTTGTCTATTTCTTCTTGTTTTTGTCAATTTTGCTTCATATATTTGGAAGTTATGTAATAGGTGAATGCAGATTTGGATTTGTGTACCTCTCTGGTGGATTGACTTATTCATTTTAAAGAAATATTTGTCTGTATATCTAGTAATTCTTCTAATCCTAAAGTCTATTCTTCCTTCTATTATTATAGCAACTCCCACTTTCTTTTGGTTAGTGTACTAGTTATCTGTTGCTGCTGTGACAAAGTGTCATACACTTAGAGACTTAAAACAAACACGAATTTATACCTCTTATATTTCTGAAGGTTGGATGTCCAAAATCAGTTTTGGTGTATTAAAGTCAAGGTGTTAATGAGGAGCATCTAAGAGGACTACTGTTTCCTTGCCTTTCTAAGATTTTAACGTCCACCTAGATCCCCTGGCTCATGGCCCCTTCTTGACATTACTATCATTTCTTACTTTTGTCATCACATTTACTATTGTCCTTTTGATCCTTTAGACTCCTTTATAGGAAGACCCCTTTCATTACATCAGGGCCACCTGGAAAATCCATGATAATCTTCCCGTCTCCAAATCTGCTAAGTCCCTTTTGCCATATAAGATAACATTTACATGTTCCAGGGATTAGGACATGACCATTTTAAGGAGAGGCATTACTCAGCCTACCACAGTTAGTCTTGCATGGTCTATCTCTTCCTATTTTATTACTTTCAACATTTCTGGGTCCTTATATTTATTGTGTGTATCTTAACTAAATTATTTATTCTGTGTATTTTTAATTTGATGTTATTGTGATATACATTTTTTATGTGCAATTTAATTTTTTTTATTCTTCTTGTTCTATGTTATTATTTTTTTAATCTTCCTTGCCTTCTTTGGGAATACTTGTTTTTGTTATTCATTTTTCCTTCTATAGCATGTTAATTAGCACATTCTTCATGGCTCATTTATGGATTATCTAGAAATTATGACATGCCCCATTTAGTTGCTAAAGTCTAATATCAATTAATATTTCTATCAAGCATTGAAAACTGCATGATCTTGGAACACTTTAACTACATCTTGCCCTAAACCTGCATTATATTTTATGTATATTTTATTTCTATATATATTTAACCTCTACAAAATCTTATTTTATATAGTTTACAATAATTTATATTTTCTATATATCCACTCTCTTTAAATGCATTGCCCTCTATATTTCCATTCTTCCACCTGATATCATTTCCTTTTATCTCCATTTTCTTAATTGCAGAGCTGCTAGTGATTAATTCTCTCCACTTTGGGTTTGAAAAATATTCTTAATTTCCTTCACCTCTGAAAGACATTTTGGAGGGGAGGGTCACATAGTGTTCTAGGTGGGCAGTTCTTTTCTTTCAGCAATTTGATGACATTGTACAATTGTCTTCTGCCTCTAGCTCTATATTTGAGTAATCAACCATTAGTTTTATTATTTCTTCTTTGAAAATAATATGACTTTATTTTCTGGATTCCTTATAAAATGTGTTTTCAGTATATTTACCCTTATGTGCCTTGGAGTGTTTTTCCTTTGTACTTATTCAAACTGGCTTTAAAGGAACTCCTAAAATCAGTTATTTATTGTCTTTCATCAGTTTTTGAAATTCTTAGCCTTTTACTCTTCAGTTATTCATCTTCTGTCAGATTCCCTACCTTCACTTCTTCTTGAACTCCTATTATATATATATAATCCTTAGTATGGTAGTTAACAATAGGGTCTTGGCAATCATATTTATTGAATTTGAACCCAGGCTTTTTCATGACTAGTTCTAATATTAGTTAATCATGTACATGTCAGTTTCCTCATTTGTAAAATGAAGACAATAATTGCATTCACACTATATGACTGGAGTGAATATTAAAGGAAAAATATATGTAAAGCATTAAGAACATCTTTTATTTCCTATATAGCATACTTTCCTATAGCTGTTTGTATACCAAATAGGCTGAGAATGAAAGAAATTGCTCTAGTCAGCATCTTCAGTTAGTCTACGTTTTCTGCCCTTTGTTCTGTGAAGAATGTACTCAAATTGTTATTGCACTTCTGTACTACAGGCCAAATACCTCCATATTAACTTTCTTCTAGAAGTTGAGCCCAAAAACTTTGATTGTACTTTCCACACTTTATTCATCTGAGTAAGTCAAGGAAGGAGATCGTGTAAATGCTGGGAGACCGCAGAAAGGGGGCAGGTGAGTGCATTTTGCAAAGGTGCAGTGAATTTTCCCCGATTGCTCAGACTTAGATGATGGTAGATCTGAAGGATTTATAGTTATTCAGTAAACAATATCAACCAACCACTGCTATCAAGACAATAGGATTTAAACAAAGCCTTTTATAGGATAATACTATTATTGGTCACTCCTATAAAAACCTGATATTTAACAAGGTAATAAATACTAATAATTAAGAATATTGTGTATTTCTGTATTCACAACAAATAATTCATTTTAATGTATGTTGTACATTTGCTAAAGCCAATTAAAATTTTTTACTACCAGTTAAAATAGATGTATAATTATCTCTCAAAAACTAGTGTAGAGTTAGTCTCTTAATTCTATAACTGTTATTTTAGTCATTAAGCTATATATTCATTCATTACACATGCATGTGAATAAAAGACACTGGAGCATTTCTATTTTGATTTTGTGATGATAATCAGGGTTTAACTGACAGAGAAAGATGCTGAAAGTTATCTGTCAGTTCCCTATAGATTTTTTTTTTTATAATTTTTTCTCTTCATTCTGTGTCTAAGTATATAAAAAAAATAAGGGAAAGTTGAGATAAAGTAAGTTGCTTAGTTTGGCTTTGGAAAATAAAAAGTTGTTTTTAATGTTTTATATTTTGATTAAAATATCTTATTCTGCTTTTCTAGGTCCAAAAAAAAAGAAATCAAAAGACAAAGAAAAATTTGTCAATAAGTCAAGGCATCAAGTGCAAAAAGTGATCTCTGAAGAAATTAATTTTTTGAAATTAAGACATTATACATTTGTAAGTTTTAGGTGCTCTTTCAGAAATATGGTTTTGTGGTATTGATATATGCACAATCTCTTCTTTATTTACATCATCATCATCATTGTCATGTCTTCTTACATAATAACCTGTAGACATCCCAAATGAGATTCTTCATAAAAAAGTGATAATTTTATATTTTTAAAATTGAATTGCAATCTTTTAAAACTTATAGTCCTCTCTAAACTACATTCAATGTCATTGTTGGTTCTATTTAGTACTCAGGAAATTTGACCTTGTGTTTTTAAGTGTAACTGAGAGCATTATATGTGTGTGTATATGCTTGTGGGGACATTTTTATTCATATTAAATGTAGGACAAAAAAGTAAATACGAGCTTGGATTCAATGTCATATGCTTAGGTAATAATGATATATGGTTATTTGACTTCCTAGGATTGACGTTATGTGCTTCAATTTAGTATTCACAATTCTCTGTCTTGGCTTGCTAAGAATTGATTTTATCAAATTGACAAGCAACAAATTTAATTTTCCATATTACTTTTATGCCTATCCACTTATAAATTTCATTTTTGTTTAATTTATTTATATTTTAGCCTATTTGAAAAATGAGGAGACCTAAATATAGTGTCTATTTTAATAGTAAACTTAGATAAAACAAGCAAACAAGAAATCACAAAGCTAGAAAGATTATCTAGTAAAACTCCCACTTCATATGATTTTAGACTGGTTCCTTTTTGTTTCCCTTAAGTGAACTTCTGCTAAGTCACAGTCTTACATAGGTCAACATGTTCTCTTTAGGGCCAAAACTGAGGAACAAATAAAAACATTGACTTTTCCGAGATCATAGAGGAATCACTTCCTAGATAAGGTTTTTATACTCTATTCCAAAAGCACAAAGAACTCTGTTTTAACAAAGGTTGAAGCAACCTAATCTTGAACTGTTTACTAAATTTTAGAACAAAGAACCTAGGAAGGGACACTTAAAAATGTTTATTTCATTACTTGCTTGGATTTATTTTTGTTTTTGTAACACAAAAAATAAATGTTTCGATCTAAAACAAAACAAAACAAAATTATGTCTGCTAGTGGTTTTTTTGTGAAATTAAAGATTAGGACATTTGGCATCATTACATAAAGAATACAAATTTTGAAGGTGGGCAGAATCTGCAGTTTTATCTTCTCTGATCCTCACTTTACTCGAATTGAAATGGTACAGCAATACTCCATATCTTTGTGTGATTAAATTGCATAAGGTAATAAAAGGTATTATACATTAAGATCCTTGAGTATAGTAGATGCTCACTAAATGTAGTTACCCTATTTCTAACCTGGTCTTTCACAAGTTACAACTGTATCTTGTCATTTAGTGGCTTTATTTGTTGTTATTGATGCTATGTTGCTATGAAATTGGGCCCAGGACCAGGTTTTAGTTTAATTCAGCAGATTCTTGGCCCTGTTCTTATGGTTTCTTTCTGTTCCATAATTGATGTCTTTAAATAGACAGCTCCTCAGGTAACTACTTTAATCTTTATCTGAGTTGTTTTAGCTTTAAAAATATATTTTATGTGTTTAAACCAGTGTTTTTCCTAGAATTTGTTTTTTCCTGTGTTTTTGCTGTCTTTAAAGAAAATTGCTTACCTTTTAACTCTCAAAGGAAAATAATTCATTCAATCCAAATGACTTAAATTAAAACAGATACACAAAATGTGATGTACAAATGAACCTATTTACAAAACAGAAATATAGTCACAGATGTAGAAAATGATTTTATGGTTACCAAGGGGGAAAGGGGAGGGAAGGGATAAATTGAGAGACTGGGATTGACATATACACACTACTATATATAAAATAGATAACTAATAAGAACCTACAGTATAGCACAGGCAACTCTACTCAATACTCTCTAATGACCTATATGGGAATAGAATCTAAAAAAGAGTGGATAGGGCTTTCCTGGTGGCGCAGTGGTTGGGAGTCTGCCTGTCGATGCAGGGGACATGGGTTCGTGCCCCGGTCCAGAAGGATCCCACGTGCCGCGAAGCGGCTGGGCCCGTGAGCCATGGCCGCTGAGCCTGCGCTTCTGGAGCCTGTGCTCCGCAACGAGAGAGGCCACAACAGTGAGAGGCCCGCATACCGCAAAATAAATAAATAAATAAATAATAATAAAAAAGAGTGGATATATGTATTTGTATAACTGATTCACTTTTCTGTACAGCAGAACCTAACATGATATTGTAAATCAAGTATACTCCAATAAAAATTAATTTAAAAAATGTGATGTATCTCCAACTTCAGTGCCCTGACTAAAGTCTGTTACTGTAAATCAGATGACCACACCTTATGCCTGTGGGTTGTGGATGTAAATTTCCACCACAGAGAAAGGCAGCAAGTGCTTTGAACAGCTATATAATCTAAATAGAAGAATAGAATAATATAAACATAAATAATTAGGTAAAGTGTGCTTAAGGGGCACTGGTGAGTTGGAGGGGTATCAAGGGGTGTGTGTAATATCTGGGGAAGTAATGACAGTGACGGGAATAGTGGGAGAAGATAGGTGAGTAGATGACTGAGAATAAATAAGGACTGATTTTTTTCTTATCACTATCTACCTTAAAGAGGACAAATATAATTAGTAACTTTTAAGTAATAAAAGTTTTTTTCCAGATAAATAACCGAATACTGGAACACTTTGTATTTTCCACTTCTAATACAAACTCTGTTTCTTTTTCATCTTCTGCACACAGTTTTGCACTTTCATGGTTGCAGAAGAGGAATTCCTGAAGATTCATGGAACACTTTTTCTTAAGGTTAAATATGTTTTTACTTCTTAAGTAGCCACGTATATAATATTTGCATTTGTCATAAAAAGGCAAAAGTGATGTATAGAATTAAAAAGCATTTTGATATTCTGGCTAATTTCTTTTGGGTACAATTTTATATTTATGTCTCTTTCAAAGGAACATGAGGGAATCACTTTTCATCATTCTTTATTCCCTGTGGAGTTTATTTGAATGCATTGCTATCTTTAAAATTTATCCTCTGATCAGCTCAGTTGGACACTCATAAAGATAAGAATGCAGCACAAGTTAATGTCAAACTTTCAGAATTCACATTTTGCTTCAAAAGACTGAATTTTGTATTGATTCTGAATTTTCTAAAATATTCTTTATTGGATCTCACTTGGTTGGCTTCATCTTCTTATTTTGATTTTCAGAAGTAGTTACAAATGTGAAGTCCTGGCATTTATTTCAATCAAAACTTAATATATTGAATAGTCAAAGTGTGCAAAATAATAGCTATGTACCTAACAATTTAGCTGTATATAAAACTGAGAAAATATTGAAATAAGCAAATAATTTCATGAAGGACTTTTTTTCTTCAACTAGCCATCAAAATGTGTTTTCAATCTCAAACCAACAGTAGCAGGTAAAAATTTACACTTAAAGATAAATTGTTTTTATCATATTAAACTAGAGTGTATTCTAAATATTTGGTTTCTTTAAAAAAGCAAGCTCAAGTTTATTGCACATAAGAATTGTATACATGATGAAGAAGGCGTCACACAGATAAGTACTATCTAAAATATGTTGCTAAGATAGTCAGTGTCACTGAGTATGTTCATGTTTGAGTTTCATACTATTAAATTTACCTCTAAATAAGTAGTACACTTATCAGAAGTGTATGAGAGTAACTTTCTTCTTTCTTACATCATGCATTATTATTTTTTGACAAATATGGCACTGACACATTTACTTCACTAGATTCCTTGAGGAACAATTTATCCCAAGGGCATTCATGTTGATGTTAAGCCCCCTACTTTGGGTAGATTTGATTAGCAAACATTCCCATGCATTTCTATGTATTCCTTTGCTAGGCAAGCAGGAGCTAGAGACTTGAGTGGATTTGTCTACAATGTGGACGTACATCTGTCTTGAAGGGCCTGTCCCAAGGATTTCACTGAGAGAGCTACCAAGTCTCTTTGATATTTATTCCAACGTTCAATGTACCTACAGCTTTACTTCAATACACATACAGCTTTCCAGTTTATTTTGGAAACCATAATTGTTCCATTTTATTCATCAAATGCTCAGAAACTATAAGAAGAGTAGGGATACTTTTTATTCAAGGTAGTTTGAAACTCCTAACACCTATTATTTCATTGTAATTTAAATTCTACAATTCTATTAGTGAGGCCGGGTACCTATTTACATGTTTAATTATCTCTAGCTTTCTTTTTTGTGTGAAAAATGACTTCTGGGTCTCTTTTTTTTCTATTTTTTTATTTGGATTATTGACATTTTTTCTAACCAAAATTTTATTTTTATTGTTTTTAAATAAATTAGCTACTTTATCATTTTATAAATTGAAATGTTTCATATGTTGGTATCTGATTTTGTAATATTTTAATAAGAATTTTACAACACTTTACAGTTAAAATTATGAGTAAGGATAGGAAAATCTCTCCTATATCTAAGGAAAAAATCTCTCAGATAATATAACATTTTCAACATTCCATTCTATATGTTTGGTTTCAAAGTGAATTTCTTCAAGTTCATGAACTTGATGGCATTTGTTAAATTAGAATCTTCTGTCACTACTATTTTAGATATTAGCATATTAGATACATTTTCCATGAAAATTATTTTGTAACATTTATAGAATTTATTAAATTATTGAACTACATTTTATAGAAATGGAACATGAAAATGTTGGCAGCAATTCATAAGGCACTTTAATGTATAGTATACTCAACTTTTTTCTTCCATTATTTTTATCATTAAGCTGTTTATAATGAGTAACAAATAGCTTCATAACCTAACTATATAAGCTATCATTGAAAAATGTTTAGATGATGTAATAATTCACTATGATTCAGAATGCACCAAATATATTTGAGAGATTTTTTAAGAGAACAATTGAGTTAGCTTCTTGAAAAATTATTGAATTTTCCAAGAAAAAATAATTCTGATGATTCCTTATCCAAACTGTCTGAAATGACTTTTGTTAAAGTTCAGATTAGTATATCCATGAATTAATCCCTGTTATATGAAAACAAAACAAAAAACTATGGTAATATTTAATTAGTTACTTAAAATATTTAGTTTAGCCACCTGTAAGGGATATTCATTTTTATTCTCTTCAACAAAATTTATTACTCAAATTATATTGGAAAACTATTTATTTCTGGAAAAATAAAACTGAAATATCCTTAAGGAAAAAGATTTGCTTTTTATTCAAATTTGTTGAGGTATAATTGACATAAACATTGTGTAAGTTTAAGGAGTACAATGTGTTGATTTGATACACCTACATATTTCACAAAGATTACCACTAAAATATTAGTTAACACCTCTGTCACCTTACATAATTAACATTTCTTTTTTGTGGTGAGTACATTAAAGATTTGCTGTCTTAGAAACTTTCAAGTATATAATACAGTATTGTTAACTATAATTATGATATTATACTAACTTCAAAACTGATTCATCTTGTAACTGAAAGCTTGTAACTTTTGTCTAATATCTCTTCATCTCCCCCATCCTCCAGCCCCTTGTTTACTCTGTTTCTATGAGTTCAACTTTTTAGATTCTGCATATAAGTGATATCATACAGTATTTGTCTTTGACTTATTTCATTCAGTGTAATGTCCTCAAGGTCCACCCATGTTGTCAAAACTGGCAAGATAGGCACGAGGTTTTCTAACATTTGTAATACTCCCATCTAGCTCATTGTATGTCCACCACAAACATTTATTGGAGTGATGAATGAATGTTTACTTGCCTCAAGTGACTTCTTAGTGAGAAGTCCTTCTATAAACCCTCTTGAAAAAGGTCTCCTACCTTCTGAAAGGAAATACATTAAAAAGTAAGAAGATAGGAAATAGGAGAGATAGATAGACAGACAGATTGATAGATAGATAGATAGATAGATAGATATAGATGAATATAAGAATATAAGAAACACACATCTTTGTGGTCCATAAAGGAAAAGTCCATGAGCAGTGTAGCCTAAAATATTATAGCTTACAAAGTAGAAAGTTATTGTAGTACAACTCAATAATCCTGACGAACAGGGTCTATAGACTGATTTTCAACTTGGCTGGGATAAATCTACTTGCCAATTTTTGAATTTGGCAATGAGCTGGCCCATAATTTTAGGTAAAACCAATCATTACAAAATCCAAGACCGAATGTTGGTCCCTTGTTGGTGCAAGTCTGGAAATGAACTTTTTGTGATTCAGAGTCCAGAGCTTAGCTGCTAATATGTGAGATCGTTTTATAAGAGATGTGAACAACAAAAAGCCAACTCATAGACAATGTTTATACTATTTCATGGGCAAATCTCCTTGGAAGAGAATCCGAGCAGAAAGTGAATTATCACATAAAAATTTAAATACACACAAGGAAGACAAGCACCATAAAAATTAAAATAAAATAAAATAAACAAAATAAAAATAAACAAAATGGAGGAATTAAAAATTAGATTTTCTTAAAAAAATGAAAACAAACATATTCTGTATAGAACTGTAAAGAGTCAAGAAGTGTCTAGATAATTCTAAAAAGGAAGAATTGAGGGAGTAGTGAAATTAATGGGTTTTGTCTTATAGATATCAAGCCACTACTTTTAGGTGTGTGTTACACAGCAATAGATAACTTATATACCAAGATTCTAGTCCTTGTTCTAGATTATAGATTCTAGTCATGATTCTGGTCCAGCAGTAGCTCAATTTTCCTGGATGAGTTGTGTATTCGACTTAGATTTTATTTCTCTTTGTACAATTGTTATATTTAAGTAACTTCCAGGTATAAAAATGGAATTTATTACCCTAACTATATGCTTTACTCTGGCAAAAAAATAATTTTTGAACATTTTAATAGAATCTAACTTAAATAGTAAATGATATTTTGAAATAACTACATGAAATACTATTTCTTTCCTAGGAAGTCACCTAGGAAGGAAGGTTGTGATTATTTCTAAAGAAGCAGTCCAGTCTCACACTGAAAATAACAATTTTCCCATCGACTAGTTTCCATTTATAAAAATCACAATTTTCTAAATAATAATATAATTTATTTAAATCATAAATATGACACCATATTGCCAATAGTTGTATCAATGTTTTTTGTACTCTGCTTATTTTTTTTTAATACATCTATTTATTTATTTTTGGGTTTTTGTTGCTGCACGCGGGCTTTCTCTAGTCACGGAGAGCAGAGGATACTCTTTGTTGTGGTGTGCAGGCTTCTTACCGTGGTGGCTTATTTTGTTGCAGAGCACAGCCTCCAGGCGCATGGGCTTCAGTAATTGTGGCACGCAGGCTCAGTTGTTGTGGCTCATGGTCTCTAGAGCGCAGGCTCAGTAGCTGTGGCGCATGGGCTTAGTTGCTATGCGGCATGTGGTATTTTCCCGGACCAGGGCTCGAACCTGTGTCCCCTGCATTAGAAGGCAGATTCTTAACCACTGCACCACCAGGGAAGTCCTTCATACTCTTCTTATGAAAGAAGTAGATTTCTCAGTCTTTGTTTCTATTTCTGCTGATATCCACCACAATTAACAGTGTACCTTAATTTAACTTAGAAAATAATTTGAATCAGTAAAAATAAAGAGAGAGTAATGCAAAATCAAGCATGCATATGTATTATGTTTAAATCTTTTTCTGTTACTAATACTTGTTTATGAGTTATTTTTAAAATCATATAAGCCATAAATATTTTCTAGAATCTGAAATATTGGGTAGGCCAAAAAGTACTTTCGGTTTTTAAGTAAAAATAAAAGACACATTTTTCATTTTTACCAAGAACTTTATTGAACAACATATTCACCCTTTTGTTCCACTACATTTTTCAGGCAACTTCATCATTCCATCTTCCCAAAACTTTTTATCTTTTTGTACAAAGTACTGTTCCATGTGCCTTTTACAGTCTTCCAGGGAATTGAAAGTTTTTCCATTAAGAGAATTTTGTAAAGACTTAAATAAATGGAAATCCGAAGGTGCAATGGCTGGTGAATATGGTAGATGAATCAGAATTTCCCAGTCAAGCTGTAACAGTTTTGCCTGGTCATCAAAGAAATATGTGGCCTTGCATTATCCTGATGGAAGATTATTCATTTCCTGTTGACTAATTCCGGATGCTTTCATCAAGTGCTGCTTTCAGTTGGTCTAATTGGGAGCAGTACTCGTTGGAATTAATCGTTTGGTTTTCTGGAAGGAGCTCCCTTCCAATCCCACCATATACACAACATCACCTTCTTTGGATGAAGACCAGACTTTGGTGTGGTTGGTGGTGGTTCATTTCGCTTACCCCACGATCGCTTCCATTCCACATTATCGTACAGTGTCCACTTTTCATTACCCATCACAATTTATTTTAAAAAAGGGATGTTTTCATAACATTTCAGTAGAGAATCACATGCGGAAATATGGTCAAGAAGGTTTTTTTTCGTTTAACTCATGTGAAACCCAAACATCAAAGAGATGAACAAAACCAAGAAGGTGCAAATGATTTTCATTGCTTGATTTGGATATTTTGAGTGTGTCGGCTATCTTCGGCATGGTATAAGGTTGATAGTTCTCAATGTCTCGATTTGATTGCTGTCAACTTCAACTGGTCTGCCCGACCGTGGAGCATCGTCAAGTGAGAAATCTCCAGCGCGAAACTTTGCAAACCACTTTTGACACATTCGATCAGTCACAGCACCTTCTCCACACACTGCACAAATCTTGTTTTTGCATTTCAGTTGTGTTTTTACCTTTCTTGAAATAATAGAGCATAATATGCCAAAAATGTTGCTTTTTTCTTCCATCTTCAATTTCCTAAATATGACATTAAAATGTTTTAATTCATGCAACTCCTTGTACATTTTCTATGCTGCTAGAAGTATCCATGTTACAGTTTATATTTCATGGAAATAAATTGCTTGGCATTATAAAAACATAAAATATATGTAGCCTAAAACTGTTTTTACTGTTTTTGATATATAGATGATAGATGATAGATAGATAGATAGATAGATGACAGATGGATAATTAGGGTGCCTATATAATTTATCATTAAGTATGAGAATACATTATTTTTTAAAATCACTCAGACTATTCTTATTTTTGTTTTTTAAATTCTAAAATTGTATAAATCAAATGGCAGTCCCCGGTGAAAAACTGAAGTCTCCTTCAAATAGGCATAGCACTTCAAAGTGTAGAAAAAACTTCTTCCCCAAAAATGTGGTCTTTCAAACTTTCCTTCTCCATCCCAGTGACAAACTGGGAACATTCATCTGACACTATTGTCTTTTTGTTCTTCATGATGCTTGTTACAGTTCACTTTAGGAAGACATGAAGGACTTTCCTTCAAAATAGCTTCAGTGAGAGAGGATTTTTCCTTTTATCTGTCTTTTTTTTTTTTTTTTTTTTTGCAAGATAAATGGAGCAGATGTAAAGGAATTAATGAAGCAACTGCCAAATTGCAGGGGTCATTGGTGTGTTGAAAGCTATAAATTAGCCAGGTCTTGTGGGAAATTACCCTTTACCTCTATTGAGATTCTGCCATTTCTAAATTCAAGTTCAAGACAAGGGAAAAAGCAATTTGAAAATGGAAAGGAAAAGTGCTAGTTAACTTTCAATATTTGGAGTAATTCTAAGTGAAAAACACATACTGAAATATTTCTAAATATTAACTATATGGTGAAATCTACCAATACAAATATGGTTACATTTCAATTTATTCAGTAGAAGAAAATATAAGTTATGCTTTATTGAAACCATATTTCTTGTGTTAGAAGCATTTTAAAAATACTAGGAATACAATATAAACTGGTGGTTGCAAAGTTACTGATTTGCAGAACTCAT
This sequence comes from Orcinus orca, assembly GCF_937001465.1. Classification (NCBI taxonomy): domain Eukaryota; kingdom Metazoa; phylum Chordata; class Mammalia; order Artiodactyla; family Delphinidae; genus Orcinus; species Orcinus orca. The sequence continues at coordinate 124,673,667 of NC_064563.1, forward strand.
ATTAAATCCAGTGTTTCTCAGGGACTAGTTATAGGGATTTAAAGAAATTTGAATTTAAATATAAAATCACATTATGTACAAATCTTATCTGCTGCCTCAGACTCTCTCATTGTTAAACAAAACAACAAAGGGAAAATGCTCTCTTTTTGAAACACGTTTGAGATAATAGGATACAAGCTAAAAGGAGAGAATATTAAAAAATCTTTTGAAATAGTGTTAATTTTTATTTAGATTAATTTATTTAAAAGTCACAAAGAGCAAAACAAGAAACCTAATGTAGTTGTGATGCAAGAAAAATAATTTACTTGCACAACGGACAGACATAAATTATGTCAATTTTTATAAATATCCTGCTCTTAAAAGAATTTACAGCTTTAGTTCAAATGTCCATAAATCCTTGTAATTTAGAAATAAAATCTTTGCCAAATGGGGCAAGAATAGAAAATATGGTTTTGTCTGGAAAATAAGAAAAAATTAGTAAAAATTATGTATATATCAAATATGTCTTTAGTTAGATGTCAAATGTGTACAGCTTGATAATTACCTTTCTCAGTGTCATACTACCATTGTCTGTGCAAGTCCACTCTAGTTTTCTTTTCTTTTTTCTTCTTTTTTTTTTTACTGTTATCCACATTACTGTTCCCCTCTTCTCCAAACTATACACTACTTCCATGTGTTGGGTAAACATCTTAGAACATATCTCTTTCACTAAAAAATACATAGTATAATTTTTTGCGTGTATAGTTTTAATTGTAGTTTATGATGCTGGAAAACATTTCCCATTAGTTTTTTTGTTTTATTTTGTTTTGTTTTATCACTCAGCATTATGTATATAGCATTATGTAGCATTTATTCAGCATCATGTGATGTGTGTACCATTATGTTCTCCAGCCATGTTGGTACTTCTTATAAATTCATTGCTTATAATTGTTGAGCACATTGCTTTGTGTGCATTCATCACACTTTACCTATACTTTCCCCTATTAAAGAAACACACCTGGTTTTCGATAACCAATTAGACAAAACTACACTGAAAGGAAAATCTCCATAAATGTTCCTTGTGGACCAAGGAAAACATTTCCATTTGTATATATGCAGAAAGGAATGCTGGTTCCTAGGGTGAAGATTTGCCTAATTTCATTATATTCTTCTGAGGTTGATCTCTGGAATGATTATATTGCCCTACAGACCCACAAACAGTATAGTAGACAATTGTTTCCCAAAGTATCAATGGACTTATCAGTTCTACAGATTTCCTTTTTATTCACTATCCCTAATTTTCTAATACTCACTTTGAGTGTATGGAGGAATACTTTTAAATTCTAGAGGTTAATCCCTGTTCAGATTTAGATGATGCAAACATCTTACACTTGTGTCTCTTATTCAGGATAGTTGTTCACTGAACAGAAATTCTTAATTATTAAAATTTAGTCAAATCAATAGTTTTGCTTATGATATATTACCTTGGGATTTGTTTAATACATCCATCTCTATCCCTAAGTAATAAATAAGTTCTCTGAATTTTCTTTGATTAAACAAGCAGTTTTCTCTTTTACATTTTGACCATTAAATTATTGGGGTATATTTTCTATGTAGCATAGCATAAATGTGTAGCTCTAGTTTTCTCTAAATGGTAAAGATTTTTTTCTCCAAATGATTCATTAGAAATTCATCCTTTTCCCACTGATATGTGGTATCACTTTTATCATGTTACCATTTCTCATGTGTACATGCATCTAGTACTAAACTTCCAATCCTGTGTCATTGTTTGCTAATTTCACTGTCAGAACTATATTGTTTTTCCCATATGCTTTTGTGGTAATCAGTTATGCATGGATCATTATACACTCAAATATTTATAGGGTAAGTTGTTTGAGGCCATCAGTGAAGTCCTGCTATTATTATTATAGGGATTACATTTAATGTATTGAACAATGTGAAGTAAATAAAATATTATAATATTAAATAATTTCATCAATGAAGAAAGTATAATGTTTCATTTACTCATCTATTTATAGCAATGAAGTTTCAAATTCTATCAATTCTGTCACCTTTGTATTGTCCTACACATACATTTTTTCAACATCTTAATTCTCTAGTTAACATTTTAGACTCTTCTACATCTGTCTTCTTGCTGCTTAGATTCCATATTTCACCATCATAAAACTCACTTATACACAACCACAATTACCTTGCCACAAACCACTATTTTCATAATGCAAGTCTGGAAAACCCCAATTCGTGTCCACAGTAGGGCTAACAAAGGTGGATAGTTAAGAAAATATAAAACCCTGTTGATCAGTCTTTGCGGTTTTTTGTTTTGTTTTGTTTTGTTTTTAACATCTTTATTGGAGTATAATTGCTTTACAATGGTTTGTTAGTTTCTGCTTTACAACAGTGAATCAGCTATACATATACATATGTTCCCATATCTCTTCCCTCTTGCGTCTCCCTCCCTCCCACCCTCCCTATCCCACCCATGCAGGTGGTCACAAACCACCCAGCTGATCTCCCTGTGTTATGCGGCTGCTTCCCACTAGCTATCTATTTTACGTTTGGTAGTATATATATGTCCATGCCACTCTCTCGCGTTGTCACAGCTTACCCTTCCCCCTCCCCATTTCCTCAAGTCCATGCTCTAGTAGGTCTGTGTCTTTATTCCCATCTTACCCCTAGGTTCTTCATGACCTTTTTTTCCCCCTTAGATTCCATATATATGTGTTAGCATACAGTATTTGTTTTTCTCCTTCTGACTTACTTCACTCTGTATGACAGACTCTAGGTCCATCCACCTTACTACAAATAACTCAACTTCGTTTCTTTTCATGGCTCAGTAATATTCCATTGTATATATGTGCCACATCTTCTTTATCCATTCAACTGTCGAAGGACACTTAGGTTGCTTACCATGTCCTGGCTATCGTAAATAGAGCTGCAATGAACATTGTGGTACAAGACTCTTTTTGAATTATTGTTTTCTCAGGGTATATGCCCAGTAGTGGGATTGCTGGGTTGTATGGTAGTTCTATTTGTAGTTTTTAAGGAATTTCCATACTGTTCTCCATAGCGGCTGTATCAATTTACATTCCTACCAACAGTGCAAGAGGGTTCCCTTTTCTCCACACCCTCTCCAGCATTTATTGTTTCTAGATTTTTTGATGATGGCCATCCTGACCGGTGAGAGATGATAACTCATTGTAGTTTTGATTTGCATTTCTCTAATGATTAATGATGTTGAGCATTCTTTCATGTGTTTGTTGGCAATCTGTATATCTTCTTTGGAGAAATCTCTATTTAGGTCTTCTGCCCATTTTTGGATTTTGTTGTTTGTTTTTTTGTTATTGAGCTGCATGAGCTGCTTGTAAATTTTGGAGATTAATCCTTTGTCAGTTGTTTCATTTGCAAATATTTTCTCCCATTCTGAGGGTTGTCTTTTGGTCTTGTTTATGGTTTGAATTTGGAAAGTCTAACATCAATTATGCCCTTGTTGATGCCTATCAGTTCTACTGCATTTCGACAAGTCCATTTCCTCTTTCATTTTCTTAATTCGTACTTCTCTCTCCTTTTCAAATGCCTCCTAGAATCTCATTCTCAACTGATGACTTTGATTCTTATTTCACTGACAAAATTTAAAAGTATGAAATAAAAAAACTTACACATGACCTCAGCCTTCCATTACCAGAGACATTTTTGTTAAATTACCCTCATTTCCCTGGACTCAGCAATGGAGCTTACCAGGGTATCATCTTCAATCCCCTTCCAGTGCTCATGCTATAGGTGATTTTAATTATGTGTTGGCTCTTTGCCAATTTAATGAGCTGCCAAGGTTTCTCCCTCTCCTGCAGATACACACATCCAGGTCCCTTATCAACAACACCTCCACTCAGACATCTAAACTATTTCTACAGCTTCATATGTCCAAACTGGAAGTCCCGATTTTTTCCTACAAAACCCAGCTCTATCTGTATTCTTCTTCTGAGTAAACTGCACTTTCATTCAGTCAGTTACTTAGGCTGTGGTAGAAGCTGCCAGACTAACAAAACTTATTCCCTCTTCTAGGTAACATGTTCCAATTTCTGTGGTAGATGAGAGAATGTTACTAATTTTAGCCTTTAGAATGTGTGCTGAAGTGAATTATGCCACTTTAAGTTCTAGCGTAAAGATAAATATCACTTAGAATCCTCTATGCTCCTTTGTGCTCTGATGGGTGGTATGCAGACAACCCCAGAGAGTGTGTAACAAGGGGAGCCCTGTGATGGAAGGAGCTGGGATCCCTACTTTACTGTTTGGATGCAATTCTCCTGTCCAGAAAAATACATAGCAGATTGATACGTGTGCAGGAAATGTACAAATGCTAAGTCCTTGACATTTCAAGAGTTTATTGATTTCAAAAATAGAATCATAATAGGCCCAAATATCTTGAACATCCAAACTCTTCATATTGCTTATTCATCCATTAACCATATTCATAATTTGACCTTCTTTTCAACTTCTTTGTTTTAAGCTACTACGCCAAATCCTTGTTATCTCCCAACAGGATTATTGCAATAACTGCAGAAATACTTCCCTTGGAAACATATTTGCATCCTTATTCACCATAAATTTGTTTTGAAATTATCCTGTTAAAACTTAAATCAGACAACATCACACTTCTGCTCAAAACTATACAGTAGATTCTCTTCTCAGAATAAGCCACATACGTTTATATAAACTGTCTCTCCCTCATTACCTCTTTGACCTGCAGTCCTACCTTTCTGCACCTCCCATTCTACTGTAATTCTCTGGATACTTTGTGGGTCCTTTAATGTGCTAGGTGCAGTTGCACTTTTGTACATTTGCTTTAGCTATTCCTTCTGCTTAAAAGGCTTTTAGCTCAAGATATATGCACAGCTTTCTCATCTATGCATTCAGGCACCTGTTCAAATTGTTGGATGAACATATAACACTGTATTTATCTATTTTATTGTTGTTATTTCTATTTCATGATATATGAACTCTTTTTAGTTTTAAGCTTTTATAAACAATGCATGTCATTGAGCATATTTGAAAACCTTCCAGTATAGTACTTACCTAAGTTATATATTCTGTGTCATAGTAAAACTTCTGGGCCATGACATATGAAATGGTCAAAATATGCCAGTTACTGACAATTTATCCTCCCACCAACAATGGATAAATGTTCCAGGAATTCAAACTCATTACCAAAATCAAAGTTGTCCATTAAAATTTTTTTAAATTTTTTTTTTTTTCTGATAACCTAATAGATGGGCTTTAATTTTCAGTGTCCTGATCCCTAACACATTTTGACAAATTTTCATACATTTATAGACCATTTGTGCAATCTGTTTTGTCAGATGTCTATTCCAACCTTTAGTCCATTTTCTCTGTGGTTTTCTTTTTTATTGACTGTATGAATTACTTTTTTGTTAGTTCTTTATGTGCCATATTGGTTAACATTATTTCCCTTCTAATTGTGACTGTTTTAAATATTTTTCTCTCTCTTTTAGTAATGCATGTTAGTGATCAGAAGTACTTAGGCAATCAAATTTTGTATTTTTCAGTTTTTGTGCTCTGATTAAAAAATTTCAGGTACTCCATGTTGATAAGATAGTTGTGTTGAAAAAACAAAAATAATAGTGTAATAAAAAACAAAAACCTTGTTTAAAACCACATAAGAGTAGTGACTCTTTTGCAAGTCTCATGAAAAGTTATTCATTTATGGAGATAACATTTACACTTTTATTTTTAAAATGTCTTTAGCAACTTTAAATGTCCCCTTTTTTTACCCTTAATGTTTAAGAATATTATCCCATTGTCTCTTGCCTTCCCGTTGCTTCTCTTAAGAAGTCAGTTATGTTTTATTGCTTATTTGGAGTAAAACGTCTTTTACTTTTGCTATTTTTATGATTTTTAAAAGATTGTTGATTTTCAGGAATTTTGCTATGATATATCTAAGCATATTATTCTTTATACCCTGCAGTAAGTTCACTCACCCTGAATCAGTTTCTTTCTCATATCAGTTCTCATCTATCACCTTTTTTGAATTCCTCTATCTGGTTCTCTCTCTTTCTCTTCTTTTTTTTTCACTTGCTTCTTCAGTTTGAGTATTTTACATTTTCTTTTTCTTTTAGTCTGTTAATTCTTTATTTTTCTGTGTTGACCTGCTCTTTTTTTTTCTTGTAAATATTGAATATAGTATTCATATCTTTTTAAAAATGTATCATGTTTCCATTTGCATTTTGGTACATATATATCTACTTTATTCATTTGAAATGCTTCTAAGTATTTTATAGCATAGGTAGAGTATAATCTATCTAACCATCTCCCTAGGGATGGGTACTAGGAGCACAACCTGTTTTTTGTTATCAAAAACAATATTGTGGGCTTCCCTGGTGGCGCAGTGGTTGAGAGTCCGCCTGCCGATGCAGGGGACATGGGTTCGTGGCCCGGTCCGGGAGGATACCACATGCTGCAGAGCTGCTGGGCCCATGAGCCATGGCCGCTGAGCCTGCGCATCTGGAGCCTGTGCTCTGCAACGGGAGATGCCACAACAGTGAGAGGCCCGCGTATCGCAAAAAAAACCACCACCACCAACAACAAAAAAACCCAATATTGTGAGATCCTTAGTAACTATTCCTTTTATTTCTGTGGGAAAAGTGAATAACTGGCCAAAGAAAATATGAGTTTATCACTGTAAAATAGCCTAGTAGATTCAATAAACAGCTCATGATTGTTTTCCAAAATTTCTTGAAGACATTCATTTTTACTTACTTTTCTGTAGTCAAAAATAAGCTACGTGAAATCTAAACCAAGGTATATATGGGGATAATTGTTTTAAGTTTCAGTCTGCCTAAATAAAATAAGGGGGAACATTTATATTTTCAGGTACTGTGCTCTTTTTTAATAGTTTATATTTGGTCTTTTTTTTTTTAATTCTAGAGTTTTAAAGTTAAGGTTACTAATAAGCCCATCCGTAGATGGAGTTTCCTAATGACAGATTTTTATTCATAATAATCTTTTTCCCAGGTCATTGTACTAATTACATACCCTTTTCTTTAATTCAAATCTTTAGCAGCCTAAATAATACCTCCTAAGGAGATTGATTGACTATGAACAACTTGAACAATAAGTTCTCAACACAAGCATTTAATTTGACTTTAGTAAAAATTTATAGTTTAAACTTATAAATGGCAGCTATTTCAAATGCTTCCTCCTGCATCACTGTGCACATCAAGACTATGACTAATTCTAATTTAACTGAATATTTGTAGGATGGTGATGTATTTTACACAGGAATAATTTCCACTTGATTATCAACTTGACAAGTAAATATTAGACCTAAAATTTTGACCTGCTCTTAATTCTATACCTTTAGCTAATTCCACACATTGATTTTTTTTCATTCTACAAGGGTTATGATTATTCTAAAAATGTCAAATTTCTGATAAAATTCTCCTCCCTTTTATCTATTTTAGCCATTACTTCACCTGTTTTTTACTATATTAATCAAAGTTTTATTTATTTTTCTGCTAACTCCAAATTCTTGACAACTTGTATATTTGGTTTTATCGTTAATTTTCTCTAAAATATCTGTCCTATTTTGGCTTATTTGAATGTCTAGTAATTTTTATAATATGCTAAACTATGTATAATGCTACTGTAGAAAATCCAAAATTTTATTTTTTTCACCAAAATTCTCTTACTTTTTCTGTTATGCAGACAGTACTAGAGTATTGTCATTTCAATCCAAATACGGACATCAATGGGTCAGTGCTGGACTGAAATTTGAAGATACTTGACATACTTCAACTTCATCCTTGTTCCTTGAGTATGGGTTCTTGGGCTTTCGATTGAGACTTTATCAGATTTCTGTGGCCTCATCCTACAGTATATTGATGGTTACCCTTGAACATTTTCCTGGTCTGTATCATCTTCAGTCTCCTACCCCAGCGCAGAGCAAATATCCTGGATATACCTGTAGGAGAAAACTAGCTCTATGCTTTGCTCCTTGAGCGCAGTGACAGACAATAAAGGCAGACTGTCTTAATTTATTTAGGCAGACTGTCTTTAAAAAGGCTGTAACTCTAGACCCTGCCCTCTTGATGAGCCCCAGAACTCAGATAATATTCTGTGGTGAGATTTAGGCATGTAGTTGATAATCTGCAAGTCTTGAAATTTTGATTTCTAAAAGCTTTATCGTTTTTTCTTTCCCTCAGCATAGTTTGTCTGCCTATGCTGACCTCAATCCTATGTCCAAACCCAGAATTGGAAGAGCATCAGCTTGTTATAGAAAATAAAAGCTGTGCTGGTGAACATCAGTTTAATTCAAACAAGTTCTAGACTCTCTTGAGTGAGATAAAAACTCTAAAATTAACTAAAATCCATTAACATGTAGTGAAACCTATAGTCATTTAACTAAATTAGATAAATGAAAATGATCATTAACTTAGTTTCAGTTCAGCCCTGGATTTGGTACTAAATGAGTTGATACTAATTTTTTTAGAAATATAAGTTTTCAAAACTTTCTTTGTTTGATATTTGTACATCAGTGACTGTGGGTCTGCAAGTCTTCCTACTCACCTTTGATTAATAAATAAAAATCAAAACATTTTAATTCCATTCACCCTTTGTCAATGCATGCACTGTCATTGTTGTATATTTTAATTTCAGTTTAATTTCTTAAACCTCAAAATCATTATTAGTGTCAATTTACAAAGTGATTGCTTATGTTTCTGTATACAACTTTTTTCTCTATTTCTTCTTCAGTCTGACCTTTTATCTGAAATAAATTTCTTTGTTTTATTTAATTTATTAATTCATTCATTTATATGCAATGAGATTTTGCTGGGTACAAACTCTTACTGTTTTTCTTTGTTAAAAAAAGGTCTATTTATCTAATATTAAAATATTTTCATTGAGGACAAAATTCTAGCTAGAAATTTATATATTTTTATATTTATATAAATTTATATATTTTAAAGTTTCTTTGTTTTCTGGATTTTATTTTTGATTTTGAGAAGTTAGTACAAATTATCTCTAAAGGTAAACTATTTTGTTTTCTCCCTTAAATCTTTTATATTCCTTTGAAGTGTCTTTAAACTTTTATATAGGTACTATTGACTACTCTACTTGGAGTTTATAGATATTCTTGTGTATTTGAATTGAAGTTTTTCATCTATCTTGAAACATTTTTTTTCTTCTAGTTTTGCCTCTGTCCTAATCTCTCACTCTTCTTTCTCTAAATCCAAGTAGACAAATGTTAGACTTTCTCACTGACATTCCTCATAAGTTCACATTCATATTCCTATTTCCTTGTCTCAAGCAATTTGGGTCATATCTTTATTTTTATATTTGAATTTTCTAATGAACTGCTTATTGATTCTCATATTAATTGCTTTTACATTTTAATATTTGTAAGTAATGTAATACTCTAATCTTTAATATTTGACGAGAGAAACAGGAGAAGGAAGACTTTAGTTTTACCAGAAATTGATAACCCTCTTGTGCACCCTTCATTCCAGTCAGGGTCAAAGTTCCTAGAGCTTGGTGAGGGTTTAAATTCTCCCTTGAACTAGGCATAGGGTAGGCAAATATCTTTACAATCTATACTTGCTCCCTGGATCTCAACCCTTCTCAGCCTGAGTCCTTTTAAAAACACCTTACCACCAGCCCAGTGCTATTCATATTAACTAGCCATAAGAAAGTCATAAGAAGTTTTTGAATTATTTTTAGGCCTTTGCCCGTATTTTGCTTTTGCCAGACATAGGTTGAAATGGAGAAACCAGCAGCCCATGTCACTGTACCATATTGTCAGAAATTTTTTAAATCATATTTATGGAGCAAATTATATGCTACTTACCATAGGAAATGAAAAACAGTAAGTCAGATATGGTACTATAAATATGTTTTAATTCTATCTCTTAAAGAATCAATAGATGTTTGTGATAACTACTAAACAGAGGAGAAAAAAATTATTTTAGAAACTTCTTTATCCTCTACCATTCTTTAAGTAAGTAATGCAAACCATTTATGAAAACGTTTAAGTCTTCAGAAACTTCAATTGCAGAAAGGGATAATTACAGTGTAAGTTTTAAGAATATATGATACCCATTTCACAACTTCTGTACTCTTTTTATAAATGATTAATAATTCTAAAATATATGTCATTAGGGATTATATTACTATATGATCCTTTATATTTACTTCATGTTAAGTTTCTATATACTTCTCACAACAATTACATTATCAAGTAGTGATTTAACTCTAGTGAATTATGCACGGCACAGCACTTGATTTGAAAGAGTTTTTATTTGAATTAATAAATATATAAAAAACTTGTTCTGTTATTCTCCAAAAGTAAGAAAATTCAGTGAAATAATAACACTACAAAATAATGATAGAAACCTTTCTGTATGTCTTTCATGTCTTAAAATAAATGTTTAAATACATTCTCTATTAATTTAGAGTTATTCTTCAGATTTAAATATGAACTCAATACTCTGACTTATTTAAGTTTTATAGCCATGTCCATATATCATTTCATGGTTTGCATATTTCCAAATTCAAGTATAATTTCTCTATGATTTTCACCTGAAATTGGAAGTATCCAAGCAGCAACACTCTCTATAGGGAATGATCCCTGAGAGAAATTTACAGATTTCATCTTGTTTTAAAAAGATAATATATATGAAGATTTCAGTTCCATATTATTTTCTTGATGAAGAAACTGTCCTTATTCAATGATTCAGAAAATATTTAGTTTCCTCTTAATTCATAGATTCCTGTTGAAATATAAATGAATTGGATTTAGTCTTAGAAGATTAATATCCATATTTTCATTTTTAATAAATGTGCTCTTTCCTTATTAATCTGTTCTTGTTTTTCAGCAGATACATGTGTGAATACTAAGTGGACACCTTTTGTCTTAATAGTATTTCTAGCCTCTAATGACAGGTCAAGCTAGAGTATCCCTAATAAAACAACCTAATAAAAGGGTTATTAAAGTATGTGACTAAGACACTAATAAGTATTTTTTTAAAGGGAAGTACTGTTGAATAAGGGGGAAAAATTGTAAGAAACATTATGTTAAAATGAAGTAGATTTCTTTTTGCAAGAGAGCTAAAATATTCTAATTTTTAAATGGATATGGAACATTTCCAATTGGAAGTTCTCTATTTAATATTTTTCTAAACTTATTTGCAACATTTCATAGGACTAGCTCTAGTACATACTTTGAGAAATGCTAATGTAATGGCAAAAAGGTTTAAGGAAAATGTGGCCTTCACCAATAATAAATAAGTAAAAAGGTAAAGATTAATATACTGATATATGTTAATGTAAAGAGGAATTATTTTGTTATGAAATATGGACAGCAAATTGGAGGCTCTGGTAACAAGTCATCATTGGCATCATGATTTATGGAAGGAATTGTGAGTCAGACTGACAGATAATTTGGGCCATCAGGAATATAATAATTATAATAAATATACTCAGTTAGATTTTTCTACACTTTTTAATGTACACGTGTACTTAAGAACCTCACAGGAATGCAGTTAAAAATAAAGAGTCCCACATTTTGCTTGGGAACGTCAGGGTAGAATTCAGGCATCTGTACTTTCAAGTTTGTAGGTGATTCAAAAGATGAACAAAGTTTGGGAACTAATGGTCAAGAAGAAGAGTGGGAAAACTGCCCATGGGTCACATCTGGCCCACAGCCTGTTTTAAGTTAGAATGGTTTTTCCATTGGTAAGGTGTTGTGTAAAAAATAAATAAATAAAAGAGGAGTGTATGTGACAGAAACTATATGCAGCCCGCAGAGCCTGAAACATTTATTCTTTGGCCCACTACCAAACAAGTTTCTTACCTATGGTCTAGATTATTTTTTAAATATCAGGTTTATCGAGATAGAATTTACGTAACATAAATTCATTCTTTTAAAGTATACAACATACTGTATATTCACAAAATTGTGCATCGTCATCACTGTCTAATTTTAGAACATTGTCGTTGCCCCCAAAAGAAATCTCATACCCATTAGCTGTCACTTCCCATTCCTCCCTACATCCATTCCCTGGCAATCACCCATCTACTTTCTGACTCTATAGACTGGCCTTTTCTGGGCACTTCACATAAATGCCATGATGCAATATGTATACTTTTGTGACAGGTTTTCTTCAATTAGCATAATGATTTTAAGGTCCTTCAATGTTGCTGAATGTATCCTTATTACTTTTGTTTTATTATTAAATAATATTACATTGTGTAGGTATGCTGTACCTTATCTGTGTATTGGTTGATGGTCATTTGGATTGTTTCAACTTTTTAGCTATTTTGAATAGTTTAGCTATAAATATTCATGTAGAACTTTTTGTGTGCATGTGTTTTTATATTTTTTCTTTTTTCAATTTTTTGTGATATATATAAAACTATATATATCCATATCCATATATATATATATATATATATATATATATATATATATAATCTGGTAACTTTATATTTACCACTTTGAGGAACTGCCAAACTATTTTCCAAAGCAGCTGAACTATTTTGGTGTCTAATACATTTCACTTGCAATGTATTTTCCACATTATCCTCAACAATTTTTTCTGTCTGTCTTATTTTTGCCATGCTACTGTATATGAAGTGGTATCTTGCGGTTTTAATTTGCATTTCCATGACGACTACTGATGTTGAGCATTTTTTTCATGTGTTATTGGCCTTTTGTGTATCTTAATTGTAGAGATGTCCATTCAAATCTTTAACCCACTTTTAAATTGAGTTTTATTCTTTTGTGTTTTTGAGTTGTTCTTTATATATATGCTTTATGTGTTCTGGAGACAAATCCTTTCTCAGATAAATGATTTGTAAATATTTTATCTCATTCTGTGAATTGTCTTTTAAACTTTCTTGATGGTGTCTTTTGTAGGATAAAAGCTTTAATTTTGAAGTCTAGTTTATATCTTTTTTAATTTTGTCTCATTTTTGGTATCATATCTAAGAAAATGTTATTTAAGCCTAAATCAGGAAGTTTCCTCCTGTATTTTGCTCTAAGATTTTTATAGGTTTAGGTTTTCATTTAGGTCTATGATACATTTTGAGTTAATTTTATGTATGGTATGAGGCAAAGGTCCCTCTTCATTCTTTTGCATGCAGATATCCAGTTTACCTGACACCACCGGGGGTCTGAATCCTTTTTAAGAAATGTGAAGTTACCATCTGATACTATTAGATTTCAAAACTCACAAAAGATTTTGTATATAAACACATCTTATTATTTAGCATAAATAGCAGTCTTTAATCTAGGTATGTTAGTATATTTCATAATAATTGGGTTAGAAATATCACCTAGTTAAACCACAATTGATAATGCACAAATGTTTCCTATAACAAACTCATTTGAAAGTTTCTGTGCTGTGACTAATCTAAAGAAAAACAAAAATGCCTAAGAAAGTATATATCAAAGTTATTGCATTTATATATGACAAAGTTACAGGCACAGTAGGAATGTCTAAAAATGTGGCAAGTATTGTGCATGTATTAAGGGTAAACTTCAGCTTCTCTTAGTAAAAATAATAGAATTCCAAAACAAGCAACAATCAAAATATACATATCCTATTTGGGCAAAGAAAAATAGTACCTGATGTAAAGAATTTTATTGTTGCCATGTTCTTAGTCTTTCTTTTCACTACTCACAAATAATTTGATATATTTCTACTGTTGATCACATTTCCTATTTGAAATGTCTTGCTACTGCTTGTGGTTCATTAGTGACCTTATATTCTATACAAACTTATTGTGTGTTAGCTTTTTCTAGATTAGCTTGATAGTTTGAGTTTATTATTAAATACAACCACATCACAGCACCAAGCTTAATGGTTTGAATTGCAGTTTATACAAAGAAAGTTAAGAGCTTTTATTTGCTGTTTAATACCATGCCTTGTATTATTTTCTCCACATGCTAGGGGCTTACGTAGTTTATTAAGAATTTATAAAAAGATTGTTGAAACCCCACTGTGTGAAATTATTGCTTATTGGAAGAAAACATTTGAAAGATTTCACTCAATATAAATGTTAGTTTGGTATAATTTCTCTTGTACTGAAAAGTCACTCTCTTTGTGGTAAAATAATTATTTCAATTTAGTGATTCTATTTTATATATCATGACAACAAGGTTTAAATAAATGTAACAATTTTCAGAATAACCTAGTGATTTGTTAATATACTACTTATAATGTGCAATGTATGTAGTATATCCAAGGTGGCAGCTAAAAAGGGGGAAATCTGAATCACAGATATAAAGAACAAACTAGTGGTTACCAGTGGGGAGAGGGTAGGGGAGATGGGCAATATAAGGGTAAGAGATTAAGAGGTACAACAGTTATGTATAAAGTAAGCCACAGGATATATTGTACAACACAGGGAATATAGACAATACTTTGTAATAACTATAAATAGAGTATAACCTTTAAAAATGTGACTCACTATATTGTACCCCTGTAGCTTATATAAAATTATACATCAACTATACCTCAATAAAAACTAATTTTTGAAAGGAGGGAAATCTTATTGTGAATGGAGGCTGTCAGAGTCTAAATTCTAAACTGCTGCATCAGAAGGTGATGGTGAAAAATCAAAAACCAGAGAAAGCTAATTTATTTGGTATTCTATGTAGCAAAAGCTATGTCATTTTCCAATCTCTAATGAAACACACACACACACACACACATACAAACACACACACACACACACACCTTAATCACAAGCACCAGTGTTACTGAAGCATAATGTCTCCATGATCATTGTGACTATATTTGGCTTCGGAATAAATTTAATGCCAGAATATATTATCACCTGAGATACACACCATATCAAAGCTGTAAGACAGGAACAGAGCCAGAGCCTGAGCTCAGAGACAATGACCTGGGAATTATCATTTAGATTCCTGTGCATCCCAAAGCAGCTACAAAAAACATGAAACGAGTGAGGGAAAAGAGCATCTCTGTCATTGATGTTTGGCCAAATATCATTTGGACAAAATGCAAATCAGCAATGCACAAAAAATTCTGAAATTCTAAATATGATTGAAAGAGAGGCAAATCAATGAAAGACGATTATAAAAAGAAACTAACAGAAAAATACCACTTCTTATGTTTTACCTTTTTTTTTTTTTTTGCGGTACCCGGGCCTCTCACCGTTGTGGCCTCTCCCATTACGGAGCACAGGCTCGGGACGTGCAAGCTCAGTGGCCATGGCTCATGGACCTAGCCACTCTGTGGCACATGGGATCTTCCCAGACCGGGGCACAAACCCGTGTCCCCTGCATCGGCAGGCGGACTCTCAACCACTGCGCCACCAGGGAAGCCCTATCTATTCTGCTTTTACATGATTGACTGGATGAGCCATTGATAATGCCAAAGAATTCCAGCTATCATTGAGATTGTGTTATTCCATATTTTATTTAGTTAAATAATTCCAATAAATGGTCTTCTATTGAAATCACCATCTGGATAGTGGCATTAAAATTTGAGAGAATTATTCTACACAGGTTTGAAAAAATGAGTCTAAACTTCTTAACTTAAATTTCAAGACATGAAAGGATAAAAATGGGCTTTATTTATGTAAGTCACAGGATGTTTGAAAATAAAATTAACAAGTTAATATTTGTATCTGGATACTTGACTATAAAAAAAAAAAAAAAGCATGGTGCTTCCAGTATTTTAAAATTAAAGAGTAGCAATTTCTGGAAGTAGAAACTCCTGACATGGAACTAATCAGAGTGTCTCCACATGGCCTGAGAACAAGTCTTATTGATAAAGTCTAATGCAGCTCAAGGTAGATAAACAATTGTGAGTTGTCAGCCCTCCAGAGACACATGTTCAAAGGTGATTCTTTTTTCCAGTGGTCAGTGTAATAGAAATGGGCACACGGCTCCTTGATTCAAACTAAGGGAAGTCAGCTGAGAGAATTTTGGGAAATGTTTCTTCACTAACTAGGTTTAAAAGGTATAAAAATCTTTTTTCTTTGCTATATGCAAATCTATGTTCACACAATGACTGGAAATGCAGAGCCACAGTTTAACAAGTAAAGAACATAAGAGGTTAAACTCACAAAAATAGGGCATCTTCTTCTACCACTCCTTAGATCTAACATAAACTTTGCTTTCCTAGCTAAAATATTTTATTAATTCATAGTGGTGGTTCTAAATGAAGGCTTTACAAGTAGCCAAGCTGGATAAAATTTGATAATCCCAGTATTTTTCATACAAACAGTGAAAAGAGTGTGATGAAGGACTTTTCTAAATCTTTTGCATTTTTATATGGAGAAGAGAAAAGTTATGTAAAGAGCAAAAACATAAGAATAATAAGTTGTTTTGAATATATAATAATTTTATAAGTGGAGGAGCAGATAGGAAGACTTATAGTAGAAAAATCTTTAATAGGAACATGTAAATATTTCTGAGAATATGTTATTTTATAATGAAATACTGACTGATTCAATTATGAATTCACATGAATCACTTCTGAAGAGTTTTAAAAATAATTTTTAACACCATGTCATATTCAATTCTTGAATTCTTTGTACAACATTTGGCTGTTGATCTTGCAGATTTACTAATAAGAAACATAATCAACACATTTTTAGTATGTATTGAATCAAAAGTTGCTAATCTATACTAGATATTCATAAGCATTTTTTGTCAATTTTATTACTACCATAAATATAAAGTGGTGATTACCTTGATTTATGGAGAAAAGAACATTATATAATAACTTTTTTAATATTTGAAAATCAAATAAAATTTAAATCCAGTTTGAATATTAAAGAATGTCCTGTAAAGCACAGCAGTATTAGTAATGACAGGATATTGATAGCATATTTAATGGATACCTAGCTTTGAATTTTTTTCTTCAATCACAAAATTTCTCTATAAAATAGTCAACAAAATTTTGAGAAGTCCTATAGCAACTGGAAATTTTTCCAATCAAGAAAAATATTCATGGCAATGATAAAAATGTATTACATTTGGAGAGATTGGTTCAAAATGGCAGAGTAGAAGGACGTACCCTCACTCCCTCTTGTGAAAGTACCAGAGTCACAACTAACTGCTGAATAGTCATCAACAGGAAGACACTGGAACTTACCAAAAAAGATACCCCACACTCAAAGACAAAGGAGAATCCACAATGAGACAGTAAGAGGGGCGCAATCACAATAAAATCAAATTCCATAACTGCTGGGTGGGTGACTCACAAACTGGAGAACACTTATACCACAGAAGTCCACCCACTGGAGTGAAGGTTCTGAGCCCCACGTCCAGCTTCCCAACTGGGGGTCCAGCACGGCAGGAGGAATTCCTAGAGAATCAGACTTTGAAGGCTAGTGGGATTTGATTGCAGGATTTCAATAGGACTGGGGGAAACAGAGACTCCACTCTTGGAGGGCACACACAAAGTAGTGTGTGCATTAGGACATAAGGAAAGGAAGAGTGACCCCATAGGCGACTGAACCAGACCTACCTTCTAGTGTTGGAAGGTCTCCTGTAGAGGCAGGGGGTGGCTGTGGCTCACCGTGGGGACAAGGACACTGGCAGCAGAAGTTCTGGGAAGCACTTCTTGGCATGAGCCCTCCCAGAGTCTGCCATTAGCCCCATCAAAGAGCCCAGGTAGGCTCCAGTGTTGGGTCACCTCAGGCCAAACAACCAAAAGGGAGGGAACCAAGCTCCACCCATCAGCAGACAAGCAGATTAAAGTTTTACTGAGCTCTGCCCACCAGAGCAACAGCCAGCTCTACCCATCACCAGTCCCTCCAATCAGGAAACTTGCCCAAGCCTCTTAGATAGCCTCATTCACTAGAGGGCAGACAGCAGAAGCAAGAACTACAATCCTGCAGCCTGTGGGGGAAAAAAACACATTCACAGAAAAATAGAAAAGATGAAAAGGCAGAGGGCTATGTACCAGATAAAGGAACAAGATAAAACCCCAGAAAACAAATAAATGAAGTAGAGATAGGCAACTTTCCAGAAAAAGAATTCAGAGTAATAAGAGTGAAGATGATCCAAGACCTCCGAAAAAAATGGAGGCAAAGATTGAGAAGATGCAAGCAGTGTTGAAAAAAGACCTAGAAGAATTAAAAAACAAACAAACAGAGATGAACAATACAATAACTGAAATGAAAAATACACTAGAAGGAATCATTAGCAGAAGATTGAGGCAGAAGAATGGATAAGTGACCTGAAAGACAGAAAGGTGGAATTCACTGATGTGTAACAGAATAAAGAAAAAAGAATGAAAAGAAATGAAGACAGACTAAGAGACCACTGGGACAACATTAAAGGCAACAACATTCTCATTATAGGGGTCCCAGAAGGAGAAGAGAGAAAGGACCCAAGAAAATATCTGAAGAGAGTATAGTCAAAACTTCCTTACCATGGGAAAAGAAATAGCCACCCAAGTCCAGGAAGTGCAGAGAGTCCCATACAGGATAAACCCAAGGAGAAACATGCTGAGACACATAGTAACCAAATTGACAAAAATTAAAGACAAAGAAAAATTATTGAAAGCAGCAAGGGAAAAATGACAAATAATATACAAGGGAACTCCCATAAGGTTAACAGCTGATTTCTCAGCAGAAAAACTACAAGCCAGAAGGGAGTGGCAGGACATATTTAAAGTGATGAAAGGGAAAAACCTACAACCAAGATTACTCTACCGAAAAAGGATCTCATTCAGATTCGATGGAGAAATCAAAAGCTTTACAGACAAGCAAAAGTTAAGAGAATTCAGCACCACCAAACCAGCTCTACAACAAATGCTAAAGGAACTTCTCTAAGTGGGAAACACAAGACAAGGAAATGACCTACAAAAAAAAAAAAACACAAAGCAATTAAGAAAATGTTAATAGGAACATACATATCGATAATTACCTTAAAAGTGAATGGATTAAATGCTTCAACCAAAAGACACAGACTTGCTGAATGGATACAAAAATAAGACCCATATATATGCTGTCTACAGGAGACCCACTTCAGACCTAGGGACACATACAGACTGAAAGTGAGGGGATGGAAAAAGACATTCCCAGGAAATGGAAATCAAAAAAAGCTGGAGTAGCAATACTCATATCAGATAAACTAGACTTTAAAATGAAGAATGTTACAAGAGACAAGGAAGGACATTACATAATTATCAAAGGATCAATCCAAGAAGAAGACATAACAATTATAAATATATATGCACCCAACATAGGAGCATCTCAATACATAAGACAACTGCTAACAGCTCTAAAAGAAGAAATCGACAGAAACACAATAATGGTGGGGGCTTTAACACCTCACTTACACCAATGGACAGATCATCCATAAATGAAAATTAATAAGGAAACTCAAGCTTTAAATGACACAATAGGCAGATAGATTTAATTGATATTTATAGGATATTCCATCTAAAACAGATTACACTATCTTCTCAATTGTGCATGGAACATTCTCCAGGATAGATCACATCTTGGGTCACAAATAAAGCCTCAGTAAATTTAAGAAAATTAAAATCATACCAAGAATCTTTTCTGACCCCAACACTATGAGATTAGAAATCAATTACAGGGAAAAAAAAAAACTTAAAAAAAAAATGGAGGCTAAACAATACATTACTAAATTACCAATAGTTCACTGATGAAATCAAAGAGGAAATCAAAAAATACCTAGAGACAAATGACAATGAAAACACTATAATCCAAAACCTATGGGATACAGCTAAAGCAGTCCTAACAGGGAAGTTTATAGCAATATAATCCTACCTCAAGAAACAACAAATATCTCAAAAAAAACAATCTAACCTTACACCTAAAGTAACTAGAGAAAGAAGAGCAAACACAACTCAAAGTTAGTAGAAGGAAAGAAATCATAAATATCAGAGCAGAAATAAATGAAATAGAAAGAAAGAAAACAATAGCAAAGATTAATAAAACTAAAAGCTGGTTCTTTGAGAAGATAAACAAAATTGATAAACCATTAGCCAGACTCATCAAGAAAAAGAGGGAGAGGACTCAAATCAATAAAATTAAAAGTGAAAAAGAAGTTAAAACAGAGGCCGCAGAAATACAAAGCATCCTAAGAGACTACTACAAGCAACTCTATGCCAATAAAATGGACAACCTGGAAGAAATGGACAAATTCTTACAAAGGTATAACCTTCCAAGACTGAACGAGGAAGAAATAGAAAATATTAACAGACCAATCACAAGTAATGAAACTGATACTTTGATTAAAAATCTTCCAACAAACAAAAGTCCAGGACCAGATGACTTCACAGGTGAATTCCATCAAACACTTAGAGAAGAGCTAAAACCCATTTTTCTCAAACTCTTCCAAATATTTGCAGAGGAAGGAAGACTCCCAAACTCATTCTATGAGGCCACCATCACTCTGATACCAAAATCAGACAAAGATGCTACAAAAAAAGAAAATTACAGACCAATACTACTGATGAATATAGATGCAAAAATCCTCAACAACGTATTAGCAAACAGAATCCAACAACATATTGAAAGGGTCATACACCATGATCAAGTGGGATTCATCCCAGGGATCCAGGGATTCTTCAATATAGGTAAATTGTTCAATGTGATACACCATATTAACAAACTGAAGAAGAAAAACCATATGTCTTCTCAATAGATGCAGAAAAACCTTTTCACAAAATTCAACACCGATTTATGATAAAACCTCTCCAGAAAGTGAGCATAGAGGGAACATATCTCAACATAATAAAGGCCATACATGACAAACCCAGAGCAAACATTATTCTCAACAGTGAAACACTGAAAGCATTTCCTCTAAGATCAGGCACAAGACAAGGATGTCCACTCTCACCACTATTATTCAACATAGTTTTGGAAGTCCTAGCCACAGCAATCAAAGAAGAAAAAGAAATAAAAGGAATACAAATTGGAAAAGAAGAAGTAAAACTGTCACTGTTTGCAGATGACATGATACTATACATAGAGAATCCTAAAGATGCTACCAGAAAACTACTAGAGCTAATCAATGAATTTAGTAAAGTTGCAGGATACAAAATTAATGTACAGAAATCTCTTGCATTCCTATACACTAACGATGAAAAATCTGAAAGAGAAATTAAGAAAACACTCCCAGTTACCATTGCAACAAAAAGAATAAAATATCTAGGAATAAACCTACCTAGGGAGACAAAAGACCTATATGCAGAAAACTATAAGACACTGATGAAAGAAATTAAAGATGATACCAACAGATGGAGAGATATACCATGTTCTTGGATTGGAAGAATCAATAATGTGAAAATGACTACACTACCCAAAGCAATCTACAGATTCAGTGCAATCTCTATCAAATTACCAGTGGCATTTTTTACAGAACTAGAACAGAAAACCTTAAAATTTGTATGGAGACACAAAAGTCCCCGAATAGCCAAAGCAGTCTTGAGGGAAAAAAAACAGAGCTGGAGGAATCAGATTCCCTGACTTCAGACTATACTACAAATGTACAATAATCAAGACAAGATGGTACTGGCACAAAAATAGAAATATAGATCAATGGAACAGGATAGAAAGCCCAGAGATAAACCCACACAGCTATGGTCAACTAATCTATGACAAAGGAGGCAAGGATATACAATGAAGAAAAGACAGTCTCTTCAATAAGTGGTGCTGAGAAAACAGGACAGCTACATGTAAAAGAATGAAATTAGAACACTCCTTCACACCATACACAAAAATAAACTCAAAATGTATTAGAGACCTAATGCAAGACCAGACACTATAAAACTCTTAGAGGAAAACATAGGAAGAACACTCTTTGACATAAATCACAGCAAGATCTTTTTTGATCCACTTCCTAGAGAAATGGAAATAAAAACAACAACAAAAGTAAACAAATTAGGGACCTAATGAAACTTAAAAGCTTTTGCACAGCAAAGGAAACTACAAACATGACGAAAAGACAACCCTCAGAATGGGAGAAAATATTTGCAAATGAATCAATGGACAAATGATTAATCTTTAAAAAATATATACATCTCATGCAGCTCAGTATTAAAAAAAACAAACAACCTAATCCAAAAATGGGCAGAAGACCTAAATAGACATTTCTCCAAAGAAGACATACAGATGGCCAAGAAGCACATGAAAAGCTGCTCAACATCTCTAATTATTAGAGAAATGAAAATCAAAACTACAATGAGGTATCACCTCACATCTGTTAGAATGGGCAACATCAGAAAATCTACAAACAAAAACTGCTGGGGAAGTTGTGGAGAAAATGGAACCCTCTTGCACTGTTGGTGGGACTGTAAATTGGTACAGCCATTACGGAGAACAGTATGGAGGTTCCTTAAAAAACTAAAAATAGAATTACCATATGATCCAGCAGTCCCACTACTGGGCATATACCCAGAGAAAACAAAAATTCAAAAAGACATATGCACCCAATATTCATTGCAGCATTAGTTACAATAGCCAGGTCATAGAGGCAACCTAAATGCCCATCAACAGACAAATGGATAAAGAAGATGTAGTACATATATACAATAGAATATTACTCTGCTATAAAAAGTGATGAAATTGAGTCATTTGTAGAGACATGGATGAATGTACAGACTGTCATACAGAGTGAAGTAAGTCAGAAAGAGAAAAACAAATATCGTATATTAACACATATATGTGGAACCTAGGAAAATGGTACAGATGAACCAGTTTGCAGGGCAGAAATGGAGACACAGATGTAGAGAATAAATGTACGAACACCAAGGGGGTGGTGTGATGAATTGGTAGTTTGGGATTGACATGTATACACTAATATGTATAAAATGGATAACTAATGAGAACTTGCTATATAAAAAAGTAAATTAAATTTTAAAAAAAATATTTTACATTTGTTTGGATAATAAGTAAATATTTGGACTGTTAAAATTATTATGAGTATATTAATGACTATTTTTAAATATGTGAAAAATAATCTAGAAACATTTAAAAATGCATAAATATAAAAGGGAAAATATTTGGCACAGTTGATTATTTTCTTCCCTCAAAATATTTCCTTCAATTGCCTACCAAGACACTAAATGTTCCTCAGTTTACTGGGCCTTCATTACCTGGACATTCCTTCTCTGTCTCTTTTGATGGTTCTCCCTCACATCCCTTACCTTGTAACACCGAATGAAGTGCTCCAAGGAAAAGTCTGCTAACTTCTCCCATTTCTATCTAGTCTCACTCTATTAATGATTTTACCATATCTAGAGGTTTGACTACTCTTCACACATGAAAATTTCCAAATTTATCTCTATTGCTTAGACATCTCTCTTGTATTCTACTCATATATCTCACTACCTACTTAACTTCTCCATTTCAATACTACATACTAGCCAATTCAGCACGTCCAATCACTTTCTCACAATTACTTTTCTTCCTATAGTTTACTCAGCTCAGTTAATCAAATTTCAATTTTTCCAGTTTGTTAAGCCAAAAATATTAGAGTCACCATTGACTTCTTTCTCTCCCATCTAAAATGCAATGGCTCCAGTAATCCTGTTCATACTATCTGTTATGGACAGAGTTATCCTCCCAAATTAATATGGTGATGTCCTAACCCACAATGTGACTATATTTGGCAATAGGGCCTTAAGTGGGGTACTTAAGGTTAAGGAAGGTCATAAGCACAGGGTCCTAATCTGATAGGGCTGGTGTCTGTATAAGAAGAGGGAGAGACACGAGAAATATGAGTGTAAGAGTGGAGGTATCTTTCTCTTTTTCTCTGTGAAGATACAGAGAAGAGGCAATGTGAGAACACAGTGAGAAGGCAGCCGTCTACAAGCTGTGAAGAGAGCCTCACTAGAAACCAGCCCTGATCCCTTGATCTTGGACTTTTATCCTTCAGAACTGTGAGAAACCAAATGTCTATTGTCAAAGCCACCCAGTCTGTGATATTTTGTTATGGCAGTTCAAGCAGACTAATGTTCTATCTTTTAAAGAATCTCACCACCCATTATATGTCTTTGTCTGCCTCTAGCTTGCCCCAAGCCATCATTATCTTGCCTATGTAATTACCTCACAGATGGTCTCTCCTTTCTGTCTTTCTCCCCTTCTCCCCTTCAGTCTCACCATAGCATCCTCAGCAAGCCTCTAAATTAGCAGTCATTCTTTTTTATAATTTTTTTTGTAATAATATATTGTCAGAAATTGGAGGTAAGTATTTATTTATTTTTGGCTGTGTTGGGTCTTCGTTTCTGTGCAAGGGCTTTCTCTGGTTGTGGCAAGTGGGGGCCACTCTTCATCACGGTGCGCAGGCCTCTAACTATCGCGGCCTCTCTTGTTGCGGAGCACAGGCTCCAGACGCGCAGGCTCAGTAGTTGTGGCTCACAGGCCTAGTTGCTCCGCGGCACGTGGGATCTTCCCAGATCAGGGCTCAAACTCGTGTCTCCTGCATTGGCAGGCAGATTCTCAACCACTGCACCACCAGGGAAGCCCCTTTTTTTTAACTTTTGATTTTATATTGGATTATAGCTGATTAACAATGCTGTGTTAGTTTCAGGTGTACAGCAAAGTGATTCAGTTATAAATATACATGTATCTCTTCTTTTTCAAATTCTTTTCCCACTTAGGTTGTTACTGTGCTATACATTAGGGAGTTTGGGATTGTTAGTACACACTTCTATATTTAAAACTGGAAGTCATTCTTGCTCATAATCCTTTGTTGTCTTCAAAGCAGAGCATGAGACAAAGTGCTTAAACTGATTTGGCCTCCTCTTACTTCTTGTAACTCATATACTGCTACTCTTTCCATCCCTTATGCAGTTGTAGTCACACTGATCCCATAATAGAACCTTGACTACGCCAACTGTCTTCCTACATCATGGCTTTGCACCAGCTGCTCCTTTTCTGGAAATCGTCTTAAAGATATCC
Source organism: Orcinus orca (assembly GCF_937001465.1). Classification (NCBI taxonomy): domain Eukaryota; kingdom Metazoa; phylum Chordata; class Mammalia; order Artiodactyla; family Delphinidae; genus Orcinus; species Orcinus orca. Next base: position 124,698,603 of record NC_064563.1, read on the forward strand.
ATATGGGCTTGCCCTCAACCCGTTTCCCTCATTCTTTGCTCCAGTTAGACTTTTTACCTGAGTTCTTCCCTGACACTCTATTTCACTTTGACCTCTTCCTACACTCACTGTTATTCCTCTAAGTTTTTCCTACGCTTTCTTTTTCTTCATAGCATTTACCCCCATCTAAGTTACTGTAAATATTACTTATTTGCTTCTCTTTCATAAGTTGTATATTTTCCCCTCTCTCATCAGAATGTAGTCTATCAGGTATATTAGTTTCTCCATTGCTGACAACAACTTGCCACAAAACTATCGACTTAGAATAAAACAAACATTGTCTCAGTTTCTGTAGGTCAGAAGTCCAGATACTGCATAGTGCAAGTGAATTCTCTGCTTAGAGTCTTACCAGGCTGACATCAAGGTGTCAACAGGACTGCATTCCTTCTTGGAAGCTCTGGGGATGAATCTGCTTCTAAACACATTCAGGATGTTGGCAGATTTAAGTTTCATGTAGTTGTCAGGCTGCAGTTCTTTTCCTTTGTTGATTGTTAGATAAGGGTGATTCTCCACTTCTAGAAGCCACCCTCATATTCTGGCCACTTTCATCTTCAAAGCCCGCATGGCTGGGTGAGTTTTTATCATGCTTCTAATCTTTCTGACCTCTCCTTCAGCCTCCTTCCTCTCTGTTACCTCCAGCCAGAGAAAATTCTCTGCTTTTAAGGACTTGTGTGTTTAGATTGCGCCCATTCCAATTATCCAGGATCATCTCCATGTATTAAGATCCATAACCTTAACTACATCTGCAAAGTTCTTTTGGCCATGTAGTGTAACATTTCAGAAATTCCAGGGATTAGGCTCTGGACATGTTGGGGGAACATTCTGCTTACCACATGATTTATAGATTTGTGAATGTGTGCATGTATTTTTTCCACAATGCCTGGTTGAGATTCAAAGCAAATTAATATGTTTTTAATAAATTGTAATAGTAAACTCAAAAAATCTCCAGGTTAACATTGAAATATCAATTTAATATATTCTAGTAGTGCTTAAAATAACATTTCAAATTAAACTGCTACATTTTTTCTAACTTGCTGCTCAAATATTTTAGATTCATTTTAGTACTATCATTTGTCTTACAAGCTCCAAGAATTCTAATGAAATTTGGTGCTTGGCATTGTTACCAAGGAATTTATCATTTACTAAAAGGCATAAAGAAAGGTCAGAAAAAACTATAAAACAATAAATGATATGATACGTCATGAAGGGATTTATGACTTTTGAATATTATGAGACTATGTGGTCATAATGGTGGGAAGAATAAGGAAAAGTTTCATCAAGAAATGTGACTTGAAGAATTAAAATAATTTCAAAGGATGGGGTGCTAGGGGAAGAAGACACCTCTAATTAGAGTAAAATATGATAAAGATGTAGAAGTAAGAAAGTGTAGGGCTTGTTTGAACCAGAACAAGCAGGATTTGTGAATTTTTCTGAAAATAAATGATATGAATGAGACAGCAAGAGGTAAGTCTGGAAACAATTACATTAACAGTATCTATTTATTAGTATCTATGAAGACCATGCACCCTTCATTGGGTACATAACACAATAGAGAAGAAAAACAAAGTTCCAATGTGTGGACACAAATATAAACAAATACAAAAATATATAACCTATCAGTTATATAGAAAAGAAATCCTGGTAGGAAAGCTTGGGAGTGTCAGAAGGTCATGCTGGTTTGCCTAAGGTGGTCAGGGAAGGCTTGTCAGAGAAAGAAACATTTAAGGACATATCTGAAGCAACATGATGGACTGAGCCATACTGGTCTTGGAAGGAATAGGCTTCCAGGGGAAGAAATTGAATGTGCAAGGATCTGAGATTAGATGAGCCAGGAACAAGTTTAATTAAAAAAAAACTCTCTTGATTAAGTGAATTGAAAAATAAATTAACCAATCACTACCCCAGTTTTATGCCACAAATGATTTGAAGAGTTTATATAGAAAAAAATGCAAAAGAATGAATGAAGATCAGAACAACCACAAAGCACAGATTAGAAGTTATACATCTGAAGAGATAGAGATAGGGATTAAGATACCCATGGCTGAGTTCCATATTTAAACTTTAGTTCACCAGCAGTCTAAATAAAAATGGTTAAGAAAAGCAGTAACCTCATTGTCATTGCTTATAGAGTTAAACAGTATGTTCCTCTGGGGATCCCAAGTTTTCCTAGAATTATTTCTGATTTATTTTTCTTTTGTGGGCTTTATATCAGACAATGAAAGGCATAATGTGAAATGACATCAACCACATTTCCTCAACAAATGTAATTGTGGGTTTTAAAATTTAATCTTCATAGGTCCTTTGAAGAAAGATGAAAGTAAGAAAAAATAAAGTGAAGCTCAGAAAAACTGGGGAACAAAAGTCAAGAAAAGTAAGAAAATAATCTACCATTATTGTGGTAGAAAATCCAAAATTAAATTACAAATATATAAGTTTACAACTTTCAAATGGTCCAGCTCATTCTTCCCTAATGGAATGGATGGACTATTATGGAATAATATGTCCTCTGCTATTAGCAGGTTGGGCATGCAAATTTTGGTCTATTTTTTTTTTCTGGGGTTTAGAAGGATATCAGGTATCCTACAAATCCTTAGCAACCATTATATTTCTTATTATGCAGGACAGATAGCCAACACTATTCAGCCATTTCTACTTCCATACTGATAAATTCATGTTTAGCCAATATTGTCAGGCATCCGTGTTCTAAGACATTTAAAATCTATTCCCACAAATATTTCTTATATCTACAGATATAAACTAGCAAGATTAACACTCCTTGTGTCCATTTCTATGCTTATCATTTTTATTTCTTTGTAATTCTTTCCTCTGGACTCACTTTTCTTCTTGCTGATACATATCCTTCAGTAGTTTTTTCATTGAGTGCTGTGGATGGTACATTTCTCACTGTTTTTATCTTGGGGTTCATTTTAATAATATGTATTTTATCAATTCCAGGTTTTGATGTTTTCATATTATTAATGTTCATTACACTCCTACAACATGTCTAGATTTAAATTTTTAAAAATTATCTTAATTTGAGAATGCATGTTTTCTCTAGGATACCATTTCCAGACAAATTTCAGTTCTTATTAACTAGCAAATCAAATTAGAATAATTTCTGAACCGTAAATCCAGCAGGCCAGTAGCTTAAGCTCCTAATTTTTGTTTCTTGTTTTACAAGAAGTTAGATTTTGATTTTCCAGGCATATATGTTTCCTTTTTTGTCTATCATTGTAATATATTCGGAGATAGTGGTGAAGTTAAAAACATGAAATCAGGGCTTCCCTGGTGGTGCAGTGGTTGAGAGTCCACCTGCCGATGCAGGGGACACAGGTTCATGCCCCAGTCCGGGAGGATCCCACATGCCACGGAGCGGCTGGGCCTGCACGTCCGGAGCCTGTGCTCCACAATGGGAGAGGCCGCAACAGTGAGAGGCCCGCGTACCGCAAAAAAACAAAAAAAAAAACCACATGAAATCACAAAATTCATTCTGAACTGTAAATGCATTGGTAATATGCTAAGTTTTTTGTGAACTCTCCAGCATGATGTTGATAAAAAGAGCTCAATATTCCCATTTTGAAGTGTTTTATTATTTTATTCAATATCAAAAATTATATTTTTATGAATGAAAGATAAACATAATATCATGTAAATATTTCAAATTCAAATATATTGGTAAAATGTTTTGTTTGGGGGAGGGATTTGTCACCATGAAATTCTGCTCAGTATTAATGCCATGACCTTCCCTTCTACATTGTCTTTGCTCTTTTGTGTGTCAAGTACCTAAGCATTTAATTTGGTAAGTGTGAAGATTTGAGTGACTGAGTTATTAAAAATGTACGTCTACCCACAGCAGTTAAATGGGTTTCAGTCCATCTAGGGCATTTACAGACATCATTCTGGTAGAAAATTTAAAATCAAATTACTGGAAACTATCTATGGAAGGCACATACCCCACAGCTAATAAAGGTTTAATGATAGAGCATTACTTATATTTCAGGGCTCTGTCCATACAAGGAGTTTATAGTGTTTCTAAATGTGGTCTTCCTGTCTCTGGTTCCAACCTCCATGGTCATCTCCCATCCCATCCTCCCTACCTATACCCAAGGAACTCTTCATATATCTCCCTGGAACCAGGAAAGTCTAGTTCATTTCATATTTATTTAAGTTGTATTGTGACATAAACTCAATGCTTGTTTCCTTAAGTTTGTCCTTTTTTATTAACAGGAGTATCCCTTACAAGTCAAAATTCTAAATGGTGATTTTTGAAAAACAACTTTCTCTTAGTTCCAACTTGAATGATTCTGCTCCTTTGGATATGTGAACATCGTTCACTGATTTGATCTAACTCAGGAGTCCCTACCATTCCCACCATGCCAAACTCCCTTCTTTTTGGCCTCAGCCTATAGTGAATCAGAAAGAAGTTGCTTACAAAGCTATGTGACCTGGAAAAGAAGAAAGTTAATATTTCAAGTTATTATGTCTCTTAACAATCATCTTACATGGTTTCTATACACTTCTCATTTCAGCAAGGATAAAACTTGCATCAGTGCCTTATATACTGAAATTCTAAAAATAGCACAAGTATGCATTTTACAAGCAGTGGGGCAAATTTCAAAAATCGAAGAAAGAATTTTCTGACTCATCACTCTGTTTAGTAGAACTACACATAAAACATAGATATAGAACATCTTTTTTTTTTAATTTAGATCAAATACATCAGCATTTTTGCAGATTCAGCAAAAATGTTAGCATTTACCAGATTCGGCTTATGAGTTGCTTACAGCTACTTTACATTTTGGAGGATTTCCAATATCACTACTTACCTAAATGACATTTGAGGTGGTGGCACTTAATGAGGTACATGCAATATAGTACTTAACTCATGACATCTACCAGGAAGAAAATGCTTTATTACCTGATCCTGTTCTATGGATATAAATTGATTTTCCCCACAGTTAGTAAAATTGGCTCTTCAACTATACTTAAAGATAGAGTTAACTGGATCCATCTAGCAAGTTAGAGTATATTTCCTTGCATAAATGATGGTATAAATGGGAAAGGGTACTTAAGTCTAGTGATCTTTGTCCCTAGGCAACATGTTTATTGATTGCCCTACATTTAGGTCAGGAAGAAAGGTCTTACCTTGTAGAGACCCTAGAGTTTAATCACTTTGCTATAAAGCATTAGGTAATTCTTTTTTGATAAATGAATACCATAAATGTCAAGGCTTTCGCAATAATAGACTAGGACTTTGAAAAAAATTGTTTTCATCCAAATTCCTTGTTTCTGAATCACACTGTCTTTGATCCCTAAATGCAAATAGTTTTCAGTTATTGTTACAGTTACTGTTATTCTTGAGCACACACTGGACGCCTCAGGCCATGTCATTCAGAATGGAGGGGATAAAAGGAGCATGAGTTTGTTCCCTTTTATCAAAATTATTTCAACAAAGAAAGAGAGATAGAGGCAAAGGGAGAAGGAGAGAGAGAAACAGAGAAAGACAGAGTTAGAGTGAGAGAGAGAGAAAGACAGAGAGGGAGAGAAAAGGCAGAGAAGAGAGAAAGAAATATTGATTGCACATAATTAAAATTTTGTAATCCAGGCTTAAGAACAATGAATCATCAGAAAAACGAAATTTTCATGTAGGTATAGGAATGAGAAAAAGCTACTAGAGGAAATTTAACTTGAGCTCAGTGTTTAACTGTATATAGGATATACTTAATTAGAGAGGACAGAGAAAATGTTTCTTAGTAGAGAGTATAAGTAAACTTCATGAGATAGAAATGGGGAATAGAAATAAAGATTGCCTTCCTGATATGAAAACCAGTATGAGATGTGGTACTGCTGGGTTGTACCTTTTGTCAACTGTTAAACTTCTTTTAACTTCATATTTGAAGACTTACGTATAAAATGTAACTCCTATATTTTGTACACAGAATAGAGATGCAAGTCTAGAAATTATGTTATATGAGGAATGCATAGAAAATGAGGTGATGCTTGTGAAAAGTATTTTTAAGATTATACTTGCTAGTTGCTTTTTTTATACACTAATCTTTAATTATATTATTGATGGTTTTCCTGGAAAGAGAAGATTGAGAAGAAATATAAATCCTGCCAGTTAATATGTGACTAGCTGTCATTTAATAGAAAGATTGTGTTATTATGCATGATGCCAAAGGGCAAAGCCAAAACAACTGGGTAAGAATTATAAGTAATTTGGGATATAGTAAAATAATGAATAGTTTCCATGGAGTCAAACATTAGAAATAGCCTAATAATAAAATATCTCATTATTAAATGTACTTAAACAAAGGGTGAATTATCTTTAGACAATGAGTGCTACAGAAGTAAACCCTACATTATTTTAGATAGCTCCTAAGGTTCTTCCTCCAAAGAATCTAATATTTTATAAGTAGATTCACTGTGATAAGTTAAGTCAAATTGTAGAAGTCTTGGGAATAAATATTAAGGATTTCATTCTTGATGTTATTGCCACAAGGGAAAGAATCTAAATTTTGTTAAAAAGATAACCACAACAGAGTGGCAGTGATTAAGGGAATGTTAATCCAGCAGTAACATGAAAAATTAGAAACAAACTTTTGGGAATTATTTTAAGTTCTTCTGAAAAATGCACTGAGTATATAACTATGATCGTGGGATGTCATGACTTAGAGCTAAGGAAAAAGCATAGATAGAGCATAAAAAGTATCTTGATATTTGGTACTAATAACATGGGTTTGTTAAAAAATCCTTTAGTTATTTTTAGGTCCAAAAAGAAGTCATAAAACAAACTATATATAATTTTTTTCTGATGTAAAAAGACATAATTTTATGTTTGTATTGTAAATAATCTTTCTTCTGGATAATTTTTGTTGTTATTTAAAAAAAAACATGGAGAAGGGTAGAGACAAAACGAAGATACATGGCATAGTATGTGAGCTGCACACATGTGTACACAAACATGCTTGGGAACACTTAAGAGATATTTTCATAGGGGACATTCATCTGCGTGTAGCAGAAAGTGCACATTAAAGTCGTTTAAATGATGACAACATTCACTGTCACATAGAACAAGAAGTTCTAAGATATTTATATTATTCAGTGTATTAATTAGGCATCTTGTCAACATCAGAAATGCTTTTCATCTTTCTTGAGTCTCATACTCAGTGTATTGCTTTGATCTTTCAGGCTATTTTCCCTTGTTGTTACAAGATGCCACATCAAGACCTGACAATTTTAGGGGTGAGATAAAAGATCATATGTTCCTTGTGTGTTTTTAAGAGCTAGGAGACCTTCTGTAGAACACACACCACCCTCTAGCACACCTCCATCACACCTCATTGGACAGAAATTGGTAACATAACCATCCCAGAAACCTGTTACCTTCTAAGGAATAGAACTACTAAGATGAATTAAAGAATAAGAATTTAATACAAGAATTATGAAACAACCACACTTAAATTTACTACTACTATAATCAAAGCAATTTGCCTTGGCAAATGAAAACTAAAAATAAACACACTGTAATGTGCTTATGATTCTGCCCTCTTTTTAAATGTTACCTGGAGAGAAAGTCTATAATTCACTAGATATCTGCCTACATGAAAAAGTGTACACAATGTACATGCAGGCAAATTCACACATACTCACACATACACGCTGACTCATGAGCATTTAATTATCTAAAAACTGGCCAACTATCAGGCTTATCTATTTATATTTAGCATCTGAGCTATGAATAAAGAGAAATTATAATTGACTGAAGTTCTTGAAGTTAAAATATATTAGATAAACCACAGCATGTGCTTACCCCTGCAATTTATATTTTCTTAATTACAGAATTTGAAAAAGTAGGGAAAAAATTCCTTGCTCATTAAAAAGTCTGATGCACTGAGTTATTAAGAAAATTACAATTTACCATGCTCTTATTTTACATGTGTTCCAGTGTGGTCCAAGTCATGGATTTTAGCACTGCATATCTATCATTATTGTTTTAATTTAGGTGAGTAATAAACATTAAAATATGTAGTTATGTCACTTTCAATGACAAATAACACAGCAATTTTGTTTAAATAGAATTCCTAATATGATTACCACAATTTGTACTATTATTGCTTCCCTGTGATATATAAAATTCTTTCTATTATAATCTTAGTATTTAATAATCTCACATTTCTATTTTATACCAATCTATGAAAAGCTGAGTTAAAGTTTGGCTATTGTTTGTATGCAATTTTTTAAAGTTCTTGACTATGTGAATTCATCACAGATCCCAAAATGTTTATAACATTTATATTTTTTGTGTATTTCTATGAATATTTATATTCACAATGATGACCAAGTTGTGAATATTTAAATATTTCTATGGAAAAATTTCAAATATGTTATAAGTAATTATAGGGAGTTAAATTTTGATTTCTAGTTAAGTAATTTGAGTATAAAAATATTTTTCAATCAATCAAATTATTTTTTAAAATATGGAGCTATCAGATAATCTGGGACAAGTCTGGATTAGTGGAGCTTGAAGCTTATATACTTTGGGGAGGCCTTCTTTAAGGGAAAAGGATACAAAATTATAAAATTAAATAAATATAAAAATAAAATTTTGGTATGAAAGTGAAATATTTATTTAGAATCATAAATGAAAACCACAAAAAATTGCTACAATCTACCAGAAATGCTTGCATAGAAATACTTTATGACTGCAATCAACCTTCCTTCCCCACCTAGAATATTCCACAACTATAAAAAATACCTAGTACAGTAGTCCCCCCTTATCCTCAGGTTCACTTTCTACGATTTCAGTTACACATTGTCAACCACAGCCCAAAAATACTAAATGGAAAAATCCAGAAATCAACAATTCATAATTTTTAAATTGTGTGTCATTTTGAGTAGTGTGATGAAATCTTGAGAAGCCCCACTTCATTCCACTCAGGACGTGAATCATCATGTTGTTCTGCGTATCCTGCCCATTAGTAACAGTGGCCCTCTTGGTTATAAGATGGACATTTGTGGTATCTACTGCTCTTGTTCAAGTAACACTTATTTTACTTAATAATGACCCCAGAATGCAATAGTGATGCTGGAAATTCAGATATGCCAAAAAGAAGTCGTAAAATGCTTTCCTTAAGTGAAAAATGTGAAAGTTCTCAACTTTAATAAGGAAAGAAAAAAATCATATGCTGAGGTTACTAACATTTACAATAAGAATAAATATTCTATCTGTTAAATTGTGAAAAAGGAAAAAGAAACATGTGCTAGTTTTGCTGTCACACCTCAAGTTGCAAAAGTTACAGCCTCGGTGCATGATGTTTAGTTAATGTGGAAAAAACATTCAATTCGTACAGTAAGATATTTTGAGAGAGACAAAGATCACATTCATGTAACACTTATTACAGTGCATTGTTATAATTGATCTATCTTATTATTAGTTATTGTTGTTAATATCTTACTGTGCCTAATTTATAAATTGAGCTTTATCGTAAGTATGCATGTATGGAAAAAACATAGTATATATAGGGTTTGATACCATTCATGGTGTTTCAGGCATCCAAAAGGGGAGGTCTTAGAATAAATTCCCTGCAAATAAGCAGGGAGAGGGTACTGTAGTCATAGAGACCTATCCACATAAGAGACTCAGAAACATAAGCTTCTTTTGTTTCTGGGTATATTCTCTTCTGATGGTAACTCTAAAATAATCAGCATCTTTGAGTTAAAAATAGAAAACTAGCTCCTCTTCATTTTGTATAAACAGGAATTTGCTATATATTCAAATGGAAATGTTTTTCAGCAAATATATTAAGTGAATATATAAGAGAATGGTTTCAACTTAATTAATTTGTTACTGATGTCCTTCCCTCTTTTCATCTTTCTTGTTTGCATTGATGATCTTTACAATCTTTTTTATTTCACATTTCTATAGCTATGAGTTAAATAATAAAATTAAACATATACTAATTATTCAGTCCTTGTGTCAGTCTATTGTCTTCTGTTCCAATAAAATATTAAAGAAATATTAAAGAAAAATGTCTTATTGAATAATATTTTAAAATTTGATTCTCCTATGACTAAAATAAGTAAATATATATTAAAAGTTGGCATTTATCAGTAACTCTTGAAAGTTAAGAATTTGTGAGACATAATTTCGCTTTGGCGCAATTATATTTAGAGAAATTTTCTTTACTTTGCTCATAAGCTATAGTTCTATATTATCACTAGGTCAACTATGGCAGGCTAGTGTGGCAGCAATAAATGAACAGTCAAAAAGCACTATGAAAATTTTTAGTATCTAATTTTTAAAACATGATAAACATTCTGGTTATCATTGTAGAACAGTTATAACTGGGTTAAAACTTTTTTCATTTGTAGTAAATATTAATACATTTTTTAAAGTCTTGAAATAAAAAGAGGGGCATAAACATATTTTGAATATTTAGACCTGAGGAATCCTGCCCTTATTCAGATACCATATTGGATTTTACCATTCAGCAAGATGTGAGAGAAATATAAAGATATGATTTATTACATACTTAAGATTGTAGGTATATACTACATCTGAGAAAAAGTACTCATCCTAGTATTCTAGATATTTTGATGCAATGATACATGCACATGTGCACACATAGGCCTACACACATCCTTATGTCATTGACTTATACACCTAACTGTGTGCATTAATATGATTAATCAAAGACATGTCAAATATACATGGTTTATGGTTTTAGGTGTGGCCAAGAAGGTGGGTAGGAAGACCTTGAGTTCAGCTCTTCCCACAGGGACACCAAAATTACAACTATTTATAGAACAACTATTGATGAGAACAACCTGTAAACTAGCAGAAAAGATTTTCCACAACTAAACATATAAAGAAGGAACCACAATGAGATGGGTAGGAGGGGCAGAGAAGCAGTCTAGTCAAGACCCATACCCCTGGGTGGGAAACCCACAGATGGGAGGATAATCACAATGGCAGAGGTTCTCCCCAAGTATCAAAATCTCTGAGCCCCACATCAAGCCCCTTGGCTTAGGGGAAGCCCACAACGAAAAGCCCCCAGAACACCTGACTTTGAAGGCCAGCAGAGCTTATGTTCAAAAGAGCCATAAGGCTTTAGGAAACAGACTTCACTCTTAAAGGGCATGTGCAAAATCACACATGATCTGAGTCCCAGGCTAGAAGTGGTAATTTGAAAGGAGCTTGGGTCAGAACCCCTTGCTGACCTTGTACATACTCCTGGAGAGGCAGGAGGCAACGGGTAACGTACACACTGGCGGCAGCCATTTTTAAGAGCTTACCCTACCAGGAGGACACTGGTGCTAGCAAGCACCATTTTGGAGTTTGCCCTCTAGCCTATTAGTGCTGAGGCTTACCGACCCACAAGTAAGCTGGCACCAATCCCAGGTACCCATGGGCCATGCAGCCAACCATGCTACATCCCAGCCATGCTCACCAGCAGGCTGGCATAGGCATATTAGGATCCAGCCTTGCCCCCAGTGGGCATTTTTCCAAAGAAAACATACAGATGACCAACAGATACATGAAAAATTGCTCAACATCACTAATCATTAGGGAAATGCATGTCAAAACCATGAGATATCACTTCATGTCTTCCAGAATGATTATCAACAAAAAGCCAACAAATAACAAGTGTTGCTGAAGATGTGGAAAAAAAGGGACTATCATGCATCATTGGTGGGATTGTAAACAGATGCAGCTGCTATAGGAAAAAGTATGGAGTTTTCTCAAAAAATTAAAGTTAGAACAGCTATATAATCCAGCAATTTCACTCCTTTATAATACATGAAAAAACACAAAAAAAACCCTAATTGGAAAGGATATATGCACCCCAAAGTTCACTGCAGTATAATGTACAATAGTCAAGATATGCAATCAACCTAAGTGTTCATTAATAGATGAATGCATAAAGATGTGTGGTGTGTGTGTGCTTGTGTGTATATATATATATATATATATATATATATGTATATATAAAATAGAATATTATTCAGCCATAGAAAAGAATGAAATCTTGTCATTTGCATCAAAATGGATGGTTCTATAGGGTACTATGCTAAGTGAAATAAGTCAGATAAAGAGAAATACTGCATGGTCTCACTTATATGTAGAATCTAAAAAAGAAAACAAGTAAACATACAAAACAAAATGAAAACAAGCTCAGAGATACAGAGAGAAATGTTGGTTGCCAGAAGGGAATGGGGTGAGGGGTGGATAAAGTAGGCGAATGGGATTAAGCGCTACAAATCTCTAGTTATATAGTATACAAGTCATGGGGATATAATATACAGCATAAGAAATATGTTCAATGGTATTATAATAACATTGTATGGAGACACATTGTTATTATACTTATCATGGTGATCATCCCATAACATGTGCAAATATCAAATCATTATGTAGCACAGCTGACACTAAAATAATATTGTATGTCAAATATATTTCTATAAAAAACAAAACATGATTCATGAAAAGAATAACCTGGTTCATCTGGTAAAATAAATATTCAGATGTTCCAAGTATTACTGAAATGAGCATTATATTAGCATAAGACAGGTTAATAGATTTCAGTGGAAAGTTTCCAGTGTTAGAAATTCTATCATATTAAAATATAATCTTATTAAATCTAAAATCTATTAGATTTATTACCATCAGTGATTTTTAAAAGTTTACCACAATGAACTTGGCAAGTATATAGACAGGAATTATTAGAAATATAAAACAGTATTATATCTGATTTGTTCAATTCATCTACATCATGCCATTTGATTTTAGTACTATTATTTCAAAGATATTTGAAGCAAAGTCATTTTTGAATTAATTCATAGTTATTTGGCTCACAAATCATAGAATTAAATAGTCTGCTTTATTTCTTTAGAAGTAAAAAGAAGCAAATATCTCTAAAAAATTATTTTACTTGAAAACATAATGAAAACAGTATAATTTTTATCGAAATTGTGATATGCACAAAGCAAATAAAAATGTTTCAAATTGTTCATTGGCATGCACATGCATACATTTTTAAAATTATATAATTTCCATTTCCCCTTAGGGTTCATAAGACTTGAATTAAAATACTGTAATACCACTTTTAAAATATATAACCTAAAACATCGAGGTTACTTATCAAAATAATTGTCAGAAATATAAACTGTAATTAGGTTTTATATAAATGCAATTCTTTCCTTTCCCACTACTCAGTACAATCCCTTTTGTTTCTCTAAATTTCTAACAGTAAATCCAGACCTGTGAAGTCTAAGAATAGTTGACATATTCTCCCTTACTGTTCAGCTATGAGGTCCAGGCCTGCGTATAAAGCAGTGGCATTATTTCCAGTAGCAGATGGGAAAAACACAGAGCCGTGTAACAGAGTAAAACAATCCCAGGTTATTTTTTGAGCTTTAACATGTGGCTGGAGCTACAGTCTTCTATTTAACCCCAAATTCAAGAACCCTTTTCCTACTATGTACTTGTATAGTGCACCTGCCAAGAAACCTCTGTGTTAAATATATACATGAGGAAATAATCAGAAAAATGCTGAATATGAGACATCCAACAGGACATTTGGCCTGGGACTCTTCAAAAATCTAAGGTCATAAAAAAATACAGAAATGTGCAACTGTTCTAGATTTGGAGAGAAAAATGGCAAAACAAACGATTGTAATGCAAGAATTTTATTTGCATCCTTAAAAGAAAATTTAAAGATAATATATTTTGTAGCAGTTTGGAAGTCAGGCTTGTATAACAGATGATTTTATTAAATTAGTGTTTAATATGTTAACATTATCGTGGTTATATATAAAAATGTAATTTTCCTTAGGAAACACATGCTGAAATATTTAGGGATGAAGGGTAAGATATGTTTAATTTCCCTTAAATAGTTCAGGAGAAAAAAAGATATTTCCACAAACAAAGAGAGACGAAAAAGGAATAAAATGTTAACAAGCTAAGTAAAGTGATTACTAGAGTTTTTTGTATATTCTTTAAACTCTGTCACTTTAAACATTTGAAAATCCAGCAATAATTTCCATGGAGTGGTCATGTTTACATATGAAAATTGGGACACTCCAGTTTTGGTAAGAACTAAAATTCAGAAAAACGTGCTTTATATACTTTTATTTGTACTTGTAAAGTGTATGTGAAAGTCATATTTACCAATGATATAACAGAAAATAATAAAAGTACAATTATTCTATAGCAAGAAATTACCTTTTTCATTTATTTGAAAAACAAGGCTTAATAAGTAGTTTTAAGAATAATGTGTTCTAAAAAAAAAAAAAAGAATAATGTGTTCTTAATAAATACCCAATATATTTGCCTTTTATTTTGATTTTCTTTCTTTTACTTTATATTTTATTTCTTCTAGTCATCTTAACCTTAAAAATATTTGTCAGTTTCAAATACTTACAAATCAGAACCAAGGAATGCAAGTAGTTTGCTACCATTCAGGTTTGAGAAACTTATAAACACTATATGAACATTTTTAATGAACTATGAAATAAATTCAAGGGTGAAATTTTAAAAGTCTTAAAAGTTACCTAATCAAAACTTATTAATTAAATTTGAATCCAAAATGACACATTTTATTGATGATATTAAGCACTGGTATTTATTTTAACTTCATTATCCAGAATAATGCAAACTAAGTAGTGATGAACAAAAATATTCAACTGACTATGTATATGATCATTTTAACTGAGGAAACTGGTGGATATATTTTGAAACTTTATGCCAGTTTCTATACCACATCAATAAGATGTTATATTAAATATTATAAAATTAAATATAGATATTGGAAGTGTAGGCAATGTTTTTTTTAAATACCTTCTTTCTTAATTAAATTTTCTTCATGTGTACTCAAACATCATACTGAGTTGGTTAGCTTTACAATAATTGGTTTTAAAATGACATCTAGTTTGCACTGAAGTTCCAAGTGGATGAAGAGAAAATGGGAAATAAGTGAATGCTCACATTTTTAGGTGATCATGGTAATTCTATTTCAGTTGCCATACAAATAACAGAAGTTAAATTCATCTTAAAGTCTGGGTTAGAGACATCAAATATCATTTGGAAAATAAATCACACAAAGACTATCTTTCTCTGTCTCTCTCTATCTCTCTCTGTCTCTCTCTGTCTCTCTCTCTCTCTCACACACACACACACACACACCAGAATCTGTGTAATGGTGATAGAACATGGAACATAAATAAACATGGTTCACATTGTACTGTTAATTTTTGCTACTTTAATTTGCAATTATGTTTTCTGAAATACAGTATACCTCTGTCTAGCATATTTCAATATTTGTGTATAACTTTCTGTCATATTTAAGAGCATGCATATGCATATTAAGTTCAGTTTTCATTCATGTAACTTAGTAGTCTCTAGTTCTTTTAAACGTCAAAAATAGAGTAGAAAAGTAAGTTCCTTTTACATGCAATTCCTTACTACATCCTCTACTTACCCCAGTTGGATTTTTGACTAATTTCTTTCTATTTGCCACAGTATCAAAAAAGCCATACATTTGAGAATTTTTGTGATTAGAGTATAATGTGGTATAGAATTATTTAAACCACAGCCTGAATATGTTTTATGTTTTCAAGTTGTCTGTTTGAGGTTTTGATGTAAATATTGTTGAATAGCAATCTCAGTTGCTTTGTAGAAGTTACTGTCTATAGATAGGAAACCAATGGAATAATTATGTCTACAGAAACTTCATTCTGCTTTATTTCAACTTCTGGTCAAGCAAGTTCTTATGAAATGTCCACTAAAGCCTACATTCTTTTCCTTAATATCAGGCAATTTCACAAAGTAGAGGAAATTTTCTGAAAATCCAAGTTATAAGGCTCAGTTTAGGAAAGGAATGACAAGGTAGAAAACCCTAAAGTAATGGAAGATGGTAAATTTATTACATACTAATTGCTCATCTCAAGAGAGAATTACTAATTGCTAAACAGTGAGTTATAGAGAATCGATAAGAGAGATCACCAAGAATTCCCAAAGTAAGTGAAATTTGAGAAGGGCTTTGATGAAGTACTAAGATTTTTGCAGACAGATGAACAAGCTGGGTGTATCAGGTTAAGAAACAAATAAGCAAAGTCCAGGGAATAGGGATGAGTATGATATAAAGAGGGAACAGTAGGATCTCTTCATGACAAAACTAGAATGTCTTATTGTGTAAGAATATTGGGAATTATTATGATAGACGTAATATGAAACTAACATGAAAGCCATAATTACTTTATGAGTGATGATGATCAGAAAGTGGCTTTTGCTTAAAATAGTTAATTATCTATAGCTTTTCTCACTGAACCGAGGTATCTTTGGGCATAAGAAACCCCTTTTCACCTTCATATACTCAGCAAAAGCATAATGCCTGGAGTAAAATTATATAGTAAGTAAGTAGCATGGAATTAACAGTGAAGGGATGAATGAAGAAATAAATGAAGAGGTGAATAAATGTTTAAATTAAAATACTTTAGAATATTTATTCTGACAGCAGTAAGATATTTTCAATAATTCTAAAACTTGCCTAAATATCTGAAAATACAGTAAAAATTTAAACCACCTTTGGAAATTAGACATATGTAATCAACAATATCAAAACTTCATAAAAGCCTTAAGAGATGCACCATTATTATTATTTTAGGAATAAAAGTTATTTCTAAACTTTTAAAGTTTAGATAGTAGATACCAGACTTAAAAGTTTATTTTAGTATTTGGTTTTCTATTTTGGTTTAGCATGATGTACTTTATTTTTCTTAAAAGTACTGTTTTAAGTAGATAATTAAAATAAAATATTTAAGATGCTTATCAATACTCTTCCTGATATTTGAAAATACAATGGAGTATAAAATCATAATGAGGCACAGTGGCAAGCCCGAACCGTGAATACAGTACACTGGGAATTATACCATCATTGAACACTTCTTTGTATTTTCTTTTTCTCTAAGAAAGAAAATGAAAACTACATTCAGATTGCTTTATTTATATCAAATTAGAATATAATTATAGTTTTAAAACATTAGGTTTGTTGTTAAAGAATTAGAAAACATAGGAGAAAATAACAATCGGTTCCTTTATTGAACACAAGATCTATGTAAAATGAAACAAACATTATATAAAAATTTGTATTTTCTCTCCAACAAGCAAAATGTGAGAAGCGTCCAATGATGAAGACACAAAAAACAATGAATGCTGCAATTTTCTATCATTGTATATGTTTAGTTTTTGAGACTTGTTAAACTAACTCAATACAAAATGAGTAAGCATCGTGTCCTTTACTGTTCTCTGTGAGCTTACATAGACAAATTAAACCTGCAATAAAATAAATAATAACCATTCAAATTTATACACATATATTTGAGTGATGTTTAGAGAACTGGTTATGAGTATGAATTATTAGGTACCTCCACACTGAAATGTGTGTGCTTTGAGTCAATGTTTATGATAATTTTTATTTTTCTATCTAAATAAAAATCAATCCAAATATTTTGCTAAATGATTGCAAGATTTGACTGATGAATCAGTGAGATTTTAGAATTGTGATATATTATGTGCTATAATTGTGGAATTGAGATGGTGTAGCTTTGTGAATACACACACAGATTAAAATTTATGTGTACATATACATATACCCCAAATACCCAAATTCATTTGATCCCTAGCTTTGTCTATTGAGAGGGTCTAAGAGCAGCAATGGTCCAATAGCATTGAGTCTATCTACTGCCTATATCTTAGATTCTCTATGTCATTTTCCACTAAAGGGACGGCTCCTTGGAGGAATGACTGATTGTCATTCAGCCTGGTACAAAAAAAAAGTACAAGATGATAATGGAAACATCATTTTGTACCAGAAAGCAAGAATGTGCTATAAAGAAAGTTGGGCAATAAGTTGAAAGGATGCAGAAGTCAGCTTGAAAAGGCTAGCTATCGCTGGTCAAATTGAAGACAGTGTGAGCTTCAAGATAAATAACTGAGATAACATAACACACTGAATAAAACAGAAAGCAAACTGTCCATGAATATATAAATAAAGAAAAATAAAGAAATAAATCAAAACTTGTATGATAAAATGGATATTTACATAGTTTCAAAGTATTTCTAAGTGAAAATAATTACTACTTAGAGAAGGAAAAAAATAGTAACTTCACACTGAAAAAATCCCAGCAGACATTACCATAATCCAGTGATCTAAGTGAACATTCTCAGTAATGGAACAAATTAACACTATATGCCACCTCACAGAATGCATTAAGAAGAATTAAACATCACTTCTAGGATGTTCATGCAAAGATACATAACCTGAAACTACACATGAAGAAGCACTCTTAGGAACATTCTGAAAAAAAAAATAAGGACACATAAAATAACCATCTTATGTCAAGTCATGCAAATCAATATAAGATTAAGGAACTCATAACTGATCCCTCTGTTATCAAGACATTATTGTCACAATTGTCAAACTAGACAGACATCTGTATATTACATAGTAGTAATGTGTTAATGTTAATTTTTTGTTTTGATGATCATATTGTATAGACGATTATATTATATAGGCAAATGTCCTTTCATAAGCAAAATTAATACTAATCTATATAAGTCATCAGATCTGCAACTTATTTTCAACTGCTTCAGGGAAAAATAGTTCTTTATACTGTACTTCTAACTTTCCTATGAGTTTGTGTTTATATAAGAAAGAAAGAAATGCCACAATTCTACCGTAAATTATTTGCCAGATTCTGAAGCTTTATGATTCGAGACTTTTTTTAAAATTGAAATATAGTTTATGTACAATATTATGTTAGTTTCAGATGTACAACATAGTGATTCAACATTTAAGTGCATTACAAAATGACTACCAAAATGTCTGGTAACCATCTGTTCCCATACTAAGTTATTAAAGTATTATTGACCATATTTCTTATGCTGTACATTACATCCCCATGACATTTATTTTATAACTGGAGGTCTGTACCTCAATTCTTTTCACTTATTTTGCCCATTCCCCACTCCACTCTCCTCTGGCAACCACCAGTATTTTCTCATATCTATGAGTCTATTTTCATTTTGTTATATGTTTCTCACATATAAGTGAGATCATGTAGTATTTGTCTTTGTCTGACTTATTTGACTTAGTGTAATACCCTCTAGATGCATCCATGTTGTTGCAAATGGCAAGATTTCACTCTTTTTTTGTTTAATGGCTGAATTAATATTCCATTGTTTATATATACATCATTTTTTATGATTAAGCAGTCTAAGTGATACCCAAGAACCAAAACATGAAAATTCTACAGTGGGTATAACAGATTTCCATAAGGAGAAAGAAAAAATGAGAAAGAAGCAATATTCAAATAAATAATGAATAACAGTGTGTCCAAACTTATTAACAAAAGTATCAACCTGAAAAATCAAGAAGCCTTGTGAAACAATCATGTTAAAATTTTCATAAGTAGAAATTATCAAAATTTCTACTTTTATGATATTTGCACTTTATGTATGTAAAAAGTAGTAAAAATAGGAGGTTTTTTTACAAACATGGAGTCCATTTAGAAAAATTAACTGACAAAATTTAAGTTACTTGAAAATGTACAAAATTTAAGTTACTTGAAAATGTACATGACAGTAAAATTTAAAACATTTCAACAAATGGTAATTCCCCAACTTTTAAATTGTTTCTTCAGTGCACTTACATGAATCTTTGTCTCAATTTTTAAAATTGAACAAAATGCTATTAATTTCACTTCCTGTACATAATATGTTCCCTGTGATAACATGGCAAACTTTTTTTTTCACCTTGAAAAGTAAATAAATTACCTGAGACTAACTGAATTTTTAAGAACAAAGTTTAAGATTCTATAATTTTATACATATTCGTGGACTTAAAGCTGAAATGTCACATATTTAGTATGTATCAATAGCTCAAAAATTAGTTTCAACTTTTGTTTAATCATATTTTAAAATTTAATACTTTTTTCCTTCTCAATAATAAACATAGAAGGTCAAGGAAAAGATGCTGATTGCCAGAAGCTAGTTAAGCAGATTCCAGTTTAGCTACATTTGGTATATAAATTCTGGGTGTGTTAAATATTGTAATGTTATCTTACACCCAGAGTATCAATAATAGATTTTTCGGGCTTCCCTGGTGGCGCAGTGGTTGAGAGTCCGCCTGCCGATGCAGGGAACACGGGTTCGTGCCCCGGTCCGGGAAGATCCCACATGCCGCGGAGCGGCTGGGCCCATGAGCCGTGGCCGCTGAGCCTGCGCGTCCGGAACCTGTGCTCGGCAACAACGGGAGAGGCCACAATAGTGAGAGGCCTGCGTACGGCAAAAAAAAAAAAAGAAAAAAAAAAAAGATTTCTCAGCTACTGCTCTGTGCTCTAAAAATTTATGAGGTCCTTAGTAAAGAGAACCTTACCAGAAACTTGTTTAGTATAAGAAAATCCAATATTAAATTTTCTAAGCAGGGTTCTCAATCTGCTGACTTTTGGGAATGGACAGCCTTTGCTGTGGGGTTCTGCGCTGTGCATTGCAGAATGTTTAGCAGCTAACCCTACCCTCTACCTTTTATATTGTAGTATCTCTTCCCCCCACCAGACTTTGCCAAATGACCTTAGAGGAAAATTATGTCATATTTGAGAACCACTGTTTGAAAAAAAGGGATTTCCTAAAAATAAAAGTGTCGGTATACCCTAAAGATCTTGTAATAGGGACATAGTTCTCAAGATTTGGGCCCTGTTATCATTAACTACTTTGGTTAACACAATGATCTACCCTTTAAGTATGATTAGTGAGAACTTATCTACTGAAAGACAATGACATCCAAATCAAAATTTTAATTTCTTTGATAATTCACAGCTCTGTGGCTAGTCAAAGTGTGTCTCCACTTCATAAGCAACGTTTGACTCTAATGTTGAATAAGATTTTACAGGGCTCATAGAATGAAAGAAGTAATGATTTATAAACAGATATTTACAAAAAGGCATTATGAACTTTTCAACAGTAATTCTATGAACTTTAACCCTATTGCTATCTTTCTGATTGTGAGATTTCTTTCTGCTGTTTTCTTCAAAATATTATAAATAGATAATGAATTTCCAGAAGAACTCACTTTATTTTTGACTAAATTATATAAATAAAATGAATTTATTACCAGTTATGTTCTATAGTTATATATGAGGTAATTGAGATGTAGAAACATCTGTTTCTCTCTCTCTCTCTCTCTCTCTCTCTCTCTATTTAGTGGATCCTACTTACATAGATCATACAGAGTTACTTTTTATGACTCTGTTGACAATAAGTTTTTTGTATGGAAGTGAAATTGTGAAATCACAAGGTAGTACTTTAAAAAGTGTGGTTATTTGTAAGAAAAAGGCTCACTATAAAATTTAAGTAGATAATATACTCTCCTTTGTAAAAATTTGAGAAATAAATCTGAATTCTTAAATTGAAATACAAAATTTTAATATGTAATTTTTACAACTAAGAAAATATGATAGCAATGGTTCTTTATAATTTGATAAATAAGATTAAGTCACATATGGCTACATTTAGAAAAAGAAAGTTTACACCATATTTTCCCATTTTGTTTTTACTTCAATGCTTTCATATTAGGCACACATTATAAGAGTGTTGATGTAGAAATACACTTTTCAAAAAATATTTGCTTATAGTGAATTAGGATTAGGAACATGCATACATCCTACAACTTTTAAATTATAATTTCTGCTAAGTGGAACAATACCTAAAAGACCAGGATCTGGCAAACTTTTTCTATAAAGGGTCAAGTATGTAATATTTTAGGCTTTGCTAGCCATACATCTCTGTTGCAATTGCTCAACTCTGCCATTTTTGCAGCAATGGACAGTACACAAACAAATGGGTGTGGCTTTTGCTCCAATAAAAGTTTATAAAATCAAGCAAAAGGCTGGATTTGTCCAATGGGCTATACTTTGTCCACTCCTGTAACAAATTATGCATATTAATGAAACACATTATTGCTGTTAGTGGGGAGATGGTCCCCTTTCCTAGGTGATAGGGTAATTTCCTATGTCCTGTATAATATAAAATACATACTCCAGTTAATAAATTAAATAGTATTTTTTATTTCTTTTAAATATATCCATTATTATCATTATGAAATCTCTTTTTTTTTGTAGTAGTTCGTTCAAATTTAACTCAACTAAAACCTACATAAATATAAACATTTTCACGGATAAAAGATGTCATTTGTTATGGAAATGTGTACTGATTACTACCAACTATACTTTAAACAGTGATTTGAAAATGTACAATGAATACAAATGACAATAAAAATTAGGTTAAGCTAAGGAGAATCCAAGTTGCTGAAAGCTTTGATAAATGTTATCATTTTGTAAATATAAAACTTGAAGATAAGTTTGCTAAGGGGAAAAGGTCTTTTGGCATCAAGAGTTCCAACTGCTTCAGGGCTTAGCCATAAAGAAATACATTTTCATAATATATCTCAGGAAAAAAAAAAAGAAAACTATTATCCTTTGAGGAGACAGAGATTTTTAAAAAATATTTTTCTATTTTTAATAACAAAAAGCAAACATTCATAAAAATCTTATTTTTTTACATATTACAAAAACTTTCTCCATCTCTTTGTAAACTTGGAATGCAAATGTTTATTTGTTTTTTGTTTTTTCTAATCAACTAAGGAACAATTACAAAGGTTATCTGTTTTATGTTCTGACTTGAACATACCTGCTTAGTGAAAATAAACTTTTTATGTTAACAGAAAACAATAAATGGCAATCTTACTAAAAATTTCAAGGGTTGCCAGTGATAAGTACTGGCTTTCTTTACCTATTCCCTTGCTCACATTGATTACTACCTACTTCCTGTCCTTGGTATCACATGCAATTTATCTTTCTTTGTCCCTTTCTAACTTTCCATCACATAGACTGAAAAACACCTACTTTGAAAAAGTTTTGAGACTTCTTAAATCAATCTTTTCAGTTTTTTCTCCCTGAAGTATCATTGTATTAAAAGGTCCACAGGGACTTCCATGGTGGCACAGCGGTTAAGAATCTGCCTGTCAATGCAGGGGACATGAGTTTGAACCCTGGTCCAGGAAGATCCCACATGCTGCGGAGCAACTAAGCCTGTGTGCCACAACTACTGAGCCTGCATGCCACAACTACTGAAGCCCGTGCGCCTAGATCCCGTGCTTGGCAACGAGGGAAGATACCACAATGAGAAGCCTGTGCACCGCAAGGAAGAGTAGCCCCCACTCGATGCAACTAGAGAAAGCCCGCACACAGCAATGAAGACCCGATGCAGCCAAAAATAATTAATTAATTTAAATAAAAAGAAAAATCACAGTTTAAAAAAAAGAAAGTCTTTCAAAAAATTTTTTAATAAAATAAAAAAATAAAAGGTCCACAAATAGAAGAGATTAGAATTTAGTCACATTCTCAACCTCCCCACCTCAATCAGAAAAATGAACACTTATTTTTTAACATAAAACTCTATATTTAAACTATTGTTTAAAAAACTCAGTTTTCAAAGCATACAATGATTTGTCAAATCATTTTTACAGGGTATTTGTATATAACACACTTTTTTAAAATATTTTCCATCATATGTTGAAATTACTTGTGATTTTAGGGATCTCAATTTTATTCTACTTACTTTCTCTCAGTAGAGAAGTCTCAGTTATTATGAAATTGAACAACAAGTGTCAGCACTGTCCCTTTCAAATATTGACTGAAATTCATCAAGTTATATATTTAGTGTACATGCGCTTTTCCATAGGCACATTATACTGCAACAAAAATTTTTAAAACTTATAATGACAGTAATTTAAGCCTAACTAAAAATTACCCCTTAGAATATAGTAAAAATTGACACCATTTACCTTAAGTGTTGTATAATTGTCCAAGTTTAACCACTTTATAAATGCTGTGTATGGGTTACAGAGGCATAGCTCGTTATTCACCATTGATGATTATGCAAGTATCAATTAATATTTAATAATTAATTATTTTAACTAACAAAATGTTATTTAAATATCAATTTACTGTACCAGCTTATTGTAAGAATACCAGCATCCTTGGGAAAAGCTTTAAGAAATAAACAATTACTTTATAAATGCACAACAGGAAAGTGAAAGTTCCTGTTCTCTCTAAATTGACATTTGACTTCTAATTTTGTTTTTTAAAAATAAGTCTAATTAATAATCAAGAACATCAAGCTTGATTGAAATACTAAAAACACTAACTAATTATATTCCTATGTTATGAATGCCAGTTGTTTAAATACACCAATGGCAATTCTTTTTTCCAGGAACGTTTCTCAAGTACACTGGTCTCTAGAATTCACCCCAACAAGATTTGCAGGGAAACAAAGCATAGCAAGGACATTGCTGCTCATTTTGCAGTTGAGCTATTTTTTTCAGCATTTAAGTTTAAGAAATTCTGTAGCTGGCATGTAAAGATTGCTTTGTGTAGTTTAAGGAGAAGCCTTGATTAGTTTGGTTTCTTTTGATTGAACAACTGAGGGTGAATTATCACAGTTTTTCAAAATCAGGAAGAGATCCCTGGTAAGTACAGTGCACTTTATGCTGGCAGAGACCTCTTACCAACTGGAACAACTAAAAACATGAGATGTCTGCCTCATAAACTATTTTATTATAACATAAATATATGTACATAATAAAAAAGAAATATTACAGAAGTCTGCGTCAGCTTTATCCCTAGTGACACTGCCTAGAGAGAACAGAGTTTAGCTTTCTTAGCTTATTGGTTTATCCATTAATTCCCTGCATCACATTATATTAAATATATTAACTCCATTTCTTGATTTGTCAACTTATATTCAATTAACCCCCTACTATGAAGAAAGAACTGTAAATAAATCCTATTTCCCCTTCTTAAATATCTTAGTAAGATTTTTCTTAATTTCTCTTATTAATCTCATGTAAAATATTTATGCCTTTTTCTCTTGTTAAATCAACTGCAAGCAGATATCTTGGCTTCTTTTTAAGTAAAATGCAGAAATTTGCACTCAATTTCTCTTAGTCTCTAGTATGCTCCTTTACTTTTCAAATTTTTCTAGCTACTTTTTTGTTTTGTTTTTACTTTAGCAAGGGGTATAATATTATATAAAAAGTATAACAAGTTGGACCCACGCTGTCTTTACAGGTTAAGTCTAGACATTCAAGAAGAGCATAAAATTATTTTGAGTGTCCTCTGTATTACTGGAAACCACTAATGTGATTGGACCTGTAGAGAAATAAACATAATGTAATCCCTTGTCATTCAAATGTGCTCTTTGATGCAAATAGGAATAGTTTTTATATGTCAAGGACAAATCCCCCTCCAAAACTGTTACATTCTGTATATTGTTAAAAATTAGTCTGTATTTTAGTTTGCTTTATGTTTGTCCCATGACTCTTGAACTTTTCCTGAAAATTGTAATTGTTTTTCTTTCTTATTGACAAAAGAATCACGTCATTGTAATATTGCTAACATCCATATTCTTAATATCTTACTAGTTATGATGCAAATTTAGCTGTTGACAATAATCAAAATAACAGTATTTTTTTTTAAACAACAGAAACATTTCTTTTTAACTAATAGTTTAGTCTTAAGAAACAAAGGTTAGTATGTTACCTCCATGTGTTTTTTTTGTTTTTGTTTTTGTTTTGCGGTATGCGGGCCTCTCACTGTTGTGGCCTCTCCCGTTAAGGAGCACAGGCTCCAGACGCACAGGATCCAGACGCACAGGATCAGTGGCCATGGCTCACGGGCCCAGCCGCTTCGCGGACCGGGGCACGAACTCGTGTCCCCTGCATCGGCAGGCAGACTCTCAACCACTGCGCCACCAGGGAAGCCCATGTTACCTCCATGTTTTAAGGACTCAGATTTTTTTTGTGTTGATCCTCTTCCATCCTCATAATTAGATTTGCATCTTGCAGTGTAAGAGACCTGTACCAGCTACTAGTATAATATCTACATTACAGCCCCTGGGAGGGGAAGAGCCAAGAAGAGGAGGTTAGGATCCTTGCCTTTCATGTGTAGCACCAAGAAGTTGCACATATAATGTAACTTCAATAATTTAGTGTTAACTTGTGCAAGATGCTAAAGCTCTTCTCATCTGCAAAATTTAAATAATAATAGTACCTACTTCGTAAGTATGCTGTGAGAATTAAATGAGTTAACATTTATAATGCATTTAGAATAGTACCTGACACAGTAAAATAATAAGCACAATAAAATTCTTTAATACTATTATAACTTCATTTGTCATTTAGTGTCCAGAACTTAATTGTATGACCAGAGTTTGTTGCAAAGAAGCTAATATAATTTGTTGCTTCACCTCCATGTGCTTAGGTAAAACTTCTGAAAGAGAAGATCTTAGGGGAGACTATAGCAAAGTCTGTGACACATTCTATTAACTAAAAACAACAACATCACATCTATTCTTTTTCTTGATGATATTTTGCTCCAAATGTGAGGCTTATTCTGATATAGAGCCATTCCTCTCAAGGCTTTCCTTTCATTATATTCCTGTATTATATCAACTTTTGTGGTCTTTCTTGGATCTGTTTTCCTTTTGATAGAATATATTCTTTTCTCTTCCTCACCTCTTTGTGTCAGAAAGCTCAAAGATTACATTACATTGTCTTAGTCTGTTCAGGCTGCTATAGCCAAATTCTACAAATTAGGTAGCTTATAAACAAACAACAGAAATTTATTTCTCACAGTTCTGAAGTCTGGGAAGTTCAAGGTCAAGGTACCTACATGGTCACATTTTGGTGAGGACCCTCTTCCTGGCCCATAGCTGGCATCATGCATCCTCACATGGTTAAGGGACTATGGATTTCTGTGGAGCCTCTTTTATAAAAACACTAATCCCATTCATGTGGGCTCCACCGTCATGACCTAAGCACCTCCCAAAAGCCACATCTCATAATACCATCATCTTCTGTACATTCAGATCACAGCATACACCAGTGTTTTAATTGCTTATCTCTGAAACTGTACTTAGTTTTCATATTTTGAATAATTGCTTTTAAGGATCTTGATTTTAGTTCATATATCATGTTTCCACAAAAAATTTTTAAAGCTCACATTCCATTATTTTCTAAAAGCTAGCATTGCTGATGAAAAGTCTGATAGAATACTTGAGTTTTATCTTTTACAGATAAATTGTTGATTTTTAAAAAACATTTTATGTTTGGTGTTCTAAATTTTCAGAAAAATGTGTTAAAATGTTTATCATTTTTTTTATGATGTATGCTATTCAGGACTGAGTGAGATCTTTCAATCTGAAGATTTTTGCTTTTTTTTCACTCTGGGAATTTTTTAAATCATTTCTTGATTATTTCTCCCATTTTTTTAAAAAAATTTTCTCTTCCTGGCTCATCTATTAGAAAATTTAAAAACTTCATAGTTATTCCTCCAGGTAGTTTCATTTTAAAATTTCTTTCCAAATATTGTCCATTATTTTTCTTTTCTTTTCTTTTCTTTATTTTTTCTTTCCCTCCCTTTACTTTACATGGTGAGGAATTCCCTAGCATTCTTCTTCCAGACTTTCGACTAGATATTTTACTGTACAACCCTAACTTCCAAAAATGCTGTTCTGGTCTCTGATTATATTTTCCAAGAGTAGACTGTTCTTATTTTATGGGTGTTACATTTCATAAATCTGTCTAAAATACTAATTAGAACTATCTAGGTTTTATCTGTTCCCTGGATGATTTTAGGTTTCTCTAAAACCAGTTATCTTTCATGTTACTGAATTTCCTCATATGCATAAATTAAACAATTTTTTCTTTCCATATTTAAAAACCAAACCAAACCACGGCTTGTTTATTCTAAGGGCTTGATTGGATTGCTCTTACGCTGTGAAATTCTTTTACTCATTTGACCTCTCCCCTGAATGTACAGCTTGACTTCTGCCTCTGTGAGACACGTTGATTGACTGGTTTCACTTTAAGCTGTGTGGATTCATGCTCCCTCCACCCCCAGCATGAGTTCCCCAAATAAAACGGCCTAACTCTAAAGTACCTATACTCAGGAATTCAATCATGCCCAAGTTCTTTAGAAAGGAAATACCTGCTTTAACCTGCAGGCCAAAGTTGTTGATGCCACTCCTTGTTATTAGAAGGAAATTTAACCAGCCCATTCCCACTTGCTAGATTGACTGACTCCAAGATTGGATTGTTTCTAAGGTTCAACAGGGAACAAATAATTCCACTTCCATTGACTTTTCCAATTTCTCCTTCCTGTTGTGGCCAATTATGCTCTGGTGTATCAACAGGAAACCAACTACCTTAGATCTTTCAGAAATGAGTCAAAGTCCCTGGTTCATTGTTGTTCCACTTCTCACAAAAGTCTAAGATCTGCATTTGATTGGTTTTGCGTACTTTGGATTTTAAGGAGAGAAAGAATAAAATGCATGTCCTAATGTTTTTTATATCAAGATGTACATATTATTTTAAATCTCTGGATATCTTCAATAATGGCACAGGGATAATAAGAGCATTTTTCAATATTACAATGCAAATGCAATAAATGGCAGTGGAAGCAGATGCTCCAAATTGTCTTTGAAACACAGTGACATAAAATTCTCTTGGGAAGGAAATTTATTTATCCAGTGGGAAATCTTGTCAAAAATATTTATACTGTTTAACTACGCAAAATATAAAGTTTGTTAAACCTTTAGAGAAGAGTAGAATTAAAGGCCAAGTTGTTTATTTGGTTCAAGAGATTCCATAATTTACTTGAAGTAGATATGAGTCTTCTAAGTTCTCAGAGCTTAAAGCTCTCAAATAAATCACATGTACCTAGTGGGTGATAGCATACATTGCTATGAAAAGCCTTAAATCAATCACATATACCAAGTGAGTGATAGTATACTTTGTTATAAAAAGAACAAAGTTTGATAAGCTACAGAGTCTAAAATAAATGAGGTTAGACTTCCGGGAAGATGGCGGAAGAGTAAGACGCGGAGATCACCTTCCTCTCCACAGATACACCAGAAATACATCTACGCGTGGAACAACTCCTACGGAGCACCTACTGAACGCTGGCAGAAGACCTCAGACCTCCCAAAAGGCAAGGAACCCCCCACGTACCTGGTTAGGGCAAAAGAAAAAACTAAACAGAGACAAAAGGATAGGGACGGGTCCTGCACCAGCGGGAGAGAGCTGTGAAGGAGGAAAACTGTCCACACACTAGGAAGCCCCTTCGCGGGTGGAGACTTCGGGAGGCAGAGTGGGGGAGCTTGGGATCCGCGGAAGAGAGCACAGCAACAGGGGTGCGGAGGGCAAAGCGGAGAGATTCCAGCGCAGAGGATCGGGCCGACCGGCACTCACCAGCCGAGAGGCTTGTCTGCTCGCCCGCCGGGGTGGGCGGGACTGGGAGCTGAGGCTCCGGCTTTTGTCGGAGCGCCGGGAGAGGACTGAGGTTGGCGGCGTGAACACAGCCTGCAGGGCGTTAGTGCACCGCGGCTAGCCGGGAGAGAGTCCGGGAAAAGTCTGGACCTGCCGAAGAGGCAAGAGACTTTTGCGTCCCTCTTTGTTTCCTGGTGCACGAGGAGAGGGGATTAAGAACGCTGCTTGAGAGAGCTCCAGGGACGGGCGCGAGCCGTGGCTAAAAGTGCGGAGCCCAGAGACAGACATGAGACGCTAAGGCCGCTGCTGCCGCCACCAGGAGGCCTGTGTGCGAACACAGGTCACTAGCCACACGCCCTTCCGGGGAGCCTGTGCAGCCCGCCACTGCCAGGGTCCCGGGATCCAGGGACAACTCCCCCGGGAGAACGCACGGCGCGCCTCAGGCTGCAACGTCACGCCGGCCTCTGCCGCTGCAGGCACGCCCCACACTCCGTGACCCTCCCTACCCCGCGGCCTGAGTGAGCCAGAGCCTCCGAATCAGCGGCTCCTTTAACCCCGTCCTGTCTGAGCAAAGAACAGACGCCCTCCGGCGACCTACATGCACAGGCGGGGCCAAATCCAAAGCTGAGCCCCTGGGAACTGTGAGAACAAAGAGAAAGGGAAATCTCTCCCAGCAGCCTCAGAAGCAGCGGATTAAAGCTCCACAATCAATTTGATATACCCTGCATCTGTGGAATACCTGAATAGACAACGAATCATCCCAAATTAAGGAGCCCTGTGGATGAAAGGCTCTTGGTGCTGCAGCCAGGAGTCAGTGCTGTGCCTCTGAGGTGGGAGAGCCAACTTCAGGACACTGGTCCACAAGAGGCCTCCCAGCTGCACATAATATCAAACGGCAAAAATCTCCGAGAGATCTCCATCTCAACGCCAGCACCCAGCTTCACTCAACGACCAGCAAGCTACAGTGCTGGACATCCTATGCCAAACAACTAGCAAGACAGGAACACAACCCCACCCATTAGCAGAGAGGCTGCCCCAAATCATAATAAGTCTACAGACACCCCAAAACACACAACCAGACGTGGACCTGCCCACCAGAAAGACAAGATCCAGCCTCATCCACCAGAACACAGGCACTAGTACCCTCCACCAGGAAGCCTACACAACCCACTGAACCAACCTTAGCCACTGGGGACAGACACAAAAAACAACAGGAACTACGAACCTTCAGCCTGCAAAAAAGGAGACCCCAAACACAGTAAGATAAGCAAAATGAAAAGACAGAAAAACACACAGCAGATGAAGGAGCAAGATAAAAACCCACCAGACCTAACAAATGAAGAGGAAATAGGCAGTCTACCTGAGAAAGAATTCAGAATAATGATAGTAAGGTTGATCCAAAATCTTGGAGATAGAATGGACAATAGAATGGACAAAATGCAAGAATCAGTTAACAAGGACCTAGAAGAACTAAAGATGAAACAAGCAATGATGAACAACACAATAAATGAAATTAAAAGTACTCTAGATGGGATCAATAGCAGAATAACTGAGGCAGAAGAACGGATAAGTGACCTGGAAGATAAAATAGTGGAAATAACTACTGCAGAGCAAAATAAAGAAAAAAGAATGAAAAGAATTGAGGACAGTCTCAGAGACCTCTGGGACAACATTAAATGCACCAACATTCGAATTATAGGGGTTCCAGAAGAAGAAGAGAAAAAGAAAGGGACTGAGAAAATATTTGAAGAGATTATAGTTGAAAACTTCCCTAATATGGGAAAGGAAATAGTTAATCAAGTCCAGGAAGCACAGAGAGTCCCATACAGGATAAATCCAAGGAGAAATACGCCAAGACACATATTAATCAAACTGTCAAAAATTAAATACAAAGAAAACATATTAAAAGCAGCAAGGGAAAAACAACAAATAACACACAAGGGAATCCCCATAAGGTTAACAGCTGATCTTTCAGCAGAAACTCTGCAAGCCAGAAGGGAGTGGCAGGACATATTGAAAGTGTTGAAGGAGAAAAACCTGCAACCAAGATTACTCTACCCAGCAAGGATCTCATTCAGATTTGATGGAGAAATTAAAACCTTTACAGACAAGCAAAAGCTGAGAGAGTTCAGCACCACCAAACCAGCTCTACAACAACTGCTAAAGGAACTTCTCTAGGCAAGAAACACAGAAGAAGGAAAAGACCTACAATAACGAACCCAAAACAATTAAGAAAATGGGAATAGGAACACACATATCGATAATTACCTTAAATGTAAATGGACTAAATGCTCCCACCAAAAGACACAGATTGGCTGAATGGATACAAAAACAAGACCCATATATTTGCTGTCTACAAGAGACCCATTTCAGACCTAGAGACACATACAGACTGAAAGTAAGGGGATGGAAAAAGGTATTTCATGCAAATGGAAGCCAAAAGAAAGCTGGAGTAGCAATTCTCATATCAGACAAAATAGACTTTAAAATAAAGACTATTAGAAGAGACAAAGAAGGACACTACATAATGATCAAGGGATCGATCCAAGAGGAAGATATAACAATTGTAAATATTTATGCACCCAACATAGGTGCACCTCAATACATAAGGCAAATACTGACAACCATAAAAGGGGAAATCGACAGTAACACATTCATAGTAGGGGACTTTAACACCCCACTTTCACCAATGGACAGATCATCCAAAATGAAAATAAATAAGGAAACACAAGCTTTAAATGATACATTAAACGAGATGGAGTTAATTGATATTTATAGGACATTCCATCCAAAAACAACAGAATACACATTTTTCTCAAGTGCTCATGGAACATTCTCCAGGATAGATCATATCTTGGGTCACAAATCAAGCCTTGGTAAATTTAAGAAAATTGAAATTGTATCAAGTATCTTTTCCGACCACAACGCTATGAGACTTGACATCAATTACAGGAGAAGATCTGTAAAAAATACAAACACATGGAGGCTAAACAATACACTACTTAATAACGAAGTGATCACTGAAGAAATCAAAGAGGAAATCAAAAAATACCTAGAAACAAATGACAATGGAGACACGACAACTCAAAATCTATGGGATGCAGCAAAAGCAGTTCTAAGAGGGAAGTTTATAGCAATACAATCTTACCTTAAGAAACAGGAAACATCTCGAATAAACAACCTAACCTTGCACCTAAAGCAATTAGAGAAAGAAGAACAAAAAACCCCAAAGTTAGCAGGAGGAAAGAAATCATAAAAATCAGATCAGAAATAAATGAAAAAGAAATGAAGGAAACGATAGCAAAGATCAATAAAACTAAAAGCTGGTTCTTTGAAAGGATAAACAAAATTGATAAACCATTAGCCAGACTCATCAAGAAAAAAAGGGAGAAGACTCAAATCAATAAAATTAGAAATGAAAAAGGAGAAGTAACAACTGACACTGCAGAAATACAAAAGATCATGAGAGATTACTACAAGCAACTCTATGCCAATAAAATGGACAACCTGGAAGAAATGGACAAATTCTTAGAAAGGCACAACCTGCCAAGACTGAATCAGGAAGAAATAGAAAATATGAACAGACCAATTACAAGCTATAACAACCCTCAAGGAAGACTCCACAGCCTGGCTCTGAATTAACAGTTACTCTGGGGGAGGGAGACGCAAGAGGGAGAGGATATATGGGGATGTATGTATACATATAGCTGATTCACTTTGTTATACAGCAGAAACTAACACACCATTGTAAAGCAGTTATACTCCAATAAAGATGTTTAAAAAATAAAAAAATAAAAAAAAAATAAAAGGAAAAAAAAAAAAAAATAAAATAAAATAAAATAAATGAGGTTAGATTGAGGTGTTCTTCTGAATAGCTGTGTGAAATTAACCACTTACTTAAACTCTTCGAATTTCTGTTTCTTCGTCTAAAAAGAGAAGAACAAACTACTTTCCTTGAAGGATTTTTGAAAGGAGAAAGAATGTTTTATATATATAGTTGATATTTTATAGATAACAGCTACTCAGTAATGTTGAAAACACTAGCAGTGACAAAAAAGGTACTGAAAATACTAATCAGAATCATCTAAATTTTATCTGTTCCCTGGATGAACTCGAATTTCTCCAAGATCAGCTATTTATTCTGGTATTTATATAATTCATATTAATGTTATATATGTTCTAAAATAAATCTAATTTGATAAAATAAGGTTAATCTACATAAAAGTATTGGGGCATTGACAAAAATACATAAAAAGCTGCAGAAAATTATCTTTTTAAATTAAGACAAAAAGTTTTCTGATAACACACACAGTTATTTGAAAGAAAAGACCAAGAAGGAAATCTCACAGGAAATCTTAAATAAGGGCAGTTATTATTTAAATGATTTTATCAAAGTAAAACATCTTGATCTGGGACTATTTAACACATCAAGTACTTTATGGAGTGGTTTATATTTTATCATTTCCTCCTTACAACATGCTATCACACTTGCTTATTTCAAATGTGTATATAATGAAACTGAGGATTGAGGAGATGAAGTATCAATAACTTGCCTATCAGTTTATAGCTCATTAATTGTGAAGCCAGAAGCTTACATCAGTGTTACAACTGAATTATGTCCCCTCGAAATTCATGTTTCAAAGTTTTAACCTCCAGTATCTCAGAATGTAACTATATTTGGAGACAGGGTCTTGAAAGAGGTAATTAAGTTAAAGTGAGGTCATTAGAATAGGCCCTAATCCTTATTAGAAGAAGAAATTAGGACACAGACACAGACAGAGGGAAAACCATACAAAGACAATGGCAAAAGACAACCATCTACAAACCAAAGAAAGAGTTCTCAGAATAAGCACAACATCAACATCTTGATCTTTGACTTCTAGCCTCCAGAATTGTGAGAAAATAAATTTCTATTGTTTAAGCCACCTAGTCTGTGGTACTTTGTTATGGCAGCCCTAGCAAACTAATATACCTAAATTGGACCAGGTGCTCATAAGGTCACAACCTGCTCATAGGCAAAGCTTATGGAAACTTATAAGGACTTTGTATAAAAATACTGATAACTTGCAGATTGTAAATCAATTTGGTATTCTACACACAAAGCTATTAATTATGTGTTACAAATAAATATAAGTAGATAATGTGATGGTTAATTTTAT
Organism: Orcinus orca; assembly: GCF_937001465.1. Taxonomy (NCBI): domain Eukaryota; kingdom Metazoa; phylum Chordata; class Mammalia; order Artiodactyla; family Delphinidae; genus Orcinus; species Orcinus orca. The sequence continues at coordinate 124,733,188 of NC_064563.1, forward strand.
GTGTTCACTTGACAGGGTTAAGAGATGCTCAGAAAGCTGATAAAAGAGTATTTCCGGTTTGTGAGGGTATTTCAGGATGAGATTTAGCACTCCACACTCCAGAACTTTCCTTTATTCTCCTCAACCCTCTTTATTCATTCTTTGTTCTTTTGTGTATAATTCTATTTGCTCCTCTATTTCATCAAAATTTTCTTCATAATTAGGACTCTATGATTGATTTCCTTTCCCTGCAAGTTCCTGTCTCATAACATAGCAAAATAATATAGCAAAATTAGTGATAATTTTATTGTTGTACTTAAATGCTAATTGAAAAAAACAAAAGGAAATATTAACTTCTACTAGCTAGAGGAGCTACTTTATTATATTTTCTTTGTCCTTTAATTCTACTTCTTCTCACCTATGTCTCTATTTGTTTGCATATATGTTTGCATAGGGGAAAAAATGTTGATATATTCTTCGTTGTTTCTCTTCCTTCTCCTTTTATTTATTATAGCAGTTTGTTCATTGAATTGATTGATCAGCAGAAATTGTCTTTTGAACAAAAGGCCCAGGTCCCAGAGGAAGAAGTCAGAACGGATTGATAGAGTAAGAGTCTGAGAAAGGGAGAAAAGGGGAAGATTTGTGTATCCTAACAGCAGAGATGATCCACACCCTTCCTTTAGGCATGTATATGGAGAAGGCAGACAAATTCACAAGAATAAACACACTATCTGGGTTTCACAAGAAAACAGAGCCTGAGGCAGACAGCCTATTTGCTAACAACTATTTGACAGGGTGCACTGCTAGGGAAATAAGAATAAGGGGTAAAGGGAGTGAGCTAGGGAAGGAGGGAGAGCAAACACAAAGTGATGCATCACCAAGCTGGTGACAGCTTAACATCAAAACACAACTGGTTCCTGTGACACTTGGGGGCATCTCCCAAGTGCCTGCTTGGAACTACTGCATTTCAAAACAGTTCATTGCTAGTGAAAAAGAGTGACGGAAGATTGAGCAATTAATCTGCCATTTCTTTATTGTCTTTTATCTCATTGTACTTACGGGGTGTAACTCTGTGGGCCCCCACAATCACGCAGTTCTGGGGAGTGTTTTGTAGCCCTTTTAAGCAGCCACTGAGGAAAAGTAGAACCATCACAGCCCTTGCTTATTGGTCTCTCCTTATCAGTGGATGCAAAGATGGGTGGAGTTGTTCTTGGGCAGTGGTGGAGGCAGTTGCCATGGCACCCTGATCTTTAAGACTGTGAGTACAAGGTGAGGCATCAATAGAACAGATACAGAAAAGAAAGAAGGCAAACGACCAAAGCCCAGAAATACAGTGTAATTTAGAGGAGAACTAAGAAGATCTGAAGTCAATCTTTCTACTAGCCTGGCAATATAAGCTTTTGGGTGAGGAATTATTTACTTGTGTTTCTAGTTTTTGAATTTCCTACCTGCTATAGAGAAGAGTCTTATCTGGGATTTTGCAAAACAAATTGACAATCAAGAACTGATGATAGATGTGATAAATTCATGCCCATACATATTTACAGTGCTCATAATTTTGTTGCATAGTTGATATTGAGACGTGAAATGGACTCTCAGAAATCACAACTCAGCAACATCAGGGGACCTCGATGAGACAGAATTTCAAAGTACTACAGAACTTGGAGGATGGTAGAGGAAATAAAGAGAAGGTCAGTGTAGGTTTTTGTTTGGGGGAAGTTTTTGTTTGTTTGTTTTTATTTATTTTTGGTTGCATTGGGTCTTCGTTGCTGCACACAGGCTTTCTCTAGTTGCGACGAGCGGGGGCTACTCTTCGTTGGGGTACACGTGCTTCTCATTGCGATGTCTTCTCTTGTTGCGGAGCATGGGCTCTAGGCACGCGGGCTTCAGTAGTTGTGGCATGCGGGCTTCAGTAGTTGTGGCTTGCGGGCCCTAGAGCGCAAGCTCAGTGGTTGTGGTGCATGGGCTTAGTTGCTCCATGGCATGTGGGACTTTCCTGGATCAGGGCTTGAACCTGTGTCCCCTGCATTGGCAGGTGGATTCTTAACCACTGAGCCACCAGGGAAGCCCAGGGGGAAGTTTTTTGATGAAATTTATTTCCCTGACTTTCCAGAATACCTGGGGAAAAAAATTGTGTCTGCATTTTCCTTAAGGACCCTGCTTTGAATTCTAAATTTCTAAAATAAATTAATAAAAGAACAAATAATCACAAAGAAAATAAATCTCAGAGTTAAAAAACAAAGTATAACCTGATAAAAGACAACCTCACTCCTTGATCTTTTCCTACATCTAAAGTTGGAGAAAGTTACAGAGGAGTTTGTCTCTCAAACGAGAGAATAGTTAGAGGCCACATCAGCATAGTCAGGATATTTGTAGATATTAGGGTCTGGGTACATCAGTCCTCAGCCATACTTCACCTCTATCCCCATGCACCACCCTCTACTCTGCTCTGGACTGTGTACGTCTGCCAAGATATGTGGCACGTATGTAAGATATGACCTGAGAGGAACCCATAACAAGAACTGAGGTCAAAATTAATGTCTTACTATAGAAGATAGAATTTAGAAATGGAAATAAAATGGAATTAAAGGGAAATTAGAATTTTGCACATCTAAGTTTGTCAACTGGCATTCTTTCTCTCTTCCTCCTTCTCTCTCTGTCTCTCTCTCTCTATATATATATACATATATAAATATTCAAGTATACAAACTGAGAATATTGACAATACATCACAAAAATATAAATGAAGACATGTTTTATTTTTTAAACTTTGCTTTGTTTAGTAAACTTTTACCAATATCATTAATTATATGAAAATACCTTTAAGTACTATATTAAGATATATAAATGTGCCATGTTGTACTTATTTGTACTTCTGTTGGTGAACATCTTGTTATATAAACTCTGAGACACCTCTGATTACTCCCCAAGGAAGCATTTCTAGAAGAACTATTGCTCGTACAATTTTTAAATACTCTTGGGGTATTGGAAAACTTCCCTCCAGGAAATTCACTCCAATTTACAATTGCTCTAGCAGTGCATTAGAGGTCTTGTTTTACTGCAACTCCTTACTATTGTGAGTTGTTTTTTTTTTTAATTCTAGTTCATCCCTTTTACTTTCTGATTTTCAAATGTACTTCATGGCATAAAAGAAGGAATTAATTTGGTCTAGCAATATCACAGTAAACTATGTTGATTTGGAGCTCAGACTTTGTGGTCAGTTCAGAAGACTATACTTCTTAATTTATTGCTCATTTTCTTGGTGACCTTGGATAAGTTACCTATCATCTTTCAACCTCAGTTTCCTCATCTATAAAAATGGAAATAGCAAAAATATACACTTCCTAGTGTTGTGTGATTTAAACAACATGATATATCCAAAATTGTTTAGCATCTACTATTATATATACTAAATAGAGGTTAACAGAATTAGAGGAAGCACAGTTGACACTTCTGCCAAAGAGAAACTTGCATTTCAATCTGAATGTCACATTCTAACAATAACACACACACACACATACACACACAATTTTTTACTGGTATTGATGTGCCAAACCCAAATAAGAAAAACTCTGTTTTAAAATTACATGTAAAATATATAATAGTCATGTTAGTGAACTTCGTCATAAAAAATGAGTGGTTTGGATGCTGCAGATCCATCATATTAAGGAAGAAATCCCCTACTGTGTATGACATTATAGAATCTTCTCTGAAGCTATGAGCATATTATATGATCTCATAGAATTCTGTTGTTATTTCCTCATACTTGTAGCCTGTTAACTGAGACAGTGAGTAGATTTTTAAAACATTTTAAGGCTTTCAAAATATATTTTGTAAATAAAGGTTTGAAAACTGTCTCCATTAGGCTGCTCTTGATGAAAGCAGTATAAACGTTCAACAATTAATGAATATAAGAACGTCCTCCCTTAAACCATAGGCAGGTATGTATAATCCACTTAAGAAACTGTCCAGAGGTGAGCTGTCCTGCTGCTGTTCCCATGACTCAGCAGTGTCAGCGAGGACTCAGGTCTTTCATCCAGCTCCTCTGACATCCTTAGAGACTTGCCTCTCCTCATTGTAAGAGATCTGCTATAATATCAGACTTTGGGCCCTCATTGAACAGTAGGCAAAGCAAGAAGGGAAGCGAAGGAAATTACAGTGTTCTCCCCTTTAAGTTTCTCTTTTCCCAGGGAGAGTCCTGTTTTTCCATAATTCCTCCTTGTACCCTTTCTCTTGCATTCCCTTGCCAGTACTGGATCACACATCAACCTTTAGACTAATTAAGGAGAATGAATTTACCATGAGGGGTTTAAATCAATCACAGTCCACACCCTGGGGATGTTAACATTGCTGCTTGAACAGAGCTGAGCCACATAAGAAAGGGAAAAAGGGCACAACTGTTGAGTAAATGTCTCTGTTGTATCTGCAGCATTTTAATTTATGAATGTAACTGAGTGACAACACAGACATATCATTGAGGTGCCATTGGAAGAGGAATGAATTACATTTGCCAAGAATGTCACATGGGGAAGCACCAGTTTTAGTCAGAAGACAGAAGGAAGGAGGGGAAAACATGGCCCAGAGCATTTATTGTATTTTCCCAGGGAAAGGCACAGCAGGGCAGGTGGATGGTGTAGTAGTGCTCCTTTGAATAATGTTGCTGGGCTTTCAGCTACAGGGGTGGTCTCTAGTCGTCTGGTACATGGCCCTAGGTTGATTTAGGGCAGGGGAAATCTTGGCTAGGTGGATGAGAGTTAGACAAAGGAGGTGGTTGGGGGCATGGATTGGGGGTTGGTTGGTTTGCAGATGAAAGGCATGTTCCAGGCAAATTGGTATTAAGAATTAGCTAGCCCTGGGAGGAGGAGTCTCTCCCAGGCCAGGTAAGCCCCTAAGGTGTCAAAGCATCATAATGTGAAGGAAATTTTTTAAAAAATGAGTAAACAACCAAACGTCTCTCACTGAAATAATTGTTACTACTTAAAATGTATCCAACACGTAGGCTAATCATATGTGCTTGCTTATTTAATTCCCATACAGCACTGTGATAAGAAACTCATCTTTATTTTGACACTCAAGTTAAGTAACAAGTTCAAAATTACAAAGTTAATGATTGGTGGAGCTTGAATATCAATTCATTGTGACTCCTGAGCTCAGGTTCTTAATTAGGACTCTGTTCATTATTTTCTAAGAGCTCAACTTGAAATACACACACTTCTAAAATAACAGAGGAAAGATGGTTAAACAGGAAAGTAAAAAATTTCAGTGATAGTTTACCAAAAAACAACTCTTGGTCTTTTAAAAAAATTTTTGCCCTGAAAACTTAGCTCTGAAGAAATGTCTAAGGAGACACAACCAACATAGTTAACGGAAAGTCGATTGAAGAACTAGAAATTAAGTGATTATTTCTTTGTCCCAACCTGGATGTAAAATCAGCTTTTAAAATATGTCAAATGATAAATTTTTACTGCAGACAATATAAACTTTCTATTTTACACTACGGTGAGATGTATGAAGATTTTTAAATTACAGAAAAGTATCACAACCACTGGCTGTTAATCGCTGAGGTTCTCTCTTGCTCCAGTGCAGCATACAATGTCCTTTGCAGCAATATCACAACCAGATCAAGAAGCACAGCAGAAGTCTCAGGGGCTGAAATTTTCTGCTTTTGAAACAGAACGCGGCATATTTTTTCCTAACAATGAAGCAGCTGATCCAGGGCATAGAAGCAGACTTTGCCCGGATTTTCTTTTTTATACTCCCTGTGAGTATTACCTTTGAAACTTACCTGGAGTCATGAATGCTGTGTGCTGTAGTGGAAAGAACAGGATAGTTCAAGTCACATTAAACTGCATTTGGGTACATGCTTCATTTTTGACCCAGAGTCATTTGGACTGGTTATTCAATATATCTGAGCCTATGTTTCCACAGATGTCAAGTGCATGTGTATTGGGGGTGGGTAGGAAGAAAAAATCAGAAGCATTAAAGAGTTAACCTATATGAACTAAGCAGCACATAGTAGTGACTCCATAAACGATTAGCTTCCTGCTGGAATCTTCTCCAGCAGATTAGGGTATGCTTCCAAGCCTCACATGCTACACCCTGGTTGCCCATTCTCTAAATTAACAAAGTGATATCTAATGTTCTCATGAGTCCTTTTCTTCTCCCCTTGTCCTCTATCCTTCATTGTTTTCTATTTGACTCCCCCTCCAACTTATTTATATGATTTAAAGCCTTCACTACCCCATGGAACCTTCTAAAAAAATAAACAGAGAAATTGGATCTTCATGATTATTATTTCCTGAAGGAAACCTCTCAGTGTCAGGAAGTTTTAGAAATTTACAGCTCATATCAAGGGCAAGCTCTGCCCAACTTGTCAATTTCTTCTCTTACCACCATCCCTCCTCTTCCCTGCTTCTTTTCCCTTTTTATTCCTGCTGATATAGTCTCTTGGCACCAAGACTGCTGGAATAATAATGGTGACCTCAAAGTATCTATATTCTCTATTGATAATCTAAAGGTCATCTTGCAAACTTGGTTTTCTAAAAAGTTGTTTTAATTGTGCATTTAATAATAGCAAGCCAACTCCATTTGATATATTGTGATTATTAATTCTGAAAATAAATATTAATCTACAATAGATATGTTCAACTTACATTGCTTTCAGTAATTTAACCCAGTGCATATGCATGGAACTATAGACTGTGTGTGTGTGTGTGTGTGAGTGTATAGAAAGAAAGAGAGAGAGAGAGGTACTTTTGCCTCCTATAAAGATTCTTATATAGTGTTCATGATTAATTAAAGTATATTGGATGACAACAGTTTTTTGGACATACTTTCCATTTCACATGCAAGTAAACAATTATGATGGTTGGTGCTTTATCCTGAATAAGTGTTCAGAACTTCCAAATAATTCATTATTAAATTATGATACTCATAGAGACAAGTATACAAATCAAAAATATATAGCTAGATGTATTTTCAGAAATAGAATACACCTGCATAATACACACGCTGATCAAGAAAAAGCTTGACCAATGCATCTGACAGTGATCAGTTAAACATATTGTGATTCATCATAGGGAACTGACCTTTCCCAATTGTGTGAACTGGTTAAACAGTCTCTGTAATGCTCTTGTCTTTAGGTCTGACGTCTGCGGCTTGAAGTCCACAGGGCAAGTGGTCAGGAAGGGAAGATGGATATGAAGTGGGTGAGAGCTATGGCAGCCTGGAAGCCACAAATGTGCACAGGGATCTTTGTCAATCCTCAGTCTCTCCAACCTTCACACTGTGAATGACTTGCAGGGGAAGCTGACCAGCTTCTTCCTGGAAGCCACCTCAGGAGGTGGGGAAGCTGAGGAGGAATAGCAGGGAACGTGGAGCAATTGCAGGTCCAACAGTCAGGCGAGCCAAGAGATAAGCAATAATATGTGTGACATGTAAAGCCAAGAGATAAGCAATAATATGTGTGAGATGTAAACATACCTGATGGAATTTTTAAGAGTAAAAAAAAAAAAAGACTGCTCCTTTACTTCTGACTCCTAATATCTTTTGTGGTCCACTATACTAGAAACACAGAGAAAAGGGAATTCTGAGAAACAGCTCAGTACAGCTCAACTGACATTTCATAAAGTCACCAGGACAAGTATCCCCAAAGCACCCCTTAGCATCCTTCTATTTTCTACCTCACCCAAAGCTAATCACTAGCCTAATTTCTAATGCCATAAATTAATTGCCCATTCTTGGAGTTTATATAAATGGAAGTATGCAGTATAAATTCTTTTGCAACTAGTTTCTTTTACTTAGTGTTATGTTTCTTAGATTCATATATGTCATTGCCTTCAGTTGCTGATATTTCATTCTCATTGCTGTATTGAATTGCATTGTGTGAATATGCCACGTTTGATTTGTTCTTTCTACTATTGATGGGCATTTGGGTAAGCTCCACTTTGGGCCTATTTTGAATAATGACTCTATTAACATGTTTTTTAGTGAGCATGTATATGCATTTCTGTAGAGTTAATATCTAGGAAAGGAAATGCTGGATCATATGGTATGCATATACACAGTTTTAGGAGATACTGCTAACTAATTTCCAAAAATAATGTACAGATTCAAATAAGGGTCCCAATCACTCCATAAATTTGCCAAGATTTAGTGATATCTGTCTTCTTATTCTTAGTCATTTTTGTGGTTGTGTAATGGTAGTAAATCCTTGCAGTTTTAATTTCTATTTCCATAATGATTATACTGGGTATATTTTCATATTTTATTGGCTATTCTGATATTCTATTTTCTGATGTACTTGTTCAAATATTTTGTCTCTTGTGGGAGAGGTATCTTGGTCTATCTTTTCTCATGGATTTGTAGTCTTTTCTGTTAGTGCTATGATTCATTTGTTGAATATATATATATGTGTATATGTACATATATATGTATATATGACACATATCATCTACCACTCTGGGTTGCCTACTTGTCCTTTTAATAAACACGAATGACTTTTTGATTTATTTAACAAGAAACTCTAAGTGAAATATGAGATTAAACACTTAGACCATAATTAATAGGAAAGTAGTTAAAAATCCTCTAATCAGATTTTTTTTTTTTTTTTTTTTTTTTTTTTGCGGTACGTGGGCCTCTCACTGCTGTGGCCTCTCCCGTTGTGGAGCACAGGCTCCGGAAGCGCAGGCCCAGTGGCCATGGCTCACGGGCCCAGCCACTCCGCGGCATGTGGGATCCTCCCGGACCAGGGCACGAACCTGCGTCCCCTGCATCGGCAGGCGGACTCTCAACCACTGGGCCACCAGGGAAGCCCCAGATATTTTAAAGAAAATATTCGTTAATATAGATAGACACATTTGAATTTATATGTACAATAAATTAATATAGCTTGTATAATTATAATATATTTTATAAACAATCATTTAGATTATTTTTAAACGTGTCTAATATTAAGGGTAAATGATTGCATTAATACTCACAGTAAAAGTAGAGTCTTAAATCATGCAGAAGAAAGTAGTAACACTTTTAATGAAAACTATTAGGTAACTTTATAAAAATTACTGTTCTGAGTGGAGCATAATTATAAAATAGTGTCACATAGTATTAAAATAAAAAATCAATTATGAAATTAGCCTTTTACAACATAAATAAAGCTACTCTATGTTATTGATAGGGAAAACCAAAGTGAGATTTCAGTCTGCTTCCATTTCTCAAGCTTTTACTTCTTTTCTTGCTCATGAATTTCACAGTCCTATTCTTTTTTCCTCATCCCTTCATCACCCTTTCTCTTATTTAGGTAAAATTATCTCGGGATTTCTCCTGGCCCAAAGGACAATCTACTACTTAAAGAAGCTTCATCAGGCACTTAGTATAAAACTCCATTAGCTTTAACACAGCACCTGGCAATTAGCCCAGGGCAGTTCCTTCCAATTCGGTTCCTGTGAATACCTAGTGACTTAACTTCAGTATTCTGAGAGCACCAGGGCCCTTTCCCATTCCAATAGAATAAAACTGACAGCTCATAAAAGCCATCTTTTGCTCTTTTTAGTTATTTTCTATTTAAAGATGATCTCCCTGATCTAACTGCCATTCCTTTGCTTTCTAATCTAGTATTTGAGGACAGGAATAAGAATGTAGATTGATTCTTGTGACTACTTTTCTATTGGTTGAGTGTTTCAAACATGCTTTAAGCATGAACCTAATGTATTTCTTCAAAAACTTAATTCCTCTTTATTGTAGTTTATTAGAGTAGGAGAATTGCTTTAGAAAAAAATTATCTTTCTAAAATAATACAATAATACTAAAGTATCCTATTCACATTGAAACCGGTGGAGAAATGATACCAAAATTGTCCGCTTGGAGAAGACCAGATCCATCAACAAATCTCATCTATCAATGTTTCCATTTGCCTAATTAGAAAAACCCAAAGTGACTTGAATAACAAAAATTATTATAAAGAGTTCAATTTTATGAATTCAACAATCTATCCAACTTATGAATGGCCTAGTAGAGTCATTGATGATTTAGCCAACACATACATTGCTGGCAGGTTTGGACACCACATATGTTCATAACTTGGGTACATTGTTTCCTCCCCAAAGTATTGCTTGTCCAATGAAATTGTCAAATGATACGTGACCCCTCAGTACCACCCTGTCCAAACCTGTTGATTCTACTGAAGTTCCCTGCCATGTAGAGCCAGTGCATGCACGTTCCCATTTGTCCTAGTCAAAAGAGTAAAGCACTCTCTAATGTACTGTGTAGGTGAGAGAGATCTGCTTCCCACAATACCTAGGTAACTGTATCAGTGCCGGAGCACCTTTAATCTCAGCTACACCTCCATCTATTCAGCATCATCCATCCTGTGAGATTTAAAAGTAATAAATAAGATTATTACTCATGAGTGAATATTAATCATGATAGCTCCAACTCACTACCTGTCATTTAAGTCATAAAGGGGTTCTGTTTCACAGCTATTCTCTGGATTATCCAGATGCAGTCTTTAGGCAGAACATTAAATCAGCAAGAATTTTGTTTTTCTTTTAACATCTTTATTGGGGTATAATTGCTTTACAATGGTGTGTTAGTTTCTGCTTTATAACAAAGTGAATCAGTTATACATATACATATGTTCCCATATCTCTTCCCTCTTGCATCTCCCTCCCTCCCACCCTCCCTATCCCACCCCTCCAGGCGGTCACAAAGCACCGAGCCATAAATCAGCAAGAATTTAATTTCCCTTCTCCAGGCAAAATAGATCAGGTGGACTCTCCTAGCATCAGCTGTTTGTTGGTTCTATATCTTAGAGAAATACCTGAGTACTGTTATTTTTTTCTAGATACTCTTGTGGGTAAAGGGCTACTACATCCTTCCCTGGCATCATGATCCTGTTGTGCATCTTCTTTCCATTTTCTATCATCTTCCTTCCATTTTACATTTTAATTATTTTATTCCATATTTTTTCTTCCCCCAGTGGGGCACCTGGTTCATATACACTCAGTAGGCAGTAACATCGTTCAAACCAAGACTTTTTCCTTCATCCATTTACCAGTGTGATGTCACAGAATTTGATAGTAAAAATTACAAGAATATTTCTGACACTTGGTAATGGTACCAATTCACAATTAGCCTTATTTTAGTAATATAGGGTAAAGTTAGATTCACTTCCAAGGTTTTACTTGGAATACATGCAGTCAAACTCAGCGGTGTAGTTATCACGTCATATAAAGTGATGCCCTGGCTACCAGCACAAGAAAGTCAAACTCTTGCCCTGTAATAATCAGATAGGGGAAAATGTTAAAAATTGTGAGATAAGAAAGATATGGATATGTGTTTTATCATCTCCTACGCCATCACTCCCACCTTCCAGTTTTAGTAAAAGCTTTAGTAGAATTTCCTTTAGAGCACCCCTCATATACAACTTGGGACATATTGATTCTTTCAGGCATCCACTTAAGCCCTTTTCTCTTCTGTTTTAAGTAACAGATGTTTTATTTGCATATTTTTAACAGATCACCATTCCATTTCTGATAAGGAATGTGATATGCCCTTATATGATGCTTTATGCCCAATTTTCTTGTTGGCGGCAAAAAAAAAAAAAAAAAAAAAGGAACTGTCAAAATATAAGTAAAGACATTTTCAGAGATACAAAACTGAAAGAAGTTAAAGAATTTCTTTAACAAAGTCCTATAGGTTTTAAAAAAGATATCAGATAGAAACCCAGGAATAAACACCGGAAAGAGTAAATGAGTTATTAAAAGTAAATGATCTATGTTCTTTATGTTCTTTATCAATGGTTTTCACACAAAGATGAGAGCAGTTTTGTCTCCCTCCTCCTAGAGGACATTTGTCAATGCCTAGAAACGTTTTTTATTGTCATGGCTGGTGAAGAGAATGTGGAAATTATTGGCACCTAGTAGGTAAAGACCAGAGATGATGCTAACCACCCTACAATGTACAGGATAGCCCTTCCCCCCAACAAAGAATCATCTAGCCCAAAACGCCAATAGTTCCGAGGTTGAGAAACCCTGATCTATCATCTGTCTATCTATCTATCTATCTATCTATCTGTCTGTCTTTCTATCATCTATCTATAACTATCTATATCTATCTATGTATCTATCTTCATGTTTATTTATCTATAATGTGTATATATGTAAAGCTCTTTAAAACTACTAGTGGTTAAAATCAAATAAATGTTCATTTATAGAATTTTTAGAACTAAAATATGTAAAAATAAGAACACAAAGGGTAGAAAGACAATAATCAGTGAGGGTTTGTCATAAAGTTCTTAAAACAGTCATGAAGTAATAGAATTCTCTTGAACACAGACCCAACAAGTTACAGAGGTATACTGAAATCCTTAACAAGAACGTGAAGAGGGATAACTTAAAAAGCCATTAGAAGAGATAAAATAAAACAATAAACAATGTTTGATTCAACTTAAAAAGGCAGGAGAGAAGTAATGAAGAAACAAAGAGCAAATGGGACATATAGAAATCAAATAACAAGAAGTGAACTTAAATCCAAACATATCAATAACTACACTGAATGTAAATAAACTAAAAAACCCCAATAAAGGCAAACTTGACAGATTTAATAAGAAAATAAGTCTGTATGCATTATTTACAAAAAAAAAAATCACAATTGACTCCTAAAGACACAAACAGATTGGGAGTAAAAGCAGAAAAAATATTTACATGCAAAAAATGTATGTAAGAATACTAATATTCTAATGGAGAAAATAGATCTCAAGGCAAGAAAATTACTCAAGATTAAAAAAGGACATTTCATGATGTCAATTGATCAAGAGAATACAAAAATAGTGTATGTGTATGCACTCATTAACAAAGGTTCCAAATACATAAAGCAAAATTGACAGACTTTAATACTCCCTCTGTAAAATGAACTGATAAAACGAAAACAAAGTAGGTAAGGATATGGAAGATGTGAATGGCTCTATCAATCAACTTGACTTAATGAATATATATATATATATATATAAAAAAAACTGCACCCAATGAAAGAAGAAAACTGATCCTTCTGAAGTGGGAGACCACTTAGAAGACATGGTACATGTCAGGGAGTGTTTTTCCTGTTTTTCTGTAATTGATTTGGAGTTTATTTTTGTGTATGGCATTAGGTAGTGTTCTAATTTCATTCTTTTACATGTAGCTGTCCAGTTTTCCCAGTGTCACTTAATGAAGAGGTTGTCTTTTCTCCATTGTATGTGTTTGCCTCCTTTATCATAAATTAGGTGACCATATGTGCATGGATTTATTTATTTATTTATCTCTGGGCTTTCTATACTGTACCATTGATCTATATTTCTGTTTTTGTGCCAGTACTATATTATCTTGATTACTGTAGCTTTGTGGTATAGTTTGAAGTTGGGGAGCCTGATTCCTCCAGCTCTGTTTTTCTTTCTCAAGATTGTTTTCACTATTTGTGGTCTTTTGTGTTTCCATACGAATTGTAAAATTTTTTGTTCTAATTCTGTGAAGAATGCCATTAGTAGTTTGATGGGGATTGCATTGAATCTTAGATTGTTTTGGGTAGTGTAGTCATTTTTGCAATATTGATTCTTCCATTCCAAGAACTTGGTATATTTCTCCATCTGTTTATGTCATCTTTGATTACTTTCATCAGTGTTTTATAGTTTTCCGAGTACAAGTCTTTTGCCTCCTTAGACAGGTTTATTCCTAGGTACTTTATTCTTTTTTTGCAATGGTAAATGGGAGTGTTTCCTTAATTTCATTTTCTGATTTTTTGTTGTTGGTGTATAGGAATGAGCAAGATCTTTTTTGACACACTTCCTAGAGTAACGGAAATAAAAACAAAAATAAACAAATGGGACTTAATCAAACTTAAAAGGTTTTGCACAGCAAAGGAAACCATAAACAAGACAAAAGGACAGCCCTCAGAATGGGAGAAAATATTTGCAAATGAAACAACAGACAAAGGATTAATCTCCAAAATATATAAACAGATCATGGAGCTCAATAACAAAAACACAAACAATCCAATTAATAAATGGGTGGAAGACCTAAATAGACATTTATCCAAGGAAGACATACGAATGACCAAGAAGCAATGAAAAGCTGCTCAACATCACTAATTATTAGAGAAATGCAAATCAAAACTACAATGAGGTATCACCACATGCCAGTCAGAATGGCCATTATCAAAAAATTTAGAAACAATAAATGCTGGAAAGGGTGTGGTGAAAAGGGAACCCTCTGGCACTGTTGGTGGGAATGTAAACTGTTACACTCACTATGGAAAACAGTATGGCGATTACTTAAAAAATAGAACTACCATAGGACCCAGCAATCCCACTCCTGGGCATATACCCTGAGAAAACCATAATTCAAAAAGAGACATGTACCACAATGTTCATGCAGCAGTATTTACAATAGCCAGGACATGGAACTAACCTAAATGTCCATCAACAGATGAATGGATAAAGAGATGTGGCACATATATACAATGGAATATTACTCAGCCATAAAAAGAAATGAAATTGAGTTATTTTTAGTGAGGTGGATGGACCTAGAGACTGCCATACAGAGTAAAGTAAGTCAGAAAGAGAAAAACAAATACCATATGCTAACGCATATATATATATATATATATATGGAATCTAAAAAAAAAAGGTACTGATGAACCTAGTGGCAGGGCAGGAATAAAGATGTAGACATAGAGAATGGACTTGAGGACACAGGGTGGGAGGGAAAAGCTGGGGCAAAGTGAGAGTAACATCGACATACATACACTACCGAATGTAAAATAATTAGCTAGTGGAAAACAGCAGCATAGCACAGGGAGATCAGCTCGGTGCCTTGCGATGACCTAGAGGGGTGGGATAGGGAGGATGGGAGGTAGGCTTAAGAGGGAGGGAATATGGAGACATATATATGCATATGGTTGATTCACTATGTTGTACAACAGAAACTAACAGAGTATTGTGAAGCAATTATACTCCAATAAAGATCTATTAAAAAAATTAAAAAAAAAAAACGACATGGTATAATAGAGGACTACGGAAAGAATGAGGGTAAAGTTGTGCTAAGAAAATTTAGAGGTCTTGAGAGTTTCAAATATTCTCCTGGTAAAGATATATCTTTCAAATCTGTTAGAAGAATAAAGTTAATTTTTTGGAATTATATTAAGGAATTGTATCAGAAGACCTCGACATGAGTGAAGCATGGCATAAAGTGAACTGATATAAATTAGTGAAGTTGATGGAAAAACATATTTGAGATTTTTAGAAAAGTTGATGTGAATGTACAATAATACAATAATAAAAGTTTATTGAAATGATCTCTAACAATGAGGGCTGAGAAGTCCCATGAATTTGTGGCAAAGTGATCAGCACTGTTTTTATGTTAAATGATGGTCATGGTCCCTGATAAAGAAAGGATATGATGGGATTTAACAAGTTTCTCAGATTAATTTGAAATGTATATTATTAATAAAACAACAACAACAACCAGGGAATCAATAAAAGAGGGTATACGAATCATGAATAAAGAGGCACAAATTCATGAATTAATGAATGAATGACTTTTATATTTAAATCAAAATTTTGACTAAAATTTTATCATGCATCTTTTTATTATCCCAGGCTTTTGAAAATAAGATCATTGTGTATTGGTTTTGAATATGTTGCTAGGTAGAAAAGTATTTTTTTTTTTCTTAGTAAGAGGTGTTAGAGCTGTTCAGTAAGCATGTGTGGATCAAATGAAACTGTTTTATCAATGTTTATATTAAAAATTCAGAATGTATGATTTTATTAGGAATGACCATCATTCAAATAATTGTGATATCACTAATTTAAGAAGATAGTGGTTTATATATTTAATCAGTTTTGAACAAATGCATAAAGTATTTGAAAAATACAAATAAACTCAAAATGTTAAGTGTTTCAAAAAAAAGAAAAAGAATGGTCATGGAGTGGCAACATTTAATTTTATTAATTGCATTATAGCCATGAAGAATTAAATTACAGTTTCTGTGGAGTATTAAATTTTCCACTCTTTGATATTAGAGATAAATCAGATCTTAAAGCTTAATTAGTGGCAACAAGATAAGAGAATTTTTTGAGGTCAATTATTTTTCAGTTAAAATGAAGATTTGAAGAAACAGTGAAGATAGCGCAAATTTCTTCACTATTCTTTATTAAAATATAGCTGTTGATAATAAAAGGAGATATTTTATTCCACATTGTGCTGTGCATAAATCTCTCCATAATTGTTATCTGTAACCCTCAAAATTACCACTTTTACAAATTTATAAGTATCGCTTATAAACAGTAGTAAAGCAAACACATTTATGTCAAATACTGACATATGAAAAGTACGTCTATTTTATAGCACCCTTCTGAAAGATGTTTTTATCTAGTCAGAGAAACAGGGTAATAAACCTGGATGAAACTTTAGAAATTACACGATCTAATCCTTTCATGTTAATTTTTTGAAGAGAGGAAACTGAGATTCTAGAGAAGATAATTGGCTTGCTCAAGGTCAGAAAGCCAATCCAGGGCAGAGCAAGAAATCATATGTTAGTGTTAAAAAATGACTAACTTTCTTTTGTGTTGGGCAAAGAGCTGTGTAAATTTTCTGAGCATGCATGACTGATTTTCAATCTGGTAACTTTGTCATAAAATTCAACAACAATGTCAGCAGCACATTGTTACAGATTTCACCTAGCACATTTTCCACAATTCACTGATAATTTCTTTCCATTGTGAATTTAAAATGTAATTAAACATTGATAGTCATTATCAGGAGTAAACACATGGTATATGCATTTCTGCTGGTAAAGTCAGCATCTGAGCTGTACTGATGATAAAAGGGGAAAGAACAAATGGAGTGAAGCGTTGACATCCATGTGCTGCTGAAAATATTACATTATAAAGCTGGCTGGATATCTGAAAGTTACAGACCTAAAATTCTGCTTCTGAGTGAAAGCAGAATTTGGCTGAGGAACGGTGGACAAAGAGAATGATGAATGAAATCAGGGTTTGATGTGGAGTGGAATATGGGGAACAAACATTTCAGTTCTTTTGTGGAAGCCTTTATTTCCTTCCAGTTTTTCAAAGAGAGTAAAAAACTGTTTTGGAATGCTATGTACACTTTTCTGCCCTGTCTGCTAAATTGCCTCCTCTCTTCATTTCTCACATTTTTTTCCTGTGGGATTCAGACCCACCTTATACTTCTCTGGACAGTGAGCATGTGCATTTAGTTACTCTGGAAAGGAATTTTGTAGGAAATGGGAAAAAGGTATCATTTCCTTTCCTTTTCTCATTTAACTGCAAAGCACAAAGAAAATATTTGGGTAGATAGTACTTATTTACCTAAAAATACGTTTTCTGAGAAATCATATATAATTATTTTGTAGGTGTAATTATTTTGTATGTAATTATATTATGATAATTCTTAAGGTATGTAATAATGCAAAAATATATAGTGTCAAGATGCTTGGGTATGAGTCATACTCCAGTCATTATCCTTGATGGAAATTCAGATGAAGGAGAACTAGAAAATATGAGGTCCCTAACTATTTGACGTTATGTTATTTAACAATTTCTAACAAATCCTTCTGTAAAAGGGAAGAGTTCATTGTGCAAAAGGGTACTAACAAATTTGTTTTATATATATCCATTTCCCTTAGATTTCAAATGTTATTGTCAAAATTTTTAACTAATAAAGGGCACAACATAATCTGAAGGTGTTATCAAAGTCGATCATGGCTCTTACTTCAGAAAACAGTTGGAACAGTCTCTTTATTTTAGGCTGCATTGTATATTGTTAGCCCCATACTCCAAAAGTTACACTGATTTTGACCACCATGTGACAAAATATCTTGATAAAATATCATAACACAACAGAGGCTCCAGGAAAAATGCAGGAAATATCAAGTCCACATATATATGAATCTGTTCAAAAAGCAATCACCATCAGCTAGCCTGGACTTTGACAGCACGAGGCAAATCATATTCAGAAAAGACATTAATACAAGGCTAGGTCAGTGGAATACAATTCACATCCCATTCAAATATTAATATTTTATCAAGTATTGTTTTATCACTTGAAATATGGATGACTAGAAATATTGAATTATCAAGTGATCTGTATTTTATACGTATTTATTATACTGAGATTTAACCTTTGTTTCAAAGTCCCTCGACATCTATAAACTAATATTGGAGCCATATTCTACCAAAAAACTTCCAGATTAGTGGGAAGCTGCAGGTTGGATCTACTATTATTATTTAATCTGCTTACCAGAAGTACTTAGAACATTAAAACAAACAAACAAACATCTTTTACATCCATTTCTAGAAAATTTTCTAAAATTATGTTTGTTTTATTATCTCAAAATTTCATGAATATTCCAGGAAAAACTATCCATAAGAAACAATGTAATAGTTTGTAAATAAAAGAAAGAAAATAACACTGCACTAGTTTGAATGTATCCACACATGGATGGCAAACCAAAGAGAAGTGACCATCATCAGGAAAATCCCTCATGAAAACTGGAGTATTTCAGGTAGTTCTTGATAGTGTTGTGTATATATAAATACTCTCTCAACACAAACATGCCACCAAAACCTTACTAGAAAGAGGCAGGGAGTTCTGCCCAACCAATTTACCCACAATTATCTCGTTTTAAATCTTCTCTGTTCCTTTAAGAAAGGAAAACATTTTAAATGGTAGGAGGTTGGAGGTACAGGCTAGATTTGGAAAGGTGGTGAAGTAGGTATTTTCCTCATAGATCTCTCATAACAGCTGCAAATGTAGTTTGGTTGTTAGTTTTATAATTGTTTTATAGATATTACATTTTCCTGTACAAAAATATATTATTAGTCTTTCCACCTTGATAATTCTGTTAACCAAGAATGACACTCGTTTTCATTGCCAGCCTCCACTTTTCCTACTGTGCATAAGATGGGTGGTTTCTTAGTTACAGTTGAAAGGTTTTCAACTGGCATATAGAAATAGCAAGTATTTAGAACTGAGGATATGTTTACAAATACAGGTGAATTTCATCATGACCAAGAAGATACAATATTTTTGTAAATGAGATTATTTTTTAGTTGGATCTCATATTAATTCTACTACTCATAAATTTTCTTTAATTCAACTTGCAAGAAGACCATTTATCATTTCCCACTAGAATACAAAAGAGCAGCACAATTTGTTATTGATAAATATACAGCACTTAACACCATTCATATTATACTGTATGTGTTCAATAAATACTTGATACATGAAAGAAAAATTTAACATTTGATATTTTAATTATGTTATTAATTTTCTAAACCAATATTTAGAAATTTAATATATATTTCACATAAAAATAATGTTCTGTTTCTCTGTATAATACAAGCATGCTGTCCTCCAGTTTGATTTGTTTTTAGTCATGTTTTCCTGAAAATGTAATTTGAAATAAAATGGTGTTCCATCCAATTCATTAGTATGTTAATGACCATTCAATAGACCTTACTTTTAAAAGAAAATAAATACACATAGACTTTTGAAAAAACACCAAATGTGTGTGTGTAAACATGTGTATATAAAATGTATATAATATATAATGTATATATGTATAAATCAACATGTTAACCTTTTTCCTGTTAAGATGGTCAAGAACCTAATCAAGAATTTGGTTTTAAAAGCCAGCATGGAAATTTTTGTTAATGTGAAAGCTTTAGTTTAGTTTTTCTTTTGTTGTTGTTGCTGTTTTAGCTGAGCATTTGTTCTGCAACAAGCGAATTCATGTTGAATACCAGCAAGATGAATTGCCTAAAATTCAGACTGCAGCATTTTCAATATGGCATGTTGTAGTAGTACTATGCCTTTGAGAATACAATCACAGGGTTGAATTTTACTTTATATCCAAATTCTAATCTAACTAGAGTGATAATTACATAATCCAGTATCTAAAATTAAAGAGAATATTCAAAGTTACCCAAAACTATGTATATATACATAAATATGTGTGTGTGTGCATGTGTTTATATTTTAACTCCATCAGAAATTGGATTTCTCATGTTTTATAATTTTCAGATAGCACACATCTTAAAAATTTAAAATAACTAACATTGGCTCACAAATGGGAGCATTAAGAATAAATAAGCTCAACTAATAATTCCAGAAAAGAGCAATCGGAAATAAATATAACATGGTACATGAACACAGACTTTGGGTCAAACAGATTTCAATTAGAGTTCTGATTTTAACATGTACAAATATGTGATTATGTGTGAGTTACTTAATGTCTTGGAGCCTCAGTTTCCTCATTTAAAAAATATACATTATAAAAGCCTCTTTCAAGGTTGTTGAAAGAATGTAAATCATAGATGATAGATATGGGTTTATATTTATAGCCCTCAACTAAGAATTCAGAACATACAAGTGTCCAGTAAATGGCTTTTACATTTATTATTACTGAATTTCTTATCTTTATTCCTTTGTTATTTAAAATTGTCATTAACTAGTATCTATTGTGCAACATTTATTAAATATCTACTACATTTGCCAGAGAATCAACTTGTTACTATAGCTATAAAGGCAATAGGTCATGGTGTTCAAATTCCAATGTTCCCAGTTCAGTTTATCTACAATACATGACTAAGTATATTTCCTATTTATTGAATATCCTAAATGAGAGAGTATCTATAGTATACTTATAATTTCAATTTTAAATAATTAAAATACAAATAGATTTCATTTACAAATAAATATATTATTTAATCTATGAGTAATTAGAAAATACTGGGTTATTATTATGGGCTTCTATTTTTTACTTTGTTATGAAAATGACCAGTGATACATTGGTGGATGTGTTTTGACCTAAAAAAATACCTCTTGCAAGTTGCTATTTGAATAGGTCACTGTTATTAACTGTCTGAAGTTTCATTGGCTCTTTTTATGAAAAGCTTTCCTGATTAATGGGAAAGGATCCAATGTTGCCAAATGAAATAACTCAATCAATTATAAAATTTGAATTAAAAGGTGAGTTTCATTTTATTGTAATTTTCTTTCAAGTTAATTCTGACTTATGATTTCCTTTTCTTCCATAATTTGTTCAAGTAGCTTTTGTTGAACACCAGTCTAATTATAGTAATCAATCACCAAACTTTAATAGAAGAAACTGTACAGTTATGTTCTGGAATGGCAGTTTTTATGTCAAATTAATTTATATATGCATTCTGTATGCACACTTTAATAATAATTGAAATTTGAAAATTTTAATTTATATGTAATAGTTTTTTTAGATTCCAGAATACCAGTGGATTAGGATTGACATTTTTTTTGAATTTTTAATTTAATTTTATTTATTTTTTTATACAGCAGGTTATTATTTCTCTATTTTATACATATTAGTATATATATGTCAATCCCAATCTCACAATTCATCCCACCACCACCACCTCCCCCGCCACTTTCCCCCCTTGGTGTTCATACGTCTATTCTCCACATCTGTGTCTCTATTTCTGCCCTGCAAACCCATTCATCTGTACCATTTTTCTAGGTTCCACATATATGCATTAATATACGATCTTTGTTTTTGTCTTTGTGACTTACTTAACTCTGTATGACAGTCTCTAGATCCATCCACGTCTCTACAAATGACCCAGCTTCGTTCTTTTTCATGGCTGAGTAATATTCCATTGTATATATGTACCACATCTTCTTTATCCATTTGTCTGTCGATGGGGATTTAGGTTGTTTCCTTGACCTGGCTATTGTAAAGAGTGCTGCAGTGAACATTGGAGTACGTGTGTCTTTTTGAATTATGGTTTTCTCTGGGTATATGCCCTAGTGGGATTGCTGGGTCATAGGGTAATTCTATTTTTAATTTTTTAAGGAACCTCCATACTGTTCTCCATAGTGGCTCTGTATCAATTTACATTCCCACAAACAGTGCAAGAGGGTTCCCTTTTCTCCACACCCTCTCCAGTATTTGATGTTTGTAGATTTTCTGATGATGCCCATTCTAATTGGTGTGAGGTGATACCTCATTGTAGCTTTGATTTGCATTTCTCTAATAATTAGTGATGTTGAGCAGCTTTTCATGTGCTTCCTGGCCATCTGCATGTCTTCTTTGGAGAAATGTCTATTTAGGTCTTCTGCCCATTTTTGGATTGGGTTGTTTGTCTTTTTTATATTGAGTTGCATGAGGTGTTTATATATTTTGGATATTAATCCTTTGTCTGTTGATTAATTTGCAAATATTTTCTCCCATTCTGAGGGTTGTCTTTTCATGTTGTTTGTAGTTTCTTTTGCTTTGCAAAAGGTTTTAAGTTTCATTAGGTCCCTAATTTGTTTACTTTTGTTTTTGTTTTTATTTTCATTGCTCTAGGAGGTAGATCAAAAAAGATCTTGCTGTGATTTATGTCAAAGAATGTTCTTCCTATGTTTTCCTCTAAGAATTTTATAGTGTCTGGCCTTACATTTAGGTCTCTAATCCATTTTGAGTTTATTTTTGTGTATGGTGCTAGGGAGTGTTCTAACTTCATTCTTTTACATGTAGCTGTACAGTTTTCCCAGCACCGCTTATTGAAGAGACTGTCTTTTCTCCATTGTATATCCTTGCCTCCTTTGTCATAGATTAGTTGACCATAGGTGTGTGGATTTATCTCTGGGCTTTCTATCCTGTTCCATTGATCTATATTTCTGTTTTTGTGCCAGTAGCATATTGCCTTGATTACTGTAGCTTTGTAGTATAGTCTGAAGTCAGAGAGTCTGATTCCTCCAGCTCCGTTTTTTTTCCCCTCAAGACTGCTTTGGCTATTTGGGGTCTTTCGTGTCTCCATGCAAATTTTAAGATTTTTTTGTTCTAGTTCTGTAAAAAATGCCACTGGTAATTAGATAGGGATTGCATTGAATCTGGAGATTGCTTTGGGTAGTACAGTCATTTTCACAATATTGATTCTTCTAATTCAAGAACATGGTATAACTCTCCATCTGTTTCTGTCAGCATTGACATTTAAATATAGAGTCTACCATGTGGAATGCTCAATAATTTAGAAATAATGCACTAAGTTTTAGTTTTCCTGTGAAAATTATAACCATAAGATAGATATGTACACTCAGTGATGAGGACAATAATTCTTCCTTTTATGCATTTTCACTAAAAATTGGCAGTTTATCCCTATTTAGTCTTATTGTAGATATTGTGGTTAGTTGGGTTTTTAGTTTTACTCTTTTCTTAATCTCAAAAGTGATATGTGGTTTACCAGGTAAAGTTAAATGAGTTAAACTAAACAAAATTAAAAGAAAAAAATGACAAACCAAAACCTGACAAGTTTAATATGTATAAAATAAAAGCTGTGGGCTTCCCTGGTGGCGCAGTGGTTGAGAGTCCACCTGCCGATGCAGGGGACACGGATTCGTGCCCCGGTCCGGGAAGATCCCACATGCCGCGGAGCGGCTGGGCCCGTGAGCCATGTCCGCTGAGCCTGTGGGTCTGGAGCGCCCGCATACCACAAAATAAAATAAAATTAATAAATAAAAGCTGTGGTAAGAGGATAAAAGAGGAATAAGTCCTGAATGGTTATTACAAAAGACTGCTAACACACATGACATCAAAATGGGATCTAGTGCTGAGTTTAAAAAGATTTCAAGTATTCACTATTATCCCCAAATCTGTAGCTAAAGTCTGAAAACATTTTCTTATGTCTTTTTCTCCTCTTGATAATTGGGTGGAAGAAGAAACTGCGGAAAAAGACAGGCAGAGCAAGTGAATATTTCACATGAACTCTCTATGAAAAAAGCAAAAACACCAGGACTTCATACATATTGAGAAAAATCTAAAGTCAGAAAAAGTAAGTACAAATTATCCTCTATTACCTAGAAAAAATGCATTGTGCAGGGAATTTAACAAATCACCAGAGAAAGAACAGAAACAAAATATTACAAGAAAGATTGACACAAATTTAGTTGAGTTACTTATCACTCTCAGGATACATAAAAGTGAATAGAAACCACAAAATGTAACTGAGATAATCAAATTGCATTAACTATGATGAAATGGAAGTAAAGGAAAATTAACTCAATAATAATAGACAATTTGGTGAAATTTGATGATGTTATGCTTAATAAAGGTTTTAAAAATACATAACAAATACAAAATTTTTAAATTGCCTGGCATACAAAAAGAATGCAAAGAATCCAATCTAGGGAGAAAAAGGAAGATAATAACATTCTTTGCAAAAGCTTTAAACCTGGAAACATTTTAAATTAAACAAAAGTTCAATTCAATAAGAGTTAAAGATTAGATAATAAACAACAGATTGACATGAAAGAGACATTGGTGGTTTTAGAAAACAAATAGAAAACCAAAACACTACCATTACTGGAAATTAAATCAATGAGAAAAAGCTGGAAGCTTTACGTAAACAAAATACTTATAATAATATCAATAAATTCAAAGGATACATAAAAGTGGGAAGAACTCAACTTCAAATAGAAAAGTATCCTAAGGTTTAACATATGAAATTTTCTGGAATGACAAGAGAACTGCAGGTGCAGTTCAAACTAGCATTCAACATTTGTAGATAGAGGGTTAGATAGATAGATATAGATAGACAAGCTTTCAACAGTGAGACTTTTCCTGTAGAGCTCTTATAAATAAGAAGTTTTTAATAATGTAGATAAAGAAAAGATTTTATGTGGGTTGATGATTGGTAGAAGCAGAACTAAGAATGGCCTCAGATTTCTTCTCATCAGCTTTCAAAGTCCCAAGACAAGAGAACAATGTCCACAAAATTCTAAGAGGGAAAAACCATGAAACAAGAGTATTATTCTCAGCTAATGTTTAAATAATTAAAGAAAAAGCAAACATCCTTGAGTCACATTCACTTACACATGGGGAGAGGGAACTATTGGACAAGATTTATCCAATTAAGAAGGGTATTGAAAATTTTAATTCTCTTTTTCCTTCCAGCAATTGGGTTATCAGCATATTACTTATCCATTGCTGCATAAAAAATTACTCCACAGTTTAGCACCCTAAAAATGTCACATATGTATGTTCTCACAGTTTCTGTGTGTCAAGAAACTGGGTTTGGATGATTTGGTTCCTTAGTGTCAAAGTTTCTCACAGGTGGAAATCAAGGTATTGGCCAGTGTTGTTATCTTAATCCTTGACTGGGGATAGATCCAGTTCCAAGCTCACTCACATGGTTTTGGCAAGATTCAATTCCTTGTGGACTGCTGGACCAAGATCCTCAGTTCCTCACTGATCCTCAGTTCCTTGACTAGTTCATCTTCAATTCCCTGTTGTGAAACTAAGCAATCCTCAGAAAGGTTTTTCTCAGTAACAGACCTCTTTGTGTTCCCACCTCTTGCTTACAGAAAAACTTTAGTTTCTTGAAACTTCTTGGAGTTTCAAAAAGTCTGGCTCACGTGTTAATGATCAGAGGAATGAGAACATGCAGAGACAAAGAGTAGTCAGGGAGGAGAACTGGTAACAATTTAAACAATAAATCAGCTATATAGCAAAGTCACAGGACTTTTAATCCTTGCTGAAGAATTGACATCCTGAATGTCTGATGTACATTTCTAAGTTGTTTTTAAAGTTTTTACAGAAACCAGGTTCCCACCATATGGGAACTGCTGACCACAAGCACATAGACCCCAGACAGGTTGGAGTTAGAAAGTTGATAATTGAAATTCCCGAAATATCACCATGTCATCTTGCCATCAACCATTCAGAGAATTTTGCACAAGCTGATCATGCACCACATGACCCTCTCCCTCACACTGTCTTTAAAAACCCTTCCCTGAAAGCCATTGGACAGTTTGGGTCTTTTGAGCACAAGGTGCATGTTTTCCTTGCTTGGCGCCCTGCAATAAATGCTGTACTTTCCTTCACCACAACCCCGTGTCAGTAGATTGGCTTTGCTGCATGTCTGGGGAGCAGACCCAAGTTTGATTTGGTAAGAATCACATGGCTCTTTCCAACATGGCAGCTTGCTTCATCAGAAAGATCAAGTATGAAGCACCTAAGAGAGACTGTCAGCAAGAGAGAAACAGTAAAAGCATGATGGAAGTCACAGTCTTTTATAAACTAATCTCAGAAGTTACAACCTATCTCTTTTGATGCATTCTGTTTGTTTGGAGCAGGTCATTAGGTCCATCTCAGCCCCAAATAGAGGTTATTACTCAAGGAGGAGAAGACCATAGTTGCAAATATTTGCGAGATGTTTTGTAAGCAGCTCTCACAACCAGTTTGTTTCAGATTAACCATTTCATTGAGAACTATTAAAAACACCAGTCAAAACATTAAAAACAAAATCTTTTTGTTCTCCAATGAAGGCATTGGAGAAATTTCAAGGCACCAAAGAATTATAGGACCAAGATTCCAAAGAGAAGGGATGTTCCAAAGAGCTGAGTTCAATAACTGGCACTATTTTATTTTATTTTTTTGTGGTGTGTGGGCCTCTCATTGTTAGGGCCCCTCCCATTGCGGAGCACAGGCTCCAGATGTGCAGGCTCAGCGGCCATGGCTCACGGGCCCAGCTGCTCCACGGCATGTGGGATCCTCCCGGAATGGGGCATGAACTTGTGTCCCCTGCATCAGCAGGCAGACTCTCAACCACTGCGCCACCAGGGAAACCCAACTGACACTATTTTAAACTTCAAGTCATTACTCAAAAGGAACAGCTGAGAAAGTAGAAAACTGAGCACATATGTTAGCCAACTGAAAACCTGGGAGTAAAAACACTACATTTCAGGTACTAACTAGGAGGAAGGGCTCTGTTACATATCCCAGGCTTTAGTTTAAACCCCATAGAATTAAATTCCAGGTGTAAGAGAAAACCACAAATAGAATGACTCCATGTTATAAATGTATAGGACCTTAAATAGAATACTAATTCAAATAAAATAAAAGTTCTGAAAGAAAAGTAAAATCGAACTTGCAAGATGAAAATATAATTGGAAAAACAATTAAAAGCATTTTGATTACAGGACAGGTGACTTTTCCTCAGTCAAAATATTTAGCTGTCATGCAGAAGACCTAAACTTATTCTAAAAATTACATGCTGAAATATAGACCAAATCAGTCACCTAACAAATATAAATACAAAAATATAAATAGAATGAAATTCTTCATACAAAAAGAAATTTCTGAACTATAGTGAAAACTGCAACCCAATTCTAATATGTAAGAAATGTACATCATTGTTCTTGCTCATTATGACAGAAGTTCACTTAGGTAATATTTCAGAGTAAATTTCTTTTTTTTTTTTTTCTTAACATCTTTATTGGAGTATAATTGCTTTACAATGGTGTGTTAGTTTCTGCTTTATAACAAAAGTGTATCAGTTATACATACACATATGTTCCCATAGCTCTTCCCTCTCACATTTCCCTCCCTCCCACCCTCCCTATCCCACCCCTCTAGGTGGTCACAAAGCACCGAGCTGATCTCCCTGTGCTATGCGGCTGCTTCCCACTAGCTAGCTATCTTACATTTGGTAGTATATATAAGTCTATTCCACTCTCTCACTTCACCTCACCTTACCCTTCTCCCTCACCATGTCCTCAAGTCCATTCTCTACAATTGCGTCTCTATTCCCGTCCTGCCCCTAGGGTCCTCAGAACCATTTTTTCTTTTCTTTAGTTTTTTTTAAAATTCCATATATATGTGTTAGCATACCATATTTGTTTTTCTCTTTCTGACTTACTTCACTCTGTATGACAGACTCTAGGTCCATCCACCTTACTACAAATAACTCAATTTCGTTTCTTTTTATGGCTGAGTAATAATTCCATTGTATATATGTGCCACATGTTCTTTATCCATTCATCTGTCAATGAACACTTAGGTTGCTTCCATGTCCTGGCTATTGTAAATAGAGCTGCAATGAACATTGTGGCACATGACACTTTTTGAATTATGGTTTTCTCAGTAGTGGGATTGCTGGATCTTATGGTAGTTCTATTTTTAGTTTTTTAAGGAACCTCCATACTGTTCTCCATAGTGGCTGTATCAATTTGCATTCTCACCAACAGTGCAAGAGGGTACCCATTTCTCCACATGCTCTCCAGCCTTTATTGCTTGTAGATTTTTTGATGATGGCCATTCTGACTGGTGTGAGGGGATACCTCACTGTAGTTTTGATTTGCATTTCTCTAATGATTAGTGATGTTGAGCATTCTTTCATGTGTTTGTTGGCAATCTGTATATCTTCTTTGGAGAAATGTCTATTTAGGACTTCTGCCCATTTTTGGATTGGGTTGTTTGTTTGGTTGATATTGAGCTACATGAGCTGATTGAAAATTTTGCAGATTAATCCTTTGTCAGTTGCTTCATATGCAAATATTTCCTCCCATTTTGAGGGTTGTCTTTTTGTCTTGTTTATGGTTTCCTTAGCTGTGCAAAAGCTTTTAAGTTTCCTGAGGTCTCATTTGTTTATTTTTGTTTTTATTTCCATTTCTCTAGGAGGTGTGTCAAAAAGAATCTTGCTGTGATTTATGTCATAGAGCGTTCTGCCTATGTTTTCCGCTAAGAGTTTTATTGTGTCTGGCCTTACATTTAGGCCTTTAATAAATTTTGAGTTTATTTTTGTGTATGGTGTTAGGGAGTGTTCCAATTTCATTCTTTTACATGTAGTTGTCCAGTTTTCCCAGCACCACTTATTGAAGAGACTGTCTTTTCTCCATTGTATATTCTCTCTCCTTTATCAAAGATAAGGTAACCATATTTGCATGGGTTTATCTCAGGGCTTTCTAAACTGTTCCAATGATTTATATTTCTGTGATACCAGTGATCTCTTGGTTATTAAGTAGTGTAACTACTTAATAACAATAACTGTTTAGCCTCCATGCATTTGTATCTTTTACAGATTTTTTCCTGTAATTGATATTTAGTCTCATAACATTGTGGTCAGAAAAGGTACTTGACACAATTTCAATTTTCTTAAATTTAGTAAGGCTTGATTTGTGACCCAAGATATGATCTATCCTGGACAATGTTCCATGAGCACCTGAGAAGAAAGTGTATTCTGTTGTTTTGGGATGGAATGTCCTATAAATATCAATTATTGGGATGGAATGTCCTATAAATATCAATTAAGTCCATCCTGTTTAATGTATCATTTAAAGCTTGTGTTTCCTTATTTATTTTCAATTTGGATGATCTGTCCATTGGTGAAAGTGGGGTGTTAATGATCCCTACTATGATTGTGCTACTGTCGATTTCCCCTTTTATGGCTGTTAGCATTTGCCTTATGTATTGAGGTACTCTTATGTTGGGTGCATATATATTTATAATTGTTATATCTTCTTCTTGGATTGATCCCTTGATCGTTATGTAGTGTCCTTCCGTGTCTCTTGTAACATTCTTTATTTTAAAGTCTATTTTTTTTTTTTTTTGCAGTACGCAGGCCTCTCACTGTCGTGGCCTCTCCAGTTGCAGAGCACAGGCTCCAGATGCGCAGGCTCAGCAGCCATGGCTCACGGGCCCAGCCACTCCGCGGCATGTGGGATCTTCCCGGACCAGGTCACGAACCTGTGTCCCCTGCATCGGCAGGTGGACTCTCAACCACTGTGCCACCAGGGAAGCCCTTAAAGTCTATTTTATCTGATTTGAGTATTGCTACTCCAGCTATTCTGATTTCCATTTGCATGGAATATATTTTTCCATCCCCTCACTTTCAGTCTGTATGTGTCCCTAGGTCTGAAGTGGGTCACTTGTAGACAACATATATATGGGTCTTATTTTTGTATCCATTCAGCCAGTCTGTGTCTTTTGGTTGGAGCATTTAATCCATTTACATTTAAGGTAATTGTCAATATGCATGTTCCTATTACCATTTTCTTAAGTGTTTTGGGTTTGTTATTATAGGTCTTTTCCTCCTCTTGTGTTTCCTGCCTTGAGAAGTTCCTTTAGCATTTGTTGTAAAGCTGGTTTGGTGGTGCTGAACTCTCTTAGCTTTTGCCTGTCTGTAAAGGTTTTAATTTCTCCATCGAATCTGAATGAGATCTTTGCTGGGTAGAGCAATCTTGGTTGTAGGTTTTTCCCTTTCATCACTTTAAATATGTCCTGCCACTCCCTTCTGGCTTGCAGAGTTTCTGCTGAAAGATCAGCTGTTAACGTTATGGGGATTCCCTTGTATGTTATTTGTTGGTTTTCCCTTGCTGTTTTTACTGTATTTTCTTTGAATTTAATTTTTGATAGTTTGATTAATATGCATCTTGGCGTGTTTCTCCTTGGATTTATCCTGTATGGGACTCTCTGTGCTTCCTGGAATTGAATGACTATTTCCTTTCCCATATTAGGGAAGTTTTCAATGACAATCTCTTTAAATATTTTCTCAGTTCCTTTCTTTATTTCTTCTTCTTCTGGGACCCCTATAATTGAAATGTTGGTGTGTTTAATGTTGTCCCAGAGGTCTCTAAGACTGTCCTCAATTCTTTTCATTCTTTATTCTGCTCTGCAGTAGTTATTTCCACGATTTATCTTCCAGGTCACTTATCTGTTCTTCTGCCTCAGTTATTCTGCTCTTGATTCCTTCTAGAGAATTTTTAATTTCATTTACTGTGCTGTTCATCATTGTTTGTTTGCTCTTCAGTTCTTCTATGTCCTTGTTAAACATTTCTTGTATTTTCTCTATTCTATTTCCAAGATTTTGGATTATCTTTACTATCAGTACTCTGAATTCTTTATCAGGTAGACTGCCTATTTCCTCTTCATTTATTTGGTCTGGTGGGTTTTTACCTTGCTCCTTCATCTGCTGTGTGTTTCTGTCTTCTCATTTTGCTTAACTTACTGTGTTTGGAGTCTCCTTTTTGCAAGCTGCAGGTTTGTAGTTTCTGTTGTTTTTGGTGTCTACCCCAGTGGCTAAGGTTGGTTTAGTGGGTTGTGTAGGCTTCCTGATGGTGCAGACTGGTGCCTGTGTTCTGGTGGATGAGTCTGGCTCTTGTCTTTCTGGTGGGCAGGACCAAATCCAGTGGTGTGTTTTGGGGTGCCTGTGACCTAATTATGATTTTAGGCAGCCTCTCTGCTAATGGATGGGGTTGTGTTCCTGTCTTGCTATTTGTTTGGCATAGGGTTTCCAGCACTGTAGCTTGCTGTTTGTTGAGTGGAGCTGGATCTTAGCATTGAGATGGAGATCTCTGGGAGAGCTTTCACTGTTTGATATTATGTGGAGCTGGGAGGTCTCTGGTGGACCAATGTGTTGAACTTGGCTCTCCCACCTCAGAAGCACAGGCCTGATACCCGGCCGGAGCACATAGACCCTGTCAGCCACATGGCTCAGAAGAAAAGGGAGAAAAAAAGAAAGAAAAAATATAATAAAATAAAATATAATTTTTTAAAATTAAAAAGTAATAAAAAAAGAAAAAAAAGAAAGAAAAAAGAGAGTAACCAAACCAAAAAACAAATCCACCAATGGTATCAAGTGCTAAAAACTATACTTAAAAAAAAAAAAAAAACAACAACAAAAAAACGCAAAATGGACAGGCAGAACCTTAGGACAAATGGTAAAAGCAAAACTATACAGACAAATACACACTCACAAAAAGAGAAAAAGGGGGGAAATATATATATATATATATATATAATCTTTGCTCCCAAAGTCCACCTCTTCAATTTCGGATGATTCATTGTCTATTCATGTATTCCACAGATGCAGGGTACATCGAGTTGATTGTGGAGATTTAATCTGCTGCTCCTGAGGGAAATTTCCCTTTCTCTTCTTTGTTCGAACAGCTCCCGGGGCTCAGCTTTGGATTTGGCCCCGCCTCTGCGTGTAGGTCGCCGGAGGGCGTCTGTTCTTCGCTCAGACAGGACGGGGTTAAAAGAGCAGCTGCTTCAGGGGCTCTGGCTCACTCAGGCTGGGGGGAGGGAGGGGTACGGATGAGGGGCGAGCCTGCGGTGGCAGAGGCCAGCATGACGTTGCACCAGCCTGAGGTGCACCGTGCGTTCTGCCGGGGAAGTTGTCCCTGGATCACGGGACCTTGGCAGTGGCGGGCTGCACAGGCTCCCGGGAGGGGCACTGTGGAGAGTGACCTGTGCTTACACACAGGCTTCTTGGTGGCGGCAGCAGCAGCCTTAGCATCTCATGCCCGTCTCTGGGGTTCATGCTGATAGCCACGGCTCACGCCCATCTCTGGAGCTCGTTTAGGCAGTGCTCTGAATCCCCTCTCCTTGCGTACCCTGAAACAATGGTCTCTTGCCTCTTCGGCAGGTCCAGACTTTTCCCCGGACTCCCTCCCGACTAGCTGTGGTGCACTAGCCCCCTTCAGGCTATGTTCACGCAGCCAACCCCAGTCCTCTCCCTGGGATCTGACTTCTGAAGCCCGAGCCTCAGGTCCCAACCCTGCCCACCCCAGCGGGTGAGCAGACAAGCCTCTTGGGCTGGTGAGTGCTGGTCGGCACCGATCATCTGTGTGGGTACCTCTCCGCTTTGCCCTCTGCACCCCTGTTGCTGCGCTCTCCTCCGTGGCTCTGAAGCTTCCCCACTCCACCACCCACAGTCTCCGTCCGTGAAGGGGCTTCTAGTGTGTGGAAACCTTTCCTCCTTCACAGCTCCCTCCCACCGGTGCAGGTCCCATCCCTATTCTTTGTCTGTTTTTTCTTTTTTCTTTTGCCCTACCCAGGTACGTGGGGAGTTTCTTGCCTTTTGGGAGGTCTGAGGTCTTCTGCCAGCATTCAGTAGGTGTTCTGTAGCAGCTATTCCACGTGTAGGTGTATTTCTGATGTGTTTGTGGGGAGGAAGGTGATCTCCACGTCTTATTCTTCCGCCATCTTGAAGGTCTCTCAAGTAAAATTCTGTTTAAATAATTTTCTTCCATAAAATCCTAATCATTGTTTGAATTGTGTTTTGTATGTTTGTGTAGTTGTGCTTAAATATTCAGATAGTAAATGTGTCAATGTGTAGACCAGTTTAAACTGCATGCATAAACAAAGTGGGAATACATTATAAAATATGTAATTATGCTACAATATCTTTGTAAAATGTATTTGACATATCCAAAGGAGGATGCAGAGTATATTATTCATTGTGCTACTAAACATATCATGCAATTCAAAACTACCTGAAAATTACAAAATTAAACCTATAATTATACCATTCAGGGCCATTCAACATTCATCTTATCATCTACACTAATGGGAGAGAAGGGAAATAAGTTCTGTTCAAGTGAAAACCAGTTTCTTGATTTTTGTCATCAAGCTAATTCTCACAATGCCATACAAATATTTCTGAATTACCAGTTTACATCTCTTCCATTTCTAATAAGTCACATATTCAAAATTTGCACACATGAGGAACAATTGAGTGGCAAACATCCATCCACTTTGAGAATTCCAATCTTTTCCCATTACCCTTCTCCGTTGCTTTCTTGGATTTCAGAAATAATGCTTATCTATTTCATATATTATCCTTATTGATTCACATCAACCAAGCAGCAGTGTACTCCATATTATGATTATTCCCATCTTCTACTGATCAGTTCTTGCTATGTTTTAAATTCTCAAGTCTTCACCATATACCTCCATGATGATTTTCTCTAAGACTAGTCATAAACCATCTCTCTCATCACTCAATTCCTAAAAACTCAGCCAGTGCTGGATTGTAATTTAAAAACAGATGAACAAATAAACAGCCAAATAAAAATTAAGAATAAATGATAAATTGTCATCTTAAGGGAATAAGTAGTTATTGTTAGAGCTATCAGCCAATAACGGATACTAGAGCCACTTGCTGAACTCCATACTATGAAGGACTTATTGATCCCCACAGAGTAACATGGTCCAAGCTCACTTGCCTTTTATCTTCAGGGATAGGAAAAAATCTCTTCCTCACTCAACCCAAAGCCTGCTGCCTTCCTCTTTCTGAAGTCTAAACCATTGGCGGAGGGACCATCTATTTTCTCAGGGAAAATAAAAATCTACTTTCCCTCACCCCTGCAATTAAAAATGAATCTGATTTCTGTGTCCCAGACATAACAGTTCCCTAGGCTGCAGGCCATCTTCCACAAGCTGGCTTATTCATATGTACACACCATTTGCTGGAATCCAACAATCTAATCCCACACTTCTCCCATGCTCTCTTGCAGTGTTTCCTCTCGTGCTGTGGGGAAAAAAACTCAGTCTTGTATTCTCTTCTGATATTGTGTGGATACCCAATTTCCTGTGAGTCAGGTTTTCTAAGATAACATGAATTATTCCCTAGAAATGTGATGCCCAGGAATGTACTAGTCTACATCCTCAATTGGGAGGAATTGACAAAAACAAACAAAGCAAAACAAGACAAACAAATTAAAAAACCCAACCTCTTTCTCTAACTTTCAAAGAACGTCATTTTTATGACATATCTAATTTAAAATAAAAATAAACAAAAAACCTTTTGATTGATCCTCTAAATGTCTGACCTATATTAAATCCTCTTGGTCCTTAATGTCTGATGGAGATTGTAGTCAGAAGGGTGCCTCAGCAAACCCCTCGGACCTAACTGTCCAGGTATATACAGTTGATTTTTTCCAGGAAAAAAAAAAAACCAAATCACTATCAAATAACTGATTTAAGGGACATTAAAGAAGGCAGCATATATACACTATGAAGAATGTAGCCTCATGAAACACTGAAAAAAAGGAAGTATTTAGGTTTTGTTCTAAAGGAAAAGAGAAAATGACTATTTATGGGCTTCAAGTCCTGAACAAATCTATATCCACATTCATTGGGCTTTTGACTGAATAATCGTAATATACCAAGAACTAACCTAAGGTATGATGAATCTTTTATCTATTAGGTTATGTGGTTTAAGAGGATATTGTGCATACTTGGAAGCATCAGAATCTTTACTGTTGTACGTCCAATAATCCTACTAATATTAGTAGAAATTCTGTGAACAAGAACCCAGGAACTCCTTGAAATCTTTGTTTTCATCATGAGGTAGGAACAAGAGTACCAGTAAGTCAATATCCCAATGGTCTGTGATCTTGTTTTGAATAGGCACTCCTCAGGGATTTTAGGTAAGAGATCATCAGTGGAGATTTAATATGGGAATCTTTTCTGCACAGTTGCACAGTAGATTCCTTCCTATTAAATTAGACCTTGTGTGTCACAAAGGAAAAGTAATGTTCCTTAGGTAAAGATCTGAATGATAAGCAAGGAGGTAAGGAATTCTGGGCAGTTGTGGAGATTCTCATGACCAGATTAATTTGTTGACTACAAGGAAGAAGTTGTAACAACAGGAAGGTTTAATGTTGAATGTGTCTGCATCAGTCAAAATTTTCAAGTCCTTTATAGTTAGGAAAAAATTATCCTTATGAATTTAAGGGTAAAATGGGAAATTGGGTACTTTCTTTCCACTGGGAGGACCTTAATTTTTCATACTTTTTTTCCCTCAGTTTCTTGGCTAATGCAGGATAGCTGATTTTTTCAATGTCCCTTTAGTTTGCAGTATCTCCAAGTGTCTTTACCAAGAGATTTCCTACTCTGATGTTCAAGGACTAGAGTGGGAACATCTAGTTATTTTATCTACAAGGTCATCAATTTACTTTGTGTCTTATGTTCCTTTTGTTCTAAGGTTTCTTCAAAACGTTCAGCCAAGGGTTGAAAATCTGGCAATGATGGTGTTTTCCATTCCAGTGTTTGCTGCATATTAAATCCTATGTTGCTGTATAAAGACCATTTATAAAATGTGAGGGGAGAATGCATCACATCTACTTCAAAACATACTTCTGAATGCTGTCTACTTAGCCTATCCCTGAAGTCTCCAATGAGCACATCCTTTCTTTGCTTGGAACAGAGGTCTTTCAACTATACCTACTACCTTTTTGTAAACAGATTTTTATTGGAATTCAGCCATACACATTCATTTGTTTTGTCTGTGCCTGCCTTCACTCTAAAATGGCAGAGCTTAGTATTTGTAAAAGAGACCAGATGGCCAATAAACCCTAAATTATTTACTATCTGGCTGTTTATAGAAAAAGTTTGCTGATCACTGATATATAGGACTGAATTATAAACTAATCCAGTTTCACAGAAAAGACTTCAGGGATGATAGCCTCCAGAAAAAAAAAAAAAAAAAAAAAAAAACCTTGTCTAACATCTACATCTACAACTTTCCTAAAACCTTCTGGTTTTCTATACAATGCAATGTGAGGTCTCTTAACACATGATCAAGTTCTTCCTATTCTTGTCTTTCTCATCTCAGTATTTGCATCTGAGGTCCCCACTATATACAAACATAAATGTAGAACCGGGAGACCTAGGATTGTATTCCTAGAACTAGTCTAAATTTCTGCCTTATTTAGGTTTTAAAAGTCTTTCACAAAGGCTATTAGTTGAGACCAGACCTTATAATTTCTGACTGATTTTTCCTATTCTTCTGGGGTTTTGCTTCAATAGAAAATTGAGATTTGGGGATCTCCTGGGCACCCAGGAGGGAATGGAAGCTGGTCAAAATGAAGAGTAGGAGCAGAGGGGAATAAAGGAGCATTAGATGGGAGAAGAGGAATAGTGAGATAAAGGTTATAAGTTTTTCACATTTTTAAAAATTTGTTTTGGACAATCTTATAAGAGAGCAATTGTGGAATCT
Organism: Orcinus orca; assembly: GCF_937001465.1. NCBI lineage: Eukaryota > Metazoa > Chordata > Mammalia > Artiodactyla > Delphinidae > Orcinus > Orcinus orca. The sequence continues at coordinate 124,769,738 of NC_064563.1, forward strand.
GCATTTTTTGAGCTTTCTTCATACCAAGGCAAATACAAGAACAATTGGATGTTTGACTCCCTTTTTGTTCTAAAATGTTTTCAAATGGGAAAAAAATTGTTTATATCAGAAATTCCTCAAAGTAGTCATTAAGAACTTAATTTACCCTTGTGAATTATGATGTATAGAAAAATGTACACATAAATGTGGGTTATAATGTGAATATATGTAATGAGCACAAGTCTAGTCCACAAGCAATGCACACTTATACCGAATCACACCTCTGAGAGTTTGGCAATAGTTGGCTCAATGTTCTGTTTATTACCTCATGTCTTGGGATCCCTAACTAGAGGATTGTTATCTTAAATCCCAAACAAAACAATCTCTGAGTCCCAGAAGATGGAAAGTGTACAGAGGAGATCTCTCCTAGAACCAGACTCCCAGCAACAAAATAAGACAAGATTAAGGAATGTTCTCACAAGTTTTGATATGGGATTCAAAGCAAAATGCTACAGTGATACTGATATGAGGGGACTTCCTGGATACATTGGCCCTTGGAACTGTGTTGAAGATAAATTTCTTGTGGTCTCCACTTATTCTCTTCCTATGAACTTTTTCTTTAGATTCACAACAAAGATAGTGAGGACAGACAAGAACAAAATATAGGGTTGTGAGTAATGAGCAGGTTTCCACCAAGAATTAAAAATTTCAAGATTGTTTAGATAATCAAAGACTTTCTTTAAAAAAACCCTATTCTTTATTCCTAAAAGTACAAATGAACTTCACATTGGAGGATGTTGACAAAAATAAATTAGAGACCAGAGCCAATGCAAGACATACTCCCTTGAATATAAATTGGTACAGCCACTGTGGAAAACATTAGGGAGGTTTCTCAAAAATTAAAAATAGAACTACCATATGACCGTAATTTGAAAAGATACATGCATCCCAATGTTCATAGCAACATTATTTACAATAGCCAAGATATGGAAGCAACCTAAGTGTCTATCAACAGATGAATGGATAAAGAAGATGTGGTATATATATATATATATATATATATATACACATACATACATACATACACACACACACACACAGTGGAATACTAAGTCATAAAAAGAATGAAATTTTGCCACATGCAGCAACATGAATGGACTTGGAGGGCATTATGCTAAGTGAAATAAGTTAAACAGAGAAAGACAAATACTGTATGGTATCACTTATATGTGGAATCTAAAAAATACAATAAAGTAGTGAATAAAACAAAAAAGAAGCAGACTCACAGATATAGAGAATAAACTAGTGGTTATCAGTGGGTGCAGAGGGGCAATATCGGGGTAGGGGAGTGGGAGGTGCAAACTACTGGGTGTAAGATAGGTTCAAGGATGTATCGTACAATATGGGGAATGTAACCAATATTTTGTAATAACTGTAAATGGAAAGTAACCTTTAAAAATTGTATATAAAATACAAAATATTAAAAAAAAAGAACAACATACTTTCCTGCAGTGACTGGGGAAATCCCTGAGTGGTTGGTTCAAAAACCTGAGGAGTCTGTATTTCTGAGGTGAACATCTCAGGCCATGATGGCAAAGAGGTTTTCACTGTATTTCACTGGCCATACAGATTGTTGACTGTTGATGCCCTGAAAGGAACCCCCCTTCCCTGGAAGACACAAAAACCCTGTTAAAGCCAAGTATTTTGCTAACTATAGTAAATGAGACCAAGTACCATGACAGATTCTTACTATGGTGTTGGAAGGGGCACGTCAAGATTGAGATAGTCATAAAGTTTTCAGGATCTTCTTTAAAGTGGGTCTTCCAAAACAGAGACTGGATTGGGATTGGGCAAAAAAAAAAAAATACGATGCCTTCCTGGAAATACATGATTTATGTAAGCAGATGTCTAGAAAATGTACATGAAGGATTCATACCCAAACAACAGCGTAGGTAGAGCAGGTATGGGGATTGGCAACAAAGATGATAGTAAGAAGAAAATTGTTTTCATCTTTATTTTTTGAAACTTGTATTTCAGTAATATTTATATTTTGATTGTATAATTAAGTATATAATAAATATTTAAATTAAGTTTTTCTAAGATATTAGTTTTTGCACTGTCCTACAGGAAGTTATAATTCAACCATGTATTGAGTAAATTTTTTAAATTAAATAAGTTAGTGCTTCACAGAACTGATTTTTCCCCACCAAATATTTAGCATTAATATTCAAAATGAATTATCTGAAATCTATGTGATGAAGACAAAGGTAAAAGAAAAGTAAAGCATGCTCAAAATCTAAAAGCAGCATAAATGCTGATGAAAGATAAATAAAATAAATTTACTATAAATTTATTCAAAAAAAACATTTAAAACTAAGGTTTAGGTATCATGTGGGAAATGAATTTGGTTTTCCTTAACAAATTAGTCAAAATATCTGCACCTTAATTTACTAGTTTCTTTCAGTGACCCAAAAACTTTTCAGAGAAATTTTCATTTGTTTCCTGCTGTGTTATGTTGGCTGTATTATATTTCTTTAACTATACATGTTTGTGTGTGCTTAATAAATATGTATATATTTATTTTGATCTATATTTTAATATATGAATGTTTTTCATGTTAATAAAGGTTCGTATGTGTATTAGTTTGCTAGGCTGTCATAACAAAGTACCACAGAGTGGGTGGCTTAAACAACAGAAATATATTTTCTCATAGCTCTGGAGATGGCAGTAGGGTTGGTTTCTCCTGAGGCCTCTCATTGGCTTGAGTCATCCACCTTCACTCTGCAACCTCATGTGGTCTTTACTCTGTTCACACTTATCCTTACTGTCTCTCTTTGTATGTCCTAATGTTCTCTTCTTATTAGGACAGCAGTCAGACCGGATTAGGGCCCACCCTAATGCTTCATTTTAACTATCTCTTTAAGGACCTTATCTCCAAATACAGTTACATTCTAAGGAACTGGTAGTTAGGGCTTCACTATATGAATTTTGGGGGAGCAAAATTCAGTCCATAATAATAAATAACTTTTTAAAATGCATTGATAATGCTATAAATAAAATGTTATTCACTGTAGCATAATTACAAAATACAGAAAAAACATGAAGAAATAATATGATCTATATTCCCAACACTTTAATATGGCTATTTTATTCTCAACAATCTAAAATAGTTATAGATGAATATGACATACATAATGACTTATAATATTGCATTTTGCTGTTTTGTAAATAGTGCCCTAAATTTAATTTTTAGGTAACTTACAATGGTTTATTATTATGTATATTACTTTATATCATACGCCTGTACATAATTCTTGGCCCATATTTGGTATTCTTCTATTATCTTGAAATGGACTTATAATTGGCTAATCAACTTTTTAGAAAGATTGTACTAATTCAAACTCATATCAACGTTGCAGGCATGCTTATCTTACCACATTGGGGTATTGAGGCTCTTGCAATGAACAAAGAAATAAGAACATGCATTTCAAATCAAAAATTAAAGAGGGATGTTTTGGGGGGGAATCTCAAGGAAAATAATGAAAACTGAAAACAATCATAAGGGTTGCAAAATAAGCCATCATGGAAAAATGGATCCTCATTTAACATAGAAAAACTCTGTCTGTCTCTTCACTGTATACTGAATCCACTGGTGCTCTTTGGATGGACTTGCTTTGCTGTTTTCTCAGCAACACCTCCAAATGATACTGCTCTATCAGCATGCATCACCTAATCAGTCACTCTCTCTCCTTTCTAATAATGTCTCTTTTTCTACTCCTTCAAGCCTTCCTCTGAAGTACTTCCTACATGCTTGCTATGTGCCAGGCATGGTCTTAGTATTGATGTCTCTATATTCTTTTAATACAGTTCTCAGCTTTGCCTTACTGTGCCATTTATGCAAGTTTATGTGGATCTCAAATTCACTCTTAAGAGTGAGGATCTAAAGTGTTCTGCCAGTTAACAACTAGCTATAGTTTCTCTTATTGGGTGAAATTTTGACCCAGGTCACCTCATAATCACCAGACAACTAAAAAATAGCTATTGTGGTAGAGGCACCTCCTTTCTTTCTTGAAATAAACTGTTTTTAAGTTTACAGGTAAAGTGGCATAAAGCATATTGCCCATTATTAGTATATTAAGGATTAATTCAAAAGTATTGAAAAGTATAAAGAACACTGTGACAAACTCTATTAGCTCCATCATTCAGATCGCGCATGTTCGACAATGACTTTTTGCCTTAATTACTTCAGATATATACTATTTAATTTAACAAGAAAAAAACATAGATTTAAATCCTTAAAGTTTTAGCCCATTCCGTTCCCTTCCTGAATATTTACGTAATGTAAAGGTGATAAGTATTCATCTCATGAAAATAAAGGTACAAAAAGAACAATTAATACAGAAGCCCACCAGGCAAAGCCATTGGAACACTCTTGCAGCTGAACTAAATTAAATACATTTAGTTTGCAGAGGAACCCTGTGGCATCTCTGAAAAAGATTAATATAGAGAGGGCCTTTGTAGAGTTTGCATATGAGTTGAGTGGTTCTAGGAAATAATCAAGGACACAAGGGCTATTTTAAATGCTGTCAAGAAGGGGAAACAGCTCACCAGTTGACTGTCTTAGTTATTTTTGTTAAGGAAGTGGGCAGAATAAAGCAAGGCTTTAGATGTCCTTAGTAAGAAATCAGCAATAACTGTGGAGAAAGGATTGGTTACTATTTTGCAGCTGTGGTGTGGTCTTGAGTACATACTGTTAGAAACAGGGTTGATATTCTATTAGGAACATCACAGTTTTATTATGAGCAAAGTTGCTTCTCACCTTCTTCCTACAATGTAAACTTTATGAAAGTTAAATAAAACAATGTTATTCATTGAAGATTTTAAAAATCTTTATATATTCATGTTTTAATTTGCATTTCATTTATTACCAAGAATTCTTTTCTTATGGTCAGTTATTTGCATTTTAATGTATGTTATCCATTAATGACTTCGGCCAACTTGAAAAAAACATACTTAGATACTAACTTGTTACTCAATGGATATAAGATGCTTTATTTATTTATGATTATTAGTATTTCCTTATTGATATTCATAAGATTTTAAGGATTAATTTTATTAACTTTTGTTGGTCATGTTTTAGCATATTATATGCTATTTTTCTTTTAATACTGCTTATGGTATTTTTAATGTATGTTTTTATGTAGTTACATATGTAGATTTTTTAATCTAAGTTTTTCCATTTTTTTGTAAATAGAGAAAAAGTTCCTATTTTTTATGTTTTATTCAAAATTTTTTTACATTTGCCCTTTGATCCATTTGGAAGAAAAATATGTTGTGTAACATATAACATGAAATATACAACTTGATTTTCTTTCATAAAAAATGATCAATTTCCCTAGCAGTGTTTATGATTCCTTGATTCTTTAGGGAGTATTGTATTGTTTTCATTATTGGGATTTATATTATCAGGAAGATTTGCAATAGATTTTGTGAAAAATAGGAGAAGGAGTTCAGTAGGGAACTGGGAAATTATATTCTAATTTACCTAGGATGATTTGCTCACATCTCTTTTTTTTTCCTCCTATTGCATTCAGGTGAACTTTAGGAAGTTGTCTACATTCAACTGTTTTTGGCTTATCAAAAAATAAATATAATATAGCCTAACCTGTGATTCAAATTAATATTACAAAGTCTTCAATGATTTCAGGTTGTTTTCCTCTTCCCAGATAGATGTAAAGTTCTTGAAAACAGTATCTGCTGTGGACTTAATATTTGTGACCTCCCAAAATTCATATGATGAAGTCTAAATCCCCAATGAGATTTGGAGATGGGGTCTTTGGGAGGTAATTAGGCCAGTGGGGTGCAGCCCTTATGAATGGGATTAGTGCCTGTATAAGAAGAGACACAAGGGACTTCCCTGGTAGTCCAGCAGTTAAGACTCTGTGCTTCCAGTGCAGGGGACATGGGTTTGATCCCTGGTCAGAGAACTAAGGTCCCGCATGCCATGTGGCATGGCCAGGAAAAATATTAATTAATTAATTAAAGGTATCTTATTTAAAAAAGAAGAGATACAAGAGAGACGATCACTCTACCAACTTTCCACCCTGTGAGGATGCATCAAGAAGACAGCAGACTGCAAACCATACAGACGCCAGATCTGATTGCACCTTGATCTTACACTTCCCAGCCTCCAGAACTGTGAGAAATAAATATTTGTTGTTGAAGCCACCCAATCTCTGGTATTTTGTCATAGCGCCTGGACTTACTAAAACAGTATCTGCATAAATATAGCCTTACAAATAATGGTACCTGAGGTGGGACTGACAGGACTAGAATTATAATTTCAGCAGAGACTGTTAGTTTCTCCCTTCATTTTTATGTTTCAAAGTCTTTCAGGGAAAGTTATAAAATGAATGAAACTTTTAGTCTATCTTGATTTCAAAATAAAATATAACACTGTTATATTTGTAACTGTACAATTAAATGTGACTTATATTCCAGTGAGCCATAATTATTTTGATCAAATTTTTTTCCTTTTGAAAATGTGATTTTCAAACTAATTCATCATTAGTGGGAAGAGAAGCATAATCTAATATGTTTTTCTTATTTCAAATAAGGAATGAATTTGAGGAACTATATTTGATTTTGAATTCTATCATAAGTATTGTCACTTGAGAGTCAGTACTGTATATAAAAGTAAACATTTCCCATAGGATATCTTAATGTACTGCCAGTGTGAATCCCTTGGGAAAAAACCTAATGGCTTATTTTCCCTTTCTGAACCACTTCAAACAGTAATGGAAAAATCCTACTGCTCTCTTACAGTTAGGTAAAAGTAATGCCATCTCTTATTTACATGCAATATATAGCCATTTGCAATTGCACATAAGCTACAATTGCACAAAAGCTACAATTGCACAAAATATCCACATTTAAACACGTAGTTATACTTTTAATATTTCTAGTAACCAGCAGAAATACTTGGAAGGAAACATCTGAATTTGCATTAATAGTATTATGTGGTAGGCTGAACAATGGCCTCTTAAAGATATCCATGTTGGAATCCCCAGGACCTGTGAATAAGTTACCTTACATAACAAAAGGAACTTTGCTGATGTAATTACTTTAAGGATCTTGAGATGGGGAGATTAGCCTGGTTATTTGTAGTCATATGGTTACCAATGTAATCATAAAGATCCCTATAAAAAAGAGGCAGGAGCGTCACCATTAGAGATGGAGTTATGATGACAAAAGCAGAGGTCAGAGTGATGCGAGTGCTGGAAGGGACCATGAGCTAAGGAATGTCAGCTGCCTCTAGAAGCTGGAAAAAAAATTGGAAAGGGATTATCGCCTAGAGCCTCAAAAAGGAAAGTAGTTGAGCTCTTGATTTTACCCCACTGAGACTGATTTTGGATTTCTGACCTCCAAAACTGAAAGAAAATTAACTTAGGTTGCCTTAAGTCACTAAGTTTGTGGTAATCTGTTACATCAGCAGGGGGAAACTAATACAAATAGTATTTTATTTTTCAAATTCCCTCAAATACCTGAAATATTATACTCTCTAACACAAGTGCATATGTGCATACACACAAAGAAATTAAAAACTGAGTCACTGCGTATGTATTCTTTTCTTTCTTTGCGTTTTTAACACCTATACTCTCTTTGAAATACTTTCAAGAACAAAGACTGACACTATTAATACATCACTAAATATATACAGGGACAATATTTCCTCACATATAATTTATTTTATAAATTTTCTATCACATTCCTGAAAGTACAGTCCTGCTTTCTTTTTCTATTCCTTTAATGAAAGTCATCTGTACCAGCATACTGTGGAGTCAGGGAGTAAAACAGTGCATTTTACTGAAATTTTGAAACTGAGAAGTCTAAGACTTAAGCTATAATCATCATTTAAAAGGATTGTATTTTCTGTGAAATAGGGAGAAAAAATATAACTAGATCCTGGCTTAAAGCTTGAGTTGAAGAGGTAATAATGTTTTTGTTTCTAAATAAGGTTTTTGCTTTTTTACTGAGGAAAAGAACAGTAACTTTTTTTTTTTTTTTTTTTCGGTACGTGGGCCTCTCACTGTCGTGGCCTCTCCCGTTGCGGAGCACAGGAAACGGAGGAGCAGGCTCAGCGGCCATGGCTCATGGGCCTAACCGCTCCGCGGCATGTGGGATCTTCTCGGACCGGGGCACGAACCCACGTCCTCTGCATCAGCAGGCGGACTCTCAACCACTGCGCCACCAGGGAAGCCCAAACAGTAACTTTTGTATGTGACTTATATAACTTTTCAATTAAAAGTTTTCTCCAGTTTAGAGTATCCTTCTAGTATTAGAAAATAACAACTTCCTGAGGAAGTTTCTAGATTTAACTCTGTCTACAGGACTCTTAAATAACTCTTAAATAAAAAAAGAAAAGTTGACTTGATTGGTTGCTTCATGTGATGTTAAATAGGAAGAAAATCAGCTTTTCTTCCAACCTATTTAAAATAACGTCTCCTCAACTCCCACTTGCCTCATGTCATTCTTTTTGCCCTGTATTCTGTTTCATTTTTCTTTATGGTATTTCTCACCATTTGCTTATTATCTGTTTCTCATTTTAGAACAGAATCCACAAGGGTAGGAACTGACTCTTTTTTGGTTAGTGACGTATTTCCAACACATGGAATAGAAGTATCTTCCTGGGAGTAGACAGCTGATGAATATTTGCCAAATGAATGATATTGGAAAATGTAGAGTAAATTCCATAAATGAGATGACTGAAAGTAATTTGCTCTTATTTTCCTGAGAAGTTGATTGGTCACACATACTCAATTATATATTGAGTGCACACAAACCTGGTGGGTTCTTTTTCTTTTTTTTTTTGTGGTGTTTCAGTTTACCTGTAAAATTAAAATTTCTTCTCCCAAGTATCCCATAAATGCCAATAAACATCATTTAATCCCTTGCCTATGATGAACACTCAGGAGCTGTCTTAGACTTCTTAATTATTCCCATTCTCCACAGTAGCCAGACTTAATATTCCATGTTGATGGCTGTCAAGTGGCTGTATTGGTAAAGGTGATAACTGAAACAAGAGCTTTCTCATCTATGCATCTGAGTCACCATAAATAGCAATTAAATTCTTTGACAAATCTCATACCAAATGGCACAGCTTGTATTTTTTCCACTTGAATCTGGGATGATCTGTGGCTTCTTCAACCATGTGGCAAAAAAGTGATTTCAAACTGTTTTGAGTCTACCTTTTAAGAGGACTGTGAGTTTCTTTTACATTCCTTTTGAAGCACAAGTCATAGTAGAAAGCTGACTCCCTTGCCATACTGTGAGGAAGCACAACTAGCCATGCTTTATGGAGAGCAGAAACAGGTACAGGGTAGTGTTCAACTATCTCAGCCCCCAGCCTGTAGAGGCATTTGGGCAAAGGCCACAGACATCATGGAGCAGAGATGAACCAAAATAGAATTTAGTGCTGGAACTGGTGTGATATCGTAACAAAAACCTGTCATGTAGAACTGGCTTTGGGACTGTGTAGCTACAAGCATAAAGGTCTTGAGGAAATTAGTACTAAAAGCTTAGAAACAGCCTGAGAAAACAATGAGAGTTTGAAGGACACTAAAGAAATGTTACTGGAGGCTGGAGTAAAGGAAACCTTTGTTACATAATGGCCAAAAGTTTGGCAAAATGATTGCTTGTGGTAATACAGAAAATAGCATACCTAACAAAGTCATGCATTTGCATGGGTATATTTCTAAGCAAAATATAGAAAGTACAAATTGGTTTCTTCATGCTTCCTAGGGTAAAACACAAGAAGATAAATATAACCTAAAAAAGAAACTTCACTTTTCAAGAAAAATACGGAGGAAATATTTCCAACTCAAGACTTAGGGGGATCAAAACTAAAACAGTCTTATTCCCTATTCTCTCTACATAGAAAAAGACATTCAAAGAAAAAAGGGAGAGGGGGTCCTCAAGGCAAATATAAATTTTATGGCACTTCAAGGTCTTAGTGTAAAAATCCTAAGGATATCACTGTAAGACATTCTGTTAAGAACTTAGAAATATTTAAGGCAGTGCTTCATTGAAACTTTCAGCTACACAGAAGGTATCATAAGGGTTTTATGAACACCCTTCAAGGACCAGGACTTTCTGGGTAGAAAAATAAAACTAATTCTCATCTCAAGTCTTTCTTAGAAGAACATTCTCAAAATTAGAAAGACCTTCAAGAAAAAGATCAAATATAAGAACTGTCCACAATAGGGATTCTAGGAACTGAAGAATACTGTCCCATAGCAGCGACACTGAAGGTCCGAAGTAGAGAGAACCTGTCTCAAAGAGAATAGGGAATGTAGCACTTTCTAGTGGAGTGTACCTAATACATTTCATTAGAAACCTCCATTGATAACCTTGACTTTGATGCCCACTTCCAGTTTGAGTACTGAATTCCCCTAATGCATCCCTTAAAATCTTCATATGATTTCAGTTTCCTGTGCTAAATCCCTACTGAAACAACTTCTCAAATCCTCTCTCACTGAAAATAAAACCCATTCTAAGTAGCAGTGATTTCAGTGTCTATTCAATAATGAATGCTATTTAATGTATTGGCCCACTGTCACTAGAAAACCAATGTCATTGACTGAGTTGTGTCCCCCTGCAAATTTGTACATTGAAGTCCGAAACTTTGGTGCCTCAAAATATGATTGTATTTGGAGGTAGGACCTTTAAAGAGGTGATTAAAGTAAAGTGAGATCATATGAATGGGCCCTAATCCAATATGATTCATGTCCTTATAAGAATTGGCGAGGACACAAACACACACAGAGGAAAGACCATGTGAAAACAAAGGGAAAAGACAGCTATCTACAAGACAAGGAGAGAGGCCTCAGAATGAAATCAACCCTGTCAACATCTTGCTCTTGACTTCTAGTCTCCAGAATTGTGAAAATATTAATTTCTGCTATTTAGGCCACCCCATCTGTGGTATTTGTTATGGCATCTCTAGCAAGATAATACAATATATTTCTCCAGAAATGAATAATGGGTATGAACTTTGTACAACATTTCACATTGGTTGTTTACTCCTTAAGCAAATTAGGTACAGTTTGGGACCCAATACCCATGACTGGTACATTTATTTTCTTATTTCAGAACTGAACCACTTCCCACTTAATATCTCTTCTCTATTCTCTCTCTCCATACTAAAACTCTGGTGAAATGAGGTACGGCTATTAGTACAGCTACTGAAGGTGAAACAGACATGTAAATTTAGCATGTTTTAATGCACTGTCTAGAGAAATGGACTTGAAAAACTTATGAATATAAACCATTTAAAACTACATTAAACTTTTAATTTAAGAATCAGATATATTAATACCACAGACTATCCCATTTAAGGTATAATTTATTTCCTTTGACTAGTAAATAGTAAACAGTTTAGTAAAACTGTTGAGATTTTTATATTATTTTATAAATATATTTATAAAATATATTTTATATTATATTTATATTTTATAACTACATATAAATTGTTGCATAAACATTATATAATTATTAAAAAGAAATAATGTCATGGACTTTTAAATTTTATCATTTAAAAAATGTCTTCTCTATTTAACAGAGTCAGAGCAATAGGTGAAAAGTAGAAAACAGAAGGGAAAAGAAGAACCAAGGTTCAAGTCTTTCTCCAACAGTATAGATAATAGGCATCTGTAAAATTTGGCCCAACAATCATGAAGTTTTACCCTCCAACCTGAAGCAACTTATCTATTTTATCTACTTGGCAAGTCAGCTTAAAGCAAATATCATCAAAATGAAAATTACACAATGAAATAATTTTCATGTTTTACAATTTTTTGTATTATTTTAACTGATTCCAAACATCTATCTTACCTTGTACCAACTGACAATTCTAAACAGAGTTGCTTTGAAAAATACTCTCAATTTCTCTCATTTTGTATAAATAAAACCTAGACTTTGGTCTTAAAGACAATTAATACCTATTTTGATGGATATACCCACTTAAATCTTTAACTGACCTATAGTGTTGCCACTGTGTAAAATTATCTGGACATTCTGTATCACCTGCTCTTTTCTATAGGTTTTTCGACTAAAAATGAGTTCTATATACAAACAAAAATGAAATTATATCTTTAGCAAATTAACAATAGAGCTAATAAGAAAATAATGGGAGCAATAACACAGCAGACAAAATGGTGGTATCTTAGCTTCAGCTGCTATAACAAAATACCATAGACTGAGTGGCTTAAACAATGGGAATTTATTTCTCACAGTTCTGGAGGTTGGAAGTCCAAGATAAATTTGTGGGCAGATTGGGTTCTCAGCGAGGACTCTCTTCCTGGCTTGTAAGCTGTTTTCTAGTGATATCTTTACATGGAAGAAAGAGGAGGCACCAGTATCTCTACGTCTTTAAAAGGTACTATTTCTAACATGAAGACTCTACCCTCATGACCTCGTCTAAACCTAAATATATCTTAAGGGTCCCATATCTAATACCATCACACTGGGGATTAGGGCTACAAATATACATTTTGGGGTGACTCAAAATTTCAGTATATAATAGGTGGTGAATATAAAACTCTCTAAAATAATAATCATCCTATGTGACAAAAGCATGTTCTAATAAGAAAGAATATTTAAAAAGACTGTTGTTTCTAGAATCAATATTTCATCTTAAAACATGGTCATATAAACAAAGGGTCATATAAACAAAACTAATACAAAAAATAATATATAGACCTCTGATCAATATGTCTCGGAGGAGAGGGATAGTGGGGACAACGTAAGATGATATTATTATTGTTATTATTTTAACATTATTTCATTTTCAGTTGCATTCCTTTAAGTTTTCAATTTGAAAATATAAATTTGTATTTGAGGAAAAAACGTATTTTTTTTCTTGGTTGGAGTATAATTGCTTTAGAATGGTGTGTTAGTTTCTGCTTTACAACAAAATGAATCAGTTATATATATACATATGTTCCCATATCTCTTCCCTGTTGCATCTCCCTCCCTCCCACCCTCCCTATCCACCCCTCCAGGCGGTCACAGAGCACCGAGCTGATTTCCCTGTGCTATGTGGCTGCTTCCCATTAGCTATCTACCTTATATTTGGTAGTGTATATATGTCCATGCCTCTCTCTCGCTTTGTCACAGCTTACCCTTCCCCCTCCCCATATCCTCAAGTTCATTCTCTAGTAGGTCTGTGCCTTTATTCCTGTCTTACCCCTATGTCCTTCATGACATTTTTTTTTCTTAAATTCCATATATATGTGTTAGCATACGGTATTTGTCTCTCTCTTTCTGACTTACTTCACTCTGTATGACAGACTCTAGGTCTATCCACCTCATTACAAATAGCTCAATTTCGTTTCTTTTTATGGCTGAGTAATATTCCATTGTATATATGTGCCACATCTTTATCCATTCATCCGATGATGGACACTTAGGTTGTTTCCATCTCTGGGCTATTGTAAATAGAGCTGCAATGAACATTTTGGTACATGACTCTTTGAATTATGGTTTTCTCAGGGTATACGCCCAGTAGTGGGATTGCTGGTCATATGGTAGTTCTATTTGTAGTTTTTTAAGGAGCTTCCATACTGTTCTCCATAGTGGCTGTACCAATTCACATTCCCACCAGCAGTGCAAGAGGACACCCTTTTCTCCACACCCTCTCCAGCATTTATTGTTTCCAGATTTTTTGATGATGGCCATTCTGACTGGTGTGAGATGATATCTAATTGTAATTTTGATTTGTATTTCTCTAATGATTAATGATGTTGAACATTCTTTCATGTGTTTGTTGGCAGTCTGTATATCTTCTCTGGACAAATGTCTATTTAGGTCTTCTGCCCATTTTTGGATTGTGTTGTTTGTTTTTTTGTTACTGAGCTGCATGAGCTGCCTATAAATCCTCTGTCAGTTGCTTCATTTGCAAATATTTTCTCCCATTCTGAGGGTTGTCTTTTGGTCTTGTTTATGGTTTCCTTTGCTGTGCAAAAGCTTTGAAGTTTCATTAGGTCCCATTTGTTTATTTTTGTTTTTATTTCCATTTCTCTAGGAGGTGGGTCGAAAAGGATCTTGCTGTGATTTATGTCATAGGGTGTCCTGCCTATATTTTCCTCTAAGAGGTTGATAGTTTCTGGCCTTACATTTAGGTCTTTAATCCATTTTGAGCTTATTTTTGTGTATGGTGTTAGGGAGTGATCTAATCTCATACTTTTACATGTAGCTGTCCAGTTTTCCCAACACCACTTATTAAAGAGGCTGTCCTTTCTCCACAGTATATTCCTGCCTCCTTTATCAAAGATAAGGTGACCATATGTGCGTGGATTAATCTCTGGGCTTTCCATCCTGTTCCATTGATCTATATTTCCGTTTTTGTGCCAGTACCATACTGTCTTGATTACTGTAGCTTTGTAGTATAGTCTGAAGTCAGGAAGCCTGATTCCTCCAGCTCCATTTTTCGTTCTCAAGATTGCTTTGGCTATTCGGGGTCTTTTGTGTTTCCATACAAATTGTGAAATTTTTTGTTCTAGTTCTGTGAAAAATGCCAGTGGTAGTTTGATAGGGATTGCATTGAAGCTGTAGATTGCTTTGGGTAGTAGAGTCATTTTCACAATGTTGATTCTTCCAATCCAAGAACATGGTATATCTCTCCATCTATTTGTATCATCTTTAATTTCTTTCATCAGTGTCTTATAATTTTCTGCATACAGGTCTTTTGTCTCCTTAGGTAGGTTTATTCCTAGATATTTTATTCTTTTTGTTGCAGTGGTAAGTGGGAGTGTTTTCTTGATTTCACTTTCAGAATTTTCATCATTAGTGTATAGGAATGCCAGAGATTTCTGTACATTAATTGTGTATCCTGCTACTTTACCAAATTCATTGATTAGCTCTACTAGTTTTCTGGTAGCATCTGTAGGATTCTCTATGTATAGTATCATGTCATCTGCAAACAGTCACAGCTTTACTTCCTCTTTTCTGATTTGGATTCCTTTTATTTCCTTTTCTTCTCTGATTGCTGTGGCTAAGACTTCCAAAACTATGCTGAATAAGAGTGGTGACAGTGGGCAACCTTGCCTTGTTCCTGATCTTATTGGAAATGCTTTCAGTTTTTCACCATTGAGGATGATGTTTGCTGTGGGCTTGTCATATATGGCCTTTATTATGTTGAGGAAAGTTCCCTCTATGCCTACTTTCTGCGGAGTTTTTATCATAAATAGGTGTTGAATTTTGTTGAAAGCATTCTCTGCATCTATTGAGATGATCATATGGTTTTTCTCCTTCAATTTGTTAATATGGTGTATCACGTTGATTGATTTGCGTATAAGGAAGAATCCTTGCATTCCTGGAATAAACCCCACTTGATCATGGTGTATGATCCGTTTAATGTGCTGTTGAATTCTGTTTGCTAGTATTTTGTTGAGGATTTTTGCATCTATGTTCATCAGTGATATTGACCTGTAGTTTTCTTTCTTTGTGACATCCTTGTCTTGTTGCTCCCACCAAAAGATACAGATTGGCTGAGTGGATACAAAAAAAGACCCATATATTTGCTGTCTACAAGAGACCCACTTCAGACCTAGAGATACATACAGACTGAAAGTAAGGGGATGGAAAAAGATATTTCATGCAAATGGAAACCAAAAGAAAGCTGGAGTAGCAATTCTCATATCAGACAAAATAGACTTTAAAACAAAGACTATTAGAAGAGACAAAGAAGGACACTACATAATGATCACGGGATCGATCCAAGAAGAAGATATAATAATTGTAAATATTTATGCACCCAACACAGGAGCACCTCAATACATAAGGCAAATACTAACAGCCATAAAAGGGGAAATCAACAGTAACACATTCAGAGTAGGGGACTTTAACACTCCACTTTCACCAATGGACAGATCATCCAAAATGAAAATAAATAAGGAAACACAAGCTTTAAATGATACATTAAACAAGATGGACTTAATTGATATTTATAGGACATTCCATCCAAAAATAACAGAATACACATATTTCTCAAGTGCTCATGGAACATTCTCCAGGATAGATCATATCTTGGGTCACAAATCAAGCCTTGGTAAATTTAAGAAAATTGAAACTGAATCAAGTATCTTTCCCGACCACAACACTATGAGACTAGATAGCAAATACAGGAAAAGATCTGTAAAAAATACAAACACATGGAGGCTAAACAATACACTACTTAATAACGAAGTGGTCACTGAAGAAATCAAAGAGGAAATCAAAAAATACCTAGAAACAAATGACAATGGAGACACGATGACCCAAAATCTATGGGATGCAGCAAAAGCAGTTCTAAGAGGGAACTATATAGCAATACAGTCCTACCTTAAGAAACAGGAAACATCTCGAATAAACAACCTAACCTTGCACCTAAAGCAATTAGAGAAAGAAGAATAAAAAAACCCCAAAGTTAGCAGAAGGAAAAAAATCATAAAAATCAGATCAGAAATAAATGAAAAAGAAATGAAGGAAACAATAGCAAAGATCAATAAAACTAAAAGCTGATTCTTTGAGAAGATAAACAAAATTGATAAACCATTAGCCAGACTCATCAAGAAAAAAAGGGAGAAGACTCAAATCAATAGAATTGGAAATGAAAAAGGAGAAGTAACAACTGACACTGCAGGAATACAAAAGATCATGAGAGATTACTACAAGCAACTCTATGCCAATAAAATGGACAACCTGGAAGAAATGGACAAATTCTTAGAAATGCACAACCTGCTAAGACTGAATCAGGAAGAAACAGAAAATATGAACAGACCAATCACAAGCACTGAAATTGAAACTGTGATTAAAAATCTTCCAACAAACAAAAGCCCAGGACCAGATGGCTTCACAGGCGAATTCTATCAAACATTTAGAGAAGAGCTAACACCTATCCTTCTCAAACTCTTCCAAAATATAGCAGAGGGAGGAACACTCCCAAACTCATTCTACGAGGCCACCATCACCCTGATACCGAAAACAGGTATTTCAATACAACCCAATGAAGTCAATAATGAATTTAAAGTTCCACCAGTGAAGTCAATAATGAAGTTAAAGTTCCAATTATGGCTGATTTTGTAGAAGGGCACGTCCTCCCCAATAACTACCTTATCTGTCTCTGCTATGCAAACATTCCTCCAGATAGTAGCCAAGGAAATTAAACCAGATTCTGAAAGGTAGTGACAACTAACCTATAGTCTTAGAGATAAACAATTCTGATCGTCATTCTAGGCCATGGAAAATTTGATCATCACAATCATGGGGTGAGTGGGTGCTACTGGTATTTAATACTTGGGGGTCTTGACATGTCTAAAGATCCTGCAGTTCTTCCACAGTCCCATAAAATGAAAATAGATTACCTAGTTTTTTTTAAGTGAAAGACCAATTTCTTTCTTTCTTTCTTTGATTTAGTTTGAAAAGATCTAGTCAAACAGGAAGTCAGATGCTTGGAACAACTCCTGGCCATTTATTCACTGGTTACATTCAAGCTTATGATGAATTTCTTTTCCAAAGGTAAGGGAGTAAAGAGTGTATGATAAAGCAGATAATTAGATGATATTCAGGAGGACAAGCACAGGTTAGGCTGCTATCCTGTGCAATGTTGTCTAACATTCTGCTGATGAAAACTGGGGAAATGGCAGAATCCAATGAGTAAAGGATCTTAAAAAAACTAAAAGTAGAACTACCATATGACCCAGCAATACCACTACGGGGCATATACCCTGAGAAAACCATATTTCAAAAAGAGACATGTACCACAATGTTTATTGTAGCATGATTTACAATAGCCAGAACATGGAAGCAAGCACTGTGTCTATCGACAGATGAATGGATAAAGAAGATCTGGCACATATATACAATGGAATATTACTCAGCCATAAAAAGAAATGAAATTAAGTTATTTGTAGTGAGCTGGATGGACCTAGAATCTATCCTACAGAGTGAAGTAAGTCAGAAAGAGAAAAATAAATACCATATGCTGACACATATATATAGAATCTAAAAAAAAAAGGTTCTGAAGAACATAGGGGCAAGACAGGAATAAAGACGCAGATGTAGAAAATGAACTTGAGGACATGGGGAAGGGGAAGGGTAAGCTGGGATGAAGTGAGAGTAGCATTGACAATATATACACTACCAAATGTAAAATAGCTAGCTAGTGGGAAGCAGCTGCATATCACAGGGAGATCAGCTTGGTGCTTTGTGACCACCTAGAGGGGTGGTATAGGGAGGGTGGGAGGGAGAACCAAGAGGGAGGAGATATGGGGATATATCTATATGTATATCTGATTCACTTTGTTATACAGCAGAAGCTAACACAACAATGTAAAGCAATTATACTCCAGTAAAGATGTTAAAAAAAAAAGACATGAGTGCAGTGTTACTCTTTTGTTCTTTTAATTTTGGCAAGACAGTGTCCTTCCCTTCCCTTTCTTTCCCTTCCCTTCCTTTTCCTTCCCTTTCCTTCCCTTCCCTTCCCTTCCCTTCCATTGAAAACTAGGGCTGTTTCTTCTTCCTCATTTACAAAGTGCAACATCTGGGCAGAAAAAAAAAGGTTGCAAAGATACTTTCCCTGTGACTTAAGAAAAAGATCATTGAGTCTACTTTCTGAGCTCGTAACCTCTGTAATCAAGCAAAAGAGCCTGCCTCAAGCCTGCCTCTCCACTCCCTTAGCTACTTTATCCTGGGGCCACTTGGCAGAAGTCCTTTCAAAGGTTGTGGCTAACTGGAACAGAAGGAACAGGATTGCAACAGGACTGCAATCTCCTCCAGGTTTCACTTTTACAAAGTGGAGGTGTTAATTGACTTCTACCAGTGTTATCTGTTTTACTTCTTTCTTTTTCTTTCTTTTTTTTTTTTTTTTTTTTTTTTTTTTTTGCCGTATGTGGGCCTCTCTCTCACTGTTGCGGTCTCTCCGGTTGCGGAGCACAGGCTCCGGATGCCCAGGCTCAGCGACCATGGCTCACGGGCCCAGCCGCTCCGCGGCATGTGGGATCTTCCCGGACCGGGGCACGAACCCGTGTCCCCTGCATCGGCAGGCGGACTCTCAACCACTTCACCACCAGGGAAGCACTGTTTTACTTATTTCTGATAACTTTATGTCATCTTCTCAGGAGTTGTAAGTTGACCTTCACTGTCTTCCAGAATTTTTCACATGTGGAAGTCATCCTTTCTTCCTATTTTACAATGATAATGCATGCCTGCCTCTATTTTTATAATTCTATGGTTATTTCAATTATGATCAGTTGAAGTAACAGAATAATATATCTGGCCTCAATTCATAATCTTATCAGGAAGTAAAAAAATGCATTTTCAGATAATCATAATCAAAAATGGTAAGAGATGTATCCATCAAAATTAAGCTTTTTAAACATTTCTAATATCTACTAACATATTCTTTTTCTCTTTTTTCCTTTTTTATTTCAAATATGTAATTAATTATTTATATACTTTTATGTGGGATTTCCGTCAGAATAAGTCATTGGAGAAACACGGTCCACTGGTTCTGAATCAATTGTAACATATGCCTCATTCCGATAACACAGAAAAACAATTGAATTCTCTTAACTATTTAAAATCTCAGTCTAAAATAGATCTGAGAAAGAACTATGATAATCTACCCCTGTAATATAAACTATATTCTTAAGGAACTGTAGTAATTCTAAGTCTTCTACCTTCACTTATTCCAATTGAAAGCCAAGGTTTTATTTTTCCTCTCTCTTGTATAAAGTTGTATTTATTAATCAACATGTTATACAGGTCTTTTCTTGTTCAGTTAGTCTCCTAGTGCCTTGGTTTCTGTTCCCTGAACTGAGGAAACTCAGAGTTTTGTCTGCCATAAATGGGACATAGGGAATTAGATTTTTCCTCTGCACACTTCCCTGTGCTAACCCTGTCCTATCTCTTTCCTGCCAAGCTGCATTTGATGACATTTAAAATAAATAGGTTCTTCTAGATTCAGCCTTTCTCAACCAGGTTATGAGATATAATTAAACACTAATGTCCTAAGGCATACATTGTAGGTACAATCCTTGAAAGAATTAAGTAAGCACTGAAATCATTTTCAGCAGACCTTTAGAAATAAAGTACTTATATCATCTCCACGTATATTTGGAGGCTTCTTATCCTTCAAGTTTCTCATTTTTCAAGCTTCAGGCTTTAGAACATGAATCATTCACTGATGAAGAGGGCGGCTAAGGATCTTGCCATTGACTAATCTAAGCTATCAATTCCTTTTCTGTTTTTCCCTGGTTGCTGTGTGGGTGGACCTTTCCTGTTTCTGAAGAGAAGGAAATTCCCTTTTATCATATCTTCTTTTATCTTTACTCTAAACTCCATTGTAAAAATGCTATGAAGTATGCTAGGCCTAGTTCTTGATATGTTAATGAGAGCATAAAAGAACCTGAAAAAAAATTCTCTTAATATCACTTCAAATTCAAGATCATCTTCTCGTTCTGACTCTTTTGCTTTGCATTTTTGTTCTCTCAATTGTAATCTTTCCTGAAGTAGATGGATGTCTCAGGAAAAATAGAAATCAGTATATACAGAAGGATAAGAAATAAAAGTACACTAATATATTTTTTAAAAATATGTAAACCCAGTTATTTTCATATAAAAAATTCCTTTGTCTTTGAGCTATTTCTGTGGTACAAATGTTGACAAATGACTCAGTGAGTTTGAATCTCCACTGTTCAGGATACTCAGTTGAGCTTTGTTTACTCATTGGCTCAAGACATCAGGATGCTGGTTGCTCTGAGGTCACATCCAACCCCCAGTTCTTGGGTATGAAGAACTTCTACCAATTGCTTTGATTTCAGTACATAGAAAACCTACCATTCCTACAACCATTTAAATATTTTTAATCCATTCTCTGATTCTCCTCCTGAAAAACCAGTTTTAACTCTTCAAATCATGAAGAGCAAGCTTCATTTGTGTCATTCTGGAGCTACCTGGCAATACTGTTACTTATTAAATATTAACTTTAGTTTTTAAGGAGAGGAAAATTTAGTAAGGAGTTTTGCTTTGCCTACTAAGAAGTGTAGGGCTAGATAAAATATTCAAGAATGACATTCAAATAATTTAGATTATTGGTTAATTAAAACTGAAAAAGAATTTAATATTTTCCCAACTTTACTTAGCCATGGCTTCCGTTATAAGTCAGAGCAGAGTTTTGTAGGCTAGCAAATTACAAACTATTAAACATATAAAGGAAAATTCCCTGCTGTGTTTTATTGCTAGTTGCCTTTCTACTTCATTCCTCTGTTGTTACTTATTTCTCTGCAACTACAGCATTTTAATGGATAACAATGAAAATGTCTTTTATTTTTCTCCCAATGTGATCTGACACTGACAAAGGTGATCTCTTATAAGAAAAATATATCTTTATTTCAAAAACTGCATAAGGATATTTTTAGGAGCAACTCTAAATCCTCAGTGGTCTCCATGAAGAGAATTTAAAAAAATAAAAGCTTAAGGTATGGGCTTCACTGGTGGCGCAGTGGTTGGGAGTCCGCCTGCCGATGCAGGGGACGCGGGTTCGTGCCCAGGTCCGGGAGGATCCCGCGTGCCGCGGAGCGGCTGGGCCCATGCATGCGTCCGGAGCCTGTGCTCCGCGACGGGAGGGGCCGCAGCGGTGAGAGGCCCGCGTACCGGAAAAAAAAAAAAAGCTTAAGGTAGAAAAGTAGAATAAATAAAACGGAAACTATTAACATATTTAATTATAAGTTAATTTTTGGTATCCTGATGTGCACTTACATTTCTAATGGTGTATGATTTTATAATTCTTATTTGGGAAAATATCCCTATTGCAATTAAGATGCAAGTAAATTCTTGAATAGGGAATTAGATTTGTGGGTTTAAGTAATTTAAATTCTGCAAATCTGTGTGAGTTTCTCTTTTGCCCAGTTCCACATGGGAAAAATTGCATTTTAAGACTTGAAATAGAAAATGTGGATGACTACCATGACTATGTTTACAAGCTGCTGACTTGTTTCTTTTACTCTCTTTGGCAAATGTCCAAATACAGCATTATAATAAAACAGGTCTGCCATCTTCAGTGCCACCAAAGGTGCCCATTATTGACAACAGTCAGATGGAATACCATCTAGTAAGAGTGATTTATTATTGAAGGGATCTTTAATGACATGCCATACTTTATACACACTTAAATGTATCATTCTTTAGATACAGATGAGAGTTCCTTCTTAATTTTTACAGCCCCAAAAGATTATATGTATATAAAATTACACAAAGGGATAGATCTTTTGGGATTTTAACTCACTTTGTTAACTTCCATTTTCTTTGAAACTGTGTATTATATTATTAGTAATCTAATTATAGGCTATGTGTATATAATAAACATTGTCAAAAAATGTAGGGGAGATTATTTCCCTACTGGAAGTGGTTTAAAAATGTTATCAAAGGCTGTGAAGAAGAAAAAAGGAACAGAGGAATGAAGTTGTTGATTTGAAGGAATAGTTATCTAGGTCAGAAAACGACGCTGGAAACTGAAAAGTTTAGTTTAGATTTTTCTCTCACTTTTCTATATATTCTTTTCAATAAACTTTATCCCAATGTGTAAAATGAATAAACCAATTAACTTGGGCTACAGAGATGCATATATGGAATGGTATATGTAAATATATTTATACATATATATTAGTACTTAGGATATTTTCTATTGTATACTTGGTAGTATTTTTGGGGTGGGCAAATGCTTATTGAAATTAAATATATTTAATCTTCTTAAACTGGATGGGGTACTGAAATTTAGATTACACATTTTGGAGAATATTCCCTGGGCCTAGATATACAGCATAAGTAAAACTTAGTTGGTGTTTTTGAATACTGTTTATAGTCTTCTCATATAAAGTACAATTCAAAGGCAGTTTTAAGCAGGATTTTCATGTAGACATTTTTGGAAACATCATCATTCTTTGAAATACTTCCCTCTCTTTCCTCATTCTCTTCTCCAGTGCAGGTATCCCTGTTGTTGTTGAATGGGAAGTGCATGGTGCTCTTAAGTGGATGCTAAGACTTAGGAAAAACATGAAAAATCTTCCAGAAATTTTCATTAGTTAGATACTGAACACATATATGTAAATGTGTGTGTTGAAAATGCTATATATATATATATATATATATATATGTATGTTATTTTATGGAATATATACATTTTCATTTTTGATTACAGCATAAGATATTGCTTATTTCATACTTTTAGCCAACCATATTTTTTTAATTTTTATTTTATATTAGACTATAGTCATTTTACTATGTTCTGTTAAGTTTCAGGTGTACAGCAAAATGATTCATTTATACATATACATATATCCATTCTTCTTCAGATTATTTTCTCATATAGGTTAATACAGAATATTGAGTAGAGTTCCCTGTGCTATACAGTAGGTCTGTTGATTATCTATTTTACATATAGTAGTATGTATATGTTAATCCCAAACTCCTAATTTATCCCCCCCTTCCTCCCTCATAATCATAAATTTGATTTCAAAGACTGTGAATCTGTTTCTGTTTTGTAAATAAGTTATTTGTATCATTTTTTTAGATTCCACATAATCCTTGATACTTGCTAGGGTAGTCATTCACTCCTTTTGGTACTGAGGCAATTTTGAAGAAAAATCTTAAAAATTGCTTTTTAAAATTTCATCCATATTAAGATCTCTATTGTTACAACCCAATTTAGTTTTACACACTACAAATTGTGTATTATATTGTAATTTTCTTAATTCTTGTTTCCACCCACAACTTCTAATTTTTGTTGTAGTTTTGGATTTTATATATCTTTCTCTAAAAATCTTGACTGCCTAATTGATACTTGATTAAAACTAGGATACTATTGGACCATTCTACATTTTAATATATTTGTTAGCATATTAATCAACAGTACTGTTACCAAAAAGGTACTCATGTTGTAATAGGCTGTTTCTAAACATACATGTTTCCTAACTTTGAACTTGAAAGCTAACGTTTTGCTTCAGTACACATTCAGGGGCCATCTAATCACTTATTCATAAAAATGACTAGAGATTTGTAAACAAACTTCAGTGTTGCTTTGAAAATCTCATTTGTGTCTAAGAGTTTGTATGTGTGTGTGGTCCCAAAGCTCTCGAGAATGTAAAAACCTTCAGGTGATTTCATCTAACTGTTTTTTGACCATTCTGGATAAACAGTTCCTGGTATTTACCTGATTACCTTTTCTGGGGATTCACATGTTGTGCTTATATATACTCTGGACTGAATGAATTGACTTGATTGAGTTGAAAAAGGTTATTATAAAAAAAAACAAAGCACAGTTTGCTAAGTGGTGTTTGCTTTTCCAGAATAACAGGCATTCTAAATAATCAGTTTGTCCATACACTTTTCTCACTCAGGTTAATCCAATTTTTGCAATGATTCCAGACTGCAGTGGTAGTGAAGACGAAGATTTACTCAAAGTCACTTGAAATTCAACTTCATATTACTTAACACACTATTTTAAACTGAAGTAACTTTAGAATATATCCTTTCTAAGCAAGGACATTTCCTTAGACTCTAATTCTGTTCCTTTTCTCCTCCTATTCCTATATATAACTCAAGCTAAGTTCTCAAACTATATTCAAGGAATGTACAGAAAATATTTGACTGGAAGATTGTTTTGATTTAAACATTTGTCCTGGTTCTATTTTACCTATTTGAAGTAATGATTAAGTCAATGTAGTTAGCTATATTTTTGTTAGTAGAGATATAATAATTCTTTTGCCTCTAATTTTACAAAATTATAATATTTAGACCATATGATTAATAACAATTAGTTGGCACAAATGCAAACACCCAACATACTATACCCTACAAATATTTAAATATTAAAAGAAATTTAAATTTACAAATATATGTTATAAATCTAAATCTATCTACTGTTGAGAGCTAGTGTTCAGAAAAAGTGATTCATTTCAAAATATTACTGCTCAATTTATAAAAATATCAAATCACTATGTTGTATACCTGGAACTAATATTATATTGTAAGTCAACTATACCTCAATAAAAATATATAAAGTATTACTACTCATTGACAATGCACCTGTTCACCCAAGAGCTCTGATAGAGATGAACAACAAGATTAATGTTGTTTTCATGCCTGTTAACATATCATCCATTCTGCAGCCCATGTGCCAAGGAGTAATTTTGACTTTCAAGTCTTATTATTTAAAAAATTACATTTCATAAGGCTATAGCTTCCATAGATAGTGATTCCTCCTATGTAGCTGAGCGAAGTTAATTTAAAACCTCTTCTGGAAAGGATTCACCATTCTAGATACCATTAACAACATTTGTGATTAATGGCAAGAGGTCAAAATATCAACATTAATAGAAGTTTGGAAGAAGTTGATGCAACCCTCATGGATGACTTTTAGGGGTTCCAGACTTCAGTGGAGAAAGTAACAGCAGATACACTAGAAATAGCAAGAGAACTAGAATTAGAAATGGAGTTTGAAGAGGTGACTGAATTGCTAAAATCTCATGATAATATTTTAACAGTTGAGAAGTTGCTTCTTCTGGATGAGCAAAGACATTGGTTTCTTAAGATGGAAACTATTCCTGGTGAAGATTATGTGAAGATTGTTGAAATGAGAACAAAGAATTTAGACTACACTTAGTTGATAAAGCAGGGGCAAGGTTTGAGAAAATTTTGGAAGAAGTTCTACTGTGGGTAAAAGGCTATCAAGTAGCATTGAATGCTACAGAAAAATCGTTCATGAAAGGAAGCACCAATTACTGTGGCAAACTTCACTGTTGTCTTATTTTTAAGAAATAACCACAGCCACCCCAACCGTTGGGAATCACCACCCTGATGAGTTAACGGCCATCAACATCAGAGCAATACCCTCCACCAGCAAAAAAATTATGACTCAATGAAGGCTGATTAGGCTAAAAATGGTGGTTAGCATTTTTAAGCAATGAAGAATTTTTAAATTAAGGAATTTTTTAGACACCTTATTGCACACTCAATAGAATACACTATAGTGTAAACGTAACTTTTATAAGCACTGGGAAACCAAAACATTTGTGTGACTCATTTTATTGCTGCTGTCTGGAACCAAATCTGCAATATCTCTGAGGTGATACCTTATTTTTGTTATATATAGCAAAAGCTTATGAGTGTTAGGTAATACAGGCACACCTCAGAGATATTGTGGGTTTGTTATCCCTGGTTGGGTCAGAAAATTAAACTGACAGATTAACAGGAGAAAAACATACAAATTATTTAATATAAGTTTTATGTGACATAATAGTCTTCATAAGGAAATAAAGACCCAAAGAAACTGTTAGGCGTGTGTATTTTTATGCTAAGTTTAAAGGGTGGACAGTCATGGAAGATTATGACAGGTTAAGGCTTATGAGGTAAGCACAGTAAACTGGGAAGAACTAAGCGAGTCCTGTTTGTTAGTATTCTTCTTGGTGTCCCTTTGTCTTTGGAGATAAGGATGCTCCTTTCCTCTGGGTACAGGGAGAGAACCTCTCACTTGAAGATTTTATGACCTGTTTAGTGGAGAAAGGTTGGGGGGTGGTGGAAGAGGTCAGAGTGACCTGCTTGCTTCTGTGGTTTTCTCAAACTCCTTCAGCTTAAAAATTCAATATTTTGAGGTGCCATATTTTGGGGTAGCATGTCCTGAACCCCATCAGTTTCAACCTGTCAGGCAGTCTCTGCAACCCAAGATACATCCCAGTCACGAGCTTTTGATCAAGGTGCCATTGCATCCAGCAAACTCTTGTCAAGGAGAGTAAATAGAACATATTCACATCTGTGTTTCAGTCAGTTTTTGAGTTAGCGGGTGAGCAGGTAAGACCCTAGGTTGCTAAGAACTTGGAAGTATTATAGAATTAGTGGAATAGCTCCTTTTCTCACAGCACAAGTTAGAAGGTGGCTGAGTCAGGATGGGTGCACCTAACAATTGCCTCACTCTACCACCTACCACACTCCCTCAAACACAGAGATATTTGGCTCTTGTAGCTGAATCTGATTGGTCATATAAACTTCTCCTCTATGGCAGACTTGCCTTCCAGCTAGAGAAATTACAGGGATTAAGAAATTAGCTAACCAATACCCTAAGGAAGAGTCACACAAATTAGAAAGAAGAAAATTCTACAAAAAATAGGATCATATTCTTCAGTAAGTCAAAGCAACTCAAGGAAAGAGCGTGTTGAAGATTGAAAACAGCAACAACAACAACAAATTAAAGGGCAGAAAACCCAGATGCAAAGTTCAATATGAAATTGTAGCCTGGCTCGGACTGACCAAACACAAAAGATACATTGGGAGTAGCTAGTGAGAGAAAAATATGGTTCAAATATTCTATCCTGCTAAATACTAATTATTAATTTTGTTGATTTTGAAAATATTTTAGCATAAAATACAATTTAAAAAAATAATATTGACGTATTTACTGAAGAAGACTTGCTTATAATTTACTTTAAATGTTTTACCCTGGAATATGTAATTAGCTTAAGATATACCCTTTGTGTGATGGATTGCTCTAATCAGAAATCCACATCCCAGGCCTAGTACTCTCCAGGCACTGACTAGGATAAAAACATGTGCCTTCTAAATTTCAGGGAATGTAATAGATCTCATAATTAGCATTAGGAATTTCAAAAATTGAGATATTGTAGGGGAATTTTTAGTCTTATTATTCACGTAATGGATGCCAGAAATGTGTTCTTAATGTAGAAAATTGGCAGAATTCAAGATACATTGATTGATAGAAATACTCTAAATGGTTTCTTCACCTTTTCATGAAAAAATATTTAGTAAATCTAGTAGCTTGTATATGCAGCAGAAGAGCCTTGTACATGATTCCTGGACAGTCAGTGACTAACCAGTTATTCAGAGGATTCTTGTAAAATTATGTAGACTCTAAATCATGAATCCTACTGCTGGAATATTGCCTTGATGCCTTGAGTGAGCCTTTGTGCTGTAAGGAAATTTAGATCACCTAAAAGGACAGAGGTATAGGACTTCCATGAGCTTACCAAACATCATGTAGAAACTACATATGCCTGCTTGTAAGTAAATGCTTTTACAATAAAAGTTTTCCTATGTTCCAGATTTTGACCTGAAAACTGCTTTCTTTTTAACTTTATGATTATTTATAATTGAATTATCAGAGAGTAGTTTAATGACTGGCAGCTACTTTTATATATTAAAAAAATAAGGTGTACCTGATGTAATTGATCAAATTACTTTTTCTTGTGTAACAATAAAAATTTAATAACTGGTTTAAAATTTAATAAGTACAATATCTCAAAGCAATTTTTGTATCCTATTACACATGATTGTGTATTCAATTTAAAATACAAATAAGCTGCTAACTAAACTTGTATCCCTTTTCTCTCTTCTCTTTGAAGAACAAATGTCTTACTTCTGTTTGTTTATATTACTTCAATTTTTGATCTCAATATATAATAAATTGATTTCTGCTCCTACCATTGCATGTAACTGAAACCACCAATTGTCACTAATGATCTGTTTAACAAAGTCAATAACATTTAATTAGTAGTTGATTTATTTGGCTTTTTAAAAGCACTGACAATTTGATACTATAAACCACAGTCAACTTCTTAATTTCTTTTTCTCTTCTTTCTTTAAACACACATTCCCTGTTTTCTTCCTTGATCTCTGACTAGCTCGAGGTTATTTCTTAATATTTTCTAGTTTTTGCCATGATTTATTTCTCTCTCTCTCTTTTTTTTTAATACTCTACACACACTCCATGGCCAATCTCACCCACTCCAATGACATCAACTGTTACATAATCACAAATCAATCTCCGATATCTATCTATAAACACCTTCAAGAGGATGTGCACAGACACAGATTTACAACTGTATTTCTCTTAGCTGGGTTTCCTGTAGCACATCCTATTTCAGGTGTTGATATTGACATCCACCTAGTATTAAAAAAATGAAATACCTATGGGGCTAAAATATAATGGTATTTGGCATTGGCATTCAGTTGCTTCATAATATGATTTATCTTCAGTCACATGGATGAATACATATTTTAGACAGGGAACTGTGTTCTTCCTTAGACTTAATAATAGATAAACTTCCAAAGGAAGAACTCAGCAGATATTTCATTTGACAGAGTTATACCTAGGTTTCTAATTTTCTATTTTCTTTTAAATTTTAGACTAAACAGCCTCTGGTTATAGAAAGATGTTCCTGAACTGAGTCTAGCTAATGAGGAGGTTCATTATGATGCTGTTCCTTTCTGGAATTGTGTATTCCAGGGCACAACCAGTTTTTTTCTCTATATAAGTAATAATTACAATATTCACTGTAGTGGATTCTCTAATGTATCACTCAAATAGCCTTTAAGACTGAAATAGATTTTCCCCCAGCTGCAGAGGATTCTGCTAGCTAAGAACCCTCAATTCCAGGGTTCTCTGGAAATTGCCAAGGCTGAAGAGAACCACTGAGCCAAATGTCATACCCTTTATGGGGACAGCCTGCATCTTCACCCAAACTCAGAGCAACTCCGAAGAGCTGCCTCAGTTTCTGAGCTTTCTGAAGGATCACCTGAGGCCTTTGTTAAGACTACAGCAGACCCCAATTTCTCCCTCTCCCAATTCTGCTTTCTTCTTTTCCCCACAGGCACTGATCTCAAAATTACTCTTTAATGAACTTCTTGCATGCTAATCTTTATGTAAGATCTGCTTCTTAGAAACCGTATCAGCAATAATTGGTATTAGAAGTGATTCAAGAGGAAAGTCCTTAAGATGGGAATCACTATTCCTAATCACTTTCAACTGCAGGACACAGAAAGCTGAAAAAAAATTCTTGAATTTTCTTCTTGTCTCACAAAGCCTAAAATATTAGCTATCAAGCCCGCTATAAAAAAAAAAGTTTTCTGATTCTTGCTCTATGCCATGAAGTAGAGTTAAGTCACAGCATAACCCAGGGCTGAACCTGCTCAAGGACGGGGAAAAGAAAGACTGTACCAAAGGAGCTGCAGAACCTAGCAAACATATACTGGCAGGAGCTGAGAGAGCACATATAAAGCTAAAGTCTGGGGCTTCCCTGGTGGCGCAGTGGTTGAGAATCTGCCTGCCAATGCAGGGGACACGGGTTCGAGCCCTGGTCTGGGAAGATGCCACATGCCGCAGAGCAACTAGCCCCATGAGCCACAATTACTGAGCCTGTGCGTCTGGAGCCTGTGCTCCGCAACAAGAGAGGCCGCGATAGTGAGAGGCCCGCACACCGCGATGAGGACTGGCCCCCACTTGCCGCAACAAGACAAAGCTGTCGCACATAAACAAAGAGCCAACACAGCCCTAAATAAATAAATAAATAAATAAATAAATAAATAAATAAATAAAAAGCTAAAGTCTGAAGATGCTGGACTGAAGGAGGCTTCCAAAAACTGAAGTTACCAGTCTTTGTGCTTCCTTTGTATTAGTTTTCTATTGCTGCTGTGATGAATTAGCACAAACTTAGAGAGATTAAACAATACAAATTTATTACTTTACAGTTCTGTAGGTCAATAGTCAGACTCACGCCTTACATATCTAATATTGAGGTGTGGGCCTAGCTGCATTACTTTCTGAAGAATTAGGGAAGAATGCATTTCCCTGCCTTTTGCAGGTTCTGGAGGCTTCTCACATTCCCTGGCTCTTGGCCTCTTTTCTCCACGTTCAAAACCAGCCAGGTTGCATCCTTCCAACTTTGCAGCCTCACTACATCTCTCTCCAG
The DNA here is from genome assembly GCF_937001465.1 of Orcinus orca. Taxonomy (NCBI): domain Eukaryota; kingdom Metazoa; phylum Chordata; class Mammalia; order Artiodactyla; family Delphinidae; genus Orcinus; species Orcinus orca. The sequence goes on from NC_064563.1 coordinate 124,800,511, forward strand.
AGCAGGGATAAGTTCTTTGTGCTCATGTGATTAAATTGGACCTACTAGGATAATCCAAAATAATCTCCCCGTCTCAAGGTCCTTAATGACACCTGCAAAACCCTTTTTGGGACATATAGTGACATATTCACTAATGCCAGGTATTAAGACACAGAAATCTCTGGGGGCCCATTATTCTCCCTACCACATCCTTCCTGGTGTTGGAAGGTGTAAAATGTAATTTGTCCTTTACTTCAGAGGGAATATTCAGACATGGTCCAGACTGTTAAAAATTTTACCGATGTAACAGGCCTATGAATATAGTTGGACAAAATGAGCAAAAAGTGTCAAGTGATTTGCTGACTTTGGTAAGATACATGCACCCTAGAAAGTGAGAGGAAAATATAATGTAGTATCAGAGCAGGGAGGGCCCATTTTGGTCAATGGATGAAGGAAAAGAAAGCCCAGACTTGGTTCATTAGTGAGAATGGGTGAGTTCAATATTTACATTAGGGCTTCCCTGGTGGCGCAGTGGTTGAGAGTCTGCCTGCCGATGCAGGGGACACGGGTTCGTGCCCCGGTCTGGGAAGATCCCACATGCCGCGGAGCGGCTGGGCCCGTGAGCCATGGCCGCCGAGCCTGCGAGTCTGGAGCCCGTGCTCTGCAATGGGAGAGGCCACAGCAGTGAGGGCCCGCGTACCGCAAAAAAAAAAAAAAAAGAGTCCTTGACAGAGTTGATACTTCAATCCTATGTGCTTTGGATGACGATCTAACACCTTTATAAAATAACAATGTTCCCTTTGTATTGATCTACTAAACTAGGAAACTTTCAAGTTAAATATAGACATAAGAAGTTATAAATCATACCCATGTTCTCACATATCTGTGTGAATTTAGAAATTGTCTGTGAATATTTTTTAAAGTGTTTATAATATTTATCAAAATGTAAGATTCGTTACAATTGCATTTGAAATTATATTGAGTAATTGTTTTTGGATTTGTGATTTTTAGTAGAAAGACATGACAGCTTGTAAAACTACCATATTACTACGTTTAAGAGAACTTACATTTATTAACTGGGTAAGTTTAGTTGATTACATTGAAATTAGTTGTTTAAATTCTTGACAAAGATTGATTTGTCAGTTTCTGGCAGTGAAAGAAGGAAATCCTGTCATATGTGACAACACTGATATACCTGGAGGATATTATACTAAGTGAAATAAGCCAGACAGAGAAAGACAAATACCGTATGATTTCACTTGTGTGGAATCTAAACAAACCAGACTCATGAAAACATAGAGTAGAATGGTGGTTGCCAAGGATGAGGGGATGTGGGAAAGAGGGAGAGGTTGTTAACAGCATACTTTTAGTTAAAAGATAAATGAGGTCTGAGGAGCTAATGCATAACATAGTGACTATAGATGATAACACTATATTGTATAATTGAAATTTGCTAAGAAACTAGAAAGTAAATGTTCTTACCAAAAAAAAAAAAAAAAAGGTAAATGTGTGAGGATGTGAGGTGATTGATATGCTAATAAACTTGAAGGAAGCAATCCTTTCACAATATATACATATATCAAATCACCATGTTGTGCACTTTAAATATTTTATAATTTTATTTGTCAGTTATACTTCAACAAAGCTGAAAAAAAAATCAGAGCCTCAGAAATATAGCATTTAGAGAATTCCCTGTTCTCACAGAGACTTCTGGGAACCATTGTAGTTTGTGTGTAAATATTAAGTTGATATTACACATTCATAGCCATAATGGAATAGGACTTGGCACACAGTGAAAGTGAAGTTACAACATGAAATTTTACAATAAAAATTCATATTGTTGTGCTAGAAAATAATGCTTTGACCTAATAATATTTTGTGTTACAAGCATTAGAATCTCCTGGATAACTATTTCAAAATAAATATACCTGTGACCTTTTTCTTAAAAACTCCAATTTAGTTTGCAGTTTCCCTAGCAATTATGAGCTACTCCACCTATTGTGAAAACTGGCTCTTCTAAAACAAAGATCCTATGGATATAAATGGCTAATTTTTCCTTTAATGTAATTTTTCTGATTTTTAGTTATACTGAACATCATCCCATTAATCATTTAGGTTGTTAGAACATTTCTGCCTTTGCCCTGAACACTTTTTTTTAAAATTAATTTTTATTGGAGTATAGTTGCTTTACAGTGTTGTTAGTTTCTGCTGTACAGCAAAGTGAATCAGCTATACGTATACATATATATCCAATCTTTTTTAGATTTCCTTCCCATTTAGATCACTATAGATCACTGAGTAAAGTTCCCTGTGCTATACAGTAGGTTCTTATTAGTTATCTATTTTATACATAGTAGTGTATACATGTCAATCCCTATCTCCCAATTCGTCCCACCCCTCCTTGCCCTGACTCTTTGGAGAGTTCTTCTTGGCTTAAAAAAGTCCTCCTTATCTTTAAACATATGCCCCAATGCTGCCTTTTTCTGAAACCTTCCCTTGGTCTCTGAGAGGTAGCATCCTTCTTCATTGTGCTGCAAACTGCCTTACTGACACTTCTGTCATAGCTCTTAACACATTGTGCAGCAATGATCTGTTTATAGTATGTCTCACCCGCTAGATTATCAGTATACAGGGCAGTAATTAAGTTGGTAAGCATATTACCAAGTGGTAGCAATAAAAATCATTTTATAAAATTGGTTAAAATAAACATTGGCAATGACAGCCCAGCTGCAATAAGATCATAGCAATTCAATGTCAGGGCACTGTGATTTTCAGACAATACCAGCTTTACTTCCTTGTATTGTTTCTTGGCAGCAATAGCACTTAAAGGGCAATTTTGAGGGAACTCTGCTAATATTCTTGGTAGATATTTAACCTTATGAAAGGAAATCACTTATCCAAGACTTCAGTATTTTCATTTCAGTGACATTTAAAATGGAAATGAGTCCATTTTCTTTTCAGACTTTTTGAAAATGCTTTGGTTCAAAATTAAACACATTCAGTGAATTATTCAGCTAGGACAAAATCAGAATTTAAGGAAATTGAAGAAGCAGATTTTTTTTCAGTGTGGCTCTTATATTTGATACATCCTATATTCTACATTAATTGTACCAACAGGTAAAACATACCAATTGCCAAACAATAAAATAGAGTAATTATTTCTAGTATATAATGAATTAATGTTTAACTTCATTGCTTTATGCTATTATACAAGATAATTTTAGATAATTTCAGCATATATTTGTGCCCTTAATCATCTCAGGAAAATGAGTCATTTAAAAAATATGTTTTCATTTTATTTATATATTTTGGTATTGATGAATAATAGCTTTTAAATCTTATCCCATTTTTTACATTATCATGATATTAAAAATTGAATAGGAAGGTTTTGAAAGCATAATGTACACAGAATTATTCTCTGAAGTATTTGTTGATACTTTTATTAAAGATTCATTTTATTATTTAATAATAAAGACATGGGTTAAAGAATTAATGTATTAAGATAACTTGTTACAACCTAATAGATTTAAGGTGAATGTGACTAGATTATCTTGGTTGTGTCTATTTCTCAGTGTCTGGATGACTCCCAAACTCCTCAGAACAAAACATAAAATCCAAGCCCAAAAGCCTTTTGGATAATGTAAATCATAATGAGGTTGGGGAGAGGGTGATAATTTACACCTTACCTAGCACATTTATCTTCTAAAAATAAAATATTTATAATAATTTTTGTCTCCCTTTATGGCTCCTCTTTCTGTATCTCCTGCTTCAACCTTTCATTTACTATTTGACAATCATCTCCATACATAGTTTACAAAATTAACCTGGTTCAAGCAACTGTCCCACATTTCCTGTTATGTTGCACTGGGCACTCAGCAACCCAACAGGACCACTGTTGGCAAGCAAAAGAAACCAAGCAAAACAGGTCATTTTCCCCAGCAAATGTCTTTCCTCAAGCATGCTCTTTAGGATTTTCAGTTTATCCCTCTATCTCTAGAGAACTGCAGTGTGAAGTCCCCAAATATATAATTCATATTTCTAGAGAATAACAGAGAGTAAATTGGTAAATGTTTAACAATCACCTCTCTGAACAACAACAAAAAGTGATGATGGTATGTGATTTCTGTCATGTGGATATCCCCCACTAGGACCACTTTTGAACTACCAATGTGTCATCACTGAATGCAAAGTTGGGATGTGATGTGCTGTAGCATGTCATTATCTAAACAGATAAAATACTTCAAGGCCATATATGATAATAAAATATAGTAAAGTAACTAGGATTTAACTAGTTTTTATTAATTGAAAAAATATTTCATGTTATAAAAGATTAAAAAGTAATTTAGCTTTGAAAACAAAATGAAAATTGGTTTAAACATCTACCACCTTTTTTTAAATTGACCAAAAAAAAAAAAAAGCCATGTCTAAAGGTAATCAAACAACAGACCTAGAAAATTACATGACCATTCCTCTACATTGTCCATTTCATTTATGTTATTTTTTTAACATCTTTATTGGAGTATAAATTATTTACAATGTTGTGTTACTTTCTGCTGTATAACAAAGTGAATCAGCTATACGTAACATTTATGTTTTTATGTAAATCTCTCTTTATGAATTCCTTTTTAAAAATGTATAGTTGTATGAAATGGAAAGATAATGGAGGCAAGAGATTCACTACTAATTTTCTCCAGTAATTTCAGCCTGGATAAAACTTGCATTGGCAATTACCCCTCACCTGTCTTATTTATGAATGTGGAAATGAAGAGGCCAAAGGTCAGATTCCTTTCTAGGAGATACGTCCACATCACTAAGTTCAAGGCAAAGGATACAGTGATAAAAGTGCCCAAAGTTTTAAAATCTTGATACTAAAATGATATTTCTGGATTCATAGAAGATCCCATTCTAAGATTCATTCTAAGATTGCACTATAGTTTTTCTGGAAATTTGCTCTGAGCCATTATAGTCCACCACGGTTCATCCTCTTGGCCATTTCTAATTAGATGAGCAATGGACACCTTTCCAAGTTTGTTCATCATCTTATATCTCCCTGAATTTGCAATTAGGACCAATAAGCCAGTTCAAAAGGCTGGAATTGTAATACATAAGCTCAGTAACTATACAGACAGGAATATTTTGACATGTGGTCTAGAGAAACAAAGAAATTTCTAAAAGGGAAAATGAATAAGGAGAGATAAAAATAGGTACAAAGGCGAAGGACTTTACAGTGTTTGGTTCCAGTTTCTTCCTAAGTTCCCATGCACTCCTGCTTTTGGTTTCTATGAGGCACATTTAAGTTAGTTCTGTTATATATTTAAAAGCATTAAATAACATAAGGTTTAAGAGTACCTGAATTTCTGGCTGTGTTCATCTCAAAATGAGCTGCAGTATTACAGATTTCTGAAGATCCATTTCACTACTCACATGTATGCATTTCAGCCTAGTTCCTCAATTCAGGTACAAGAATTTATTTATTTATTTATTTATGGCTGCATTGGGTTTTCGCTGCTGTGTGCGGGCTTTCTCTAGTTGTGGCGAGAGGGGGCTCCTCTTCGTTGCGGTGCGCGGGCTTCATTGCGGTGGCTTTTCTTGTTGTGGAGCATGGGTTCTAGGCACACAGGCTTCAGTAGTTGTGACACGTGGGCTCAGTAGTTGTGGCTCGCGGGCTCTAGAGCACAGGCTCAGTAGTTGTGGCCTATGGGCTTAGTTGCTCCTCGGCATGTGGGATCTTCCGGGACCAGGGCTCGAACCCATGTCCCCTGCATTGGCAGGCGGATTATTAACCACTGCACCACCAGGGCAGTCCCTCAGGTACAAGAATTAAAAAGAAAGAAAAGAGAAGAGAAGAGAAAAGGAAACAAAAGAAACATAACAAACTCTTTAATACATAGATTAGATGAGTTCTGGAAAGGTTTAGGAAAGGAACAAGGGAGTACCCCGTGGATACCCCAGAAATAAATGATTTCCTGCTCTCAAGGTTTCTCCTTGTGTTTTCCAGTCAGTATTTAGCAAGCGAGTCAGTTAATTAACATTTATCAATTCTTAGGAGACTAGTTAATGCAGAGGGGTCAGAATGTAGAACATTATCCCTGCCCTGTGTGAAGTCAGTAAATTCTTGAGAGACGGGAAAAAGAGTTTATAATAATAATAAATGTAGCTCTTGACTTTGTTCTCTGTGGGTCATGCCATCCTTTTTCATCTTCAGAACCATTATTCTTCTCCATTTAAGATTTCTGTGATTTAGGACTCATATCCTTGAGGACATACCAAGCCAAATGCCAAAGCAGATTTGATCACAAGTTATGCAGATGGTGATGATTTGATTAGGAATTTGTGCACAGGGCTGTCATCTGCGATATCTGCAGGACTTTCTTCTTTCCTGAGGTGTAGTTTGACCAATTGTGTTGAATGATATTTTGAAAAGTATGGTTTTATCAATAATGCAGTGATGTACAACTTTTGATTTTTAAAATTCAATCTTCACTTTTCTTGTCTTCTCAACAAAACTATTGGTCACCTCTTTCTTTGTAGTGTCCATCACAATGTATTTCTCATATAATAATATACAACTATCTAATTAGGTGCCATCTGCTACTGTAGAGAAAAACTCTTTAAGGGCTATCTGCTGAGAGTTATAAAATGACACTGATGATAATGTGTATATCAATCCGTTATCTGGTAGGTATTCTCAATAAAGGAGAAAGTGAAAATAAATTGACAAGAAGAATATGATGTACTGCACATTACAAACGTAATATTTCCACAAAAAATGGGCTGAATTCATAAAAACTTAGTAAGTTAAAAGGCAACATGGATAATTCTTATTTTCATACAATTGCTTACTTAATTCTTAACCTGACTGAAAAAAATATATAATAGCATGTATCTGAGAAAGCATACTTACAATTGATTCTACAAGCTAGAAAATAATTTGCAGATATCATTTCTTTAAATTTTTTAAATGGAACTGGTAAATTATGGCAAAACTTAAAATATTTATAATGGATAAATACATGATGAATTAATGTTCAATTTTCTTATATATTCATGGCTTTATTATATTGTATATTCTATTAACTTCCAAATAAGAATTTTCACTGTTAAAATTGTCATACCTCGCTCTTGCCTTCAATCTAGTAATCTGACATTAACCATACTTTTGGACCATATTCTTGGTTACGTGACTAGCTGTATTTCAGGATGGTGTCTTCCAAAACTAAGGTGGCCTCTTGGTTTCAGGAATAATGCCCTTTATGTTCCTAAAATATCTTAGCATCTTGCAGAAATGTTGCATTCATATAGCCTCTACAAGGAACAAGGGTGCTTCCTATGTATCTTCACCATCCTTGATGTACTATCAAGTTGAAGCAATGAGAAAAAAACGATTATTTCCTCCGAGATATCACCCCATTAAGCTTGCTAACTTATATTTTCATGGGTTCATATGGAAATTTTAGCAGTATTACCTTTGTACAAATTGTTTATTGTCATTCCTGAGGGTCCAGAGATGGATATCTCTGTGTGGCCCTAAACCATTCTGATGAGTCTACATCTGTCTCCTCCAACATCACTGCCAAGCTTGAGTGCTTTGCCTTTCTTTGGTGACAAGGAACTTCTTATGAAGTATAAACTGGAAAATGATTGTATTAGCTATGTATTGCTATGTAGTCATTTTGCCACAAATTTAGAAGCTTAAAATAATACCCATTTATTATCTCATACTCTCTGCAGGTCCAGAGTTTGGGCTTGGGTTAACAGAATCCTCTGCTTCAGGAACTTAAACATGCTATCAAGGTGTTGGCCAAAGTTTCAGTCTCATATGAGGTCTGGCTGAGGAGAAATCTACTTCTAAACTCCTGTGGTTGTTGGCAAAATTCAGTTCTTTGCAGGCTACTGGACAAGGTTCTCCTTTTCTTGCTGGTTTTTAGCCAGAGGACACCCTCGGCTCCTTGGCTTTCCAACATGGCAGCACACAATATTGCAGGTTGCTTCTCTGGATCACCAAAGGAGAAAAAGTTTCTTCCCAATATGGGTGTTATAGTGTTATACAATATAATCATGTATGTGTGATCACATATATCCTGTTATGTTTGCCATGATCTTCTATTGGATTGAAGCAAGTCATGGGCCTGCCACATTCAAGGTGGGGGGTGATGACATAAAGATGTGAACAGTGGAAGGCAGAAATAATAAAGTTCACCTGAGAATCTGTCTCTCACAAAGAACCTCATTCCCAAAAATCTAGCTGAAAATCTCCTCCTATTTGACCATATCACCTTCGCAAGTTTCTCAACCGATTGTTCTTTGGACCTAGGATGGGTTCATTCTGCAAACTTTCCATACCTGCCTAGACAAGATGACATCATCTTAAAGTTCACCTACCTGACCTTTGGAACATCTTGCAACATAAGATGATTCCTATGAGGATATTATTCTAAAACTATACTGATTTTTATTCCAGTTACTCTTTTAGTGGACATGTATCAGGACCTACCCATGAAAACAGAATCAAACTATATTCAGCATGTCTTCTTCAGCAGATACCTCAATGACTTATACTTTTTAGTTAAAATGTCTTTTTTCCATTTTTAGAACAGATGTGAATAATCTGCTTTTAATCAAAAATCCATATTAAATTATATCTTTAATTCTAGTGAGAAGTAGGAAAACATCTTAAATGTAATTTGACTTGTGTATATGATTTCTTAATTAGATTTACTTCCTTTTAGATATGTCAAAACCTCATTATCGTGAATGCTGATGATGTGATGAAGAGATTAAGAATCTGTACACCATAAACCACGAAGAGCTATAGGATCAAATCTGAATTACACAAGCCTGTGCTAAAAGGATCATTGAGCAATTTGGTCCATTTAACATTATATGCCCATGTGACTCTTCCACATTTTGAAGCAAGAATCAATTTAAGACAACTTTTGAATTTATTATTTATTTATCTGACTTCATTCTATGTATCTACCTCAAGAGTTGGAGCAAATAATTAGAATGTTTTATATATCTAATCTGCGTAATATTTAAGGAAAGACTAAAAAGGTAAAGGGAACTCTTATGCATGATGTGGAAAATTTTTGATTCTTTCTGATTTTTATGGGCAAATTTATTAGCTACAGAGGGAGAATTTACCCTAAATGACTGAAAGCTTTTTTGTCAAAGAGGGAATGTACCATCTATCTTCTAACAGACTAGGCTAGTCTAGGGCCTTATCACAAAACTGTCTTCATCATTCCAAGACAGGTTCAAGGGTGATTTCTCTTCCCACTCATTAGATGTAATGTCAGCACAGCTCTGCAGTAGCACAATTCCAGGAAATGCAAGAGAGAAGAAAGGAGAAAGCAGATTAGCACAGTTGTGATAATCCTCCTTTTGGCCCTTGTGTGCTTACCTCTGGAGAAAACACTGCTGTGCCTTTGATGCTACCTCTGTCCTCTGGCTTTTGGGAGACATCCGCAATCTCTATCACAGCCCTGAGTCCCAGACAGTCCTATCTTTCCAAATCACAACCAAAGATTTCTAGCAGGGCTTTATTTGTAATAGATGCAAAATTAAATTCTATCAAAATCACACATTTTCCTTTTCCTTTCATATTTTTATCACATTAACAACATAACTTATTCCACAATGCTCAAAGCACTCATCTTAGAGAAAAATGTAAGTTGAAGGAGGTGGATCTTTAGGACTGAAGAAGCAAAAGATGTGAGAGTTTTGGATGTGTAGCTAAGCAGGAACCAGCTCAATTTGTTTACGAGCTCTCACTCCACAAGGGAAGCCCTAAAAGATACTTTTCATGGAGTGTGTGGCCTAACCAAGCAATGAGACCCTGGGCAGGTTTCTTATAGGCCAGAAAATCAGGAGGAGAGGAACTTTGTGCATCTTAGATGCCAAGGACCAAGACTTAGACAGGCAGAAAGACCTCCCTACTTAGCTTACAGGGAGTGGAGAGTAAGAATGGAGTCAGTTACGGAATTATTGCCTCCTAAGGCTGCCAAATGCTGGGAACAGTGTGTCAGACAATGAGCCCTCAGGCACAAAGACCCTCAGGCATTTCAAAATGCCTCCTACTGAATAGCTGAAGGCTATGGAAACCTTGTCAAATCTGACTTCTGCTCCTGTATGGTACAGAGAGGAAGGCTGGGATACCTGACAGAGAGCTGGGTAACACAGAACTTACTGAAAGACAGGAAATACCATTGCAAATGGGGAAAAAGCCCCAGAAGATAATGTCAAAAAAATAAAATGAAAACAGTGTTTGCTGCATGTGTATTGGGTAGAAACTGTGTGGCAGTACTCTTCTACACACTGGGGATGCATCAAATCCTGACTTCTCACACTCACCTTTTGTGAAGACAGATCAGAAACAAAACAACTAAGTAAATTATGTTTTTAGTTAAAAGAGGATACATATTTTCAAAGAAAATTAGAGTAAACAAAGACAATAGCCAGTGAAACTGCATTTGTGGGGAGTAGAGATAGGATTGAAATTTTAAATAGGGCATGGCTGTGACCTTCTAGAGAAGGCGACATTTGGCACATTGGTAAAGAAGGTGACAGAGTGAGCAATGCAACTAGCTATCGGGAAGCAGAATGTATCTGGCACGCTTACAGAAGTCCTGAGATGCTAATGTGCCTGGAGATGGAATAGCAAGTATAGAGGCTCTGCAGTGAGATCCCACCTGGTGAATTCTAGAGGAGGTAAGAGATTTTATATTTTTTGTATTATTCTTATAATTAAAATTAAACTTTCATTATTTTTCTTAAGGCTAGTGCCAGAAGCTGGAACAAAAATCTCATTATTTTCAGGGACTCTGATAGAAAGATCTGGCAACAATAAGGCATTGTCATTATAATGTAAGAGCAGCATTACTAAAAAAAATAGGGTCTACGGAGGGGTCAAGCAAATGTTACCTAACTTTGGGAAAAATATTAATAAATATACATGTTTATGTATATTATATATATGTATATGTCATTTGCTGGCAGCTGTGTGATGGTAATTATTCAAATTATAAAAAAACTTTTTGCAGAGAAGATAAAGAAAGGAATATTGCCTCAACCTGCCCCCTGAAAAGGGAAAATTTCCCTGAAAAGGGAAAATTTTCAGGAACTCTTGTCACATTCCTCCTACCATTGAACACTCCTCAAATAACTGTTTTGCTTTTTTATTGTTGTTATTCTATGAAGCAGATGGAAGTGGAAGGCTGTGACCAGAGTCCATTGTTCTTAAGCAACATTCCTCAGAAACATTTGTGTTCCTACCCAGAATGTAGATTATCTATTACAACATACCAGGAATGTTTAGAATGCCTGCAAATTACCTATGAGAGCTCTCTCCACATCTAAAATTATTCTTGCTTGCTTTTAATGTTTCTGTACTAACAAAAATAAATCTGGAACTGCACTGCTGCACATTAGTTAAGTTATAATTGAATATCTTGGCAAAGCCCAAATTTCTGTCCCAGTCAAGTTATTGTCAGTGTTCTTATTTTTTTGTTGGGTAGTGAATTCATGTGTGGGTCATTACACAACTAAAAATAAGTATGCTGACCAATAAATAAGTAAAAGAGGGCTATATCTGGACTGATAATGACAGTACACCATGAGTTAAACATCATAATTAATTCTCTACAGTGTAACTGCAGTCTATTCAAGGAAAAATGTGAAAACATTAAAATTAGTAAAATCCATTTGACTGGCTTCTGTTGTTGGTGTACTGGATCTTCTCCCCCATCATGGTTAAAAGAATCTAAAATAGTACCCAGCCCATATTCTTTTATTTTTTAAAAAATGGCAACAATTTAATTATGATAAATTCATTTTGAAAATCAAGTTTCTTTTTTATTCCATAGTTTCATTTATTAAAATATTTCCAAATATGGGACACAGTTCCTGAAAAATATGAAAGCAGTCACTTTTTCCAGTATTATATTTTCCCTGGATATGTAAATATATTAAATTCAGTTGGGAGTTAAGTAGCAGTGCTTTTCAATAAATAAGAAATTGAAACCTGCCAAAGAAATTTATAAATTGTTAATTAATGTTAATTGAGTAAATTGACTAGCATGAATTGACTAAATTAAATATAAGCCTTTGAAAGTAATAAAGATTATACTTTCCAACCTCTACTCCAATTCTATATGGGAATATTTGTAGAGTCTAATCAGTTTTCATGTGTCACATAGAGTGGAGATTTCTAAATGTTGTAAGTCTGTGAACATTCTAGGTTGGGTGATTAAGAATGAAGAATGAGTATCCAGTTTGTGAATTTAAAGGAATTATCATGAAAAAGTGAAAGCAACATGCTTCAACTCAGAAGTAAATCCCTCAAGATTTTTACTTAGTTGCTGGTATTACTAAACATTCTCGTTCAGAAAGCTAAAGCAGTTGAGGCAAAACAAATTTAGCCTGATTTCCATTGAGAAAGGCTCACAGATAAATCTCAGGTGGCCTATTGCTTCTGATTTACTAACCATGTGAGCAGTGGGCAAGGTTGCCAGGCATCCCATCTCAGATTATATGAACAGAAGGGGAATCAACTATAAAAAGATTTTGTTTCTTCATATACTTGAACTGCTTGGGTACTCACTCCATGTTCTAAGGATGCTTTAAGGCTTTATTAAAGAATGAGTACTTGCAAATGGAGGCCCATGAACAGCTGATTCATGTTCTGAGAGAAGTCAGTAACACTTGCCAATTTCCAGCTGCTTTTCTTTTTTCCAGTTTTATTGAGGTATAACTGAAAAAATATAAGATATTTAAAGTATACAACATGAGGATTTGATATATGTATACATTGTGAAAGGATTCCCCTCATCAAGTTAATTAACACATCCATCATCTTACATATTTACTTTTTTTCTTTTGGTGAGAACATTTAAGATCTACCCTAGCAAATTTCAATTATACAATGCAGTGTTACCAATTTTAGTCACCTCTAGAAAGTGTTTACCCTTTTCCAACCTTCCTCTATTTCTCCTTCTCCCAGCTTCCTGGTAGCCACTTCTACTCATCCAGTTAGCAATGCAGGAAAACTGCATGGATTTGTGAATGATGCTTTCTTCAGGAAAAAGTGGGAAATTTGGTTAATGGAGTCAATGTATATGTGCCAGGTTTATTAAAAACAACAACAACAACAAAAAATCCCCAGAACTTATCCAGTTTATTTCTTTGTGGAAACCTGGTCTTAAGTGTCCATTTAATTAAACTCATGTGAAGAGGTGTGGGAGATTGGGATAAACTGTTTCTGATTTCTCTATCCATTGTCTCCTCAGGAATGGACGATGTTCCAAAGAAAAGGTATTTTGGTTGGTAGGGTATGGAGTTACACCCTCATGATATTCTCTACGTTTGTACAGCACACCTGTTCATCTGGAAGGAGCAATCCTCTCCAAAATTCTAGTGAACATCACACAAATATGAGCACACCTCGTCCTAGTGAAATCCCTGGACTTCTTGGAGAGTAGAAAATGGCTTTTTCTCTGAATCATATATACAACTCATATTCTATATTGAGAAAATTTTACTAGGAAGAGAAAAACTCCCTTGGGTAGCTTGGTTGGTAAAGAAGGGAAAGAATTTCTAGAAGCATACAAAGGAAATTATACCTCATTTAGCCCTTAGTTTACTTTAAAAGATTTTACCAATGCTTTTTTCATTACTTTGTCATAGTTCATACCTTTTCTCTTCTACATGTTTCTCTTACCATGGCCAGATATTTATATTTATATCTATCCACCTGTTGATCTCCAGAATCAAGAAAGGAGAGAAAGAAAAGGTGTGTGTGTGTGGAGAGAGAGAGAGAGAGAGAGAGAGAGAGAGAGAGAGAGAGAGAGAGAGAGAGAGAGAGACTCCCTTGTGGTGGCAGGATAAAAAGAAAAGAGAAAGCTTAACTTGTTTACTTATTCATCTGTTAACCTCTTGTCTCAAACTTAATGGAGCCATCACTGCCCAAAGTTTTCTTAGCTGAATTTCCTGGAGAATCAGACTCCCCCTAAACCACACACTGCCCAGAATTCCTTTTCTTATAATTGGTTGTTTTGTCGTTTTTGCCGTAAGTCTAAGGAAACCCTCTTCTCTTTGACATGCCCTAAAGAAAACAGTCTCTTCTCCCGTCAGTGAATGGTAATTTCAGTTGTTAAGAGATAGACGCTGTTAAAAAAAAAAGTAACAGTTCTCTTTTACTTCACCTTTAAGATAATTATCTGGTATTCACTATCCTAATTTCTTAGCCTTCTGTTATTTAAATAAGTTTTCTTGAATTCTTTTTTTTCAGAAATGTGCACAGGGAGGAAGCGCTTCCTTCCTCACTAGTTCCACCTCCTCATAATTTCTGAGGAAGCACCCCAGAGAGGTTCATTCACGGTCAAGCACAGGAGACATTGCCTAGATAGAACTCCTGTGCTCTTCCACACCTTAGATTATTGACATTGAGGATTTCATCCAACAACCTTATTTTCTTTTTTAGAGCACTGATCATCAGTATCTTTTATTTCTCTAATCAAAACCTTTACAAGTAGCAAGCATGCGACATTTCTTATGGTATGGAATAAGATGTAAAAACTAAAAAAAACTTCACATGATTTTATTGCTTCCCATTGATGTAACATACTTAAATAGTTTCTTAAGAATGGCCTAGGTATTGATGTATCATGCTACTTCAGGGACAATCATTAAGCTCATTGTTTTCCCTGATGAAGGAAGGATGCTCACACATCAGATGGCAATGTAGTCTTGACCAGCAAAGCAGGATTTTTCAAAGATTCTTGTTACCTCCTCTCCTTACATCCTTCTTGTTGCTCAAATCATATATGTTCATTCAAACAAATTTTAGCTACATTTTTGTCAGGAAGTCCTAACTCAGATATTGAAAAGAACAAAGCAATTACTCCTTTTTTTCCCTTCCTATAATGATCCCGTGAACCTTAACTGTTCTTTCTTCAGCCTTAAAAGGGTCACCTCTATTTCTGCTGGTGTAGTTGTTACTGTGCCCTAGACTTTCCTTGAGTTATAACTTACTCTCGTGTCACCTCCACATTGGTCTGGATGTTTTCCAGGCAGGATTCTTTAGAACAATGTGAAAACAAGATCTTCCTGTTACCTTTCATATAGGTTTAATCAATTATTTTTTCTATGAAGACATTAGAGACTCTGGCTACTTTTAAATATTGCTATTGCGATGTTTTTCCACAATGTAAGGCATATTTAAAATGCAACAAAAAGGCACTTGCTTTATAGAAAGTGTTCAAGAAGGAAAATAGAACAAAACCCAATGATATTTAAAGCTGAAGCTGTAAATCATCGATTCTGCATTTTGTTGAGTTCTAGGTTTAAGATGAAGATAGATACCTAAGAAATGTTACTAATAACAAATACAACAAAACATAGTATTTTTGAGTTGAAATAGTATTCAAATGTCCCAAATATGTCTTTTCTCAAATAGGTTAGTTAGCTCCTAAGTTTGCTAGTACTGCAGTCGTAATCAATGACTAAAAGGAAGAAGCTAGAACTGAGTGCATTCAGGTCTAAGAGGAGTCGTCTGACCATAGGATTAACCCTTCGTTACAAATTATAATCTACAAGGGAGGGGTTGCCTTTCGACTTAATTTATGCAAATGCTTATATCTAGAGTGTCTATTGGGAGAATGGTCTTATGCTACCATGCTCATTAAGCTTTGGGCACACTGCAAGTCAGCAGATTACAGAATTCTGGCTCTCAGCAGTACAACCAGCTTGGATGAAGAACACTACCAAAGCCAAGGTTGACAAGAAACAGGATCCAGTTTTTTAAAAGGAGTCTGGAGACAACTAGTCCGTCTTGTGAGGGATCTGGACAACCTTGTTTTGCTCAAGCAACATGTGCCGCAAGGTTTGGAAGAACAGAACAATAGAAAGCCTAAGCTGATAGCATACAGTGGAGTAGAAAGCTATGGTCAGACTTGGAGATGTCGGACGTGATGGCAATCAAGACATGGCCATGGGAGGTGCTATATCTCGAATTCATTTGGATATTGTTTTAAATATCCATCGAAGTTTATATATCCATGAGTTTGAACAAATGTTAGGTTTTCTAAGTTGGGAAAAATATCTTTATATGCTTTAGAAGCCAAGAAAATGAAACATGCAATTGTGTGTTCAACCTCAAAGTTTCAAATTTTACTTAGAAGAAAAGGATTTAGCTAGTTCAAGCCTTAGGAACAAGCCTCTTTCAAGGTCTTAAGCCTATTCAAAAAGGTCTCAGTACGATAAACTAATAATATGAAAAACGCTCTGGGAGTCTGCTGCTCTGGTCTCAGACCTGGCCAAATTCTCTGCTTGTAATATCCTGTTAAGTTGGATAGGAACTGCCTTCCTTGAATGAGTAAGACTTTTAAAATTGGAAAGATTTAGAATTAAGTTTGTAAAACATTAAGAAAATAAAGAGCAATCATTTCACTTATATTTGTGAGTTAAGAAACTGTGCATGTTTGATATTTTGTACTCTTGTAGTGTTTAAGAGAATTGTGCCCATCCAAGTATCAACTGTGTAATTCCAATTTGTAGGTACAATTAAAGAATTGATTAAAACCTAAGATATTAAATTAAGCTCTTCCTAAACTTGTTCAGACCATTATAACATTTTTGAGAATATAAAGGTCACCATATTTAATCATAAGACTTCATTACTTAAAAGAGAAATAAAACAGAGTAGGTTATAATGCAGCTTAGAATTTCTGAAGATATTAAGTCAGCAAATGGATGAAGCTTTACTCCAAAACCTCTAAAGATGAATAAGATTTGATATATTTAAAATAGAATTAAATAACTGATTTTCTGAATTGTTTAATAAATTAAAATACAATTTTTCATAAGAAAAAGAAATCTTAAAGTCTCCTTTGCTTGCAAAAACTGTCTTTATAGATAATAATTAAAAAGAAAAGCATGTCATCAAGGGAAAGACACATAATTTGGTGTTTCTGCTGAAAAGTATTCTGGAAAACAAAATATCAGGTTTCTGGTATCTGGCTGGAGGGCTAGATATCAGTTTTTCTGATAGCTTTCTGATATCAGATAATAGTAGAAATAAATCTGCAATTATAATAATGCATCAGGATCTGAGAAAGGCAAGCAATTATAACCACACACACATGCACACTCTTCACAGGTCTTTTCAATATCTTTCTTTAGCCAATGAAATGAAAGGTGTGGAGCATCTCACATAGGTATTTCTGCTATTATTAGTTTTGGTTAAATGAAACTGAAATACAGACTGGAGAAGAATTCATATAAATGAAATATCTCCAAGTATCTTTAATAACTAAAATGTGTATTTTAACTAACTAGAATTACCCTGCGCTTGCTTAGTGAAAATACATATTATTCAATAGAAATAACGATTAATGGGTTCTCTTTCATTTTTCATCTACAAATCATTAACTATCATCTGAATAATGTAAAGTCTGTTACAAGTTCTGAAATCCTTAAAAGTAATTTTATAACTATTTTTTAAAGTACAGCTTCTATATATTTTTCTGTTTTTGATCTGTTTCTCTTAATTACTGCTGCTCTTGAGATAAAATTTTTAATGTTTCCACACAATCCATAGAGAAAGATAGAAAATGCTTTAATTAAGATGTTATGTAAGTTTTGAACAAGCCAAGCATAAAAGCGTGGCTTAAGTTTGATGTTCCAACCTTTTGTGATTATAAAACTAAAAATAGTTTAGCCTAACACTTCAAATATAACCTATTTTAAAAAGTCAAAATAAAATAAAATGTGATGTTTCCATGACACTTTTAGCAGAAGAGTAATTTTGGGGCTTTTAGCTATGTATTTGAGTTTATAACCCTTTTTAAAAATGGCTATTTAATGCACCTGAGTTGATATTTTTATATTTTGCATCAATCTACTTTCTTTCAGTTTAGTACACTTATATGTTCTTTTTCATTCTTTTTTAAAAATATGTTATATTATGCACTGTTAATTTGATAAATAGATGACTGAAAAATTCATTTAGAATATAGGTGAATGTATAAATAACAAGTGGCTGATGATTACTGTCTTTTCCCTAAATTCCTTCTCCTACATTTTTCATTCACTTACAAGTAGAGGGAGAACAGGAAAATGACAAGGACTTCCCTTCAGGTTCTTCTGTCCAACAGAGAAATCAGTGTTCCATGGTTCCAAGCAGCAGCCTAGCCAAATAGGAAAGAGCTTAGATAAATGTCATTCAGAATGTTTCTTCCTTTTTCTATCCTTTTGTGAATGCTTTCATGTTAAATCAAAATGAAATACAACTCAAGGGCTTCCCTGGTGGCACAGTGGTTGAGAGTCTGCCTGCCGATGCAGGGGACACATGTTCGTGTCCCGGTCCTGGAAGATCCCACATGCCGTGGAGTGGCTGGACCCATGAGCCATGGCCACTGAGCCTGCGTGTCCGGAGCCTGTGCTCCTCAACAGGAGAGGCCACAACAGTGAGAGGCCCGTGTACCGCAAAAATAAAAATAAAAATTAAAAAAAAAATACAACTCATCAAAAACAGCAAACAAAACAAAACAAAAAAGCATGCACAATATAAAAATGGTCCAGAAGCCATAATTATGCAGCTACTACACATTCAGGTGAGTTGTAAATTTTTAATTGTAAAGAAATGACTTTTAAGCTAATATATATGCTGCTGTTTATTAACAGTTAGAATCCATATTTTCAATAGGACTCATATCTGTGAAGCTCAGAAAGCTACATAGGCATGATCTCATTGTTTTAATACCATAATTATGATATAAGAAGAACAGCTATTTTCATCATCTTAATGATAAGAAAACAATGGTGCAAAAACAAAGTGTTTTGTCCAAGTGACTAAGGAAAGAACTAACTGCACAATTAAAAAGTCTCATCATAACTTGCTCCCTTTGTATACTTCATCTAGATAAAATATTTACAAGTACCATTTATAGATTATTTTTTATGTACCCAGCTCTGCACTATGCACTTTACATGAACTGTCTTATTAAACTTTCACAAAAATCATATGAAGGAATTACTGCTCTAATCCCAATTTTACTGATGAGAAACTGAATAATGAAGAGTGAAATATGTCATCCAAGGTCAATAGCAACAGTAAGTGCAGAGCCATGACTCAAACCGGGTACTCCCATGTGAAAACTCATGCATTTATTTAAGCTCCTTGATGGTTGTTATGGACTGAATTGTCTACCCCCAAATTCACATGTTGAAACTCTAAACCATAATGTGACTATATTTGGAAATAGGGCTGATAAGGAGGTATTTAAGGTTAAATGAGGTCGTAGAGTGGAACCTTAATCCAACAGGACTGGTGTCCTTATAGAGACCCCAGACGCATGTGCACAGGTGGAAGGCCATATGAGGACACAATGAAAAGGTGGTCTGGCCAGAAACCAGCCCTTTTGTCACCCTGAACTTGGGCTTCCACTCTCCAGAACTGTGAGAAAATAAATTTCTGTTGTTTAACAGAATACCCAGTCTGTGGTATTCTATTAGGGTGGCCTGGGCTGACTAATACAATGGCATCTGGTTCAGTGATTGGGTGCCAGGCCTTCTGATTTTGGCCCCCCCTTATTTTATTATCAGAAAACAGTTGCCTTTATACTCCCTGTTCCTTCTCTTCCTCTTTTTGTTTATTTTATTTTATTATTGTAAGCTAAGGGAATACTTGAAGGTTGTTGATTTGTGCTGTTGCAAAGAGTTGGAAAAAATCTTTTGTTTTTTGCTATTGAACCTGAAAGGACTTATGCTATGAAAGGTGTGCTTTCCTTTGGTTATCTGTGTCTCTATACTGTGTGTGATATATCAAAGAGTCTTCCCCACTGTTGGGTCATGCCTCAAAGAGCAGTATTAGTAGCAGCAGATGTCACAAGAGACATACTGACAATGAAACAGGCAGCAGAATATAATGGCTCAAACCAAAGACAGTGGTAGTGGCTAAATTGTTACTATTAATTTTGTGAATATTTAATCTGTCCACAATTTCATAACATTTATGTGTCTGCTTATGTATATATCTGTGTGTGCCTGCTTTAGCATACATATGTGTGATTGTGTATACAGGCATTCTGGGTTTACATTACCATCACTAAATATTCCTCTGGGGGGCTATGAGGGCAGAAACATGAGCTTGATTTCTTAAGACCCTCAAGAGGCCATTCTAAATTTATACCTCTGAGTGGTCCAATGCACAGTCACAAGATTAATGTGCTGCAGTTCTCCAGATCCATCTAGTGAAACTGACTCTCTGGACGCATATTATTTATGGATTTTATGTTACCTTCTTAAATGCGAAAGAGAAGGAACTTGGGAACTTGTAAACTAAAATCAATACTGATAATAACCTTTCACACTGAGAAGTTGGGATGTCTCTGTTTATTTCATAAATGTCTTGTGGATTAGACATACTCCTTCTCACTAAATGACTTCATGCTTTCTTTGTGTTTCTTCCTTCTTGTTCTTTTCTGCTTCACCATATCTCATTTTCTTGCTCTACTTTTCTATCTCCCACACAGAAAATCATGTTGGATTTCATATGATTACTTGACTAAATAAACTCACTGAAAACAGGCGCAGGAGGAGGCAGGAACCCATTTATTTCACAGTGTGATAGTGATTGCTCAATATCCAGAAGAGAGGAATAATAGTGTATATGGAATACATTGTTTGTATGATCATTATTTGAAAGATTTCATCTCTAATAGTGTCTTGTTTAGGGTTTTATAAAATAGTATTAAATGAACTGATGTCTAGAGAGATGTTTGTAAACATTTAAATAAAACCCTCACAATTCTTAATAGAACAAATTTTAATATAATCAGCAATTTTAAGAAACCATCCAAAAGGTTTGGGTAACTGAATATACTTCCTTGGCTTAATACTGTGGCTGTGTTAGAGTGAGAGACTAT
The DNA here is from genome assembly GCF_937001465.1 of Orcinus orca. Lineage (NCBI taxonomy): Eukaryota > Metazoa > Chordata > Mammalia > Artiodactyla > Delphinidae > Orcinus > Orcinus orca. The sequence continues at coordinate 124,821,414 of NC_064563.1, forward strand.
ATTCCTAAATAGAAGACATACTTTACTACTATAAATGTTTTGTATAAATTATGACTTTTCTTTAAGATAAGATACAAAAGAAACCTTAATGCTTTTTCCTTTATGGTCTAAGCCATAAAGAACATAAAAACCATTCTGACAATTTTATTAGCCACATATTTTCCCTTCTATCAAACTAAATAGTTGTGTTAAATCTATACAGAATCTAAATGTTTTTACATTTATTTACTCAGACTTTTCTGCATCCTTTTAAATTCCTAGGACATTTACTCCACTCAAGAATCAGAGAAATACTGTTTTCAGGAAATATTGGAAACTTGTGATTTAACTAATTTGACTTTCTAATGGGCATTGAATAAGGATAGTGACTAGTGGCGATTGGGATCGCTCATTTTAGGTAAACTCTACCTCAAGACCAATAAGATATTTTCATCCCTGTCCACTTGCTAGAGGCATTCCAAACATGTTGCTAATTATGCTGATGAGTTAGGGAATGGAAGCTTTTCCTCCCATATTTGTATTGCCTTTTATGCTGGAGATCACGAATGTCTTTTAATAGGAATGGAAATTTCATTTTATAGCCACATTCAACATATAGTATATAATGCAAAACAATTCATCAATTAGGACAAAGAAATTACCAAATATTATGTCATACTATGTAGAAGAAAATAATCACTGCATTTAAAAATTTTCCATCTTTGCAACAATTAGTACAGACTAGTTAACCACCTACGATCTATTAATTGGACAGATTCTGTACAACATGCTTTGCTTTATTGATTCTGATTATACCCAAGAAAACTACAGTATGAACATCATTTTGAAAAAGAATCCAAAAAAAGAGTGGATATATGTATATGTATAACCGATTCAATTTGCTGTACAACTGAAACTAACACAACATTGTAAATCAACTATACTCCAATAAAAATTTTTTAAAAATATGAACACCATTTTAAAATCTTATGAATGCAGAGTTCACCTTCAGCTTCTTCAAAATAATGCTAGTTATAACATTATCAGTGAGTTGAGTAATACTCAGTGAGTATTAATCTCTACCTGTTGTCTTTTCCCTTAACTATAATTCAGATTTAATTTCTGCACTTCATTTTCACTATCATTAGAAGAGTGTTTTATTTGGCTTATTATGATGAGTGTCAGATTAAGTTAATTGTGTTTATGAATTATAATTTTCATATGCCTTTAGTTAAATACACACTATTTTAATAGGTGTCATCATAGTTTTTGGTTACATTTGCAATAACGTGGGAAAATAATAATTTCCATTTGTGGCACAAAATGCAATGTGAGATTAAAAATAATTTTACACTAAATATGAGATGTATGTCTTTGATTATAGATTATAGCTATCTTATGAAAGACCTTTGAATATTTGCCACTGCTTCTTATACCTGAAGTGGTCCCAATATTGGGACAAAATGTGGAGATCAAAAAGTGGAGAGGGGGCATAGATTTGTGGTCACATTCTTTGCTACTAACAGTAGCAAATAGTTTATTGCTGTAGAAAATTGGAGGGATTCAAATTCTTTCCTGCCTTAACTTATCAATATGTAAAATATCAAGAATTTTCTTATCTTACTTCATTTTTAGGAATAAACATGGCTTTGTCTTACATTCAATTTACTAATTTGCAGCAGAAAGGGAAAAAACTCTCTAATGTGAGTCTCAGGTGAATAACAAAACAATTAGTAACCAGATTACTGGTGAAACATGGTTTCATTGATTTTCCCTTACAGAAGAGACTGATAAAAACAAGGGATTAAAAATTGACATGCAAAAGGGAGAATTCTGCAGGGCAATAAAGTCAATCGAAGAGAAAAAGAGCATGTGAAAAATTGTAAGTATCAAGAAAAATGTTGTATGATTGTCAATGATAAAAAGCAATTGACATAAAGAAGTTACTTTTTCCCATCATTTAATGGAAAAGCTTAATGAGAAAAAGAAAAAATTACACACACAAAAAACGATGAAGTACAGTGTCTACAGCATTATGTTCATATAGTGACTTATAAGATGTGCTAATCATCTAGTTGTCTTTCAACTTTGAGCAGTCATTCTCTACCCTGTTTCTGGTGCTGAAGCTGGACTCTATGATCCACTTTTCTACTTTGCTAATAGCCTTCCTCTAGTTTTTGCCAAGAAGGAGCACTAGAGGAAGACTGCAAAGATGGGGGTTAGAGTTAGGGTTAGGACTATTTTAAATTCCGTATATAAGTGAGATCATACTTTGTCTTTCTGAGTCTGGCTTATTTCACGTAGCATAATGTCCTCTAGGTTTGAAATCCTGTCATTTATGACAACATGGATGAAACTGAATTAAGAACATTTTCTTTTAAATTTGTTCTATTCAAAACACTAGTTTTATTTTTATCTCTGCCTTGACCTTGACTATTACAAAATTCAAGTTCTAGAAACCTAGAACTTGAATTCATTACTTTTGAACAATTTTTTAAATTCCGTAACTTGGAAATACAATGTTCAGTTATCAAATTGAAGATCTTTCCCTAAACTCCATCGTATCTTACTTTCATCTATGGCTTTCTTACCAGGTTAACCTAGTTAGGAATTAACTTAAATGTTGACCCATTTCTGATATCTTCTGATATCTTCTAAAACCCCCTGCAAAGGCTGAGGTAGCTCCATATCCAATTGCCCTGATACCCAGTGAATACTTAATATAATACTTATCATGCTGATTGGAGGCACGCATTTATTTGTCTTTCTGTTCTATAACATGGAAAGCTTTTTGAAGAATTGAATCAACCCTTATTCATTGAAAATTGAATGTACATTAGTATTACTGCCATATACTATGTGCTCAATAAATAAGTACTGCATGAATAAACATGAATATTTCAGAGATGGGTTATTTTTTTGTAATTACGGTTGCCAGATTTAACAAATAAAAATATAGGTCTCCCAGTTAAATTAGATTTTAGTAAAACAATGAATAATTTATTTAACATAAGTATGTTCCAAATATTACATTGCTAAAATAATATATTTTATTTATTGTTTATATATTGTTTACCTAGAATTCAAATTTAACTGAGTGTCCTGTATTTATCTGGCAACTATAACTTGAATGAAATATTTCCATGTCAATACTGACTTTTGACTGAATGAGTTCTGTGGAAAAAAATTTATGCTTCATACAGAAAAGTGTAACTCTTGGCTTGATTATTCAGACATTGTTCTTCTCAGTGAACAGTGTCTGAAAAGATCTGTAATGTTGGTCCTTTTTTATCATTCAATAAGTTGTTGATTGAATGGACAAAAGTGATTGTCAGAATGTTTTTTTTAAATAGTGTATGCATACTGAAATAATATGTGTACATACAGATGCATTTATTTACATTTGTGTCAACTATGAACATCATTTAGGTCTGAATATTTTGTCATTTGATGGATAGAGCATGCCAATTGCCCCAGTAGTTAGATCTCATGTCCTAGATTTAAGATTAATGCTTTTCTAATAACTGTGGAACATACTTCGTCTTCCAGCAGGACATATCTGGATATCTATTGACAGGCCCTGTGGTCTGCTTCATCTAGGCAAAAACTAGCCTGAAGGCCATCATTTCAAAATTATACTGTTCCAGGCAGATCCAATAATGTCAATCCATCCTGGGTCAGCCATCAGATTTCTAAAACATTGAGGTTCTGGAAAATAAATGTTCCGAGCACAGTTTTTGACAGCCAATAATTGTTTAACAAATGATGGCTTCCTTTTCCAATATACCTGAATCCATTTCATAAAAATGAAAATATTGTTTCAGAGAAGCTTACAGGCCATGTATGGCCAGCATTTTAGAATCACATCCTCTGCAATCAAACCAACATTCAGGATTGTTATGGTGGTTTAATGGAATGTTGAAGCACGTACTGTTTTTCTTAAATCAAATATTCAACTTATACAGATGTTATTTAAAGCCATAGAGCTTGATAAAACCCCAAAGGAAAAGAAATAGATAAAAAAGATGATGGATCTAGGACTGGGCCTTGAGTCACTCAATTTTTTTTTACAAATTTATTGAGGAATCATTGACAAAAATAATTGTACATTCAGTTGTTTATATCTAAAGTCCATGACATGATAATTTGATTACATATACATTGTGAACTGATTACCAAGATCAAGATAACACATCCATCACCTCTATCACCTCACATCATTAACTCTCCCTTTTTTTTGTTTTCTTTTTGTCACTCACTCAAACTTAAAGGTAGGGGAGAAGACGAAAAAGCAGTAAATGTGACTGAGAAACAAAGTGAGATAATCAGAAAAGAAAGTGTGGTATTCTAGAATCTAAAATACTAGACTCTAACTGTAAGAAAATCATCAGACGTATCTCATTTGAGGGACATACTACAAAATACTTAATGAAGTATGCCTCAATCATCTCAAGATCATGAAAAATAAAGAGAGATTGAAAAACCGTCACAGATTAAAGCACGCTAAGGAGACAATATGACTAAATGTGATGTGGTGTTTGGATTGAATGCTGCACCAGATATAGGACATTAATGAGAAAGCTGGTGAAATTTGAATAATCTGGGCTTTAGTCTTAAAAAAAACCAAAAACTTCTTAAACATGAAAATAACAGAATAATATAGTAAATTGCTGATCTAAATAATATGTTTAAGCTTTTGGGTTTTGTGGGAACTTCTTTGGCTTCACCTAATTATAAGAATATTGATGTAGGGCATGGCTGTGCTACTTGGCAAACATCAAATGAAGAGTATATCAAAATTTTTTTTAACAATGGCTTCGGACAAAGGTCTTTGTTCTAGTTTGAACTTTAATAGTTGTAGAGGTATAAACATATCCTATGGCTCTCACTGTCAAACCAGATGTGCACTGGCTGCCTCTCTGTATTTTTAACTGCCCTACAGTGATCATAGAAGCAATGAAGGTGTAAATATTATACTGGTTTTCAATTTTACATCTAATTACACCTCAGATGATTTTTTTCATACATATTTGTACCTAGAACCCTGGACAATTAAAAGGTATCTCTCGATTACATGCAGAAAAATTATGAGTTAGCCTACACCATCATTTAGCAATGTAAGATAGCCTTTCTAATGTTTTTAGAAATCATAGATATTTAAAGATGACCCATATTACAACTGTATTTTATGTAATTCTACTTACAGAGGCATTCTCTATATGAACAGAAACAAAAAGTGCTTTACCTGTGTTTGTGTGCTTAAACCTTTTTTAAAAAGTTGTTTTGTTTTGTTTTGTTTTGGCTCAGAGTTAGCATAGTATGTGAAATGCTCCAGTGCACTTTTTCACTTTATTCCTCTACAGAGTTATTTTTTATGATAGGATTCTATTAAATAGTTATAAATCTTTTCCCTTTGGCTTAGACATGGTTGACTACTCTTTGCCAATCACATGTCAAGAGCAGGCAGTCTGGCTGAAAGGAGCAGTCAAGAGGCAAGAGATTCAAATATATGTAAGTTCAACCAATGTATATTAATAACATCTTTTGCGACCTGAGAGAAGGCACTTGCTTTCTCTTTAAAAACACATACACATACACAGATTCTCCTATGCAAATTGCTGCATCCCCGTGCACTGGATAAAATAACTTCAGAATATCATTTTTTCCCCTCTACCTAATACAGATCTTGAAGCGTATTTGCATTTGAGAATATGGAAGTAATAGCTGCTTTAAAAGAGATTACAGAAGCCTTCTGGAGATTGAAATTAGCCTGTTGTAAAGTAAAAAGGGACAGAATAAATAAAGCTGATAGATTTTGTTTAGTTTTGTTTTCAGAACTCTAAATTGTAGACCAAATTTAATTACTATAAGGCAGCTTTGCATTAGATCACTGTTCTGTGGGCATGGCTTCTGAGGCTCCTAACTTCACTCTATTTCTTGAATAATACTTTTACTTGTTCAGAAAGTTTATTTATTTTCTGCAATGCACAGACTGCCAGAATGTGCCTCCATATACTGTCATATCTACCATACTTTCAGGAGCAAGTCTCCCTCTGTCAACATATTCAAGTAATGGTGTTTCCTTTTTTTGCATATCTGTTCACATCTGGTAGCTAGTGTGGATACAGAAAAATTACGATCCCCAAGAAAAAGAGTGCTGTTCACCATCCAGGTCTACAAGGGTAGCTCACTGCAGCTGACCACCAACAGTGCACCCTGAGAGGAATTCAGCATGAAACACAGGATGAGGCACTCTGTGCTTTGGACTAGCAGGCCCTTAGATAGTTAGATGCCACGTACCTCAGAAAGAAATTCAATGACCCCAGATTCTTGCATCTTCCCATACAATAGAAAAGCACTAAAATCTTTAATGTAAGCTGTTCTTTGAGATTAGCAGTAATCTTTTACCAAGATGTATGCTTGACTGCATGAATTCTCTAGCCAAAAATCATACATAAACTGACTTCTCCCCTACTTCCTCAGAGCAGTTCCTCAGGGTTGAGTGTCTGTCTCTTGGGCTATAGTCCTCAGCAAGACCCTGAATAACACTTCAACTCATGGCTCTTGTTGTGTGTCTTTTTTTTTTTTTTTTTTTTTTTTGCGGTACGCCGGCTTCTCACTGTTGTGGCCTCTCCCGTCGTTGCGGAGCACAGGCTCCAGAAGCGCAGGTTCAGCGGCCATGGCTCACGGGCCCAGCCGCTCCGCGGCATGTGGGATCTTCGCGGACCAGGGCACGAACCCGTGTCCCCTGCACTGGCAGGCGGACTCTCAACCACTGCGCCACCAGGGAAGCCCTGTTGTGTGTCTTTTAAGTGGATGCTAGAAATTCATGTCAAAAGTATTTTGAACTATAAAGAGAGGATATAGAGACAGTAGCCCAAGCATGTTAGCTGCCAAGAGGATTTAATTTCTTTGATAGGCTCTTAAAGAAACCTAGGCCTCCAAAATTTGTCTAAAATAAAAAAGACAGGTAAAAGGCAGTCTAGTCTGTGTGGCAAAACAAGGTTTGTAACAGAACATAATAGTGTAATTCGGAGTTAGAAAATAGTTAAAAAGAAAACAGTCCAATTTCATGTTATCTTATTTCGAACTGCAGTCTTGCATCTGTTGCTTGTCAGAAAATAAAACGAGCTATAGTACTCATTTAGAAAGGTGTGAATCAAACGAATCTGTGCTTTAGAAGAGTCCCAATACCCTGTTCATCACAAAAATAAACAGATACAATATGTTTTCTTTCTTTTTGATTAAGAAATAATAAATATGTTGATGTCTCAAAAAACTTGTGTAAATCTGGAAGAGAAAAATCATATCTGAGTCGATATTAAATAGGGGTTAAGCTCTAGGAAGAATGCATTAACGTTAAAAAATTAAGCTTCTAAAAATTTCAAAACACTCAATAGGGATTATCAGATCAGTACAATTACTACAATAGTATAAAAATATAAATAATGTCCAAGCATGTAAATGATTTCAATTATAGGGCTTTTTGCATAAATACATTAAATTATAATTGTTAGTCTGCTGGTACTTTAGGAACATGGCAGGGATCTTTGTGCTAAGTTCTCATCTCACTTATCTCTTTTACTCCTGCTGAGGGTAAAACCAGCTTAGACAACACTCTTAGACAACACTCTTCATTAGCGTTAAAGCATAGTTGTTAGTAGAACTGGATGTTTTCCTGCATAAAGGAAGGTTAAGATGTTTTCTTGGCTGTGGAATATTTAGATTAACAACAAATTTGTAATTATATTAAAGTAAGTGGATAATTTATCCAAGTGAATTCTGCATAAATGGCCACAGGAGCTTAAGTAGTAACTTTAGACACAGTTACAGTAGTTGCTAGCTGAGATCATTGCATGTGGTGTAAACTCTACTTTTTGTCATTTTGCTGGCTCTTTATCTGTAACTACATTACATACATTACAAGTGACCTTGGAAATATCTCTATTTAATTATAATGTGTGTTCTTCCAGAATCCTTATACATTTTTTTCAAGTATGACATGTTTGCAACAGTTTATATTAAAAGTATCACTAAAAAATTGGAGAAGCACTATGCATCTGTATCCATTATTTCCTGCTGTTCAGTGTTTAACACATAAGGATGATAGATGACATATCACATAAGATAGATAGATGATAGATAGACAGGTAGATGACAGACAGATAGATAGCTTTAATTCATGCTGTACTATGATCTGATTTGCTCATTTTATGGTATTGTTCTTTTTATTTTATCAGGGTGCACAGCTCCCCCCTCCCCTTATTTGAGTAACTCACTTAAATACAGAAAGGTTTTAGTGCTCACTAGAAAACATTAGTTATCCATAATACTGTTCTAGCGGGGCATTTTGGTAGGCTGTTAGAATCTATGGTTCAGGGTTCAGAGAGAAGCCATAAATATGGAAAATTCTCTCTATCCCTGAAAAGACATGGTACACTAGTACATAGGTGTGTTTTATTTTGATCCTGACTGATTTGACTATCTAATTTGACTCTGTAAAATGTACAGACTTTTTAACCTGCATTTGGCTTAGTTTCTTCACCTATGAGATGGGGATTAAAAACTACAAGAGAAAGGCTACTGCAATGACAGAATGAAATAAAAAACTTCTTACTACACATTATAGACTCGATAAACAATAACCATTATTAAACTGATATTTTAAACACAACTCCAGTATATTGCAAAGCACTTTTAACTAAATATGAAGCACTCTCCTGCATTCTTACTTGAATAACTTTAAACAAATAATTTAAACCCCTAGAACCTTGGTTTCTCCATTTGAGGAAGTATAAAGTCTAAACTCCAGGTTAGACTAGAAACAAAATAAAAACAAAAATATTTCCTGCTGTAAATTCTTATACTTTTGTAGATTAGATATCAAGTTTGCATTGAAAAATTTCAGTGTAACCATAGTGTCTTTCATGATCTTAGATTTGGTGTTTATTTCTTGGATGACTGCTTTTGTAAAGCCTGCCTAAAGATAAAGAGAAAGTGATTAAGAAGTTCTAAAATATTCTTGTGCCTTACACCCCAAGCTGATGAGGTTCACAGTCTTGTAATTAAGTTAATAATTGGATCTCATTTCTGGTTTATGTCACAGTTGTTAGAAATTCATGTCTTCTACATTTCGTATTTCAATGGTTTCTTACTCTAAGCTCTTCTCTCTTTTCTCTAAGTAATTGTATGCAGATAATTCTGTTCCTGACTCCTGGTTGATAATGCATTCCCCAGTCTCTGGTAAAGTACCTTGAATACTCATTGATTAATTGATCAAATACTCTCAATTTAATTAGTTCCAAACATATTTACTTAGAGTGTTATTTGTGTTCTAATTCTCTAAAATAAACTCTAATTTCCACTCTCTAGTTAATCTAGCACGTTGGGTCACTCAACATTTCTGAATATCACTAAATTCTGGGAATATAAGAGAATTTTTAAATGAATCATTAAATGCATACAAAATATGATGACTAACTAAATAGAATTAGAGATAAGGACAATATTTTTCACTTAAATGTGTTTGGACACCAAAAAGAAAACAATTTAGAAGTCTAACCCAATATATATCATGCAGGTTACAAGTATTTGAAAATCCCAAGGTTGAAAATACTTATTAAAATACAGTAGACACCTCTCAGTAATTTCCTTGTTATGTGGAAAAAAGGGATAACATTCACACATTTATTCCAATGTCTATGTTATGAATGGGACTAAGCACAATAGGTAGAGCGAGGGTCTCATTGTCTACGGTACCTCTGGGTTGGTTTCATATTGCATTAATACACAACTAACTCATCTTAATCTGCTTTACATATGTTAATATGATGCTTAGCATTGCAGACAAAATCAAAGTATCTGTATTTTATTCTTTGGAAAATCAATTTCTCATTCTTTTAGGGCCAAAATTTGATCTCAGTAGTTCTAATCTTGCTTGTGTCCTCAACTAAATAGAGTAAAATAAGAAACACTGTATACTATCAATGGTTAAAAATTGTTTCATAGCTGAATTCCATGTTCATATAAGAGGTATTTCAATAAAAGGTATTTCAATCCAGAGCACATGGTCCTGGGTAGTAAGTATGGGGTAAAAGTAAAAGAAAATCTGCATTGTGTGTGCTTATCCCAGCGTTGAGAATTCTTACAGGGAATGCTCTATTATAGTTTCTTTTCTCTGATTATGAAGCCTGTCTTTTCAGTTCAAAAGCCCCCTGTGATTTGAGAGTACAAGGAAATCGTCCACTGGTGAAGTGACTTGCCAGATCACTGAAGTTCAATTTAAGCATGGAAGGCAGCTCTGGAGAGAGCAGCGCAGCTCTGGTCTGTGAAGATATCTATATACCCTGAGCTGGTAGGAGGTACAGAGAAGTGATAGCAGAACCACGGGGTACCTTTGATTCACAACAAGATACTGCCTCTTTTAGAATGAAAAGCCACCTGTTGTCAAAAGGTACTACTTACTGATTATTGCTTTACATATTAATGCAAAGAACGCTTGGAAGTAGTCTCCTGTGCAGCTACTGAAAGTCAGTCTTTCACCTGTCTCCAGTAGGGCAAACTTTAAAAAAAATGTTTTGTACAGCCAGTGGAGAAGGCTTCCTTCTTTAAAGAAATCAGAGCCGTCTGCTGTGGGCAATGAAGGGGTGACGATATAGGGAGTACTGAGTTGCTTATTGCCAAGCACAGAAAAATGCTAATAAGACCCATGCTGAGAAAAGCTCTCACTCATCAGGGTGCATCACTGCAGACAGTAAACTTAGGCTGGGAATTGCTGTTAGCCAAAACTGGAGAAAGTCTAACGAGAATTGTGCTAGAAAGCATTTCTAGTCACCCTGTGAATTGCTGTCTGGGGGCCTGAGGTTTGCTGTATTGTTTTTGAAATGATTTACATAGCAACATTTATCTGGTGAACTTGGTAAATCTATCAGTACATGATCAAGATATATTTATATTGACAAGTTATTTGCTGAGAAATATAAAATGCTAAAGAATAATTATACGATTTGATTAATAATCAAGTGCGTGAATGCAGGCACATTAATTATATACATAATAATCTAGTGTTTGCTCCATGAGGTTCTGAATCTCAATGAAATGGGATTAATATGAGACTAAAGAAAATCTGAAGAGAGTCGTTTCCTGGCTTTTCAAGTGAAAGGCCATAAGAAAATTTTCTCCCCTCCATTTCGACAACACAGCAATGTATACCATCCATAACTGAGGCAATTTGCAAAGAGGCAGACCCTCAATCTTTTTTGTTTCAGGAGAAATGAAGCCGATAATAGCATAAGGCATCCAATTCAAAAGTAACTGGATTGCATACTGATAATTGTATCATTCTTGTTATTTTAACACTGCCGCTTGCCTTATGCATTTCCCCTCAAGCACATGTACAAGAGAGCACCAGGTCATGATCGATGAAATGTTAGAGGAAACTGAGCACAGTGGAGTCCCTGATATTGCATAAGAGACGTGGGTTAAGATGTGCTAATGCACACAGTTCATTTTAATTGCCAATAACTATTGGGATTATCTGATAAACATGAAAATTATTTTTACCTTTCTATATAAAATCCTGATTTAAAACATGCCTTCTAGTGCAGTCAGGGAGAAATTAATAGAGATGCAGTTTAGGGTAGTGAAACATTGAGAAATTTGAATTATATTCTCTATTCTTTTGCTAATTAGCTTCCCTTGGGGCAATGACTTCGCCTGCATGTACCGCACAATTTCTGCTTTAAATAAAGGTCTGCACCATTCATTAAAATTTCAAACCTATAATAATGTGTGGATTCTGTGTATAGGCAGAGAATTCAGTTTCTCCTTCACTCATTTGATGGTTCAAAAATAGAATGAGTGCTCTAAGCTTTTTCAGTGTGTGTGTGTGTGTGTGTGTGTGTGTGAGAGAGAGAGAGAGAGAGAGAGAGAGAGAGAGAGAGAGATCCAGAAATGTCCTAGCTGTGAAAATTTCCTCATAATTAGTGTTGGGTTTTCTACCTTTCAGTTAATATCACTTTCCTCTATGTTTTCCATACCGATTAAAAAACCTGCTTAGGATTCAGATAGGAAATTTTGTTCAGAAGCACATTTTAATTTCCAATTCTCCACCTTAAATTTAACTGATCCATTCAAAACTACTGGTCTGTACCCTGTAAAATAAGTACTACAGTGGGCACGTGTTAAGGCAGAGAGATTGAACTCAACTCTATTGAAGCAGAACAGAGGGGACTTTAAGCCTGGGATGAGTTAGTGGAGAAGTACTAGAGGACTTCATGGGGTAGGCTGGCCAACATGTTTGGACCATCTATGTTCACTAATTGTCCTGTATCTAAGTTAGGCTCCTACCCTGCCACAGAGAGTAGGAAAGAGGAGCCTTATGATTCTTGATGGTGACATGTCAAAGGGATGGCTCCCAGGTCATTGAGAAAGACAGTCCTGTGTTATAGAAGATTTGAGTCTCCAAGGGGCAGAGAAACTGCAAGTTTTCTAAAGTAACTGCTCTAAGGAAAGGGAGGTGGAGGCTTTAAGTCAGGAAGAAGCTTGTCTAAAGTTTAGTCAAGCTGAGGAGAATGTTAAGGCCTCACAAGAAAAGCCCCCTCTCTCTCTCCCTTCCTCTCTCTCTCTCTCTCTCTCTCTCTCTCTCACACACACACACACACACACACACACACACACACACACACACGGATGGGTTGATCATGCTGATAGGAGAGGAAGACCAGCCAGAAGACAACAACTATGACATCTGAGCCCTTCTGTCAAATCTCCTGACACAAGACCTTTTTCTCTGGCGGAGAGGTCTAAGTGAAGGAATATGGGAGGAAAGAAAAATCAGAAATGTTCTCTGAAAAACTGCTTCCATTTGAGGAATATGCAAAGTCCCTGTAAGCTTAAAGAGATATTAAAACTTGGGAATTATCACTCATTTTTAATTCCTAACCATAATCAAAGAAAGAACACATGGGGGTCTATATAAAATAACACCCTTTGCTACTAATTATGTTATCTCTGTCATTTCTTTGTCTGTTTCTATTGAATTTTTCATCTCAGTATGAATAATATTTTTCTTTGTATATTGGGTGATTTTTTAATTGGATGTTGGACTCTTCTGTGTACATTTAAATATTTTGGTATTTTTTTTCTGGGACCCAGTTATGCTTCTTGGAAAGAGTTCAATCAATCTGAGATTTACTTTTGAGGTTTTATTAGGTAGCATTACGATAGCCTTGAATTTAAGGCTAATTTAGCCCCATTACTGAGGCAATACCTTTCTTTTTTAAAATATTTATTTATTTATTTGGCTGCTTCAGGTCTTAGTTGTGGCACACGGATCTTTGTTGCAGCATGCAGGATCTTTCCTTGTGGTGTGAGGGCTTCAGAACGTGCAGGCTCAGTAGTTGCAGTGCGTGGGCTTAGTTGCCCCACAGCATGTGAGATCTCAGTTCCCTGATCAGGGATTGAACCCACGTCCCCTGCACTGGAAGGCAGATTCTCAGCCACTGGACCACCAGGGAAGTCCCGAGGCAATACCTTTCTGAGCTCTCCGCTGGCTACTTTGTGTTAGGAAAACTTGCCAGGTGTGTGTGGTCTCCAGTAATTTTTGTATCTACTTCTCTGTGGTCCTTCATATAGTTCCTTCCATGCACACAAAGACTCAAGGGAAGTCTCTGCAGATCTAAGGACTGTTCCTCTCTGTGCAAGCCTTTCCCTTCTGGTAGTTTGCCTTCCTGTACTGTGAACTCAACACAATCTCTGGGCTGGCTCTCTTTGAGCACCCCCTCCTGCACTGTGGCTTAGAAACCCTTTATGTAGTGAACTAGGCACTTGTCCTCACTTGGTTTATTTATCTTCTATCAGAGTTTACTGTCCTGAGCTGTCTTTTGTCCAATGGCTGAAAACCATTATTCCATATACTTTGTATATTGCTTTAGTTATTTAATGTGGAAAGATAAATCTTATCTCTATTACTTTGTCATGACTATAAATCTCATCATTCGTATCCTACATAGCATGTGTGATGTATTTAGAAAGCAAAGGGCCAAGGTAAATATTGGTGAAAGTGAATCTAAGAGAAGCAATGAATATTTATCATATAGTTGCCCTAGGATTTGATTTAGGACAATGAAATATTTGGACTGTACAAAATAACACTGGCTACACTTTGCTCCATAGAACATATGCTTTGAAAAATATTAGATGTTTGTGTGGGGATAATATTTTCAAATATGCATTGGAAACGATACCTTCTAAATCTTATTGTTGAGGAGTCATCATAAGCATTTGGATATTTAGCACCTGTGTGACCTTAGATAAGTCATTTACCTCTCTCTGTATCTTTTTTCTCATCTTTTAAATAGCAATGATAATAGTATCCCCCTCATTAGATTGTTCTAAAGATTAAATGATTTCAAACTTAGAATTATTTCTACTTCCTTGAATTTTATCAATAAAAGAGGTAAAAAAAGATTACAAGATTTCTTAAATATAAAGAGATTATAACTACATGGCACACAGTAAGTGTTATGTAATGTTCACAGTACTTTGTAGTCTGACAAGTCCTGCAATTAAATTCATATACATACATATGACTGTGTAGATTATTTTAATAAACACACCTATGTATGAAGAGGAGACTTTCACCTTGGAACATGTGTTATCTTTCAGATCAATATGTTTTGAGAAGCATTGACACAAAGAAAAGGAAAGACTAATACATATTCTCCTTATTATTCTCCATAAATAATATTTTTTAAAAAATAGGGAAATAATTCTTTTTCTTGTTCTGCCAGTTTTAATGAGATATAGTTGACATACAGCCTAGTATATGTTTGAGGCGTACAGCATAATGATTTGACTTACACATATCATGAAATGATTACCACAATAAGTTTAATGGTCATCCATCATTTCACATAGATACAAAATAAAAGATAAAGAAAAAAAATACTTTTTCCTTGTGGTGAGAATTCTTAATACTTACTCTCTCAACAGCTTTCATATATAACCTACAGCAGTGTTAATCATATTAATCATGTATATTGCATCCCTAGTACTTATTTATTTTATAACTGCAAGTTTGTACCTTTTGACCACCTTCACCCAGTTCTCCCTCCCCCTCCCCCCCGCCTCTGGTAACCATAAATCTAATCTCTTTTTTTATGCGTTTATCTGTTTGTTGGTTTTTGAAGTATAATGGATCTATAACACTATGCTAGTTCCTGGTGCACAGCAGTGATTCATTATATCTATACATTACAAAAGGATCACCATGGTAAGTCTAGGTACCATCTGTCACTATACAAAGATATTAGATCATTATTGACTACACACCCCTCACTGTACATTTCATCCCCATAACTCACTTATTTTGTAACTGGAAGTTTGTACCTCTTAATCTCCCTCACTTATTTCTCTCATCCTCCCACCCCTCTGGCAACCACTCGTTTGTTCTCTATATTTGTGACTGTTTCTATTTTGTTGTTTGTTCATTTGTTTTTTAGATTCCACATATAAGTGAAATCATATGGTATTTATCTTTCTCTATTTTATACATACACACACACACACACACACACACACACACACACACACACACACACACGCACATGTACTTTATCCTGTCTTCTATTCAGGGGAATTTAAGTTGCTTCCCTATCTTGGCCATTGTAAATAATGTTACAATGAACATAGGGGGACATATACCTTCTCAAATTAGTGCTTCTGTTTTCTTTGGACAAATACCCAGGAATGGACTTGCTGAATCATACTGGAGTTCCAATTTTAATTTTTTAAGGAAACTCCATACTGTTTTCCGTAGTGGCTGCACCAATTTACATTTCCACTAACAGTGCACAAGGGTTTCCTTTTCACCACATCCTCCTCAACACTTGTTACTTCTTATTTGTTTAATAAGAAACATTCTGACATGTGTGAGGTGATATCTCCTTGTAGTTTTGATTTGCATTTCCCTGATGATTAATGATGCTGAGCATGTTTTCTTTTGTCTATTGTCTATCTGTCTTTGAAAAAATGTCTATTCCTTTTTGTCCATTTTTAAAAGTTTTTTTAAATTTGTTGTTGTTGTTGTTAAAACGTATGAGTTATTTGTATATTCTGGGTATTAACCCCTTACCAGATATATCATTTGCAAATAGTTTCTCTCATTCTGTAGGCAGCCTTTTTGTTTTGTTGGTAGTTTCCTTCACGATGCAAAAGATTTTCATGTAACTTCCTTTGTTTATTTTTGCTTTTATTGACCTTGTCTGAGGAGACAAATCCATTAAAAAAATATTGCTAAGACAGATGTCAAAGAGTGTACTGCCTATGTTTTCTTCTAGGAATTTTATGGTTTTGGGTTTTATATTTAAGCCTTTAATCCTTTGAGTTTTATTTTTGTATATAGTGTGAGAAAGTAGTCCACTTTGATTCTTTTGTATGTAGCTTTCCAGTTTTCCTAACACCATTTATTGAAGAGGCTGTCTTTTTCCCATTGTGTATTCTTGCCTCTTTTGTTGTAGATTAATTAACCATATAAGTGTGCATTATTTCTAGGCTCTCTATTCTGTTTCATTGATCTATTTGTCTCTTTTTGTGCCAGTACCATACTGTATTGATTACTGTAGATTTGTATTATAGTTTGAAATCAGGGAGAGTGGTATCTCCAACTTGGTTTTTATTTCTCAAGATTGTTTTCGGTATTACGTGTTTCCATGCAAATTTTCGATTTGTCCTAGTTCTGTGAAAAATGCCTTTGGTATTTTGATAGAGATTTCACTGACTCTCTAGATTACCTTTGGTATTATGGCCATTTTAACAGTATTAAGTCTTCCAATCCATAAGCAAGATACATCTTTCCATTTGTTTTTGTCATGTTCAATTTCTTTCATCAATGTCTTAGAGTTTTCTGAGTACAGGTCTTTAAGCTCTTTCATTAGATTTATTCCTAGGTATTATATTATTTTAGATGCAGTTTTGAATGAGGTTCTTTTCTTTTTTTGACAGTTCATTGTTAGTGTATAGAAATGCAAAAGATTTCTATATATTAATTTTGTATCCTTTAGCTTTACTGAATTCATTGAAGAGTTATGGATTTTGCTGGCATCTTTAGGATTTTCTATATATAGTTTCATGTCATCTACAAAAAGTAACAGCTTTCTTTCTTCTTTTCCAATTTGGATTACTTCTATTTCTTTTTCTTTTCTGATTTCTGTGGCTAGGACTTCCAATATTATGTTGAATAAAAGTGGTGAGAGTGGGCATCCTTGCCTTGTTCCTGATCTTAGAGAAAATGCTGTTGAGTATTATGTTAGCTGTGGTCTTATTATATATATGGCTATTATTATGCTTAAGTATGTTCTGCCTATACCTACTCTGTTGAGAGATTTTATCATAAATGGGTACTGAATTTTGTCAAAAGCTTTTTCAGCATCTATTGAGTTGATCATATACATTTTATTCTTCAATTTGTTAATGTGCTGTATCACAGATTGGTTGCAAATACTGAACTATCCTTGCATCCCTGGGATAAATCCCACTTGATTATGGTGTATGATCCTTTTATTGTATTGTTGAATTCAATTTACTAATATTTTGTTGAGGATTTTTGCATCTATGTTCATCTGTGATATTGGCTTGCAATTTTCTTTTTTGTGCTGTCTTTGTCTGGTTTTGGTATCAGGGTGATAGTGGCCTCATAGAACGAGTTAGGAAGTCTTCCTTCCTCTGCAGTGTTTTGGAATAGTTTGAGAAGGATTGGTGTTAACTCTTCTTTAAATGTTTGGTAGTATTCACCTGTGAAGCTGTCTGATCGTAGGCTTTTGTTTGTTGAGAGTTTTTTTTTTTGTTTTATTAAATTACCAATTCAATTTCATTACTGGTAATTGGTCTGTTCATATTTTCTATTTCTTCCTGATTCGGTCTTGGGAAATTGTACATTTCTAGGAATTTGTCCATTTCCCCTAGGTTTTGCATTTTATTGATGTATAAGTGTTGGTGGTAATCTATTATGTTTCTTCGTACTTCTGTGGTGTCAGCTGTAACTTCTGCTCTTTCAGTTTTGATTTTATTTATCTGGGTCCTCTCTCTTTTTTCTCCATGAGTCTGGCTAAAGTTTTATCAATTTTGTTTATCTTTCAATGAAGCAGCTCTTAGTATTTTCATTGATCTTTTCTAATCTTTTAGTCATTATTTTATTTATTTCTGCTCTGATCTTTATTATTTCTCTCCTTCTAATAACTTTGGGTTTGTTTGCTTTTCTTTTTCTAGTCCCTTTAGTTGTAAGGTTAGGTTGTTCATTTGAGATTTTTCTTGTGTCCTGAGGTAGGCTTGTATTGCTATAAACTTCCCTCTTAGAACTGCATTTGCTGTGTCTCATAGATTTTGGATTGTTGTGTTTTTGTTTTCATTTATCTCCAGGTATTTTTTATTACTTTTTATAGCCATATTTTTATTAGGTATTAATAAAGGTTTTACTCTCAGCAAGAAGATGCCTATAATATGTCCTCTGAAAGGCTCCATGGGTCTTGGACAGGGTTCAGATATACCTCAGTCTTGGAGTTTTTTAACTTCATATATAATATATCCTGGTAGATGGATTTCTACTGAAATACACATAATTGATAAAGCATCACCCTATCTACAAAAATTTCCTCCTAAACAAGAGTCAAAATTTAAATATCCCTGTGGCTATTTCAGAGTTGATGCTGGTACATCAGTTATGTGTTCCATGTTCTCAAATAAATGTATGAGTTAGATCCATACAAGATGGGTTATGTTTAGAATATTTCTCCTTGGTGTGGTGAATTTTGAATGTGTCAAGGCATCCCTGATCTTTTAAAAGTCAGGATGCTAGAGGGATCTGGCCAAATAGATGCTTGAATTTTATTTAGGACCATTCAGCAGGGGCATCTGTATCAGTTGATTATCATCTGGACAGATGATTGAAATAATTCCTAAATAGAAAACTCAGGGAGGACATTCTGCCACTGGAAGAGTGGAGTGATGTGAAGGCACAACTCATGACCTAGTCTGGTCCATTGTGACTGGAAATAAGGGTAATTCCCATTAATTTTCTTGCATGAGACTTAGAATCATGTAGAATTTTTCACTATTGTTTCATGCTGTGCAACATGGCCACCTGAGGACTACCAAGAAAAAAATAGTTTATGAAATGCAAGTTAATGTTAATCATTGTGTTGGGGTGTGGAACATGCCTTTTCATTTAATTGAATAAAATGAATTTTCTTGTACTTTGCAGTAATTTGAATAATAATAACCAGTCCATGTTTAAAAAAAAAAATCACTTGTAGATTTTTTTAACTTTGAGGAAAATGGTGATTCTATCCTTAGTCAGAAAGCACAAACTTCACACGTGACCTCAAAACAAATCTGTGTACGTTTGCTTTGAGAAACTTAATATGTTCACTTAGATTAATCTGAGTTCTTAAATTATTTCTCACGTTTTACATTAATTTTAATCATTTTCCTTAGTGATTGAAATGTAATAATTTAATCTTATGTAATTTTCATGCTTACTAGACTCCTGGGGAAATTCTGTATAGCAATTTTAGTCGTTTCATTAGTAACACACACCTAAATGTTAGTTGCGAGCGTCTAGCAATATACTGTCTTTTCTTTACCACGGTCTTAAAGAAGTGTGTGTTCTGCTAGAATATTAAGCATGCAGTTGAGTTTGTAAGTAACTGCTACTCTCTATGTGTTATCATTGATATTAACTGCAATTTCAAAACTGTCTGGGGTAGGCCCTCTATGGTAATATCTTCCAGACATTTTAGCATGCCTCTTAAATTTCACTAATCATCTTGTTACAGTGGCTTCTATTTATCTAGTGTATGGTAGAGGGAAATTGTGAAATGCACTGAACTACTATGAACTAACAATAACTTAATACGTGAAATAAAGGAAAAAAGTAAACCATTATTTTTAATATATCAATTGTTAGATTCACAAAAACAAAATTTTTCTTTGCTTGTGATACTACAAGTTGGCCATAATATCTGGAAATTCAGGTGAAACTATTTATATATACATATCATATAAATATTATAAAATATATAATATTAATTAATAATATAAATAGAAATAATATGAATATATTATATACAATGATTTTATATATTATATATATAAAATATGGTTTATTGACATTTTAACACAATACATCAATACATTATATATTCCATATATGATTAACGTGTTCTCTCATTAGAAACACATAATACAATCATGTGTTGCACCTGTGCATATATGCACCTATGATGTGTATCCTCAGAGGATCTGTGTCTCTGATTTTCATTGCATAAACCTGTGTCTTTAGCATAACTGGAATAAGTAATCAAGGAGTTTCAAGTTGATTTAAAAAAAAACAAAACTAATATCAATGTTTTTAGGATTTCAGGCAATTATATTTTAACTTACTTTTCATAAAATTAAAAAAAATAAGTTAAATGATTACTAGGCCAATATCAAATATGACACTAAGAGCCCATTTTAAAATATTTTGGTAATTTTCTGCAAAGTACTAAGAGTTCTATCATATAGTAACATCATAAACACCAAATTCAATATTCAATATGAGTTGAATAATGCTGTTCTTGTCAAAAGGAATTCAATGTTGAAATGCTCTTATTTCAGAGCAGTAACAAAAATATTTATTTATAATATTTTATGTTACTAATTAGCTATGACAGTTATCTTCCAATAAAATCCAATTTTCCAGTGTAAGTTGCATTTATTATTTTTTGTGCACTCAGTATGTTGACCCCTTAGTTCTACTTCCACTGAGTAGGAATTTGGAGATCTCTCTTTCTTCATATTTGGCCGATAAATTTTTGGTGGGGATCCATCTTACAAATTCAGATCTACGAAAAACAGTTTATGTTATTCCCTTGACTACAGTGATTGTTTCATGTATCGTTACATAAACCAATCAAAGCAAAATGATTCAATAAGATTCTTGACGAGAACTCTTTGTAAGAAACTTATTGTTTTCCCTAATATACTACACATAAAAGTTGCAAGGGCTGAAGTTGAGTCTGCTGTATTTTTACCTGATAATAAAACTATCATAGTGAAAAGCAATGCTGAGAGATGGATAGAAACTTACTCACAACAACAAAATTGAGCCCTGAAGCCAACCATGACTTATGCCAGCCTACCCAGTGAAAATTTCAATGTACGTGGAAAGAAATTTCCTTTTTGCCTAGCCCGATTAACATTACTTTTCATTTGTTTGGTAAGCAAAACGCAGAAACTGACACGCTTGGCTGGATTTACCATCCCTTCAAACAGTCTCCTGCTCAGGGAATTAGCTAATATTGGAAGACTGGTCAATGGGTTCGTAGGTACGGTGGTCAATAATTATGGGTTGAAAACCAGAGCTAAGACAATGAGCTTCCATTGACTATCAAATTGATACTTAAAAGAAAAATAAAAATTTTCTTGAAGTGTGGATCAGAGAAAAACAGGCCCTTACAGAGAATCTAATGAAATGTAATTATGGAGCGTGAGGATTGAGACTTTTTCAACCTTGGCTATGTATGCCAAGTCCTGCATTCCTGTGATCTGCCCTTACCATGGTTCTTGTTCTTCATAAGGATAGATTTCAGCTTTTTCTCTGCATGGCTAGATAAACTTCTATTTTATCAGGGAATTAACCAGTCTGCTCAGGGAACAAATTATTAAAAAATTAAAATATTTCATTTTGATACCATATGGATTTAGATTTTCCAGACATATTTTTTATGTTAGGTCATTGAAATAATATTATCAATACCCTTATTTTTCATCATTTTATTATTCTGACTTGAAGATTATTTGGGCACGGTGGTGATGGTTTCATGAGTGCAGGCCTTTGTCAAAATTCATAAACATATACACTACAGAAGAATTAAATTTTAATAAGTGCAAATTATATCTAAATAAAAATGTATACTGGAAAAATTGCACAGGTGGTCATCATCATCATAGTCATCATCACTTCACTGTTGTCCTCATAATTTCCCTCCAGTGAGAAGAGGAAAGGTGGGTTAAAGTATAAATGATGCAAAATGGCAGAATAATTATAACTGCTGAAGCTGGGTGATGGATACATGAAGGTTCATTATAATGTTGGTTTAACTTAATTTGTATATGTTTTGATTTTTCCATAATAAAAGTTAAAAAATAGCAAAATAGACACACACACACACCACACAAAAATGTTATTTGAAGATTGCACAAGAAATTATCAAAACTAGACAGATGCCAATCTCAAAGGTTTCCTTCACATTCCACAGATTATTTGTCCAAGCTACAGATAAATTTGTCTAAAATTCATCAAAATCTAGTAATATACCTATTGAGGGATGAGGCAAGTCTTCATTTTGGGCAATGATACGAAAACATCTAAAATAACAAGCAAATTACTTTTATAGGTGTCTAGGGAAAAACTAGTAACATAATAAATGGGCAAAGTGGAGCAAATTTAGAATCTAAAAGTTTGTGTTTGATTCTATCACTTAACCAGCTGTGTGAGTTTATGGAAGTAATTTAACCTCTCTGAGGCCCAGTTTCATCAATAAAATGCCAATGAAACACTTGCCTCATTAGGTTGTTTTGAGGAACATTTGGAATAATGCATGCAAGAGCTATTTGTAAAACTGAAGTCATAGTTATTATTCACTCCTATTTTGTGTCTTAGAAACTTTTTTGAATAGACATGCATAACCAGCAACTCACTCACTTATTTTGTAATTTGTAAAGAATTCAAAATATTGGAAAGTGTCATCTCTTTTATCTAATATTTTTCTTTTTGATTTTGTAGTTCACAGACAGCAGCAGTCAATTACTACCCTAGCTCCAAATGCTTTAATAAAATCATTCTGTATGCTCAGAACGAATAACAACTTGAAGAGAGAAATAAATTGATTAAAATATGGCACAGCACAAAGTATTTTATAAAAGTACATACACTGCATTGTCCAATACTTCAATCTACTTATTTCGCTGAGAATGCATTAAGAGAAGAATGCTTTCCTTTGTAAAACGCACATACATCATTGATTTTGTAAATTGTACATCTTAGTAAGGAATAGATTATAGATAGCTTTGGGGGAGACAGCTGTGATGTTGAAAGACAGATGAACTTGGTGTCAGAACACTTTGGCTGAGATCTTTACTCTTCTAATTGCTAATTATTTGACCTCGAATATTCATCTGCTTTTCAGAGTGTTAAGTCCATGATATTCAGAACAGTAAATTATATTTACTACTTCAACCTTTGCTACTCCAAGGACCGTGACACATTTTTTAAAACTAATAAATATAAGTATCTCCTCTATAATATATATTTATTTAATTTAATGGATATAAATGCATTAATGAAAAATTCATTTTTGTTTTTATCTCCTTTAGAAATGACTTTATTTTAATCTGAAAATAATATATTTTGACAAATTATATCAGGTTTTAACAACGAGATTGCTCATGACAAAGAATAGATAAATGCTCTAATTGTGGTAAGTCTCTATCTTCTGTGATTATAAAATTTAAAAATTTCCCCTAGCTTTACTACAGTAAAAGTATTTTTCTTGAGCAAAATTTTGTTAAATAATTACTTTAACTTTTGATCAACATATATCCCATATTTCAAAAAGCCCCAAGTTATTATGCTATTAAAATGAATATGCTTATAAAATTATATGTTAATACATAGAATATATATTAATATAAAGGATAGGTATATGTTTCTGCCTTTGCCTATCATTATTATGTAATTTCCCATATATAAAAAAGTCACTTGACTTCTGTGATATAAAAAAGCACCTACAGGAAATATATTTATATTTTATTTGATCTAATAATAATTTACTTTAAAGATGAAATACTTTTAATAAATGTAGTGCTGCCAATAGATAGAAAGATAGGTATAGATAGAGATAACTCATTCCCATTAGCAATTTTTTAAAAAAAAATTCCACAAAACTGGTGAACGTTTATGCATGGAGATGAAAGCTTCCAAACAAATACCAATAATTTTAGTTTTAAGGTGATATATGTTTTTATTTCAAATTAAATGATTAAAAATAGTATCAAAAATGCACAGCAAAGTATACTATATAACGTATCTTTGACTGTATCATCATGTTGATATAAAAACAGAAACAATTTATTTTTGTTAAAAAATTATTTTTGATAAATAGCCATAAAGACACAAGATGGCAGTACTAGTCTTTATGAGTTCTGGAAATATGGCAACGCATATAAAAACTTTTAATGCATTTTTTTCTTCTTGGTATTTCTTTGGAAGCTTTCATCTCCATGCATAAACGTTCAGCAGTTTTGTGGAAATTTTTTTTAAAAAATTGCGAAGGGGAATGCGTTATCTCTATCTATACCTATCTTTCTATCTATTGGCAGCACTGCATTTATTAAAAGTATTTCATCTTTAAAAAACTTCAGTTTCCTCTTCTATATAATGAGCATGTTGATCTAGATAAACTTTAAATTTCTTCCACTTCTGGATGTTTATAGCATTTATTAAATCAGGAGTTGTACATTTCAAATGAACTTTGCTATATCTTAATGATTAAATGTATTCAGAATTGGAGATAGCAATGCCAGCATGCTTCCTTCTTGTTCAGTGGTTGAGTAAGGGTCAGTGGTGGCTATGACTATTCATATTTCAATAGATTTGGAATATCTGGATTCCCCTAACTTTCATGTAAAGAGCAAACATATTTATTATCATTTAGCATTTTAATGACCATTGTTAGGCAGTCTGTGTTAAAGAATACATGATATACCATTATATTTTTTTAAAATAAATTTATTTATTTTTGGCTGTGTTAGGTCTTCGTTGCTGCACGAGGGCTTTCTCTAGTTGCAGTGCGTGGGCTTCTCATTGCGGTGGCTTCTCTTGTGGAGCACAGGCTCTAGGTGCACAGGCTTCAGTAGTTGTGGCACACGGGCTCAGTAGTTGTGGCTCACGGGCTTAGTTGCTCCGTGGCATGAAGGATCTTCCCAGACCAGGGCTCGAACCCGTGTCCCCTGCATTGGCAGGCAGATTCCTAACCACTGTGCCACCAGGGAAGTCCTATACCATTATATTTTAATAAAAAGTGCCAGGCATGGTATCTGCCAACTTCCCGTTTTCCCATCCTCAAATAACTTTCTCTCTAGTTCTGCTGATTTTAGAGGAATTGAGGACAGTTTTCTTTTTCCAGCGGTAGTATGGTAGCATTTTATTCATTTGTTTCTGTTTTTTGGGTTTTTTTCTTCAGGAAATGTAGACTTGGGGTTTTCTCTGTCTCAGTCTGTTTGGGCTGCTGTAATGAAATACCACAGACTGGAGTGGCTTATAAACAACAGATATTTATTTCTCACAGTTCTAGACATTGGTAGCCTAAGATCAAGGCAACTGCAGATTTGGTGTCTGGTGAAGAATTGCTTCCTGGTTCATAGACAGCTGTCTTTTTGTTGTATCCTCACATGGTGGAAGAAGCGAGGGAACTCTTCAGGGTCTCTTTTATTAGGGCACTGATCCCATTCATAAGGGCTCCACCCTTATAAGCTATCACCTCCCAAGGTCCCTACCTTCAAATACCATGTCACTGGGGAACAGGATTTAACATATGAATTTGGGACACAAACATTCAGTCTGTAACATTTTCTATTCCTACATTTTTCATCTCAATTTGATATACCCTCCACCTATTCTGTAACTGAGCAAGCCACTTTAGGAAAACAGCTCCACCATGGCCCCATGGCTACAATGCCTGTATCCACATAGACCGAGCAGAGAAGACTACATGTAGTCTGACCCGAGTGTTTGTGTAGCACCCTGTAATCCTCCCAGGGATATGACAGATAGGCAGTCTTGTGAAGAACTGTGACAGGGCTATTTCCCTTTCACTTCTCCAACTTGTGGGAGAAAGCAGAGTTTCTCATTAATCTCTCTGGTTCCAGTGAGCCAGGGAGCTTTCCACCTCATCCTCCTTAGGGTACAGCTGCAGGCTATAAAGCTGCTTAGCTGCAGTATAGAATCTGCTTCTCCATGACAGAGTTGTCACCTCTATCTGCCTCTTCCAGTTATAGGAAGCTGACACCATGCAGATCTTGCTTAGTTTTTTCTCAATCCATCTGCACTCATTGTATAGTTACAGGCCAAATCTATGGAAGTATGACAAGACAGCCTAGCAGCTGCAGTTATTTTCTGCTCTTTAGGGACAACTTCATTACCTCCAAATGCCATGTCAGGGAATCCAGACACTTTAAGAACTCCATGAGATTTTATATGGTAGAAAGAGTCAAAAATTAGCAACATCACTCTTACTTTTATTTTGTCATTAAATCATCTATGATAATAATTCTATAGTATTTTCCACTTTTGAGCAAAAGACACAGTTCTGTACTATCATATTTTAAATCTTTACATGATCTTCTTGTTACTGCTAGAAGCCATTCTATTTTCTGCCTTCATGTTACTGAAATGCTTCGTAACTAGCAGTAGTCACCAACTTCATTATGTCTTTTTACCCTTTCCAGCTCTCAGACTCTGAAACATAAGTTCTAAACTTACATTCTGATGAAAACAGACTTTTACCATTTTGCAGGTTCTACTGCAAATGAGTTATCCTCAGTACTCATCCGACTTAAACTGCAGCATTTCGTACTTTGACCAGATTTTAAAAAGCTCCTTCTAGCTATTTAATGACACTCTAATCACTATATTGTCCCTTATTTAACAAAATCTTCCCTTACTTTCCACTAGTTTCTCTTCCTTTTTACATTTTTCTCAGTGTTTTTAAAAAGATTTGGTTCTCAGGCCTTTACCTTCCTGTTCATGTGCTACACTTTGGAGGTATTTAGCATATTCTTACCTTCCAGAAAAAGGGAAGGAAAGTCACTTTCAGAGTGTATAATAAATGTCTTATGTCACATATTATACAAACTATAGGTAATTATTATGCAGGGTGGTCTTTATACTTGAGGACCAAGTAAAGAGGAAACTTTTGTCTACCCACTTGTCTGAAATAGCAACAACAAAGACACAATATATAAAACACTTGTCTTCAAAACACCAGGTATCAGTGATATTTGAGAGGTAGAGAAAATATAGGTCAATTATTTCAGATTACAATCTTGACAGTTTCCAGGCTATGACATGAGAAGGATGAATGCAGGCGGAACCCTGTAGATCCTGTGAGTTGAGAAGACGGAGGTCACATTTTGAGAAGAACAAGGGAACTAGAGGTCAGAGGACAGAATAAGAGTTCTCTAGCTATGCAGAGGTTGCTCCTCAAGAGTTCAACAGACTACTTACTAATCAGTGAATATGTGTGAAGAAACTACCTGAGGCTAAGAAAATAACTGTTGGAAGGGACTAGAGGAAACTTACCTGATGCTTACACAAGCACTGGGAACAGCCCTGTTCCCAACATCTTGAGTGGAAAACCTCACAATTTATGGGGTTTTGGATATAGTAGTCAGCAATATCTTGCCTTACTAGTGGGGAAAAAAATAGTCTTAGACTAAACACTACTTTGGTCCTGCCTTACAAATTTTAAAAGCAACACCTAAATGGACCAAACTGTCTACAAGAAAAAAAAAAAGGAACTGTAGCCAAAGATCAAGTAGGAATATATATATATATATATAAATATCTGGCAACCAAAAGGCAAAATTCACAATTAAAAGAAGCATAAAAACACAACTGGTAATAAGGAGGAAAATTAAACAATTCAATCCAGGTGAGAACTGACAAAGAGGTTAAAATTAGTAGACACAAGTCAACAAAATAGTTACTATAAATGTATTTCATATGTTCAAAAGTTTAGAAGAGACATGAACAATGTAAAAAAAGGAAAAGAAAAGAAAGCTAAAGTGGAATTTATAGAGACTAAAAACTACAATGTCTAAGATGAAGCATTCACTAGATGGGTATAATGGCATACTCTACACTGAAAAAGATAAAGATTAATGAATCTGAATTCACAACAGTAAACACGATTCAAAATTTTATATATATATATATATATATAAAATCTTAATGAAAATTACCAATAAGCTTGTGTGAAAATTTCAAGGGGCCAAATATGCATGTAGTTAGAGTCACTGAAGGAGAAAGGGTAGAAATAATACATGCTGAAATGATGGTTGATGATTTTCCAGTTTGATAAAAACTATAAACCAATAGATCTAGGAAGTTCAATGAAACCCATCCAATTAAAAAAAATGGACAAAATATTTTAACAGAATCTTTACCAAAGACAAAATATGGACTGCAAGTAGATACATGAAAAAAAATGCTAAGTATCATCAGTCTTTAGGGAAATGCAGATCAAAACAACGAGATAACATTAGACACCCATTCAATTGGTTAAAATGAAAGGATCTGACCCTACCAAGTGATGTACAGATTGCGCAGGAACTACTGGTGAACAAATAAAATGATATATCCACTTTGGAAAAAAAATTGATAATCCCTTTAAAAAGTCAAATATAAAATGTACACATACTACATGGTTGTGGCATTCCACTAGTAGGTATTTATCCAAGAGAAATGAAAGCATATGTCCATATAAGACTTGTATACAAATGTTCATGTTCACAGCAGCCTTATTTCTAATGGCCTAAAACATAAATAACCCAAATATACATAATCAAGTGAATGGATAAACAAATGTTGATGTATTAGTACAACATAATACTACTCAGTAATAATTAAAAGTAACCTACTGATTTATGCATGGATGTGGAAGAATCTAAAAATAATCATGTTAAGTAAAAAAGTCAGATAAAAGAGTGCACACTGCATGATTGCAATTAAATAGCTTCTAGATAATTCAATTTATTCTATCCTGTAGAAACAGATTAGTGGTTGCTTGAGGATGGAAGGGGATGGGGGCTAAGAACAGGGGAGAGAAAAGGCAAGGGGCATGAGAAAACATGCGATTGATGGCTATGTTCACAATCTGGAATTGTAGTGGTTTCATATGGCAAAATTTACAAATTATGTATTTTAAATATGAATAGTGTTAATAGTATGTCAAAAGAACCATAGAAAAAGACTTGAAGATCCTCTTTTTGCCATCTGACTAAAGAAATACTTTTAGAATTTCCTGGGGAGAAATAGATAAAATAGTAACAAAAAAACTCATCGCTAGGTTTTCTTTCAATTGACAATCACTGGCATTTGACCTCATGTAAACCAAACAATTCACATCACCTGATAAATGAATTTATTCAGTCAAAATTTATTTTAAAATGCAACATGCTATGTGGGGATAGAAAAACAAAACACTGTAGAAATGCTTATTTTGAGAGAGCTCACAACCTATTTGTTTTCACTAAAACCAGGTCTGATTTGCTCCTCAGAGAGAGTTCTCTCTCCTTCTTTTTCCTTCTGGTTTTGCATACCTACTAATACTCTTCCCTTTCCTGCATCTAATCTGACATTTTTACCTTTTATTTTCTTCTCTTCCCTGTGATTTACACTTGTGAATACAGCTCATTTATTCTGGCTACTCCTCTGCTTTCCAGAGTCTATCTTCAGGACCCCCTAGGAAGGACGGGGTTAGTTAGTGACGATTTGTGATTTCACAAATTCCAGGTTGCTCAAGCCAAATTCAAGTTAGAAAACGAAAGAAGTCAAAAGCTATATTTCACTCTTTTTTCCTTTGTCCAATGCTGTGTCTCTAACAATTTGGGCCATTTTAATTTATACTAACTTGCACTTTTAGGTAGCATGCAATAATAGCAAACAGTCTACACCTAATCAGTGTTTTATTTTGTGTGCATCACATCCTGTACTAAGCCATCCTCTAAAACTTTATCAAATAAGAACTATCATTTCTCTGACTTTACACAGGAGGAAACTGAGGCATGCAGAGGTGAAGTAACTTGCCCAGTCTGTAGAGATCAAGGCAGCCTAACTCCACACTGTGTGTATGTGTGGAACGCACTGGGAGAAAAGAGCTGATTCACACAATTCCAGTAATTCAGAGAAGCAGGAACAGATCTACACGATAGTCTTTATTTTCTTATTTCCTATACCTGAAGACTCCACCTCAAAGAATTATTTTCCAGACTTGCTTGGTCTTTGCAATTCCATCATGTAGTAAAGAGAGAAGAGTGAAAAGGCACTGTGGTAGCAGAGAGGAAAACAAGCAAATGCTCATTTGTGAAATTGTTATTCAATTGAAAATGCTAAGTCCAAAGAAAACTAAAGATAATAGGATAAAAAATGTGTGTTTGAGTACAAATGACTGCTGCATTCTTCAAACACAAAAAGCAGAAGAACAGTGATTTTTGAGAAATCCAACAAATAAATATGGGTGCTAGTCAATTGAGAAGGCAACAGAAAGCAGTAATTGGAAAAATTCTTGCCTTCCAACTACCCACTCACTTAAAAATTATTATCTAGCAGAACAACAACCCCACCCAAAACCTGAGAGAAATAATTAAAATTCCTGGTTACCTTGGGTTTCTTTTTTGTATCAAGGTTCACATGGGAAGGTTAAAGTCAATTTAAAGTAGAGAGCAGAGCTAAATGGCCCTGATTCAGTGGGAACTTTGAAAAGGTATGGAAGCTTTAAAAAAAAGTCATCATAATTCTCTGAATCGCAGGTATTTTCTCTTCAGGCAGCCTGCCAAAGCTCTTTCATGCCAGTGAAAGTAAGCTATGTGTGCTACTTTTCGATGGTATCGCCTATGATAAACCTTAAATGGTAAGGGAGTTCATTTCAGATACAAATCTGAAGCTAACTTATCCAACATACCTGGTCAGAAAATCTTGCTGTAAATCTTTCAAAACCAAGATAACTTATGAGATTTTTAGTAATCCTGGATTGTGTCTAGGGAGAAAATGTGACATGAGCAGTTATCTCTATGGTTTCAGCTAAGACTAGGAAATGCAGGACCCAGGGAAATATAAATCCACATGTGAGGAAGAACACCAACTCTTCCCAGAGTCCATGATGGAGGAAGGATTAAAATCTGTGTGCTTAGTGAAGTTAAAATTTTATTTAGCTTAAGGAGTTTCCACTTTTACTAAATTCATTGCCTGAAATATTAGAATTTAAAGGCTGAAAATATGAATAATTCAATCCCATTATGATTATTTTTTTCAAAATCAAGATCTGATCTACAGTCTTATTTTCTAGAGGAGGTGAGTAAAAAGGTAGTGCATATTTTAAAAGTGTCATTTGACCCTTCTAGTGATCTAGGTAAGCTAACCGGACCAAAAAAAAGAGGGGTTAGTCTCAAAAACTAAAGCTGAAAACAAGATATTTTCAAGAAATGAACTTATTTTGCACTATTTTTTCTTTTGCATTACAGTCACTTGGCATAGCAGACTTTTAAAGAAGATTTCAATGGGCAGATATAACAAACATGGATGTTTTAGGAATACTGAATAATGTAATAGTTGGCTAAAACATATTTAAATTCTTTGGAGATAATATTTAAATGATATTCAAACACAGCTTTGCTGACATAGATGGGCCTCCCTCTCCAAGAGAAAAGCAAAAATTTCAAAGTCCTAGCTCAGCTTTTAGATTTATTACATAATTACGAACAAGTTATCTTCTTCTTCCTGCTCTCTTCCTGGGACATTTTGGGCAAAACACTAAATCTCTCTTGACCTCAGTTTAGCATCTATAAAATGTGAGGGTTGGAGCAGATTATCTCTGTGTCTTGTAACCGTAAAATTACATGCCCTGAATTATTTCTCCATTTTTTTCAGTTCCCCATACTGACATGAAGACCTTAAAAAATGAGTAGTACTTACTGTATGCTAGGCCATTTAATATTATTCATGAAAGTAGAAACAATAAAATTCCCAGCCTTTTTAAAACTCAATTTTATAGATAAGGATACTGAAGCTCTTTAACACCTTGCCCAGCCTCATACAGATAATTAAGCCTAGGACAGCAATTTAGTTTCAGGCTGATTTGAATAAAAATCTCATATACTTCCACTGACTACACCATATCCAACTGAGTCCATAATATTTCATATCTTTGCTATTTTAAAAGTGCTTTTTAAAATATTGGTATATGTGCTTTGTAATTATATCCTTTGAGCCAAATATACTTGAGGAATTTAAGAGATTTTGTATACCTCTGTTAAAGAATCATAATGTTGACTAGAAGAAAAAACACAAGACAAAGGAGACTGTGACTCTGATAAGTCAAGAAATAACATGTAGAAGCAAGTTAACCTAGACTTAGCAGCCCAATCCAATCACACCCTCCAAAGCACACAGGTTCACTTTTGAAACAAGCTAAATGTCAAGTTCCAAGTAAAATGATGGCATAAGGGTTAGACTATCCAGAATTTATCTAAGGACATAAACTTGTTAAGGTTTAGAAGTAAAAGCTCCAAAAACTTCGAAATTAAAAAAGAATTGTACAATAATAATAGCATAATATTGGAGCATAAGAAAATGGTGCAGTTTGTGCCATCCTGTCGAAAGGAGATGGTTAGATGATGGATTAAAGAAATCAAATTATCACTCTCAATATCAATGGCATCCCTGGAGGAAATCCTTTTGGTGAGATAAGAAGAAGAGATAGATATCAATGTTATTTTTTTTTTAAGGAAGGAGGGATTAAATCTAAGGAGTATAAACATTTAGCATTAAACAAGATTTAGAAGAGAGTATAAACTCTCCACTGACTTTCTGTACATTTGTCTGTCTGTGTGGCATACTCTAAATTCTCATACATCTTTTTTTGTACATGCAACTTTTAATAACCATTATTAGATAACTTTAGGGCGGGAGTTTTAGTCATTTTTATGTCTTAGGACCTTAATTTACATCTAGTTTCTATACATTCAATAAACAATTTAATTTAACAGTGATTTCCTTAATTAAAAGTGAGGTACAACATTAAAAAAATGCAGAAAAGAAGTCACCACTGTTAAAATCTCCTTTCCATCCATGTGTATCAGTTACCTACTGAAACAATGATGCTATGTAAGAAAATATCCTAAGTGTCAGTGGTTAAAAAGAAAAAAATATTTAATTCAGTAATTTTTCTCAGGTCAGCTGAATGTGGCTGCTGAAGACTGAGCAGAGATGGACCTGATTACAGTAAGCTGTGGGTTGGCTCCGGGTTAGCTCCATGCGTCTGTCATGTACCTTGATCTAGCAGGTTACACAATGCATGTCCTTATCATGAGAGCAGAAGAACAAGAGCAGGCAAGCAGAAACACAGGATTCCTTTCAAGGAAATCACACACTATCATTTCCATCCATATTCTATTGACCTACGAGGCTAAGCCCTACACTCTTTTTTTCTAATATAAATCTCATAAAGTTAGTTTAGCAAGAACTTTATTTTGTCAAGATTAATGTAGGTGGAATATCTAAACACATATTTTTAATTAAATTCAGGGAAAATGTTTTATAATTTCCATTTATAAATCTTTTGATTGTAAGATAAACAAGTTTTATTTTTCCTTTTCAATAGACAAAAGGATAAATTATTTCAATAAATAGTCTGTCCTTCCATTAGAAAGAGACTGCCATATACATAGTTAATGTATGAGAATGAGGCTTCACCATCCTGTAAATTTAATAATTAAATCATCCTTCTATGGTAGCAATGACCATAAATGTTTCAGTTTTATTATTGGCAATGTTAATTTTAAATATGTGAAGTCATTTGTGCTTTTTTTCCATGATGTAAGCTGTAGTTCTCTTCTTGAGGGTTTGCTACAGTTTATTTGTTTATTTCTCATCATGTATATCCATCCCCAGGTTATACAGAATTTGGTTGACTAAAATTAATAACTACTTGATATGACTAGAAATTTATTTCTACATGTAGTCATCAGCTTACATTTTTAACAGTAGTCTGTACTGTAGGAAGAAAGGTTTTGGAGACAAATGAAAACGTTGGAAATTTCTGTATACTAAAAGTGAAAGTGTGTGTGTGTGTGTGTGTGTGTGTGTGCATGTATTACTCCTTCTTTCTTTTTAAATAAACTGGACATTATATTTTATGATCAAATATTTTATTGTTCACTTTACTAAACTTCACTAATGTCTGTCAAATTTCCCCTCCCCTTAGTTCTTCAATTTACTTATTATTAAATTTACAGATCATCATTTACAGAAAAATTATGTGCCAATCCTGTAAGATAAGCCTGGAAATGAAAACATTAAAAATAAGACAAACATTTACTTAAATTGTGTCTTAGTTCATTCAGAATGCTATAACAAATTACCACAGACTGAAAGTCTTATAAAACAACAGATAGTTATTTCTCACAGTGATGGAAGTTGGAAGTCCAAGATCAGGGTGTCACCATGGTCAGTTGAGAGCCCTCTTCCAGATCTTAGACTTCTCAGTTGTATCTTTACATGGCAGAAGGGGGCTAGGGAGCCTGTGAGGTCTCTTTTATAAGTGCATTGATCTCATTCATGAGGGCTCCACCCTCATGGCCTAAGCACCTCCCAAAGACCCCCTTCTCCTATTACTATCACATTGGCATTAGGATTTCAACATGAATTTGTTCATATATATCTCATGGCACTTTGCAGAGAAACTTGTCAAAACGTCTAACACATTATTACTTAGTGGATGACAAAAAAAAGATCTCTGAGTTATAAAAGTAAAATAGACCAGGAACATCTTATAAACGGCATGTAATTAATAAAATTAACCACTTATATCAATCTATGCTTGAGTTAGTGAACCTATTTGACAACTGTGGGCTTGTCAGGGCAAGGCGGTCTATGTATTTAGCCCTGCAGCTTGATCACACTATTTCATACATTTCATAATTGCTTTTGTGCAAATTTAGCCCTAATGATGGTTCAGTTTACACTAGAACAATTACCTGAAAATTTAGTGTCAGTTCATGCTCTATGGACTTTTTTGTGGTGTGTGGGAGTTTCATTAGTATTTATTTTTAATTACACCTTTGTAGGTTCAGATATAATTTCATTATATCACCTTTATCCTCATCACTTAATTTTTTTTTAGTTAATGTTAATATATACATGGCCTTGCACTAGATATTCTTTAAAGCTAGCTCAGTCTCAGTAGCTTCCTTGATTTTTGTTGAAACTAGGTAATATGCATATGAGCTTAAGCGGGCAGATATACAAGAAGCATGGTACAAAGAATGGGAAAAATAAGAAAATTGCAGACATAGTGTGAAATTACATCAATGGCAAATTGTTAATCTATTCAAATAAACATATTTTTACTTATAATTATGAATTATATATGCAATACATAATGTAATGATATAATGTTATACATCCTTCCTTACCTTATTGTAAACATTGTTATAATTGAGGCCAAGGCACCCACAAAAATTTGGCCTTGTGTCAAAATTTAAAAACATAACCTTATTTTCCTTGAAGATGAAATAAAAGGAGTATTTATCCTTTCTGTGGAAAGCAAATTTTAATACAGCTACTACTAATGGTATCCCAGTTCTCTTTCCTTAAATTTTCTATTGAACTCCTACATAACTTACTAGTTCAGCAGGCAGTTATAGCAAGATCTTACTATATGCCAGGAACTGTGTTTGGTTTTGAATATAGAATTATGAGGAAACAAACATCCCTGCTCTCATAATTGTGACTGATGAAGGGTGGAGCACTGTACTTGCAACAACAGCAAATGATTTTACAAATTTGCCCACAGGGTTCCTTCCTAGACATTTGCTGTCACTACAAAATTTTACTATCACGTAGGACACTGTTGAAAGATCAACCATTTTGTTTTCTACTTTATTTGTGTTTATACATAGGTCATCATTTCATTGAATAATTTAATTTTCTATTTCCTTTTTCATTAATTTCTACTCTTATTTTTATTATGTCTTCTTCCAGCTTCACTGTCTTTTCCTTGTCATTTCTTTTCTAAATTTGCATATTAATTGTCAAATATCCTCATTTTTAATATATGCATTTAAAATTAGAATTGCTCCTCATGGTATGACAACTGCTTCACCTATAAGCATTGATATGTTTTATTTTTGGATTTTCAACTGTAAGTATTTCATGCAATAAGTATTTTTTCTTTGATTCATGAATATTTTAGAAAAGTGTTTTTTTTTTTTCAATTTTAATTTCCAACTAAAGGGAAGATTTTGATTTACAATTGCATTCTAATTTATCATTTTATTGCTTTGTGGTAAAAGGTGTGATAATGTATTGTATCAATTTATTGGTATTTGGAAACTCTGTTTATTGCTCTGGTATACAATGAGTTTTTATACTTTTTTTTAAATGTATGCTTGACAATATGGGAATTATCTAATTTTAGAGTCTGCACACACCCAAACACAAACATATACATGTGAGCAATTTGTTGACTTCATTGTCAAAACTTCTATATCTTTTTCTATCAAATTCTAATAGTATGTGTAAAAAATCCCCCACAATGACTGTGCTATGACCTTACAGATAGTTCTCTGTTAAACGATATTTATAACTGCAAAAGTAATATTTGAGATTTAGCTTGCTCAACCATCCTATTGCTTCTTTTTGTAACCTTGCTCTTCACTCAAAATTGTAATTCTTCTGGAAACTTACTCTCTCATAGATTATATTGCTAAATCATTACCCATTCCACAATCTTGTCTTTTCAGATTTATAATCTTGGCTTTCCTCCGTGCTACAATTTCACCTCTCGGTTTTGCCTTAATCTCATTACAGATGTTCCAGTATAAAACAAAGCTCCTCTCTTTCCTTAATTATGCAGTTCCTTACCACCTCTGCTTCTAGAAGTATTCCAGAATGCAGCCTCAAATACTTTACAGGTTTGCCTAGGATTTAGGCTATTGACAGTGTAGAGAAAAGGCAGACAATCAAGCAGACAATCATAAAGAAACTAATTCCTCTTAATCTCTTATTTAGCAATCTAAAAAATGATGTGACATTTGATTGGCTTTTGAAAGCTCCGTATTATAATTACCTAATATTTCAAAATTACTGATCACAGAAAAGTAAGCCAGACAAGACATTTCTATTACATCTTTTTGTCCATTCCTGAGTTTGAATAATATTTTTTTAAGATTCTCTTTTCAAAGGAAACAAATAAGGTTATTGATACTTTTACTCTAGCTGAATTGGTTATTTAGCTTCATCTTCTATTCAAATGGAAGTTCTAAAAAGTTTTATTTCAACTGAAATATTCATTGCCAAGATGTATTTTTACTCTCAATTAAGGAGAGAATATAATATGTTTCCAATTCCTGTTCCATTTGTTCTGAATGATGAATGTCTTTTCCTGCTTAATTTAAGGTCTTTTAGACAGTGCTTTGCAAAATTTCTTTAAAGGAATCAAAACAATTATCCAAGTCTATATGAATAGTTCCTGAGGCTTTTCTTTTGTCGGTCTGATATTCTCATTTTCACTAATAATTTTGCTTCAAACTACTAATGTTTTCCCCAAAGATATCTTTCATTTTATCTTTTATATGAAAAATTTCTATCCATGCTATTATTATCAAAAAAATATTGGCAAAAAAGTAAAATGCTGTGAAATTACCTCATTATTCTTTTGACTCCTCTCTCGTATTTTCACTTTGTCTCTTTCCTTATTGACCTCTGCCTTGCCTCTCATAAATCAACTTTATCAAGGGTCTGCATTGAAGGTCATTTAACATGGACTTAATTAATATAATAGGATTCCTGGATTCCTTATTTATTTATTTATCATGCACCTACCGTGAGAAGTGTTGATTAGCAAAGCAGGTATTCCTCAGCTCTCATCAAAATAATATTATGTACAATCTAAACTTTAACTTTACAGACAACTTATTTTAATTTGCATTAGTAGTTTGATCCCCATTGATATGAATATTTTAAAGACATGAAGAATACGGAGAATAGATATTTTTAACCTAAAGGTGACACAGAAAATCAGTGAGCCATCCCTTTCCAAATTTTAAATTCTTCACCTCCTTTAAAAATACAGTTACATCATATGATATCACTTATATGTGGAATCTAAAAAAAAGGTACAAATGAACTAAGCTACAAAACAGAAACAGAGTTACAGATGTAGATAACAAACTTATGGTTACCGGGGTATAAGGGGGGGAGGGATAAATTGGGAGACTGGGATTGACATATACACACTAGTATACATAAAATAGATAACTAATAAGGACCTACTGTATAGCACAGGAAACTCTACTCAATACTCTGTAATGCCTATAGGGGCCATCAAAAGAGTGGACATATGTATATGTATAACTGATTTACTTTGCTGTACACCTGAAACTAACACAACATTGTAAATCAACTATACTCCAATAAAAATTTTTGAAAAATACAACTATGTTTCTTAAGTCATGTAAATACTCATGTATAAACTCTTTTAATAAGATTAGTCCTAAATTAAACATACAAATGTACCTTCCCATACATATAACTTTAAATGACACTAATCTTGTACCTATAATTCCCTCTCAAAAATATATGCTAAGTAGAGCTTCCCTGGTGGCGCAGTGGTTGAGAGTCCGCCTGCTGATGCAGGGGACACGAGTTCGTGCCCCGGTCCGGGAGGATCCCACATGCGCAGAGCGGCTAGGCCCGCGAGCCATGGCTGCTGAGCCTGCGCGTCCGGAGCCTGTGCTCCGCAACGGGAGAGGCCACAACAGTGAGAGGCCCGCGTACCGCAAAAAAAAAAAAAAAAAAAAAAAAAAAAAATATATATATATATATATATGTATGTATGCTAAGTAAACATATAAGATGTCCCCATTGATTGCCTTTTGTAATTCCTTTCCCTTGAATGTGGACTGAGCCTAATGGTTGGCTTCTATTCAAAATATAGCAGCAGACGTGAAGGGGTACCAGTCCCATAATTAGGTTATTAAAGACTGAATTTCTCCTGTATAGTATTCAATACCAGGAATGAGTGGTCAAAGATCCTTGTTGGACCATTCCTCTGAACATTCCAGGATCATTCCCTGTTTTTACTGTTATGGTTATACCAGATTTAATGGTTAAAAATAACATGAATGTTGACTAGATGCTTACTTGCTTTACTATGATATATGCCCCTAGCTTGTCAATAACTCTCAGACATGAGTCTATTCATAGGCCAACAGCCTATCACAGAGAATGGGCTTTTCAAGGTAAAATACACAAAATGTTTCTCTAGTCTTCCTACAAGAATCTGAAATAATTTTCTACATGTGTCCTGGGTAAAGGAAACTTCTATACCCAACAACCATTCTGTGTTTCACTTTCAGTAGAATATTTAATAAAATAAATGAAATATTCAACACTATTATAAAGTAGGCTTTGTCTTAGATGATTCTGCCCAACTGTAGACTAATGTAAGTGTTCTGAGCACATTTAAGATAGGCTAGGCTAAGCTATGATGTTCTGTATGTTAGGTGTATTAAATTCCTTTTTGACTTATAATATTTTCAACTTATTGTAAATAAGATGGGGTTATTGGGATGTAACCCCATCATAAGCTGACAAAGATCTGTACTTCGTTTATTTTCTATGTTCCTCCACTAGAATGAACACTACATAAAGTGTTTCATTTCTGTAATTTAGCTGTTTCAAAACCCACACTTAGAACTGTGCCTCGTGTAGTATGACATTTTTGCTGAACAAATGATTAAAGTTTAAAATTTTTTAAATTAAAAAAAGTTACAATGATAAATTTTCAAAAAAAGAAACAGTTGAAATATTGCTGATTTCATTTTAAATCCTCCTTGCTTTCTGAGCAGCATGATGAAAGCTTGCAAATATCCTATCATAAACTTTTATTCCATATCTTGTAAAGAAAAAAAATAGAATTTTATACTGGCAACATAGCTATTTTTGAAGACTTTATAATATATAGTTTTCTTTATATCCTAGTGTTCAACTACCTTCCTTTTTTTCCCCTCTTTGATCAACTATTACAAGTTTTTTAAAGCAATGTTGAAAACCTGTGGAGTAGTAAGTATTTTTTTCAAGTTAGAGGTAAGATTTCTATTTTATCAGTCAGCACAAGTCCCAGTTACTACGAGATATATTTCAAAGCCGATGCAAGAGCCTATGTGTATGCTAACTGAAAAACTGTATTTGCCTCTTTTTCAAATGGAATTTTTCTGAGCTTAAAATGAACTAGTTTTAAATATCCTGCCTTGTTACAATTTCAAAGATGCATACTTATTACCCTCATGTAAAAACAGACAGCAAAAGCATGCAGAGTATACAAAAGTTTTCTCTTAAACTACTTCTTCATTCTTTTTTTTTACCTTTTTAAAGAATGATTGCCTGTGGTTATATAGAAAATGTGAATATCCAGACACAGTAAGATTCAGTAAGATGCAAAAGTGATTCTGTGCATTCAACATCTATCTCCTTGTAGGCTTTCAAAATAATCATGTAGATATCTCCAGCATTGCTTTTCAGTACTGTCATTTGGTGGGTTTTCTTCAAAGTTGGCTACAGTGCACTGAGTTCTGTACTGGACAGCCATTTGTTGGTGACTTAGATAATATTAATTTAAAAACATGTTTGTTAATGCATAGCCAATGCTAGAAATATAAATTTCAGTGCTGCATAACATATGATAAACTGAAATTTGCATACAGTAAAAAATTTAAAATAAATAATAATGCTTAATTGTCAATTATTCTGCTGGAGCAATTGAATGTTACATAGACAGAAATTAGGATGATTCTGTTAACTAAATGTGAAGCATATTGGACCTTGTAATTTAGAGGAAGAGTCAAGAATATAAATTTAAATATCCTATAGTCTATATATCTAAAATCTATAATTTATATACCTAAACACTTTATAATCTGTTTGAGTACAATTACTTCTTTTCTGGCACAAACTGATGTTTGACTTTAGGTAGATGCAGCAATCGAAATTAGCCAGGCTTTACTGTAATAATATTTGATTTAAATAAGTAATTTGTTTTTTGCTCGTTACATGTATTGTTATGTGTGTCAGGGAGGCTTGATACAATGGCCAGAGGTATAGTAGATAAAAATAAAAGTCATTCAGTTAAATTTAAATATCAGAAAAACGAGAGATACCTTTTTAACACAAGTATGTCCCATGTAATATTTGGGATATACTTACACTAATTTTGTTATTATTTTAATCTGAAAATCAAATTTCACTGGGTAGTCTACATTTTTTGTGACACTCCAACTCTTGATAGTCACTGAGGGAATCAGGCTAACAGAACAGCCACAATCCCAGACATCACTGGTCACTATACCAAAGGAAAGGGGAGCCTGGAGATTCCATATCAGAGGGCAAAAAATCAGAGCCCTCAATTTAATTTTTTTTGCCTGTGCCATTACCCAGAAGAACGTTTTCTTTTTTTTCCATTTCCTATTTTATGTAAATTAATTCAGCCTCTAGGAGTCCTCCATAGGTTTATAACCAGTTTGTAATACTACCCTTTGGGAGAATAAACTAAGGAGAATATGCCTCAGTATAATTATATTTTGTTCTTTATCAAAAATGAGAATACATTTTTTTACTAGCTCAGTAAGTATGGTTCTGAAAGATATAAAGCCTTTGGTCATATCTGTGTGATCATATGCTATATTAGCTAAGAGGAATGTTTGAAATTGCATAATTATACAAAATGTTAATTAAGTTGAAGAACAAAATAAAATGTAAAACAGGGGAGGCAGACATCTTGGCAAATAAAAACAAACATTGCTGGAATATTCCAATTGTACTAATTTTTTTAAACTGCTACTGAAAACTATTTTTTAACAGACAGTGCCTCTAAGTCTGTTTTTAGAACAAGTCATGCATTAGAAAGATTTAGATCCAACTGTTGTTCCATATTTCTCTAACATTTCTTGAGAAATAAAGTTTGATATTGACTATATATTGTCAATCTCTCCCATAAGGGGAAAATTGAAGTATGAATTTGTAACAAACAGCTACTTAAACTTAATAATTTATTATCTAGATATTACAATAGTCAAGACTAGTCAATAGCAAAGTGGGTTAATTTCAATGATGGATATTTTGGTTGAATTTGGGAGAATATAGTAATCTTTTTTTTTTTTAGTATTCAAATGTGATCAAATCTGGATGTATTGTTTAGTTGGGGATGTCAAAATACTGGTGTGCATGAAGAATACAAGCAATGCAGATGAACAAAGGATCAGTTAACTAACATCTCAAGGATGATTTAAAGCATGTTTATAATTTGTCCTTGTGATGAAAAACCATCTCAATGTCTTTATTTGATTATTTGTTTGTTTTTATCTGGAAATGGAGAATTTTCCTTATGTCTCAGAGCACTTATTATTCCTGAATCTGGAGTTTCTATAGGCCTCCTTAATTTTAAGGATGTTCTAGTATAATTTGAGAGGATTACTAAGCGAGGTGATAAAGACTTAGCACTTTCTTTTCTGCTTTAGGGTCTGAAAATATTTCTAATCTTTGTGAGTAGTAATTATTAGATTATTAATTTTGTTGAAAAGGAAGTGATGACTCTGGATTACATGCCTCTTTTTATCTCTTAGTCCGTCCATCCTGCTAAAACAGAATACCACAGACTAAGTGGTTTATAAACAAAGAAATTTATTTCTCACAGTTCAGGAAGCTGGAAAATCCAAGATCAGGCCCTTGCAGATTTGCTGTATGGTGAGGGCCTGCTTCCTGGTTCCTAGATTGCAACTTTTTGCTGTGTCCTCACATGGAAGGAGGGACAAGGGAACGCTCTGGGGCCTCCTTCTGAAGGGCATTAATCCTAATCATCAGGGCTCCAACCTTATGACCTAATCACCTGACAAAGTCCCCACTTCCAAATAACATCCTATTTGGAATTAGGTTTCAAGATATGAATTTTGGGGAGACACATTCAATTTACAGCAATCTCTTCCTGTAAATATAACATTCCATCATTATTAATAGTAATTATTTATATTTTAGGGGTATATTTGAGCTTCAAAACCTCATTGTTAGTGTTAAAGCAGCTATATATCTATTGCAAGCTTTAACATATATATTCATTTATTTTTTAATACCACATTAAGCTTATCATAAAATAAAACAATTATTTACCCAAACTGTATGTCTTATGTTCTCATTATAATATATAGGTAGGCACCTCTTATTATTATTATCATTAATAATGTATTGACGCTATCAAGGTTGTGGGAATCAAGGCTATGGAAAATTGAGAAATATTCTATGGAAATCCACCAACGATCATCCTGTTGCATAATTCAGAACTTGATATTCATTTTTGATACCTCTCCAACTTTAACACCCAAGTTTATCTCTTATCATGTCCTGTCAATATTATGTCTTATATATCCTTCAGGACATCCATTTTTCTCAGTATTTATTACTACCATTCCAAGTATCACCATCTCTTTGTTTAAATTACACACCAGATTCCTAGTTGATTTCCTCTCAATTACTGTTAGCTTCTCCGAGTATATTATCTGTGTTTCATCAAGGGTGCATATTTTTAAAAGCACAAAATGGTTTCCCATTTTTTAGGATAAATAAGTTTAACACAGTTTCCAATTTCAAGTGATCTAATTCTTGTCCACCTCTGCCACATGATTCTATGTTTCTCTACCTTTTGCTCCCTATAATCCAGTAAAGAGCAAAGCTCCTTATAATAGCAAACCCTTTTATCACATTTCCCGAAGGAATTTTTATTTCTTCTGTTATAGGATTATTACCCACTAGGTTTCCTCTGTAAGGAATGCTCTCACTTTTTCATTCTCATAGAAATTAGGAAATATAAAACCAGGTAAGAATTGGTTGAATCAGATGAAGTAGCTAGACTATGCTGATAGTATTAACTAAATGGAACTAGTGGTCTTGAGACTTTCTTAACCTAGAATTAGGATAAGAGCAATTTTAATAGAAATAGAAAAATGACCATTGTATTTAAGTATAGATAATGGATTATTGCATTATAATGGATTATTTACCTAGAAAATTATTGAAAACTATTCTCTGGAAAAATAGTTATCTGAAATACAAGTTCAGTCCTATTTTAGAGTTCATATGAAAACTCCTAGCATTGTTCTCCAAGGACATATTCAAATTTAGTTCCAGAGATGAGGACATTTGATTTCAGTTGTATTTTAGAAAAAGGGCGATTGGTGAGATGACCTATAAAGATCCTTGAAGCTCTATACTTTTATGAGTCAGTTTCTTCCTTCTTCATGGAATTGAATCATTTAACTTTTAGTTCCAGTCACAGGAATAAGAAACTTCAAGTCTAAGTTCTTTAGAAAGAGCTCTGTTATGGACCAATTCTTGAAACCTTGCCGAATTGTTAACATCTCTTTTTCTGTTTTCTTTAAATGGCACTTCCCAAAAGTACCCTTAAGACTGCTTGAATATTAATTAGCTAATGTATGAAAAGCACTATAGAAATATTAAATGTCTCTGCTAATGTATTAACTGGAAAGTTTATGTGCTTCAATCTTTTAAAGCACCACTATTCTTTTGTCTTCATATGCAAAACCAGGAAAATACAGCTTTAAACAAAAGTTCGTTCATTCAAGAAAAATCTAGCTACTGTCAATATGTGCTAAGCAGTGTGCTAGGTACTGGGGTCTTGTTTTAACAAACATTCAGATATACTGTCTTGAATTTATCAGTGAAACAACAATACTGTTTTTTTTCTCTCTCACTGAAAATATTATTGTAATAATATCAGACTGAAGAACAGTATTCTCAGCTAG
The DNA here is from genome assembly GCF_937001465.1 of Orcinus orca. Lineage (NCBI taxonomy): Eukaryota > Metazoa > Chordata > Mammalia > Artiodactyla > Delphinidae > Orcinus > Orcinus orca. The sequence goes on from NC_064563.1 coordinate 124,866,081, forward strand.
GTTTAAATTCATGGGTACATATTTTCAATTCCACCCTCCAAACTTGCCTTTTTAAAAGAACAGCTCTATTCTTTTATCTTCTCTTTGTACACTCAGTAACTCTCACAAATAAATCAGAGAATGTTGCATTTTTATGTTCTAAAATATGGGTTTAAAACATACTGAACCTCACTTGGAAAATGGTTGAACAGATTAGAAATCTATGTTGCTTCTTTGTGCACACTGTCATTTGTTAATATCTGTAGGCATCACACATTTAGGGTAAATATGCAGGTTAATATATTTAAATTAATAAAAATTAAAAATGGCATTTAAAGTATTTTATTTGCCTAACTTTTCTTCTACCTGATTCAATTTCCATTGCATTTCATAATAAAACATATCTTACATCAGAGCAGGGGAAATATGAATGCTACATTTTTTTCAAGTATAATGACATTAATGGTAATTCCTTGAATGTGCGGGAGGGGGTTGACAGAAAACTTTTAAGTGAGTTTTGTACATTATAAAAGTAAGTTTAGTTAAATGGCATAATTTGTAAATCAGGCACAGATAAATTACAAAATACCAGAACACTCTAAAAGAAAAGAATAAATGTGGGAATAATTGTTAATTTCTGTGCATTTGAAACCCTTATTCTTTCTCCTGAGAACTTGTCTGACATATAGACCAAGTAAAGGAGACAACAGAACTTGTACATTAAATATGTGATACTAAGTTTAATATATTTCTCAATTCTAGAAAAAATATAGAAGTTTAATCTTTTTCTTCCAGCTCTTGATGGATTATCTTTGTTCCCTTTTGATGTTTATATCCCACTAGAGAGACCAGTATTGCAGAGCAAGAAGGAGAGAGATCATGCAGACTTTTCTAATCCAACAACTGTGGTTTTATTCCATTTGCAATAGAACTCCCAGTGAAACTTTTAAAACACTAGAATGAATAAGCTGATTTGCATTTTAAGAATAAGAATGCTGACTCCTTTGAATGATGAATCAAATGAGTTTAAGAATGGAGACAAGAAAATAAGTTTGGTAGCTATTACAGAAACCTACTTAAAACAAGGTGAAAACTTGAAGTAGGCTGTTGGCCACAGAGATGGAGAGAAGTAAGCAAAAAAAGTCATCAATATAGAAGATAAAAGAGTCAGGAATTGATGATTCATAAGTGGTCCATAATAAATACATAGGGACAAGTAAGATGGATTTGAGAATTTTTGAATATTTGTACTGTTGGTTAAATTAAAATAAAAATATGAAGCCAGAATCTGTTTCCTGGAATGAGCTGGAGTGAGGAGAAAAGAATATTAGTTCTGTTTTACACATGTTAATTTGGGGAAGCCAATTAAATATCCTCATGCAGTTCTCCAGCATAGATGGATAAATGGATCTGGGGATACAAATATGAATCAACAGGGCTCCTGGATGAAGATGGAAATGCAAATCAAAACCACAATAAGATATCGCACATCTGTTAGGATAAGTGTTATCAAAAAGACAAGACTTGACAAATGTTGACCAGAATGTGGAGAAAGGGGAATCCTTGTACACTGCTGGTAGGAATGCAAACTGGTACACATATTTTTCATTTTTACCCGTTTTCTAAAAAGTGATTGTTTTTGTTTTCTATCATGTATGTGACTGGATCTGAAAAGTGTGTGAGAATTTTATGTTTGCATGTCTAAGGTGAAAGCATAAATGTTAAGGCCTCAAGAGTTTAGAGGTGTGGTGCCTTAAATCTGAACCCTTAGAAATTGCAAGGAACATTATAATCTATGTCTGTAAACTGCCTGCCTCATTCTGACCCAGTATTTCCTCACGTATTCCCTGTGATAAAACATGTGCTTAAATTCCTCCTTTTTAATTAGTATTTTATATTTACTATATGCCTTAAAGTATGAGCTATACAGGTTCATAGTAAAAATAGAAGAATTTGGAATGTAACACTAAATATTGAAAAAATAAATTCATGATTTTTCCCAGGACTCAATCCATTAGTTATTTGAATAACTGTAGAGAAGATGTTTTTCCTATCATTACATCTCAATAATTGATACATCAAAGTTTTCCTTCTCTGTCTCTGAGGAAGACCAATATCCACTTCTTACCAATATCCAGATCTCCTTTTTCTCCCGGTCCTATGCGAAAGTCTGTGTATGACTGGTCTGGCCAATATGCATGATGTGTGATGTTCTGGAGCTGAGGCATTGGGGACACTTCCATGATACTCTGGTCTGTTTCCTCAAGGGGGAGGCACTGTGTTGAGAATACAAAGCCACAGTATTAAGGTCACCAGGTTCACCGAGTCACTGCATGCAGGATAGGTGTCCTGGAGAATTATGTGATCTTGCAGAGAAGGCTTTGCATGAGTCAAAAACTGACTGTATTGTTTTGATCCAAGTTGGTTAGCAGATTGATCCAATTCCTAGGGTTGATACCTTTTTGGAACCAATATACTTCCCACCTTAGTGATCTCTCTCTTTAGCTTTTAACACAATTGAATGCATTTTTATTTCTTTAAAATTTTTTTTCTTAGGTTTACTGATGTAAAATTGACAGTAAGAGTGGATATATTTACAGTGTACAATGTGACATTTTGGTATATGTATACCTTGTGAAATAATTACCACAATAAAGCTAATTAACATAATCATCTCATTACATAGTTATAATTTGTGTCACCTTTTACTTACTTATTGCCTGTCTGGTTATTTTTTTAAAGAACCATGGAGCCTTCAGCAGGTTTCTCTCTGCCAAAGAGCGTTTTCCTTTCTTCTCTAGGAAGATAGGGTAAAGAGCTGATCTCAAATTAGGGACTGAATTGGATCATCTGTGGGCTCCAGTCTACATAAGATTCAATCTACCTCCGGTCTGTCTGTTCTTGGGGCATGTTATTGGGACATTTTAATCTTTGGACTGGGAGCCTGTCAGATCTCTTTTTCCTCAGCCCTGAAAACCTGGGAGATTCTGACCTGCAGAAATGTTAAGTTTAGCTCTCCAGATGTTTGCCTCCTCCTGTTTTTAAATCTTGCAGATATGTTGAGGAAAAAAATAACTGTGTTTTGAGACAGGCTCCATTTCTTTAGTAGATCTGTCCTAAGTATAACTCAATCACAGGAGATATTACTCAGTTTAGTAGTAAACAAGCCACCTGCCAGCAGATTGAGATTCAGAATTTGTCCATTGGAGAAAACTGGCTCTATTGGGGTATTCTCACATTGTCTGTTTCCTGTATCAACTCTGTAAAGTTCCAGAAGACTTACAGCTTTTCTTACTTCCAGTGGAGTTCCTCGACATGGGCTAAGTCTGACCCAGAGCCAAGCCCCTCCTTGGTCCCAGCTTATAATCGGCAAATATCATCAAAAGAATATAGCCAATGATGGGATACTCAGCTAACACATAAGGAGAGGCCCCCATCTCTGGAATTCCGATTTGATTCATTGGTGCTTCCACTGCTCTTTAGTGTCTTTAAAATTATAATTTTTGCAACAGAATTAGCTTTGCTAGTCGTTGCAGTGGAACTGTTACAGTTGTTATGATCTTCAGAATACAATATGAATATGAATAAATGAATTAAGTGTATTCTGAAGGTCATAAATATAATAATAGAAGTTATATTACTATATCAGCTTCTAATGGATCTCACTGCTTCAGACCTTAACTTGTCCCCACATCAGAGTACATTCTCCCAACAGAAGAAGGCATATGGTTCTTTAAAATATAATGGTGTGGTGCTTCTCCAACCTTTCTAGTGGCTTCTGTGCACATTTAAATAAATCTATAAACTTTCCTATGGCTTAAAACGTTATATTATCTGATTCCAGAATGCTATTCTGGCTTTTTAATTCCAGAAGTTCCAACAGGAACTACATATCTATTAAAACTAGATTCCCATTTTCAGGCTTTCCTATCATGGCATCTACCACCCAAGATTATGACCCCCCGCCCAATTTCTTCCCAGTTTTGTACTTGCCTAGCACACATTGATCATTTCTCTTATCTTTGAAAATGCCAAGCTTATTTTCATCTCAGTTCTTTATCACTTGCTCACACTCTGTCTACAGCTATTGCATTGGTAAACTACTCCTTATCATTTAAGTATCAAATCAAATGTCACTTCCACAGAGAAGCCTTCCCCAAGCACCTTACTTAAATTAGCCTCTTCCCATCATGCTCAACTATAATACTATTTTATATTTTACTTGCTTTACAATACTCAACCCTACCTGAAATTATCTTTTTTATCTGTCCATTCTCTATTGCATACTTCCAAATATAAGGAAAGCTACAATAAACTTTCTTGTACCATTTTCTTTTGACATTTGTCATTATTTCTAGAGTGTGTATCTGGAGCAAATCAAAGTTTATATTGCCTGTTTTTGTCTTTGAATCATTTTGCTATGTTTTGAGAGAAAGATTTTACCAATTTACATTTACACAAACAGTATTTGGAAGTTCAATAAAGTTATTAAATACAAATAAAACAAAAATATTACACTATTCTTTATTTAAATTCCTTGAGCTTTAGTGTTTAGTGATTGAATATTTTTGTATACTTATATAAGTAGAGAAAAATTAAATTAATTTCTCTGGTCTCACATTTTTTATGACCAAGAAAAATGTTCAACGTAATACAGAGAACATTTTCCATACATACACAAATCTGTATTTATATACCTCATGATTCAGATTCAAAATGCACTCTACATGGAGTGAATCATTCAAATTTAAACCTATAAAGTGAGATAATAATGGCTAAAATGAAAATACTTTTATTGTTAAAATGCTTCAGAAAATATTTAAATTAATTTAAAAATAAGAAATGAATTATTTCCTTAGCTAGACTGTATGGATATCAAAGAGTTTTATTTCATTTTAATCCCAGATATTTTATTAATTGCCAAGGAATGTTATTCTTTAGTAAGGCCAATAATTTTCAAATGCAGTTTTTGCCCAAATGTTGATTTATGGCTGGTATATTCAACGTTTCTTCCTCACCTTTTAGTTTCTGGTTTCACCTCATCATTGTGACTTCTAAATATTCCCTAATTGGGAAGAATTTTTTTGTGTTCTCTCAATATGAAAAGTAGTCATGAGGCAATAAGAAAGGCTCTGACCATCTCCCTTCCCAACTATCACATCTTCTAAATAGGAATTTGATGCAGCTGCTGTATTTGCATTAATAAAATCAGCTGCTTTCATCATTAAATTCCACCCACTGCTTAATGCCTAGAGTTGCAAAATGAGAATTTCAGCATGAGAATTAGCTGAAAGAGGCTCAAATTAGAGAAGAAAATGCAGCATTTGAAAACATATATTACCACCCATAATCTTGCATAGTGGGAAAAATCACAATTAGCCCCTGGCCACGTATGGAATACACCAAATTCCTTCACAGCGGAGGGAATTTAAATCAAAGGAAATTATGGGAGGAAAGTTAAGTCTGTGTTGTATTGTTGGGTTAAGTAAACACTGATGGAATGGAGTCATAAGTGTCATAAATGTGATAAACATATTCAAGATCTGAATTTGAGAATGGAGTCTAAGTTCTGAGAAATTGTATGTCTGATTATGTACTACACTAGATAATTTCTAAGTAAGAAACATTTAAACTAAATTAAACATTAAATGCCAGTGATATAATCATATATATATATATGAGTCATATATATATATATATATATATATGAATCTTTAAGTGTATTTAACTTTAGAATGTGAAGATTACAGAATGAAGAATAGACTAGGAGGGATATAAGCAGTAAGCTGGTAGCCATAGAAATTGTATTGTATGGGTATCTTTGGTTTTAAAGCCCCTTTTTACTATACAGTAAATATAAGAACTGTATCTTCCCCTTCATGCCATTCACTTAAGATGTGCATATCGACTTCATTTGTCCACAGTGTAAGATATTAAGAGTAGAATGATCCTTGAAACCAAAGTCAAGTTATACAGAACTGCCAAGGATTGATCTCAGTCACTCCCTCACTTTGTAATATAGATCCATCTGCATTAGATTAAGAGCCACTTCCATCTAGGTCTCAGAGCCTTGGTTTGGGGAATATTTAGGTAAGATTCTTTTGCTACATACTTGACTAGATCTCTGCTTTGTTCTCATTTACAGATTACTGAGATTCCTTTCTCCACTGAAATTAATACCTTTCAGAATTCATAGGTCCATTCACAACCCTATCAAAAAATGGGCAGAAGATCTAAATAAACATTTATCCAAAGAAGACATATGGATGGCCAAAAGGCACATGAAAAGATGCTCAACATCACTAATTATTAGAGAAATGCAAGTCAAAACTACAATGAGGTATTACTTCACACTGGTCAGAATGGCCATCATCAAAAAGTCTACAAATAAATGCTGAGAGGGTGTGGAGAAAAAGGAACCTTCCTATACAGTTGGGGGGAATGTAAATTGATACAGCCACTATGGAGAACAGTGTGAAGCTTCCTTAACAAACTAAAACTAGAGTTACCACATGATTCTACAATCCTACTCCTGGGCATATATCTGGAGAAAACTGTAATTTGAAAAGATACATGCACCCCAATGTTCACTGCAGCACTATTTACAACAGTCAAGATATGGAAGCAACCTAAATGTTCATCACAGATGAATGATAAAGAAGACATGGTATATTTATACAATAGAATATTACTCAGCCATAAAAAAAGGAATGAAATAATGCCATTTACAGCAACATGGATGGCCCTAGAGATTATCATACTAAGTGAAGTAAGCCAGACAGGGAAAGACAGATATCACATGATATCACTTACATGTGGAATCTAACAGTAACAACAAAAAAAAGATACAAATGAACTTATATATAAAACAGAAATAAACCCAAAGACATAGAAAACAAACTTATGGTTACCGCAGGGGTAAGTGGAGGAGGGATAAATTAGGAGTTTGGGATCAACATAAACATACTACTATATATAAAATAGATAATCAACAAAGACCTACTGTATAGCACAAGAAACTATACTGAATATTTTGTAATAACCTATAAGGGGAAAGAATCTGAAAAAAAAAAAGTATAATTGAATCACTTTGTTTTTTACCGGAAACTAACACAACATTGCAAATCAACTATACTTCAGTTAAAAAATTATTTAAAAAAAAGAAAAAAAAAGAAGCATCCTGTATAACATTACTAAAATCTCAATGTATTGGATAAATGGGTCGCAGCTTCACTTCATTAAGAGTTTGAAACATTCTCCAGAATTGGGAAATATATCTAATAAATATATACTAAATCACTGATTATTTTTCAGAGCTCTAAAGATTGCTAAAATGTTAAATCTCTAATATCCAACTATAAATTAAATTAGGTGATATGTAGCCTCATTAAAATGGACCATATATACATATATATATATATATATATATATATATATATAATCTGTTTGATTTTATTAGGATCCTAATTTTTAATGATGCTATTGACTTTTAATAAATGAATTTTTATCTGAATAATATTCAATTCAAATGGTATGCTAATACATATAGGCTTCATAGAGTATTAAGACACATATCCTGATTCATCAACCAAAATTTTATTCAGGATCTAAAAATCAGGGCTTCCCTGGTGGTGCAGTGGTTGAGAGTCCGCCTGCCGATGCAGGGGACACGGGTTCGTGCCCCGGTTCGGGAAGATCCCACATGCCGCGGAGCGGCTGGGCCCGTGAGCCATGGCCGCTGAGCCTGGGCGTCCGGAGCCTGTGCTCCGCAACGGGAGAGGCCACAACAGAGAGAGGCCCGTGTACCGCAAAAAAAAAAGAAAAATCAATGGCAGGCTTAATGCTTTTTAAAATAGATAGCACTGTTTTAATTAAAAATGTCAGCAATGTAATTACTCCTTAAGCAAAAGGCCACAGAGAGGAAAATTGGATGATACTTAAATTAAGCATATGAGAAAATTAATTTGCATTAAAAAATAGCAATTAAACATTTCCATGGCATTATAAGTGATCATACTTTCAAGTTTTTCACTCCTGTGCAAAGTAGAAATTATTGAATTTATTTCAAAGGAAAACTGAAAATCTCTAGAAATATAGACTATAGCACTAGTTGCCATATCCAAAAAAGCATGCTATCTTAAAATATTTCTAGGGTGTTTCAGATTGTACTTGACCCTTTAGGTCTTCCGCTTCTTAATTCCTGAAATAAATTATTCAGACTAAAGTTTTAAGTCCCCTTCAAGATCTAAAATGCTGAGATTTCTGTATAATTTTTGTGGTTTCTTAGATAATTGCCAAAATATGTACTGCTCTTTTATCTGAGCAGACTGGCCATTTAAAGTTTACTCAGCAGGAAGAAAGTTATTTTCCTCCTAAATTCTACTACACTCTGTAGACAGATTCTTTATTCTCAATATCCTTCTTTCATAATTTATAAAAAGAGAAACTCAACAAAGGTAATTTATTCACTTATTTATCCGTAGGTAAAATCTCCATTTACATTCCTGACAGAAAATCCTCAAAGGTGGAGTATTGGATTCATTTGATTGAAAGATACATTCGTTTGTCAAGCATAATTGTTGCATTATAATTTTATAAATACAGGTAGTCTTACCACTTAGATACATTCTGAAATAGGTCACTTGACTAACTAGGAATGATTTCCACTTTGTCTTTGAATGCTTACTTTGTTTCTCTTTTCCTTTGAAAGTCACTGCTATAAGTGATAGATGGATGATGCATATGGTCCATCTACATCATTTCACTGATCATAGCCACAATCACCTTTTCTTCCCCTTCATCTGGTCCTGATTTCATACTACAAGGAAGAGAGTAACAATGCCTGTTTTCCATTTATTTACTTATTATGTCTTTCTCTTTCTCTCTGAAACCTTATTTTGTTCCACTGCTTCTAGAGAAAAAGCTAAACTAAATGTTCATGTGCCTTTTGTGTATATTTTACTAAAGCCTTTATAAAGAATTACATTGTAAAATATTAAAATAATGAAATAAAGCTTTTCTCCATAGGTATGAAATATTCCTACACATTTAATGAGATCTGACTGAAACCATTATATTTTGACTCTGGGAGAGCAAAGTTTAAATGCCACTAATAACTTAGGTATTCTTTTCTTGTTTTCATACTTCAACACATTTCCTGGTTGTAGCATCTCTAAATTTTCTACTCTTTCAAATCAATTTAATTAACCTCATTAAAAGCCTTTTTTCTTTTAAAAAACTTTTCATTTTTCTAAGTATTTATGAGACAAGATTATTTTAAAATTAGTTTTTCTTACAATGAATGTTCTCAGACAATATTATTGTACTATAATGTTTCCTCTTGGAAGCAAATGAATCAAAATTCAGTGGGACACAGTGATGACTGATGATGTCTTGTTAATATAAGAATGTTCCTATATTTTATTCCTTTCCATGGCAGCACAGTTTGCGGATTTTCTGATTTAATCATCATCAGTGATTAAATCTATCTTGAAAGAAATGCAAGTGTAATTTTTTTCCTCAAATTATTCAATGTTGAAATACTTTTAAATTTCAATTCTTTCGGTACTCACTTTTAAGGATCTAACTTAATTTCTTTGATTTTTTCTCCCCCTGGAAGAGAAAGATCTGAGTGTTGAAATGTATGTTTATTCTTGTTCCTTTGTTTTGGATCATGTTGAATGTGAATGTCTGAAGAATCTCGTGGTGGGGCCAATAAATGTATGGCTGATAGAGAAATGTATGTCTGGAACTGACAGAAGTGGTTTGAAATAAATTTTAGATTTGACAATTACAAGAATACATGCAATACATGAAATCAGGCAATTAGGAGTGGATGTGTAGTGTGTTCATAGAGAAGTTGAGGAGGTACAGTTTGGTAATGGGATTCTGGGAAGAGCCAATAATGAGAGGACAGTCAAAGAAAGGAGATTAAATGAAGACACTTGAGAAACAATGTTCAGAAAAACTGGAGTGAAAACCTTGATGTCATAAATAAAAAGAAAGGAGAGAGAGAACCACAATATAAAAGACATGCCAGTGATATAGAACACTCCAGAGAGATTAAACAAGAATGAACATGTGTCCATTTGATTAAGCAATCAGTGGGTTTATGGGGGTCACATTTATGAGTCATTCAGTGGAATGGTAAAAATGGATGCTTAAATGCAGTACGTGAAAAAAGCTGATGAAATGAAGATTTAAATCATGGTTTGGATAGCCTCCATTGGATAGACTGGAAAACTGAACATAGGCAAGGAAACAGCAGAGTAATTATTGAAGGAAGGAAGGTTATACTACTGAGTTTTTTTGTTTTGTTTTGTTTTTTCAGTCTCATGGCATCTATATTTTATGTGCTCAGAAGGAAGCAAAATCCCTGACAGACAAAAGGTGGGTGGGAAGAGGAGTTGCTTGTTTGGGTAAAGAAGCATGTAAGATGAGTAGGTCAAAGTTTTGACATAGTTACCTTGAGTAAAATTATGACTTAAAATCAATACAGGAAATCGATATTTAGCAAGAATGAAGCATAAATGAAGCTATGTATCAGACTCATGTGTAGATGCTGATCTGACAAATTTGTCTGTGTCAAAATCTACTTGCATACTAAATTTTACAGCTCTTTAAATAAAGTGTAATGGTCAGCTGTGCCCAGAGCCTCCTCAGTGGTGGTACTTGGGTCCTGGTGGCAACTGTAACCCAAGACCATACTGATGAGGTACCATTTTAGCATTCACTCGGGGAGGAGGTGGTACATATGGCTGGCTGTAGTCTCAACATCTGCACCTGGCATTGGATGACCAGTATGAGGATGGGAGAGCCTATGGCTCTTTGACTACAGAAGACCTGATATTTATTCCAATTCAGAGTATCCATGTATGTCTTAAAGAGTGGTTGCAGCAAGCTAGACTGATATCAATAGGAGCTGGGCAGTGAGATTTGAAGCCCAAGAAGGATTCACCATCCCATCACTGGCTTAAACATTGAGGCAGTCACATGACATGGCATGTAGGTGGCCTCTAGATATTGTACAGATGGCCAACTTAGCTACTTATATTTACAAAAGTTGTATTAGTGATTATTGTAGAAGTTCCTCGGATCACAGTAAGTGCTATTTTTCTTCATACTTTCTAAACAAAAGACTAAATCTTCATGGGAAAACTGAGTACTCCTTAAGCTGCCTTGGATCTTCAGTTACTTCATTCATGCTTCAAAAAAGAGAGAACAGAGACTTTAATACAATGTCTCACAAATTAATTGATTTGGGTTTGGTATTTTTTGAAGAATTTATCATCATTGTGCTCTTGATATTAACCTTTGCGGTAGGATCTTGCTCTAGACACAGCAACATCTGTAAAACAATATGCTCTTTAATTGGAGCATTTTCAGTATCCTATTTTAAAGGCCTGGGCATTATTATTAAATAACTTTTTTGTGGGAAAGTCTGTACTGGACATCCCCTGGATTGGCTTCTTCTGCTAAGCTTTATAGTCTGTGTAATGCACATAGATTAATTAATTATCTAAATAGGGCCCTGGATATATTCAACACTTCTATAGTGATTCTATTATATTAGGTATTCTTTACAACATTAATTTTAACTAGTTCAGCTCTTATTTTTGAGGAGTGACAAGATATGCCTGTTGATAGTACTTTGAGTGTCTACAACTTTGTGGGAAAAATGTTTAACACTTTTGTGCCTTTAAAGATGTTAGTTTTCATCTACTACGTCAGGCTATGTCTTTTCAAAGAGATGAAAAAGTAATGAATGACAATCTCTTAAATATATATGCAATTCTTAATAATAATGAAGAAAACTTAACTGGTGTCATTGAACAGCAAACTGGAGAAAATCCCTAGAGAAATGGAAATCTGATAGTTTTATGAGGAAAAATATTTAAAAGGCTAATTTGTAATTCTGCTAGTAAATGAATTTGAATATCAAATGTGTCTGAAAAAGGATTTTCCTGTGTTAAGCAGAATTTTAAGATGTCCCCCATGACCTTTACCTCTAAGTGTCAGTCCCATGATTACGTTATATTACATGGAAAAAAAGATGTTGCAGATGTAGGTAAGATTACAGAGGAGTTGACCATAAAAAAGAGAAATTATTCAGGTGGTGCTAATCTAATCACATAGCCCTTTAAAAGAAGAGAGTTTTCTCACTATTGACAGATGAGGTCAGAGGGATTCAAAGCACATGAAAGATTGACCGGGCAAATGCTGGTTTGAAAATGGAGGGAGCATATGAAAAGGAATGAACGTGACATCTAGAAACAGAAAGCAGTTCCTGGCTGACAGCCAGAAAGGGAACAGGGACTTCAGTCCTACAATGACAAGAAACTGAATTCAGCCAACAACCTGAATCTGGAATAAATTAAGTCTGGAATAAAATTCTTCCCCCGAGCCTCCAGGTAAGAACTTAGCATCTTGACTTAACATCTTGACTTTGGCCCTATGAGAAACTAAGCAGAGACCCAGTTGACCCTGCCTGTACTTCTCATCTATAAAAATTGTGAGTTAATAAAAGATGCTGTTTCAAGCCACTACATTTATGGTAATTTGTTAGCGAAAGAAAACTAAACAGTCCTCAAATAAAATTCTCTAAAGGAAATCATCTTCAGGTTTCCCAATTTAAAACAAGAGCAATTACCTCTCTTATAACTATGGCACAGTAGGTCACAAACATGACCTCAGTGCATGGTTGGTTTCTATTTCTATTCGCATTCTATTACTCTAGAGATATTTTAAATGTTGACTCCTTCACCAAGAACTAAGTGAACTAATAGCAATTTTAAGAATAAACAAACAAATACTTTACCTCCTCACTGGTGAAATAAAACTTGTAAAAGTTTGAAATATACTATTAGGCTAAAGCCTCTTCACTGATGAACTTGCATTTTATTTGGTATTGAAACTTTGGGGGGAAAAAGGCTATCCACTGCTGTTTGTGATAGACTATATTATTTGCCCCAAATTATTCCTGTTCTATCCAATTCAATCACAGCTTCCTCGTGAGTTCATTATTCTTTCACATACCTCATTGACTAAACATGAGACTTACTTTGGCAGATGGAAAGAAGACAGAAGTAAAAGTGGGTCAGGTTGTGAAATAAAGCTGTAAGAGACATGGCCAGTTTCACTTAGTCCTTTTGGAGTTTTTGCTACTGCCATGAAAAAGTAGGCCCCAGGTTAATGTGGCAATTTCAGCCTGGATTCCACTTTCAGCCACGGTCCCACAATGAAGATAACATGGAGGTGACTTGGACTCAATTCAAAGTCTGGAGCCCAGCCCAGCACAGATGTATCCAGCTGACCCCAGATGAGATGGGCTTAATCTGAACCAACATGCATACCTCTAAGTATGAAATAAATGCTTGTCTTCTAGCTACTGATATTTTGGGAGTTTTTATAATGCAGCATTATCTCAAGAAAAATTTAATCAGTCCAGTATCATGCCAGATATAATTTATGAAAAGTATATGACATAATATCTTGGGGATAGGAGAGGTATTATCAATATTCTCATTGCAACCATATAAAATACTGCTTTCACTGATGAGTTTGAACCTGACCAAATAAATTACCAATAATAGCTAAACAGCTGAAAGTTCTATTTTATTTTCCATTTTGACATTAATCCTGTTCCATGTAGCTTCCTCTCATCAATGTACCATAGAAGTGGAAACTTAAAAATAATCAGCACCTATTACAGAATGTTTCATAACTTTTTAACTACATCATTCATATTTAAAATATTAACTTATTTCCTCTTAATTGAGGTTGATGGACTAGTCATAATTGCTTTAGGGGCAAAAAGTATCTGTATTGGGCTCAAGACAATTATGGTAAATAGTTATATTAAACAGCAAACTATCCATAAATGTTGACTGACTGAAAAATGTACAACAACAAATAAATCAGTGACACAGTGAATAAAGCCAGTTCTTGGCCATTAAGTGCCATCCTTGTAGTTTGCTGAGAGTGAAAGGGAAAGTTTAAAATCCTCATATAGTACCGGGAAGGAAAAGGTTAAGCAGCTGGACTATGAAACCTGTAATCCTATTATAGAGGGAAGGGCAATGCAAAGAAGGAAACAAGGCAGGTTACAAGACTCATCTCCTGTTAAGAATATTAAAGACAAACATACTGGTCTTGGCAGCAATGGAGGACTTATCTTTGGAAAGCTTTTAATAGAATACATCTGGTTGGCTAGGCTTACTTAAAGAAAACAAATCTAGAATCTTTGGATTTACCTTCATGTTTTCCTGGAAAACGTCATGTAAGCTACACAACAACCTGAGTGTAAAATGGAAATGTCTTATGAACTAAATTGCTCCACCTGGGTGTGCATGCCTTATGTAGAAACCTCATCTATTAACCTGGGCCAAAGATGGTCTGAAAAGAAAGGACCTGGAAGATGAACTAAGGCAGCCCCAGACTCCCTGCTTTACCTGTGCAGCTTGAGCTCTCATATACCTAAATGATTAGTAAAGCTTGATGTTGGGAAATGTCTCTGATTCATGGGAGCCTGATTTGACAATCCAGTTCTTTGTGGTATCCAAGTCACTTAAAATGACTAAATTTAATTACAGTATTATATATTTATAGAAATGGCTAAGAGATGAGAAAGGCACTGACCCTTTGTTTCTATTTCTTAAATAGGTTTCTAAGCTATGCCTAGTAAATTTTTAAAATCCCATTTTTATATAGATAAATATATATCTAGATATACATAGGTGAGTTTGCCTAAGTTTGAGACATTTTCATTGTGTCAGTCAATACAGTACAGGTCTTTTACACACGAAAACAGATTTTTAAAAGTCCCTTTTAAATCAATAAATCAGATGCCTTCTTCTAACCATTGTAATACAGAATGATGATATATACAAAATTATTTTACTAATGATACATATATTTGTATTCAAACTACAAATGACTTTTTCTATTTTGAGCATCTAGCATTATGGAAAATAGAAAGTACCTTTATACAACAGAGCTACTTTGTGCCAGGACAGAGAATTATCTTTGAATGCCAAAGATTAGGCTCTGCTTCATTGGCCAAGTAGTCAATTTCACAGTGCAACTATTTAGTCAGCTTTACAATTGAATGTAATACAGAGAAAAGCTTTGGAAATAAACTATTATGTGTACTTAAGAAAAATACATTTTAGAGTACTTAAGCTAAAAATTTTGCTATGCCTAATGAAAGTGCACTAAAGGCTAAGTGGAAAGATTGTTCAATTTTGGCTACAGGGAAAAAATAGGTATGTATATTTAAAGAAAACTAAAACCCAACCAAATATGTCCTACCTATTTGATATCTAGTCCTTCCCTGAAACTTTTCTGAGACTGTAAATAAGTCCATACTATGCCGCTCTTAAACACAGCAAACAAAAGACATTTCACTGTAATACTTAAGATATGTGGCACTAATTGGAAATACTCTGCAATATTTGAGTACATACAAATATGAAAATATAAGCCTTTCATAGATCACTGAAAAACAAGAATGCATGAGAAGAGTTGGCAATTTTTTATAGTATACAAAAACATAATATATGGTAATGAAACAACAAATTTTTTCTAGAGACATTTCAAAAGGAAATTGTAAAGGATTATGTGGTTGATATTAAATTTTTATTAAAATTAGATTAAGAAAAAATACTTTCTTTAAAATAGCAAAAAATGTGAAAAAACATATTTTGAAACACTAGTTTCTATATATTTGCATAACGATGAGAAGGGATACAGATGTGATTAAATTATATAATTTTAAATGTTTAAAATTTTATATTAGAGAAAATCTCCAAAGGAATTATACATGTACAAATATTTATGTATATAAACAGATATTTATCCAGTTAGAAAATCTTTATGAATTTTGATCCAAATTTGTTAGGTAATATAGTATTTTTTCTTATATAGTTATTAAAATCATAATAAAACATTCTAACGTGTAATCAGTTTTCTTTTATCCTTTTGATCTAAAAGTTAAGTTGGATTTTTTTATTGGAAAAAACAGAATCTGGAGAACTCAGGGAGACAAATAGCTTGATAAGCAAACTAAGATTTGTATTTACAAATTCTGCATAAAATCCAGTCTCTTTCAGAGTAATTTTTTAAAATAAAGATATGTTCTAGATACATGAAATATCACCACTTTAGTATTCTCTTATGGATATAGAGCAACTTATAACCTACTCTTTTATACTTTTATTTATGCCTTTATGCATTTATTTATGTTTGCCCAGTTAATGCATTTTAAGCTTAGCTTTGCTTCTATTTACTAAGTAGCTAATATATCTATAGAAAATGTATATAGTTTTTTACTTGAAAGGAGATTTGTCTCTTATCTTTTCTAATCACATTGTACTAAATAGAAACTAACTGAATAACCAGCATATCCTGCCATCTAATAAAATAAGCTCCAAATATCAGAAAACATGAGAGTGGCGTCTCCCATATGTCTCATCAATCATGATCTATCAGGAAACTTTGGCTATGAACTACGGATACGGGTTGGCAAACGTCTTCTATACCGTACCCAACAAATTATAGGCAATTCTATATACCAAGGTTTTTAGACAGTATTGAAAATGATTTTGTTTCTTTGTAGAAATCAGTATGATTAAGATACTTGATCCATGGATAAAGGAGCTTTATTTTTAAGGCAGGCCTAACTTTTGAAGAAGGAGAGAAAGTTTGTTAAATATATCTTTAACTCACCTAATTAACCCTTTTCACCTAACTCATACTTGGTATTCCCTGGACATTTGTGCTCTAAATCAACAAATTTACTAAATTTATTTTACATAAATTTTAAATTCCACTATGATAAACAAAACAAGAATCTATTAGAAGATGCCCTAAGATGTTTGCTGTCATGAGATAGACAGACACAAGCAGCTGTAAGTGCTATGGTAGAATAAGTTAATTTTATTCTGTATAATTAAAAGTAAATAACCTGAGGGTCTTTGAGTAGTCATACTTAATGTTCTGTCTTAGGGCAAGACATAGCTTTGCATGTATCTGCATATATCTATACATATGTATGATTCCATTTAGAGAGCCATTTGTAACTGAAATGTTTTTTGAGAATTATAAGAAAACCAATATTTTCATCATATGCAAATTTGCAATATGGACATTGCACAAGATGCAACATTGTTGTTTAAGGTTTTATTGGCATTAAGCCAATGTAATACAGGAAAGTAACATATTAGAATAATTAAAGACATTCAGTACCACTAAGGGAACTAGAGATCATTTTAACCTAGGAAGAGTAGAAAAATTTTCATATAGGGTATATAAATTGAACTATACTTCCATAGGTGGGTAGGTTTTGGAAAAATGAAGAAAATATAGGGCATTCTAGATAATAGCATACTCTAATATAAAAGGGAAAAGTTTGATATGTAAGTAAAATAGCACGTATAAAAATTTGCAAACCCCAATACCATCAAACCAAAGTAGATACAGTATATTGGATGATAGTAAGTTCCAGTGGAAAGTAGCAGATTTGTAACCATATACGTTTTCCATTTTTCTCTGTTCTAGTAATAAAACCTCTTTCTTGGTGAGAGTTAATGTATTGACTTCACCTGAGACAAGAAAGAACAAGTGAGCTAGATCTAGTCAGATGTCCCAGTCCTCCGGACAAAGTGATTTGTTCACAGAGGGAAAAATGAACACAAGGATGTCAATTAGACTCCTACTATGATTTTTGATGCTGAGAAAGAAAGAACTGCTGGGATTTCTGGAGAGAGATATACTCCTGGATAGATTAATTTGCCATCTGGTTTGGCCTTATTTTGGCATCTTAACTTTAATATTTGCATCTAAATTTGTTTAAACCCAGACCTCTGCATGAAAAAGGGGCAGAGGTCAAGGGAAATGGAGTCCAGAGCTAGAGAAAAGGAGAAGCAGAAAACAGACAACCTCATTTTAGCACCCAAATTTATCCTTGCCTGATTATTCAAGTATGTGAGACAAAAAAATCTTCTTGCTTTTTTTGTTTCTTTAACATGCAATTAAAATAAACAGGCTCTAAAGTTGGAAAGGTTATAAACATGGGCAAAATTTTTGGCCACAGAGGTGAGAAGGTGTTTAACATATTTAATGTCAGTAATGATAATAAATCACTTTTTGAACATGTTCCAGTATAACAATGTAAATAGGAAATGCCTTATACTTAAACTCAGGGATGTGCCTGGCCAAGTGTCTTATTAGAATATAGAAAGGGGTCAATCAACATTTGTGGAATAAATGAGGAACTGAATGGTCATGCTATGAAAAACAAATGAAACATGTCACAAACTCCTTGTTCAGTGAAAGTGTTTATATGTTTTCTTCCTTTATCCTATCTACTTTTTCTTGTTATTTCCATCCTAGTATAAAAGGTTTAATTTACTAATATAATTCGAATGAAGAAATAATACATAATAAATTATTTCTATGGCAAGAGGCATATTACCTTAGTGCGTATGGTGGACAAACAAGAGACCTAATAGAACAGAAATATCATCCGTTTTCTAGATTATTGGCAGGCAAAGAAACAAGAACAACTTGCTTGATAGTCTGATATATATCTGACTGATTAATTATCAAACCAAAGAATAAAGCTTTATTTTGCAGAAAACAGAAAGTAACTGCTGAACAGTTAATGACATAATCAAATGCACAGAATAATGATACAATCAAAGCAAGTTTTTAAGATAATCAATCTTGCAGCCTTTGCTGGAGACTGGAGTGCTGTGTGTGCATGCATGCAAGTGTTGAGAAAGGTAATCTGTAGGATGAGGAGAGAATATCTTAGATATACTGTGTTATTATAATTTCCCTGCTAGTTCAGTCTAGGTTCAAGAACTATGTGTTATTTTTTTCCTTTTAATCTCTCTAGTACAATAACAAAGTAAGCATGTAGTCAGCAAAGCTTATAGATCTGCCTATAAAAGTTTTTGAAAACTCTGTAGATGAGACTAGTCAGATTCAGCTGGGTTCTCAGCTAAGGGTCTTACAAAGCCTAAACAAGGGGTTTATTGATTGGACTCCTATCTGAAGGCATCTACTTCCAAGCTCATTCAGGCTGTCAGAAGAATTGAGGTCTTTTTGGATGTAGGACTGAGGTACTGGTTTCCTTTCTGATTGTCAGTTAGAGACCATTCTCAGATTTTATAGGCAAACTGCATTCCTGGTCACATGGCCACCTTCATCTTCCAGCCAGTAATGGTGGACTGAATCTTTCCATGCTTCAAATCTGACTTCCTCTTCTGACACCAGCTGAGAAAACTCTCTGCTTTGTAAGCATGAGATTAGATTAAGCCCATTCAGTCAATGTCTCTTCCTAAAGATCAACAAATTAGTAAACTTAACTACATCTGCAAAATCCCCTTTTTGCCATTTCATATAAAATAATAACAGGAGTCACACCAGAGGCAAAGATTACAAAGGTCATTTTATTAAATTGTGGTAAGTACGCTAAACATGAGATCTACTGTCTTAACAAATTTTCAAGTGCACAATACAGTATTTTTAACTATAGGTACAATGTTTCACAGCAGATCTCTAGAACATATACATCTTGCATAACTGAAACCATATCCTTGAACGACAACTTCCCATTTCCCAAGTAGCCAACATTCTACTCTCTGCTTCTAAGAATTTGACTATTCTAGATACCCCCAAAGTGGATTCATGCAGGATTTGCCCTTCTGTGACTGGTTTATTTCAGTTAGCATAAAGTCCTCCAAGTTCCTCCATGCTGTTGCATATTGCAGGATTTCCTTCTTTTTTAAAGTTGAATAATATTCCATTGTAGGTATTTACCATATCTTCTTAATCCATTCATTAATAGATGGATATTTAGGTTGTACCCATACCTTGGCTATTGTGAATAATGCTGCAATGAACATGGGGATGCAGATAATTCTTTGATACCTTAATTTCAAATTTATTGGAATATACACAGATGTGAGATTATTGGGTTATATGGTAGTTTCATTTTTAATTTTTTGAGGAAACTCCATGTGTTTTCCCTAGTGGATGCACCATTTTATATTCCCACCAACAGCATACAAGGATTCCAGTTCTTCAAATCCTTGTGAACATTTATCTTTTGTTTTTGATAAAATAGCTATCTTAAGAGGTGTGAGGTGATGTCTCATTGTGGTTTTGATATGCATTTCCCTGTTGATTAGTGATGCTGAGCATCTTTTCATGTACTTGTTGGCCATATGTATGTTTTCGTTGGAATAATGTCTATCCAAATTATTTGGCACTTTTTAAATCAAATTATTTGCTTTGTTGCTATAGAGTTAAAGAAGTTCCTTATATATTTTGGAGGTTAAACACTTATCAGATATATAGTTTGATTTTCTCCCATTCCATTGGTTACCTTTTCATCTTGTTGTTTCCTTTGCTATTCAGAAACTTTTTGGTTTGATGCAGCCCCGCTTGTCTGTTTTGCTCTTGCTATCTTTGCCTAGGTGTCACATACAAGAAATCATTGAAAAGACCAATGTTATGAAGCTTTTCCCCTATGCTTTCTCCTAGGGTTATATATTTTCAGATCTTATATTTAGGTCTTTAATTCATTTTGAGTTGATTTTCGTATATGGTGTAAAATAAAGATCTAAGTTCATTCTTCTGCATGTGGAAATCCAGTTTTCCTAGCACCATTTGTTGAACAGGCTAGTCTTTCCCCTATATGTAGCCTTGACACTCTTGTCAAAGATCATGTGATCATATATACATAAGTTCATTTCTGGGCTCTCTATTCTATTGCAGTGACTATATGTCTGCCTTTATGCCATAATCATACTGTTTTCATTACTGTAGCTTTATAATATGTTTTTAAATAAGGAAGTGTGAGGCTTCCAGCTTTGTTCTTTTTTTTTTCAGGATTGTTTTGGCTATTCAGGTTCCTTTGTGATTACATGTGAATTTTAGGATTTTTTTTCTATTTCTGTTAAAAATTCCATTGGAATTTTGGTGGGTATAGAATTGAACAAAGGTTGTCTTAAAATTCTGCCTAATACAAGGAAAATGTATTTTCAGACACATTCTGATGTTCAAATTATTTACTAGCAGGACTACATATTAGTCTTTAAATATTTTCCTCAAAGTCACCACATTTTCATTTCTTTAGAAGATATTTTTGTCAGTCTTCTATTCTGTTCCACAGTTTAAACTGTCTTCATTTTTTGTAAAGAATTGCGTATATATTAGAGAGATTTCCATTCACAAGTTCTCATTTTTAATAAAAGACAGATAAACTTGCTAGGTGAAAATTGACGACTGTAAAAGCATACAAATAACACAATGATGGCAAGGTAGCTATTCAAGTGTAAAACCACCAACAGGCAGATTGCTGGTCATTAAAAAAAAAAATAGCTGAACTAGTTAAAACTGATATTATAAAGAATATATAAAACTATTGGGGTCCACATTCCCTCAAAATTTGTTTATACAATATGAAAAAATATTGTTTTCAGTCCTCACTTAGCCCTGTATATTTTGTAATTTAAAAAAATACAGTTACTTAGAAAAATTGTAAATAATCACAATAACTATAGGAAGGTTCAAATATTGCACATTAAACAGACCAAAGAATTTTCTTTCAAGAAGAAATATAAATATTACCATTTTCTTTGAAATAGCACCTGTCACCAATAAATTAATAAAACTATTATTTTCAACAAAATTAGATTAGCTACTCATAAATCTTTACTTTTTTAACTCAAGGGAAAGGGTTAATTCAAAGATCTTTTACTAGAAATAGGGTTTTAACTATTATGGAAGATAAGTTCAATAGTGGGTATATAATGTTTGAAGATATACATGTGAACAGCAGTTATAATTTTTGAGTAGTACAAAATATTTATGTAGGTCACTGAGTATCTCTATGCCCTTGAAAAATGAAATGAGTTAAAGAATAAATAAACTAACCAAATTGATCACAGACCACAAATGGCATCATGAAACTTAATACCTGCACAGTGATTATAGTTTCCGGTACCCAAGTTCAGTCAAATTTTCACTGATAATAATTGGTAAAATATGTAATCATAAAAACTGATAAATGCTTAAATATAAATTGTCTGATAAATTAAAGCCTACAGGTCATATTTTTCAGAAATAAATTTTGTCCTCAATTAAAAACATTTTTCTGCACTGCATTGCAAAATGTCTAAGGATATGGATTTGGAAACAATGCCTGTTTCAAACAACAACAAAAAAAGGGTAATATACCAGATAAAGAAAATCTTCAGTGATATTGAGTATGTATTAAAAGTACAAAGTATTATCAAATTGTCTGCTATTTAGAAAGGAGAATATTTGAACTATTAAATTCTGTTTATATCAAGAATGAAACAGAATGTCAGTCTAAATATAAAGCCACTGTAGTTCCTAAGTTATATTCCTTGCCTGTCTTAATTTAGCAATCTAATAGAATAACTGGCTCGATTTAGAGCTATTAAGGCATAACCTTAAATAAATAATTTTAATATTTGATAACATACGTAGACACATTCATTAATAATGAAAGTGGCAAGATTTATCATTGAATTATTGGACAGAGTAACAGTGAATTATGGAAAAATTATAATAAAGGCAGTCTAAAATTCTTGGAAATATGCATTTGATATCTTAAAAAGATCTGAGGAAATATGTTTAATTAAAAACTTTAAGCAAATAATATTGAAAATTAAAAATGAAAGAATAGAAAATGAAAATGAAAGAATAGAAAAATTGAAATATTGGTCTTTAGGAAAATTTGGCCTAGTTGTTTACTTCCTTGTATATATTTAGTTAATTATGGAAAATGTCAGCAATAAGAGAATGCCACCACCAAGAACCCCAATGATTTAATTATATATTTTAACATTTCAAAGATAGTAGATGCTCTAGTTTTTATATAATTATAATTTTATGCTTAATTTCTTCAAATGTATGACCTCTCTCAGTACTGTCTTTGCTTTTTAATTCAGTGAAATGACCTCTGGGTCTACAGTTTATGCTACAACTGTCTCTCCATCCTTCTATCAAAAAATCAGATTAAAATGATGATAACTGATTAGACCAATTGAGATTTGTGCTGGTTCAATTAACTACACACATGCTCCCCATTTACCCTTAAGTGAGATATTGGAAGTCATTTTAATTGCTAGTAAATGGTACAGTGTAAAACACACAAAAAGCATTTATGTAATATCTATTTTATTGCTTCTTGAAAGAGTATGATTGAATATATGACTTTAGGTACTTGAGTTTTTCTTGGTTTTTCAAACATGTCAGTATGATGGAATTATACTTTGAAAACGTACTTCCATTTATGAAATAATACTTGGAAATGGTAAAATAGTAAGTGAAAGTCCCTTTAGTTCATTGAAAGAGAGGGCGTTCTGTTACATCATACTGCCTCTTGAAATAAACATTAGGATGTACACTATATGCCCTTTGCTTCATCTCATTGCCTGTCAGCTTTGTTTTTTCCACTTCAGCATATAACTCTCAGAATATTCATTACCCAGAGGTTTTATTTCATATCTTAAAAGCTCTTTGATTTATATAATCACAGAGGTTTTCTATTTAAGGTCAGTTATTATGTTATATGTCACATCTCTTAAAAAATTAAATATGGCCATCTTTATCTTTTTGCTTCACCTGAGGAGCCAGTGTGTCATGCTTATTACCCAGCACATAAATTGCTCTTTAAAATACACTGGATTTATTTGGTTTTAAAAAAAAACTTCTGGGCTTCCCAGGTGACGCAGTGGTTAAGAATCTGTCTGCCAATGAAGGAGACATGGGTTTGAGCCCTGCTTGGGGAAGATCCCACGTGCCGCAGAGCAACTAAGCCCGTGTGCCGCAACTACTGAGCCTGAGTGCCACAACTACTGAAGCCCACGCACCTAGAGCCCGTGCTCCACAACAAGAGAAGCCACCGCAATGAGAAGCCTGCGCACCGCAACGAAGAGTAGCCCCCGCTCACCGCAACTAGAGCAAAGCCCGCGTGCAGCAACAAAGACCCAAGGCAGACAAAAATAAAAATTAATTAATTAAAAAAAACACTTCAATATTTAAATTAAACACAACCTTAATTGAATTTGTACGTTTAGAGGACAGGCAATGATGCTTCACTATTACTAGAGAAAAATAGCAGTAATTATTCCCACTATTAGAGATGATCCAATTTTACTTTTACCTATTAGTAAGAAATACGTATTCCGGCAACTGCCTCACAAGTTATCTGTATATCTTTATTAAATCTGTGTGTTAATTTTTGTGTAAACACTAACTTCTATTTTTTGTAATTATGAAACTATTTTATTTAGGCTTTATTTGGAGAAGATATTTCTGGTTGTTCCTAACTAATTTTAATATAATTAGTTAAGCTTTTAAAAATTATGTCATTACCTAACAAAACTAATTTTTTAAATAAATTAAACCAAAATAAAAAATTTAACATTATATATACATATTCAATACCATTGTGATTACGATGGTAATCTTTTGGGAATGGACATTCAAACCTTATCTCCATTCTTTTGTAAATGTGTGCTCAAAAGCTTGACACTTAATATTAATTTATAACTGTGAATAACAAAGTACATATATAAATTAGCAGAGCTTGGAATAGTGTAATCAGTCAAAAAAGTATTATTTTATTAATCTGATTTTAAATTACAAAATATTTTATATAAAAGCTGCTTAAGGTGTCTCTGAAAGTCGAATTTTTTCATTTTGATGTGTTTTAATTTTGCCCTAATCTATAATTGGTGTGTATCTCCAATGATAATTTCTACCTCAGAATGCATAATCATAGAATTTTATAGTTGTTTTATATCTTAAAGACCATTTCATCCAGCATCTTCATCAGTGATACAGAGACTCATGACATAAAGCCCCAGCTAGTTATTAGCAGACTAGTGATTAGAACTAGGTGATAATGATGACATTAAAGCAATCAATCTAGAATGACAAATTGCCCCACCATATATATTATTCTTAATCTTTCATTGATTCCCTTATAAATGTCAGTGTAGTACACATATAATTCTGATGAACAGTTATAAATAATTGAAAATTTCTTATTCTATTAATTTGGTAGGAAGTGTACATCTACTTCACATTTTTCTTAATTCCTTTCTTTCTTCACCCCCTATAAATTACAGGTTATAAGCAACTAAGTATATCTATTTGCCCGAATTAGTTTCATTATATGTGTAGATGTTGGGAACTCTTAACTGTTGAATCTGTCATTACAAGAATTCAGAACAATGTATATAATATTGTGTTAATCATCAATTGCTGTATAACAAATTATACCCAAAATTTGTGGATAGCAGGAACAATATTTATTATCTCAGTTTCTGTGGGTCAGGAAGCTAGGTGCTGTTAAGCTGGGTCTTCTGATTCTGGTCACTTACAAGGCTGCCTTCCAGGTGCCAGGTGACCAGCAGTTGTCTCAAGACTCTACTGGTAAAAGAGCCCTTCCAAGCTCACTCATGTGGCTGTCTGGAGGATTCAGTTCTTTGCACATTATTGGACAGAATTTTCGCTTTGCTCCTTGCTATATGGGCATCTTAGGAGACTCAAAACAGGGCCACTAGCTTCATGAGACTGAGCAAATGAGAAGATAAGTAAGAGAGAGCAAGACTGGTAAAGTCTTGTACTGTCCCTGCTTGTATTCAAATGGAGAGTATTACACAAGGATACAAATAGGGGGTGGGGACCACTGGGAGCCATTTCAGAAGCTGCCTACCACAGAAATTATAAATGAGAAAGTGACTTTCCCAATATCCTAACTCTCCATATAACTTTCCATCTACATGTGGAAGTGACTTTATTAAAAAATTGACATTCTTAGAAATTAAAGATGATACAAACTGATGGAGAGATATACCATGTTTTTGGATTGGAAGAATGAACATTGTGAAAATGACTATACTACCTAAAACAATCTACAGATCCATTATTTTAGCTTTGTAGTATAGTCTGAAGTCAGGGAGCCTGATTCCTCCAGCTCCGTTTTTCTTTCTCAAGGTTGCTTTGGCTATTTTGGGTCTTTTGTGTTTCCATACAAATTGTGAAATTTTTTGTTCTAGCTCTGTGGACAATACAACTGGTAGTTTGATAGGGATTGCATTGAATCTGTAGATTGCTTTGGGTAGTACAGTCATTTTCACAATGTTGATTCTTCCAATCTCAGAACATGGTATATCTCTCCATCTGTTTGTATCACCTTTAATTTCTTTCATCAGTGCCTTATAATTTTCTGCATACAGGTCTTTTGTCTCCTTAGGTAGGTTTATTCCTAGGTATTTTATTCATTTTGTTACAATGGTAAATGGCAGTTTCCTTAATTTCTCTTTAAGATTTTTTGTCGCTAGTGTATAGGAATGCAAGAGATTTCTGTGCATTAATTTTGTACTCTGCTACTTTACCAAATTCATTGATTAGTTCTAGTAGTTTTCTGGTAGCACCTTTAGGATTCTGTATGTATCATTTCATGTTATCTGCAAACAGTGACAGTTTTACTTCTTCTTTTCTGCTTTGGATTTCTCCTATTTCTTTTTCTTCTCTGATTGCCATGGCTAAAACTTCCAAAACTATGTTGAATGACAGTGGTGAGAGTGGGCAACCTTGTCTTGTTCCTGATCTTAGGGCAAATGGTTTCAGCTTTTCACCATTGAGAATGATGTTGGCTGTTGGTTTGTCATATATGGTCTTTATTATGTTGAGGTAGGTTACCTCTATGCCTAGTTTCCAGAAAGGTTTACCATAAATGGGTGTTGAATTTTGCCGAAAGCTTTTTCTGCATCTATTGAGATTGTCATATGGTTTTTACCTTCAACATGTTAATATGGTGTATCACATTGATTGATTTGCATATATTAAAGAATCCTTTCATTCCTGGAATAAACCCCACTTGATCATGGTGTATGATCCTTTTAGTGTGCTGTTGGATTCTATTTGCTAGTATTTTCTTGAGGATTTTTGAATCTATGTTCATCAGTGATATTGGCCTGTAGTTCTTCTTTCTTTGTGACATCTTTGTCTGGTTTTGGTATCAGGGTGATGGTTGCCTTGTAGAATGAGTTTGGGAGTGTTCCTCCCTCTGTTATATTTTGGAAGAGTTTGAGGTTAGGTGTTAGCTCCTCTCTAAATGTTTGATAGAATGTGCCCGTGAAGCCATCTGGTCCTGGGTTTTTGTTTGTTGGAAGATTTTTAATCACAGTTTCAATTTCAGTGCTTGTGATTGGTCTGTTCATATTTTCTATTTCTTCCTGGTTCAGTATTGGAAGGTTCTGTTTTTCCAAGGATTTGTTCATTTCTTCCAGGCTGTCCATTTTATTGGCATAGAGTTGCTTGTAGTAATCTCTCATGATCCTTTGTATTTCTGCAGTGTCGGTGGTTACTTCTCCTTTTTCATTTCTAATTCTGTTGATTTGAGTCTTCTCCCTTTTTTTCTTGATGAGTTTGGCTAACGGTTTATCAATTTTGTTGCTCTTCTCAAAGAACCAGGTTTTAGTTTTATTGATCTTTGCCATTGTTTCCTTCATTTGTTTTTCATTTATTTCTGATCTGATCTTTATCGTTTCTTTCCTTCTGCTAACTTTGGGGTTTTTTTGTTCTTCCTTCTCTAATTGCTTTAGGTGTAAAGTTAGGTTCTTTATTTGAGATGTTTCTTTTTTTTTTTTTTTTTTGTTTCTTGTTTCTTGAGGTAGGATTGTATTGCTAATAAACTCCCCTCTTAGAACTGCTTTTGCTGCATCCCATAGGTTTTGGGTGGTCATGTTTTCACTGTCATTTGTTTCTAGATATTTTTTGATTTCTACTTTGATTTCTTCAGTGATCTCTTGGTTATTTAGTAGTGTACTGTTTAGGCTCCATGTGTTTGTATTTTTTACAGATTTTTTCCTGTTACTGATATTTAGTCTCATAGCGTGTGGTTGGAAAAGATACTTGATACGATTTCAATTTTCTTAAATTTACCAAGGCTTGACTTGTGACCCAAGATATGATCTATCCTTGAGAATGTTCCATGAGCACTTGAGAAGAAAGTGTATTGTGTTTATTTTCAATGGAATGTCCTATAAATATCAATTAAGTCCATCTTTTTTTTTTTTTTTTTGGCAGTACGCGGGCCTCTCACTGTTGTGGCCTCTCCCGTTGCGGAGCACAGGCTCTGGACGCGCAGGCTCAGCAGCCATGGCTCACGGGCCCAGCCGCTCCGCGGCATGTGGGATCTTCCCGGACCAGGGCACGAACCCCTGTCCCCTGCATCGGCAGGCGGACTCTCAACCACTGCGCCACCAGGGAAGCCCAAGTCCATCTTTTTTAATGTGTCATTTAAAGTTTTTGTTTCCTTATTTATTTTCATTTTGGATGATCTGGCCATTGGTGAAAGTGGTATGTTAAAGTCCCCTACTATTATTGTGTTACTGTTGATATCCCCTTTTATGGCTATCAGTATTTACCTTATGTATTGAGGTGCTCCTATGTCGGGTGCATAAATATTTACAATTGTTTTATCTTCTTCTTGGATTGATCCCTTGATCATTATGTAGTGTCCTTCCTTGACTCTTGTAATAGTCTTTATTTTAAAGTCTATTTTGTCTGATATGAGAATTGGTACTCCAGATTTCTTTTGATTGCCATTTGCATGGAATATTGTTTTCTATCCCTTCGCTTTCAGTATGTGTTCCTAGGCCTGAAGTGGGTCTTTTGTAGACAGCATATATACGGGTGTTGTTTTTGTATCCATTCAGCCAGTCTATGTCTCTTGGTGGGAGCATTTCATCCATTTACATTTAAGGTAATTAACCATATGTCTGTTCCTATTACCATTTTCTTAATAGTTTTGGGTTTGTTTTTGTAGGTCTTTTCCTTCTCTTGTGTTTCTCTCCTAGAGAAATTCTTTTAGCATTTGTTGTAAAGCTGGTTCGGTGGTGCTGAATTTTCTTAATTTTTGCTTGTTTGTAAAGGTTTTAATTCCTCTGTTGAACTTGAATGAGATCCTTGCTGGATAGAGTAATCTTGGTTGTAGGTTCTTCCCTTTCATCACTTTAAATATGTTAGGCCTCTCCCTTCTGGCTTGCAGAGTTTCTGCTGAAGGATCAGCTGTTAACCTTATGGGGATTCCCTTGTAGGTTATTTGTTGCTTTTCCCTTGCTGCTTTTAATATTGTTTCTTTGTATTTAACTGTTGATAGTTTGATTAATATGCGTCTTGGCATGTTTCTCCTTGGATTTATTCTGTATGAGATTCTCTGCACTTCCTGGACTTGATTGACTATTTCCTTTCCCATGTTAGGGAAGTTTTCATCTTAATCTTTTCCAATATTTTCTCAGACCCGTTGTTTTTGTCTTCTTCTTCTGGGACCCCTGTAATTCCAATGCTGGTGCATTTAATGTTGTCCCTGAGGTCTCTAAGACTGTCCTCAATTCTTTTCATTCTATTTTGTTTATTCTGCTCTGCAGTAGTTATTTCCACTATTTTATCTTCCAGGTCACTTATTCGTTCTTCTGCCTCAGTTATTCTGCTACTGATTCCTTCTAGAGAAATTTTAATTTCATTTTTTGTGTTTTTCATCAGTTTGTTTGCTCTTTAGTTCTTCCTGGTCCTTGTTAAACGGTTCTTGTGTTTTCTCCATTCTGTTTCCAAGATTTTGGATCATTTTTACTCTCATTACTCTGAATTCATTTTCAGATAGACTGCCTATTTCCTCTTCATTTGTTTGGTCTAGTGGGTTTTTACCTTGATCCTTCATCTGCTGTGTGTTTTCCTATCTTCTCATTGTGCTTAACTTACTGTGTCTGGGGTCTCATTTTCACAGGCTGCAGGTTGGCAGTTCCCGTTGTTTTTGTGTCTGCCCGCAGTGATTGAGGTTGGTTCAATGGCTTGTGTAGGCTTCCTGGTGGAGGGTACTGGTGCCTGTGTTCTGTTGGGTGGGGCTGGATCTTGTCTTTCTGGTGGGCAGGGCCATGTCCGGTGGTGTGTTCTGGGGTGTTGTGAACTTAGTATGATTTTAGGCAGCCTCTCGGGTTGTGTTCCTGTCTTGCTCGTTGTTTGTCATGGGGCATCAAGCACTGGAGCTTGCTGACTGTTGGGTCGAACTGGGTCTTAGCATTGAGTTGGAGATCTCTGGGAAAGCTCTCGCCAATTGACGTTATGTGGGGCTGGGAGGTCTCTGGTGGTCCAGTGTTCTGAACTCAGCTCTCCCACCTCAGAAGCTCAGGCCTGACAGCAGGCCAGAGCACCAAGACCCTGTCAGCCACACTGCACAGAAGAAAGGGAGAAAAAAAAGAAAGAAAAATAAATAAAAATTAAAAATAATAAATAAAAATTAAAAAATATTATTAACATAAAAAATTATAATAATAAAAGAAAGAAGAGAGCAACCAAACCAGTAAAAAAAATCCACCAATGATAACAAGTGCCAGAAACTAAACTAACATCAGAAACAAATCAGCTGCAGACAGGAAACCCCAAGTCCACAGTTGCTCCAAAAGTCCACCACCTCAATTTTGGGATGATTCATTGCCTATTCAGGTATTCCAGAGATGCAGGGTACATCAAGTTGACGGTGGGGATTTAATCCGCTGCTCCTGAGGCTGCACCAAGAAATTTCCCCTTCTCTTCTTTGTTCCCACAGCTCCTGGGGTTCAGCTTTGGATTTGGCCCCGCCTCTGCACATAGGTAGCCCTCAGGCATCTGTTCCCTGCCCAGACAGGAGGGGGTTAAAGCAGCAGCTGATTAAGTTGTGCTGGCTCACTCAGGCCGGGGAGATGGAGGGGTACAATAGTCATAATTGGAATGCTGCAAAACCCTGCAGTGGCAGAGGCTGCCATGACATTGCAGCAGCCTGAGGCATGCCGTGTGTTCTCCCAGGGAAGTTGTCCCTGGATCACGGGACCCTGGCAGTGGCAGGCTGCACAGGCTCCTGGGTGTGTGTGTGTGTGTGTGGGGTGTGTGTGTGTGTGTGTGTGTGTGTGTGTGTGTGTGTGTGTGTAATGAGCTGCACTGGCACCAGGGATTCCTGGTGGCTGCAGTAGTAGCGTTAGCATTTCATGCCCATCTCTTAGGCCGTGTTCTGCCTTCTGTGGGCAGACAGGGAAGGATCTCCTCGTGTACCCCGAAACAATTGTCTCTTGCCTCCTTCGGCAGGTCCAGACTTTTTCCCGGACTCCCTCCTGGCTAGCTGTGGCACACTAGCCCCCTCACGCTGTCTTCACACAACCAACCCTAGTCTTCTCCCTGGGATCCAACCTCCGAAGCCCGAGCCTCAGCTCCCAGCCCCCGCCCGCCCCAGCGTGTGAGCAGACAAGCCTCTCCGGCTGGTGAGTGCTGGTCGGCACTGATCCTCTGTGCGGGAATCTCTCCCCTTTGCCTCTGCACCCCTTTTGCTGCGCTCTCCTCCGTGGCTCCTAAGTTTACCCCCTCCGCCACCCGCAGTCTCCGCCTGCAAAGGGCCTCCTAGTGTGTGGAAACTTTTCCTCCTTCACAGCTCCCTCCCAGAGGTGCAGGTCTAGGCCCTTTTCTTTTGTCTCTGCTTTTTCTTTTTTCTTTTGCCCTACCCAGGTACGTGCGGAGTTTCTTGCCTTTTGGGAAGTCTGAGGTCTTCTGCCAGCGTTCAGTGGGTGTTCTGTAGGAGTTGTTCCACATGGAGATGTATTTTTGATGTATTTGTTGGAGGAAGGTGATCTCCACGTCTTACTCCTACACTATCTTGAAGGTCGCCTCAGCAAGGATTTCAACTCTCACGGCCGTGAGTCCCTAGGTCCCCTGACCGCACAGCCCAGCCTGCCCCAGTCGTCCCCCAAAATACTTTCTTCAAATACCACCATGACTGGTAGTAATAATAATTTATAGAATAATTTATTATAATTATTATTACTGTTTCATGTATTTATAGATCAGTCACCTTCAGTAATTTAAGAGTACTTTCAAGTTTAAGGAGTTTAAGAGTGAAGGAGTGGGGCTTCCCTGGTGGCGCAGTGGTTGAGAGTCTGCCTGCCGATGCAGGGGATATGGGTTCGTGCCCCGGTCCGGGAAGATCCCACATGCCGTGGAGCGGCTAGGCCCGTGAGCCATGGCCACTGAGCCTGCGCGTCCGGAGCCTGTGCTCCGCAACGGGAGAGGCCACAACAGTGAGAGGCCCGCGTACCGCAAAAAAAAAAAAAAAAAAAAAAAAAAAAAAAAGAGTGAAGGAGTGCATCTTTTATTCCAGTTAACACTATTTTAAAATGTAGTCCCACAATACATAATTAAAAGTTTGAACATACAAAAAATGCTCCAACAGAGGAAATTTAATACTCTTCAGTATCAAATACTGGAAACATTAGAAGGGGAAACCCACTTTTCTTTAGCAAAGTGTTCAAAAGAATTTCAGGAAGACTTATAAAAAATTAAGGTAGTGACACTGGGCCACAGAGTGTCCTTTTAAACATCTGTAAGGTTTAATTACCGAAAAGTCTATGTTTAAGTACAATAATAAAAATGAAGATTACTTCTTTCCTGGCAGAAACTATAAACGTTAAAGAGACTTGCACTTGGAGTAATCAAGTAGCACTGTAACTTGGCTACTCCTACCTAGGCATGTCCTACCATTCTGAGCTTCCTCAAGGAACTGTATAAGGCAATTTGTTAGGTGCCCAGCTTAGTTGAAAAATGATCTTTTCAACTTGAAATTTACAAAAATAATTATACTATAAGTTTCCATGCTGTCAATATCATGAAAAAATTATTATATTAAGCATAGAGCCTTAAGACACCTCTATTTATTTTGGAAGTAATACTGTGTTTTCTCAGAAGCAAACACCTTATTTTTTTTATTGAAGTATAGTTGATTTATGATGTTGTGTCAATCTCTGCTGTACAGCAAAGTGACTCAGTTATAAAAATATATATACATTCTTTTTTAATATTCTTTTCCATTCTGGCTTATCACAGGATATTGAATATAGTTCCTTGTGCTATACAGTAGGACCTTGTTGTTTATCCATTCTAAATGTATAGGCAAACACTTTATTTTTAACTTTTTTTGTAGTTTAGCTATAATTCAAAGAGTTTTTATAAATTTAAGGTAGTAATCTAACATTCTAATATGTTCCAAGTGATCAAATTTGTTGCTAATTTTTATAACACGTATTTGGTGATTAGCTAGCTATGATATCTCTTTCTCTTTTTCGTCACCTCCTTCTCCTTTATCATTTCCGTCTTCCTAGCCTATATATATATATATATATATATATATATATATATATATATATATAAAATTCATTCTTTTAATACATATACATTATTCCCTTCATTCTTATTTCTACTTTAAAATATATTTGTTATTGAGTAACCTGAGATAAGAAATATATTATTCCAAAATTCCATGAAGTAAGGTGATTGTTTACACAAGATGGAGGATCAAGGGATGCAAATTGTAAAGGATATCATAATCATTCAGGAAGACCAATTGATTGTTTGACATGATTACAGGTAAGAGGCAAGGGATATATTCCATTCAAACAAGAATCAGAAATGTCCAGAACTTAGGCACAAAGTCAAAAATATAGCTGAAATGGTGAGTCCAGAGGGTTTTCAGCATTAATTCCGAAAGAGACATATAAGCCAAAAATCTTTTCACCAAGTTGACAACAATGCAAAAAGCTTACCCTGAATTTAGTACCACTGATTTAGTATGACATGGTGTTTTATCATTAAAAGACATTTAAAATGAGACACTGCTTTTTAGGGGAGGTTGTAATTTTTAAAGAAAGTAAAAGTGGAATAAAAATCAGAAAGTGAAAAATTATTGGCTTTTTTGAGAGTCTAAAGTAAAAGCATCTGTGTTTTAAGTAGTAGTGACAATGGAAGTAAAATATGAGCCAAAGTGCGACCTCCAACATACAAACATAGTAGTATTCCTTTACTGAGAAATTCTTAGAGGGTAGTCTGATAAATTATATATATTATTTCTTATAATTTTGACATAAAACAATTATTGTCACCATGATATAAGAAAAGAGACAGATATATGGAGTTTGAGTACTTTTCAAAAAGTCACACATTTCATAAGTTGTAAAGCATCTACACTGCACATGGAAAGTGATAACAAGTGGTTCTTATTATCTACTATACTGATAATAAACTCTCAAATACTGAAATCATAAAACCTATGAAACTATGACAAATATTTATTGCTAATTAAGTATGTAGGAAATACTTTTGAAAATTTAAAATTAAATATTTTCTTTATTTGAAATAACTAGGAGAATTTTTCCCTGAATATATCATTCTTTTAAATACACAGGGTCTATATTTATATTGATGTAAACAACATATAGACAGTGAAATTTTTCACTAATTGTGAAACTGGGCAAGTTATAATTCATTCTTTTAATCAAACACCTTGAACTCATGTGGCACTATAATGTCATACAAAACTTAAATATATGTAGCCTTCAACCTTTAGTGCTAAAAAGATAATCATATCTTTAAGGAAGTTCTCTTTTTAAAATAGTGATTGTTATAATGTAAAAAGCACATGAAATAATTCAAAATAAATCACCAAGAACACTGTACATAACCTGTCAAACCTTCCTTTGTGAGATATTACCAGGGTGACATGCAAAACAAACATGTTTCACCCAAGAGCTCTGCTTGTCAGGAATGAATCACAGCATAACAGTTATCACTGAAAAGATAAATGCTTAAAAAAAGAAAATTGGTATTTCCAGATGCGTCCCAGAGAGATCTGTCAATTTGCAAGGTTAAATTCAAGGATTTTTTAAATGTAAAAGGCACAATCCTGACTCTACTACTTTAATAATAACTGATAGAGTACAAATAAAAAAAGATTCCAATGAATATGTAATTTTAAATATAAATATATGAATTAAGGGGCAAATTAACCAGCTTCTTAGAATTCTGAGATTGTTTAAATACATAGTGGATGTTCAATAAATTTTTTTGAATTAATTATCAATGAACTAAGAACTATATTTTTCCATCTATAATACTTGCACATATGGATTTCACATTCATGTCTGCATCTATATTTAGATTTACTTTTAAATCTCCACATTTATGGATATGACTTTGTGAGAGTTTATTTTTTGTTGTTGTTTCTTGTGCTGAAAAGTATTTTGCCATTGCTCTAAAGAAACAGTTTTAAAATGTACTAATAATTAGTGCAAATTGCCCTGTAGTTGTGGTATTTTCTCATTAGGTGGTCATCTCATGGATTTGAGAATCCTGTGGCTTGTAGGGGAGGATCTTTGCAGAGCTCCTCTTCCTTCCCTGTTTCACTTCTACATCTCTCTCTTGCTTTCTGGTATCACATTCCCAAATACATTACTCACAGAGAAGTCTTTGTCTTGAGTTCTGCTTTGAGCAAAACCCACAATAAACCACTCTAATCTAGGAGTATTTATTTAAAATTCATACTCAATGTTTCATATTTATGAGTTATTGAGTATGGCATTAAATTCCACCACAGAGAAAAGTTGTTGCCCTCATCTAAGTGTAGGGTTCTAGCAGGGATAATTTATGTTAAAATCATATTTGTAATACACAAAGAGCCTGGTGTGATGTCTTACACACATAATGAATACTAAGTTTTTTGTATATAAGTAATAAATATTTGCTAAAATAATTTTATCAAGTGCTTTATTTATATTATCAAGGCTTTCTTACACTTCGCAGATTTGAGAAACAGAAGAAGGCCAGTGTCCCTGTACCTCACTGAATGAAAGGGAAAGAGACTTTAGAGAGAAACAATGATAGATTACTTGGGAACAAAATAAGCCTTGTGCACAGTGTAGATATCATTGTAAGGAAAATGGTAAGGAATTGAAAAGTTTTAAGATAAGAAGGGACAAAATATATTTTATTTTTAAAGAAAGCTTTGGCAGAATGGGTAGAGGTAAAAACAGGAAGATCTGGGAGATCAGGTGGAAGTTGATTGCAATTGTAAAAAGACAGATATTTGCTTGGATTAGGGGAGGACTCAATAGCGATGGAAAAGGCAGATATATTTATAGAAGGTTCTGGAGATGTGGCTTGACAGAGCATGTGAATTGGTCCTGTTCTGCACATCAACATAATAGTGACAAATATTTAGTGCCTTGACATTTTATTTTACTAAAGTTTACTTCATGTGCTATAATGATATTATTAAGGAGGGCAGGGAAGACTATCATATAAAAAAGAAAGGAGTAGATGATATTAAAAGGAAATAAAGCAAAGGGGGGAACTCTTCAAGAATGTAGTATAAAATAAGGCAAAATATTATATAAGCTGAGAAACATTTTATAAATCTACTGAAAGTAAAACAAACTTGAGAATGCAGAAAAGGTACTTTTTTTTTTTTTTTTTTTTTCGGTACGCGGGCCTCTCACTGTTGTAGCCTTTCCTGTTGTGGAGCACAGGCTCCGGACACGCAGGCTCAGTGGCCATGGCTCACGGGCCCAGCCACTCTGCGATATGTGGGATCTTCCTGGACCGGGGTACAAACCCGCGTCCCCTGCATCGGCAGGCAGACCCTCAACCACTGCGCCACCAGGGAAGCCCAGAAAAGGTACTTTTGATTCATCTATTATTCACATTGTTTTTCATTTAAACTTACATAATCATGAAAATATTTTGAGAATATATTATGTAGTACACTCTGATACTGATGAGTGATACATCCCCAAACTAATCTGTAAACATAAACATAAATGTATAGCATGGAAATCTCCCCATAAAATTGTCTTATGATGATGAGTAGAGAACAACAAAATCAATGAAAAGTAATGTGAGTGACAAGCAAATACTGTATTCAATAAATCTGTATTTCCAATTTGTGGTAAATTTTCTGTTATATGGCTAAATTTATTTCTCATGTATGACCTAAAAAGAAGTGACAAGACTAATTAGTGACATAAGAAACTTTGAAGAGGTAATATATGCAAAGTGGGGAGTAGAATTTTTGAGAACTGACAGTCCCAGACCAGTATTGCTTGAGAGAAGTTAAGAAACAGAATGGCAGACTGTGATTGGCCTGGGACGTATGGAAAGGAAGCAGAGCAGTAGGAAAATACATATGAGTAGTAGCACAATAATATATGGTGACACTGGTGGTGATGGGCAGAGGTAATACATGAAGAGAAATTCTTATGAATGGAAAGCAGGTACAGTTAGAAACCTACCTGATGTAATTCCAGATTCTCAGAACTCCTACATTCATGGTATCTCCTTCAATTATTTTTTAATCATATTAAAAATCCATCCATTTCTGTTTAAATATGAATACTTTTGGGACATTTTATTTAGGCATTATTGGTTATTGCTAAAATATATATTTCATAAAATTAAAAAGCAAAGAATATGAAAGTCTTTCTTGGAAAAAGCATTTGATGAAATGCCAAATATACTTTATTTGATATGTAAATGTCAGGTTATGTACTAACATAATTTCTGATCTCAGAAATTTCTTGGAATAGGTTTTATTATTTACTTGTCCTAAGACCGTATAGCAATTTCCTAATTATTGGAATTTGACAAATCAAAGTAGAAATTTAGTTTATTTCATTTCATAGGGGAAGAGAGTCTTCAAAATTGACTTTGTAATTATAATTGTTTGTAATCTTCTTCTGATTATTACACCCATTTACATGAAATCTGTCATAAAATTGTGATAAACCAATGCCATCTAATTAACAGTATTAGAAAAACACCATTATCATATTTTTCATAACAATAAAAATATTACTATTGGCTTGCATCTGTGTTAATAAACATTCACTTATGTGATCAGCAGTCATTACCTTTACATACACTGGAATATTCTAAAATATTTTTACCTTTTTCCAGAATGTATCAATTTCATTATCTACTATCAGACTATGGTACACAGAATTCTAAGATGGACCCCAAAATTCCTGCCCTATGGTACACATGCATTGTATAAATCCCTCCTCCTGAATGTATCCTAGTCTGTGCATATAACACAGACTGTGTTTACTTTACATTATATAACAAAAATGAAAGGATTTTGCTGATGTAATCAAGGTACCAAATCAGTTGATTTTGAGTTAATAAAATGGGAATTTTCTGGGAGGGCCTGAATTAATCATGTAAGGACCCAAAAAAGGAAGAGGTCTAGAGTGTAAGGGAAATTCAATTCTACTGTTAGTTAAGAAGATGGAGGGGACCACCACGTGGCAAGGAGCTTAAGGTGGCCTCTAGGACCTTGGACTACAGCTAGAAACAGAACAGGGGCCTGACTGCTAAAAGCACTAAGACTGAATTCTATCAAAATCCACGTTAGCCCTAAAAAAGACTTCAAGTTCCATAAAGAAGGCAGCTCAACCAACACCTTGATTTCAACACCTGATTAGCTCTTGAACACAGAATCAAATTAATACAAATGTCTAGACTCCTGACCCACAGGTATTTTGAGACAATAAGCAGATGGTCTTTTAAGCTACTAAGTTTGTGATAATTTGTTACACAGCAATAAAAACTAATGCAATGATCAAAGTTATTCCCATCTGAATTGTGAACTTTAGAATCAGACTAGAAACAAATTATTTAAGACCCAAATCCATCACACATAGCTGAAACTAGTCCCACATTGCTGCACGGCTAAAAATATTTTATAGTGATGGATGTTTGTTAAAGAAAGGGATGGACATCAGGAAGAGTATATTAAGCGAGTCTGGAAAGCAATGAATTCAATTTATAAGGTGAAGTTAAAGTGAATCTGTTGGGATCTAGATCGTGACTGTAATCTTATTCACTCTGGTAACTGCAACATTATACAAATTCTAAATTGCTAAATCCACAGTCAGTCTTTGAAAGGCTGCTATACTTAAAGATAATATATTTATGTTATATAATTCCAGGCTATATACTGGCTGATGCTCATATAAATAACAATTACAATAATTAACAAACAACTTTTGTTCTAAACCTCTAATTTCCTCAGATACAATTAATGACCTTAAGAAAACTATTAGTTTGATTTTCAAATAAGTTTGGGAGGTACAGTAAAAAAAGAATTGATAATAATGATGGTTCTAATCCTTATATCATAATTGTACCTGTATGACAACTAATTGAGATTGCTTCTCTTCATATTTTATACATGAAGAAACTGAGACCTGAAGAAATGTCCAACACAACATACCCAGTGTGTAGTATACTGAAGTAATGAAATTAATCATTCTCTATCTCTACAGCCCAAGGTTTTAACTACTAAATTAGTCCAACAGTAAAGATCTATAGTTCATGGTTTTCAACCTGCTCCAAATCAAAGATTTAATTTCTTCCTCAAAAAGCCCTTGATGCAGTCAATGTGTTGAGTGGAACTGAACTGAAAAAAATATTTCTATAATTTTTATTCAGTTATTCACTTCACAGTTAATAAGGTATACAGTTAATGCTTTCTTGCAATATTACTAGACTTACTCATTGGCAGCAATTAATTTTGAGAAAACACATTTCCTGACACCCAAAAGTTAAATTACTCTTTTCAAAACATATGAAAAATTCCAATTCTTGCAAAAGTATTACATCTATCATTTTCCCATTAATAGTTGTCTTAACTTACATTATTAATCTACAACAGTAGTGTATAAATCAAAATACTAGTAGCTAAAATTAGACAAGAGTATTTTACAAGTGTTACATTACATATCTTGCCATTTGAAACATTATATTTCATATTTGTGTAAGTTTATTTTAGATAACTGAAACTTCACAGAATTTAACAGAAAAAAAGTTTAAAAAATTGGTTTTGTACATTAATTTCAACTATCTCTATTTCAGTCTATAAGACTCATGTCATAGTTCAGCTCCAAAAAGATCTGCAAAACTATCTAACCAGTCTTATTCATCTCATGTGATAGTTTTTGTTGTTTATTAAGGTGGAAGTCTGAGAAAATGCTTTGAAAGAGAGTCTTGGGCTTTTTGTCATTTTACTGATATCTTTCTCAAATTATTTTGACCATACAGTAAACAGCTAATGGCAATATTTAGAAATATATATTGACAGTAAACTTTCATAAAAATAAAAAAAATTAATGCAATTAATCTTATAATGTAATTTTTATTTACAACCAAAGAATTGCATTTAAAACATATAACTATAAAATGATCAATTATAGTTCACTACTTTAGTTCAATTGTAACCTGTTTGAAATAATATACTACAGAACTGAGAGAATTAATATACAAAATAGGCAATGACCATATGGCAATGGAACTCTAACCCACATAAGAAGCCCACAAAGCCAATCCACAATGTCTGCATCAATTGACTGAGGATGTCCAGCAGTTGATCATGACTACCAACTTATCTATTTTTTTCTCAAACCAATCATATAATGTGTTCTGCTGTCAGTTAGCTAACCTCAAACATCCTTATGACAATGACTTCCAGTTACAGCATACCTGAAGCCTTCCAATTTTTTTTACTATAAAGCATTCCCACTGCCCTGCCTGCCTTTGAGTCTCTGTCAGATTTAAGCTTGCTATAGAAAGCTCTGAATAAACTCTTTGTCTTCAGTGTTGGTCTTCATTTATTTCATGAGCATATTCATAAAAGTATCCTCAAGTATATAGTAATCACAATGATAGCTATCAGGATTGAAGGATACTTGAATACCTCATTACAACAATTTCCTTCAAATCTAGTTTACATATTACAGTATACTGAAAACTTTGAATTTTTTGAAGTGCTTGCCATTAGATAAACAAAGTAGGCATTAAACTAGCTTTTCTTAGATAGGAATTGCCAAATAGCTTTATTATTTCCTATATATAAAAATGAAAAATGTAAAATTTTATCACATTAAAGACTACATCAGTGGGGCATATAAAGCAGCCAACAATCTCTGCAGAAATGTGGAGAAAGTGATAAAAGCATGAAAGAGAAGAGGCTCTGACTACTGTGACTTAACCTGACCTTGTGAATTTACACATGGAGTGAATTTCAGGCAGCAGTGTAGTACAATATCTTGGGACTAAGTCTTAGGTTGTCTTACAAGATCTGAATTTCTTTTCTGTGATGCCACTCTGCTTATCACCGTAATGACCCTCTATCTACACATAATTTTTGTGTTTAAAATATATTGACAAGGGAATTCCTGGTTGTCCAGTGGATAGGACTCCGTGCTTTCACTGCCGAGGGCCTGAGTTCAATCCCTGGTCGGGGAACTAA
The DNA here is from genome assembly GCF_937001465.1 of Orcinus orca. Taxonomy (NCBI): domain Eukaryota; kingdom Metazoa; phylum Chordata; class Mammalia; order Artiodactyla; family Delphinidae; genus Orcinus; species Orcinus orca. The sequence goes on from NC_064563.1 coordinate 124,907,269, forward strand.
GATCCCACAAGCCGCATGGCGCGGCCAAAAAAAAATATTAACAATATGTGAGACTATGATTGGTGCCTCTAAGACAGTAGCTACCTGCACTTCACAGGTAGCTCAAGGGAAGAGTAGCATGAGAAACCTTATTAAAATAGAGGAAGATAGCGTCACTGGAGCATTCATCAGTATTGTGGAGGAACTGCGTAGTTCACCTTCGTCATGTCTGGTTCATACTCCCTACAGATTTTTCGTGGCTTTTTAAATAGCTGAAACCTAAATATACAACCTATTCAATTACGCATTTAGATTTCTAATGGTTATAAATTTGGACACCTATATTACAAAAGTGTTTTATATATAAGTAAAAAATGTGACTGGAAGTTAATCTTAAGACACAATTTTATATTTCCAGCTAAAGTATAGTTATGGTATTTAAGGTGTGTAATTCTAAGTGAGCCTTTTATGGATTATTACTATAGCTCATTTTTAACACAAGGTTAAAGCATAGGCTCAATAGAATAAATTAATAAAAGTATCAGCTACTCTGAAACCAATAGGACCTCAGGAGTATTTAGTTTTCTTTAAATTCTAAATGCTTTAACATGGCCTAAATGGTCCTACCTATGTGGACCCATGGCTACTTTTTTGATATTATCTCCTGCAACTATTTCCCTCATATTCTAGCTCCAACGACACTGGCCCTTTTTTCCCCCTATTTCTAGAACATACCAAGTTTTCTTATGCCCTGAGAACTTTGTACCACTTGCTTCCTCTATTAGAAACACACCTCTTCCCAATGATATTTGCATGTTTTACCCTTCACTTTATTCAATTCTCTGCTCCAATGTTCTTTTAAAATGGCATCAATTAGTCTCTTTTCTATAACCTTGCTGCTGTGCAATGTGTCTTTGCAGCAATTTTAAGATAGCTGGCCCTATGACTTGCTTTGACTAATAGAATACAGAAAAAGTGACATATATGTCTGTTTCCACCTTAAGATTTAAAAAGCCTTGAGCAGTTTGGCTCAGTCTTGAAAGTGTTCTTCCATGTACACAAGTCCAGACTTCTCTGCTGGATGTAAGAAACCACAGGAGCAAAGAAAAGCCATCCCAACTGACATCATCCCAAAACAGTCAACTTAGCAGTTGATTACAGACACATCAGTGAGGCTGAGATCAGAAAAACACTCAGCCAAGCTTTTCTCAAATTGCCAAACCACAATATTTTGATTCAAATAAATGATGGTTGATTTAAGACCCTATATTTTGAGATGGGTTGAGCTATAGCAATAGCTAAGTAATACATTTTCCCAGGGTGGGTATATATTTCTTATTAAGTAACATTCATTTATTCCTCAAAATCCACCTCTTTTTTCTTTTTCTTCATAGAACTCATACTAACCACTGAATATATATTTATTTATGTATGTAGGTATGCATGTATTTATTTATAAGTTTCCCCAAAAGTAAGTCATTATCTGTGCCATTCAAGTTGCATCACCAGCACCCAGAACAGTGCCTAACACAGAATGGTCATTAAATACATATTTGCTGAGTGAATGGATATTTTTTTTTTACATGTTCATTTAGTTTAGTAAAACTAAAACATAATAGAATAAGTAAACAGAAGAGAAGGCCACAAGCAGGATTTAGTAATTTAGTCACATAATGAAAAGGGCTAAGTGGAACACCAGAACTTTTCCTGAAGAGCAGCTATTCCTCCCTTGCCCAGAATTCCTTATGATTTTTAGTGGCTAATAAGGGTATATAGGAATGTAAATGTTTTAGTGAGGACATAAGTTCACAAATCATAGACTCCTATTTGTTATAACTGAAATATAAAATTAGTGGGCTTGATATCTCCTCAACCGAGTCACATGAATTTTTAAAAATATTTTTTGATGTGGGCCATTTTTAAAGTCTGTATTGAATTTGTTACAATACTGCTTCTGTTTTATTTTTTTTTTTGTGGTAAGCAGGCCTCTCACTGTTGTGGCCGCTCCTGTTGCAGAGCACAGGCTCCGGACGCGCAGGCTCAGCAGCCATGGCTCACAGGCCCAGCCGCTCCGCGGCATGTGGGATCTTCCCAGACCGGGTCATGAACCCGTGTCCCCTGCATCGGCAGGCAGACTCCCAACCACTGTGCCAGCAGGGAAGCCCCTGCTTCTGTTTTATGTTCTGTTTTGTTTTGGCCCTGAGGCATGTGGGATCTTAGCTCTCCAACCAGCGATCGAGCCCGCACCCCATACACTGGAAGGAAAAGTCTTAACGACTGGACCACCAAGGAAGTCTCTGGCCTGTCATTTATTTAAAGCCCTTTCAGCAGAGACAGAGTTAGTAATAAAATTATATAAACTATGCCATATATACCTGCAGATCTATAATTGTTTCTGCCTTTATTCATGTGCATTTATATTAAACTAAACATAACTCATGTTGTCTTCAATTTAACCAGTTTATTCTAGCCTTCCCCCTCTTGCTTATCTGCAACTTCTATGCCAACAATGAGAAGCTTGCTCTCAGCATAAACTATATATTTACATATTTGTTCAACCAAGTGTTTGTGGAAAGCAGTTTCAGAATGTTAAAACTGTGTGCCTGTAAGAAACTAATTTACCAACTTGAGTACAGTGTTTATTATGCACAATTCATTTTATCCTTAGCTTTACAGATTCCAGTCAAAACACTCTTTTCCAATATTACTTAGGCCAGCTTCCTTCTTCCCCTTGAACAATTTCAATGTGGTTATGTCATGCATTTGTAATAAAGTTAGATTTATTTGTCTTCATTGTGATATAATTCACATAAACATGTAATTCATCTTGTTAAAGTGTACAATTCAGTAGTTTTAATATACTGACAAGGTTGTACAACCATTACTACTAATTCAGAACATTTTCAAGATGCCTTAAAGAAAACCCATATCAGCAGTCATTCCACAATCTTCCCCACACGTAGCCACTAGCAATCATACAGTTATTTTCTGTCCCTAAGGATTTGCTTATTTCAAACATTTAACATAAATGAAATCATACTATATGTGACCTTTTTTTCCTTTGGTCTAGCTTCTTTCATTGAAAATATTTTCAAGATTTATCCATTTTGGAACATGTATCAATACTTCTTTCATTGAAAATATTTTCAAGATTTATCCATTTTGGAACATGTATCAATACTATGTTGATTTTTTATGACTGAATAATACTCCATTGTATGGATATATCACATTTTGTTTATCCATTCATCACTTAGAGGCATTTCTTTTTAGTTTTTGGCTGTCATGAATAATGATATTAAGAATATTTCTACGCTACATTTTTGTGTCAACATATGTTTACAATGCCCTTGAGTATTTACCTAGGAGTAGAACTGCTGGGAGGAAATGTATAATGGTTCCAACTTCCCCATACTCTAATGAATGTTCATGGGGTTAAGTAGCTGAGTACAAAGGAGCACAGTGGAATTTGTTAGGCTGATACACCCTTCTTTAGTTTGATTGTGGTAGGGGCTACAGAATAAATGTATGCATTTATCAATACTCGCAGAATTTTACTCTAAAAAGGGTTAAAATACTGTATGTAAATTATGTCTTAATAAATAATATTAACATTTAAAAATATCAATTGAAAAGACAATAATTCTGGCACACAGAAATATCATGGGGAAGAGATCTGATATAATTAGATATCCAGGGTTGGGTAAGTTTATTCTTTTTTTGTGGTAGACATAAATTTACAAGATGATAATTTTATTTAAAAATTATGGATAACTATCAAAATTCCCTAAATATTTGCAACTGTTTAATCTAAATTTACTCAATGTTACATAAAAACAAATTGAGCAAACATTTGTGTGAGTGTAATTAACAGTGTTTGTCACCTTTATCATTACATTTCCATAGATGCAATATATAGCTTATTTTATCTTTCTATGCATTATAAAACTAGTTTTCTCTTTGGAATAAACATAAAGTACTTCCAGATTTACATGTATTAACACCCAGAAGAAAAGGAAATATCTTTGTAGGTTGTGACATAAATATTATTGACTTATTTTCAGAAAAATGTGAAAATTTTATGTTTTGAATATCATGTTAAGTATCTATGATAGATATCCACAGGGCTGAATATGTGCTTCTCTGTGTGCATGCTTGTGTGTGCGTGTGTATGTGTTTGTGAGAGAGAAAGAGAAAGAGAGAGAGAGCACATTTAGAATGCTTCTCTGAGAACATAAAGGCAGGAGTACAAAAGGGCAGTTATTAATACTTAATGTACAGTTTAAATCTAGGCACATACATTCCTGTAGAACAGGAAAAGTTTCAATCTTCTTAAATGGGTCTTCTTCACTCACGGTTTAAAAAATAAATATATTGAAAGTCTTCTGTAACAGACTCAGTACTAGTCACTGGGTGTTGTGATGAATAAGTCAAGTCCCTGCCATGGGAGCATTTATAGTACATTGAAAGAGAAAGGCTTGTAATCACGTAAACTCACTAAAACTCATGAGTGCAGTGAAAATGTGAAAGGTGAAACTGGAGAGGGCAGAATAATCATATTGCGTCCATTCTTTTGCTGAATGCCCTCATCACTTTCCAAATTCTATTCATTTTAATCAGTATTATTCATGACATTGCATATTGGTGACTACACAAGTCTTGAGATTATTTAACTGTGTAAAACTCTTCATCAAGGAACTCATAGTCAAGTACATTAACTTCTATTCAAATGATGTATATACTATATTTACATATAAACAAACTCCTCTGAGTACAATTATACTCTTAGGGAGATGTCTAGCTGGATGATGATAAGCTTTTCCTTGATATGGGACTACTCCCTACAACATTTTGAAGAAAACTAAAAAGAAAAAGGAGGAATAGGAGAAACACATTAGGAATACAGTATTAGCTATGCCTCTTGAATAAATAAATGTATACACATGACCCTATTTACTGATTAATTGTTTTTGCAAAAAAAATGATGTGTGATTTATTGAAGAGACATTAAAAACTAATCAATGTCTACAGGGCATCCCTCTGGGTGATCTGATTCCAGTTTTCCATTGCCTTTTATCTGTTTTATAACTCTGTAGTGGTAGGTAAACGATAACCAAGTAAATGATTCCTATGTACATTCAAATTCTGTTATGACCAGTAGAATTTCAACTAATGAACTTCCCTCGCTGAAGAAAAAAATATTTTTGCCTTCATTTATATATCTCTTTCAAAAATCTTGGTCGATATGTGTATCTCTTCTTTGGATTCCCTTTTGAATCAGTTACATCATCAGCTAGGTTGCCTCAAGAGTGAAAATCTCTAACTCAGCTTCAATTTTATATCAGTACGAAAGTCATGGTTATACTCTTTTCAAAAAATACCTTTTAGTACTATTAATAACACTCTTTCTTAGTACCCCAAAGTTTTCTTTGAAAATATTAAGTGAGCTGGATACTTAGGACAGATCCACTAGAAGCAGAGCCTGAGAGAAGGGTTAAGATATGCCTGAATTTTGGGGTAAGTGCTCTTCAGGAAAAGAACTGAAGCAGTACAGGGAAGGGAAAGAGAAGACCAAAGATGTTCCACATCACAGGGGGAGGACTCTGACTGTACATCACCCCACAAGATTGTCTTTTATTTTAGGTCACAGGGTGGGGTTTTTAAACCCCAAATTGTTAATCATGGACTGAGGGTCATTTTCTGGGGGAGGGTTGATGTTGTAAGTTTCCTAGTGAGGTGGCTCCCATTAGTCATTTAGGGTAATGCTCTGGAGATACCTGGCAGCTCTGAGCTCTTACCAGCAACTCTCATAACAGCTGGGGGCTGCATGTAAAGGGGGTCTAGATTGGACAATTTTACACCTACCACTGCTCATAAAGATGCTCTATGTCTAGGCCCTCACACAGCAAAGCCTAGATATAGTAAATATTTATATTCAGTAAGTTATATTTATTCACCAAATAAACACAAGTATTTCAGCAAAGGATTTTGCTAATCCTATCTACAAAACCACAGACTTTGTCCACTTATACATACAACTTCAGAACTTAAACTTTTTTGAAAACCTACCACCATTCTTCCTAAAAAAACAGAAACAGACCATTCAAGCCAGAGAATACATGTGGCTGACCTTAGTATAGAAATGGGCAGAGGGAACTCATAAAAGAGGAAATACAAATCATCGATTAAAATCTAACTATTTAACCTCACCAGCAATAAAAATATTTCACTAAAAAGTGACATATTTTTCCCATCTAATGTGCTAAAATTTTACTTTCTTGGATTAATGAAGGTGGCAGTTAAGTAAACAGGTTCACTTATGATTGTGAAACTTTTACATCAGTATAAACTTTTAGAGCAATTTAGTAAACAGGAGGATATTTTTCGAAATATCAATTCCACTGGTGAAAATAATCCAAAGGAAATAAATCAGAGCTATATAAAACTGAAAGTTATTCTTAGATAGGCAAAACTGAAAGAAAGATACTCTCTGAGGCACTTCCTGAAAATATACATGACAAATGTCTACAAAAGCTAAGTTCTCTACTCTGTATAAAAGAAGTTCTATCATGGCATGGGTGGGAGATTTATACGACAAAGTTATATAACCTAAAAATTATTCATATATAAAAGTAATGGAAAGAAAGAAAGGAGGGAAGGGAGGAAGGAAGAAAGGGAAACCTTGTACATTCATAGATATAGGACTATAGAAGTCAAGTTCTTCTTGAGAAAATACAGTCAAGACAATAAAAAATCCAAACTAAGAATTTAGTCTTGGTTCCACTTCCTTAATTTTTGTCCCTGCTCTTAATGTAACAACATAGTACCCATGATAAGGTATTTTCAGGTCCCTTAAGCCTGTATTAATACTACTTAATGTTGCTCCTCAGAAACCTTTGCATTTGACTGTACAGGGCATACAATTGAAAAACCCAAGTTAAGTTGGTTCTTATTTCTTTCACCAACTAGAATTATGCTTAGCTTTCTTGGTCAAACGTAATACCAGGCTGTAATATGAGCAGCATGTGAAAATATATTTAAACTACAAACTGTCAGCTCTAAATTTTTTGCTACTTTAAACATTTAATAATAACCTTTTCATTATAATGTTAATTTCTTGTCGCCACAGAAAAGTGCTCAAAGAGGTACATAGGAAGGGATGTTTCATCAGAGGCTGCAGTATGGCTGGTCTTACATGCATCAAAAGATGACATTCAAATTTTAATTATTCCAAGTCTAAGTCTTGAGTGTATGGATATTCCAAGGTTCCAAAGATCCCAGGCAGAGAACAGGACCAGGGCAAGTATCAAATGTCCATAGTTACTGTCCTAATCATTTAGGAGCCTTTAAAACCTTGTGTTTTCACTCAAGCCCAAAGAGACTTGAACCTTCAGTAGCTCTGAGAAATGACTCAAGACTCATAACTTTTATCAGAACCTTCTTGTTCATGTGTAGTATATACAGTTTCTACCATGGTACCTTGTATTTAGATGGCACTAGATGTCCTAATTAGGAATTGCAAGTCAGATAAGTCTCACTGTCCCTCTTAGAAATTATTCTCAACCCGAAGTTCTTCAGTCAATCATTCCTATCCCAAACCTCTGCTAAGTAAATTTCCCTCACCCCACAAAATGAAAGGAATTCAAGATACATCTTTGGTTCCTTACAGGACACTGTGAAAGCATGTCTTGAAAGAAGTAACAGCATTAGTATTTTGGATTCTCTTCAATCATTAATGTGCAAATTTTCTCTATGTAAAATGTATTACAAAAGTATCACAGAATTTTAAAAATTATGAGCCACTGGTTTCTTTCCTTTTATAAAAAATAACGGCAATAGGAACAGTAATGCAAATCAGGTTCATAACCTACCATTTTTGTGTCTCTTTTCCTACTGTTATATGTGACAGAAATAACTGTTTTGAAATAACTGAAGCCAGACCTATTGTACACGATCATAATTTTATCTATTTTGAATATCTAAACAACCTCACAGTGGGGTCATGGTCTCTAGCAAAGCCTATTCTCTGCTAAAAATTACCTATGAGCACAGGAAAAAAAATTCAGGCATTTTCACTCCCTTTCAAACACAAAGAGAAAATACAGTTATTTAAAAAGCCTGCTAATAATTAAATGGAGATCTAAAGGACCAATTTGCAATAGGCTTTTTTAAAAGGGAAGTTCATTGTGCTGCATTGAACTTATAATTGTTCATGGAATATTTGCATATGAGAATTATCTGCATTCCTCAAAACAGTGGGATAAAATTGGAACTCTCCTCTTTTTAATATATTTGAATGCATCTACATGTGCATAGTGAATTAGAAAAACATGGTTATTATATGGAATAACATTTACCACTTTCTGAAATATTTGAATATAGAGGCAAACGGTATTTAAAAATGGAATTATTTTTCTCTCTAATTCAGTATTTCTATTTTAATTTTTAAGCTCAAATTATAGATTATGCAGCAACTATGACTGAGTGTAGATACACTAAATATGCAGATCATCTGACTCCTTTAGTTAAAATAGCAATGGGTAATTCATGTCCTCAGTGTCACAAATCCTTGCCCAAATGTGTTATTTTTATAGAACCATCATTTCTACTGATTCCAATATGGTTAAATAAACATGTCTCTGAAAAAACATCTAAATCTGTCTATTTATAAATACTTAGTTATGGCATCCCATTAGATAATTCCATTACTTTTATCAGGAATTTTTATTTTTATGTATAATTTTAATTGAAAATTGAGGGTGACAAAAGTATTAAAGAAAAAATCTAAAAATAAAAAGTCTTCCATAGGTTTTCTACTTTAAACACTTATTTAATATTTTTAATCAAAAACATTCTATTATTTTTATTATAATCCTCTTTCTTGTCCACAAGTGTGATGGTTAACTTTCTATATTAACCTGACTGGGCTAAAGGATTCCCGGGTAGGTGGTAAACCATTATTTCTGGCTGTGCCTGTGAGGGTGCTTCTGTAAGAGATTAATATTGGTGTCTGCAGACTGAGTAAAGAAGATCGCCCTCACCAATGCAGGTGGGCACCATGCAATCTGTTGAGGACCTGAACAGAACAAAAAGTTGAAGAAGGGCAGATTTGCTCTCTCTGCTTGAGCTGAGACATCTATCTTCTCCTGCCCACCACATTCATGCTCCTGGGTCTCAGGCCTTCAGACTCAGACTGAATTATACCGCATGCTTTCCTGGGTCTCTAGTTTGCAAATGGCAAATCGGCCCCCACAACTTCATGATCCAATTTCTATGATAAATCTCTCTCTCCATGTATGTTAACTATGTTAATCTGGCTAGACTGAGCTACATTTAATGTTTGGTGTAGCTGTAGGTGCCAGAGCTTCAGTTTTGTCTAGTGCTTTAATTTGTTTTTCTCCCCTATTTTCTTTGGATTATTCATTCATTTCTAGTGTGAAATTTGTAGACTTAATGAGCCAAGAGTTTGTATTTGATCCCAACATTTCAATAATATAAAGACCTATCTCACTTCTGCTACTATAATATGACCTATAGACTGGAGAATGTTTATAGCATGACATGTATTTTTTTGTGTCCTTTACCCTGCAATTTTTCTTCCATCACTCAAAGCAGAATCATTTCCCTCAAATTAGATTTTTATTATTCAGACACATTCCCATGCATAAAATTGGATTATAACTTGAAAAATATAAAATACACATAATCACTATGCTGGTTCCCCTATGTTAATAATTGTTCTTTATAGATATAGTGTTAATTACATGAGAAAAAGAAAGAATATTTATGAGTATAACCACAGCCATTTTGTTTGTTTTGATATGACATTCAAGCTCATACCTTATTTCCTCTAAAAAATACTCCATTATAAACATTAACTAAATCCCAGTATCAAACATGGTCTTTTATGTTTTGTAACATCCTGTATCCACCCACTAAACATCTGTAGAAACAGTGAAAGGACATGATAAGACAAGCACACTCTAAGGATTGTATGTATTTAGGTTATTGTTATATATGACAACATTTGTTCCATAATACACATAATATGATGGAAAACAACAACCTAAAAGGAGAAATGTGTCTGGATAAAGCACTGAGCTGGGAGTTTCATGGTTGAGTTGCCCATGGAGTGAGTCTGCTATCAGTCCACTACACAACCACCAGTTGTCCATGCCTGATTTCCCTCTAAAAGTTGTGGGAAGTTCAAGGGACTTGGGGTTGATTAAGGATAAAGGTAGGACCACAAGAGGCAGTAACTCACAGTAAGCGTTATTGGGCAGTGCTTAGACAGGACTGCATGAGAGGGGAAAGCCCTGAGAACATGAGACCATCCAGACACTTAAGAGTGTGCGGGTCACCAACCAGAAGGAGAGAAGGGTAGGGGGACTCTTAGGGAAGAGGGAGATCAGACAGGGTGCTTACATGTCTAGCAGATGCTGCTCAGCAAAGTCTGTGCCAGAGAGCTACAAACGGTCACAGAAGCCTGGGGCCTTAGAACTATAAGGTCCTATCTTATCAATGGACGGCAAATGCAAGCTGAAGTTTTACAGCTATGCAAAATACGCAGGTTCTAAATGGCTAAAAATCTGCTTCAGGGAGGGGCTATTTTTGAAATAACTGGATGTATAAATTTTGAGTTTGGCACTGGCAGGCTTTCACACTAGTGGGTGTCAGCTTGCCGTGAATAAGTAAACAACCTAGGGACCAATACACAGAGGCCATCTTTACCTCATTAGTATAACAAAGTGGAATAATCATTCTTGCCACATACCTGCCATATGAGTGCTGGGAGGATTAATGAAATAATATTTGCAAAGTCTTTTCAGATTCTTGTCAATGAAGTACTTTATTAATACAAAACAGGCTATTATGGTAAGAAGCCTTTTCTCAAAGTAGAGCTGTTCATGGAGATTATAAACATTAAAATGATTCCTCTAGGTTTTATTGGGAGGGTACTAGTTTTCATATTAAAGTATTTCAGGAATTTTTAAAATCAATTTAAAGCATGGTTTAAACAGAATTATAAAATGAGCATTTGGGTTTGCATAGAAATATTTAAGTAATTAGTTTTCCAAGGATTATTTCTATTTAAATAAGACTTGTTAAGTATAAACTGAGGGAAACATTCTTAGCATTATAAAATATAAAAAAATTCCTGAGTTAATAATTGTGTTTTAACATCTATCTAAATCAGTGCTACACAATTTAACATATATCTAAATCTGCATCTATGATCGGTTTGGGGTAATATTTTTTAGAATAAATGAATTCAATCTTCATATAAGTCACTGTGAATGTCACACTTTAGAACATATGTGTGTGTGTGTGTGTTTCTGACCAACGTTTCTGTAATTCTTGTGTTTTTTTACATAATTGATTGTAGTATTTAATTATTTTCAATCAGAAGAAAATTCCCTCTCTCTGTCATTATTTTGCTCTCTCTCTTTTCTGTGTGTGCGTGTGTGTGTGTATGTGCATATACATATATGTTTAGTGAGACTGAATGCACAAGTTGAAAGAAATTGTTTTGTATACCAGGAGAGCAGATATGTCATGTTTAATGAATGCCTTTTGTATGATTTATTTACATTTATATAATGTCACCATAGCATAGGTGAGTGAAAAGATAGCTAAAATAATCTCACATAATCTTATTAGCAAATTGTATATATTTTTCACCATTAACCTTTTATCAAATAAAGAGCAAATAATAAAAATCACAACTGATGCTTATATTTCCTCTCATTTTTTAATATATCTCCTCTTAAAATTGTGAGTTCATGAAAAGAGGAGCACATATCTAGCTGGAGAAAGAAAAAAATTACATAATCTGGTCCAACTGATTATTGTTAAGGTACCATTTGTTATTTACCCTAGGTGTTAACTTTCCACTTTCCCTCTTCTACTGGATCTATAAATTACTACATATTACCTTACTTCAGATTCCTGAGAAACATTAACAGGCAAATGGACACTCTTTATTTTTGTTTGGAGTCCTAGCCTTTAATCTGTGCTTAATCACTGGTGACCAGGCCTGAACAGTACTTCATATGAAAAGCATCTATTGTAGTAAATACAGATATTATATTAGCTAATTTAAGAAAAGGAACTTTTAAAAAGGAACTTCAGAGAATATTTGTTTTGACTTTCTACCAAGCAAATAAACACACAATAATTAAAATAACCAGAAATTAACAGGATGAAAACATCCAGAATAATTCAATATATTCAATTTAATGATTGATGATCAGATCAACATAACAATTGAGAAAGACGGAATACTTTTGCCTTTTTATGTTCTTAATCCACAGATTTGATTTATAATGAGTAAAACCTATTTGTGGTCAGTTGCCCCAGTAGAATCTAGGATGAAAAAAATGACCAAGGGCCAGAAAACAGATTCAAGAAGATCTAAGGTGATAACAGAAAGTATCTTATACAGTCAGGTTAGTTCATTCGGATCCATTTCTGTCCCTATTACCAAGCTCCCACCTAACACTATGGAGCCTCCAAATTTTGTAAGAATAATATGCTTTCACTTCTTACCTGAAAGAGTAGACATGCAAATCCAAAGAATCACAGAATTTCCTTCCAATTGGTGACCAGCCACAATATCTGAAAAGACAAAGTGAGAGAATTTTACTGAGACAATCTACAATCCTCAGTGCTACAGCTATTCCCAAGGTGTGATTGCATTTTTTCCACAACCCATACAATATTTCCTTCACTTTCAGCCAGCATTTCCACTGGTCTGGTTGCTTGACTAGTAATAGATCTCCAAACCTTCATCCCTGAGAGATTTGTGCTCACACAGTTACTTTGCCCTTGTTATTAGATGGTTGCTGCAATTTACCATTTTCAAGTCTTTTTGGGTATGGATATACCAAGAAATGTCCCAGAAAATCTCCAGGATCCAGACATATTTCTGCCTTACCCCACCAGGTATAGGAAACAAGAGCCCACGTGGGCAAACAGGGTTGATTACCCAACCAGTTCTGTAAATCCTTTCCTTTCTTCTTGATTCATTGGTGTGGGGAAGCCAAAATAGCAAGAAGGTCTATTCTGCTTCTAGTTTAGTGTAACTCATAATATTTTTCTTGAGGGAGGTATTCTTTTCCTAGGAGCAAAGACCTTAAACCTAGTACTATCTAAGACTGCAAAGATGTGAAGCACACACTGGAAATGATGCAGCTAGAGGCGGATCCTACTTCTACTCCTTGGTTCTAGATCTACTCATATTGAGGCACTCTGCCATATGTCTGCCCTCGGAACAGTGCATCTTGCACATCCTAGAAACAATGTGTCAATCCTATAGGGTTTTTTGTTCATGCTGACTCTTTAGGAGAAATCAAAAGCTTTATAGACAAGCAAAAGCCAAAAGAATTCAGCACCACCAAACCAGCTTTGCAACCACTGCTAAAGGAACTTCTCTAGGCAGGAAAGAAAAGGCCACAACATTTTTGAAACAAGAAAATTACAAAATGGAAAAGTAAAGGCACACTGGTAAAGGCAAACATATAGTAAAAGTAGGAAATCACCCATGCACAAAGGTAGTAGGGAGGTTAAAAGACAAAAAATAGTAAAATCATTTGTATCCACAATACGCAGTTAAGGGACTGACTATAAGAGCCTGTAAATGTCATTACATTGGCTATATATATATATATATATACACACACACACACATACATACACACACACACACACACATATAAATAAATAAATGTCATCATTATTATGCCATTGCTCTTTTGCCATAAAATGGATCCTCTTCTCTGAGGTAGGGTTGTTTTTGAGATACTGCATAAAAAATCATCCTTGAGCCTTCAGATATTGGGGATGAAGAAGTCACTGAATGTGAGGAAGACAAATACTTATCTAGAAAATTACATGATTGATTACCTAGAATAGTTATCAGTTATGGTAAGGCTGTCTTCTCCAGGCTGGAAGAACTGATATAAGTGATCTACTACCAAATGGCTGAATGGTTCACTATACTGTACTCACTCTTGGTATCTGCAGTGGTGACACTGACATTTATCAGGCAAGAGGAAGCCTATGAAACTGGGCCATTTCATAGTTGCCATCCTTGCCACCATAACTCTTCTTTTAATGAGGTTATTATACTGACCCTGGAGTAGCTAAGAAGAGAAGATGATTGGCATCCTTCTGTGGTGGCAGTGGTAGTAAGAGTCAAATATCCATACATTTTGTGCTTACTTCTATACCTCCTTCTCAGACCTCCAGGCTCCTCCATCTTCCATCAAGTCTTATTCTTGTCAAATCCATGATGAAATGCTTGGTTGTTCATCAAGCAACCACAGTTATGCCCCTTCTCCTTTCATAGAAATCCACATGAATTACATGCTCAAGTATAAGTGTCACAATCCTTCCCACTGGAAGCCATCCCTAAGTAGTGATATAATGTGACAGTTCTTTTCTTTTTCCTGGCTATCACCAACACAAATCCCTAACTTACCTGTGATCTAGACCTAAAACTCTATCAGTTAGTTGTAGAGAAACCCCATGAGTCTATAGTTGTGAGGTAGGTAACATGGTGGTTTGGACCCCTTATCATATACTTTACTCATGTATACCATCTTATTCATATGCCATAATCATCTGGTTTTCATAGAGGCCAGACAAATAAAATGAATGGAAATTGATGAGAATCACTACTCCTTCATTCTTCAAAACTTTGAATCTGAATTCCATCTGAAATTGCTTTTGATTTGCTATTTTCTTCAGAAATAAGCTATTTCCTACAATATGTCCTTTTATTCCACATGTGAGATAAAAGACATGAAAATTCTATCAGATTCTAATTATATCGCTCTAAGTTGAACCCAATGTTATATAGGCTTGAACCAAAACTCCAGGAACAGACTAATCAGAAAATCTGACAGTGTCTTAGGTCTCAGTGTAAGAAGTTATTTTACAGCTGGACTGGGACTGCCTCTGCTTATCTCTGAGGAAGTTTGGAATTATGATACTTAACTTTAGCCAAAATGATGTCAAAGGGGCTAAATAATAATTTATAATATGCTGTTTAAAGTTCTAAAATCCCACAGTGGTTCCCAAGGCTGGCTTGTTTACTGGGGGCTGTGTGAAAAGAAGGACATAAAACACTCTACTAGAAATGTTTGGAGAGTTCTTCTAAAAACAAAATTCCTCACACAAATCTTAATCATTCAAAATTTTGAGATAAAAAACTTTAAATAAAAGAACCCTGGGGGATATGCCTAGGAGTCTTCTGGGCGTCACAACTTCTTTGCACTCACTTTTCTCCTCCTATATCATATTATTTATCTTCAATAAAGCCTTATAATAGAATGCTTTGTGGACTTTAATAAGTCCATTTAATTACCTGATGTGTATAACATGTGTGGTGCCCTTACAGCAGTGTCAACCAAGATTCAAAATCTGAGTTCACGATTATTGATTTTTTGGGGGGTAGGATCCAAGGAATATCTATCACATATACATGAAATATCATTTAAGTGTCTTTGTTCAAGAGGACTCAGCACTGTTTGATCAAGAGACTCTGTGCCTGATTTACATTAGTACACTGGGTGGGAGATGGCTTTTCATGCAATGGTAGCCTTTAGACTCTGCTCACCAGGTCTTATTTTTTATTTCTTTATTTTATTTGTTATTGTTTATTATTCTTGAATTTAGACAATTCAAGAAACACTACAGTTAACTGTGTACATAGCATGCCCCTAAGAGCACCATAATATATTACCTTAAGATATCAGGTCACTGAGAGTCAAATACCCTGATTTTCACTCTGGCCTTCCATTCTTCTATGGCAATCAATTCCACCTTGCTTTTGACAGTTAAATGCTGCTATCCTGAAGTCTCCAGTATCAGTACTACTATGGACTCAAGTTTCATGGCAACAGTGCCCACTACCAACTCTTGTCTTTAGAGGATAGCCACCATGGAGTCTCTCAAAGATACCAGCTCCCCTTACCAGGGCATTCTTTATTTCTTCAGTTAAGGGAATGTCTTCTGGGCTCAAACAGGAAACAGAATTCTTAGGTAGTATATGCTAAATATAGTCTGAACCCTTTTATCCCTTCCTCAGTACTCCAACAAAGTGGTTCTGTCATTTTTAACTCACTTATTCTAGGCTGTTTTCAACTTTCAAGCAGACATTTCAGGAAACTATGAGGACTGGGTTTAATTTTCTTTCTAGTACATAAAATCTTGAGCAACAGTGTGGTTGCATAAATAAATTCTCTCCAATACAAGCTTATATCCCACTTGCCTTATTTCTATACTTTTCCAGTATACCCACAAAGTTTTCTACCAGTTTCTGCAGGACCTATTTCCCAGATTCTGTATTTTCTTTAGCAAATAAATTATTTCATTTTGCTGGATGAACCACACTGCCTTTCTGATGTTCTTTTCAGAAGTGATCCTGATTAATGGCCTGAAGGTAATGAGTGGTAAAACAGATACATATTGAGAAGAAAAAAGCATTATCTTATGAGGAACTTACCTCCCATGTGGTAACTGCACATGTTTAGACATGAGGACATTTCTCATGTGTAAGACTGGGAAGAGAGTGCTATTTATTTTAGCCCAGAGAATTTAGGAGAATGTAAGGGTTTAATATTTTCATGTTCAGTTTCCTCATTCTCCTTGCCAGGTCACAAGTCCACAATTTTTACTTATCAGAGCCATGCTATAATGTAAGAACATTGTCAAGTCTGGCCATTAATTTTAATTGTCAGCTTTGCTACCTTTACAATTAGATCTGTGGCTTAATTTTCAATAAAAGTTGCCCTAAGCCTGTAAGAGATGAGCATCTACTCAAAAGCTGCCACAGAAGCTCTTTGCTTTTACAGTTTTACAGAACACCTTCAATTTCCAGTTGGCTGCACTGAGCCTATAATTTTCGTTCTGTGGGCTTTCCAATGTCATTAATGGAAGCCAACCCACTCTTCAGTCATTACCATTATCATTGCCCTTGTACCATTCAAGTGCCACAGTTCCCATATATCCAACAGCTCTCCATCCACTTACACCTCATCCCGATTAATCAAAGGTGAAATCCTTAACACTTGCGATGTGAATACATGCCACATTTTATCACTGGTTCATTTCTGGTATCAGCTGTTTTATTGTGGGCTTTTGGGAAAGCAGACCTTGAGGCAAACACTCATAGGCTACTACTGGATTAGGAAGTACAATCCTAAAGAAACCAGAGGTGGGGAAAATGTGAGTGAGACAAGGAATGTCAGAGAGAAAATAAAACCTCCTGGTTACCAGAAACTTTGCATTAAGTAAAATCATTTTTCTGAGAAGCAGTATATGTTACTCTGTCTATCAACAAATCAGCCCTGGAGTCAAAGGAGAATTTATCTGCTGGCTTCTTCTCTCTCTCATTGGTTAAAACTTTGCTTTATGTCTCTGCAGCGTGGGACATGTGAGGGTAATATGCATGTCGCATGGACGTGCATGTTTTGGAGTCCCAGGGAAAAACTGAGGGGGAGGTGAGGGACACTTGGTATGGACATGAGGTAAAGTGACATTGGGCTGTGCCTGCTGCTTGGGCTGCAGCCTTGGCCGAGATAAAACAGATTGTTGCCATGCTTAGTTGGTATGAAACATGTTGGCAAGAGCTCCAGATATATGAAAATTACAAGTTTATGAAATTGTGTAAATGAAGTGGCTCATCCAAACATAAACCAAAACCAAACAGCATTTCTTTTCTCCACACTCTGCTGCCCTCTTGATTTTTACCTCCCAAAGGCAAAACTTTCAACTCTTTTTGGCTTTCTTCTGGTATTTAGCAAAATCTTTTTAATAACAAACTTACTGGTGTTTAGGCAAACATTTTAAAACAACATGCTGCTACTATTCTTCCTTTTTTAAAAAAATCATTTTAGGCAATAACTACTGACCTTCTGAAGCTGATGATTAGGTCACGTGAATTACACTACCACATTTACACATATACACACATACAAAATGCACTCATGCTCTAATATGCATACACACACCCAAGCGCACACACACACACACATCTGTTCTACCCACTTAAAAATAAGATTGCATTATAACTGCTTGGTTGAATTACTGTTATGACCACATAAATGCTATTCACAGCTGGCTCACATTCTAATATATGTTTTTGTTGCTGTTCCATTGACCTAGCTTTAATAATTGACTAATTTACTTGCTTGCACAGTTTTTTCTACTGTTGCTAATTCAGCATCAAACATTAAAAAAAAAGAAAACTATAAAAATTGTCCTCAGGTTCATGAAAAAGAAATCTCCCATGACCCACCAGCCTCTTACTCTGCACTGAACTGCCAGCTCCAGCTTGTAGCTGTGCTCCACAGCTGTCCTAATGGGATGTCCTCAGCTGTCCTGTGATGTGCCCTCATAGATACTTTGGGATTTGCTTATTCCTCAGTCTTCTATTAAATCCCTCATTTAGATTCCTGGGTTCAATGGTTTTCTTTTGCTTGTTTTACTTCATCATTTATTATGGAGTGTATCTTTTAAGAAAGGAGAACTGTAATATAACATATTAACACCTTGTATTTCTTAAAACATATTCATACTGCTTTCGTATCTGACTATTTTGCCTATACCTCTCTGCCAAGTCATTTAGCACCCTCGTATCTCAATACCTCCTCCCATTTTCCCAGGTCCTTTTTTTTGTTGTCTCACATTTGATCAGGTCTTCTGATTTTTGTTTTTTTATTTATATAGAATTTTTATTCTCTAATATATTTTGAGTGAGAATTTAGGAGGGAATGGATATACACATGTGCATCAACCACACATGTTTAATCTTAAGTCTATATACTCATGTCTTTTCATTTTTCCTAAATTATGAAGAAAAGACACTGGAAGAATTACATGCATCTTGTGATACCATCACTTATGTTATATAACATCTTTTCCAGTGGGACATTCAGTTCTTCTGGACATAGGATTCCCCCAATACCCTATACAAACAACACGCCAGAAGATATATTCAAGTCCAGAAAAGTGCAAGAATCTCCACAATTCAGTGGGTCTTTTATTATCAGTTGGATGAGCCACTTCTGAATCACTCTAATACGTAAAAACAAAATTGTGTGATAGTTTCTTCAGTAAGTATGTCAGTATGTCGTTTGCAAAAGCCTAAATCTTGTGATCAAGAACATTCTACATATTGACATTTTCTGAAGTTGCAAATTTAAATTGGACCCTACAAAATTTGTATTTTCTCTCAAACTCTCTTTCATAGGTATTATATTTGACTAGATTAGGCAAGTTATGTTTAACTTTCTCAATGGAAAAAGTATAATATTTATGTCATTGTGTAGTCAGAAAAGAATGAGTTGCAGTGTTTAAAATATACAGTATTACAAGCATTATTTATAAATATGAGGTAAAAAACAATATACACCACTTCTCTTGTGACAATACACATAACAAAAGGTTGATAACAGTTGATAGGAATTATTTTCTGAATGCCATCCGTGGAGACTGATTGGCTGCTCTTTAAATATATGATGGCTATTATTATTATTTATTTATTTATTTTTAGTTTTCTTATATATATTTTTATACAGCAGGTTCTTATTAGTCATCCATTTTATACACATCAGTGTATATATGACAATCTCAATCTCTCAATTCATCACACCACCACCCTCAACCCCCGCTGCTTTCCCCCCTTGGTGTCCATACGTTTGTTCTCTACATCAGTGTCTCAATTTCTGCCCTGCAAACCGGTTCATCTGTACCATTTTTCTAGTTTCCACATATATGTGTTAATATATGATATTTTTCTCTGACTTACTTCACTCTGTATGACAGTCTCTAGATCCATCCACGTCTCTACAAATGACCCAATTTCGTTCCTTTTTATGGCTGAGTAATATTCCATCGTATATATGTACCACATCTTTATCCATTCGTCTGTCGATGGGCATTTAGGTTGCTTCCATTACCTGGCTATTGTAAACAGTGCTGCAATGAACATTGGGGTGCATGTGTCTTTTTGAATTACGGTTCTCTCTGGGTATATGCCCTGCAGTGGGATTGCTGGATCATATGGTATTTCTATTTTTAGTTTTTTAAGGAAGCGCCACACTGTTCTCCATAGTGGCTGTATCAATTTACAGTCCCACCAACAGTGCAAGAGGGTTCCCTTTTCTCCACACCCTCTCCAGCATTTGTTGTTTGTAGATTTTCTGATGTGTATTCTGACTGGTGTGAGATGATACCTCATTGTAGTTTTGATTTGCATTTCTCTAATAATTAGTGATGTTAAGCAGCTTTTCATGTGCTTCCTGGCCATCTGTATGTCTTCTTTGGAGAAAAGTCTATTTAGGTCTTCTGCCCATTTTTGGATTGGGTTGTTTGTTTTTTTAATATTGAGCTGCATGAGGTGTTTATATATTTTGGAGATTAATCCTTTGTTGATTTGTTTGCAAATATTTTCTCCCATTCTGAGGGTTGCCTTTTCGTCTTATTTATGGTTTCCTTTGCTGTGCAAAAGCTTTTAAGCTTCATTAGGTCCCATTTGTTTATTTTTGTTTTTATTTCCATTACTCTAGAAGGTGGATAAAAAAAAGATCTTGCTGTGAATTACGTCAAAGAGTGTTCTTCATATGTTTTCCGTTAAGAGTTTTAGAGTGTCCAGTCTAACATTTAGGTCTCTAATCCATTTTGAGTTTATTTTTGTGTATGGTATTAGGGAGTGTTCTAATTTTATTCTTTTACATGTAGCTGTCCAGTTTTCCAAGCACCACTTACTGAAGAGACTGTCTTTTCTCCATTGTATATCCTTGCCTCCTTTGTCACAGATTAGTTGACCATAAGTGTGTGGGTTTATCTCTGGGCTTTCTATCTTGTTCCACTGATCTATATTTCTGTTTCTGTGCCACTACCATATTGTCTTCATTACTGTAGCTTTGCAGTATAGCCTGAAGTCAGGGAGTCTGATTCCTCCAGCTCCGTTCTTTTTCCTCAAGACTGCTTTGGCTATACGGGGTATTTTTGTCTCCATACAAATTTTAAGATTTTTTTGTTGTTGTTCTGTAAAATTGCCTTTGGTAATTTGATAGGGATTGCATTGAATTTGTAGATTGCTTTGGGTCATATAGTCATTTTCACAATATTGATTCTTCCAATCCAAGAATATGGTATATATCTCCATCTGTTGGTATCATCTTTAATTTCCTTCATCAATGTCTTATAATTTTCTGCATACAGGTCTTTTGTCTCCCTAGGTGGGTTTATTCCCAGGTATTTTATTCTTTTTGTTGCAATGGTAAATGGGAGTGTCTCCTTAATTTCTCTTTCAGAGTTTTCATCATTAGTGTATAGGAATGCAAGAGATTTCTGTGCATTAATTTTGTATCCTGCAACTTTACCAAATTCATTGATTAGTTCTAGTAGTTTTCTGGTGGCATCTTTAGGATTCTCTATGTATAGTATCATGTCATCTGCAAACAGTGACAGTTTTACTTCTTCTTTTCCAATTTGTATTTCTTTTATTTCTTTTTCTTCTCTGTTTGCCGTGGCTAGGACTTCCAAAACTATGTTGAATAATAGTGGTGAGAGTGGACATCCTTGTCTTGTTCCTGATCTTAGAGGAAATGCTTTCAGTTTTTCCCCATTGAGAATGGTGTTTGCTGTGGGTTTGTCATATATGGCCTTAATTATGTTGAGGTAGGTTCCCTCTATTCCCACTTTCTGGAGAGTTTTTATCATAAATGGGTGTTGAATTTTGTCAAAAGCTTTTACTGCATCTATTGAGATGATCATACAGTTTTATTTTTCAATTTGTTAATATGGTGTATTACATTGATTGATTTGCATATATTGAAGAATCCTTGCATCCCTGGGACAAATACCACTGGATTATGGTGTATGATACTTTTAATGTGTTCTTGGATTCTGTTTGCTAGTATTTTGTTGAGGATTTTTGCATCTATATTCATCAGTCATATTGGTCTGTAATTTTCTTTTTTTGTAGCATCTTTGTCTGGTTTTGGTATCAGGGTGATGGTGGCCTCATAGAATGAGTTTGGGAGTGTTCCTTTCTCTGCAAGTTTTTGGAAGAGTTTGAGAAGGATGGGTGTTAGCTCTTCTCTAAATGTTTGATAGAATTCACCTGTGAAGCCATCTGGTCCTGGACTTTTGTTTGTTGGAAGATTTTTAATCACAGTTTCAATTTCATTACTTGTGATTGGTCTGTTCATATTTTCTATTTCTTCCTGGTTCAGTCTTGGAAGGTTATCCCTTTTTAAGAATTTGTCCATTTCTTCCAGGTTGTCCATTTTATTGGCATAGAGTTGCTTGTAGTAGTCTCTTAGGATGCTTTGTATTTCTGTGGTGTCTGTTGTAACTTCTCCTTTTTCATTTCTAATTTTAGTGATTTGAGTCATCTCCCTCTTTTTCTTGATGAGTCTGGCTAATGGTTTATCAATTTTATTTATGTTCTCAAAGAACCAGCTTTTAGTTCTATTGATCTTTGCTATTGTTTTCTTTCTTTCTATTTCATTTATTTCTCCTCTGATCTTTATGATTTCTTTCCTTTTGCTAACTTTGGGTTTTGTTTGTTCTTCTTTCTCTAGTTCATTTAGGTGTAAGGTTAGATTGTTTATTTGAGATTTTTCTTGTTTCTTGAGGTAGGCTTGTATAGCTATAAACTTCCCACTTAGAACTGCTTTTGCTTAAGCCCATAGGTTTTGGATTGTCGTGTTTTCATTGTCCTTTGTCTCTAGGTATTTTTTGATTTCCTCTGACTTCTTCAGTGATCTGTTGGTTATTTAGTAACGTATTGTTTAGTCTCCATTTGTTTGTGTTTTTTACATTTTTTCCCACATAATTCATTTCTAATCTCATAGCATTGTGGTCAGAAAAGATGCTTGATATGATTTCAATTTTCTTAAATTTACTGAGGCTTGATTTGTGACCCAGGATGTGATCTATCCTGGAGAATGTTCCGTGCACACTTGAAAAGATAGTGTAATCTGCTGTTTTTGGATGGAATGTCCTATAAATATCAATTAAATCTATCTGCTCTATTGTGTCATTTAAAGCTTCTGTTTTCTTATTTATTTTCATTTTGGATGATCTGTCCATTGGTGTAAGTGAGGTGTTAAAGTTCCCCACTATTACTTTGTTACTGTCAATTTCCTCTTTTAGAGCTGTTAGCAGTTGCCTTATGTATTGAGGTGCTCCTACGTTGGGTGCATATATATTTATAATTGTTATATCTTCTTTTTGAATTGATCCCTTGATTATGTAGTGTCCTTCCTCGTCTCTTGTAACATTCTTTATCTTAAAGTCTATTTTATGTGACATGAGTATTGTTACTCCAGCTTTCTTTTGGTTTCCATTTGCATGGAATATCTTTTTCCATCCCCTCACTTTCAGTCTGTATGTGTCCCTAGGTCTGAAGTCTAGGTCTCTTGTAGGCAGCACATATATGGGTCTTGTTTTTGTATCCATTCAACAAGCCTGTATTTTTTGGTTGGAGCATTTAATCCATTCACGTATAAGGTAATTATCGATATGTATGTTCCTATTACCATGTTCTTAATTGTTTTGGGTTTGCTTTTGTAGGTCTTTTTCTCCTCTTGTGTTTCCCTCTTAGAGAAGTTCCTTTAGCATTTGTTGTAGAGCTGGTTCGGTGGTGCTGAATTCTCTTAGCTTTTGCTTGTCTGTAAAGCTTTGATTTCTCCATTGAATCTGAATGAGATCATTTCTGGGTAGAGTAATGTTGGTTGAAGGTTCTTCCCTTTCATCACTTTAAGTATGTCATGCCACTCCCTTCTGGTTTGTAGAGTTTCTGATGAGAAATCAGCTGTTAACGTTATGGTAGTTCCCTTGTATGTTATTTGCCGTTTTTCCCTTGCTGCTTTCAATAATTTTTCTTTGTCTTTAATTTTTGCCAATTTGATTACCATGTGTCTCAGCGTGTTTCTCCTTGGGTTTATCCTGTATGGAACTCTCTGTGCTTCCTCGACTTGGGTGGCTATTTCCTTTCCCATGTTAGGGAAGTTTTCATGTATAATCTCTTCAAATATTTTCTCGGGTCCTTTCTCTCTCTCTTCTCCTTCTGGAACCCCTATAATGCAAATGTTGTTGCATTTAATGTTGTCCCAGAAGTCTCTTAGGCTGTCTTCATTTCTTTTCATTCTTTTTTCTTTATTCTGTTCTGTAGCAGTGAATTCCACCATTCTGTCTTCCAGGTCTCTTATCCGTTCTTCTGCCTCAGTTATTCTGCTATTGATTCCTTCTAGTGTATTTTTCATTTCAGTTATGGTATTGTTCATTTCTGTTTGTTTGTTCTTTAATTCTTCTAGATCTTTGTTAAACATTTCTTGCATCTTCTCGATCTTTGCCTCCAATCTTTTTCCGAGGTACTGGATAATCTTCACCTTCATTATTCTGAATTGTTTTTTCTGGAAGGTTGCCTATCTCCACTTCATTTAGTTGTTTTTCTGGGGTTTTATCTTGTTCCTTCATCTGGTACATAGCCCTCTTCCTTTTCATCTTGTCTGTCTTTCTGTGAAAGTGGTTTTTGCTCCACAGGTGCAGGATTGTAGTTCTTCTTGCTTCTGCTGTCTGTCCTCTCAATGGCTATTATTAAATTCAATTTATACATAACTTCAATGCTCTGGAAGTGAGATCATTGTATAAAAAAAGTGTTTGCTAGATTTGTTAAAGTAAGACTGTGATAGCATTCCAGAAATTAATGTTCACTCATGCATGTATATCCAGTTAACTCTTAGCAAAGATGATAAGCTCTTTCAACTTTAAGAATAGTATTTTCTTAAATACTTAAGCAGCTACCAGGGGGAAAGTATTTAAAGTAGTACTGATTCAAAAATTTGGGAAAATAGTATCTCAGTAATAGCAGGGTTAGAAAGAGACAATACAACCTGCAGCAGAGCAATATGGGATCAGATGCACCTTTTTCTTTGTGTACTTACTGTTAAGACAATACAGGGATTTTAAAAGATTCACAATGTTTTAGACACAATGTTTTTATGTGACAGAGATTCATAAAAATTGATATTTTCTTTCTTCCTGAAATTTAGTTTTAGAAGAGCAAATTTTTAAATGTGACATTCTAATAAAGTTATGTTGAATTTTTGGCCTGTACACTCTGCAACATATTTTTTAAAAGTATTAGCTTTTGGCTTCAGTTTGTTGTGTATATGAATTATTAGAAGTGCTGTATATGGAAAAGAGTTAAATGTTCCATTGTTAAGACTGTAGTTATAAATGTGAGACATTTTTACACCCAAATCTCTTTTTAGAGAAGAAGTACAAGCATAATAAAAAGCTTTTTTCTAAAACAGAACAATTATGTTTAATAGTGGAAAGAAGAAGTGCTGTAATGTGTTTAATTGATATTAAGATTAGTCTCCGTCCTGCAGGAAAGTGAAATGGCCAATTCTACTTACCAACATGATGGCTCCAAAGGAAGTTAATAAGAAACAGCTGAAATTTCTTGAGTCCTTAATCAAAATCTTTTGTTTTCAAGTGGATCATCAAATACTTTACTCCCATATATTCTATATTAGCTGAAATCTTAAATTGATTTGCTTCACATTTCTAACTAACTTTATTCTAATTCCTAATGTCCTAATGATAAATGCATGCTAAGTTAAACATGTTAAACCTTGATTCAATTGTATAGGCTTGTTTTATTTGAGGTTTTCAAGAGTATATTTTTATAATCACATCGTCTCTGATTTATTACATTACAATGATGCTGGGAACAATAATAATGGATCTAAAAGTCTATGACCTTTTAAAGAATATATGAAAACCGTTCGGATGAATGATTAATACAAGGTACGTACAAAGACAGATGGTGTAAGATCTCTGACATTGTACCATGTTAGTATTTCAGACCAGTTTGTTATAGAAAACGGTCACTCAATATTAGAGACAGGCTGTAAGAGAAAATGTAGCTTGAAAGACTGACGAAATAAAAGTTGAGAATGTGGTAGGACCTCTATGAATATTAACTGTATTATGATTGTAGATATAAGCAAATGCATTAAAAAGTCCTGAAAGTACATAAAGGAGTAAGTATGCTCTATCTTTGATTCAACTACTACAGTATTTTGAAGTGTTTTAACTTACAATTAACTCAATACATAAGTACATATGATTTTTTAAAAAAACAATTTGGCCCATATCTGCCTTTTCTTCTCTAACTTCACATCACCTCTGGTCACATTTTCCCCTGTAAGTACTATACATACTGTTGACTCCCAAATCTATGATTTTCCACCCCATAATATCCAAGGATCTCCAGAACTGCATGTACAAATTCCTTTGATACTTCCCTTTGAAAATCTAATACATCTTAATGTTAACATGGACACAAAATAGTATTATTGATTCCTACCTTCCCCCATGCTATCTTTGCCTCCTCAGTTTTTCCTGATTCTGTATGCAGCATCACATCTACCCAACATAAAAATCAAGGACATATTTCTGGCTCTTCCCTATCCCTAAACTTCTATCTCATCCATCATCAAGTTCTTCAATCACTATCTTTAAGATGTATATTAAGTCCCCAGATATTCCATCTCAACTGCAACCATCTACATCACCAATATCTGTCCCCTAGACTACTGTAATACACACTTACTGGCCTCCCTGCTTCTAATTTTGGCCTTTACAATCCATTTTCCACATAGCCAGTTATTATCAACTTTTCCAAACAAAATTATTTATGTAATTTCCCTGCTTAAATTGTTTCAATCATTTCCCAAAGCAGGAAGAATAAAGCCCCAACTCTCTAAACTGGATTACAAAACATGATAGGCCCTGCCGACACATCCTTTAACTACCTAATCTCCTACATTCCCATTATTTTCCAATGACACTGGCTTTTGAAATGTTCCAGATTATTTCTGCCCTTGGACATTTGTGATAATTGGCTGCTCTTCTTGAGATATGCTTTCCTTTGGTCTTCATGGAGCTGACATCTTACCTTTTTACATGCTCCCAAATGACACTTACAAAAATGAAACAACAAAAAATGAAAATAAATATGGAACCCTGACTACATGCAGCAAAAAAGGGGGAACCCCAGAGTGACACTGAATAAAAAACCCAAAAGGTTAGCGCAAAAGCCTAGATACTAGATTTATGTATTCAACTCTAAATCCACTTGAACGTTTTATAGTGAATTACTGATTTTCCCTCACCATTTCCAATATGTTCCATATCTCCATATCTGCCGACAGCTAGTACATCATAGTCAATCATATAAAATCCCCTTAGGATCATCTTTGACACCTCTCTCTTTTTCATAAGCTGTATCTATTGTCTGAATTTTTTTTGGTTACACATAACATATACAGAATTTTAATACTTACCAACACATCCATTGCTCCACCTTGGGTTAAATTTCCATTCCATATGGCTACCAGCAATAGCCTCCACAGGGATCCTAATAAAAGTAAGTCATGTCATGTTTCTCTTCTGCTTAAAAATCATCCACGGACTTCCTATCTCACTCAGAGAAGAATGAATGGTTATCAAAATGGATAACAGAAATGACAAGACCTGGCTTCCTATTCAGATCTAGTGTCCTCTTCCACTTGTCCTCTTTGATCTTGTCACAAAGGCCTCACTGATCTTTTAAATCAAACCGAGCCTGTAGAGGCAGGATTTACCACTTCCTTGGCTTTCTGCCGTAAATGTTCTCTCACCTGGTATTTACCTAGCTTGTTCACGCATCAACTTCAAGTCTTTTTTCAAATGTTAACTTCTCAGTGGAAGATACCTAAACACCATGTTTAAAGATACATGCTTGTTCTTTCCTCATTTGTTCTCTCCTTTCCCTTGTTTATTTTTAGAGCACTTTTCATCATCTAATACTCTATAAACTTTACCTAATCAATTGTTTAACTCTCTTCTCTCTTTCTCTCTCTTCTAAATGAATATAAATTATATAAATGTAGGGATTTTTGTCTGTTTTGTTCAATGTTATCTCATACTTAGTAGGCAGGATGGCAATATTGGATGCTAAATAAATAACTATATAAATAAATACACAAATGACCAAGTAGTTAATGAATCTAACAGACAATATGAAAACTTTGAAGGAGAAAAAAATTTAGCTATATGGTAAGACTTTAAAGGATACCTATATCAATAGCATTTACTCCATTTTTGCATATAAAAATGATCAACATTACAAACTTATCAATCTCTTCAACTAGGTTATAGATTCAATGCAACTTAAAATCAAAATGATAATAGAAATTTAATTTTTTGGAAACTTGGTAAGCCTACTAACATTATATAAAATAATTAAGTCCAAGGATATTCAAGATACTCCCCAAAAAGGATATATCGGTGGCACTAGCCCTATCAGATAGACATTCTAATTATAAATACATTGTGTGGTAGTCAGTCTCTAAGATAAAGTTCAGTGATTTCTACTTCCTGGTCTTCTAATAACCCTTTGCAATCCATTTCATTTAAGTGTCTCCTGAATTTACTGACTTGTATGTAATAAATAGCATAGGGCAGGTACAATGCGATGCTAATTTAGAGACTGAGTAATAAAAAGACTGTTGTGTTGGGTGTACTCTCTCTCACTCTTCCTCAAACTGCTTTCTCTGTGAGATGAAAATACAGCTGCCATGTCATGAGGCAGCCCTGTGGGGATCCCCAGGTGGTGAGGGGCCAACACCAACCACGTTTGGACATAGATCCTTCCCCAAGTTGAGCCATCAGCTGACACTGTTGTTCAGTCAATAATTGGTCTACGGCCTCATGAGAGACCTTGACCCACAAGCACATGAAGAAGTCATGTTTGGATTGCTGACCCAAAGAAAGTGTTAAATAATAAATGTTTGTTGTTATTAGATTCTAAGTTTGGGTATAATTTATAATGCAGAAATATGCATTACAGCAGCATAATATGTAGCAAAATCAGGGTAATTAGGAAATGATATATTGGAAAGAAGATATATAAATGTTAAAGAAGAGAACAGAGAGTCCAGAAACATATTTATGCATATATAAAATCTTGATCCAAAACAGATGTAGAATTGCAGGTTAAAAAAGGTACCACTTGTTGCTGATTTGTCTAATAATATTTAAAATGTGATTTTTTTTCTTGTAAAATTGCGGAAGTGAAATGGGAAAATACTAACAAATATAGAATGCTACTTGTTTCCTTGGAACTGATGCACTGAAGATTTATTCCTAGCTTGTGGAAGGACAGATTATTATGGCAAAATTATTATTGTTACTAGAATGCCAAATGCTATAACAAATTGGTACTGACAGAAGGAGGATTTGATTGAATTATCAAATGCACTCAGTCAAAATTCTAATACAACAAAATCAATTGCACTTCTGTTCTTTTGTCATTTAAGCTCATTTGTATTGAATGGGGAAATAAATGGGAAAAAAACAGGAAATAATTTTACTCATTCACAAAATATTCCCATTATTTTTCCTGAAATAAAAATTTTATACATTACCCAATGTTAATACTAACAATATTCTGAGTAGCTTACTAAAACAGGACATGAAGACCTCTAATTATTACCAAATATCTTAAGAAGTGTATATGTCTACTAATGTGGCTAATTAATTGTCAAACGTCACTGGAAGATGCAGTGGTAACTAGTACCAATAATCAAGCATTTCACATAGAAGGATAACTGAATGACATAGGTTATGTGCATTGTCAAAAGTCACACACTGATTGTTAAAAAACAAAAACCTGTCTCATCTCTCATCAAGAAGACAAATAGCTTTGTTATCATTATACAACTACTTCCTGAATAACTGACAGTTATGTATAACCAGTCATTGTTTTTGGTTACTACGTTTTGTATTAATGTCAATAAAATATGTACTTGAAAACCATTTTCTATATCTGATCTAAATTTTTAGGCTCTATACTTTCATAAAATAGTATTTAAGCATCAAGATGATCTCCAACAGTATGTAATTTCTCCATTTTCATCACTAAATTCATGGGCTATAAAAGGAAGCGATTAAACTCTAGCTGTGTCAGACCATAAAGAAAAAGGTACAAAGTATCTGACCTTATAGACTTTTTATGAATTACTGTACATCAAGGATGATGAAAAGCTATTAATTGAAAATTCTGAACATATCATAAAAGTTTTA
Organism: Orcinus orca; assembly: GCF_937001465.1. Taxonomy (NCBI): domain Eukaryota; kingdom Metazoa; phylum Chordata; class Mammalia; order Artiodactyla; family Delphinidae; genus Orcinus; species Orcinus orca. Next base: position 124,937,410 of record NC_064563.1, read on the forward strand.
ATAGAAGTTTGGGATTCCCATTGTTCATTGATAATATATAATTTTAGGAATTATTTTGGTAAATTATCAGACTTGTGTGATAGAAAAATTGATATACACGTTATGATCTTAACAATATATTCTGCAATTAAATATAGAGTGAATTTAATGTCTATGATTCCTTAAGGTAAACTTCTGGTAGCTTGGATGTATGTGTGTGTGTGTGTGTGTGTGTGTGTGTGTGTGTGTGTGTGTGTGTGTGTGTGTGTGTGTGTATTTAACACCTTTAATTGTCATCTTTCATATATATATATATGGAAAACATATGAAATGTGATAGGGGCTCAGTGAAGTGTAAGTTCACTCTGCAGGACAAGCAAAAATGTTTCCTGAAAACAAGTTTGTGACTCTTTCAACATTACCCACATTCAGGACACAAAATGTCAGGATTGGAAATTAAAATATAAATAGATCCAGGAAAGAAAAATCAATAAATGGCATATCATGCATATTAGAAACTTCTGCTCTGCAAAAGACTTTATTAATTAGATAAAAAGTCACAGAATGGGAGAAAATATTTGCAAATGACATACCAAAGGATTTTTAGCCAGAATATATAAAGAGCTCCCTACATCCAACAGTAAGAAAACAATTCAATTAGAAGATATGCAAAGGCAGTTGAACAGACACTTTTAATAAAAAGGATAGCAAATGGAAAATAAGCACATGAAAAGACATTTAATTCATTAGCCATTAGGGAAATGCAAATTAAATCTATGATGAAATAGTACTACACACCTATTAGAAAGGCTGGAATAAAAAGTACTGATTGTTCCAAGTACTGGTGAGAATGTGAAGCAATTGCATCTCTCATACATTTCTGGTGGGTAGTAAAATGATAGTCATTCTGGAAAACAATTTGGCAGTTTCTTATAAAAATATAACATGCATCTACCATACAACCCAGCTATCACACTGATGGATATTTATCCTAGAACAATGAAAACCCATATTCATAGAAAAACCTGTTGATCCATGTTCATAGCAGATTTGGGCTCATATGAGCCAAAAACTGGAAACAGTCCAAATGTTCTTTAATGGATGAATGCATGAACAAATGGTGGTACATCCATGCAATTGAATATTACTTAGCTGTAAAAAGGAACTGACTATTGATTTCTACAACAACTCTGATGGATTTTGAGGTCATTATGCTGGGTGAAAAAAGCCAATAAAAAAGGTTACATATTGTAAGAATCCATTTATTTAATTCTCTTCAAATTATACAATCATTGTAACAATAATAGAGAAAAGATTAGTGTTTCTCATGAATTAGGATTTGGAGGAAGCTGTAACACAAGGGAGCTTCTTCTCTGTGATGGAAGAGTTTTTGTTTTCTGATTGTGATGATGCTTACACAAATACACACATCTGATAAAATTACACAGCACTATACACCAAAAAAATGTGCATGTAAAAACTAGTGAATCTTTTGTGTTTCCATACAAATTGTGAATTTTTTTGTTCTAGTTTTGTGAAAAATGCCATTGGTGGTTTGAAAGGGATTGCACTAAATCTGTAGATTGCTTTGGGTAGTAGAGTCATTTTCACAATGTTGATTCTTCCAATCCAAGAATATGGTATATCTCTCCATCTGTTAGTATCATCTTTAATTTCTTTCATCAGTGTCTTATAGTTTTCTGCATACAGGTCTTTGTCTCCTTAGGTAGCTTTATTCCTATGAATTTTATTCTTTTTGTTGCAATGGTAAAGGGGAGTGTTTGCTTAATTTCTCTTTCAGATTTTTCATCATTAGTGTATAAGAATGCAAGAGATTTCTGTGCATTAATTTAGAACAGTATGGTACTGGCAGAAAAACAGAAGTATAGAACAGTGGAACAGGATAGAAAGCCCAGAGATAAACCCGTGCACATATGGTCACCTTATCTTTGATAAAGGAGGCAAAAATATACAATGGAGAAGACAGCCTCTTCAGTAAGTGGTGCTGGGAAAACTGGACAGCTACATGTAAAAGAATGAAATTAGAACACTCTCTAACACCATACACAAAAATAAACTCCAAACGGATTAAAGACCTAAATGTAAGGCCAGACACTCTAAAACTCTTAGAGGAAAACATAGGCAGAACACTCTCTGACATAAATCACAGCAAGATCCTTTTTGATCTACCTCCTAGAGAAATGGAAATAAAAACAAAAATAAACAAATGGGACCTAATGAAACTTAAAATCTTTTGCACAGCAAAGGAAACCATAAACAAGACGAAAAGACAACCCTCGGAATGGGAGAAAATATTTGAAAATGAAGCAACTGACAAAGGATTAATCTCCAAAATTTACAAGCGGCTCATGCAGCTCAATATCAAAAAAGCAAACAACCCAATCCAAAAATGGGCAGAAGACCTAAATAGACATTTCTCCAAAGATATACTGATTGCCAACAAACACATGAAAGAATGCTCAACATCACTAATCATTAGAGAAATGCAAGTCAAAACTACAATGAGGTATCCCCTCACACCAGTAAGAATGGCTGTCATCAAAATATCTACAAACAATAAATGCTGCAGAGGGTGTGGAGAAAAGGGAACCCTCTTACACTGTTGGTGGGAATGTAAATTGATACAGCCACTATGGAGAACAGTATGGAGGTTCCTTAAAAAACTAAAAATAGAACTACCATATGACCCAGCAATTCCACTACTGGGCATATACCCTGAGAAAACCATAATTCAAAAAGAGTCATGAACCAAAATGTTCATTTCAATACTATTTACAATAGCCAGGACATGGAAGCAACCTAAGTGTCCATCTACAGATGAATGGATAAAGAAGATGTGGCTCATATATACAATGGAATATTACTCAGCCATAAAAAGAAACGAAACTGAGTTGTTTGTAGTTAGGTGGATGGACCTAGAGTCTGTCATACAGAGTGAAGTAAGTCAGAAAAAGAAAAACAAACACCGTATGATAACACATATATATGGAATCTAAAAAAAAAAAAAATGGTCATAAAGAACCTAGGGGCAGGATGGGAATAAAGACACAGACCTACTAGCGCATGGACTTGAGGACACAGGGAGGGGAAAGGTAAGCTGGGACAAAGTGTAAGAGTAGAACGTACATATATACACTACCACATATAAAACCAATAGCTAGGGGGAAGCAGCCGCATAGTACAGGGAGATCAGCTTGGTGCTTTGTGACGACCTAGAGGGGTGGGGTAGGGAGGGTGAGAGGGAGGGAGATGCAAGAGGGAGGAGATATGGGGATATATGTATATGTATAGTTGATTCACTTTGTTATAAAACAGAAACACACCACTGTAAAGCAATTATACTCCAATAAAGATGTTAAAAAAAAACCCAAATAACAAATGGGACCTAATGAAACTTAAAAGCTTTTGCACAGCAAAGGAAACCATAAACAAGACGAAAAGACAACCCTCAGAATGGGAGAAAATATTTGTAAACAAAGCAACTGACAAAGGATTTAGCTCCAAAATATGCAGGCAGCTCATGCAGCTCAATATCAAAAATAGACAACCCAATCCAAAAATGAACAGAAGATCTAAATACACATTTCTCCAAAGAAGATATACAGATTGCCAACACACAGATGAAAGGATGCAGAACATCACTAATCATCAGAGAAATGCAAATCAAAACTCCAGTGTGGGGCATCCCTGGTGGTGCAGTGGTTGAGAGTCCGCCTACTGATGCAGGGGACACGGGTTCATGCCCCGGTCCGGGAAGATCCCACATGCCGTGGAGCGGATAGGCCTGTGAGCCATGGCCGCTGAGCCTGCGCATCCAGAGCCTGTGCTCCACAACAGGAGAGGCCACAACAGTGAGAGGCCCGTGTACGGCAAAAAAAACACGAAAGACAAAAAACTACAGTGTGCTATCACCTCACACCAGTCCAAATGGCTGTCATCAAAAAGTCTACAAATAATAAATGCTGGAGAGCATGTGGAGAAAAGGGAACCCTCTTGCACTGCTGTTGGGAATGTAAATTGATACAGCCACTATGGAGAACAGTGTGGAGGTTCCTTAAAAAAGTAAAAATAGAACTACCATATGACCCAGCACTGCCACTACTGGGCATATACCCTGAGAAAACCATAAACCAAAAAAAGTCATGTACCACAATGTTCACTGCAGCTCTATTTACAATAGCCAGGACATGGAAGCAACCTAAATATCCGTCGACACACAAATGGATAAAGATGATGTGACATACATATAATGGAATATTACTCAGCCATAAAAGGAAATGAAATTGAGTTATTTGTAGTGAGGTGAATGGACAAAAAGACTGTCATAGAGAGTGAAGTAAGTCAGAAAGAGAACAACAAATACTGTATGCTAACACATATATATGGAATCTAAAAAAAAAAATTTTCTGAAGAACCTAGGGGCAGGACAGGAATAAAGATGCAGACATAGAGAATGGACTTGAGGACATGGGGAGGGGGAAGGGTAAGCTGGGACGAAGTGAGAGAGTGGCATGGATTTATATTTACTACCAAATGTAAAATAGATAGCTAGTGGGAAGCAGTCACATAGCACAGGGAGATCAGCTCGGTGCTTTGTGACCACATAGAGGGGTGGGATAGGGACGGTGGGAGGGAGACGCAAGAGGGAGGAGATATGGGGATATACATATATGTATAGCTGATTCTCTTTGTTATAATCCAGAAACTAGCACACCGTTGTAAAGCAATTATACTCCAATAAAGATGTTTAAGAAGAAAAAAACAACTAGTGAATCTGAACAACCATTATAACTGTGTTAGTAGGATTGCATGTTTCCTGGTTTTGACACCATATTAAGGTGTCATATAAGATGTTGTGTTATAAGATGTTGTCATTGAGGGAATCTGGGTAAAGAGTACACAAGAACTCTCTGCATTAATTTTACAGCTTCTTGTGAGTCATTTTCAAATTAAAAAAATTACAAAAGATGACTTACTCTAAAATTCAATTGAAGTATTAAAGTACTCATGATAGGAGTGGGGGTATTTATAGTGTCATTTATTCTACTTATTATGGTCGTTAATTCTCCGAAAATTTTGTAATAATAAAGCATAATCATTTATTGTGGTTGCATCCCACTCTCATCCTTTCTCAGCTCCAACAGTAGAGGTTGGGAGGTATTTGCACCACACCTCAAGCCTGGGAAATGGAGCTTCACCAGGTCTGCACAGAACACTTGCTATAATTTCTTTGTGTTTTTGAGAACTCAGTAGACTTTTATCAGACTCATTCTTAAAGATGTTTAAGAAAAGAGAAGGTAGGCGGGTGAGTGCTCTCACGTGGGGGAAAAGCAGCAGTGGCTGTGCTGTGATTGTCTTGTATTCCAATTATGGATCCAGATAACAATCTTGTGTGATGGAGAAGGAGTAGGGGACTGGGACTGAGGCCAAAAATAACTCATGGAATAAGAAGTTCTAAAGACTCCCAAAGGTACTGCATCTTTGAAATTCTGTTTGGTATATAAAGCTGAAACTGCCATAGTTCATTTAAGTAGTGTCATTTTTTTTTTTTTTTTTTAGTGCAGCTACAATAGAAATTGTGCATTTCAGTCATTAGTGTTTTCTTCAAAAAATTTAAAGGGTTACAAGGACATGTTCTACTGAGAGTCTTATGGAAATTTTCTTTGCCCCCTACTCTGGTATTAAGAAACTCCTGGGAACCCTTCCCTCCCTTGCCTGTTGTTCTGATATACCTACCCCAAGAAATACAGGGTTTCTCCTCTGATTGCTTGCTCTGACTTCTCACCAATTGTCATCAGTTCTTTTCCCCACAGAGAGTAGTGATAAAACAGCTCAGTTGTGAGGCCCAAATGCTCTGATCAGGAGAAAAGCTATGAACACCCAGGCATTGATATTTTCAGCCTCTCACTATTATTTGTTAGTTGCTCAAATTCACAGAACTTTTAGAAAATAATTTTATTTCAGAATTTGGGGCCTTGATATACATTACCTTTCTCACGCCACTCCATATTCAACAGTAAATATGTACGTATATGAGTTATTTTTGAAATATTAAAATTCGTGTTTGACAATTTCTTTTTTTTTTTTGTGGTACATGGGCCTCTCACTGTTGTGGCCTCTCCCGTTGCGGAGCACAGGCTCCGGACGCACAGGCTCAGCGGCCATGGCTCATGGGCCTAGCCACTCCGCGGCACGTGGGATCTTCCCGGATCGGGGCACGAACCCGTGTCTCCTGCGTAAGCAGGCAGACTCTCAACCACTGCGCCACCAGGGAAGCCCAACAATTTCTATTTTTAACGTTTGCCACTGAGTCTTTTCTTCAACATAAATGAAGAGTTATAAAGCCATACCTTTTCTTTGCCTATTGAAAAAATGACTTGTTTATAAGTATGATTTGTATTAACAGCATTATATTTTTTGTTATTTCTAAATAAATTTAAAATTTCCCATTTCATTTGTTAATAGACATTTTTTTAAAGTCTTGCTAAACCTACCATTTGTCATTGGGTCTTGTCCATGTTACATTCTTATATGTATATTCTTTTGAAGAAATATTTATGATATGTAACTGTAATTGGTTAAGGTCTTAATCAGTAGTATTAGGCACTAGTGTGAAAATATAGTAATTTAAAAATTGCACTTAGGAAGAACTAAAGGAAAATACCACAATATATTATATAGAACTGATAGAAATGATTTTGTATTCAAAAACATTAATTTTTTTAATTATATAAACACTAAATAATTAAGCTGCTAACACGTTATTTTTCTGTTTGCAACTTAACAGAATATGAATACTTTTTAATAGTACCTTAAATACATTACCTTGTTTTGTTCTTTTTTTTTTTTTTTTAACATCTTTATTGGAGTATAATTGCTTTACAATGGTATGTTAGTTTCAGCTTCACAACAAAATGAATCAGTTATATATATACATATATTCCCATATCTCTTCCCGCTTGCGTCTCCCTCCCTCCCACCCTCCCTATCCCACCCCTCCAGGCGGTCACAAAGCACCGAGCTGATCTCCCTGTGCTATGCGGCTGCTTCCCACTAGCTAACTGCCTTACGTTTGGTACTGTATATATGTCCATGCCTCTTTATCGCTTTGTCACAGTTTACCCTTCCCCCTCCCCATAGCCTCAAGTCCATTCTCTAGTAAGTCTGTGTCTTTATTCCTGTTTCACCCCTAGGTTTTTCATGACATTTTTTTTTTTTTTAAATTCCATATATATGTGTTAGCATACGGTATTTGTCTCTCTCTTTCTGACTTACTTCACTCTGTATGACAGACTCTAGGTCTATCCACCTCATTACAAATAGCTCAATTTCGTCTCTTTTTATGGCTGAGTAATATTCCATTGTATATATGTGCCACAACTTCTTTATCCATTCATCCGATGATGGACACTTAGGTTGTTTCCATCTCTGGGCTATTGTAAATAGAGCTGCAATGAACATTTTGGTACATGACTCTTTTTGAATTTTGGTTTTCTCAGGGTATATGCCCAGTAGTGGGATTGCTGGGTCATATGGTAGTTCTATTTGTAGCTTTTTAAGGAACCTCCATACTGTTCTCCACAGTGGCTGTATCAATTTACATTCCCACCAACAGTGTAAGAGGGTTCCCTTTTCTCCACACCCTCTCCAGCATTTATTGTTTCTAGATTTTTTGATGATGGCCATTCTGACTGGTGTGAGATGATATCTCATTGTAGTTTTGATTTGCATTTCTCTAATGATTAGTGATGTTGAGCATTCTTTCATGTGTTTGTTGGCACTCTGTATATCTTCTTTGGAGAAATGTCTATTTAGGTCTTCTGCCCATTTTTGGATTGGGTTGTTTGTTCTTTTGTTATTAAGCTGCATGAGCTGCTTATAAATTTTGGAGATTAATCCTTTGTCAGTTGCTTCATTTGCAAATATTTTCTCCCATTCTGAGGGTTGTCTTTTGGTCTTCTTTATGGTTTCCTTTGCTGCGCAAAAGCTTTTAAGTTTCATTAGGTCCCATTTGTTTACTTTTGTTTTTATTTCCATTTCCCTAGGAGGTGGGTCAAAAAGGACCTTGCTGTGATTTATGTCATAGAGTGTTCTGCCTATGTTTTCCTCTAAGAGTTTGATAGTTTCTGGCCTTACATTTAGGTCTTTAATCCATTTTGAGCTTATTTTTGTGTATGGTGTTAGGGAGTGATCTAATCTCATACTTTTACATGTAGCTGTCCAGTTTTCCCAGCACCACTTATTGAATAGGCTGTCCTTTCTCCACTGTATATTTCTGCCTCCTTTGTCAAAGATAAGGTGACCATATGTGCGTGGGTTTATCTCTGGGCTTTCTATCCTGTTCCATTGATCTATCTTTCTGTTTTTGTGCCAGTACCATACCGTCTTGATAACTGTAGCTTTGTAGTATAGTCTGAAGTCTGGGAGCCTGATTCCTCCAGTTCCTTCTTTCGTTCTCAAGATTGCTTTGGCTATTCGGGGTCTTTTGTGTTTCCATACAAATTGCAAAATTTTTTGTTCTAGTTCTGTGAAAAATGCCACTGGTAGTTTGATAGGGATTGCATTGAATCTATAGATTGCTTTGGGTAGTAGAGTCATTTTCACAATGTTGATTCTTCCAATCCAAGAACATGGTATATCTCTCCATCTATTTGTATCATCTTTAATTTCTTTCATCAGTGTCTTATAATTTTCTGCATACAGGTCTTTTGTCTCCTTAGGTAGGTTTATTCCTAGATATTTTATTCTTTTTGTTGCAATGGTAAATGGGAGTGTTTTCTTGATTTCACTTTCAGATTTTTCATCGTTAGTATATAGGAATGCCAGAGATTTCTGTGCATTAATTTTGTATCCTGCCACTTTACCAAATTCATTGATTAGCTCTAGTAGTTTTCTGGTAGCATCTTTAGGGTTCTCTATGTATAGGATCATGTCATCTGCAAACAGTGACAGCTTTACTTCTTCTTTTCCGATTTGGATTCCTTTTATTTCCTTTTCTTCTCTGATTGCTGTGGCTAAAACTTCCAAAACTATGTTGAATAAGAGTGGTGAGAGTGGGCAACCTTGTCTTGTTCCTGATCTTAGTGGAAATGCTTTCAGTTTTTCACCATTGAGGAGGATGTTTGCTGTGGGCTTGTCATATATGGCCTTTATTATGTTGAGGAAAGTTCCCTCTATGCCTACTTTCTGCAGGGTTTTTATCATAAATGGGTGTTGAATTTTGTCAAAAGCTTTCTCTGCATCTATTGAGATGATCATATGGTTTTTCTCCTTCAGTTTGTTAATATGGTTTATTACATTGATAGATTTGCGTATATTGAAGAATCCTTGCATTCCTGGAATAAACCCCACTTGATCATGGTGTATGATCCTTTTAATGTGCTGTTGGATTCTGTTTGCTAGTATTTTGTTGAGGATTTTTGCATCTATGTTCATCAGTGATATTGGCCTGTAGTTTTCTTTCTTTGTGACATCCTTGTCTGGTTTTGGTATCAAGGTGATGGTGGCCTCGTAGAAGGAGTTTGGGAGTGTTCCTCCCTCTGCTATATTTTGGAAGAGTTTGAGAAGGATAGGTGTTAGCTCTTCTCTAAATGTTTGATAGAATTCGCCTGTGAAGCCATCTGGTCCTGGGCTTTTCTTTGTTGGAAGATTTTTAATCACGGTTTCAATTTCAGTGCTTGTGATTGGTCTGTTCATATTTTCTATTTCTTCCTGATTCAGTCTTGGCAGTTTGTGCATTTCTAAGAATTTGTCCATTTCTTCCAGATTGTCCATTTTATTGGCATAGAGTTGCTTGTAGTAATCTCTCATGATCTCTTTTATTTCTGCAGTGTCAGTTGTTACCTCTCCTTTTTCATTTCTAATTCTATTGATTTGAGTCTTCTCCCTTTTTTTCTTGATCAGTCTGGCTAGTGGTTTATCTATTTTGTTTATCTTCTCAAAGAACCAGCTTTTAGTTTTATTGATCTTTGCTATTGTTTCCTTCATTTCTTTTTCATTTATTTCTGATCTGATTTTTATGATTTCTTTCCTTCTACTAGCTTTGGGGTTTTTTTGTTCTTCTTTCTCTAATTGCTTGAGGTGCAAGGTTAGGTTGTTTATTCGAGATGTTTCCTGATTCTTAAGGTGGGCTTGTATTGCTATAAACTTCCCCCTTAGAACTGCTTTTGCTGCATCCCACAGGTTTTGGGTCGTTGTGTCTCCATTGTCATTTGTTTCTAGATATTTTTTGATTTCCTCTTTGATTTCTTCAGTGATCACTTCATTATTAAGTAGTGTATTGTTTAGCCTCCATGTGTTTGTATTTTTTACAGATCTTTTCCTGTAATTGATATCTAGTCTCATGGCGTTGTGGTCAGAAAAGATACTTGATACAATTTCAATTTTCTTAAATTTGCCAAGGCTTGATTTGTGACCCAAGATATGATCTATCCTGGAGAATGTTCCATGAGCACTTGAGAAGAATGTGTATTCTGTTGTTTTTGGATGGAATGTCCTATAAATATCAATTAACTCCATCTCGTTTAATGTATCATTTAAAGCTTGTGTTTCCTTATTTATTTTCATTTTGGATGATCTGTCCATTGGTGAAAATAGGGTGTTAAAGTCCCCTACTATGAATGTGTTACTGTCGATTTCCCCTTTTATGGTTGTCAGTATTTGCCTTATGTATTGAGGTGCACCTATGTTGGGTGCATAAATATTTACAATTGTTATATCTTCCTCTTGGATCGATCCCTTGATCATTATGTAGTGTCCTTCTTTGTCTCTTCTAATAGTCTTTGTTTTAAAGTCTATTTTGTCTGATATGAGAATTGCTACTCCAGCTTTCTTTTGGTTTCCATTTGCATGAAATACCTTTTTCCATCCCCTTACTTTCAGTCTGTATGTGTCTCTAGGTCTGAAGTGGGTCTCTTGTAGACAGCAAATATATGGGTCTTGTTTTTGTATCCATTCAGCCAATCTGTGTCTTTTGGTGGGAGCATTTAGTCCATTTACGTTTAAGGTAATTATCGATATGTGTGTTCCTATTCCCATTTTCTTAATTGTTTTGGGTTCGTTATTGTAGGTCCTTTCCTTCTTTTGTGTTTCTTGCCTAGAGAAGTTCCTTTAGCAGTTGTTGTAGAGCTGGTTTGGTGGTGCTGAACTCTCTCAGCTTTTGCTTGTCTGTAAAGGTTTTAATTTCTCCATCAAATCTGAATGAGATCCTTGCTGGGTAGAGTAATCTTGGTTGCAGGTTTTTCTCCTTCAACACTTTCAATATGTCCTGCCACTCCCTTCTGGCTTGCAGAGTTTCTGCTGAAAGATCAGCTGTTAACCTTATGGGGATTCCCTTGTGTGTTATTTGTTGTTTTTCCCTTGCTGCTTTTAATATGTTTTCTTTGTATTTAATTTTTGACAGTTTGATTAATATGTGTCTTGGCGTATTTCTCCTTGGATTTATCCTGTATGGGACTCTCTGTGCTTCCTGGACTTGATTAACTATTTCCTTTCCCATATTAGGGAAGTTTTCAACTATAATCTCTTCAAATATTTTCTCAGTCCCTTTCTTTTTCTCTTCTTCTTCTGGAACCCCTATAATTTGAATGTTGGTGCGTTTAATGTTGTCCCAGAGGTCTCTGAGACTGTCCTCAGTTCTTTTCATTCTTTTTTCTTTATTCTGCTCTGCAGTAGTTATTTCCACTATTTTATCTTCCAGGTCACTTATCCGTTCTTCTGCCTCAGTTATTCTGCTATTGATCCCATCTAGAGTACTTTTAATTTCATTTATTGTGTTGTTCATCGTTGCTTGTTTCATCTTTAGTTCTTCTAGGTCCTTGTTAACTGATTCTTGCATTTTGTCCATTCTATTGTCCATTCTATCTCCAAGATTTCGGATCAACCTTACTATCATTATTCTGAATTCTTTTTCAGGTAGGCTGCCTATTTCCTCTTCATTTGTTAGGTCTGGTGGGTTTTTATCTTGCTCCTTCATCTGCTGTGTGTTTTTCTGTCTTTTCATTTTGCTTATCTTACTGTGCTTGGGGTCTCCTTTTTTGCAGGCTGAAGGTTTGTAGTTCCTGTTGTTTTTTGTGTCTGTCCCCAGTGGCTAAGGTTGGTTCGGTGGGTTGTGTAGGCTTCCTGGTGGAGGGTACTAGTGCCTGTGTTCTGGTGGATGAGGCTGGATCTTGTCTTTCTGGTGGGCAGGTCCACGTCTGGTGGTGTGTTTTGGGGTGTCTGTAGACTTATTATGATTTTGGGCAGCCTCTCTGCTAATGGGTGGGGTTGTGTTCCTGTCTTGCTAGTTGTTTGGCATAGGCTGTCCAGCACTGTAGCTTGCTGGTCGTTGAGTGAAGCTGGGTGCTGGCGTTGAGATGGAGATCTCTCGGAGATTTTTGCTGTTTGATATTATGTGCAGCTGGGAGGCCTCTTGTGGACCAGTGTCCTGAAGTTGGCTCTCCCACCTCAGAGGCACAGCACTGACTCCTGGCTGCAGCACCAAGAGCCTTTCATCCACAGGGCTCCTTAATTTGGGATGATTCGTTGTCTATTCAGGTATTCCACAGATGCAGGGTATATCAAGTTGATTGTGGAGCTTTAATCCGCTGCTTCTGAGGCTGCTGGGAGAGATTTCCCTTTCTTTTCTTTGTTCTCACAGTTCCCAGGGGCTCAGCTGTGGATTTGGCCCCGCCTGTGCGTGTAGGTTGCCGGAGGGCGTCTGTTCTTTGCTCAGACAGGACGGGGTTAAAGGAGCCGCTGATTCGGAGGCTCTGGCTCACCCAGGCCGGGGGGGTAGGGAGGGGCACGGAGTGCGGGGCGGGCCTGCAGCGGCAGAGGCCGGCGTGACGCTGCAGCCTGAGGCGCGCCGTGCGCTCTCCCGGGGGAGCCGTCCCTGGATCCCGGGACCCTGGCAGTGGCGGGCTGCACAGGCTCCCCGGAAGGGCGTGTGGCTAGTGACCTGTGTTCGCACACAGGCCTCCTGGCGGCGGCAGCAGCGGCCTTAGCGTCCCATGTCCGTCTCTGGGCTCCGCACTCTTAGCCGCGGCTCGCGCCCGTCCCTGGAGCTCTCTCAAGCAGCGTTCTTAATCCCCTCTCCTCGTGCACCAGGAAACAAAGAGGGACGTAAAAGTCTCTTGCCTCTTCGGCAGGTCCAGACCCCTCCCCGGACTCTCTCCCGGCCAGCCGCGGCGCACCAACGCCCTGCAGGCTGTGTTCACGCCGCCAACCTCAGTCCTCTCCCGGCGCTCCGACAAAAGCCGGAGCCTCAGCTCCCAGCCCCGCCCGCCCCGGCGGGTGAGCAGACAAGCCTCTCGGCTGGTGAGTGCCGGTCGGCCCGATCCTCTGCGCTGGAATCTCTCCGCTTTGCCCTCCGCACCCCTGTTGCTGTGCTCTCCTCCGCGGCTCCCAAGCTCCCCCACTCCGCCTCCCGAAGTCTCCACCCGCGAAGGGGCTTCCTAGTGTGTGGACACTTTTCCTCCTTCACAGCTCTCTCCCGCTGGTGCAGGACCCGTCCCTATCCTTTTGTCTCTGTTTAGTTTTTTCTTTTGCCCTAACCAGGTACGTGGGGGGTTCCTTGCCTTTTGGGAGGTCTGAGGTCTTCTGCCAGCGTTCAGTAGGTGCTCCGTAGGAGTTGTTCCACGCGTAGATGTATTTCTGGTGTATCTGTGGAGAGGAAGGTGATCTCCGCGTCTTACTCTTCCGCCATCTTCCCGGAAGTCCCCCTTGTTTTGTTCTTAAATTTAGGATTTGTTGATGCTTTCCAAGAAATGGTTGAAAAATAACTTTGCAGGTGTTATTAATTTTTAGCCATCTTACAAAATAGCAACATGCAAATAGTTTTACATCTAAAGGCCTCACTAGGGAATATTATAAAGCTGACATTCATTCCTACTGTTTATTAGCATTCTGATTACGTAAAACTAATTACTAATGCAAACCAAAATTTTTGATCCTGGATGTAAATTTTCCATTATGGAATTTAGAAAAATATATTTTAGTAAGTGGTACTGGGAAACCCAAACAGCTACATGTCAAAGAATGAAAGTAGAACACTCTTAACACCATACTAAAAAATAAACTCAAAATGGATTAAAGACCTAACTGTTAGACTGGACACTATAAAACTCTTAGAGCAGGGGTCCCCAACCCCCAGGGCCACAGACCTCTACAAGTCCGTGGCCTGCTAGGAACCTGGCCGCACAGCAGGAGGTGAGCAGTGGGTGAGTGAGCGAAGTTTCATTTGCTGCTCCCCGTTGCTCACATTACAGCCTGAACCATCCCCTCCCACATCCGTAGAAAAACTGTCTTACACGAAACCAATCTCTGGTGCCAAAAAGGTTGGGGACAGCTGTCTTAGAGGAAAACATAGGCAGAACACTCTTTCACATAAATCACAGCAAGATCTTTTTTGACCCACCTCCTAGAGTAATAACAATAAACAAATGGGACCTAATTAAACTTAAAAGCTTTCGCACAGCAAAGGAAACCATAAACACGATGAAAAGACAAACCTCAGAATGGGAGAAAATATTTGTAAATGAAGCAACTGACAAGGGATTCATCTCCAAAATATACAAACAGCTCATGCAGCTCAATATCAAAAACATAACCAACCCAATCAAAAAATGTCTAGGTGGAAGACCTAAATAGACATTTCTCCAAAGAAGACATACAGATGGCCAAAAGGCACATGAAAAAATGCTCAACATCCCTAATTATTAGAGAAATGCAAATCAAAATTACAGTAAGATATCACCTCACACTGGTCAGGATGGCCATCATCAAAAAAATCTACAAACAATAAAGGTTGAAGAGGGTGTGGAGGAAAGGGAACTCTCTTAAACTGTTGGTGGGAATGTAAATTGATATAACCACTATGGAGAACAGTATGGAGGTTCCTTAAAAAACTTGACATACAACTACCATATGACCCAGCAATCCCACTACTGTGCATATACTCGGAGAAAACTCTATCAAAAAGATACATGTACCCCAATGTTCATTGCAGCACTATTTACAATAGCTAGGACATGGAAGCAACCTAAATGTCCATCAACAAAGGAATGAATAAAGAAGATATGGTACATATATACAATGGAATATTACCCAGCCATAAAAAGGAATGAAATTGTGCAATTTGCAGAGACATGGATGGACCTAGAGACTGTCATACAGAGTGAAGCAGTCAGAAAGAGAAAAACATCGTATAATATCGCTTATATGTGGAATCTAGAAAAATGATACAGATGAACTTATTTGTGAAGCAGAAATAGAGACAAAGATGTAAAGAATAGATGTACAGATAGCAGGGGGAGAAGGGGAGGTGGGATGAATTACAAGATTGGAATAGACATATATACACTAAAGTGTATAAAATATATAACCTATTTTAAAATAGATAACCTATAGATAATGAAAACCTACTGTATAGCACAGGGGATTCTACTCAGCACTCTGTGGTGACCTAAATGGGGAGGAAATCCAAAAAAGAGCAGATATATGTATACTATAGCTGATTCACTTTGCTGTGCAGCAGAAACTAACACAACATTGTAAAGCAACTATATCCCGATAAAAAATTTTTAAAAAGTTTTACTTCTTCTTATATCATTTCTTTCTTTACATATTTTTAAATAAATGAGTGATAGTCTAATTTTTTAAATATAGAAATTATGGGTTATATTTCTGAACAATAGGAATAAAGAGGCAAACGTAGAGAATGAACTTAATACAGGGAGGGGGAAGGGCAAGCTGGGACGAAGTGAGAGAGTGGTATGGACATATATACACTACCAAATGTAAAATATATAGCTAGTGGGAAGCAGCAGCATAGTATAGGGAGATCAGCTCGGTGCTTTGTGACCACCTAGAGGGGTGGGATAGGGTGGGTGGGAGGGAGAAGCAAAAGGGAGAAGATATGGGGATATATGTATATGTATATGTATAGCTGATTCACTTTTTTATAAAGCAGAAACTAACACATCATTGTAAAGCAATTATACTCCAATAAAATTAAAAAAAAAAGGAAAAAAAAAAAGAAATTAGCAAGGTGGCTATTCCAGAATACATGCAGCCCTACCAGCCATGGTGCTATGATTTATGGGGTCTCATCTACCAACCTGCTTCAAGACAAGCAGCTTTGTTTTGATCCCAATTATACATTGTGTACAAAACACAATTCTACTTGAAAAAAGAGATCTGTAGCTGAAAAAGATAAAAACACCATCAAGCTCTGCCAGTGGCTTCAGGCTTAACCTCCACCATTTCTGGAATGGGCTCATAGATTCCATGTAAAATATGGAGTGGACAAATTTTACATTACATTAACTAGTTTTCATAATTTTTTTTCCTTTTTTGTTGGCCATGATTTCTGCAGCCTTTATTTCATGCATGTTCAATAAATATGAGGTTTTTTTCCTTTTCCTAATGTTACCTTTCTTTGAATGAAAAAAGGGCACTAAAAAATTGGGAGGTAATTTTGTTTCAATATTGTTTCTTTTGTTTCTATTATTCTATTTGTTGGCTGTATTTACAAGAGAATTAGAAAAACTGGAGTAGAGATTCAAGTAATTTAGAGGAAAGTATTTTTTCAGAAACACAAGCATATGTAAGGCACGAAACTTTAGATAATATAATCTGTTTAATCTGTCATGAGTATTCTTTAAATTTCTTATTGTTTTTGTTTGTGCATCAGCAGTTTTCTTGTGACAATGGCACTTCTGTGTTTGGTATGGAAACATATGTATGTATTTTCTATCTTTTTGTTCAATTTGGGAATGTAGCTTTGTCTTTCACAGGAAAGTACCTACATTTTCCTTACATTTGTGTCTAATCAATCCATCATACACATCAATAACTTACATTTTCTTTCTTTCTTTTTCTTTTTCTGTACAACGTACTTCAAGTGTTTGTGAGGAGAACCAAAAAAATAGAAATCTGAAACATCTTCCTTGGTTCAGTCTGATTAGTCTCTCAGGATTTTATTTGATCCATTATATTATGCAAACAAAAAAATTAGCATTTTAGCATCAGTGATTATGCCATATACAAGAGAGGGTGCATGAAGGCCCAAACGACTTATCATTGCTGTACTGCAGTGTTAGGAGATGGTGTGTTATATGTTAAGTGAAAAAAATTTCTCAATTGTCTTTATTATTTAACAGGTTTAAATTAACTGTCTTTGGGATATGTTTCCAATACTAAAATGTGACAAAATTTTCACACCCAGAAGAAACAGCTGCTTAGAAATAGAAAGGTGCACGACTATATGGGAGATAAGACAGTATAGACGATATTTAACTTAAATTAGTATGAAAGCAATTAAATTAGTATGAAAGTGCTCAGTTCTATACATACCTTGAGAATTTAGATACCACATACTAGAAAACAAAACTCTAGTTTTATGTTCCTCTGCTTTCATTAGTAAAACCAGCATTTGCATTTTCCTTCAAATACATTTAAAAGTTATTTTCCAATAACAGAAGCTCTATTATTCTTTATTCGAGTATTTCCAGCAATATTTCCAAGAATTATTTATTAATAATAGCTTTCTAAATATACCTGTTTATTTTCTTTCCTGTGCAACCTAGCACCAGCAAATTCTATATCATTTCACTTATCTCAATGTTACTGAAAGGATATGAAGCAATAAAATGTGATGGAAAGTGCATGTCTGAGGAATGGTTTCATATCTCCTGAGTCTTACAACCACAAGAATAAAGGCTTTTTCTTCCTATTTTTAAAGCAAGACAGCTATTTTTGGATAACTTCCATAAGGGGCACTAGACAGTTAGGCATATAGATTTATCATCCCAAAAGTAAAATTTACAGTGAACCAAGAATGAGCCAAATTAAATGGAGAAAACAAGATAGGGTCTGAGTTGTACTAGAAAGAGCTTTAATCAAGAAAAATGCAAGGGTTATCCTTTTTAAGAATCTGAATAAGATAAATTTATATTCCAGTGTTCAATCTCTTTCAAGATTAACACTCTTTGCTTGTGAGCTATGTAGCAAATTTTGAAAATTAGCTTAAACTTAAAGTAGAAGTTTGGAAATGGCAGAAATATGTCATATCACATGTCAAAAAGATTATTTCATAATCTGCTATAAAATATAATTTTGAAAATATACTTGAAAATATGTGTGTGTACTTATGAATAGAGACACCACTCTAAATGAATATTAAAATAATCAGGTAAATAAATCTGTATTTGAAAATACAAAGCAAGCATTTAAAATTTTTTCATTGTACATAAAATTGTACATAACTTATGTTTAACCACATTTTACTACAAGAGTTAGTTTAAAATTCCAAATTTTGGCAATTATTAATCAGGCTGCTATAAATGTCCATGTGCAGGTTTTTGTATGAACCTGTTTTCAACTCCTTTGGGTAGATATCAAGGGGCACAACTGCTGGATCATATGGTAAGTGTATGTTTAGTTTTATAAGAAACCACCGAACTGTCTTACTAACCGCCTGCACCATTTTGCATTCACACCAGCAATGAATGAGACTTCCTGTTGTTCTATTACCTCGTCAGTATTTGGTGTTGTCAGGGTTCTGGATTTTGGCCATTCTAATAAGTGTGTAGTGGTATCTAATTGTTATTTTAATTTGCATTTCCCTGATGATGTATGATGTAGAACATCTTTTCATATGCTTTTCCAACTGTATCACTTCTGTGGTGAAGCTTTTGTTAAGCTCAGTTTTTAATAGCATTTTTTAGTTATCTCATCATTGAGTTGTCATATTTTGGATAATGATCCTTCATCAGATGTGTTTTTTGCAAATATTTTCTCCCAATCTGTGGCATGTCTTCTCATTCTCGATATTATCTTTTACAAAGCAGAAATTTTAGATTTTAATTTCAGCTTATCAATTATTTCATTTATTGATTGTGACTTTGGTGAAAAATCATTGATATATCCAAAGTCATGTAGATTTTCTCCTATGTTGCTATGTTGTCTTCTAGGAGTTTTATAGTTTGGTGTTTTACATTTAAGTCTGTGATTTATTTTGTGTTAATTTTATGAAGTGTCTAAGTTCTAAGTCTAGATTCATTTTTTTGCATGTGGATGTCCAGTTATTTGAACTTAATCTCAATGCGAGAATAGCACTTGTCGCACACGCAGTGAGAGTCCAGGAGGTGCAGGGACGAGATGGAGGCCACGGGGAAGTGCAGGGGGTGTGAAGAAGAAGTAACAGAATATTCAGTGGGACTCCACCTGAATTTGAGGAGTGATTAATATAAACATTGATGGATATGGTGCCTGTTGAAACTGTGTGCCTCTACATTTTGAAGAAGAGAGGATATTCATTTAAAACAAAAGTGGAGAGGAGCTTCAAGATGGCGAAGAGTAAGAAGAGGAGATCACCTTCCTCCACACAAATATATCAGAAATACGTCTAACTTTGTAACAACTCCTACAGAACACCTACTGAATGCTGGCAGAAGACCTCAGACCTCCCAAAAGGCAAGAAATTCCCAACGTACCAGGGTAGGGCAAAAGAAAAAAGAATAAACAGAGACAAAAGGATAGGGACGGGACCTGCACCAGTGGGAGGGAGCTGTGAAGGAGGAAAGGTTTCCACACACCAGGAAGCCCCTCCGCGACAGGGGGTAGTGGGGGGAAGCTTCAGGGCCACGGTGGAGAGCGCAGCAACAGGGATGCGGAGGGCAAAGCAGAGAGATTCACGCACAGAGGATCGGTGCCGACCAGCACTCACCAGACTGAGAGGCTTCTCTGCTCAACCTCCATGGCGGGTGGGGGCTGGGAGCTGAGGCTTGGGCTTCAGAGGTCACATCCCAGGGAGAGGACTGGGGTTGGCTGCATGAACACAGCCTGAAGGGGGCTAGTGCACCACAGCTAGCTAGGAGGGCGTCCCGGAAAAGGTCTGGAACTGTCGAACATGCAAGAGAATTTTTCTTGCCCTGTTTTGCAGTGCGAGAAGAGAGGGGATTAAGAGCGCCGCCTAAATGAGCTCCAGAGAGGGGGAGGAGCCGTGGCTATCAGGACAGACTCCAGAGACGGGCATGAGACGCTAAGGCTGCTGCTGCCACCACCAAGAAGCCTGTGTGCGAGCACAGGTCACTATCCACACCTCCCCTCCCAGGAGCTTGTGCAGCCCGCCACTGCCAGGGTCCCATGATCCAGGGACAACTTCCCCAGGAGAACACACGGTGTGCCTCAGGCTGGTGCAATGCCATGCCAGTCTGTGCCACTGCAGGCTCGCCCCACATTCCGTACCCTTCCCTCCCCATGGCCTGAGTGAGCCAGAGCCCCATAATCAGCTTCTCCTTTAACTTCCTTCTGTCTGGGCAAAGAAGAGACAGCAGAGGGCGACCTACATGCAGAGGTAGGGCCAAATCCAAAGCTGAACCCCAGGAGCTGTGAGAACAAAGAAGAGAAAGGGAAATTTCTTCCAGAAGCCTCAGGAGCAGTGGATTAAATCTCCAAAATCAACATGAAGTACCCTGCATCTCTGGAACAACTGAATAGACAACGAATCATCCCAAATTGAGGCAGTGGACGTTTGGAGCAATGATATATATATATATTTTTCCATTTTCCCTTTTTGTGAGTGTGTATGTGTATGATTCTGTGTGTGATTTTGTCTGTAGAGCTTTGCTTTTACAGTTTGTCCTAGAATTCTGTCTGTCCATTTTGTTTGTTTGTTTTTTTAGTATAGTTTTTAGTGCTTGTTATAATTGGTGGACTTGTTTTTTGGTTGGGTTGCTCTCTTCCTTCTTTCTTTCTTTTTAACTATTTAAAAACATTTTTTTTTTACTTTCAATAATTATTTTTTATTTTAATAACTTTATTTCATTTTATTTTTTCTTTCTTTCTTTCTATTTTTCTCCTTTTTACTCTGAGCCACGTGGATGACAAGGTCTTCGTGCTCCCACGGGCAACAGGCCTGTGCCTCTGATGTGGGAGAGCCGAGTTCAGGACATTGGTCCACCAGAGACCTCTGAGCTCCATGTAATATCAAATGGTGAAAATTTGCCAGAGACCTCCATCTCAACACAAAGACCCAGCTCCACTCAATGACCAGCAGGTTCCAGTGCTCAAAACACTATGCCAAACAACTAGCAAGACAGGAACACAACTCCACTCATTAGCAGAGAGGCTGCATAATAAGATCACAGACACCACACAGCACACCACTGGACACGGACCTGCCCACCAGAAAGACAAGATCCAGCCTCATCCACCAGAACACAGGCACTAGTCCCCTCCACCAGGAAGCCTACATAACCCACTGAACCAACCTTAGTCACTGGGGGCAGGCAGCAAAAACAACAGGAACTACGATCCTGCAACCTGCGAAAAAGAGACCCCAAACAGAGTAAGTTAAGCAAAATGAGAAGACAGAGAAACACACAGCAGATAAAGCGGCAAGGTAAAAACCCACCAGACCAAACAAATGAAGAGGAAATAGGCAGTCTACCTGAAAAAGAATTCAGAATAGTGATAGTAAAGATGATCCAAAATCTTGGAAATAGAATGAAGAAAATACAAGAAACGTTTAACAAGGACCTAAAGAACTAAAGAGCAAATAAACAATGATGAACACAATAAATGAAATCAAAAATTCTCTAGAAGGAATCAACAGCAGAATAATTGAGGCAGAAGAAGGGATAAGTGACCTGGAAGATAAATGAGTGGAAATAACCACTGCAGAGCAGAATAAAGAAAAAAGAATGAAAAGAATTCGGGACAGTCTCAGAGACCTCTGAGACAACATTAAATGTACCAATATTCAAATTATAGGGGGTCCAGAAAAAGAAGAGAAAAATAAAGGGATTGAGAAAATATTTGAAGAGATTAAAGTTGAAAACTTCCCTAATATGGGAAAGGAAATAGTTAATCAAGTCCAGGAAGCGCAGAGAGTCCCATGCAGGATAAATCCAAGGAGAAACACGTCAAGACACATATTAATCAAACTATCAAAAAATTAAATACAAAGAAAAAATATTAAAAGCAGCAAGGGAAAAACAACAAATAACATACAAGGAAATCCCCAAAAGGTTAACAGTGGATCTTTCAGCAGAAACTCTGTAAGCCAGAAGGGAGTGGCAGGACATACTTCAAGTGATGAAAGGTAAAAACCTACAACCAAGCTTGCTCTACCCAGCAAGGATCTCATTCAGATTCGATAGAGAAATTAAAACCTTTACAGCTGAGCAAAAGGTAAGAGAATTTGGCACCACCAAACCAGCTTTACAGCAAATGCTAAAGGAACTTCTCTAGGCAGGAAACACAAGAGAAGGAAAGAACCTATAAAAAAACCCACAAAACACTTAAGAAAATGGTAATAGGAACATACATATCGATAATCACCTTAAATGTGAATGGATTAAATGCTCCAACCAAAAGACACAGGCTTGCTGAATGTATACAAAAACAAGACCTGTATATATGCTGCCTACAAGAGACCCACTAGAGACCTAGGGACACATACAGACTGAAAGTAAGGGGGTGTAAAAAGATATTCCAGGCAAATGGAAATCAAAAGAATGCTGGAGTAGCAATTCTCATATCAGACAAAATCGACTTTAAAACAAAGACTACTACACGAGACAAATAAGGTCAGTACATAATGATCAAAGGATCAATCTAAGAAGAAGATATAATAATTATAAATATTTATGCACCCAACATAGGAGCACCTCAATACATAAGGCAAATGTTAACAATCATAAAATGGGAAATCGATAGTAACACAATCATAGTACAGGACTTTAACACCCCACTTTCACCAATGGACAGATCATACAAAATGAAAATAAATAAGGAAACACAAGTGTTAAATGATACATTAAACAAGATGGGCTTAATTGATATTTATAGGACATTCCATCCCAAAACACCAAAATACACTTTCTTCTCAAGTGCTCATGGAACATTCTCCAGGATAGATAATATCTTGGGTCACAAATCAAGCCTTGGCAAAGTTAAGAAAATTGAAGTCTTATCAAGTATCTTTTCAGACCACAATGCTATGAGACAAGATATCAATTACAGGAAAAAAAATCTGCACAAAATATAAATACATGGAGGTTAAACAATACACTACTTAATAACCAAGAGATCACTGAAGAAATCAAACAGGAAGTAAAAAAATACCTAGAAACAAATGACAATGAAAACATGACGACCCAAAACCAATAGGATGCAGCAAAAGCAGTTATAAGAGGGAAGTTTACAGCAATACAATCCTACCTCAAGAAACAAGGGACATCTCAAATAAACAACCTAATCTTACACCTAAAGCAATTAGAGAAAGAAGAACCAAAAAACCCCAAACTTAGCAGAAGAAATCATAAAGATCAGATCAGAAAGAAATGAAACAATATCAAAGATCAATAAAATTAAAAGCTGATTCTTTGAGAAGATAAACAAAATTGATAAACCCTTAGCCAGACTCATCAGGAAAAAAAAGGAGAAGACTAATCAATAGAATTAGAAATGAAAAAAGGAGCAGTAACAATTGACACTGCAGAAATACAGAGGATTATGAAAGATTACTACAAACAAGTATATGCCAATAAAATGGAGAACCTGGAAGAAATGGGCAAATTCTTAGAAAAGTACAACCTTCCGAGACTGAACCAGGAAGAAATAGAAAATATAAACAGACCAATCACAAGCACTGACATTGAGAGTGTGATTAAACATCTTCCAACAAACAAAATCCCAGGACCAGATGGCTTCACTGGCAAATTCTATCAAACATTTAGAGAAGAGCTAACACCTATCCTTCTCAAACTCTTCCAAAATGTAGCAGAGGGAGGAACACTCCCAAACTCATGCTACGAGGCCACCATCACCCTGATACCAAAACCAGACAAAGATGTTACAAAGAAAGAAAACTACAGGCCAATTTCACTGATGAACATAGATGCAAAAATCTCAACAAAATACTAGCAAACAGAATCTAACAGCACATTAAAAGGATCATACACACCATGATCAAGGGCGGTTTATCCCAGGAATGCAGGATTCTTCAATATACGCAAATCAATCAATGTGATACATCTTGTTAACAAACTGAAGAATAAAAACCATATGATCATCTCAGTAGACACAGAAAAAGCTTTTGACAAAATTCAACACCCATTTATGATAAAAACCCTAGAGAAGGTAGGCACTGAGGGAACTTACCACAATATAATAAAGGCCATATATGACAAACCCACAGCCAACATTGTTCTCAATGGTGAAAAACCAAAACCATTTCCACTAATATCAGGAAGAAGACAAAGTTGCCCACTCTCACCACTGTTATTCAACATTGTTTTGAAAGTTTTAGCCACAGCAATCAGAGAAGAGAAAGAAAAAAAAGGAATCCAATTTGGAAAAGAAGAAGTAAAGCTGTCACTGTTTGCAGATGACATGATATTATACATAGAGAATCCTAAAGATGCTACCAGAAAACTACGAGAGCTAATCAATGAGTTTGGTAAAGTAGCAGGATATAAAATTAATGCACAGGAATCTCTTGCATTCTTATACATTAATGATGAAAAATATGAAAGTGAAATTAAGGGAACACTCCCATTTACCACTGCAACAAAAGGAATAAAATACCTAGGAATAAACCTACCTAAGGAGACAGAAAACATGTATGCAGCAAACTATAAGACACTGTTGAAATAAATTAAAGATGATACAAACAGGTGGAGAGATATACCATGTTCTTGCACTGGAAGAATCAAATTTGTGAAAAATGACTATACTACCCAAAGCAATCTACAGATTCAATGCAATCCCTGTCAAACTACCACTGGCATTTTTCACAGAACTAGAACAAAAAAATTTCACAATGTGTTTGGAAAAACAGAAGACTCCAAATAGTGAAAGCAATCTTGAGAAAGAAAAACGGAAGTGGAGGAATCAGTCTCCCTGACTTCAGACTATACTACAAAGCTATAGTAATGAAGACAGTATGGTACTGTCACAAAAACAGAAATATAGGTCAATGGAACAGGATAGAAAGCCCAGAGATAAACCCACGCACATATAGTCACCTTATTTTTGATAAAGGAGGGAAGAACATACAATGGAGAAAAGACAGCCTCTTCAACAAGTGGTGCTCAGAAAACTGGACAGCTACAGGTAAAATAATGAAATTAGAACACTACCTAACACCATACACAAAAATAAACTCAAAATGGATTAAAGACGTAAATGAAAGGCCAGACACTATAAAACTCTTAGAGGAAAACATAGGCAGAACACTCTATGACATAAATCACAGCAAGATCCTTTCTGACCCACCTCCTAGAGAAACGGAAATAGAAACAAAAATAAACAAATGGGACCTAATGAAACTTAAAAGCTTTTGCACAGCAAAGGAAACCATAAAGAAGATGAAAAGACAACCCTCAGAATGGGAGAAAATATTTGGAAATGAAGCAACTGACAAAGGATTAATCTCCAAAATTTACAAGCAGCTCATGCAGTTTAATATCAAAAAACAAATAACCCAATCCAAAAATGGGCAGAAGACCTAAATAGACATTTCTCCAAAGATATACAGATTGCCAACAAACACAGAAAGGATGCTTAACATCATTAATCATTAGAGAAATGCACATCAAAACTACAAAGAGATATCACCTCACACCGGTCAGAATGGCCATCATCAAAAAATCTACAAAGAATAAATGCTGGAGAGGATGTGGAGAAAACGGAACCTTCTTGCACTGTTGGTGGGAATGTAAATTGATACAGGCACTTTGGAGAACAGTATGGAGGTTCCTTAAAAACTACAAATAGAACTACCATACGACCCAGCAAGCCCAGTACTGGGCATATACCCTGAGAAAACCATAATTCCAAAAGTGTAATGTACCACAATGTTCATTGCAGCTCTATTTACAATAGCCAGGACATGGAAGCAACCTAAGTGTCCATCAACAGATGAATGGATAAAGAAGATGTGGCACATATATACAATGGAATATTACTCAGCCATAAAAAGAAACAAAATTGAGTTATTTGTAGTGAGGTGGATGGACCTAGAGTCTGTCATACAGAGTGAAGTGAGAAGAGAAAAACAAATACCATATGCTAATATATATATATGGAATCATTAAAAAAAAAAAAAAAAGGTCATAAAGAACCTAGAGGCAGGACCGGAACAAATATGCAAACCTACTAGGGAACAGACTTGAGGAAATGGGGAGGGGGAGGGGTGGGTTGGGACGGAGTGAAAGAGTGGCATGTACCTATATACACTACCAAATGTAGAACCGATAGCTAGTGGGAAGCAGCTGCATAGCACAGCGAGATGAGCTCTGTGCTTTGTGGCCACCTAGAGGGGTGGGATAGGGAGGGTGGGAGGGAGGGAGACGCAAGAAGGAGGAGATATGGGGATGTGTGTATATGTATGGCTGATTCACTTTTTTGTAAAGCAGAAACTAACACACCATTGTTAAGCAATTATACTGTAATAAAGATGTTAAAAAAGATAGAAAAAAAAGAATAGCACTTGTATATAGTGGGATGACACTAATAGAATCTGTTATTTTGCGGGCTGTGCACTAACGGATCGAATCAGAAAATCTGGGTTACATTCCTTCCTTCTGCCACTTAGTAGCTTAGCTATGTGGCTTTTTTGAATCATATATTTTTAATCTGTACTATGATAACAGAAATACTTATTGCATGGTATTCATTTGGTGATTTAATGAGATTATGAATTTGAAAGTGCTTTAAAAACTCTTGGATATTTTACAAACTGTCAATAAGATCTGAAACTATTGAGGACTCCCTCAAGTATTTAATCTTGTTTCAGAGACACCATGGTCCGCGATAATCCTCTTGCTGAATTTCCTCCTCTTTCTGAGCTCTAATTGTTGGAGGGCTCTGAGATGATGTACTCACATTTTATGGCTTCTCTATCTGTCTATCCACCACCTGAATGTCCTCATCTAGCTAGACAGGTTAAATATCATGTGTATGCTTGCAAATGTCCAAATATCTCTCTCAAGTCAAGAACTGGCCCCTTAACTCCAAAGTCATTGTGCAACTGCCTGGATAAGTAATGAGAATAATTTAAAATTAACATGATTCCCTCTCCCAAACCCATGATTCCCTCAGTGTTCTCCATTGTGGTAAGTGGCTGCCCAGGATAAAAAGCTTAGAAACACAGTATAGTTCTCTCTTTTATCATTCATTCCATCAGCAAATCTTACTGTCTATCCTCCAGCTGTATTATAAATCAGATCACTTTTCAGCAACTTTTTCCCTAGGACTCCAGTCTCACTTTATTATCTTCTCATACTTGGTCTGCCTTAGTAGCCTTCCTACTTATTTCTCAGCTTCCATTTTTACTTTTTTACAGTCTGTTCTCCACAGAGACATCAGTGAAGGCTCTGGACAATGCAAAATGGGGTCATGTCCTTCCCTGCTTATAGCCTTCCCATGGTTTCATATTTAGAATAAAATAGAAGTTCTTACCATGCTCTGGTGACTCTTCAAAAAGCTCTGAAAAACAGATTTGTTTTTTTTTCTTTTGCGGTACGCGGGCCTCTCACTGTTGTGGCCTCTCCTGTTGCGGAGCACAGGCTCCGGACGTGCAGGCTCAGCGGCCATGGCTCATGGGCCCAGCCGCTCCGCAGCATGTGGGATCCTCCCGGACCGGGGCACGAACCTGTGTCCCCTGCATCGGCAGGCGGACTCTCAACCACTGCGCCACCAGGGAAGTCCCTGAAAAAGTTTTTAATAAACATTTTATTAGTTCATCTGTAAAATACAAAAACTGACCAACTATTCAAATCAAGCTTCTATTCTTCCTCTCATTTTACTCTAATCTTGTTAGTCTTCTTGACATTCCTCTAAATCCCAAACATTCCCACTTAATGGTTCTTTAGTTTGGTAAATGTTGCTTACTAAGGCTTTTTTTTGCATATCCTGAAACAGCATATCTTTTCAATACTCTAAGAATTTCCACACTAAAAATAAACTGTTAACATGTATGCCTTTCCAAAAATCTTGAGTTAACCTTTGGAGTCAGACACCTTTCTTTATTATCTATACCTCATAACTAGTGAGGTTCATATTGCTTGCCTTCACCTCAGACCCTGTTCACATGAGTGGTAGTTTATGTAATCATTGAAAACTCTGCCTCACCCACTAAAATGTTAACTCCATGAACGTAAGGCCTTTATTCAATTGTTTACTACAAAGCTTATCACAGTGGCTCATATATAACAATATGTGACTCTCTTTTTGGGTGAGTGAGTGAGTATGTGTATATGTGTGTGTGTGTGTGTGTGTGTGTGTGTGTGTGAGAGAGAGAGAGAGAGAGAGAGAGAGAGTGAGAGAGAGAGAGAGAGAGAGAAATTGACTGAGAGAAAATAATTTAGAGGACCACGGGAATTTCATGTCCATATTCTATAGGCAATAATTACGAAGTTTTGTTTTTCTTTTTAAAGTTCACACCTTATATGTTATAACTTATAGACCGATTTAATTACATGCTTAGTGTATAAATTAGTTTTTAATAATGTAGAGTGTCAAAATATTTTTCTTATTTTCTATGTATATTAATAGTATAAATCAACTTTCAAGATTTGGCACATGCAAATGCATAACATTAAATTGGGTTAGTAAAGATGCATTGATTATTTGCAAAATAATATTTGCAAAAAAAGTAGAGAGGTAATCAATTTGAAATAATTCCATGTTGTTTGTTGATTTTTTAAAATTCATGCAGCAAATTTTTATTGAATGCTTAATATGTGTCATGCATGTTTCCAGGCACCGTAGTAATGTAGTGAACAAAACTGACAAAGACCTTATTGACATGGTCTAGAGAAGTAGACACTTTCATACATTTGAATGTTTTGCTATTCCACAACTTCTTCCCATGATATATCGGCATAATTTTGTTGTTTTATGTTGTAAGAGAAATTATTTTTGTAGCTGAAAATACATTACAAATCACATCAAAATACTATAAATTACTATATCACGACTTGAATAAACATTACAAACTAATATCAATAATTTAGAAATCAGAAAAGCAAAATCCAAATTCAGAATCTGCTAAATATTATTTGTTGAGCCACGTGTGAGATTTATAATGTAGTTACTTACAAAGGAATAATTAAGATATTCTTCCAATTCTAAATAGCAATACTGATTTTAAAAATTGCTTTTAGGCAGCGTAGTACTGCCATTTATGTTTTTGTTTTAGCCTTGATTAATTGTACTTCCCTGTATTGTCTTGTTTTACCTATATAATGTTGATCAAATAAACTTATGATAGTTGAATGAAATTCTGTACTCCTCTTGAGCACACTGCTTATCATTTTGTTTACAAGAATTAATATCAAGGATATAATGATACTGAATGTTGCAGGGCAGTTTCCTATCTCCTTGGTGCTTAATATTCTTAACTATGTGATATGCTCTTGTACTCAATTCATGTTCAAGACTTGTGCTCAAGATCATAAAATCTAAGAAGCTAACTATATCTAAGGAAAAGAGAGTGATTTGGATCTAATGGGTTGGATTCTGTCTTGGATCTATACATTCATAGGAGAAAATCTCATTATTGGTTATGAAAATTTCTATATTTCTCAAAGTTAGAGAATCTGTTCATTAATAACTTGAGTAGAGTTGAAAATAAATGAAACGTTATCAAAATGACAGACTTAACAGATCACTGATTGATACTAATGTGAATGATATATTATTTCTGCATAAAAAGTTGCCAGATATATTTTATGATTTCATACCATTTTACTCCTATTTAATAAAAAGGTCCCCATGTTAAAGTTTTATTTACCTAAACGCTGATGACTTAAAAGAATTAAAATATAAAATCAGAAGACTTATTCCTTGAGCATATACGTACTTCTTCTTGGGTACGTTACTTAAAATTTCAAGGGTTGATTTACACAGTCAGCCTAAGAGGATAAATTAATAATAATACCACATATTTTTATTTAGATTTCTCTACATGCCATGTTATTTATACACAATGAATCTAATCTGTATTTGAATACAGATGTATCCATATTCAAAGTTTAGGTACTTTTGCTGCCATAATATTCCCACACCAGAGCACTGGCTGTTAAAAAAAAACGAAAGGTATGATAAACTGCTCTGAATGTTTTCTGTAAAATTTGTCAAGTATTTAGTTTTCAAAATCAAATGGCATAAATTTAGAAATACTCATCCAAGTTATTATGTATGTAAAAATGCAATTTAAAGCTTATAAAATACTGATATAAAAGACAGCATGGAATTGTAACCATATTTAAAATATTTGATAGGTTACAATATATTTTGGTATGTGTTAGAGAATATATGTGTACCTTTAAAAATTTTTTATTTTCAATCTTTGTAGCATATTAAATAGAAAATTATATATGCATTCTAATACATATATTTTCCTTTAGATTTGACAGTTACTGATCTTTTGTAATATTAACAACCAAATCAAGACATCTGAGATTTTGCAAATTGAGAAGGAATAAGCTAGCTCTATGCTACTCTTTTCTTTCTTTTCATTTTATAGTAAAACAAAACCCTACTTTGCTGTTTCTTTTCAGGATAAATTGAAAGAACATAAATCTAATAAAACAATGAAATAAAAATATCCTTTGACACATACCACAGTTAAACTTGTATACAGTTTTATCAAATCAGCCATTTTTATTTACTTAAATTTATGATAAAGGAAG
This sequence comes from Orcinus orca, assembly GCF_937001465.1. Taxonomy (NCBI): domain Eukaryota; kingdom Metazoa; phylum Chordata; class Mammalia; order Artiodactyla; family Delphinidae; genus Orcinus; species Orcinus orca. Next base: position 124,968,098 of record NC_064563.1, read on the forward strand.
CTTCAATCTTTGGCTAAAACAAAGAGAGATACTTTAGCCAGACAGGAAAAACCAGGATGCCCAATTCTACTTTAAAATAAGATGAAACAAACTAAAAAGTAATAATATGTTATGACTTAAAATACTGCCCTCATCAGAACTTGGCAAAATAAAATGAATATAGACCCACTCTGTTTTAAACTTTATTTCTGCCTAATATTCAATTCCAGTACTGCAACCATGATGCACTCATGTTGCTAACCTGCTTCAATGTGCAACTGTAGTTGGGTAAAAGAAGAAAATGTTCTGATTTTTCAAAATCCTATCATATTTTAGTAGTTTGTCTTAGATATTTGTTTACTTTTTCATTTTTTAAATTTTATTTTAAAAAATTAGTCAGCCAAACCTGGTACAGGTTAGTGTCTTATACAGACTTTGATAATTAAAAAATAAAAGAATTATATAAAGAAACCACAGAAATAATCTTTCTATTTATATAGGGATGACCTTTACTATTTACTACCTTTTATAATTTTTTAAGGAATATGGTCATAAGGAGTATTTTTAAAAGGCCTACTTTATTGTTTGGAGACCTTTAACTCCTAGGAAGTTGTTTTATGGTATACTGATAATGTTCCCCTACGTCCTCAGCCATAGGGCACTAACTCACTGGCAAGAATTACTAGACCACATATGGCCTTGGCTTCTATAATATTCACAGTGGGAAGTTCTGCTGACTGAGGAATGCTTACATGATTACTTGTGTGCTTGGAAGCTTCACCCACTAAAATAACAGATACTTTCTATTTTATAATACTTACATTTCACCCATGATATTGTCTGCCTTCATTCCTTACTGAACTATTTTTCAGTTTCAGATCCTGCCTTCCTTTCAATTGGCTTTAAAAAGCTCTTGGTATTATGATAACTTATGATCCATTATTTAATTCCTCCAGGATTCCAGTCTGTGTTTTGTCAGTCAAGATTTTTTACTTGTCTCCAGTACCCAGTGTCTTCTAATGATCTCCATATACTGAAGACTAGCCCCTATATATAAACTATATTTGATTCAAAGTTGGCAGCTCTATAAGATGCAGAAAATTCAGTGCAGATGAAAATATTCCAGAGTATAGAGAAGAATCAACATTTAACAGACTATTTTATAAATCATGTGTGATTAACACCAAAATTATTTAACAGCAAAAAAACTTTGCAAACCAATCGCATTAATAAATGTTAATACAAAAACATCAAAGAAAAAAATCAGAAATCTGAAGCCAGCAAAGTACTATTTTCTATGTCACCAATAATTATGATACAAGGAGAATTAATAAAAACTAACATATATTTAATCAAAATAATAAGCTAAGTAAAATCATACTGAAAAAATCTAAAATTTATAAAATTCAACTAAATATCAGTTTATGATAAAATATTTTATATAAAATCATACAAATATATTCTGTAAAATATTTTATTTATAGCAAGATATTCACAATGAAATGTTAAAAGTTAATTCAAAAGCATGGATACGATTAATGACTAGTACTCTGGAAATTCGAGCCAGTGGCAAAAGACAAGAAATATAAATACACACAATTGAAAGGAACTTTCAGGACTCTGTATAAATCCTATGATTATCTACTTACAAAATATAAGAAGTGCAACTGTAAGCAATTAGTTCTAGGAATCATGTTTAGTAAGGTGATCAGGTAAGTTACATATATATATATATATACATATGTATATATACATATATACATACACACATATACCATTTTTTTACATATTTGCATAAAAACTTATGAGTAGTTATAGTAAATGTGTGGGAGTCATTTGAAGAATATTACAAAAATTCACTTACAGGAAAAATAAAAGACTTAGATAAGAGTATATAGTGATATAAATATACACTACTCCCAAACAATCTATGTAATACAGACAACTTCAACCAAAATACCAAAGTGAGTTTCTGTTTGTAGTAACCTAATTATTGTAATAATCATCTAAAATAGCAAAAACAAGAGAACAGCCAAAAACGGTTTTCAAAAATAAAACCATTTAGTGAGATCAAGCACGACCAAACATAAAATATACTAAAAACCTATAGAAGTTAAAATCATGTGGTGCAAGGGTAGAAATATCTTTATTTACCTAATTTATTTCTTACCATTATCCTTATCTTTATTTCATTAGTTTTATATTTAACTTTTTCAAGTCTGTTATGTTTCTGTGTCTATAAAAGGCCATAGTGCTTTGTCTCTAAATTGGTTGTAAATGTGAAGCCAATGTATTCCTCTGTATAGTAATTATGTAAATACTCTTTATTGTAGGATCAAATTATTGACTAAGTCCATTTTCTTTTTTACTGATAAAATAGCATGAATCCTGGGACTCTGAATGTTCACAGCTTAACGGTTATCTTGCTATTTTCTCTTCGTTTTTAAACACACTTTACTTACTGAAAACCTTGCCATATTTGTGTTTGTTTTGAATATGGATCAATATTTTCTTTTATCCCACTAGTGTTTTTATGTGTGTGACTGTCCTGGTGCATGTGTCTGGGTGTATGTGATGTTTCTAAATTAACTTTTTGTTTGTTTGAAAAAATGGGTATGGCCTATTATCACACTTACCCAGATTGGTAGGTAACACATGTTTAGCAGGATCCTGATTTCCTCCCTAGAAACCTCTTTCCTAGTGTCCTCTGTCTTCTGCCTCTAAATTGAACTATTTTACTCTCCAGAGCTGCACTGAAGCTACCACACTGGAATTACCCCCTCCACTGTTTTCCATATGGGAGCCACTACTTCCTGGTTCTCAGATAACTTCTCTTTGATATCTTTGACTTATTTCATTTTTACAGATTTTAATATAAAGCTACATGCAGTTCATTTTCCTCACAAAGTTTGAAGAGTTGTTCCATTGCTCTTTATCATCAGGCCTGTGGATACAAGACTTATGCCAACTTGACACATATTTCTACGTAAGAGATAAGAATCACCTAGGTTCTCTTTATCCTTCTAGAGGTGAGACTCCATAAGTGTGTTAACATGGGTGAGATTATTTGATATAGTAGTCTCAGTGGACCCTTTTTCTCAGAAAGTTATTCCTACAAATGTTCTTTGAAATTTTATTTTATTATTGTGTTTATAATTTCTGTTCTCACATGTTCTTGGATTCTTATTTTCAGGTACTGTATTTTTGGAGTGATCTGCATCTCTTTACCATTTCTCACATATTTTCCTTATTTTTATATTTGCTTCTAATTTTAGGAGAATTTACTTGGATATAGATTTCTGTCCCTTTGAATCTTTGGTTCTCCTGTAAATCATAATTTTTGTTTCAATTAATTCTACATTCATCCAATTGTGTATTTTTTCATAATATCCTTTTATCCTATGTTTCTATAGTTCTTATATTACTATACCTCTATATACTACAGAGTATATGGTAGGCCCCTTATATATAGGGTTTTTTTTTTTTTTTTTTTTTTTGCGGTATGCAGGCCTCTCACTGTTGTGGCCTCTCCCGTTGCGGAGCACAGGCTCTGGACACGCAGGCTCAGCGGGCCCAGCCACTCCACGGCATGTGGGATCTTCCCGGACCAGGGCACGAACCCGTGTCCCCTGCATTGGCAGGCGGACTCTCAACCACTGCACCACCAGGGAAGCCCTATATATAGTTTAATCTCTCTCTCTCAGGAACTTTTTTCATGTAGTTTCATCTATAATTCAAATTATATTTTTTCACATCTATAACCAGTTTTTTAATTTGTTGTTTTGTTGTTTATTTATCTTTCAATCTATCTTCACTTTTTATAAAAGCTGTTTGCTTAGCTGTCTGTTCATATTTAAGAATGAAATACTGGATTGTTTATTTTAAATTAGTAAGGTGTCTTTCTTTTTCTTTAGTTTATAAAACTGTTTCCTTAAGGACGTCTTTAAAAAAAAAAAAAAAAAAAAAACTGACCAGGACACTTATTCAGATAAAGCTGCATGTTAACTGAACAGCTTAATTTTAAGAGTGCTCACTAGAAAACTAGTGCCACCTCCCCACACATGGTATTTCATAAATAATGTTTACCATGGATGACCCACAGACACTATGAACACCTTTGCTCTCCTCTGAAGCTTGCATAATTTCTTTAGAAAATTGCCCTATATCTCAGGAATTAAATTCCTCTCTCGATGTTATATCTTTACATTTAAATCCTGCCCATCAACCTTACCTGACAAATTACTGCGAGTCCTCCTCTGGTATTTCAACTTGGAGAGTAACATCATATTCCCTTTCAGTGTTATCTAAGCTGCAGCTGCTTCCATTCTGCTTATATGTAAAAATATTTATCAATACTACATATTCATGAATATAGTTAAACTTATTTATTCAATGTTGAAGGTTCATTCTCTCCCTAACCCTTATATCCTCTTTATTGTTAGGCCATTTTTACATTAATTATTTGGCATTGTTTTTTCAATAGGGGTATTGGGAAGGATGGGCAGTCACACAATCTTTTAACCCAATGGTTGAACTGTCTTAGATTTTAGTGTATCAAACATATAATGTTAATTTCATGTGAGCTGTGTATACATATATATATTTTTTCCCAAACTTACAGTCTATTTATATGGCTGTGGAGTTCAAACTTAATTATATTAATATTAATATAAAATAATGTTTTGCTTATCAATAATATATATTTTGTACTTTATAGGATTTTTGTGAAGATTAAGTGTTTTCAATAAACATTAGTTCTAAACCTTAGTAACAATTTTATTGCTACTCATTTAATCTGAATTCAACACTAATTACTGCTAATTATGTTTTAATCTGGCTTTTGGGGTTAACAAGTCTTCTCTTTTCTGAAAATCTAATCTAAGAAACTATACCCAAGACTCTAATACTGCATGGTGATATAGCTTATATAAGCTATTTACATAGTTGAACAGTAAAAAAAAAAATAGTAATCAAACTAAGCAATAAGAACAAAACTAAGTAAAAAGGCATGCCCTAAAGGAGCAACTCATTTTAGCACGTATTTGAATAACTGTATGTACTAGACATACATAGATTTTTTTTTCTGAAGTCACTGACAGTTTATTATAAATTAGACAAGTGATACCTAGTTACACCTAGCCTAAGTAAGAAATAATGTTTCCATTATTCTCCTTTCTCAGTGAATATTTATTTTATATTTAAAATGTTTGTTTTCACTATTAAATACGTATTTGTATCTATTTTTGATCTTTTGACCCATTTGGTTGATCCATTGTGACTTCTGTTTAAGTAAATTTCTATGTTTTATTTTGTAATAAATGGCAGCCATTTGAATAAATTAGTCAAGCTTTGAACTTTTTATCTTGGCTTTTATATTCTTTCTATCCTGTGACAATGTTCTCCTTAATAAGAAAGAGAAAACAAGTTGCTTTCTCCCCTATTTGTCATTGAAAGAGGCTGACTACAATTGGATTGAATCCAGGAATTCTAATATATACTAAACTCTTAGGAAAAAAATTTCATTTTGAGCATTTTCTTTCAAAATAAAACTCACTTTGAGACCCCAAAGAATTTAAAGATATTTTAAAATAACGTATTTCACTTGTCTGTCCACATTCAGTGATGGATTTTTTTAAAAAATTACTTACTTACTTATTTATTTATTTATTTATGGCTGTGTTGGGTCTTCACTGCTGTGTGTGGGCTTTCTCTAGTTGCGGCGAGCGGGGGCTACTCTTCATTGCGGTGTGTAGGCTTCTCACTGCGGTGGCTTCTCTTGTTGTGGAGCATGGGCTCTAGGTGTGTGGGCTTCAGTAGTTGTGGTGCATGGGCTCAGTAGTTGTGGCTCATGGGCTCTAGATAGCAGGCTCAGTAGTTGTGGCGTATGGGCTTATTTGCTCCGCGGCATGTGGGATCTTCCCGGACCAGGGATAGAACCCATGTCCCCTGCATTAGCAGGCGAATTCTTAACCACTGTGCCACCAAGGAAGTCCCATCAGTGATGGATTTTTGATATATTTTTTGGAATATATTTAGTTCTTTTAAAATATTATTGCTTATACTCAACACCTCATACACTGGACAAGAATGCATGTTAAATTAACACCACATTATGTAAATGAAGGCTTCAAATGAATTTAATAAACAATATTTTACATCTTATATGTCTTTCAGCTCACTGTTACACTTAAACTCACTGCATTTCATAAAGGTATACAAGGAAGTGATAGAAGATTAATGTCTTCCATTATAAAACACATTTCAAGAAATTTTTATTTTCTGAACTAGGTTAGTTAGACTTGGACAAAACATATTGTCATGCATAAGAAATAAATACATATTTGTACAGTGAAAAATTCTAATGTTTAATAATCTACTTATTTGGTTTTATAACTTCCATCACAATTTATGCTTTATCACAGCAATGCAAACTTTGATACTTTCAAAACATTTCTCTCCAATACAGGTCAGAATCACAAAACTCCTAGAAGAAAACATAGGCAGAACACTATTTGACCTAAATTATAGCAGTATTTTTTTTAATGTCTTCTCAGGAAACAAAAGCATAAATAAACAAATGCGACCTAATTAAACTTAAAAGCTTTTGCACAGCAAAGGAAACCATTAATAAAATGAAAAGACAACTTAGTAAATGGGCAAAAATATTTGCAAATGATATGACTGATAAGGGGTTAACAGCCAACATATATAAACAGCTCATACAACTCAACATCAAAAAATAAATAAATAATGGGCAGAAGACCTGAAGAGACATTTTTCCAAAGAAGACATACAGATGTTCAACGGGCACATGAAAGAATGCTCAACATCTTTAATCATCAGAGAAAGGTAAATTAAAACCACAATGAGATATCACCTCAAATCAGTGAGAATGGCTATCATGAAAAAGACCACAAATAACAAATGTTAGTGAGGATGTAGTGAAAAGGGTACCTAGAACACTGTTGGTGAGGATGTAAATTAGTGCAGTCACTGTGGAAAACAGTACAGAGGTGCATCAAAAAACTAAAAATAGAACTATCATATGATCCAGCAATTCCATTTGTTGTCATATATCTCAAGAAAACAAAAACACTAATTAGAAAAGCTATATGCATCCCACTATTTATAGCAGTATTATTTACAATAGCCAAAATAAGAAAGCAATCTAAAGATCCATAAACAGATGAATGAATAAAGAAGATGTGGTATATACAAAGCTACAGTGATCAAGACAGTATGGTACTGGCACAAAAACAGAAATACATCTCACTGGAACAGGGTAGAAAGCGCAGGGATAAACCCATGCACTTAAGATCACCTTATCTTTGATAAAGGAGGCAAGAATATACAATGGAGAACAGAGAGCCTCTTCAACAAGTGGTGCTGGGAAAACTGTAAAAGAATAAAATTAGCACACTCCTTAACACCATACACAAAAATCAACTCAAAATGGATTAAAGACCTAAATGTAAGGCCAGACACTGTAAAACTCTTACAGGAAAACATAGACAGAACACTCTCTGACATAAATCACAGCAAGATCCTTTTTGACCCACCTCCTAGAGAAATGGAAATTAAAAAAAAACCATAAATAAACAAATGGGGCCTAATGAAACTTAAAAGCTTTGGCACAGAAAAGGAAACCATAAACAAGACAAAAAGACAACCCTCAGAATGGGAGAAAATATTTGCAAACAAAGCAACTGACAAAGAATTAATCTCCAAAATATACAAGCAGTTCATGCAGCTCAATATCAAAAAACAAACAACCCGATCCGGAAATGGGCAAAGACCTAAATAGACATTTCTCCAAAGAAGATTCACAGATTGCCAACAAACACATGAAAGGATGCTCAACATCATTAATCATTAGAGAAATGCAAATCAAAACTACAATGAGATATAACCTCACACTGGTCAGAATGGCCATCATCAAAAAATCTACAAACAATAAATGCTGAAGAGGGTGTGGAGAAAACGGAACCCTCTTGCACTGCTGGTGGGAATGTAAATTGATACAGCCACTATGGAGAACAGTATGGAGGTTCCTTAGAAAACTAAAAATAGAACTACCATATGACCCAGCCATCCCACTACTGGGCACATACCCTGAGAAAACCATAATTCCAAAAGTGTCATGTACCACAATGTTCATTGCAGCTCTATTTACAATAGCCAGGACATGGAAGCAACCTAAGTGTCCACTGACAGATGAATGGATGAAGAAGATGTGGCACATGTATACAATGGAATATTACTCAGCCATAAAAAGAAACGAAATTGAGTTATTTGTAGTGAGGTGGATGGACCTAGAGACTGTCATAGAGAGTGAAGTAAGTCAGAAAGAGAACAACAAATACCGTATGCTAACACATATATATGGAATCTAAAAAAATTGTTCTGAAGAACCTAGGGGCAGGACAGGAATAAAGACGCAGACATAGAGAATGGACTTGAGGACACGGGTAGGGGAGGGGGAAAGGTAAGCTGGGATGAAGTGAGATAGTGGCATGGACATATATACACTACCAAATGTAAAATAGATAGCTAGTGGGAAGCAGCTGCATAGCACAGGGAGATCAGCTCGGTGCTTTGTGACCACCTAGAGGAGTGGGATAGAGAGGGTGAGAGGGAGACGCAAGAGTGAGGAGACACAGGGATATACGTATACATATAGCTGATTCACTTTGTTATACAGAAGCAACTAACACAGCATTGTAAAGCAATTATACTCCAATAAAGATGTTAAAAAAAAAAAAAGGTGTGGTATATTCAATGGGATACCACTCAGCCATAAAAAAATGACATTTTGCCATTTGCAACAACATGGATGAACTTGGAGGGTACTATACTCAGTGAAATAAGTCAGACAAAGACTAATACTGTACAACTTATATGTGGAATCTAAAGAACACAAGAAACTAGTGAATATAACAACAAAAGAAACAGACCCACAGATATAGAGAAAATAGTAGCGGCTAGCAGTGGGCAGAAGGAAAGGGGGAGGAGCAAAATAGGGGCAGAGGAGTAAGAGACACACAGTACTATGTATAAAACAAATAAGCTACAAGGTTATATTCTACAGCTCAGGGAATATAGCCAATATTTAATAACAACTATAAATGGAGTATAAACTTTAAAAATTGTGTATCATTATGTTGTACAGATGAAATTTATATAATATTGTACATCAATTACACCTCAACTTAAAAAAACAGAAAATTTTAAAAAGTAAAATAAAATGAACTTTTATTTCTGACCAGTATAATCGTTATAGAGTGGATCCATATAGTAAACTGAAGCCTGAACCTATTAAAATTTCTCTGTATATTAAAGAATGAAAAGATCTTCTTCTTTGTCACTTAATTTTTTTCTTCAGCTTCCTGAGTTTATCTACTATATTTCTCAAGTTGTCCAATTTATGTTTATGGTGCAAATCTAAAAAAAAAAGTATCAAGTACTATGACTGATGTCACCATTCACACATTTTAACTGATATTTACTGAAAGGATGACAAGCTGAAGAATATATTCTGTGAAGCAATATGACTTTTATTGGCACATAAACACCTCTTCCAACTGTAACAAACACTGTGCTTACCCCAACATTCCAGCTGGCACCTCTGAAAGATCATAAAGACATATATTCACATAGTGATATAAAATCACACTTAACACTGCTGCTAAGGTTCTGCTGGTAGAAAGACTGTTATTTATATTTTCTATAAATTATATTCATATTTTATGTAAGAGCTTCAAAGTTTTCTATGATGTGGAATCCAGAGGCATCTTAGAGGATGCCTAAGTAATTTTTCAATATTTACCTTTATTTTTATTTTACCGTTGGCATTTTACCGTCTAAGTAATTGCATAAGAATGCCTTATTTTTCTTTCTTTTTTTGAAACTATCCTAGCCACTTGATAATTTTCAATTTAAAGATTCAGGTTATAACATACCTCTTATAAATTGGTAATATATATATTATACATACAATATATCGTATATATATTATATATATAATCTCTCTTCCCTAGTTTTCTTCTGTGTTTTGGGGGATTCTATATATCTTCCCTTATGTATTGCTTTTAATGTTTTTTTCTCTCATAAATTCTGGGATTTCCAGTCTTCCACCCTTCATTTGGGAACATTTCAGGATTTTTATCCACCAGTTATTCTATAGAATGTTTTTCTCACCAGTCATATATAATATTTAGAACTCGTTTATTTTTAATTTCCAGCTGCTCAGAATGCCATATTTGTTATCTGAATGTGGTAACTTCTCAGTATTTATACTAATATTAATTAAATTTATGATGTTGATTTAAGGGTTTGTTTTGCTTTTTTGTTTTGTTTGCTTCTAGAATGATCTCTATGTCATTGGGTCCTGCTGTTTATTTTGTTTTTTCACCAGGTATATAAAGGTCCCACCAAATGTTTATACTGTCCATTCCTGTATCCTCCCAATTCTATTTCTCTTCTCTCCTCCAGAATTTTTAATCACCTGTTTGTTCTGTGCCTCACCCCCTCCTAAATTCTTTTTTTTTTTTAATGTCTTTTATTGTTTGCATTTCTGCACAGTGCTAGTTTCTTATGAAAGATAAGGGGAATACATGTGAGCCTGGGCTGCCATCTTAATCTAAATGTTCTATGCTTAGTTTTTTATAAAAAACATATAAAGAACAATATAATCTTAGCATATCTATTGAGTAAAGATAATATAGTTTATGGCAAATGGATATGCAGTTACCTAATATTAATTTTATATAATTTATGTAAGTATATCTGTACTGTTACTTAGTCTGTAAAAATAAAGGAATTTAAATCTTTTAGAAGATCTCAAATATGATGGACTATAAGATGTAAATGCAGGATAATGTTTAAAATAGTAAAATAAACAAAATATATATTAGCCAAAAAAGGGAAATTTTTTGTGTGATACAATGATCAACTCTGCACCATTAAAAATATGTCTCTTTTGTGGGCTGAACTGTGTACCTCCACAAATTCATATACTCCAGTATCTTAAAATGAAATCTTATTTAGAAATAAGATCCTTGGAGATGTAATTAGTTAAGATGAGGCTGTAAGGGTGGACCCTAATACAATATGACTGGTATACTTGTAAAAAGGGGGAATTAGAACACAGACACATACACACGGGGAAGATGCCATGTGAAGCCTGGAGCCTTGTTGCCTGCCACAAGTCACAACCAGAAGTCAGGAAAGAGGTCTGGAACAGATCCTTCCCTAAAACTGTCAGAGGGAACATGACCCTGCCAACACTTTGATTTCAGATTCCTGGCCTCCAAACTGTGAGAAAATACATTTCTGTTATTCTAAGACACCCAGTTTGTGGTACTTTACTGTAGCAACCCTAGGGAAATGAATACATTTTATTTGTCCTCATGGAATATCATCCTTGCGTCTGTTAATTCCTATTTGCTAGTTTTTATCTCATCGCTGTTTTCTAAAAATACAAATATTATTGATAAATTCGAAGCTGTGCATGTTCTGGCATCTGCCATCCACTCAAGCTTTCACTTATATTCTTCCATGACTTAACCTTCCCTGTCCTCTACTCCCTCCAGCCACACTGGCTCCTGGTACTACTACTGATTCTGCATCCCCCTTCTATCACCATTATCATCATCTGCTCCTTGAATGGGTCATTATTTTTCCTGTTAGAGTGTCTCTTCAAATGTTATTTTTAATCTGCTTAGAAAAATTTCTTCTCTCCCCACTCATTTCATGTAGTTAACTACTATCTCTCTCTCTCTTTCTATCTGTTGGCTTAATTCTTGGTCAACATTTATAAACTTTCTCAGAGCACAGCTGTGTCTGTTTTCATTCATCATTGCATTCCCCTGAATCAAAGAGAAACATTAACTGTTGTAGCTGAGGTTGTAGGAGAAGATACAATAAAGTTACCTCATTTTGGTTACATGGGCTTTGAACTCTTCATATGTGAAAATAAACATACTCTAGCTACAAAGAAATAATAAATTAAGCATCATTAAAATTAATTAACTGCCATGATCTCACTGATAGCTATCATATTACAATAATGTGTCGTGGGCTGCAATTTAGGTAAATATAAAAGGCTTTGTAGTCACAGCAAAGAAAATTTCATGTTTGAACAATGTTTGAGGAAAGACATAATTTTCCAGGAAGAGAATGGAGAGTAGGCAGAGACACTCTTGAAAGCAAGAGCAGAATGAATATTCAAGGCTGGCTCTTCCTCTTGAATCATCCCCACCAGTGAGCTTCCAAGAGTGAATGTTTCTTATTTCAATGATAGCCAGATATCGGTCATGTTTATATCAATGAAGTCAACACATGAAAAGTACTTTAGTCAATTTCCTACATTATCGAATTAAACAGAGTATCTCTTGTGAGGATCTTCTATTCTGTTAAATTCATCTCTACCTGAAATTTTAGTTACTTTGTACTTCTAAATTGATCACTCAGAAAATGTATGTGCACATCGTCTTTCATGTTTCTTTTTGATTTAGCCATTTTCTGGATGGTGATTTCACTTTTCCATATTTTGTTGTCACATATGCTTTTTGGAGTCAGAGTAACACCAGCAGATATACTTCCAGGGTCATGTAAGAACAATACAGAATGAAGATGGCACATATTTTTAAGGAGATGGATGGAAGGTATCAGAAATGCCTAACTTATTTGATTCCTCCACATATTTATGCTTCAATATCCAGGCTTCTTGTATTTGTAACCAGAGAAGCCTCAGGCAGTAGAGAATTCAAGTCAGGCTGCAGTTAAGCAACATGTGAGAGCACTATTTGGGCCAAGTTTTCAGCAGGCTCAGAGCTCTGGCTACACCGGGGAAATGTTTCAGCAGCAACAACAGCTACAAATTTTGTGTGCTTATTATATGTCAAGCCATGTTTAAAATTTTCATATGTATAAACTGGTTTAATTTAAATATTTCCTTATCTACTTATAGATAGATAATATAAAACTAAACTGGTTTGACTTCTGCTTCAAATCACTTAATATAATTTAAAACTCTCATTCTTCTTTTTTTCCTTAAATTGCTCTAAAATCACCAGCAAAAAAGGTCTCTAGGTATCTAGATCACAACTGATAACCAGCAAAAGCTTTATTAAGTCCATCAGCAACACAAACTGTGGCACCATCAGCCTGGTCTCCTGGCACTGGAGTCCCTACAGTCTGCTGCTTTGGGCTGTAGACTTGTTCTGGAATTCCCCCCCTTTCGATAAATTCACTTTTCTGACTCTGAGGACGGACCGATTATTGTATGGGAAGTGAAAAGCTATTGTTCCCATAAGCTTGGGTGATAATTGGAATCAGAAAACTGTCAGGGATTGAGTTATTAGGACCAGCTTTGCTATTTATTCATTTTTACCAGTTGGAAATGTGCTTCAGTCTGCATGTTTCCTCACACTATACTTGTTAGCTCCCTTCACAATACTTAGCTACTAAATGCATAGTTCTGAACCTTGAGTAGGGTATTATAACCTGGGCAATTTTAGTCATGGGGCAAGTTGGGAATTGTTACAGCAGTGATGTACTTGCCCATAAAATTAACATATGATCTGCATGATTCAATTACTGTAGTTGCCCTTCTTATAAGATATAAAATGCAAGTTTAGGAGTCATGCTTATCTGAAATTAGCAATAATTATTCTTTATTCCCAAAATTGCATTTTAAAAGTAAAAAAAAATTGTTAACAGTTAAATAAATCATACACATATCACCAAGTATCAACTAAAGGTGAATACTGTGTTAGTCTTATACCAAAATGATTAAAATATAGATATTACCCATGTGATAATTGTTTGGAGACTAGAGACATACATAATGCTATGTTATTAATCATTATATGCTTCTTTTTCCCTTCTACTACTGTCATCTATAGAAGAATAATGAGACAGAATAAGTGATGGAAAAAGAGATATGGGTCATGAGGTAGTGCTGGAAGAGGGAGAGACAAAGAAAGACTTTTGTTTTGGTAATGTTCACAAATGATTAGAGTTAAAAGTAAAGAAAACAAAATTAATTAGATCTGAAACAGGGAATTAAAAACACAGATCCATATGACATAATGTCTTTGTTCATTCAGGCTGCTAAAAAAAAAAAAAGTAACATAGACTGAGTGACTTAAACAAGTCCAAGCTGAAGGATCCTTCAGCTTTGGTGTCTGGTAAGAACCTGCTTCCTGGTTCTTAGGCTGCTGTCTTCTTGCTGTGCCCTTACTTGGCAGAAGGGATGAGGGAGCTCTGTGGGGTCTCTTTTATAAGGACCGTAATTCCGTTCATGAGGACTCTGTTCTCATGACCTAATCACTTTCAAAGGTCACATCACCAAATACCATCACATTGAGAATTAAGTTTCAATTTATGAATTTTGGGTGGGGGGATATAAACATTCAGCCTAAAATACTCAAGATACAAAAGTAAGCAAAGATCAACATGAACACACATGATTATTTGGGAGTTGAGAAGAATAGCAGGCTGGTAAATACAGTAAGAGGTAAGGATTTTATATCCAACCTAGTTATCCTTCTAATACTAAGGCTATAGAAGCATACAGAACAATACAGAACAGCAAACACAACAAATTTTAAAATACAACACTCAGGGAATACACTAGCCCACAATTCTTGAGAATCTACAAAAGGATGACCTTCATTCAAAGAAGAGATAAAGGAGGAAACACTGGCAAAAGTAATGATGGTTAACATTTCATATAGTTAAAAGTAGTTCTAAATTGTTTTAAAGTGGATACATATATAGAGGAAAAGTATATAAATATTATATGTTCTAATAAAGAAGAATTAATATAATAGCAAAGGGAGATGAGAGAAAGAAAAAATAAAGTAGGTAGGGCCCATTATCTGATGCATAGAAAATAGGGGTGAGTCAAAAATACCCAACAATGCAGTGTTATCAACTATAATTACCATGTTTTACATTAGATTCTCAGACCTTACTTATCTTATAACTGAAATTTGTACCCTTTTACCAACCTCTCCCTACTTTCTCCAGCCACTAGTTCCTGGCAACCACTTTTCTACTTTCTGTTTTTATGTTTGTGTAAGTTCAACTTTTTTTTCACATATATGTGATACCATGCAGTATTTATCTTCCTCTGTCTGGCGTTAAACCTGACTAACCAGATATTCAAAGGCTAAATAAAATAACAGGAGTCTAAAGACAACTTTAAAAGGAGTCAGAACAGAGGAAAAAATCAGAACAAAAATGCAAACTTTCTTAAATATCAAAATTATTTTTAAAAACTATGTAAGAAATCACATTGTACAGAGAAAGAAAAAATAAATATTGTATAATAAACACAGTAAGTATAACATAAAATAATGTAAAACTTGAGCCCCATATTGGGGCTAATCACCTTATCCATAAATGTTAATGGGCTCAACTCATCTATTGAAAGGGAAATGAATCTAACTGTAAAATAAATAGACTGACAGATAGATAGAAATAAATTTTAAAAGACATGAAGCATTCAAATTGTGGGTGAATTCCTCTCTAACCTGAATTATGGGAAAGAATCTTTAAATCTGACTCGAAATCTAGATGCAATAAAAGAAAAGATTAATATATATGAGATGAAAATTTTTGAAAAAGATTAAAAAAAAAACCTTGCATGTCCTAAATAACACAAAAACAGACAGAAAACAAATGACAGAAAGTAGAAGAAATTTGCAACATATATCAGAAATAAAGAGCTAATATATGTTTTAATTGTATAAAACATTCTTATAATTGATGGAATCAAGACCAACAACTATGTAGGAAATATGCAAAACATTTGAATAGGGATTTCACAAAATAATATAATGACCTTTAAACATATCAGAAGTTCTCATTCTCACATTACAAATCATGCAAATCAAACCTACACTGAGATACCATTTCTCATCTATCAGATTATGAAATACGAAAAGCTTTTTAAAATATTCTATTGGTGAGGCTGTGAGAACATGAGCATTCTCACAGATTCACACAATATGAAAGAAAATTTGGCTATACTGATTGTTTATGTATGTGTTTACATTTTGACCCAGAAACTTCACTGATGGTAGCCTTCTAATAATATGAAAATATATATTACATCATTCTTTCTAATTACAAAATTTTGGAAACAAACTAGATGCCCATACATAGGGAGATGAAGTAATCTGCAGCAAATCCTCAGATAGGAGTAATATATGCAGCTGCAAAAAGGAATGTGTAGCATTTCCGTTAACTAACTAACTGAGTGATTTCTAGGATATACTGTTATATAAGAAAAGCAAACTGCAAACGAGAGAATGTATTTTACATTTTTTTCTGTAAGAAAGAGGAATAATTAAATATTCATGTATCTGCTTAGTTACGCAAAAAGCAATCCGATAGAGATAAGCCAGACAAAATTTTAATTATTTATAGTTATTTATAGTGAGTGGGTGGAAAAATGTTTGGAAGTGTTGAAGCTTATGGTGTGAAACTTCTTTAAATATACCTTTATTGTAGTCTTTAATTTTGGAACCCAACCTACAAAATTAAAATAAAATCAATTAGAATGGAAAAAACCTGTCTGTATTTCAAATGACTAATATGACTACAGTAAAGAGGAGGAAAGAACTACCCAGAGTAATTTAAAAAGCAGAATTTTAATGATAATGTATCATCTACAAATAGAAAGAAAAAAAATCCAGACAAAATCTAAATTATAATGAACAGGCTTGGGTCTGGGGGCAGTGATATGAGAAATAACTGCCCCCAGACCCAGTTTTGTTTTGTTTTTTCTTTTTTTGTTTAGTTTGAGCAAAAATAATTTTATTATGGATAAAGGGAGCCAGCTTTCTCATTGCTGAAGTAATACCTTATCTACATAGTAATGGAGACAGAATAAAACAACACCGGTGGTGCTCTACTGGGATTGGGGTTACCAGTGTGAACATATGATCTAAGGCTCCTTGAATAATTGGCTGATTTCAGGACTGGAGAAGTAAAGTATAAGATGAGCCTGGAATAGCTTTTTTTTTAATTTTTATTTTTCATTGGCCAGAAAGTAAAGATGTACTCAAAGAAAATTAGGGCATGTAAAAGTAGGACACTGAAGGACACTGGATCCAGTTTGAAGGGGCTCCCACTGGATAAATCTGGGACTATCAAAATAATAACAATACCTATAAATTACAACCAAATAAATAAAATGAGAAATGTACTCATATTTAAATAAATAAATGGGTGATTATGTCAAGAGGGAGAAAAAATATTCATTTAGAGTTGACTTCCACCTACTAAATGTATGGGGATGATAGAATGTCAGAGATTCTTTAAAAATATCTTTAGTGACTATGATATTAATAATTGTTTCAGGTAAGATTCAGTAATGGATGCCAAGACTCATTGGAAAAAGGCTGATGAGAACCAGGGTACAGTATGTATTATATACCTATATACTACTCTCTCTCTCTCTCTCCTCTCTCTATCTAGACAGAGGAGAGAGAGAGAGAAACCAAATGTGATAACGAAGTTACCAAAATGGCAAACTGTTTAACACTTGTGACCTCCATTTTATTCAATACAAAATGGGAAATAGAGTGTAGTTTTGATTATAAAAATGATGTAGGTAAGTAACAGTACATATCTGAACCATTAAGAGTGTAGATTCTAAGCATATAAGTTTCCCCCTCTTCCTCAAAAGTGTCAATATGGTTAAAAAACTGTCAACTCATGAACGATACATCATTTTATGTCTACAGTGGGTGCCATTACAACACTAACACATAAAACAATAATGCTTCTCTGCTTAAAAGTGGGGGTTATCAGAAATACACTTATACAATGGCAGAAGGTGTATGGCATGAAAATAAGAACTAGTTTCTAGAAGCAGCAGACACAGGTTTAGATTCCATCTCAGCTGCTTTGAGCTCCTCGATATTAGAAAAGTTACTTAGAATCTCTGAAGTTTTGTTTCCTCATCAGTAGCATGAGGATAATTATAGTCCCTTCATGGAGTTGTCATAGGGCCCAAAGGAGAAAATTCAAGAAAATACCTAGCACAATGACTGCAACCATAGTTAGTTTTTCATACATGTTAGCTATTGTAATTAATAAGGATTTCACATAATAGACAGAGATAGTTTGGTAATGCTTCTTCTCAAACCCTACATGGGAAACACTTCCATAGATTTGAAATCTTAACCAATTCAAGATCTAAAATTAAGTTGGTGATTTATTTCACTCACACATCAAAGAGAATGAACTTGGACTTCTTTTTCAGTACCTTTCTTGTAGAAGAAAAAGCAAAACAAAAGGAAAACTATATCTAAAGTAAGTTCCTCGAAGTGACACTTCAAATGATTTCCGCTGCTTCCCGTTGCTACTTTCGTTAGATATGCTCTGACAACATTTCACTTCCTCAACAACCAACCACTTGAGAGTTTTATATGAGTGCTTTTTCATATTATTTGCAGGACAGAGACATATTGTGCAATTGAAAATTTCAAAGCCTTTTACATTTCTTTTACTTGCCACTCTACAATTTTCTAAATGTCAATTTTAAAACATTTTTATTGTTATTTATTGGGCTTTACTCTGGAAGCTCAAATCCTTTATTTTATTATTGTTTCTCTTTGCTAAATAAAGCTAGTAGTGCAAGAAGAGCAGAGAAAATCAGTTTTCTTCTCAATTTTTCAGGTTTACATGATTGGACTGCTTCTCTGCCTCCAGACACTGCACACTCTGATGAATACTGACTTCAGGAGTTTTAGAACAAAGGTAAGTTTAGTCAAAAATAAGACTGGAAAAGAAACTCTATTTTAGAAACATCAAAATTATACAAAATGAAGAGATAACAGAGGTTTGATTATTAAGTTAGCAGCTATGAAACTAACAAACTGCTATGGTGCTTGGTTAATTTGTTGATTTAATTATTCAACACCCAATTACAGGAAGAGAACAGTGCTATTTCAAGTGGTTTAAAAAATGAAGGTAGCATTTTTTTGTTACCATATGTTGCCATTTTTTTGGTAACAATAAGATAATGAATATCTTTACTGTTTTAATTATTTCATGGTTACTGTTTATTAGTAACACACAGTATTTGAAAATATATAAAGCCAGCTTTAAATGAAGTTAAGAGTTGCCTTACGAAAGCTAAGCTTTTTTTTTTAATAAAATGTACATTTCTTTGAAAGACCTTTTAAAGGAGTTATTTTGTAGACCATCTTCCAAGGATCTATCACTTTCTTAAATATAGCTGTAATCACAGATTTATCATCATCAGGGTAATTTATAGTAATTTATAAATACAACAAAATACTACTGGGTCATTTAAGGGAACTTCAAGTATGCAGCTCCACTTATTTGCCTATGAAGTGTAGTCTGAGTTTGAACAACTGGTGACAGTTTTAAGTCTGCAGTGTTCCACTTCTTTGATTTTTACAGATTGGTATAGAAATCTTTATCCTAGAAAATTAGCCACTGAATTCATTTGGGCCAGCATGGGCCCTAAGAAATATATCTTTAGGCCTGTACATATCAATAATTAAAAATAAAAGGGTGAAGCAGTATCAACATTTAGGCTCTTAAAACATGGCTTTTAATTAGAAAAGGATGTTAAAATAGGGCAACACTTTAAAGTAGTAAAATGAAACCCATTTGTAAGATATTGGCAATTAAACTTATTCTTTTTTTTACTATTCCTTAGAAACTCTGTGTTGCACTTACAAGGCCATCCTAATTCTTTAATGCTAGTTTTGAATCACAAGTTTAAGCTGCCAGTTATTAGGTTTCTTATTTCAGGTTTTTAAGTTCCCTTGTGCTGCTTTTAAAAACTGAAAAGCGATTTCTTTCTTTAGTTCTTACGTATTTCCTGAAAAAATATTTTTTCTGGATTTATAACAATCAATTTTTGTAGATTGTACTAAGTATGTCTAAAATACAATAAAGTGTTAAGTGAACTTGATATTCAGAAGTCTGACGCTTTTAATGAGGGTCTGAGTATTTTTATACATTACATGTAATACGTTTAAATCAATCAGAAATTTTTCTAGAGGTAGAATGTGTAACCTTAATATTGCTGACAAACAATGATTTTAACCACTTCCTTAAGGTTAATTTTCATATATTTAACTACAATTTAATGAATGCCTACTATTTGGCAGCACTGAGAACGGAGGTAAGGCCATGATATAATAATCTCTTCAATCAAAAAATTATCTGCAGGGGAAAACCATTTTGCTTACATTGTATTTTTAGAAAACACATCAACACTTCCATTTCAAAAAGGTAAATGGAATTTGTACTTTAAACCACTTGCACCACTAATTAATATAGAGATCTGATGATACTGAACTGCTGATCTCAAAGCAACATTGGGTTTTTATCTAGAATGTCTATTACATAAGAAAATGCGTTCTGTGTTTAGCAGAAGAGTGATTGATCTAATGAAGCCCCCAAGAGTAGCAGGAGTGAATATTCTGTAGAAAGCATAGTAGTCTTTCTCCAACATCTGAGCTAATATGGATTGAGTTCTACTCCTCAATAACTCAATCTTCCTCTATATCCTGATATCTTTCATAATTTATCAGAGCCATTCTTAAGGCTATTCATACATAGAGTTGATTACTATGGGATTAACAAATGTCAAGGATTTATAATTCTATCATTTATTTGCCTAATATTTAATGGGAACAATTATGCCCCTAGCATTTAGTTACATTTGCATGCACCTTTCTCATGTTTTAGATTTACTTTCATACCTCTGGGGCTTCACATGTGCCATTCCTCTTGTCTGCAATGACCTTTTCCTTATTCTTTACTTGGATTATTAATTTGCCTTCAGGTTTTATGCAAAGTTTGACCTCATGGAAGCCTTCTCAAGTTTTCCATCCAGTATAGTATGATTCAAAATGCTCCTTTTCTTCGTTCACAGATGATTCTTTAATACACTGTGATTATTATTTTACTTATCTAACCTGTAGTCAGATTCTCTAAACAAACAGTTTTATACAACAGTTAAGATTTTTGATTGTTATTCATTGAAAAGAATTCACTCCATATTTTGGACAGTTCTCAAAAGTACTCACAGATTTAGAATTTTGCATGGCTCTCATTTACATGTAGTTTTAAGGGATTATCTTTCTAAGTGGTTTGTACATCCTTCATTAAACTAATATTCATTGAAGAGGTATGAGTGTGACACACTGTGGTGGGTACTAGAGGGGACGTTAGGATGGCACATAAAGAGACTATCACAAACTTTTGTTTCTGGAAATGACAGAGAAGCTGATATTAACTAACCTCACTGAGAAAAAAAATCTGTGAAAAATTACCCCAAATTCGCCCCGCCCCCCCCAAAAAATTACTCTCTTGATTGCAGAGAGCAATCAAGTCAGCCAGGAGACTGCAGAGAGAAGAGTATACAGTGAGTAAAGAGAATAGAGGCCAAGTGGGAAGCAGCAGCCATGGGATTCCATTTGTAACTGAATTGGAGACACTACTGAAATTTAGACTTTGAAAGTGGCTGTGTTGAGTAGAACAAGATCCCAGAGAGACGAGAATTGAGTTTAAACTGAGCATGTATTTTTCCCTAGAGATACTTGCCTACCCCTAAGTGATATATATATGTGTATATACATATATATATATATGTATATATATATATATATATGTATTTATACACATATTGTTTAAAAGTCTGAGCAGAGACATTGCCAATGTGATGGATGATGCAGAGACTCCTGAAGTTATAATTCTGGGTCTGAGGAAGTGGAGGCCCTAGTAACCATTCTATGCATGTTGTTAAGACCCCTTAGAAGAAAGGGTAAACAGGAAATCTGTCAAGGCCTACCAACAAATGAAAGAAAAGACCCAACTAGGTCAGGGTCATCTATATACATAGATTATTGTCCAGAAAAAAAATAGAGACTGGTTAAAGCCAGAAGACAACCTGGCATCTTTAAATGGCTGAAGGGGAAAAAAAAAAACAGAAAAACATATTCAGTCAAAATTTTATACTCAGAAAATGCCTTAAACCACTAAAGTAAAATAAAGGTATCGTTTTAAATTAAAACACACACACATACACACACAAATTAATTAGTCAGAATATAGGAAATTAGAATATAAGCCCTAAAATAATGATTAACATTAAATAATTATTAACAACATTCTCCATACAAAGGGTAAAGGTCATATGTGGAACTATGTGGGAGTATGGTCATGAAGGAAGAAACTAACATTTCAATACGGTAAGTAGGTTGGTAAATAAAAATAAATACTGACTATCAAAACAATAAAAATAACGTCTTTCAGCATTTAAAATACATGTGAATTGAAATATTCATCAGCAGTAGGTAGATAGAAGGGAGCAAATGGAATTTAAGAGTTGTTTGCCTTAAAAATTCTTAGTATTAATTTTGGATGTACTGTAATGATTCAAAGATACATAGCTAATCATTATAATAAATATTGAAACTGTTAAAAACTATAATCACAATATTAATAAAATGATAAACAGAAGAATAATAAGCATTTGATCTAAAAGAAGGTAAAGAAAAAAGAGAAAGAGTAGATGAAAAAATAGCAAAGTATGGTGTTAGACTTGATTTCAAAAATACAGCTATGCTTTTAAGTATAAATAAAGGAAATACTCCAATTAGAAATATAAATTTTTAGCCAACAACTATATACTGTAAATGTACTACAAGAAGTATACTACACCACTAATTATATGCTGCTTATAAAGTATGCATTTTAACTATAAGGATACTCAGCATTCAAAGTAAAAGAATCATTTAAAAAATATACACCATGCTAGTACAAACAAAAAAAAATGTTGCATATATAAACAAAATTGATAAAACTTGAGCCAGGCTCATTAAGAAAAAAAGGAGAAAGGACACAAAGAAACAAAGACATGAAAGAGGAGAAACTACAACTGGTATCACAGAAAGGCAAACAATTACAAGAGGACACTATGAACAGTTATATCCCAACAAATTGGACAACCTAGAAGAGATGGATAAATTCCTAGAAACACACAGTCTTCCAATCAGGAAGAAACAGATAATCTAACAGACTGATTACTAGTATTGACATTGAATCAGTAATCAAAAAAATTCCATTAAACAAAATTCTGGACTTGATGGCTTCCCAGGGGAATTCTACCAAACATGTAAAAAAGAGTTAACGCCTATGTTGTGTATATACATATACACACAATAGAATATTACTCAGCCATAAAAAAGAATGGAATTTTGCCATTTGTAACAATACGGATGGACCTGGAGGGGATTATGCTTAGTGAAACGAGTCAGATGGAGAAAGATAAATACTGTATGTTATCACTTATATGTGGAATGTAAAAAATAAAACAAATGAATGAATATAATAAACAGAAATACACCCATAGATACAGAGAACAAATTAGTGGTTACCAGTAGGGAGAGAGGTGGAGAGGAGGGGCAAAATAGGGGAAGGAGATTAAGAGATACAAACTGTGAGGTATAAAATAAATAAGATACAAGGATATAATGTACAGCTCAGGGAATTAACTAATACTTTGTAATAATTTTAAATAGAGTATAATATATAAAATATTGAATCATTATTGATTGTACACCTGAAACTAATATAACAATGTAAAACAACTATACTTTAATTAAAAATAAAGCATGTGATTATAGATGTACTAGTACTGCATAAAATGTTAGGCCAGATGTGTTACTAGAAATAAAAAATGATAATTTACATTGATAAGAGCTAAATTCTAGGAACAAAAAATACTATATTTTTATTAGTTCTACATAAAAAAGTGATAACTGTAATAGAAGGACAATTCCTTAATTACATTGCAGATTTTAAACACGTCTCTATCAGTAAATTATAGAACAATCAGATGATAATGTCAGTAAGTAAATTAGAGATGTCATAATATAATTGACTAGCTGAACCCTATTTTCATTTATAAAGCATTATACGCACAACAGAACATTTTATTTTCAAGTTCACGTGGAGCATTCACCAAAATAGAATATACACTGCCTAAATTTAGACCACAGCAGACCATAAATCAGTTGTTAACAAAATTTTAAATAATAAAATTATTTAGAATGTGTTGTATTAGCACAGCAGAATTAAACTAAAACTTAATAATAATAATATAACCTAAACATCCACATATTTATTTATATTTAGGATATTCACATCCTTATTTAGAAAATAAGGAACAGACATTCACAAATAAAATAAGTACCAAAACTTATAAGTTAAGGAGTAAATCTAAAAATAAATTTGCATACAGCTTGATTACACATATAATGAAAATATGACATAACAAAAATGGTGGACACAGGAAAACCAATTTTACAGGGAAATTTATAGATGCATTGAATAGAGATAAAGAGAGACTGAAAAATCAATATTTTAAGCATCCATCACAAAAAGTAGGTGAATATCTCCCCTGTCCCCACAACACCCAGGAAATAGCAGAAAGGATATAATAAACGTGAGAACAAAATACACTGATTTAGAAATTGATCATATAAAAGAGGAATCCAACAAAGCTAAAAGCTGGTTTTCTGAAAATATTAATAAAATGTCCACATCTCTAGGAAGATTGATCAAAAATTAAATCAAAACTACAATTTATACTTCACTGGGATGAAAAACAAGGAATGCTTTCTACCAATTAGATCTTAAAAGTTTCCGGAGAAAGCAATTTTATACCAATAATTTCTTAAATTATATGAAGTAGAGAAATTTCTTGGGGAAAAAAACAGATTTTCAAACTAATTCAAAAAGAACTATCAATATAAATAGTTCTATATTTATAAAATACTTGAATCAATTATTTACAACATTGCCAAAAAAGTTCACTAGTGAATTCTTACAGTATTATGAGGAAGTATTGTCAGTTTCATAGAAACTCTTTCAGAAAACAGAAAAAAGGGGAATATTTCCTAGACAGTCTATGAGGCTAGCATATCATGAATATTTAAACCTTACAACAACAGTATAAGAAAAGAAACTCTCAGCTAGCATATCATTAATACTGAAACCTTACAAACACTGTACGAGAAAGGAAACTAACAGCAAATCTCTGGCATGAATATAAATCCAAATAGTTTAAGCGAAATTAACAAGTTGAATTCAGTAGCACATAAGAAGATAATATATAATGACCAAGTTTACATAATTGCAAGGCTGAATTAATGTTAAAAAAAATAAATCAAACTCAGATGTTTATAGCAGTTTTCTTCATAATTGCCACAAGTTAGAAGCAATCAAAATGTAAGTGAATGGATAGATAAAACACAGTACATCCAGACAATGGAATGCTACTGGGCAATAAAAAGAAATCCATGGAGGGATCTTACATGTGTTTTACTAAGTGATAGAAGCTAATCTGAAAAGGCCACATACTGTATGATTCCAACTATTTACATGACATTCCGGAAAAGGCAAAACTGTGGAGACATTCAAAGGATCAGTGGTAGCCAGGGGTTGGGGAAATGAAGGAATGAATAGGTGGAGCACAGAGGATATTTAGGACAGCACGTCTATTTTGTATGATACTACGATGGTGGATACATGCCACCTTATTTTTCTCAAAACTTATAGAATGTACAATAAATACCAAGAGTGAGTCCTAATGTAAACTACAGGCTTCAGGTGTTAATGATGTATCATGTAGGTTTCATCAGTTGTAACAAAAGTGCCGCTGTAGTGTGGGATACTGATGGTAGGACTGGCTGTGCACATGTGGGGGCAGTGGGTATAAGGGAATTCTAGGTACTCTGCTCAATTTTGTGTGAACCTAAAAATCACATGCCTATCACTAAATCTAACAAAATACATGGTAGAGCTCCACACAGAAAAATATGTAACAGTACTTAGAAAATAAAAATAAAAATAAATGAATAAAAGGACAGATCATATACATGGAATAGAGAATTCAATACTATAAACATGGCAATTTTCCCAAAATTGATCTATATTGATTTAAATTAATTACAGCAGAGTGTGTGTGTGTGTGTGTGTGTGTGTGTGTGTGTATTAACAACCTAATTATAAATTGTACACAAAAATGTCAAGGCCAGAAACAGAAACAATATCCTTAAAGGAGTACAAAGCTGGTGACTGAAAAAACAGGCTTTATCAGATATAAAGACTGACTATAAACATATATTTCTCACCAGCATTCGCAAAATATTCATTTAGAACTATGGTGATATGAATGGTTAAAGCAGGACACTTTTTTAACAGTTTTGGAACATTTGCATAGGTCAAAGGGATAATTTGTTAAAAAGTAGAGGGAATGTTTCTCAGATACTTCTACTACAAAAACAAACTATGCCCTTTTGTTTGTCTCTTAGAAATTCTACTCCTAAAGCCTGTTATTTCAGCTTTTTATTCATATTAGAAGACTTTTCTAAGTGTAACACCTCCTTTTATTCTGTCACCCTCTGTCTCTTCCCGTCCTACACAGAGTAAAATTCAGAGAAGGCTATGTTAAGGTTGGATAGTAAGATTCCTTTAAACTTAAACTCTGATTATATGATATATCCTATATTGCATGAGGTATATTTTAATAAGGGGGGGGTTGGACACACTGGCATAATGATGGTGTTATCTGCCCTCCTTTAGAGATTTCTAGGGAAAATGGGGCTCTGTGTGGCGGACTGTTCCATTTTTATGCATCCCACCTCTAGGCCAGCCTCTGTCTTCAGCAAGCCCACTCCAGTACATGGGCTACAGTTTTCTGCTTTCTGTCACAGGTTCCTTCCTTCCTTTCTTCCTTCCTCCCTTCCTCCCTTCCTTTCTTTCCTTTGCGGTACGCGGGCCTCTCACTGTTGTGGCCTCTCCCTTTGCGGAGCACGGGCTCCGGACGCGCAGGCTCAGCGGCCATGGCCCACAGGCCCAGCCGCTCCACGGCATGTGGGATCTTCCCAGACCAGGGCACGAACCTGCGTCCCCTGCATCGGCAGGCGGACTCTCAACCACTGCGCCACCAGGGAAGCCCTGTCACAGGTTCTTTAAAACGGAAACCACAGACAAGTGCAGTTGGGAAGTGCACTGAGTGCCTCTCCTCCCTCCCAACAAGAACCACTGGAGGAGAGGAGCCCTGCAATATTTGTCCCAGACAACCTTCCTTTGAACAGACAATCCTGGGAGGCAACTGTGGTTCTCAGATGTCCCTGGATGAATGGAGTCCTTACAATCTGTATGAGAAAAGTCACTTGCAGACCTCTTCTCTCTTCTCCTGTCTCTCTCTGACTTTTCCTTTTCTCACTCCTATTCACCCACAACACACATACTACCTATGCCCTAGTCCTGTTTCATGCTGTGCTTTTAAGGTACCATGAAATAAAAACTATGCTTTCGAACAAAGCAAGAGGAAGTGGCCTTTGATTTAATATGTAAAAGGCAGAGGAAAGTTGAAAGTCACTCAGGGGGTTATATTTTTAGGATAGCATAGAATAACTGTGGCTCTATCACAAGGAATGGAAGCACACCCATCCTCTTTCCTTCAAAACTTTAAGGAAAATATAGGTCATACCCTTTGCCATTTTGCAGGTAATGAAATGCAAGTTGGAAAGTAGAATTCTTTTAGAGATGGATGCAGAATTCAGAAATTCTTAATCCTTGCCTGGTCTGACAGAAATACTTCTTTTCTGTGAACCACATCGTTTAAACATCTGATAAATGCTGTCATTTAATTGGAAGATAAAACAATGATTCTACAACAGAACTCAATGTTTTATTGCCATTTACGATAAATGTCACAATCTGAAACTCACTGTGATTTGTACGCAGTCCTCCAATTTGATTTTGGTATAAGCTCCTTCCATTTATTTATCTCTTCTACTCCCGTATAATATTGCTATGCGATTTACATGCATAGACCAATGAGTTTAAAAGCAAAATAGTCTTAGTGAAAAAATGAAAATTTCTCACAGATCCTTTTCAGTATATTACTACCGCAAGTGATTATTTATATGATACTTTTATTTTATCTCTGTTGCATAAAGCAGAAAATATTATAGAGCAATCAATGGACCATCATTTATATTTTCCTCCAAATTACAATAATTAGAGAGCCTTACAAACTTTTATTGTACTGCCTACCTAATGTGCTCATAGTAATCATTTTATTATAGTGTTACTCAAGCTACTGCTATTTTAGGTGTTAATAGCCATATTATTTAATTAATGACATCAAACTGTGGTGTTCAGAGTATAACTGTACTTCATAAACTGGTAGGTTGTAGTGCTGTGTTAAGTAAAACAAGTACAATTTATGCCTGCTGTTACCACATATTTTTACTGCTCATTTTCTCTCAGTCTTTTCTGCTAAATCAATGGCAGGAGAGTATTTCATACTAATTTTTGTTTTCAGTCCTTAAATTGTATTAATGATATCTCCTGGTTTCCCTACTGAGTCTCCTGGAATGGAAATTTGACAGCTAAGTGTAATATACAGTTCACTCAGTTTGAAAATAAAGTGAATATCTGTATATTTATAGTAGTACAATAATGGACTTATTCTAATTGCTAAGGTATTTTGAGCCAAAGCATTTAAAATATTGAGAAAATTTGAACATATACTGGCATAAATATTTGTTTTTTAGGACAGGGAAATTCTCAACCAAAATGAGCCTTGATATGAGTGGAAAGTGAGTCAGGTGAGTAAAGGTGTCTGGTGATGAGCAATTTCCTCCTGTAAGGTAAATGTAAATGTTTCAGGAGAGCAGGGTACTACGTACAAAGGTAGAAAAAATGATTAACTAAATTACTTGCTGTCCTAGAGAAATTAATATGCTTTGCTGGGAAAGCCATTTATTCTCAGAGTATTTTACTTATTCAGATTCATGATTGGGTCATATTCTTATCTTCCGGCTCATGAGTCAACCCTACATTATTTGTGAAAGTTAAAAATAAATTTATTATCATTTATTCTTCAGTTCTTTTGAAGGTAGCAAATAGATTAAACTGAGAACATGGAAGAGTTTAGGCTTCAGACAGAAAATGTTACATGCTTGTTAATGTCTAAATGTGTAGTTTTAATCAAAACCTTTATTCAATTTAATGACATTTCCAATTCTGGGTATCTTAATGGCTGAGATCAGAATAAACATGAAATACTTGTGTCTTCATAATTATTAGAATAATTATTCTATTATTGTCGTTAATGCTTTTCTAATATATAATTTACTGAGTTATGTGGTGTAGTATTTAATTAAAAATGAGAAATAGTTAAACATACAGACAGGCCCCTAGTCAGGGCCACCTGCCCACATGGACTACAGTTTCTATTCAGCCCAACACTGACACCATCTGGATGGAAACAGAAACGAAGCACAGTATTCAGTGGGCTAACTTCAGAGTGGTTTGGCTAGTGATAACTCAGGAACCCAGGCCATAATTCTAAAAGGATTAACCCTATGGCTTGGATAATGGGAAGTTGGGGGATGGAGGATGTTGAATAAACATTTATGGGATCAGGACACGTGGAAAACATGGTTTTCCTGCAAGATCCTCAGGCAGTTCTCACTGTCTTTTACATCCCAGCTCATAAGATGCTGATCCCCTGGCAATCAGGAAGCTGATGCGCTAGCTTGAGTAAGAGCCCTAACAACTACCCTTCAGTAGAAACAGCAGATTGGGTGCACAGAAAGAGTGTCCACATAGCACCAGGATGGGATGGCATAATGCCAAAGATGCCGAATTGACCTTGAAATACAATGACTAGGTTAATGCAGTAACAGCATGTCCTGTGTGTTCTAAACAACGTCCAAAGCAATGGCCAAATAAATCTGGGGCCATCCGTCGGAGTTCCCAATCAGTGAAGGATTGGCAGACTGATTATATTGGCCACCTCCCACCAAGCAAATGTTTTAACTATGTCTTAGATTGTGTAGACACCATGTCTGGCCTAACCCAAGTTACCCCGTCACTGTGCAAACTGGGCTGCCACCATTAGGGGATGAGAGAAGCTGAGTACCATGTACAGATACCCTCATCAAATAGACAGTGATTGGGGATTGCATTTCAAAGGTCATGATGTGCAAAACTGGGCAAAAGATCATGACATTGATGGAGAGTACATCTCCCCTATAACCTGCAAACAGCACGGTTGGTAGAAAGGAATAATGGAGTATTAAAGCAGCAGATTAAATTACCTACAAGTAAAACCACCTTGACCAGGTGGACTAAAGTCAAGCTTTTTTTTTTTTTTTTCTTTTTTTTTTTGCGTAACGCGGGCCTCTCACTGTTGTGGCCTCTCCCATTGCGGAGCACAGGCTCCGGACGCGCAGGCTCAGTGGCCATGGCTCACAGGCCTAGCCGCTCTGCGGCATGTGGGATCTTCCCAGACCCGGTCACACCCGTGTCCCCTGCATCAGCAGGCAGACTCTCAACCACTGCGCCACCAGGGAAGCCCTATGCCAAGCTTTAATACATTTGAATGATCAACCAGTAGGGCCTTTGCCCCATATGCCAGACTCACCAGACTTGCCAGACTGGGGCACCCTGCTGAGACACACAATACTGTTAAGTTTTGCAAGTCACCAGAGACAGACACTGCCCCCATTCTCACCATGGATCAATGTGCTGAGAATACCAAGTCATATCACACCTGGGAGAGGAGGTATCTACTGGAATTTGCAGTGGGATGTCCCAGCAGGATGGGCGAGTTACTTCACACCCCTGGGCTAGGGGAACTACTTAATCTCCCCTGGGATCCCACTGTCCTGCTGCAAGCTAGACCTGTTGATACACGTACCATGGAGAGAAGGGACAAGGTGGGGGTCCTGGTCTGGCATTAGGTCCCATCCCCAGGCCATTTTCTCATGCCTGACAGCAGTGCCTCCCCTGGTCAACGTGCATGGTATGCACAACCAAGTCAAGTTCCTAAAGCTGCAGCCGCATTAATATCTAAGGACCAGGCCACAGTGTAATTCTTATTGAAAGGGAAGACCTTCCCATACAAGTTGCTACTAAATATCTATCTTTTCAACCTTAGTCTTCTGCTGTGATTTCCAGTCACAGGTTGGGCATCTGATAAAAACAGCTTTCAACTGTGGCCCCATTCATATGCCCAGCAAGGGAATCTATCCAACTGCTGGGTATGTGTGGGCAAGTGCCCTTCTCAGCTCATCAGGATTTCCATGGTGGTATCATCACTCCAGGGAGGGGATGGAGGGCCCTAAAGCAGTGCATTAAGGAAGAAGAAAAAGCTAGGACTAGTACTCTTAATTCATCTGATATTACTGATACTGATCCAGAAATCTGGCCTGCAGCACACACTATCAGTAACACTGGGCATGGGTATTCTTTTTTTTTTTTTTTTGGTCAACCAAACTCCTTAGGCAGCACACCAAACAGCTGATCAGAAGGGTCCTAAAAATATTAGCATAAGAGCCATGGGTGGCTACACTCATATTTGGGACGGATTCATGTGGCTTACCCTAGGTTACAGACATTTGAGCACTCGTGCACACTTATATTGGGAACAGAAAAGGCACTGTAAACAGAACCAACCCAATTGTACCAGGGATATGGGGTGGATATCACCAGAACCAGATAGTCATTCTGCCACAGTAAAGGATAGCAACTGGTTTGACAGCCCAGGTATTTATCAGGTAGCACCGAATGGGATCCAATGTTGTGTGGCACAAATCTTTGGCCCTGGCTTCCACCTGGGTGGTTGGGCTGCTGCACCCTGGGTTTTCTCTGGGCACAGGGGAGAATCTGCCCCATGGTAACAAAATTTGCCAACTTCCTTCTCCTCAAGGCCAGATGGACATATTCTGTTTTCCACTGGTACAATCATGTGGCCACTCTCTTTGTTCCCTCCATTGGCCTGGAGGCTGTCATAGCACACACAGAAGCTTTTACAAAATTGACCCAGCAAGACTTAAAGGTCAAAGCCTGTCCTTCAGAACTACTGAAATATCTCTAATGAGAAAAGCTGTCCTCCAAAATGGGATGGCCTTGGATATTATCACTGTCTCACAATGTGCCATTATCCAAACAGAAAGTTGCATGTTCATACCTAATGAGTCTGCTAATGTATCATCTTTATTAAGTCCCATGAGGACACAAATGAATGCCTTGAGTCATCTGCCCTCAGTCTAGGGGACTCAAATCAGTGTTTCAGATCATGGGGCTCTTGGTGGAAAAAAACTTACTTACTTTGGGAAGTATTACCTTAACATGTGTTTTCTCTTGTGTATGCCCATACCGTTGGTATCTGCCTCCAGTGTGGCCAGATAGCTGCCAAAGGAGCTACCTCCATGCTAATAAACCCACTTGCTGACTGCTCAAGGCACACTGCAGAAGAGGGGAGCACGTAAGATTGTAAGAGCGGGTCATCAGGGGTGGAGTGTTGAAGGAGGTCATCAAGAGGATAGGACCGCAAGTTGACTAGTGAGCTGGATTCAGGCAATTAGAGGCTCCTTACCCCCTCGTCTGTCCTTGCAATGTATGTCCCCACCCACTTCTCCTGCACTTGGAGTCACTTTAAGAACTCGGCCTTAAGAGAGTAATGTATTGTTGAGACAATCTGGATTGTATTCATGACTGAACCCTGTTAAGGCCTCTATGTAAACTCTTTAGATTCTGGCAGGTGGGGACAGAGATCTACACATTTTGAGCCACCCAAGACAAGCCTGGAAATTAAGTCCCTTGCTTATTAAAACTTATTAAAACTGCTTATTAAAAAGCTTATTAAAACTACCTACCAATCTGGAGCGGGCGGCCTCTTTCTTCAGTCTCTCTTTGCCTTTTGAGTTCGGGGGCCAGTTTCAGACTT
Organism: Orcinus orca; assembly: GCF_937001465.1. Classification (NCBI taxonomy): domain Eukaryota; kingdom Metazoa; phylum Chordata; class Mammalia; order Artiodactyla; family Delphinidae; genus Orcinus; species Orcinus orca. The sequence goes on from NC_064563.1 coordinate 125,000,901, forward strand.
TACCCCGGGCACTCCAGAGGTTTCCAATCAACACGCAGGGAGGAGACGGGCTGGGAAGCGCCGAGCATCGGGGCAGCTCAGAGAAACACAAAACCAGGCCGAGGCCCGGCAGCCTGTGAACCAACTTCCCAGAAGCAGCAAGATCTCGCGGGATCTCGGGGCTCTACGGGATTCTACAGAAGCCGGAAGGGGAGGGCCGGGATGATAAACACCTGGGTGCACCCGGTGCCAGAGGCCTCTTTCTGCCAAATTGGCCTGTAGGGAGTCTGGCTCCTACCACCTATCATGCAAACCCCAATACTTGTGGGCGCGTGGAGCCTCTCCCCCAAGTCAGTCACAGTGCCGTGGAATCTGCGCGAGGCCTGACCAGGTACTGGGGAACGGGCACCGGCAAAGGCCGTGCGGGGAGGGACTGACGGAGGAGTCATTGACTCCCGAACGGGGAACTGAACAGTGGAGTAAAGTGTTAAAGCGAGGGCTGCAAACCTCATAGACTTCCAGGGTTGTATATGTAAATTTTATGTTTCTGCTTTACTGTAGTATATTAAGTGTGCAATAACATGTCTACAAAAATGCCAAACAATGTATGTAACTTAATTAAAAATGATGCTGTTGGAAAAATGGTGCTGATAGACTTGCTGGACAGAGGGTTGCCATAAACTTTCAGTTTGTAAAATATACAATATTTTTGAAGTGCAATAAAGGAAAGTATAATAAAATTATAGTTGCCTTTATGCTCTTCCATAAGTCACCAAATTAATAAGTTGGTAATTGCTGTTAGGAACCTGAATAGAGCGTCATGGTATTAGCCAAATGTACCTAATATTCAGTACAGTGTCTGGCACATAGTAGGTTGGCAATAAACAACAGTAAAATAAATGTTATGAAATGAGGTTGCTAGATTGACTTGCCAAAATGCTTAGATTTATAGGAGGTACCACGTGGTTTAAATGAAATACAAAATATGGGTCATACTCACAAGCAATTTTTAAAATACATTAAGGACTTCAATCTATAATGCAGAAAACACTAATAAGCATCATGAATAACATTACTTAAAGATACTGTAAATCCCTATATTATGTTATTCAAATTAAGGCAATACATGATGGTGTGATTTTGTAAAACAAAGAGGCAGTGTTTTCAAAAGGTGTATAAAATACTTGACTAAAATTTTCTCAGGCTATATGTAGGGTCCTCTAAGAATTGGAATCTGTGATGCCATGTTGGGCAGATTGCAAAGAAATGGTTGCAGTGATGAACAGTTTGGAATTGGGCAGTCTCTAGGCAAAATAGAACAATGCAGAATCATGGAAAGGGCTTGATATGATATGATAGCTTCATAAATACTAGTCAGATATTACAGAAAACGTTACAAACATTTGGCCACAGCAGTATATTTATAAGAAATTTATTTCACCTGCCAAATAAAACAAAACCAGTGAGCAAGTGAGCACGCACCCGTGAGAAAGAGCTTGCAAATGTTTTTCAGGAATGTACAACTTTGTGTGTACTAAAATAAGAAGAAGCACCTGATACAAATGGTCTTCTAAGAATAGTACACCCAAATAATCCAGGTATAAAGTTAATATTAATTGCCAATGCTCAGTGTTACAAAAAAAATGCTGTCTTTGCACAGTATATAATTTAAGCTAATTTGCTTCTCTGACTAATATCTATAACAAAATCTCGCTGGTATAGTCATCAGTGACTTATTGGCAATATAAAATAATTGAAATTATCAACAGATAAAATTAAAGGAGAAGGTTTAAATGATAGAATTATAGTACATGCCAGCAATTTCTCAAAGTGAATTACCCAAATATAATTGCACATCTCTGCTGTGTTCTAAAGTTCAACAGCCTGAAATGTTATTGAACTATGCATGCATTAATAAGACACTGCATACCAGAAGGGGGATAATAAGAGAAATGGTTTAAAATCTATATGGGCTAGAAATCTATTAATGGTGTCTGTGAATTATATGCTCTATTTTCTGTTACATTCACTTCAGATGAATCAATCAAAAAGTGTGAGGATAATATTAATTATCCATTTATATAGTATCATAATAATCTCATCTCTAAAATCTTAAGACCTAAACTTCATGCTTTTTACATCATTTTGCTTCAAAAATTGACTTTTTATGTATCTGAGCTCAATAGAGTTTTGTATTTTAACATAAATAAATTTGAATTTCTTAAGATAGCCCTTCATATGGCCATGCAGATAGGCGGCATGCGTTGGAAAACATGTACTAACCAATTGCCTTTTTGAAGGGTTAAGTTTCTATAGAGGAGATGGAACATAGATGGTATAAAATGATGTTTACGGGTCCCTCCTTTTGCAATTCTAATGAAACCAGTATTGCCTAGTCGAGGGTCATTTCCATTGGCAAACTTATCAATTTATTACGTTTACTGCTTAGAAGGATATATTGATGTCTTAAATAATACTGATTAAGGCATTTAATAGTAGGGATTAAAATCTAGCATATTTTAAAGAAGAAAATTTATCTACAATATATTAATAGGATTTGGACATAATGGAATAGAAACTCTAAAATGCTAGGACATATACGAAGAAAAAATAACAACTGAAATTCAAAAATCATCTAATTCTAAGAGATTAGACATACACAATTTTCTGATGAATACAGGTTTTTCTCTCAAATTCTTAGACATGAAACAGTAATTCCAAACTACTTGAGAATATACATGTTTCCTTAGAACTGCCTGCAAACTGAATAAATAGCTAAGACATACATGTATGCTTATCTTTGAACATTCTCAAATCTTTATAAGATAAAATGTAAATCTGACCAATATCCTGCTGCATTTATGATGCTTTTATCTCAATCAATGTATACAGAAAGTATAGCTGCTAGTTAAGAAAAGATATGCAAGATAAATGGCAAGAGATTATTTTGAAACAGGATAGTTGGACACATGTTTTGTGTATAATTTGGGGGACGGGGATACACATTGTAGAAGGTAACTGATTTGTAATGCAGTGGTCCATGTTTGAAAATAGAGCTGCTTTTTTAAGACATATATGTTAATGCATCAGAAAAATATTCAACAGTAAATTTTAAACTTTAAAAAAAATTTCATTGATGTAATATATCCTCATTGTTTTAAAAACATGTGTCTATGAGTCTTACAATGAAAACTTTTACTCACTTTCTCTGTCTCTTCTCCATATTCATACATTTTCAAAGCAGCCATCCTTGATTCGAATGCTAACTTTCCATAGAACTTATCTCTATATTCTAGATTCCCCGATTGAAAGGCTATTTTGTGATTTATGTATTTTATACATAATCTCATGAGAGTTGCAAGGTAGATGAAATCTTCCCACCAACATTTTCATCCTTATCATCCCTCATACTTAAAGTATTTGGTTAAACAGATAATCTGTACAGTATGTCTACATAAACACTGATCAATAATGAGTCTGAGAAATATAATATCAGTACAATAACTTTTCCTTTCCATCTCTTTTTCTTTATTGTCTCATTATTTTGACTTACATGATTTTCTATGTGGTTATTATTAACTTTATACAAGTAAACAATTCTGCCACTTGCCTTTCAACAAAATAATTAAATGTTCAAACATGCCAGTTCTATTTGTTTTTCTTTTAAAGACCTCAATCTGGAATCCACCACCCTTGGACTGCTATTTGGATTGTATGCTCTCTGGGTCTGTAATATGGAAATCCAGTTGTGGGTTCTTTATATAATCATTTTGGGATTTCCAGTGACATATCTCCTGCATAGATACACTGTCACAAGAATTCCTTGTTTTTATATTTGATTTACATTCTATTTTTCTGGAGCACATCTTTCATAGCTTCATTAGCTTCTTAAAAAGGGCTAGAGATTTATAAACTATTTAAAAAACATAAATCTGCATGTAAAAGCACATACAGGGCATTATCATAAAGCATTATAAGGACGAGAGAAAGGAATATTAGCAGTAAGTTAATCACTTCTTATTGTTAAATTCACCAAAAATGCTTCTCACATAGTTTTTGCACTTTGGGGGGAAATAAGTTCAATTTCTGTAGGTATAATACATTTAATATTATCTAGAGATAATATATGGTTGCCACTTTTAAGGTAACTTGAAATATCTTACTAACAAAAGAGGCTAAACTTTTTGTTAGGTTTTCTGTCATCATATTTTTATACATTATTATATATAATTAGCTTTATCTTATTTTGTGTCATTATTATTCAATTTGATGAAGTCTTTGGTAATTATTTGCTAAAGAAGTGATAAGTGACTTATTAAAGGACTGTTTGAGGCTTATTTTCCTTATCTGTAACATAGTGGAAGGAATACATAACTTCTAGGATCGTATATGTTTTTTTTTTAAATACACATGCAAATATAAACAATTAGAATTTATTGAGTGCTTACTAAGTGTCAGGCACCTTTCTATATAGTTAATCTCGATTAAATAATTCAGTCCTTACAATAACCTTATTACATTGGTACTGTTTACGTATTTGTAGATGAGGAACAGGCTTAGGTGCAGAGAAATTCAGTGCTTTGATCAAGGTCACAAATTCACAGCCATAGCCATGTACTTAATAGTTACTAGACAAATGATCGTTTGTTAGTATTGGTACCAAAATATCTACTTAGCTTTTACAAACATACAGATTTGGTATAAGTGCCATTATTTCCCCCACAGTCATATTTATTAAAATATGTATTGCTTTCAAAAAGTAAAATCTACATTATTCTTACCTACATATTGCAATTTTTTCTATAGTGATACAGACAATAACATGTTTTATTTAAATTTGCATTACCTTAGTGTGAATATAAATCGTGTTAAGAGAATCATTCTGTCATTCTTTTTTTTTTTTTTTTTTGGCGGTACGCGGGCCTCTCACTGTTGTGGCCTCTCCCGCTGCGGAGCACAGGCTTCGGACGCGCAGGCTCAGCGGCCATGGCTCACGGGCCCAGACGCTCCGCGGCATGTGGGATCTTCCCAGACCGGGGCACGAACCCGTGTCCCCTGCATCGGCAGGCGGACTCTCAACCACTGCGCCACCAGGGAAGCCCTGTCAATCTTTTGATCAAATGTTCTGACCAATGGAACAATAATTTAGTAATTTTAAGTAGAGTTTAGCCTTGATTAGAATATGCTATTAATGTTAAATTTAATCTAACTTGTAAAATAACTATAGTTATCTTGCATTTTCTTAAAAGCTGGTATAATTTCTCACAGTTACTTTCAGTCTTTTACTAATAAGGAGAAAGAAATGAGAAATGTTGTTTTTAACAATATAGACAACTCTCAAGGGAAATAAGAAAAATAAAATTTATATTCTGGGGCTTCCCTGATGGCGCAGTGGTTGAGAGTCCGCCTGCCGATGCAGGGGACATGGGTTCGTGCCCCAGTCCGGGAGGATCCCACATGCCGAGGAGCGGCTAGGCCCGTGAGCCATGGCCGCTGAGCCTGCGCGTCCGGAGCCTGCGCTCCGCAACGGGAGAGACCACAACAGTGAGAGGCCCACGTACCGCAAAAAAAAAAAAAAAAAAAATTCTATTTGTATAAAGTTATGGTATGTTTAATAATTGCATTACTTAAAATACATATGTATTTGTGGAAATGAATACATTATACAGGTAAATGAGATAGCAGTCTACTCTTTTGCATGCTGTACTATTTCTGAAACCAAGTTTGTATTAATAGAAGGATAAAAACATTTTAATAAAGAAATAACTGGATTTTTGCCAGAAATTTGCAGTTTGCTCACCATACTCCTTCATTCATCTGACTGGATGTATGCATAATTGGGCCACACTTACCACATTTCCTTGTATTCAGTGTAACCATGTGATTGAGTTCCAGTTAACTGGATGAATATACTAATGACGTATCCAGGCCACTCACATACCAAAAAAATCCCATATGTAATCCTATTTCTTGTTTCTCATTTATTCATCTCAGTGGTTAAGACCTCAAGGTCATAAGGAAGGATAGAGCCAAAGGTGGATGGAATCTTGGTCTCTATAATGGGTTTTATATGAATAAAAATGACAATACCCATGTATAAGCCAATGAGATGTTTGTGTTGATTGTAACCACATATTGTGTACCCTGACTAAAGAAGTTCAAAGAAATCAATCCTTTCCCGCTAAAATAAATATTCTCACGACTTCCTAAAATATCTACTAAGTCTACGTTAAAACTTTTCAGTATATCCACCAGACACTCACTATTCTAACAAAGAGAATTTTGAAATGTTAAATTTTACTGAAATTTTCCAAGTCTACAGATTTATTTCACTAAATAAACACTAATACATTGAAGTGTTTTACATTAAGTTGAAATTTCTGAAATCAAATTAGATCAATCCTCTAAACTATATAACCAATTTTTAAAGTATGAAATGTAGTTTATCAGATAGGGTTTATTGTTTTAGGAAAAAAATGAAACTTGCATATGAGATATGAATTGACTAAAATAGCCACTCTCAAGAAAATTATAATCTCTACATTTCTTCTGTTTGATTTACTTATCTCCAAATAAGCTTGTTTTGTTTAATAGGAAACAGTATTTCATTGAATTCACAAAACTGTAGCTAGAAAATAAGTACCTTCTATAAATTGGCTGGCATATTGGTAAGGAGGACAAGATAGTTTGTTTTAATATAGTTCTGTGTTCACTTGTTCCTTTCATTTACTTCCCTTCATATGATAAATTTCAAATGATGCAAGATTGTTGATGTTTTTGAGATGTTATTGTGTTCCTGTCTTCAATTTGAATCATACAATAACTTTGTTTCAGCAACAAAATACCTCTAATAGATTTGTCTTTCAGTCTTACTTACCTGGCTTGATAAATTTCAGCTTAGACAATTATGTCATCTAGGCTAAGTGAATTAAGTGCATTTTTTTTTAATAGCAGAGCAAAATTTGTTTTACAAACATAATTCATCATAGATACATCATGAATGTGTAAAGGACAGATTTATGTGCATCGTCATCTTTATGGTCAGAAAAATCATGACTCTTGTTCAACAATCTTGAATTTTATATGCTTTCTGTATCATTACTGTTCACCTGGCTGTTCTTATGATTAATTCTAGAAAGAACAACAAATCTTGCAAAAAAAATACTTTAAGAGCCTCGGGGCACTTCCTTGGCTCATCTGGAAATGAGATTCGAAAGGAATTTGCTAGTGAATCATAGTATTTCAACAGATTAAAATAAGTTAGCAAATGGCATTAAATTCTGCTGTGCTTTTACTGAGAGACAAGAGGTATATTTTAAAGCCACAGTAACATTTTATACACTATGCTATTTATATATTTTTTAAAAATCTATGCATACTGATAGGAGCTCAATAATCACACTTCAGTTCAATGGACAGGTGGTAAAAGAAATGTGTGTGTGTGGTGGGGGAAGGGGATTGTGTGTGCATGAAAGTCAGAAAAGTGGAAGGTCAGCTTTTGGCCTCAACAGTGTATCAGGGCCATGTATATAGGGCCATGGACATACAGTATTGAACAAAATAGAGTCCCTTTTAGATAAGACAGAGTTGAAATGAATACTTTTCAATTAATTTAAGTAACAAATATATAAAAGTGCTTAGAAATGAAAATCAAGTCTCTTATAACAAGAAGATACAACTAACCATGTAGGCCTCCATAAGAGAGAATATATAAGGAAGATAAAGCATAATTAAAGTTTAAAGGTACAAAAGGAATTAAAGAGTCAAGAAACTAAGAAAAGTTCGTAAGTCAACAAAATGGTAAACATAGCACACTGAGAGTCAGCAGATGTGGTTAGAGAGAAAAATAGGGGCCAGATTACACTAACCTTAGTGTCTATTTGAAGGATGACAGAATTTGTTCTAAGAGCAATAGAATACATTTATTTATTTGAGTAGAATAAAATATATTTGTTAGATGCACAATGTTGTCTTCTCTATCATATTTCTATCTTATGCCACTAAAATTTTTGGCTGATAATTTGTCATCTTTATTGATGGTGTATTATTATCCTGATCCCAATTGTATGTTTTAGCTAACACTGAAATTGTATTAGTTGGCTGCTATGATGAGAATGCAGAACCAGAAAATTCCTCAGTCCATTCATTATTCTCCACTAAGAATTTTATACCTAACAACATTAGTCAATCATAATGGTAAATAAAGGTCTTTTTTCAAGGGCACAGCAATTTTAGACTTTTAGATCTCAAGAACTATTTTTAAGAAAACTATAAATAAAATAATCTTTACCAGAAAGGGAAGAAAACAAATAGAAAGAAATTTGTAGGGTCTGTGGGCAAAGAATGACACTAATTTAAAATAAAGACATAAAAGAGAGTTGTCACTAAGGAAAACAGAACTGGTAAATTATTTTGTGTGTTTTTTTTCTTGAAGGAGAGAAGTGTTCCGGTTTTACAGTTTTCAAATTAGTGAGTGTTTATATGCAAGGAAAAAATCTAATGGAACATATAAATTATTGATTCTGAGTAAACGAGAACATTATATAAGTTAGGAAATATAAATGACTTAGTTATTAATATTCATATAATAGAAGTTAAAAACACTGAATATTGTTTCAGATATAGTTTTTAGTATAAGGATATTGGAAGGATAGAAAAAGACAGTATCTTTGATGGGAGATGATATTATAAGACATCTAAATTTTCTTCTTCTATAAGATTTAGGCACTAGATAGCATTAAAAAGTTAAGAATTAAGAGATAACACGATAGGTACATTAAACAGATAAAAGCAAATAGCATAAGAGAAACTTAAGGGTTAAAATTTGTTAGATCTGGTGATTCATGTGCATGTAAAAGAAACTCTGAATAAACCTCATAGTATCTTTTGACTAAACAATATGCACTTAAGCATTTGATTTTCAAATTTAAACTAAAAAGAAAATTTATGGTACATATCAATTCTTCATTTGTTTAAGAGGTGAAGGGAACCACTTCCTTTACCTATCTACAAAATAAGAAACAGAGAAAACTTGCAAGGCTATGTTCCAGGTTGTATTAATCTTTCTTGATAGGAAAATCAAATGAGAAGAAAAGAATAAAAACAGGCTTTGAGTGTCTTATTTAAGCTGTCCTCTGATTTTTTTAAAAGGAAGTATTAATTGTTAAAACTGGATTAAAATGAGAGTTGCTGGGGTTTTTTCTCAAGATAGCATAGAATTATGGATTGTTGATGCAATACACTTAGGCAGACATATATACATATACATACACATATGCATATATATGTATATTATGTTTCTATTGATTTTGAATACATAGTAATAGAAAATATCTGCAAAAATGCTCATTGAAAATTTGTTTTTCTGTTGCTTTGCACCAGTTACCTTCATAACATATGGGAATTAGTTTGATTAGTTTGATGAAATGTTCTGATTGAGACACCTCAGGTGTAAATCAAAACTGACTTAATTTAATTTCCATTTGTGATTTGATTAGAATCATATTGCAGCTAAACTTATGCAGATGGGCTAGAATTGACAATTTTTTTTTTTATTACTTGAATTTCATTTTTGGAAAACTTAATCCCTGAAAAGTATTAAGGGACATTTAAAGAGCATAGGTTTCATACAGCTACTGACTTAACTCCTTGGTTTATTTGGAGAATATTTTCTAATGCTTTCACTTTTTTTAGGTTTAATTTTTTTTTTTTTTTTTTGCAGTATGCGGGCCTCTCACTGTTGTGGCCTCTCCCATTGTGGAGCACAGGCTCCAGACGCGCAGGCTCAGTGGCCATGGCTCACGGGCCCAGCCGCTCTGCAGCATGCGGGACCTTCCCGGACTGGGGCACGAACCCATGTCCCCTGCATCGGCAGGCGGACTCTCAACCACTGTGCCACCAGGGAAGCCCTAGGTTTAATTTTTTAGCATTATATCTCTACATCCAATGTTCTAAGAATTTGTCATTTTTTGTTTCATAATTTTCAAAGTCTGTAGCTTCCAATGCAAAAATGTTAAAATATTCATACTCCCAAGGAACTTAAACTAGAGATATGATTACTGTAAGAAATTACTCATTTAAGCATTGGGTTCTTGAGGGAACTTTTTTCCTAAACGGTGAGGGTTACATGTTTGTGGACACTGAAATATTAATTAGAAGTTTCTGACAAAATCCTCCTATATTCGTTTTCTGTGGCTGCTATAATAAATAACCACAAACCTGGTGGCTTAAAACAATACAACTTTTTCTCACAGTTCTGCAGTACAAAGTCTGAAATCAGTATCACTGGGAGGAAATCAACATGTCAGCAAGGCCTGGCTCTTTTGGAGGCTCCTTCCTTGCCTCCTTCCAACTCCTGATGTCTCCTGGAATTCCTTGGCTTGTGGCTGCATCACTCTAATCATCAAGGTAAGATCTTTAAATTTCTTCCTGCTCCATCCTTACATAGAGTACTCCTATGTGTGTGTAAAGTCTCCCTCGGCCTCTTTCTTATAAAGATACGTATGATTTAGGGCCCACCAGGATAATCCAGGACAACCTTTCCATCTCAAAATCCTTAACTTAATCACAGTTCCAAAGACTCCCTTTGTGACATATAAGGTGACAGAGTTTCCATGATTAAAATGTGAAAATCTTCTAGGGGGACACCTTTCAACCTCTTTTACAATCAGTTGGGCCCTAAGTCTCTAATTTCTCTAGAGCAAATAGAGAGTCACTTAAAATTACAACCATTTTAAAATTGCACGTTTTGTCTCCCTGTCAGAAGCTATTCTGCTCTGATAATGTCTTGAATCTTGCTACTCAGCATGTAGTCTCTAGATTAGACCAGTAGCATCAGCATCATAGGAGGCATGGTTAGAAATCCAGAATTGAGTGGATCCATCACAGACCTAATGCATCAGAGCTTGTTTGTTAACAGGGTGGCTCATATGTACAAGCTGTTCATATGCACTTTGGAGTTTGAGAAACACTCTGGTGTGTGTATGAACTTGTGTGTCTTTCTAGACGTAGTCTAAGAAAAAAAATCAAACTTTTAAAAAAGAGGTGAAATGACTTACAGAAAGACAAATATTAATGACTCAACATATGTTTCTGTCTCAACAGTCTTCAGAAAAATGGAATCATAGATAATCACACAAATAATTGGCAAAGTTATCATTGTAAATAAAAATAGTTTCATTGCCATTTCAGAATAAGTACTGAATAGTTTTCTTAAACATACAGTTTCACTAATGAAAATGGGCTTTATTTGTATTTCAGATAACCTGTTGTCCTTTGTATTATTTCTATTGTGAATTTTTTATCATAATTAGTTTTTCTTCAGGTCACGGTACATTAATTTCCATCAGCATACCAAAATATATTTTGTTTTGACCAAAGTGGAACTAAGCTGCAAAATGTTTAGGAGAGCAAAAATCTTTGCTCAGTAGTACTAAATGTTCACACCATGCTTCTCATTTATGAAGATTATCCATAGGACAATTTGTATGTTACAACAATATGTTACTATTAATAAATTATCAATTTAAGCATTTTCCACCTACTAATATCATATTACTGACTTTTCTTAGATGAACAAATTACAAAGACCTGTAAAATATGGTGCCTTCACTTAAGTTTTAATCTAGTAGGTGAAATATTGAAATTTGAACTAAGAAGTCATTAAGAAGTACAAAAGTTCAGATAAATATTACAAGAATGTAGAAAAGAAAATTTTCATGGGTACGTTAAAGTATGCTTAGTAGAAAAAGAATTCCAAATTATCTTTGTAAAAATGGAAACAAAAGCGAGAGTAACAAGATATTCAAGGTTCAGATACTGATTGGAAAAAAGGCAAAGGAAAGAAAACATGTAATATATTTAGGAGAGAATTAAGAAGACACAGAGTAATACATTTTCTATACTTTTATTATAATGTATGAATTAAATTCCAAATTATTTAACAAATATCTGCATATGTTTTACCTTCTTATAGGTGTGGTAACTTTTTATGCAGTATAATACCAAATGCATGGTCGAGTTAAATAAGTTAGTTAACAGCTTAAAAACAGTATGAAAATTTTTAATGATAAGTGTTTATAAAACTAATGTTGCATTAAAAGGGCAACACATTTTGAATTAGGAATCTTGAGGGTTTATTGTAGCTGAAGTATAGAATGGCACTTGGGAACTGTCAACAATTTTAGACTAAAGAAAATGGAGGCCAGATATGAAGATTTCTTATGTACTAACGCAGGCTTCCGGAGTGCTTACTATACTTGACATTCCTTACAGCACTCTAGGGAAATTATTTAAAACTTCTGAAATTCTATGAGGTAGGTACAATATGAGCCTCATCTCACAGAAAGGAAGCCGAAAAACAAAATAGCAAAACATCAAGTTCTTAAAATGTTAACTAATGAATGAAATTACTGAGATTCAATCCCAGAAATTCTAGCTCCAGCAGCTATGTACTAAGCCACCATGTCATACTGATGTCTGTTATTAGAATGAAGTTCTACTAGTTGGAAAAACCTAGTTAGTACTGACTGATATGTTACTTGATTTAGAGTTAACAAAGCATCAACAACTGGTGGACAAGATCTTTTGTGTATCAGTATAGACAGTTATATCGACTTGGGTATTAGAATACAATTGTGGTGGCAGTAGTGTCCCTGTGTACATTTACCACTTGAATATCAGCTGTCTAATTGACTCCTTTTATCCAGTTATCAATCTGTAGTCAAAATTTTGTGAAATTTTTGTGGGACACAGTTTTTCAATCACACAGTAAAATGAAATTGTATTTAACTTAAAATTTAATTTAAAATACCTATATTATCATAAAGAATAAAATAAATTTATTTTCATCCATGCAAAACCAAACTATAAGCAAACGTACAAGTGTAGGTTCAATATGTATTCAAGAAATCACATTATGTACTCATAGATTATAACTCAATATGAGTTAAGGATTTTTATAGGGGGCCTGAAAGTATTCTCAAACTTTGAAGTAGTCATCATAAAAGATCAATATTAAATTAACTCATAGAATACCTATGGATCCTATATATGCAAAAAAAGCACAAATGACACATCAGCATGTTGATCAGCATGACACCCTCAACTATGGAAAGCTTTATGATTCAGGGGAAGATAAATATATTAATATTTACTATAATTTTATTGTTTTCAAAGTAGTTTATCTCATGAACTCACCATGTGTTAACATTTCTTTGTTGTACAGGAAAATATGATGTCACCATATTTTGCTCTTAACTGGTAATGTAGAAATGAAAAATAGTTTTCACAGCCTTAATTTAACATATTAGGTTGGCCAAAAAGTGCTTTTGGGTTTTGGTTTTTTTTTTACTTTTTGGCTGAGTTGGGTCTTCGTTGCTGCGTGTGGGCTTTCTCTAGTTATGGCAAACTGAGGCTACACTTCGTTGAGGTGCACGGGCTTCTCATTGCAGTGTCTTCTCGTGGAGCACAGGCTCTAGGCACACGGGCTTCAGTAGTTGCAGCACATGGGCTCAGTAGTTGCAGCACACGGGCTCTAAGGCGCACGGGCTTCAGTAGTTGTGGCTTGCGAGCTCTAGAGTGCAGGCTCAGTAGTTGTGGCGTGTGGGCTTAGTTGCTTCACGGCATGTAGGACCTTCCTGGACCAGGGATCGAACCTGCGTCCCCTGAAATCAGCAGGTGGATTCTTAACCACTGCGCCACCAGGGAAGTCCCTGCCTTTGGTTTTTAAGTAAAAATAAAAGACACATTTTTCAGTTTCACCAGGAACTTTATAGAACAACGTATTCACCCTTTTGTTCCACTACCTTCTGCGATTTTCCAGGCAACTTCTTAATTCTATCTTCCCAAAACTTTTTATCTTTTTGAGGAAAGGACTGTTCCAGGTGCCTTTTACAGTCTTCTAGGGAATTGAAATTTTTTCCATTAAGAGAATTTTGTAAAGACTGAAATAAATGGAAATCCAAAGGTGCAGTGTCCTGTGCATACAGCGGATGAATCAGAACTTCCCAGCCAAGCTGTAACAGTTTTTGCCTGGTCATCAAAGAAACATGCGGTCTTATGTTATCCTGATGGAAGATTATGCGTTTTCTGTTGACTAATTCTGTACGCTTTTCGTCAAGTGCCGCTTTCACTTGGTCTAATTGTGAGCAGTACTTGTTGGAATTAATCGTTTGCTTTTCCTGGAAGGAGCTTATAATAGACGACTTACAATCCCACCATATACACAACATCACCTTCTTTGGATGAAGACTGGCCTTTGGTGTGGTTGGTGGTGGTTCATTTCGCTTACCCCATGATCTCTTCCATTCCACATTATTGTACAGTGTCCATTTTTCATTGCCCCTCACAATTTGTTTTAAAAACAGAACATTTTCTTTACGTTTAAGAAGAGAATCGCATGCGGAAGTACTGTCAAAGAAGGTTTTTTTTCACGTAACTTACGTGAAACCCAAACATCAAAGCGATTAACATAACCAGGCTGGTGCAAATCATCTTCAGTGCTTGATTTGGGTATTTTGAGTATGTCGGCTATCTTCTAAGTGGTATAATGTTGACTGTTCTCAATTAATGTCTTGATTTGATTGCTATCAACTTCAGCGGGTCTACCTGACTGTGGAGCATCCTCCAGTGAGAAATCTCTAGCACGAAACTTCGCAAACCACTTTTGACCTGTTTGATCAGTCACAGCACCTTCTCCATACACTGTACAAATCTTTTTTTGCATTTCAGTTGCGTTTTTACCTTTCTTGAAATAATAAAGCATGATAGGCCGAAAATGTTGCTTTTTTTCTTCCATCTTCAATATTAAAATGGCAACACAAAAGTTCACCAATTTTGATGTCTTTTTTTAATTGCACACTAATATGACAGCTGTCACATACAATCTAACAAAATTGTTTTGAATGAATTTAAAGACATCTAAGTGCTACTAGAGCCATCTTATGGAAAAAACCAAAGCAAACCTTTTGGCCAACCCAATATTTAGTTAACTTGATGAAGGAAAGTATAGAAAAAAAAAAAAGTTTAAAAAAACTGAAGAAATGTTATATGGGGAAATTCTGCTCTAAAATTTCTATCACCACTTACATTTTTAGCAACTAGGTTACCACAGATCTTCATGTGGACCTTGAATAAAATAATCATTCCTCAGCTTTAAAATTCTTAAAAAACATATGTAAAAATAAACTAGTCTGGCCAGATGCTGAATAATTTTGTCATAGAAGAGAGAGTAGCTTGTTATGATACAGAGAAGGTTTTGCATTCCAACTTCCTTTGTTAAGTTATCTGAGCCTCTCTCTTGCATCATATATCACTTGAGGACATTAATAACTTATTAGCCTGGTCAAAATAATTTCCTTGAAATTTCCATCAGATCAGATTTAGAATTTCTAAAGAAAATGGTGAAAGTTTATGAAAGATAAGCTAGTCTTCATTGCAGAACATTTGAAATTCTTCACTGTGAAAATATATTTTATACATGCTGAATGTCCCAAGTTTTGTTTACTTCTTATTGCTATTCATATGTTGCATAACACAAACTGTAGATCTTAAGTTCGTCTAGAATATGATCTTTTATTTTGACCTTTCTCTTTAAGAATGAATATGAGATAGATGAGCATTTTGAGCATTAATATGGTCAAATGATGGTAATACATGAAATCTGGTGTTTTATTGTCCTTGAAATTATTTCCATTTGGAAGTTGGTACTGTGTACCATCATGGTTCAATGAAAGTTTTGCCTTTCAGAATCACAGTATGATCTATTACTTAGCAATAATTTTGTATATGTATTTACTTAGGAACGATTCTTGACCTTAAAGTAAAACTCCTAAGACACTTCAGTTTTCAATATAGTGGAGATTATCTGAATAATTTGAAGTTACCAGAAGGCAAGGAGAGGTGCGCTTTTTTTGGAATTCTTACTTATCCTGTTAGATCATAGGACAGAAATTAGGTATCCATAAATATAATATTGTAAGGACTATCAAGGAAGAAAATAATTTATTTGAATAAGATTATATATTCTAGACTATGAGAAAAAAGACTAAATAATATTGAAAGGCTTATATTGAGATATTTTAGTTTTAAAAATTATTAATTTTTAGGGAAGTAGTTATATATATGCTTAGCTCTACAAGTTATTATTGGTCAGTATATTTTCTCAAAATCTCTTTAGAAGATTAAAGACATATTCTTCATGCAAATAAGGCACCAAATTTTTAAAAATATTTATTTTTATAAATTTATTTTATTTATCTATCTTGGCTGTGTTGGGTATTCATTGCTGCATGCAGGCTTTCTCTAGTTGTAGCAAGTGAGGGCTACTCTTTGTTGCAGTGTGTAGGCTTCTCATTGTGGTGGCTCCTCTTTGTTGCGGAGTCCGGGCTCTAGTCACATGGGTTTCAGTAGTTGTGGCTCGTGGGCTCTAGAGCACAGGCTCAGTAGTTGTGGTGCACAGACTTAATTGCTCTGCAGCATGTGGGATCTTCCCGGACCAGGGCTCAAACCCAAGTCCCCTGCATTGGCGGGTGGATTCTTAGCCACTGTGCCACCAAGGAAGTCCCAAGCCACTGAATTCTGTTTCTCTCCATATAGGGCTCCTACTCAGATCTTTCAAGAGATTTTGTCTTCAAGATAAAATGTTGATCTATTTGTATTCTTTCCTAACAGAGCAACCACATGACCCATTCCCTAAGCGCTTTAACTAAAACAAGGCAACCTTTTTTTTTTCCAAAGAGGAAAATTTTACATTCAATGGCAGTGTTACCAGTGCTCGTTTTGTATCTGTTTATGGTTTTTGCTTTCATTTTGTGATTATTTTTTGGTTGTTTATTTCAATGCAATTGTAATTCAGTTTCTAAGAAGATCAGCTAAGTCATTCAACAGTAAATCATTTTTATAGCAGGATATTGTAGATAAGAGTCATATAATTTTATCCAATTTATACATCCACCTATAGGTAGACTTATTTCCTTTATAATAGACAAAGCTACTCATGGAAAACATTTCCCTAAACTATCTACAAAATATCTCAATATAAAATTTTAACTTCATAAAATAGTTTAATGTCTAATTAAATAATTCTAGCAATTAAAATCAATTTGTTCTTTAATTTAGATTGAAGATATTTAATCAACAGTTCTTTCATGACACTTGAATGTTTTCCATAGGTCCATATTCAGAAAAATAAAATATGTTGTTTGATTCTGCTATAAATGTTTACACATTTTTATTAATTTATTAACTATAAGAAGTTACCCAGATCATTATATCTGATGACTACTGAAAGTTTAATCCTACTCTTATGTATAAAGTTCCCACTGAGATACCTGAAAAACATTTTCTACTAATCAGAACAGTAATCTAATTTAACTCAAACATTTGTAAGCAAGTTGGTCATGCTGTATCAAAGGGAATATTTTGGGTAAGCTAGTACATTTGTTCATAAACCCATCCCAAGCTTCTAACTGAAATACACATATAATAAATATCTAACTAAATATAAAATATACCTAAAATAAAAATTTGTAATAGTCCCAAATGTAAAAGGGAAGAGTCTAGCATGTACCTGATTCTGATCTCATGTAGTTATTATTTTTTTTAATGTTTACTTATTTATTTATTTATTTTGGTTGCGCCAGGTCTTGGTTGCAGCAGGTGGGCTCCTTAGTTGCGGCTCACTGGCTCCTTAGTTGTGGCATGCAAACTCTTAGCTGCAGCATGCATGTGGGATCTAGTTCCCTGACCTGGGATCGAACCTGGGCCCCCTGCATTGGGAGCTCAGAGTCTTATCCACTGCACCACCAGGGAAGTCCCTTATGTAGTTAGTTTTTGAACAACAGCAGGAGCCATGAAAACATCAGGACAAAGAAGAGAAGGTCTTGGACAATCTTAACTCCCAACTTTATTTATGGGAGAGTAAAATGTCACTCACTTGGGTAAGAGGTGACTGGCAAGGATAAAAAATTTATTAGAATGTCCCACTTGGGTTCTACAACCAATAGTGTTCAGACTTAATTTAACTTCTGTATATCAGCCAGATTAAATTCTTACACTCTGGCTGTAAATAAGATAAACCAAAATAGTTCATTAATCCATTTGCACATACTGTTATTTCAGTGTGAAGTACTGAGCATACAGGTATAAAAAAGGCACAGACCTTGTCCTTGAGGATCTCAGGCTAACTGAATAGAGAGAGAGAGATCCTCAAGAGTATTTCAGTATTACAAGATGAATGAAATAATAAGAACATGCATATTATAGAGCAGAATAAAATGAGATATACTTAGAGCTAGATATGTGTTTGCTTTTTACTAAGGGGCTGTCAATTTGAGATATAAATATGGAAGTAATCATAAAATACTGGATAGTTAAAATTTGTTATACAGAAAAGCTAGGGGTGCTTAAAAATGTTTTAATATTATGGATAGTGAGAGGAAATGAACACTTAGTTCTCTTTGCTAAGTGCTTTAACTTTCAATGATGGACAAAAAATGGTTTAAATAAAAGATAACTATTTTTCATGTTATCCAGACATTAAATACGGCTATGAAACCAAATGAATAATTCCCCAAATATTTAAAATGGATTCCATACATTAATAGAGAGAAAAACTTGATCTACATAAGAATATCAGTGAACACAGCAGGTAACATAGTCCTAATTGTGTCAGGTGCCTGAAAGCCAGGGTGCTGGTGCCTACAGAGTGAGGGGAGTTCCCATGGGACGTGTGCTGGGCCTGGAGTCAGAAATCTTGGATTGGATTTGGAAATCTGTTACCTGACATTACAGTGGCACTTAACCTTCTCTGAGCCTCTATATCTATGTTTGAAACTATATGTTTCTCTCTTTCATATAACTGAGAATTAAAGATCACTATTTATTGAAAGCATTAAGCAAAGAGCTGTTACACAATGGCTACTTAATAAGAGTATGTTGACTTGAATTATGAGTAATCTCTACTGTGTCTATATGTTTACCTTTACAATTAAATAGAAAGACATTTTAAGTTAATGATATACATTTCAAGTAGCATTTATTCATTACTGTTAGGCATATGCGTTTGTTTAAAAGTGTAAAGCAGTTTAATTGTCATCTTATTTATTCTAACATGCTGGAATAAGAGTTAGTAGAATTTTACAGTGTCTTATATTATGATTAGAATGTGGTTAGAGCATATGGTATGAAAAAAGTATTGTAACTGTCACATGTGTTCCTTTTAAGACATGATTATTATCTTTTTGGAATTAGATGATAGGAAATATTATAGTCATTCTTCTTGGGTTTTTGTTTTCCTCAAAATTTCATGAGTTAACAGAAATTGTCAGGCTAGGGAAAATGAAACAAAAGTAATTTGTGTTTAGACATGTTTCCTGTTTTTCGGCCTTCACTGCAGAAGGTGTCACAAAGTCTTAACAGATACAGTTGCTTGCCTGCAGTTGAAGCTGTAATAGGTCTCTCTGCTAAGCAAATTTCTGTGTGTCCTATGTCTTATCCTGCCCAGGTCAATAGATACACAACCACTGTAAAATTAATTTGTTGTATTTCAAGTGAAATTTTCTGAAACCCAGATATTTGCTGAGGTTGTTTTAGATTATTTGTTTTATATGAAATTTCAGTATTTTTGTCCTTAATACTTTGAATTTTCATTTGCACACCTTTCCTTGCTGTTTTCTTATTTTATAATAAATTAAACATATTAGAATTTATGTGACTGAAGTTTTTCAAATCAAGGTAGGTGCAAACTGCAGCAAGATGTGAATGTGTTTTGAATTCATTTTTGAATCAATTTTGAGATGTTGAACAACTGTTCTTTACAACATTATGCAACTGATTCTGAATTTTTCATTTCATGTCATAGGTGAGTTCCATAATTTATCCATTTATATTTTCCTTAAAGTGTGTATGGATTATAGAAGGGAGTTCTGTAGTCTAAAATCAATGTCCTTGGCATTAACTTCTTGATTTATACATGAAATAAAGACTTTTGCTTTATCAAGAATGTCAGTGAAGTAGTAGAATCAAAGAATTAATCTGTGCATATTCCAAACACAGAATAATGAATTGGCCTTTTGAGAATTTCATGCTCGTTAAAATTTATCACCATGTGAATCCAGAATGCTCTCAGTAGCATACCCTAATCATATGAAAACCCTATACATTCTTTGCAAGACTCTTTAATTTTAACTCTTTCATAACTACCATAATATCTTTCTACATATTTTCATAGCCAATTTCACAAATGTTCATATGTTTTGATTCAGTTTTGTATAAACAATTCAATTTGTTTAATTTATATAACTTTTACCTCTTTATCAAAGTAATTTTGTGTTTAAAAAATAAGTCCTTAGATTTCATTTTATTTTTGTTTTTATTTTCATTACTCTAGGAGGAGGGTCAAAAAAGATCTTGCTGCAATTTATGTCAAAGAGTGTTCTGCCTGTGTTTTCCTCTAAGAGTTTTATAGTGCCCGGTCTTACATTTAGGTCTGTAATCCATTTTGAGTTTATTTTTGTGTATGGTATTAGGGAGTGTTCTAATTTCATTCTTTTACAGGTACCTGTCCAGTTTTCCCAGCACCACTTATTGAAGAGGCTGTCTTTTCTCTATTTTGTATTCTTGCCTCCTCTGACATAGATTAGGTGATCATAGGTGTTTGGGTTTATCTCTGGACTTTCTATCCTGTTCTATCGATCTGTATTTCTGTTTTTGTGCTGGTACCATACTGTCTTGATTACTGTAGCTTTGTAGTGTAGTCTGAAGTCAGGGCTTCACAACAAGGGAAACATAAAAAGTTGAAAAGACAACCATCAGAATGGGAGAAAATATTTGCAAACGAAGCAACTGACAAAGGATTAATCTCCAAAATATACAAACAGCTCATGCAGCTCAATATAAAAACAAACAAAAAAAAACAACTCCATCAAAAAACGGGTAGAAGAGCTAAATAGACATTTCTCCAAAGAAGACATACAGATGGCCAACAAACACATGAAAAGCTGCTCAACATCACTAATTATTAGAGAAATGCAAATCAAAACTACAGTGAGGTATCACCTCACACCAGTCAGAATGGCCATCATCAAAAAATCTACAAACAGTAAATGCTGGAGATGGTGTGGAGAAAAGGGAACCCTTATGCACTGTTGGTGGGAATGTAAATTGATACAGCCACTATGGAAAACAGTATGGAGGTTCCTTAAAAAACTAAAAATAGAACTGCCATATGACACAGCAGTCCCACTACTGGGCATATACCCAGAGAAAACCATAATTCAAAAAGAGTCATGTACCAAAATGTTCATTGCAGCTCTATTTACAATAGCCCGGAGATGGAAACAACCTAAGTGCCCATCATCGGATGAATGGATAAAGAAGATGTGGCACATATATACAATGGAATATTACTCAGCCATAAAAAGAAACGAAATTGAGCTATTTGTAATGAGGTGGATAGACCTAGAGTCTGTCATACAGAGTGAAGTAAGTCAGAAAGAAAAAGACAAATACCGTATGCTAACACATATATATGGAATTTAAGAAAAAAAATGTCATGAAGAACCTAGGGGTAAGGCAGGAATAAAGACGCAGACCTCCTAGAGAACGGACTTGAGGTTATGGGGAGGGGGAAGGGTGAGCCGTGACAGGGCGAGAGAGAGTCATGGACATGTACACACTAACAAACGTAGTAAGGTAGATAGCTGGTGGGAAGCAGCCGCATGGCACAGGGATATTGGCTCGGTGCTTTGTGACAGCCTGGAGGGGTGGGATGGGGAGGGTGGGAGGGAGGGAGACGCAAGAGGGAAGAGATGTGGGAACATATGTATATGTATGACTGATTCACTTTGCTATGAAGCAGAAACTAACACACCATTGTAAAGCAATTGTACCCCAATAAAGATGTTAAAAAAAAAAAAAGATACATGCACCCCAGTGTTCATTGCAACACTATTTACAGTAGCCAAGACATGGAAGCAACCTAAATGTCCATCAACAGAGGAATGGATAAAGAAGATGTGGTACATAGATACAGTGGAATATTACTCAGCCATAAAAAGGAGCAAAATTGGGTCATTTGTAGAGATGTGGATGGACTTAGAGACTGTCATACAGAGTGAAGTCAGAAAGAGAAAAATAAATATCGTATATTAATGCATATATGTGGAATCTATAAAAATGGTATAGGTGATCCTATTTGCAAAGCAGAAATAGCGACACAGACAAAGAGAACAAATGTATGGATACCAAGGGGGAAAGAGGGGGTGGGAGGATTTGGGAGATTAGGATTGACACAAATTCACTATTGATACTATGTATAAAATAGATAACTAATGAGAACATACTGTATAGCACAGGGAACTCTACTTAATGTACTGTGGTGACCTGAATGGGAAGGAAGTCCAAAAGGGAGGGGATATATGTATATGTATAACTGATTCATTTTGCTGTACAATAGAAACTACCACAACATTGTAAAGCAACTATATTCCAATAAAAATTAATTTAAAATTGAAAAAGAAAATTAAAAATAAGCCCTCATAACAGATTTCTTCACACATGATATTATGTATAACACTCTTAATAACATGGAATGATTATTTAGTCACTCCATTATGATAATTATTCTCAGTCCTCCATGGGGCTGTGGAAAAATTAGGAAAGATAATTACTTTGGTAAGGCTGAGAAAAATAAAAGTGTTTTTTAGTATACTGATGCATCTGAGTTTGGCTAAGAGGCTATCAATTTTCCCTGAATTTCCAGTCTACCAAAAAGATAGAATAGTGTTCTTTATAATAGTACAGAGGAGTTTTGCTAAAATTTGAGTGATAATAGTTATAAAATTCACCGGTACTGTAAATACTATCTGTAATGGCCTGCATATTTTTGTCTGCCCAAATTTGCATGTTGAAACCCTAATTCCCAATATGGTGGCATTAGGATGTGGGGATTTGGGGAAGTAATTAGATCATGAGGGTGGAACCCTCATGATGGGGGTGTCCTTATGAGAAGAAACAGGAGGATTTGCTTCTCTTTCTGTTCTCCACCATGTGAATATACAAGGGAAAGGCCGCCATCTGCAAGCTGGAAAGAGAGCCTTCACCAGATAACAGATCTGCGTGCACATTGAATTTGAACTTCCCAGCCTCCAGAAATATGTAAAATAATGTTAATTTATTTCTCTAGTCTATGGTAATTTGCTGTAGCAGCCAGAGCAAACTAATACACCACCAGAGGCTCAAAACAGTATTTCTTGGGAGTTGCAGAGTGAGAGGCTATAAAAAGGAAAGTTTGAAATGTGGGAGAGCAACATTCTTCTTCTTATATCCTTGAGTGTTATGAAGTTGATTCTTCTGTAATAGATTAAAACATCTGCATTAAATACGAGTAAGAGATGAGTAGAGATGAGTAGTAAAGTTGTATTTTATTTACCACAAGACTCACCAGTAAGCTGGGAATGCAGTGTATTGGTGGATATGAACATTCCTGAAGGTCCTACATTTCCCAAGGAGGGGCATGACTGACAGCTCAGAAGTAATTGATTTATAGAACCATCTCCACTTGGGGATGGAGAATCACCATGGAGTTCAGGAAAAAAAAAATGGAACTGCAGAAATTGGTAGAAGGGAATATGTGGTCCTTCGATGAGAACAAGTGGTTTCCCCACAGGTATGACTGCTTTATCTGGATATAGAGAAGAGAGCTTTTTAATGGGGTCTTGTACAGAGAACTACACTGCCTCATAATTGTGCTGTGGAAGCGGTTGGTCCCTTGGAGGGTGATGTGTGAAACTTGAGTATTTTGGTGAAGCTCCTAGAGCTATTTAGTGAACAGGTAACCTAGCACCCAAACTAGTACACTTTTTTTTTTTAACTGAAGTATAGTTGGTTTACAATGTTGTGTTAATTTCTACTGTACAGCAAAGTGATTCAGTTATACATATATATCTATATATATACTTTTGAATATTCTTTTCCATCATGGTTTATCACAGGATGTTAAATGTAGTTCTCTATGCTATACAGTAGGACCTTGTTGTTTATCCATTCTATGTAAAATAGTTTGCATCTGTTAATCCCAGACTCCCAATTCATCTGTTCCCCTTGGCAACCACAAGTCTGTTCTCTACGTCTGAGTCTGTTTCTGTTTCATAGATAAGTTCATTTGCGTCATATTTTAGATTCTGCATATAAATGATATCATATGGTATTTGCCTTTCTCTTTCTGACTTCACTTAGTATGAAATAATGTCTTTTGCAGCAACATGGATGGACATAGAGATTATCATACTAAGTGAAGTAAGTCATACTAGTACACTTTTGAGAGTAAAATGGGGAATTATTACTATTAATGATTATGCTAGGATAACCAGCATAAACCAGAACTAGGCTGGGCAAGCTGCAATCTCTATGCATTCTAAGTTTAGAATAAGATTTCTTTGCTCCAAGATGACAATATTTAAGCAAAAGTAGAAAAATAGTCTTACTTAATTCAGTGAAAACAATGTTCAACAAACAAGATCAGGAATCTCTTAGACATAGGATACATTTATTTTTGACCCTAGAACCATATATCCCCAAATGAGGTAACATACCTGTGTTGATCAAATAATGTATTGGCTAGAACTCTGCGTATCCTGTGTAAAATCAGGTTCCTTCTATGGAGTTATTTAATTTTTTTCTCTTTATGAGTGGCTTATTTGCATCTATTGTGACCTAGGCACTATAGAATTCATTGCAAAATAGAGTGATTCAGTTGATGAGAATCCAAAAGATTGAGAGTCCTTCATTTAACAAAAATTAAGATAATTTTCAGCATGGCCCTCAAACTGTGAGATTAAACAAAATTTTATTGAAATGCCAGGAACTCTTTGCTTGGAAAAATAACATATAGATTGCCTAGTTCACATTTTTGAAGGCAATAAATTATGTCTCTGCATCTTCATATGTAGGAAAGAACCATGGCTCTCTATTATGTTTGGGAACAGAAGAGCATATTGGAGTATTCTCCCTAAAACAGAACGTTTCCATTGGGTTTATTGTTTGTCTGCTATTGCAATTCACATGTATAGGAAAATAAATACTCTGATACCCAGATAATGGATAGAAATTGAGATTGGTATTCAAGCCTTGGTATGAAACTGGGAGCAGTTATGCTAACAGGCAGTGGGAAAGGACCCTAACATTTGATAATGGATAAAGAATAGCTTCCAGTTTAGAAATTACTGCAAGAAGATATTGGACCTACAAGGTAGTACATCAAGCCAACATTCTAAGCCCCTGAAAAACTAGAATGGAGTATTCCCTCAAAACAGAATGTTGAGTGTTAACAACATGATCACAGGAGTGTACCTTGTTTTCTTTGTCAGTGAAGAGCTGCTACTATTATTATTATTATTATTATTATCATCTTGCCTAAGGATAAAAATCATATAGACTGACAGGATAAAATTTGATAAAGAAATAACCAGAAGTGTCAATAACCTTTTTGTCCCATTGGCTGGCATGTACATGGTCTTTATTAACTGATTCTAAGATCTTTCTAATAGTGACATATACCTTCTCACCCTTTTATATGTTAAGGGATTATACAGCAAGAATGTGACACACAGGAAGTCAGACATAATATTTTATTTTCAATTTATTTTTTGAACATTAACACTGGTAAACATCACGAACATGAATTTGGGGGGGTTTCACATTGCAAACATGGTATGAATGCTTGCCTGCTAAATACAGTGGGAATGCAGGATAAGTTGTTTAGTGTTAAGATATTTAAAGTATACCAGGTATTAAAATTCTAGAGTTTCATGTTCTAGCCTCAGCAAATATTTTCTGTAATGAATTTTAATACTTTGTAGGTCTCTTTCCTTCCTTAATTCACTTGTCTAGGGAGGTCATAATCTGTTTATAAATACATAGCCTCTTGTGCCTTTTCAGAATCATCAATGCCTGAAGAAAAGCAAAAATGAAAACACAATTTAATTTATCAAGTACAGTTTTTTTTTTACAACCCATGAATATTGAAAGAGAAGTTTAATTTTATTTTAAAATAAATAACTGCAATTAATTTTCTCTTGTTTTAGTATTAAGTAGGAATTTAATTAGGTATTTTCTGTGAAGTTATATTTAAAATTTGACTTCAGAAAAGTGTTTTCAGTATATTTTATGTATTATAATAAAGTAAGAATTCAAGGCATTTTGGAAAACTGGAAAAACTAGCCAAATGGTGTCAACTTTCAGTTTATCCTTCTATAGAAAGAACTACCTCATATTCCATTTTTTGTTTCTTCATATTTCAAAGTTAAAATTATTTTATATTTTAACTTAGAAGTTTTTCACTGTAGAAAAAAATGGATTGTATCTGGTTCTAAAAGGCTTTTATTTATGTAACCTTAAACTTACTATTTTATTATTAAGATATGGCTGGTTTAATTTTAATATGAAAAACTTGTTTTTAATATACTCTCTTAGGAAACCTGCAGTGATATATTGGGTATTGTTGAAATGGAATAAATAAGATTTTGATTAAAAACCCTTATGTTTGGGGCTTCCCTGGTGGCGCAGTGGTTGAGAGTCCGCCTGCCGATGCAGGGGACATGGGTTCGTGCCCCGGTCCGGGAAGATCCCACATGCCACAGAGCGGCTGGGCCCGTGAGCCATGGCCGCCGAGCCTGCGCGTCTGGAGCCTGTGCTCCACAACGGGAGAGGCCACGACAGTGAGAGGCCCGCGTACCGCAAAAAAACAAAACAAAACAAAAAAAACCTTATGTTTGAAGCTTATTTATTATATGTAATTTAAATTTTGTATAATTTAAATGATATATTTTTAAAGACATCAGTTACCACATTTGTGTTTTTTTTAAACTGGAAGTTTAAAAGTTTTCATATTGTAGACCTTGAAATATCTACAAATGGACCACCTCTCAAGTTCCTTTAGATAAACTTGATTGGATCATAATCGTCTCCATTTGGCTATTAAATATGATATTTGTAATATGTTTGTAGAATCATTACAATGATTTTCCATTTGAATCACTTACTTTCTCTTTCTTGAGGCTTCCTCTTCTCTGGGGTCCTCCATCATCTTATTTAAGCTGTATGAACTTTTAAAAATACATTCTACCCGTCTCCTTGGATTATCTTAGGTTGGAATTTTTCCTGTTGTTGGAATTTCCTATCTGGTGTAGTATGTAACTTTCTATTTCTATTTTTAAAGCACCCTCATAGTTAGCTTTAAAAAACCTACTTGGGTTCCTTATTTGCCAAGTTATCTATTTGCATCACTCTTCTTTCTTTCATTTATCTGATAGGAATGGGGCACTTAAGTGTTCATGTATGATGAGAATATCATCCATGTATGATATTCCATTTATGGAATATTCTTTAAATTCTTAAGTTAGGACATGTGGTTACAATCAGGTCAGTCCTAGTTTACATGCTCGAAATTACATTGGAGTAGCTTTTCCAGTAACTATGGCTATCAGGAGCTGGACTTAAGGTCTAGAAATCAAAAGTGTTTACTTTTTATTTAATCTGCTTTCCATTAGATTGGACTCTTACTTCCAAAGACATGTTTTTATGTTCTTTGAAAAAAGCCAACAGTCTCAATATGTTTAAAATAGTAGAAGATAATAGATATTTAAAGTGTAGGCAACTATAAAAAAAAGTTCTAATTTTATTTTTTTGGAATGACTGCAGTTTGAGATTTTTTTTGAAATTGTTTTGTAATAACAGATCTCTGTATTATGGAATTCATTTTTTCCTTACATTCTATAATATAATGATTCTGACAGTATTTCTAAGTCTTGGACAAATGAGTCTTAAGTGTGTTCTTTGTATATCCATTTGACTATACGACCCAGAAATACAATATTTCAATACACCTTTAACAAAATCAATAAATGTATGGCTACCTAGAGGATAATTTATCAAGGCTATTGCATTTTCAACTTTACATGAAGAATTTGCACAGGAGTTGGATCCATCACATTGTGAGAGAATACTCTATAAATGTATAGTAAATTAGATATTTCTGTTTTATTTTAGTTATGGCATTAATCTTTAATGTTTTTCCTGTAGGCAATAGGAACATTTTTAAGATTCAGAATACTACTTTTAAAATAATAAATTATATTTTAGCTTATTATTTAGCTTGTTTATTTAGCATATAATTTAATCACTACATTTTATTTCTACTTCCAACAACTATAGTTGATCATTTCAATAGGGAATGAGATTTTAACCACACTAATATTAATTTTACCAGCTGAAATTTTAACCCAGCTCAATGCTAAAATGTAAAACTGGATTGATTTTGACAGATGAAAATATGTGGTAGTTTACAAATTATTCTCAAACGTTCAATGTCAAATAATCTTCCCTTTAAATGAAACATAGATTACATAGATGTATTTATACACAAAAGTAGTTTGGCAATGAAAAATTAATTTTTTCACATAACTGGTTATTGTGATAATATCCCATTATATGTATATATATGTATATGAAATTTCTATTACTAATCTAAATAATTGTATACTTGTGATGATTCATATGTTAAATTCCTTTACCTATTAAATGGTTTTTCTTTAGTTTTAAGAATTCCGTCTTGACAGTCACACATTGTTTTCTTATCTGTTGAATAAGAGCAGCTTAACAAAGAGCAGGTAATATCTCTTTCACAAGGACATCTAACCTAAGATCAAACTCAAGATCCTCAATTCCATCTTCCATTTGTTGACATGCACAGGTGGTGAATGAAGATGACCACTCATTTCTGAAACAACAGATTAACATTAAGTTGTCCAGGGCCTTTGACACCCAAATTTCCATACCAGGTATAAGTTGACTAGACAACCGTCAACTAGTTGGCAAGGAATCCTTGACAAAGCTGTAAGTCTCTTAGGATTTTCCTCTGGTCAGTGCTGTTGCCAGAATCATGGCTACATTATCCTCTGTCTCATACTGTGTAATCTTATAGTACTCCTTAGCTTTTGAAGGTAAAATAAATTGTTCTGAGACAAAGTCTTTCTTCATTATTATCTGTTCACTTATACAGGCAAATCTTAAGTGGTTAATATAAAGCACTATCTCCCTTCTCTAAAACCTATCAGTAAAAATATTGGGTTGGCCAAAAAGGTCGTAAAATTTATGAAAAACACGAACAAACTTTTTGGCCAACCCAATGTATTGGCGATGCCTGGGGAGTTGATACAACATCTGCTTTGGTATATAGCTGCAAAGTTCTGACTTCAGACTAGAATTCATTGACCCAACATCATGACTACATCATCTCAAGCTATTCTCAAATTCTTAAAGCTCATTTGAGCATCTCTGAACTAGTTTCTTGCATATTCTAACCTTTTCTTTTTCTTGTGTAGGAATTAGAATATTTGGAAGGTCTTTAAACTTTAAAATGAACAAATAACTGTACTTTTTGAAGAAAGACAGGGATTTGGCAAATCATATTTTAAATCAAAGCTAAATTTTTGATTGATGCAGATATGTGCTCAAACAAGAATGATCAAGTTTTGCATCATACAAATGAAGATTTGTATCATATGAGAAGAACAATGTGTAGCTGACCTGTCACAGAAAAAATTTAAAAGTATTTATTCATTTATACTGCTGCATGTTAAAAGCTCAAGCTATAATTTAAATGTTTTCAATGTGAACCGATTTCCTATTAACTGCAATAAACCCTATTTTTTATTTGCAACTCTTTGTAAAGTCCTATGTGTTCAATTAAAAGAAAGAGTATTACCCTTAGATTAGAGAATGACAGGTTTTATACTGGTATAACTGGACTATCAATTGAGCCTTTGAAAGAAGGAGTCCAAAATAATCTACTGAGACATTTTTATGTCATATTTCAGTCTCAAATATGTGGTTTCATTAAATCATTTTAAATAGGTTCAACCTTAAACACAGTATCACACTTTTTTATTTGAGACATTATAAAAGTAAATACAATAAATTTTAACATCATATTTTTGTTTTAAGGGCATCTCAATCATTGTTTTAAAAATAATTTATGACAAAGTATTCCAGAGAGTGAATAAGTTAGCAATGGATCACTGCTGCAGAAAGTTTGGAACTTGTTTTCTACTGACTGTCTTACCTATTTAACTTCAATTTCAATATAGTTATTATTGTTTGGGAAATGATATGCAACAACTATTTATTATTTTACCGTGTGTTATAGGGTTATTTCAATGTTTTCATTTTAATTCAACTTAAAAATATTAAAGATAGAATTTTAAAGAATTTTTATCCTCAAACTAGTTGGTCAATAATAAAAAATAATAGCATTGTGTGTTGTACTAAAGTTACAAGCATTATGCTGTCCATATCTCTATACTAGATACAGTTTGATGTAGTATACTGTTGTACAAAAGATGACATAGGAAGAATGCAGCTCAGAAAAGCTAATTAGCTTGTCCATGGTCAAGCTTCTAGTAAGTAACAAAGTTGCTATTCATAGTCGCATCTGTTTTACTCTGCATGTCTTATGGTGCCATGTCCTTTCATAATTTCATGGAATTATACTATCCAACATACCTTGAATAATCTGATCTACTGATATAATGTTTGTGGATTCTATTCTGTATTATAAAGCTTTAATATCCAACTCTTTTCACCACTGGGGTCTATACAAACATGAACATCCCCATTGAACCTACTGGTGGGAGATAAATGAAAACCCTATATGCTTTAGAGATTTCAGAATTTTAATAGCAGATAAAGCAAAACTTTGCATAGTTTCATACAATATGTTACCAAAACTTTCTCACTCTCTCAGTTTTATATCTGGGATTCCCAGTCATTATATAACTCTCAAATAATGTATTTGCTTTTATAATTCTATAATGCTCCTTCCTTTTATTTAAAGAATGGCATTATAAAATTGAAAATGATTGAATTATTTAATAATGTCTTAGGATTAGAGAAATTTTAGAGTAATTCAAACAGGTAGGTGACAGAGACTTTTACTGCTGCCAAATTTCCATTTATTCCCTCTCCACTGATTCTCCATTCCTTTTAGATATAGTCATGTGATCAGTTGTGTCCAGTGGACATTGACAATAAGTGTGTTATTCCCAGGCAAAAGCATTTAAGATCTAGTGTGTGACCCTCCAGCTCTCTTTTCCTCTGCTTTGAAGAACTCTGAAATTGTATATTGACACACGAGACTTATGTATACAACCTGAAAATGAGCAATAACAGAACTTAATAGTGTTATGCCATGGAGATTTCAGGGTTCATGTTTTACTGCTGCATAACTTAG
This sequence comes from Orcinus orca, assembly GCF_937001465.1. NCBI lineage: Eukaryota > Metazoa > Chordata > Mammalia > Artiodactyla > Delphinidae > Orcinus > Orcinus orca. The sequence goes on from NC_064563.1 coordinate 125,032,168, forward strand.
CTTGTTGACTAATACAGATTTTTGTTTGTTTGTTTGTTTTTGTTTTTATAGATTATGTTATTGTTTAGGAGAGGAAAAACTATTTTACCTCTACCCAACTTAGGTTTATTGGCTGGGGCCCAGAGAATTGAAAAGGATTGACAAAAGACAGGGTAATAAGGGGGAAAAAAAAAGAAGTTTATTAACATGTGCATCTTCATGCACGTGGGATTACCCAGTTGTGAGTAACTCAAAGGGGTGGCCAGAACTTGGGTTATATAGAATCTCAACCTAAGAATATTATGTCTTATTCTTAAACAGGGAGAAATTACACTGATGCAAGAGAAAATAAATCTCCCCTCATTACACAACAGTGATTTTCATTTTAAATCTATTAATCCTATTCATTTAAATTGGTCAGGAATTTTTAAGGCATGAAATAACTAGAATGTCCTAAGTTTAAAGGACTTCTTTATTTACCTACTTTTTGTCCAACTAATTATTTAATCCAATCAGTAGAATTTTTTTAACCATCGATTGAAGGTATATTTAACTGTATTATATGCAGTATTTCCAGGTAAATTTTAACTTAGCTGTTCGTAAGTAAATATAGAGAGGTTCGTTTTATTTTCTGAGATATTTGAAGAAATTGAGAAACTATTCAGTTACTTGTAAATCATGCACATTTCTTATGAAAATAAAATATATATCATCATCTAAACAAATTTATTGTGAACTCATCCTTTAATGTGATGTGACGATAATTGGAAGAAAAAGGATATGTTTATGAAGAGAGATACCAAAGGTGAGGTTAGACTAATGCTGAACTGTGCTTACACCTCTTTTAAAAACTAAAACCCAAGCTAAAACTTTCATGTAGCCGCACTTAGAAAATTATTTTACAAATTAGTCTATAAAATTGGGCTTCCCTGGTGGCGCAGTGGTTGAGAGTCCGCCTGCCGATGCAGGGGACACAGGTTCGTGCCCCAATCCGGGAAGATCCCACGTGCTGTGGAGAGACTAGGCCCGTGAGCCATGGCCGCTGAGCCTGCACGTCCGGAGCCTGTGCTCCGCGACGGGAGAGGCCACAACAGTGAGAGACCCGCGTACCACAAAAAAAAAAAAAAAAAAAAAAAAAAATTATACAATGATCTAATTAAAGATAAATTTCTAATTTTATGGCACCAAATACTCCCTTTTCTTAGAAAGAGAAAAAAGATGTTTTCACAGAAAAGTAGTCATAATCCCAGGAAAATTGAAAGTGTATTACTCATAACAGGAATGTTAATTTACTTAAGCTTGCTCCAAATAGTGGTATTTTGTCTTATTAAAGTAAATTATTAGTAATATTTATATTCTAGCTTATGTTCAATTAAACTGTCATTCTTAAATTACTGGTTATATTTTATAGGACTAAGAACCAGAACCACTTCTTAATTATTGTTAATTTTTTTGCTGTGTAATCTTGTAAGATTTGTATGGTCATCTTTTGAATACAGCAACAAAACCCTTCCCTGTAATGCCATTTAGCATTGTGTTTTCACATTTCAATTTCATCATGAGGTCACAATCAACTACTTCTCTGCATGCTGATGCAAAGTCTTTCCTTGGATAATATAACTAGTACATGTCGGTATTAATATGAGCCCTTGCCCTATCATACTAAATAGTACTTCAGGTTTTCTTAAATGATCAATTTCAGACTAGGCTATTCTCCTAATCCATCATGACTTGGCCTTATAATTATAAGGCCTTATATGGCCTTATAATTATTGTGAGTAATCAGTCTTCCAGGAATGAACTCCCTACATAAAAGTTCAATGCACCTTTCATGCCATGCACTTACTCTTTTGGAAAAGGTATTAATACTCTAAAGTCACGTAGGCACCGTTTGTTCTATACAACCACACAGTCGTTGCACATCATTTTTTTTTAACATCTTTATCGGAATATAATTGTAATAAAATGGTGTGTCAGTTTCTGCTTTATAACAAAGTGAATCAGCTATACATATACATATATCTCCATATCTCCTCCCTCTTGTGTCTCCCTCCCACCCTCCCTATCCCACCCCTCTAGGTGGATACAAAGCATCAAGCTGATCTCCCTGTGCTATGCAGCTGCTTCCCACTAGCTTTCTATGTACATTTGGTAGTATATATAAGTCCATGCCACTCTCTCACTTTGTCCCAGCTTACCCTTCCCCTTCCCAGTGTCCTCAAGTGCATGCTCTACATCTGCATCTTTATTCCTGTCTTCCCTTAGGTTCTTCATAACCTTTTTTTAAATTATTTTTTTAGATTCCAGATATATGTGTTAGCATACAGTATTTATTTTTCTCTTTCTGACTTACTTCACTCTGTGTGACAGACTCTAGGTTCATCCACCTCACTACAAATAACTCAATTTTGTTTATTTTTATGGCTGAGTAATACTCCATTGTATATAAGTGCCACATCTTCTTTATCCATTCATCTGTCCATGTACACTTAGGTTGCTCCCATGTCCTGGCTATTGTAAACAGAGCTGCAATGAACATTGTGGTACTTGACTCTTTTTGAATTAAGGTTTTCTCAGGGTATATGCCCACTAGTGGGATTGCTGGGTCATATGGTAGTTCTATTTTTAGTTTCTTAAGGAACTTCCGTACTGTTTTCCATAGTGGCTGAATCAATTTACATTCCCACTAACAGTGCAAGAGGGTTCCCTTTTCTCCACACCCTCTCCATCATTTATTGTTTGTAGATTTTTTGATGATGGACATTCTGACTGGTGTGAGGTGATACCTTTTTGTCATTTTGATTTGCATTCCTCTAATAATTAGTGATGTTCAGCATTCTTTCATGTGTTTGTTGGCAATCTTCTTGGGAGAAATGTCTGTTTAGGTCTTCTGCCCATTTTTTGGTTTGGGTTGTTTGTTTTTTTGATCATGAGCTGCTTGTAAATTTTGGAGATTAATCCTTTGTCAGTTGCTTCATTTGCAAATATTTTCTCCCATTCTGAGGGTTGTCTTTTCGTCTTGTTTATGGTTTCCTTTGCTGTGCAAAAGCTTTTAAGTTTCATTAGGTCCCATTTGTTTATTTTTGTTTTTATTTCCATTTCTCTAGGAGGTGGGTCAAAAAGGATCTTGCTGTGATTTATGTCATAGAGTGTTCTGCCTATGTTTTCCTGGAAGAGTTTGATATTGGCCGGCCTTACATTTAGGTCTTTAATCCATTTTGAGTTTATTTTTGTGTGTGGTGTCAGGGAGTGTTCCAATTTCATACTGTTACATGTAGCTGTCCAGTTTTCCCAGCACCACTTATTGAAGAGGCTGTCTTTTCTCCACTGTATATTCTTGCCTCCTTTATCAAAGATAAGGTGTCCATATGTGCATGGGTTTATCTCTGGGCTTTCTATCCTGTTACATTGAGCTATATTTCAGTTGTTGTGCCAGTACCATACTGTCTTGATTACTGTAGCTTTGTAGTATAGTCTGAAGTCAGGGAGCCTGATTCCTCCAGCTCCATTTTTCTTTCTCAAGATTGATTTGGCTATTCAGGGTCTTTGATGTTTCCATACAAATTGTGAATTTTTTTGTTCTAGTTCTGTGAAAAATGCCAGTGGTAGTTTGAAAGACATTGCATTGAATCTGTTGATTGCTTTGGATAATATAGTCATTTTCACAATGTTGATTCTTCCAATCCAAGAACATGGTATATCTCTCCATCTGTTTGTATCATCTAATTTCTTTCATCAGTGTCTTATCGTTTTCTGCATACAGGTCTTTTGTCTCTTTAGGTAGGTTTATTCCTAGGTATTTTATTTTTTTTCTTGCAATGGTAAACGTGAGTGTTTCCTTAATTTCTCTTTCAGATTTTTCATCATTCCTGTATAGGAATGCAAGAGATTTCTGAGCATTAATTTTGTATCCTGCTACTTTACCAAATTCATTGATAGGCTCTGGTAGTTTTCTGGTAGTGTCTTTAGGATTCTCTGTGTATAGTATCATGTCATCTGCCTACTGTCTGTTTATATTTTCTGTTTCTTCCTGGTTCAGTCTGGGAAAGTTATGTTTTTCTAAGAATCTTTCCATTTCTTTCAGGTGTCCATTTTATTGGCATATAATTGCTTGTAGTAATCTCTCATGATCCTTTGTATTTCTGCTGTGTCAGCTGTTACTTCTCCTTTCTCATTTCTAATTCTGTTGATTTCAGTCTTCCTCCTTTTGTTCTTGATTAGTCTGGCTAATGGTTTATCAATTTTGTTTATCTTCTCAAAGAACCAGCTTTTAATTTTATTGATCTTTGCTCTTGTTTCCTTCATTTCTTTTTCATTTATTTCTTATCTGATCTTTATGATTTTTTTCCTTCTGCTAACTTTGGGGTTTTTTTGTTCTTCTTTCTCTAATTTCTTTATGTGTAAGGTTATGTTGTTTATTTGAGATGTTTCTTGTTTCTTCATGTGGGATTGTATTGCTATAAACTTCCCTCTTAGAAGTGCTTTTGCTGCATCCCATAGGTTTTGGGTTGTCGTGTTTTCATTGTCATTTGTTTCTAGGTATTTTTTTATTTCCTCTTTGATTTCTCAAGTGTTTCTTGGTTATTCCACAGCTGCAGGGTACATCAAGTTGATTCTGGAGATTTAATCTGCTGCTCCTGAGGCTGTGGGAGAGATTTCCCTTTCTCTTCTTTGTTCTCACAGCTCCTGGTGTTCAGCTTTGGATTTGGCCCCGCCTGTGTGTGTAGGTCTCCTGAGGGCGTCTGTTCCTGCCCACACAGGACAGGGTTAAAGTAGCAGCTGATAAGGGGGCTCTGGCTCACTGAGGCCAGGGGGGAGGGGCGGAGGGAGGGGTATGGAATGCGGGGCGAGCCTGTTTCGGCTGAGGCCAACATGATGTTGCAACAGCGGCTGTGTGTTCTGCCTGGGAAGAGTCCCTGGTTCACAGGACCCTGTCAGTGGCGGGCTGCACTGGCTCCCGGGAGGGGAGGTGTGGAGAGTGACCTGTGCTTTCACACAGGCTTCTTGGTGTCTGCAACAGCAGCCTTAGCATCTCATGCCCATCTCTGGTGTCTGCGCTGATAGCTGTGGCTCCTGCCCATCTCTGGAGCTCATTTAGGCAGTGCTCTGAACCCCCTCTCCTCATGCACCCCGAAACAATGGGCTCTTGTCTCTTAGGCAGTTACAAGCTTTTTCCCGGACTCCCACCTGGCTAGCTGTGGTGCGCTAGCCCTGGCTAGCTGTGGTGCGCTAGCCCCCTTCAGGCTGTGTTCACACAGCCAACCACAGTCCTCTCACTGGGGTCTGACCTCCGAAGCCCAAGCCTCAGCTCCCAGCCCCCACCCATCCTGGTGGGTGAGCAGATGAGCCTCTCTGGCTGGTGAATGCTGGCCGCCACCGATCCTCTGTGCAGGAATCTCTCCACTTTGCCTCTGCACCCCTGTTGCTGTGCTCTCGTCTGTGGCTCTGAAGTTTCCCCACCATCACCACCCCCCACCGTCTCCACCAGTGAAGGGGCTTCCTAGTGTGTGGAAACTTTTCCTCCTTCACAGCTCCCTCCCACTGGTGCAGGTCCTGTCCCTATTCTTTTGTCTCTGTTTTTCCTTTTTTTCTTTTACCCTACCCAGGTACATGGGGATTTTCTCGCCTTTTGGGAGGTCTGAGGTCTTCTGCCAGCGTTCAGTAGGTGTTCTGTAGGCGTTGTTCCACGTGTAGATGTATTTCTGGTGTATTTGTGGGGAGGAAGGTGATCTCTGAGTCTTACTCTTCTGCCGTCTTGATGGTCTCTCCTCCCGTTGCACTTCTTAATGCAAGTTTTTTCATGTAACATTAGGGTGAAATGAGGTCATAAATAAGCAAAGGGTGAGTTTTTTATAAGCTTGTGAGTTCTAGACATAAATGTCTTCTTTGTGTCCTGTTAGGTATCAAATTATTCCTTGAGACTAAAATATTGCCCCTATTGACCTTATTCTCTGAACCTTATTTAGGACTTCTTAATTTCGCCAGACCAATAGGCCAGTGCTGTATACTTGAATACTCAATTAATTTCTCTGAGAGTGATTGCCATGCTTCCAACAGTACATGAAAACTTTGCATTCTGCTGCAGAAATAGGTATGCTTTTACAGCAAATTTACCTCCCCTATTTTGAATATTACAAGAATCAGTGAAGTCACAAACAGGAAAGGAATTTGCTAACGCTATGAGAAATTGAAGATTCTGTACACAAATATTTAATTTTTAAACATTGAGGAGCACTTTCAAACTGTTTTTATTGACTTTTTTACATAGTTGAATTCCTCTAACTGAACAATGTATGGAATGGATTAATAAGGGGATATTTTAAAATGTGGATATTAAACCATCACACAAAACCTTTGAAATACAAAGAAAATATGGCCTGTAAGAGGCCAGGAATGTTTTCATCAGCCTTTCTACTCTATGTATAAGCAAATTCCTAATGTAGATAAATTTGGTTTAGAACGAAAGGAGTAAACAGTGATAATATTTTTCATGGCTCTCTAACCTTCAAAACAGTTTGAAAAATTATCATGTATAGAGTCATAGAATAAAGGTCTATTTGGTTGGTTTCACTTCATGCTACTTCTAAATAAGACACTCAGAGTAAATATAGCTCCTTATTTTCCAAATCATCAAAGAGTTGCATCCAGTGTTGTGCTGGTGTTTCATAACCTAATTTCTAATGTAAAATTTATTGAATTTTACCCTTTTCCATTTTATGTATATAAGTTCCCTCCCATGACCGATGTCATGCAACCAACTTGACGCCTCTTCAGAGTTGTGGCGAGATGACCTCAAATGGGCTCTCAGGGTGTGAGAAACATCTGTACCAGCCCAACAGTGGATTCAGTCATGATGCAAATTCATTAGAATATCATTGTTGTGATGGCTAAAGTCATAATTAAAAGATTTACATTTATTTTTTTCTAGTTGTTTACGTTTTCTAAACCCCCATGTCAACATTAATTTGGGGTCTCCTCCATACTTATGTCTGTTACCTGTAACATACCTTTATTGCATTTATATTTAACAGTCTGTCCTATTGGGAAATGATACTACTATGCAACTGCCAAAAATGCATGGAGTGGAAAATACCTTTCCAGTAGCATTAGCAAATTTAAGTGAATCAATCCACAATTTTAAATATATATATATATATATGTATGTATATATATAGGGTTGGCCAGAAAGTTCGTTCGGGTTTTCCTGTAACATGGAATTTATATATACATATATATTTAGCTTGAAGTATTTTTCCCAGTGCTGTATTCTTCCAAGCAATGGAGTGACTCACCTCATTCCAATGACTTCTTTCTGAATTGTAGTCTTTATAAAGTTTGGCTTTATAAAGTTCTGGTTCATTTGTTTGTTTAAATTCAGGACCACCCTCCTTTCAGAGTCCTAAATTTCAATTTTTGTTTCCTTAGCAACATATGACTGCTGAAAATTCTGCTTTACCTTTTTTTCTGTTACTTTTTACTTGGCTTTCTTCCCCATGTCCTTCTAAGTTCAGGAATCAGCAAATGTCTCTGGGAAATCCAAGTACCTGTCTCCCTTCTCTGCTTCTTTCTTCTATCCAAGACCTTGGATATTTATGTCCTAGCACTCTAGAAAGCCTGGAGTGCCACTTTTAATGTCCATGTGACTGTGATTAATCTTGTGGTGTACTCTGCATATTAGCAGCTATCTCCTTTATAGCTTGTAAGACAAGAGTTGGCAAATTCTCCAAGAGGAAAAGCAGCGTGCAGAATACTGCGCTCAATTCAATAAGTTATTCTTCTTTGTTGGATCTTCCTTTAAAATACTGTGTGAACACATTGCTAGGACCCACTGAAAGATTCCACTGCAAGGAAAGAGTCTTGAAACTTAAGATTTATTAACTTCATAAACCCAGCTGTGATTGAAATAAATATTTCAGTAAATTTCCCAGTGCTCCCTAAATGTTGATAGGTTCCATAAAATGCTATGGGGAAAAGGGTAATGATACAAATTCAGAGTTCAGTAAAGGTTTTATATTAGAGGTTATATTTAATTTAAATGTTAAAAATCATTAACATATAGAGTTAAAGAAGTTTGAAAAGAGGGTTGAATCTGAAAGAAATAGCAGCCTGTGTAAGCCTGAAGAGGTGTGAAGCAGTATGACCAGTTGCTCTATACAGCTGGAGAATAGAGTATGACTGGGAAATGGGTGGGAATGATAAACAATAATGATGGACAGTGAGCCCAGAAGGCAGATCACAAAGAACTTTGTATGTTATGATAAAAGTATGGTCCTTTAGCTGTTCTTAATATAATCATAATAGTAATAATAGTAGTAGTAGTTATTATTATGAAGATAATTAAAAGTGTTAAGGACAGGTAAAACTAGTGAATTCATTGTTTGTTTTTTTAAACAAAGATGAGATAATGCTGGAGGACATGGATATCACATTTGATTATTATGTTTTCAGTCATTTGAAATAAGGCAAGCTGTTTAATGTCTTTGAGATCTTGTTCCCTATCTAGGATAGTGTTATTTTTTCTTTCTCTATTCATCTCATCTCATCTCATTATATAATGTTCTATTATGGACTAAAAGAAATTAAAATATACCTAAGGAACCACATAAATGCAAGGCCTTAGAGAAATACGTTGGGCTGACAGCACAAAATTTGATTGTTTTTTTATTAGGGTCTAGACTCTCACTAAAAGACAGTGAGTTTATGGTAAGTGTTACTACGTTAGATTAATTGCAGAGGAACTCAATTCAGAATCACATATACTTGAGGATAATGTTCATACAGCAGTCAGAAATCATAGGATGTTTACATATTTAGCAAAGACAAGGTCCAAATTCATTTAAAATGCCTTGTCAGTGCTCAGATGCAATAATCCCTCATGCACATTGTAGGGAAGGTCATTGAAAAGAGTAGCTCCAATTGCCTTATTAAAATGGCAATGAAACCAGTCAATGTTGCCAGACAAATGAGAATTTGAAGAAGTGTTTAAACTTTCACTGGAGCATGTCCAGATGTTATGTGCCTACCTCAAATAGCTTGTGTTCTGATTTCATTTCATTGACCCTCGGGAATATTTTCACTTCACCACAGCTCTTACATTTCAAAGTGGCACAATGTTAATTTGTACTTGACTCCAGTTAATTGTGTGGTTTCTCTCTCTTAAATCTCTCTCTCATCTATTATCTCTAATTCCTTCTTATATTGTTATCATCTTGCCCTTAATTTTTTTGATTCAGTGGATTATTTCTTGTCAAATATGTACTTTTTCGGGAAAAACATGCCACATCGTGAAAAAATATATAGTTCTATATATGAAAGAGGATATTTTTTCTTTGCTACTTGCTCTTTAAAAATTAAGTCTTTGTGTTTTTTCTTCTCTATTGAAGCTCACCTTCTTAATTTCTATATTTAAATTTCTATATTTATAAGTAAGATAATCTAGGCAGAATGATTTGCTATGAAATCTTCTCAATGGACTAATAATGAATAGGCTAATTGAACATCTATCTGATTTCAGAAAGTTGAAGGATGAATGGAGCATAAAACAAATTAAAAATATATATTGATAATCATACAATATAAATGTTTTAAAGTATTATTTTATGAAACAGTAATATAAAATGTAAACATTGTTTCTAAAATGAATCATTTTCATAATTGTATCATGTAGTAAAAATTATAAAAACAAATAATGAGTAATCAATATTAGGCTTATAATTAACAAGGAGAGACAAGTTATCAAGAAAATGAGAAGAGGTCATTCCAAAACAAATATGAGAAAAGGGAAAAATGGCTGATTATCTTCTGAAAACATATTTAACCTAACTAATAGTTTAAAAAATAAAATTATAACAACAGTGTGGTATTATTTTCAGTCCAAATCACCCAAACTTAGAGTCCCTTTGAAAATAATAACCCTCCACTTGGCTTTTTTACAGTAAAACGGTCATTTGTATGAAGCTAGTGGAAATTTAGATTTGCATAATCTACTTGGAATGATATTTGGCAAAGTACATTTTTTACTTCAAAGGCATTAAATAATTTATGGTACTTCTATTGGCTGCAATATAATTCAGCCATAAATATTATCCTCTGAAAAATGGTTGATTGACATGGGGAAATTATCACCACATGAAGTTTATTAAAAGAATAGCTACATTATATTAAACATAACATGATCATAAATATATAAGAAGCCCTTGTTCATCTCTGTCTCTTCAGCCATCCATCCATTCATCTATTTGTCCTCCATCTGTCTGTCATCAAGATAGAAGAAGTAACCCCAAGGCATTCTTTTTTTCCAGATGGTCTTGCAGCATTCCTTTTGTTGCATTTGTTTTTTCTAGAAAGGCATGTATTTTTATAGCTTTCTTTTTTTCAGTTAAATTTTATTGTGGTAAAAATACTTAAAATGAGATCTACCTTCTTAGCTATGTTCAGTGCTGTTCAGCAGATCTATAGAACTTACACATTTGTGTGATTGGATTTTGTCCATTGATTAGCAAGTTCCCATTTCCCCATCCCCAAAAGCCCCAAACCACCATCCTATTCTCTAATCCTATGAATTTCACTGTTTTACATACCTTATATAAGTGGAACTGTGCAGTGTTTGTCCTTTTGTGACTGGCTTATTTTACTTAGTGTAATGTATTCAGGGTTCGTATGTGTTGTCACATATTGCAGGATTGTATTCTTTTTGTAAGACTGAATAAATATATACATAAATATATATAAATCTCACCGTATTTTTTATCAATTTAGCCGTTGATGTGCATTTACATTGTTTCCACATCTTGACTATTGTGAATAGTGCTTAAATGAACATCTCTTTCAGATCCTGATTTCAGTTCTTTTTGGATAAATACCAAGAAGTAGGATTATTGGATAATATGATAGGTCCATTTTTAATACTTTGTAGGTATTTTTTAATTCAAAAAGAGATAACTGTACCCTAAACATGTTTAAAAGTTAAGCAGCAAAAATACATTTAAGAATCTTCCTCCTAAGCTAAAATTTCTAAAAGTGGAATTTCTGAAAAAAAGAGGTATTACAGTTTCAATTTAGAAAGATATTGGTTCTTTGCCATCCAGTGAAGCTTCACTAATTTAAACTCGTACAGTGTGCGCTTGTATCTACGTCTTATTACACATGCTAACATTATTATCAAACTTTTGAACTTTTCTACTATGGTAGGTAACATTTCTTAAATTCATTATGTCTTTAATAATGTATGAGGTTAAGCACTTCATGTTGTAAGGCTTTTGAATATATTTTTCTTACATAATGCCTATCCCTGTCTTTTACCACTTTCAAGTTGGCTGCTATTCTTTTAAAAAATTGATTTAAGAATTGGTGACTCGAGGACTTCTTTCCAGCATGTGTTCTGTCTCTGCTCAATCATTAATTTCTCCTTCTCTACAGAATTAATACCAGTGGCATCTAACGTACTTTGGTATTTCTCTTCAAAAATATTTTCTCAACTTCACATTCCATTGGATTTACTTTCCCATCAGCCACCATGTTTATGGTGACATTTATAATAGGCATTTATAAATCCTGTCTTTGCCTTCCCATCACCCATTCTGTCCATATGTAATTCAATACTGTCTCTCATATCTTCCAGTCGACTGAAATATCCCCTGTCAATCAAACCAACTTTATCATGGCTTCTTTCTATATATCTTATTCCAGTTTCAGTCTTCTTCTTAGAGGACCACTCATTCTTCCTAAACATTTTCTTAATTTGTGTTTAATAATATCATATTTTGTTGGTTTGCTTCCTACTCCCAAACCTTTCAGTCTCCTTTATTGGATCTTCCCTTTCAGACTAATCTCTAAATATTTCTTGATCAAGACTCAATTCTTATTTCATCTATTCTCTTTCTAGGTGATCCCTTCTACTGCCATGAGTTTAGTCTCCATCAATATGCTGATAATATCCAGGGTCCTCTGTCCATTGCTGACTTGATATCTCCACTAAGATGTCTAAAAAGCACCTTAAATTCAGCATTTCTGAAATAAAACTGACGCTGCATCCAAACATGCCCTAGTCTTCCCAAGCTGAGTTAATAGAATTACCATATATTTGCTTGCTTAAGCCCCAGAGACAAAAAGCTATCCTTGATTACTCTATTCATCCTCTAAGCCAAAATCATTACAATAACCTAAGAGTCCTAGCAGTATTTTTTCCAAAATATGATGTGACTTCAAGCCAAGAAACTACCATAGCTGACTGGTATCCTTGTGTTTTAGTCTGCTTGGGCTTCTGTAACAGAATGCCATAGACTGGGTCAATTAAACAACAAATTTTTATTTTTCACAGTTCTGGAGGTTGAGAAGTCCAAGTTAGTATTAAGTGTCTGGTGAGGGTATTGTTTCCTAGTTCATAGACATCTGCTTTCTCACTGTAACCTCACATGGCCAAGCAAGATAGGGATCATCTCTATCATACCTTTTTTTATAAGGACATTAATCCCTTTAAAATGTCTCCATACTTATGATTTAATTACCTATCAAGTGTTCCACCTCCAAATACCATCACATTGGGTGTTTGGAATTCAACATATGAATTTGGGGAGGACACAGATATTCAGTCCATAGTGCCTTGCTTCTACTTCTAAACCCTGTAATAAACTCTTTGTCATATAGCCTTTAAGTGGGTTTTGTACAACTTAAAAGAAGACAGCATAGCACAATGATTATACATGCAGCATTTGGACACAGACTGTGGCGTTCACTGAATACATTGCCCTTTCAGTTCCTTCTGTCAGGAACATTTTTCCATCAGTTCTTTGCATGGCTCTCTCCTTTCATTCAGGCCCCAGATGAAATGCCATTTCCTCGAGTGGTTAAGTCTTGACCTCCATTTCTAATAGTCATATCCCATGACACACTATTATTTTACACAGTTTCATGTGTAAAATAAATCATATTACCATCTACAGTTAACACTTATTAATCTGGTGATTGTTTTTTGCCTGTGACCTCTAAGAGTCTAAACTCCAAAGACAGCAGGACTTGTCTACCATCTACATCATCTGTTCCCTGGACTAGAGTGGTGCATGTCATATTGTAGAACCACCATGGATTTTTGTTGAAAGAATTGATATATAAATGAATAGCTTGATGAATAAATAGATGAATAAATCTCCTCTACTAAAACCTTGAAATGAGCCTTTATGACCACCTTGTCCAGTTTTCTGAGATCATATTGCTTTATTCAGGGGTTCTGCTACAGCCCACAGTTTCCCTTTTTCAACTATTTAGAACCATGCCCACTTCTAAAGATGATTTACTGCATGTATGAGAGATTTTATCTCTTTTGGTAAATTCCATGTTAGCAATATACCTATAAAATTATGCTATATGAACTTTAGAAAAGTACTATTGATAAAATAACTAATTTACCAATCTATTTACTTGAACAGGAGTGTTTCAGATAATGGAAATAATTTTTAGATGCATTCTTTCTTCAATTACTAATTTGTTGTTTACAGAAAAGAAAGCCATCTATTTACAAAAAGAAGAACATAAAAATTCCAAGGAAAATACATTATGCTGTTGTAAATTAATGTTAATGTTTATTGGTACAAAAGGTCAGGTTTTATACTGAGAGACAGTATACTTTTGTATAGAAAACATTTAAATATTCTACTTTCTAAAATATACAGAAATGTCAACTTTTGATTCAACAGGAATAAAAGGCTAAATATTTCTACTGGTTATGGTATTTATTCAACTGCTAATCTGTTAAAAAAAATCTGTGTTTATGTATATACAGTTGTACAATAATTTCCTGTACAGGTTAGCCTTTTGGGAGTGGGGGTCTTATGTGCTTTACAGAGAATATTTTAGCATACCTAGGAGTTTCAAAGAGTATAAACAAAGAAAGAAAATGTGTTCTCTCTAAAGAAATTAAAACTCCCATAATCAAGTAGCTTTAGAAATAGACATGAGATTAATTTTCCTTACCATGAGATTGCTTTGCCAGGATTCCAAAGGACACGTGTCACTTTGCATAATAACTTAAGTTCAGAAACACTACAGAAAAGGTAGCACATTAGCAAACTTTCATGTTTACCTTTTTATAATGTTTCTCCATTTCTAACAGTAACTAGTTCTGGGCTCCTGTCATACATTTAAGTTTTCAATAGAAATAATGCTCTGCAACTATGTCCTTTTCTGTTGTTCTCTATGCAGTATAACTTGCTTTACTAAGAAAAATAAGAGTTAATTATTTAAAAAGAATAACATATCTTTAGTATCTGGATTTGAAAACTAAAATATGATTATGTAATCTGTCAATATTCTTGGAAATCAATTTACTTAATAAGTTTCCAGTATTAAAAAATATAAAAGAATTACTGGCTTGCAAGAACAATATACTGAAGGTGTTGCTTAGTAATTTGAATTACTAAAATAGTGGGATGAGTTTTAAAATGTCATACTGTGCTCTTGTGTTCACTAATTGTAGATATTCTGTTAAATTATTTTCTCTTTGTTTTAGGAATTTAAAATCAATAAAAGAAGTGTATTGAGGTTCTTTGTCAGGGGTACTATATTTTAAGGTTATAAGTGCTATCAAATCATATAGAACAAAGGATTTGTTTTTATATGTTTATGATTTTTAGTGCTTGATTCATACTTTGAAAAATCATGAAATGTTTTTAAAAAGAAATGATTGTCCAAAATATCCACATTACTGCACTGTGACTATTTATGAAATAACAAATCAAATAGACCCGACTGTTTTTCTGAAGTGCTTAGTTGGAAAGGAAATCAATGGCAAAAAAGCACTCATTCTATACAAAATTCATATTAAGCATGGTAATTTCACCACAACGTTGTGAGTTAGATGCCATTATTATACCCATGTAAACATAGGGAAACTGAGGTACACTTGCCTAACTTTACCAGGATGATATAGCTTGAGTTTAAATAGAGTTGGACTCTGAGCACAGTCCTCAATGTGTATCTGGTATAAGCATATGATATAGAATATATATATTTTTATCTATTTATTATATATATTTCTCTAAAATTGTACACATGCACATGCATTTTCTGGGAGATATATATATATATATATATATATATATGTGAGAGAGAGAGGGAAACATAATTTTGAAATTATGTGTACATATTTAAAAATAAAGGCAAAAATAATTGTTATATTTTACAAAGTTTACAATGATTATTTAGTTATTACTCTACAGTGGAAGATAGAATATTATGGTTATAAGCTTCAAATTTAATTTTCAAATGAACTACAATTTAAATCAATTATTCAACAATCTATTGATTAGCTTGTCAAATACTTTTAAATTTTAACTGTCCATGATAATGCTATCTACCCTAGAGTAATGGCTTTTCAAATTACTGTATCAATCAGAAGTTAGCTGGCACAAATCATTTGGTGGGGCATTCTAACTGCTACTTTTCTTCCTTTTTTTAAGCTAGAAAGATTATTCAGCAAACCTATCTATACTGAATATGCTGGATGAAAAACTGAAAAGTTTTCTTTATATATGTATTATTTTATTACATAATTCAGCAATAATTATTAGTGATGGCAAGTAGAAAATAACAGATATTTTTTCTTTAAACACTTCCCAGCCACATATGTTCCTTTTAAGCTTTTTCTATTTATATGTTTAGATTTGTTAATATTTCCTCTCAATCCCTTCCTTCTTTTCTTCCTTCCTTCTTTTATTTCTTTCTATCCCTTTGTTTTGTGTTTCTACATACTTTGCATGTTTGGTTATAGTTCTTTCTTACAATTTGTTTTTAATTTAAAGAGAAGTATGTATTCTCTGAGTAGTATTTTAGATTTTGAAAGCACTGAAGCTTAGGGGTTAGTAATTTACAGGAAGAGAAGATACTGGAAATTATTTATCACTTATATAGAGAATTAAAAAATACTCTGGGATCTTAGATATAATTCCAGTGAGTTTTTATTTTTTATCAAAAAAATAATAACAAATGATATTTTTAAAAGGTGCATTATAAAATGTTACTTTTGAAGTTTGATGATTTAGGAAATCCTTACAAATAATGTTAGATAAGCATGCAGATACAAATGTAAATGTACAAATTATACATAGTTTTATAAAATTATTTTACTTGCTTTACTTCTTGTCCCCAACCTGCCCCTAACCCACGCTCCCACTACCAAACATGACCCATTCATTCTCTTAATCCATAGAGGAAAAAAATCTTGATATAAACTAAACTAAAGATGCTAACAAAGAGTGAATTTATTATAGGGATGATATTGAATTTAAATTTATTTTTTAATTTGCAGTATGCTATCATTGTTAGCCATTACAATATGAAAGAAATTTAATGAAAATAAAGAAATGAGATATGATTGATTGACTTTAAACTGTGTTCTTATTCTAACAATATATTTAATGCTTCTCTCTTTATTAAAGTAGTTTGTATGGTTTAAATGCATAATCAACACTGATACATTGTTACATAGTGTGTGTAATATCTAAGAACTCAAGCAAAATGATAAACAATCAAGTTACTATTATACTTATATAGTGCATTGTTGTCAAACAAGATACAAACAAAATAAAAATAATTGCTATCATTCTAAGGATTTCTATTTTGGAATACAGATAAAAATTACGGGTATATGAGAGTATTTTTTAAAATATATGTTACAGGAGCCCTTAAATATATTTGTTTCAGTAATGATTCATACAAACACACACACATGCATATATGTGTGTTTTGTTTCTTTCAGATCTGACCTCGACGGTATAAAGACTACCAGTATAAATGAGATATATTTTTGGAACTCAAAGAAATTATATCCTAGTAAGAAATCACACAATACATCTATGAAAAAGAACATTAAATGTGTGTGCACTCACACACACACGTATGCTTTATTAACCACCTTGATGGTGCTTCCATGTTAAAAGCATGGTGTTATCTCATGATTACACAGTAGGATCTTCTTCCATTATCACTCTCTTTAGTGCTGCTATGAGCTCGTATGTTATCTCTGGAGCAAAAGTCTCATCCCTTGTTTCTAGGACAGCCAGAGAGACTCTTGGTTTGGAGAGGCCCTTACATTTAAAGAAAAGCCATAGCTCCATGCCATGCCCAGGCACAGGCTTCATTTCAGGCACCCTGCTTCCTGAGTGTGCTGATGATGGGTTATTACTCAATACTTCCAGGACCTACTGTACTCCTGATTCTAATACTTTGTGAGATTATTAACTCCATGTTAATAAATATATAATTTTAATTTTAAAGAATTATTTTCAAAATGTTTCTTTGATATTATAGAAATAAGTAGAGATGCAACTGCTTCATTTGGGTAAAATGATGTAACCACAGTATTTGACTTAGTAGCAACTGAAAAAGCTTCTTTATTTTGTTAATATGAATTTTAAAATGGAAGGGATAATTTAAAGTTAAAAAAACAACTGTTTCATAATCCAGTTTCCTAGATTGTTTTTAATCAGAATTTTGAAGGGCATTGGTTACAGTGAATGCTTATGTCCATTAGGATTTGCACTAGTATTTGTTCTAATTATACCTGAGGTTTCCTGTCATATCCTGAGCTTTCTCAGAGGAGAAAATTAGCAGATTGTCTTCTGGAACAGAAATTTGCTCAGCATTATTGTATTTTCCTAAATAATCATTGGGGAATATCCTAACAGTAGTTGGAAGGAATGGTAAACACAACTACCCAGTAGCATTGTCAGTGTCAGTATTTAATTAATTATTACACTGGAAGTTTCATTGGTCTTATGAAAAATATGCCTTATTAAAAAATAGAAAACTTTACATAAAGAAAGGATGCCATCATTCTTTCTCATCAAAATATCACCAATTTATTTTCTTATATTGGGTATTATACTCTGTTCTGTATAGTTTTTATAGGCTTAATGTTATTTAGATATAGTATATGAGTTTAACTTTAATTTATTATATATTATTTAAACCTTACAAAAAATTTTAATTTAAAAATTATTCATGGATCAAAGAAACTAAAGAAGTCAATCTTTTTTTAAAGAGTCATTTGTAGTCAGTTGCTAATTCACCTTTATATCATGTTTTTATAAATACATAATTTTTAGAATTATCCACTTCAGATTTTCCTTTGAAAATCTTTTGTTAATTGTCAGAATTTGATTTACTGTAAAGAAGATGCCTGTCAATTGGCATTGCTTGATTGATGAGACATAGGAATGATCTTAGATGTTGCTTAAGGTAGTGGTATAATTTTCAGACTCCCTTAAGGTAACTAGAAAAAGAATAATGTAGCTCTCCACTTACATGAATGAGAAAGGATTGCTGGAATTGGTCTAGTATGTTGGCTTTTTTAGCATGTTTACGTGCTAGAATATTTCACCATTATGTTACCTTTTCTTCCTGGAAAGGAAAATCATTGTATTTTAAACCTCAAGTGACAGACTATAAAAATGGTTACTTCAAAAAGTAAGGGCTTAATGAAGGGGTAAATTATGTTTTTGAGCATGGAAACCAAATTTAATATTAGGCAGCAGGCATCTGTGAAATAAAATTTACTTTTATGTAATTTTACAAATGTACTTTGCCAGAGCTGTGCAGTCTACCTTCTGTCACTAACTCAGGCCCTGTGAAGGCATATTCAATGTTGGACCAACAATTGCTCTCTTGACCTTTTTGTGCAATTGCCCGTCCATCAGGAATCCTTCCCACTACCCCGTCCACCCCTGCTGTGTTCCTTCACTACCACCCACTCCTCAGAAGTGCATGTACGTGATGTGCCAACCTGTTATCTAAGCAGGCAGGGAGCCCTGGTTCTCTTGGCAGAAGGTAGTTGAATGAGGAGGTGTATGTGTCCTTTTCTTTGATAGTTAGCTGTTGTTCTACCAAGTTTTGGGGTGGGTGTGTTTTTCATTTCAAACTCAAATCATCATTTTACAAGTATCTTCGGTTTCTCCTGATATTAATATGTGTGAGTAAAAAATGGATCAAAATGAAATAGTAAACAGAATCAAGAATGGGAAATGGAAATTTAATTATGCAAAACTGTCATCTTTAATATCTTAGCTACACTGCTAACTGAGCCTTTGTGATCCCAGCAGTCACAAAGATTGCACAGGTTTTTGATATTATGCTGAATAAATACCCCTAAATAATCAGTGTGTGATCTTGAAACACTGTTTCTGTTAGATTATAAATTGTTAGCACTTTGACACAAGAGGTACTTGATATTTCAGTCAATGACCGGTTCACTGAAGACTGTATTTTTCATCTTGTCATCATGTTGTAAACTGTTTACTAACTCAGGCAATAGTTGATCTCAGTAATGAGGCTATACACTTAACCATTGAGCAGCAACCAGAAGTGAGGGTATATTTCTGTTAAAACACTTGAATGTTGCTCATGGAGAAATGAGTCTTAATATCAGTTCCACCCTTGATGTAACAAGTGCTCTTTGGTGAGCTGAACTCCTTTAATGAGATTATTTGTAAGCATAATGGGGAGTATGGAAATGTGCCAATTGAAGAGTCAGTGGGAGAGGAAAATAGGGATAATGAGTGACAGGGAGAGAAACAGGCCAAGCAAATTAGGCACATTGAAAACCTGTAACATCAAGTGGGTGAATTATAGCTGTAAGAGGATGTCTAATGGTAATCATTGATGTATTTTATACTCAAGAGTGTGAAAGTCACTTTATGCATTCTATTTTTGATAATTAAGAGATTACTCTTATAGGTTTGCCACCTTTCCTTTTGCAAATGGCAAGCCTCCAGATCCTTTCTGTACTATCACACTGTAGAGGGAAGTGGCAATAGAACAAGCTCTCAATAAGCACACTAAAATTCCTAAGTTATTGCTATTAAATAAATATTTTGTAAAATAACTATGTTATATTTTTTCCAAAGTAACATATTTCTTTTTAACAGAGACACTGAAGCTACATTTAAACAGAGTTGAAAGTGGTATAGGAGTGAATCCCGTAGCTATCCAGATATAGAGAAGAGCAAGTACAAAAGCCTGGAGGAGCGGGAGAGTTGTTGGCAGGTTTGAGGAACATCAAGGAGACCGGTATAGCCAGAGTGAATCAGTGAGCGAGGGGAAGAGTAGTGGAGAGCAAGTAGTAGGAAGGGGGCACAAAGCCAAGGCCTTCATGATAAGAACTTTGTCTTATACCCCAAATACATTGTGAAGCCATATTTCTTTATGAAAATATAAAGAGAAATCTAACATTAAGAGAACTGGGGGATGGATATCTGAAATAATAATTTTACTATATATATATATATATATATATATGTTTCTCTTCCTATCTCCTGGATGTCTATGCAAATATATTATTGAGAAATATTTATATTTATTGCAGCATCTCCTTAGCACTTGTATCTCTTCTAAATGGTTTTTCTTTAATTGTCGTTTGTCAAACTGTGATTACTTTCCCTTCCTACAACTCCAAATATGGCATGTTTTAAGCTGTTGATAATTAATATAGTTTTATATTTTAAGCAGTAGACAGAGGAGGAGGTTTAATTGACAACAAAAATCAGGAATAAAGCATGTTAGTTGACTGCTGTTGAGAAAATATGGAAGATGTGTCTAGGGTAGAGAAGCAATACCAACGTGAAGGAAGATTTTGTCAGTTTATAAGCTTCTCTAAATATTTGAGTACTTTCAATGGAGTCATATGTTAAAAGTTAAAATCCCGCTTCTGATATTATACTAGAACTTTAGGTGAATGGCTTAATCTTCATGAACTTTACTTCCCTTTTCTTTAAAATGAAAACTATACCTAAATTATAGATTTGATACTTGAATATAAAATGAGGTCCTTGACTTCCATCCTTCTCCATATACTTCCTTCTCTCCTGCCCTGCTTCCTCTGTGACCCATCATGCAATGACCCTAAAGGAGATTGCCCATAACAATTTGACAGATGTCATCATCATTACCTGTGTCCCATGCTGTTACTGAGCTTGATGCTCAATTTATAATAATGTATTTCTATCAACATGTAAAACATCACATTATAAAGGGATCAGCCAGCATAGACACACACACACACACACACACACACACACACACACACATACACATTCTCTTCTACATGTCTTTTTCAGAAAAAAAAGTTTCTCTCTCTCTTTATTTTTTTTAGTTAAGACCATTTTCAACTTTATTTAAATGGAGTTATAATCTATGTATTCTTTTGTGTTTGGCTTCTTTCTCCCAACATGTTTAAGATTCAGCCATTTTGTTGTGAGTAGCTATAGTTCATTTATTTTATTGCTGAATAGAATTTTATTATAGGAATATGCTCAGATTTATTTTTTGAATTTTATCTATTTTTTTATACAGCAGGTTCTTATTAATTATCTATTTTATACATATTAGTGTATATGTGTCAATCCCAATCTCCCAATTCATCCCACCACCACCACCCCCTGAAGTGTTTCTCTTAGAGTGTTTCACCTAATATCTTATTAAAAGCATAAGGGTGTGATGATAAAAATGGAACAATACAGAATATGTTGAATGAATCTTACTCTAGGGTTCACAAGAACAATCTTGAAGTCAGGTGAGTCCCCATATGCAAATGACTCTTGTATTTTTTTGGTGGGGCCCTTACATTTGTTGCTGCTGTTATTTAAATCAAGTGTAAAGGCAGACCTTCTCAAATTTAGAGTTACAGTTTTCATTTGGAAGCCAATTACATAAAATAAGACTTTAGTTTCTTAGGTTAGTATTTGAAAATTGGAAGTGGTAGACACCTGGGGGAACTATGTTTACATTTAGGGAATTTCAGAAATGTGGCCCTTTAAAATATCCAATATTATTAAAATATGCTATTCATGTTTGAAATATACTTCTCTAATTGTTGCTTTTGAATAATCCCATTAAATATATGCTAGTTTCATTATAAATATTAATAATCTGTATATACCACCTTAAGTAAAGTTAGTTTGTCCTGTTGCTGTTAAATTTGGAGCACATTTGCACTCTGTGTTTTTTTCTTCTCTTTCAGTATTCAGCCCTCTCAAAGAATGAGTGTATGTCTGTTTGTTTTTAAAATGCCACCTGTAGACATTCATTTTCTTTCAAGATAGAGGTCAAATAGCCCAAAAGTATTTTAGCACAACAATTTAAGAAGTGTTTTAAATTAATAAAATTGGGAGGAGCACATGGCATCTTTATACATATAATATTTCCTATGTTTTAAAGATTAATTTCACATGTTTTACCACAAATTCTGTGTTTTAAACCCTATAAGATGATTTGCAATATAAATTAAAAACTAGAGTTGAACTTTCAGCTTTTGAAATAATACAAAATACTGTTATTGACAATGAAATGCAATGATAATATCATTTTTCTATCTGTCCACAAAACATTTCATCCATCTTTAAAAGTACTTGAAATCTGAATGTAATAGTTTTAATTCAAAGGGATAAAGCATATTATTAAGTCTGGAAGACTGATTTATCATATGCAGTTATAACAAGCATATCAGATCATTTCATTATTTCAACCTGTTCAAAACAACATTTTTCATAAGTTCATTATGCTTCCTTACATATTATTTTTCTGAACAGCCAGTGTGAGCTTAAATCTCAAAACAAACAACAAAACAAACAAACAAGAATGTGGTGCCACAAAAGGCTGAAGGATATTTGAACTATATCAGCTACATTATTTAAAAAGCCTTTAATTAAAATCATCTCTCAACTTTTGTAAATTTATCATTCTGAGCTTAAGTTAACATAAAATATGAGATCTTAATATTGAAAATTCTTTATCACATAAAAATGCCCTTTAAAACTTTTAAAGTGACATCAGAATCCTTATATATTCTCTGAGGAGTAAAAAGGTCAAAACACCTATATCTTTTTTTCCATTGGCATATATTGCTATAAACGTTCCAATTAAATAAATCATTTATTTAGCTATCACGTAAAGTCCATTACCTTAATTGTGGAAGAAAATGAAATTTTATTAAGGATTGGCATGATTGCAGTGACTGGAGATAATAATGAGACCATCAGAATAATTTGTCATGAAATGTCATCATCCACCTTCATGTTCCTATTTATTCCCCTTACCATTGCCTCTTGGTATATGTGGGAGGACAGTCCCTACATGTGGAAAATGCCAGTGTAGGTGGGCAATGGCTGCTTTACAGTTGCACAGAATCATTTCATCAAAGAAAATGATATAATCATTATATTTAAGTATAGTTAAGTGTAATATCTAAAATGCTTGTGTTCTTTTCATTTATTTATTCAGATAACTTATTCAAAATTATTATTTTCCTGAGCACTCTTGTAGATGTTTGATAGATAATCAGTAAACTGAGGCAAAATATCCATTTATATGGAACATCTGGTTGACTGCTGTTCACATGTATGCTCACTCATGTTAGAAGAAGGAAAATCAATAAAATAGGTACTTTTTCTGACTTTATAATAATATAACTTTTAAGGAGCATTAAATGAGTTTATTTAGATGAAGCATTTTAATTCCTTCCTTGGTACATGTTAGGTGTTAAAAAACAATGTTTTATATCATTATAAATATGCATCAAAGATTTCTTAGTGAGGGTAATGAATTATTTGACAATTTATTTTTGATAACCTGTTAATTTATTTCTACTATTTTTCTGCTTAGATTTTCAAAAAGCAAAGTTGGTTACCTAACTTTAGTCTAATACTCACCTTTACCATCACTCTTATGTGGGCAATTTTTTTAAAAAGACTCTTTTTCATCACAAAGAAAAGAGCTAGGAGTTTCAGATTCTCTTAGAGTAAATTGGATAATAAAAAAAAGTCATATCTACTCCAAAATGTTTAATCTTTTATACTTTGAACCTGAACCAAAATTCAGGGCACACTGTCCCAAATATTTATTTTCTTAAATGACTTCCTCAATATTTTTTCAGTTGGTGTTTTTTCAAACTATTCAAAACCGAACAAGTGAATCATAAATTGAATTTAAAAAATAAACAAACTCCAGCCACGGCAGCAACATCTTCACACGCACTCACTGACACACAAAGATTTGAAATGTAGAGATTCTACCATGACTGAATAACTTTATAGACATGCAATATCAATGCTAAGAAATGATAAAACCTGTTCTTCCTTCCTCATACAATATGCATCTTAAAAAATGAAGTGGAAAACGGAGTATTTAGTCAAGCAATTTTATCAGTAGCCTTAACCTAAGTAGATGACTCAGGCTTTAAAGAGCTCTCTTCAATAACAGATGGCCAGTTGTAGTCTGGGTGAAACAGTTAAATTCCCCAAGTAGTGCTCTTGGCTTAGCCAGTGTATAAACTGTCTTAGTTTCTTCGCAAGAAAAATGTACCAAGTGCAATTTACAAGTCTACAGATAAGTGGATTTGCTAAGAGTACCATATTTTCCTGATTGGATCCAGAGCAAGGAATCAGATAAAGCTATAGGGATGTTGCATATATAGTCCTAGTCCTTTATACTTCAGTTATCACCCAGGAGTTGTGTGACTTTATTTGGTCAAATTTGGCAACTTTGTGAGAACTTATCCATGGATTTCTACATGAAAGCAAGAGAAGGGAATTATTGGAATCACTTTTTAAAGTTGTGACTTTTCCATAAGCAATATTATTTAAAAGTAAGTGTAATTCTCCCTGGAGCCCTCATGAATCAATTATGGGTATGAAGGAGTTCAAATGAGAGCCAAGCATAAATGCACAAACCAAAGTATTAAGGTAAAGAAAAATTACCCGGGTCATAAAGAAAGGACAAGATTTAAGTTTGGGAATGTTTAAAATTTAAGAACAACTGTTAGAATGTTCAGAAACCATTTTGTCTTTAAATATAATATCTAATCTAGACATAATTCATGATAAAGTTTAGCATTGTCTTTTTAGGGTGGATAATATTTATATTTTCTTCTATTAAATAAATTTTTTTTTTTTTTTGCGTTATGCGGGCCTCTCACTGTTGTGGCCTCTCGCGTTGCGGAGCACAGGCTCTAGATGAGCAGGCTCAGTGGCCATGGCTCACGGGCCCAGCTGCTCCGCAGCATGTGGGATCTTCCCGGACTGGGGCACGAACCCGCGTCCACTGCATCGGCAGGCGGACTCTCAACCATTGTGCCACCAGGGAAGCCCATAACTTTTGTTTTAAGATTTAAATTATGAGTACTAGAAAGTATGATAGTATTGCTCATTTCATTCTATATAGCAATTCCAGATAGTTAGATAGAAAAGACCAGGAAAGTTGATTTACAAAATGAAATACCTGGGAGAACAGGTGGAAGGATACATAAGTACAATATGGATTTTAATATTTTATGATAAGTTTTGTAAAGTGAGCTATCAATATTTTTATTTAGTTTGTATTCTAAACAAATGCTGTAGACAAAAGTGTAGGTTTCTACCAAAACACTACTTATATTTTTGTTAAAGACCTGACAATATCAATTATTTTTTATGTTGGAAAGGAATTAAAACAACCTTCCCAGAGAAATTTGTTTTGCTTAATTCCTCTGCGTGGATATGCATGAGACCACTGAATATATAGTTCATCATCCAATTTATAGGGGCCTGAACTGAGTAAAAAGGTAAAGGAAGAGTGGAAGTCTCACTTTCTCTTCTTAAGCTGAAACATCTACCTTTTCCTGCTCTTGGACATTGGAGGTCCTGGTTCTCAGACTTTTGACTCAGACTGAATTATACCACCAGCTTTTCTGTTTTCTCAGCTTGCAGGTGACATGTTGTAGCATATCTCAGCCTCCATAATTGCTTGAGCCAATTCCCATAATGAATCTCCTCTTACATGCTTCTGTATACCCTAATCATCCTGTTACTCTGGAAAACCTTGACTAATAAAGATAGAGCTACTGAGAAGTGGGGATGCTGCTGTAACAAACACCTAAAAGTGTGGAAGCGGTTTTAAAACTAGGTAATGAGTAGAAGCTGGAAGAGTTTTGAAGTACATGCTAGAAAGAGTCTATATTGCCATGAATGGACCATTAAAAGCAGTTCTCATGAGATATCAGAAGGAAGAGAGCTACAGAGAAAACCTACATTTTAAAGAATACTTAAGTGTTTATGAATAGGATGTTAGTAGAAATATGAACTGTAGAGGATATTCGTACGAGGTCTCAGGCAGAAATGAGGAACATTTTAATGAAAACTGGAGGAAAGATGATCCTTTGCTATGAAGTGTCAGAGCCTGGCTGAATTATGTTTGTGACCTAGTATTTTATGGAAGGTAGAGCTTGTGAGAGATGAAATTGGCTATGTGGCTGAGAAAATAACTAAGCAAAATGTTGAAGGAGCAGCTGGCTTCTCTTGAATGCTTATAGTAATGTGAGAAGAGAAACAATTTTAAGATGGAGTTGTTAATCAAAAAGGAAGCAGAACTTAAAATTTTGGAACCATCTTGGCCTATCCATAGTAAAAGGAATTAAAAAAAAAAAGTTTGTGAGTTAACATGAAGGTTGTAGCCAAATTTGATAAGAATCTTCTGGATTGGCCATCTTAACAGCAACTAGGAGCTACCTCCAGAGAGTGGGAGAGATTGGTCAGCCGTGTAAACAGAAGTCTGGGCCTATTGTCCAAGACAACGGAAAAATGGCCCCAAAGGCATTTCAGAGATCACTGGGCTGCCCTTCCTGTCACAAGCCTAGAGTGCTGCAGGGGTTTATGGGCACAACGATTTTGAAGGAGGGGCTGCATCTATTTGATGCTTGCTTACATTGTGAACTCCACTCCCTGCATTCCAGCACCACACTCCTCGGCCACTGCAGGTGCAGCTCCAGCGAGTCCTGGTATGGCTTGCACTGTATCAAGCAAAGCATGGGGGACCTGACTGCCTTCACCTAGATTTCAAAGGTTGGAGCCACGTGGAGCCACTAATACATAGCTGAGGCAGAGGACCGCTGCAAGTGTGGGGCCATCACAGAGAATCCCCACTAGAGTAATACTAGTGGAGCCTTGCGGATGGGGCCACCCCCTCAGCCCCAGACCAGTAGAGCCACCAGTTAGTGATTCCATCCTGGGATAGCTGCAGAAATTCCACTCCAACATGTGAGAGCTGAGGAGTAGACTGTACCCAGCAAAGCTGTGGGGATGGGAATGCCCAACCCCTGCCCAGTGTGTCCAGAAGGTGGGTCATTGAGCCAAAGAGCATTGTTCTCAAGCCTTGGGATTTAGTGTGGTTTGTCCCGTTAAGATTTTAGACTTACCTTAGACCTTTTACTCTTTTTTATTCCTTTCTGTTTCTCTTTTTTGGAATGAGAAAGTGTATCCTCTGCCTGTCCCATCATTGTATTTTGGAAAGACACAGCATGTTTGATTTCACAGGTTCACAGCTGGAGAGCAATTTGCCTTAGACTCAATCATACCTTGAGTCTCACCCATATCTGATCTAGATGATATTTGGATGAGGCTTTGCACTTTAGACTTTTGAGTTAATGCTGGAACAAATTAAGGCTGTGGGGGCTATTGACATGGAATGAATATATTTTGCATATAAAAAGCATGAATTTTGGGGGCTAGGGGTAAAATATTATGGTCTGAATGTTTATGTTCCCTTAATTTTAATCCCCAAGGTGATGGTATTAAGAAGTGGGGCCTCTGGGAGCTAAATAGGTCATGAAGGGGGAGCCCCTCATGATTGAGATTAGTGCCCTTTAAAAGAGGCCCCACAGAGCTCCCTAGCCCTTTTTTCCATGTAAGGATACAGTAAGAAGTGTTCAACTTGAAGGATGGCCCTCACTGACCATGCTAACACCTTGACTTTAGACTTCCAGACTCCAGACTATGAGAAGTAAATTTCTGTCACTTATAACCCACTAAGTCTGTGGTATTTTGTAATAGCAGCCCGACTGACTAAGAAACCAATTGGATCCATGTTTTTCTTAATACAGTCAGCCCTCTATATCTGCATATGCTAAATGCACAGATACAGAGGACCTATATATGTTATTTTATATCAGGACTTGAGCATCCATGAATTTTGGTGTCTGTGGGAGGTCCAGGAACCAATCACCCCCTGCAGATACCAAGGGACGACTGTCCTACAATGTTTACCTATAGTAAAGGGCCGAAATAACTTACTCTTAGGATATATCTCTAAAAGATCATCACTATACCTAAGGTCATCTAGATTTTATCCTATGTTAGTCATAAAATAACTTGCCGGGATTTTTATTAGGATTGCATTGTATCTATAGATCAAATTGGGAACAACTTGACATTGTGACTATATTGAGTCTTCCTGTCCACGGACATGGAATATCTCTCCATTTATTTGACTCTTCTTTGATTTAGTTCATTAGAGTTTTGTGCTTTATACAGCGTTTTATAAGAAAGTCCTGAATGTCATCAGTTTTATTTCATATCATGCGGTGGCCAGTTGAAAACATAATACCAATATATTGTTTGGTGTTTTATTCTTACTTTTTTCTCTCCCTTTTCTCTCATTCATGCCAGGATTGCTTTGCCTAATAAAGTACTAGAACATATACACATTTTTCTCAGGCTCTACTTTCTGGAGAACCCAAGCTCAGACAATTGATAACTAAGTATGGCCCTAGAAAGCAGACCCTCAGATTAAGAGCAGGGAGCTTAAATGCTTATAGTTCTGATAAAGACCACATTGCTGAGAGTAAATATAGTGATTATAACTCCTGGCATTCAGTAGCACCAAAAGTATTAATAATGCTTTGAATGAGTTACAGGTGGAATCTAGGGCATTAGGATATGTGATGTTTGTGGTGTTAGGACTGCACTGGGCTATGGCAATTATATGAATGAGGGCACTCTCAACAGCTAACTCTCCCAGTACCTGGGCATCAAATACTACCTCATGGCATACTGTGAGTAGCTTCTATAAAGTTTTCCAGAAGCTGCAGTATCAGGACAGAGCCTAATTGTAAGGCTCTGTATAACATAATTAAGTGTGAAATCTCAACAAGTCTCATTTGTCAATGTTAGGACTTTGATAGGAGAAGAGTAGAACTGTGAAATTTATGATGAGGAATATGGATGAACAAGTCTGATAAATTTGAATTTCCGAATTCCACTGAATTCATTATTTCAGCAGAAGCTGTCCCCATCCCCTTGTTAGAGGAAAACAGCCTCCCCTTGAATAGTGACTTTGAAATGACCTCACTTGAATCAGATGCTTACAGAGATGAAAATCGTTTCCATAAAATAAATTTCCCTGACTCCCTTCATTGACGCTAAGGCAATTACACACATCAGATTAAGCACGGTCCAAACAGGGAAATAAAATCCCTCTTCCTTAAGGAAGAAATAAGGAAATAGTGTACACATTAAAGGAAGTAAAGAACCTAGCTAATTTTTGCTGGCAGGAATTATTGGACAATATTTAGGCATAGATCTTGAGTGTATGCATCCAGGGGTTGGAAAATATGGTTTAGAAGGGGACAACTTAATTACTTTTGAGAGTTTATTTCCACTGTAAAATATCCTAATGACCTATTAATCTGGCTACTTAAATCCTGCACTCAATTACAGTAAATTGGGAATAAATGTTGTTACTTCTTTGACATAGTAGTGAGAATGAAATCAGAAGACTCAGAGAATATGGGAAGGTAAAATGGATTTAATATTTAAGAACCCAGAATAGCCTAGATACTACTCTCTTCAATAAAGCAATAAGAAATGAATTTAGAGGGGGTGTTATGCACCTAGTATAGACAATTCTTTGCCCAGGGGGTAGGCACAAAGCATGTGGATCTTTATTTTCCATGATTGGAGCTGTCCATTTTGAGGTGTGTTTTAGTGTATTCATTTTGGCATAATGCCAGGTAGAATAGGAAGGGTTTATTGTGAACTTAGAATGTCACAGTAGAGACTTGTCTCAGGCAGATCAAATACATATTTAAATTACATGAACATGTAACCCTGCTGCCCAAGTTACCTGTCTCTTTGTACAAATGAATTTCCTTCAACTCATGCTATGAGTTAGTTGATGGGGGTTCCCTTTGACCAACTGATGGAGTAGGATAAATCTCAGCTTATTCACAGATGGATTATTGCAGTACGTTTGTGTTAGGTGAAAAGGGACTGTTGCCTCACTACAGCTTTGTATTACAAAGGGGTGGTACTAAAGTATAGTTATGAGGGACATTATTCCAGTGGGCAAAGATGTGTGAGGTCACCTTGTTGTCACTTTCTGTGGATGAGAAGTGGCCAGAAGTATGGGTATACATGAAATCTGGGAAGTGGCCAGAAGTATGGGTATACATGAAATCTGGATTTGGAAATTAAAAAAAAAAAAGGAAGGAAAACTGGAAGGTAGAGTTCTGGGGAAAAGACATGTGGGTAGACACATGGGAGTGGGCACACAGCATACGGATCTTTTTTTCCATGTTCGTGCGTACCAGAATGACTAATACTATGATTTTCATAAGCCTTTCTTATCCCACCCAAGTTTGGGCAGTAGTCCAGGAACAACAAAATTATGTAAATGATGAAATCAATGCATGGGAGTCATAATATATGCACTAGTGCTTGTAGGCTGATCTAGCTAATTGCTACTGCTGCACAACCACACTGCCATTAGCAGAGACCAATGATGGGTCTCAGGATGACATCATCCCTCAGAAAGACTAGTTATATGGTTAGTGCCATGTCACCTATCTTAAATACCTTCATGCTCTGAAAAGGGCAGCAGTACATACTCACAAAAGGGTATCTCTACTTACTCTGGATATGTATTCATCTTCTTATCTCATAGTCTCTCTGTCAGCACAAGCACACAACCTGATTGTTAAAGTGCCCTCTTATTGGCTCTCCTTCTTTCTCTCCTGTCTTCTTTTTTTCCCTCAACCCAGAACCCTAGGACTGCACTACCTATAAAGTAGTAGCGCATAGCTTTTACTCAGGTTCTGTGTCCTGGGGAACCTAGAGTAAGACAATAAGTACACAATAATTTTAATCATTCTTTATCTGACATCCATATCAAAATCTTTTTTATGATATATATCAAAATCATTTATTTAAAGCCACAATTTTTCTCTTTTAAGTTATTTTGACAACGCTTCTCTGTAGTCTTTATTTTGCATTCAAATTTATCTTCCTGTAACTCAGATGTGATAGTTATCCTACTCATAAAACTTAAAATCATTATATGATTGCTCATCACTGCAGGTTAAAATCCAAAGTTCACAGCAGAGCATGCATAGTCATCCAGCCTTCAGAACAAGTGCAAGTTAACCTCTCATACTCTTTTCCCCTGTCAGTGACTCTGAGCCTTACTCAGTTTTAAGCCTTGTCAGTGATACTACTTCCTTTGTCTAAAAAAGCCTTTATACTTACAATTCCTGGTTTCCTACTCTGTGATTTTTCACAACTCAGATATAAGAAAAAAAAAGGAAGTGCTGAAAAGACCAAGTAACAAAATGTGACACAGACAAAGAGATTATAAATGAGGAAAATCACAGAAAATTGAGAAGTGTAATATATACACTTCTCAGTGTATAAATATATATACACTTCTCGATATATCTTATTGCCTTACAGATATTTCAAGACTGACCTAAGATTTGGAAGTACTTTAAATTAAGTGTATCAAGGCTTACACTATGGGGTACATACTAATTATCTGTATAGGTCCCAGAGTGTTTAGTTCTGGTCTGATACATAAAATACTTATTGAATGCCAAGATTTTAGTCAACTCAGTTCACAAAATAAAACTCAATGATAGTTATGTTAACTGTGTATTGGTTTCTGTAAAATTATATGTATAATTTAAATGTATTTATTGCATCATATATATTTATGTGTGTGTGTTTTTTATATATATATATATATATATATATATATGTAAAGAGAGAGAGAGAATATGGTAGAAGTTTTTGCAAATAGGAAGCTATGTGAGAAAAATATGCATTGCCTCTCCTGATGGATAGCTCTAGGAGACCAGATAATCTCTCCATCTTCTGTCATGATTTGTTTGTGGCAAGAAGCCTGAGACATTTCTTTTTCGGACATACCTTCTGAATCAGTCTAACAAATAGAGTCTCACAGATATGTGCACCAACCACTGGTCACTCTCAAAGAAAAGGAACTTGACAATACACATTACTAGAAACATTTACATCTTTCCTTTTAAAACAAACAAAACCAAAATAAAACC
Source organism: Orcinus orca (assembly GCF_937001465.1). NCBI lineage: Eukaryota > Metazoa > Chordata > Mammalia > Artiodactyla > Delphinidae > Orcinus > Orcinus orca. Next base: position 125,064,284 of record NC_064563.1, read on the forward strand.
AAAGGCAAAACAAACAGACTCTTGAGCAAAATTTCAGAAATGAAGACCTGATTGAAATACAGAGATGTTTATTTGGGGTTTGTTAGGACTGTATCTCGAGAGACAGATTCAAGAAACATTTGAATTGTGTTCTGCCAGACTACAAAATGAACGAAGCTTACAAAGGCAAAAGCTGAAAGGCTGCAGTTAGTTACAACAGTTGTTTGTCAAGAATTGTAATTGGAACCATCAAGAAGCAAGGGTGCTTGTTAAGCAAGGATTGGTTGGGGTCTGAAATGGTTGCATAGCTACAAGGGGGAGCCTTGAGACCGTAAAGTTGGAGCTGACAGATGTTCCAAAACACTTGGTGTTGTCCTTGGGTTTGATATAGTTCAGAGAAAATTCGAGTTCTCACTGGTGCAGGAACGTGTCTGAGACCAGATCCTCAATGGCTACCATTTTTGTATGCCTGAACTACAATTACTTTATTATAATTTCAATTTGTCATCAAAACAAATGTCTATTTGAGCAATTCCAGTACTTCACTCAGGAAATAAAATAACAACAACAACGATAACAGTAACAGTAGTGTTAGTAGTAGTCTCAGTAGCAGAGCCCACAAGAAAAGTAGTATCTGAGGAGTGCTGCACCCACAGGCTGTGTGCTCAGGAGATAGGACTTGGGGAGTTGGACAAGGGAAAGGCCGGCGCCACCACGTTGTCTACCTGCTCCCCACATGGAGGCCCCAGCCCAGTCAGCCACCCCGTGGTAGCCAGTGAGCATCGAGGTAAAAACCCGCCTGTTGTTCTGCTGCTCCAGGCCTCCGGTGTCTCCCCACCACCTGGAATGCAACCCACCCCAACCTTGGCCTTGAGCATCTGCAGCTCCCCAAAGGCCCCCAATGCTCTTTAGCCCACAGCTGCCTGCAGACCTGCACCTGGCCTGTTACCCCCCTCCTGGGGGTCTTTCTCACTCTCACCCTGGCTGGCCACCTGGCCTGGCCAACCCTCCCCACCCTTGGGAAGACCCCCTGACCATCCAGGCCTCACTGGGCGTCACAGCCCCCTCGTCTTGGTCTCTTTGCTGGATGCTTGTTTGCTGCCCATGCCTTCCACTTCTTCTAGACTGAACCCCAAGGTGATGGCCAGAGCCGCCATGCTGTTACTCTCTCCAGTCTGTCTCCACGTGTGGCACACAGTAGGTGCCTAATAAATTTGTGTAGAAGAAGTAAAAAAAAAAAAGTAGTATTCATAGTAAGAATATAGTTAGTGGCAGTAAATTACTTATATGTGGAAGAAATTTTAGGTGTCTTACAAAATAGGAGATAATACTTCTTTCTGACCTTCAGCACTCACCCATTTAGTGAGTGAGTGGGAGTAAAGGAATGATTATTTATAGTGGAGACATTTATTACAGAAGTTAATTGTCACAAATTAGTTCACAAAATATATTAATGGGTAAGTCCAAGAAATAAAAAATCTCACAAATTGTTAAGTCAGATGCTTCAAGAATCTTTCATCTCCATAGAATGAGTAGTTAGTGCTACATTAAAAAAAAAAAAAAGGGAGAACAGTTAATTAGGTTATTAAGTGGAGAATTTGGCTCTATTCAGTTTATGCTGAACAATCTACACTACATTAAATACCTTAATCTTGGTCACTATTTAGCCCTGTTCCTGATTCTCCAGGCGTCCTACAGATCCATCAGTCAAAAAGTTATCAAGATTGCAAGTAAAATTAACTAGCAAATGTATTCAGTAGCTTCTTCCACATAATATTCAAATTGAATTCATAACTTGAAGAAACAATGCACTGAGGTTTTCACTTCAATTTTAAGATTGAAAGGAACTTGGCTAACCTCGTCTCCTTCTTTATGGGTAATCCATTCATACACTCTCATACTGTATTGAAGGAGTACTTATTTGTTTGCTTGTTTACTTATTTATATACTACTTTATGGGCTTTTTCAACAGGCTTCTGTTCCCAACCCATTGATTGGGACACTGTGGATATGAATTAAAGTAATTTTTTATAAATGACTTAATCTGTAAAATACCTATACTATTTGCATGACACAATGATACAGGAACACTAAGGACACTCACAATGAGCATTCCCCAACTCCCTGTGTCTCAGTCAGAGACCAGATCTCATTTACTGAAGGTCAATTCATTTTTCTCAGCTTGGAGTACTATTTCTCCATAATCACTTTCAGCTCTTTCAAGATCCTTTTAAATCCTGTTGATGTTGACTTAGAGAAACAAATTTCTTAGTGTCTACTCTTCAACCATTTCCTTTTTGAATGGTCATATCACTTCAAATATTTAGGCTGTGAAGTGAAATTATTCTATGAAGCAGCTGTACTATGGAGTAACATCTACGCTGTTTGAAATTTTGAATGATTCAGGCCAACTTCAGTGGGCTGATGCCAGTTCACTGACTCTTAATTGTGTTGGGTGAAGAAAGAGGCTAGAGAAGAGAAAGGGTCAAAATGCAATTCCCAGATTCTCTCAGGGGCTAAAATATAGCTCTCATTCTCCCATTCTGGCAGTTGTCAAAATAAATATCTGGAAGCATTTCTGGAGAGAACAGGGCATTTTGTCTCCTAATCCCAAAGCACCAGAGAAAGCAAGTTGTATTTGCAGTTCTTCAAGGTACTTATGAAAGGTACATTTAAGAATAGCTTTGAGTTATCCAGGTGTGCTCACATGAAGTATGATTGTGAGCATATCACTAACTGATTCACAGGATGGGGTTAATACATTACTAATGACTGAAAACTCTTAAACAACCCTCAGAGTGTTTCGAGTCTTTCATCTGGAAGCATTTAAACATGAGATGAAGTTTATTTGCAATTTTAGGTGACAAAAAAATACATCAGTATTCTTTTGGAGAAGATGAGATACAGAAAGACTAATTATTAGAAGAAATGACAGGGGGGTGGGTAAGGGTGTTAGTAAGGGTAAGACCAAGGCCACCATAGTAGGCATAGGCAGCCGTATGTTTCAAATCACTTTGATGCCCTTGCTCCATGTTAATGCTTCTTATCTCAATAAAACCATAATAATGATAAAACTCATAAAAATGTTTTATCCTTTTCTGAAAATTATAAGTGAACTTGATTTAACTAATGTCCATGTTCTTTTTGTTGTGAAGAGATTATTGGGTAGCTGTAGCATAATTCACTCAACCCAGCGTTTGAAGAGGTTTATTTTCTTCATTTGGGCTGTAAAGTGAACATGGTGAAGGAACCTAGTGATATTCATTTGGAAAAGTAATGGGGATGTGCTCATTCCCTCTCTCAATGAAGTTTCAAATTTCAAGCTTCCTCAGAGATAGTTTAAAATAGCACTTCAATGAAATGATTTAGCAAACATTGCTGTAATATTTCATGGTTGACTAAAAATTTGAATTTGAAATGGAAATCAAGTTTATTCATGAAATCCTCTTACAGTAATAATATATCATTTTAATAGCAGAGTGTCTAGACACCTAATGTCAGATGAGATGATGATAATTTCGGTGCTTTATATCTGCCATATCCATCAGTATAATTATACTTTTTTGGCCATAATTGAGTATGTTAAAAAGAAATCTGATGACTTAAAAGGAAATATTGGAAAGGGGCTCAGGTGAAAGACCAGTTTATAACCTCTATTTTAAGGAAATATTTTTAAAATCTGGAATAATACCTAAAATATTTTAACACACACTGATCTACCTAATATAATTTTAACAAGTGTTAGTTCATTTGCCATACTTTCTTCCGAGTGTATTTTCTAGTAAATAAAATAAAACTAACACAGTTGGAAGTCACCTTTGCATCCCATGCTGGTCCTGTTCTCCTTCCCTCTGCCTTAGAGTAACTGGTATTTAGATGTTGCTATTTATCTTTCCAGACCATTTATTTCAGTTCCACTATGTATGTCAGTCAGAATATCAGAACCACCAGCAGGTGGTATGTGAGTGGGCTTTAACACAGGAAACAGGACAGCTGTGTGTAAAGACCTAAAGCCAGGGAATCAGTGAAATAACCATTCTCTGTACCTTACCCTTGATTTTGCTGTGAACCTTAAACTTCTCTAAAAATAAAGTCTTTTTAAAATAAATTATTATTAAGTTAGCCTGAAGCACTGGAGTGAGAGTGGTGGTGGAGAAGTTGCCAGTCAAGGGAAAGACCTAGGGCAGCCTGAGATGTTGCTTGCCCTCCAGTGGTCACTGGGAACCATGTATGGACAATCTGAAACTACTGGTTACCACTTTACTTCCAGCTTCAAAATCAGTGAGCTCCTTTCTTTGGTAGACTTTAAGAGGACACATTAAGAGGGTTATTCTAGGAAATGTAGTCCCCAGGTTTCAATAACATGATGGTGGTGCCAAGTTGACAATGGAAAATACAGCACAAAGTGCATCCACAAAATAAATGCAACATGGTTTGTTTTAAACTTTTACATAATTGGTCTCATAATATTCATCTTACTTTCTTTAGTTCTTTCTTAACATCTTCATTGGAGTATAATTGCTTTACAATGCTGTGTCAGTTTCTGCTTTATAACAAACTGAATCATCTGTACATATACATATATCCCCATATCTCCTCCCTCTTGCATCTCCCTCCCACCCTCCCTATCCCACTCCTCTAGGTGGTCACAAAGCACCAAGCTGATCTCCCTGTGCTATGCGGCTGCTTCCCACTAGCTATCTATTTTACATTTGGTATTGTATATATGTCCATGCCACTCTGTCACTTCGTCCCAGCTTACCCTTCCCCTTCCCAGTTTCCTCAAGTCCATTCTCTACGTCTGCGCGTCTTTATTCCTCTCCTGCCCCTAGGTTCTTCAAACACATTTTTTTTTTTTTTTTTTAGATTCCATATATATATGTTAGCATACAATATCTGTTTTTCTCTTTCTGACTTCACTCTGTATGACAGACTCTAGGTCCATCCACCTCACTACAAATAACTCGATTTTGTTTCCTTTTATGGCTGAGTAATATTCCACCGTATACATGTGCCACATCTTCATTCGTCTGTTGATGGACACTAAGGTTGCTTCCACATCCTGGCTATTGTAAATAGAGCTGCAATGAACATTGTGGTACATGACTCTTTTTGAATTATGGTTTTCTCAAAGTATATGCCCAGTAGTGGAATTGCTTGTTCGTATGGTAATTCTTTTGTTAGTTTTTTAAGGAACCTCCATACTGTTCTCCGTAATGGCTGTATCAATTTCCATTCCAACCAACAGTGCAAGAGGGTTCCCTTTTCTCCACACCCTCTCCAGCATTTATTGTTTCTAGAATTTTTGATGATAGCCATTCTGAACAGTGTGAGGTGATCCCTCATTGTGGTTTTGATTTGCATTTCTCTAATGATTAGTGATGTTGAGCATTCTTTCACGTGTTTGTTGGAAATCTATATCTTCTTTGGAGAAATGTCTATTTAGGTCTTCTGCCTGTTTTTCTATTGGGTTGTTTCCTTTTTTGATATTGAGCTGCATGAGCTGCTTTTAAATTTTGGAGATTAATCCTTTGTCATTGCTTCATTTGCAAGTTTTTTCTCCCATTCTGAGGGTTGTCTTTTCATCTTGTTTATGGTTTCCTTTGTTGTGCAAAACCTTTTAAGTTTCATTAGGTCCCATTTGTTTATTTTTGTTTCTATTTCCATTTCTGTAGGAGGTGGGTCAAAAAGGATCTTGCTGTGATTTATGTCATAGAGTGTTCTGCCTATGTTTTCCTCTAAGAGTTTTATAGTGTCTGGCCTTACCTTTAGATCTTTAATCCATTTTGAGTTTCTTTTTGTGTATAGTGTTAGGAAGTGTTCTAATTTCATTGTTTTACATGTAGCTGTCCAGTTTTCCCAGCACCACTTATTGAAGAGTCTGTCTTTTATCCATTGTATATTCTTGCTTCCTGTATCAAATATAAGGTGACCATATGTGCGTGGGTTTATCTCTGGGCTTTCTATCCTGTTCCATTGATCTATATTTCTCGTTTGTCCATTTCTTTCAGGTTGTCCATTTTATTGGCATATAGTTGCTTGTAGTAATCTCTCATGATCCCTTGTATTTCTGCAGTGTTATTTGTTACTTCTCCTTTTTCATTTCTAATTCTATTGATTTGAGTCATCTCCCTTTTTTTCTTGATGAGTCTGGCTAATGGTTTATCAATTTTGTTTATCTTCTCAAAGAACCAGCTTTTAGTTTTATTGATCTTTGCTCTTGTTTCCTTCATTTCTTTTTCATTTATTACTGATCTGATTTTTATGATTTCTTTACTTCTGCTATCTTTGGGGTTTTTTGGTTCTTCTTTCTCTAGTTGCTTTAGGTGTAAGGTTAGGTTTTTTATTTGAGATGTTTCTTGTTTCTTGAGGTAGGATTGTATTGCTCTAAACTTCCCTCTTAGAACTGCTTTTGGTGCATCCCATAGGTTTCGGGTCATAGTGTTTTCGTTGTTATTTGTTTCTAGGTATTTTTTTGATTTCCTCTTTGATTTCCTCAGTGATCTCTTGGTTACTGAGTAGTGTATTTTTAAGCCTCTGTGTGCTTGTACTATTTACAGATTTTTTTCCTGTAATTGATATGTAGTCTCATAGTGTTGGGGTTGGAAAAGATACTTGATACAATTTCAATTTTCTTAAATTTACCCGGGTTTCATTTGTGACCCAAGATATGATCTATCCTGAAGAATGTTCCATGAGCACCTGAGAAGAAAGTGTATTCTGTTGTCTTTGGGTGGAATGTCCTATAAATATCAATAAATCCATCTTGTTTAATGTAACATTTAAAGCTTGTGTTTCCTTATTTATTTTCATTTTGGATGATCTGTCCATTGGTGAAAGTGGGGTGTTAAAGTCCCCTACTATGATTGTGTTACTGTTGATTTCCCCTTTTATGGCTGTTAGCATTTGCCTTATGTAATGAGGTGCTCCTGTGTTGGGTGCATAAACATTTACAATTGTTATGTTTTCTTCTTGGATTGATACCTTGATCATTATGTAGTGTATTTCTTTGTCTCTTGTAATAGTGTTTATTTTAAAGTCTATTTTGTCTGGTATGAGAATTGCTACTCCAGCTTTCTTTTGATTTGCATTTGCATGGAATAGCTTTTTCCATCCCCTCATTTTCAGTCTGTATGTGTCCTTAGGTCTGAAGTGGGTCTCTTGTAGACAGCATATATACATGTCTTGTTTTTGTATCCATTCAGCCTGTCTGTGTCTTTTGGTTGGAGCATTTAATCCTCTACATTTAAGGTAATTATCAATATGTATGTTCCTGTTACCCTTTTCTTAATTGTTTCGGGTTTGTTACTGTAGGTCTTTTCCTTCTCCTATGTTTCCTGCCTAGAGAAGTTCCTTAACATTTGTTGTAAAGCTGGTTTGGTGGTGCTGAATTCTCTTAGCTTTTGCTTGTCTGTAAAGGTTTTAATTTCTCTGTCAAATCTGAATGAGATCCTTGCTGGGTAGAGAAATATTGGCTGTAGATTTTTCTCTTTCATCACTTTAAATATGTCCTGCCACTCCCTTCTGGCTTACAGAGTTTCTGCTGAAAGATCAGCTTTTAACCTAATGGGGATTCCCTTGTGTAAGGTCGGATCTTAACAAACGGCACCACGAAATAGAGGAAAGCTTCAAGTGAGCTTTATTAGGGAGCGCTCCCGGACGAGGTTCACTGGTCCGAGAGAAAGAGGACCAGAGAAGTCGCGCCCAGGCGAGTGTTGGGCAAGATTTTATAGGGGAAGAAGGGAAAGGGGTGTGGTGAATCTGGGAGGGCGCAGGGTATTCCTTATTTGGTGGTCTTTTCGGGTATCCTGGGGGACCGTTAGTCCCGCCCCTCAAAAGGCGGGAAGGCTGGGCTGGTTTCAAAGTCCCCAGGTCAGTTCCTGGAACTGGGTGGTCCGGAATGTCTCCAGGGCAGTTTCTGGAACTGGGTGGTCCGGAGAATTTCGTTCTGATGCAACCTGTGAATCTGATTGTGTTCCCCTGCCTCGGGCCAGTTGGCCTTACATCCCGACATCTTTGGTGTAATGAGGCGGCGTTCTGATCTCTGGCTACTTCATGCTGAATGGGGGCGTCGAAAGGGGAGTCGGGCGACCAGAGGTCCGAGGCTTAGGTGAGACCAGTGGGGGGTTCTGTAGGAAGCAAGGTGTAAGAACCGAGGAGCATTTGGTTTGTGGCCACCCGAGAGACTTCCTCTATGCGCCTGTGAAGGAACCTAAGAAAACAGGGAGCAAACATGAGCAAGATACAGATGAGAATTAAGGGGCCTAAGATTGGTGTTAGCCAGGTATAGAGGGTGGATCGCCACCAATCGGGAATTGGGGAGGCGGACTGTTGGTGTTTGCGTTGGAGTTCTCCTCTTAAGCGATGGAGGGCTTTTACGTTGTCTTCGACGAGTCCTGTTTCATTGATGTAATAGCAGCATTCCTCCTGTAGGAAGAGGCAGGTACCTCCTTTGTCGGCCGTCAGAAGATCCAGGGCTCGTCGATTTTGGAGGGCAACTCAGGCTACTGAGGTGATCTGGTGCTGGAGGGAGATGATGGAGGTGGCAGAAGCCTCGATGGCTAGTTGGAGTGTCTGTTCTAGGTCACAAGATGTTGAGACACTGTGTGTTAGAGCTCCTCCCCCAACGCCCGCAGCAGTGAGAGAGGAGGCGAGGGAAATGCCTGCGACCATAGGGAGAAAGATGGCCCTTAGAGAGGTCGAGGGCCCGAGTGAGTGCTATCAGTTAAGCCCTTTGAGAGGTTGTTCCTTCTGGGAGGCTGTTAGCCTTGATAATAGTTGAGATAGTTAACACAGCGTAGGCCGCCCGTCGGCATCCGTCAGGACCGAGTCAGGACTGAGTATCGAACTACCGTCCACAAAGAGAGTGCGGTCCGGATTTGAAAGAGGGGTTTCAAAGAGTCCCTCTCTTGGTGGTTTGAGGGCCTTTATGACTTGGGGGCAGGAGTGGGAAGGGGAGGTCCCGGTATTGGAGATAGGCAAGAGGGAGACCAGGTTTAGGCCGGGCGGGGGTGGGGGGGGGAGATCAAGACAAATAGCTGGGTTTTCAATGAATAGTAGGTGGAACTCCTGGATGCGGGAGGGGCCCAGGAGGGAGAGAGACTTGTGGCCTAGGAGGTCGACCAGCGGGTGGGAGGAAAACACGATTAGTGGGTGGGCCAGAGTCAGTTTGAGTGTTTGTTTGGTCAGTTCGGCTGCCGCTGCTAGGGCCCGAAGGCATGGTTGCCATCCCCGAATGGTTGGGTCTAGCTGTTTGGAGAGGTAAGCCACAGGGCGGTAGGAAGGCCCTACAGGCTGGGCAAGAAGTCCAGTGGCTATTCCGGCCCGTTCATCCACAAAAATGTGAAAAGGTCGGTTTGGGTTGGCAGAGAAAGGGGAGGAGAAGATATCAGAGCGTTACGCAGGATGAGAAAGGCCTGCTGAACGGCAGAAGGAGAGGTGAGGGGTCCTTGAGGGGTTTCTTTAGCGGCTAGATATAAGGGTTTAGTGAGGAGAGCAAAGTTAGGGATCCAGTGTCGGAAAAATCCTATAAGGCCCAAAAAGGAGAGAATTTGTTCCACTGTTTCCGGAGGCTGGAGTTCACGGATAATCCGGGTGCGGTCGGCTGTTAGACCTTTTGTGTTAGGGGTAAGGTGGAGCCCCAGGTACGTTACAGAAGATACAGATAACTGAGCCTTGGCTGGGGAGACCCGATAACCTCGAGAGCCAAGGTAATTGAGGAGATCTGCAGTATGTCGTCTTGAGAGACTGAGAGACGGGCTACAAAGGAGGAGGTCATCTACATATTGAAGGAGTGTGCTGGGGGTAAGGGAGCAGGAAGTGAGGTCCCGTGCCAGCGCCTGACCGAAGAGGTGAGGACTGTCGCGGAAGCCCTGGGGAAGAACTGTCCAGGTGAGCTGACTGGAAGTATGAGTATCTGGATCCGTCCAGGTAAAGGCGAAGAGGAAATAGGAGTCGGGATGTAGGGGGATAGTGAAAAAGGCATCTTTGAGATCCAGAACCATAAAGTGGGTTGTGGATGGGGGGATATGGGAGAGCAAGGTGTATGGGTTTGGTACTACTGGGTGGAGAGGAATTATGGCCTCATTGATTATTCGGAGGTCCTGGACCAGGCGATAATCCCCAGAGGCCTTGCGGACAGGCAGGATGGGGGTGTTGCAGGGAGAGTCAGTGGGGATAAGGAGTCCCTGGTTTAGGAGTCTGGTGATAATAGGTTGTAGGCCCCTAAGGTGAGTCTCAGAGATGGGAAATTGGGGCCTTGATGGAAATTTGGAGGGGTCCTTTAGGCGGATGAGAACGGGGGAATGGTGTGTTGCTATTATGGGCTTAGAAGTATCCCAGACTTGGGGATTGATTGGGTTCAGTGTGATTGGAAGAGGGGGATAGGAGGGGGAGGGTTCTAGAGACAGGCTGAGAAGAGGAAGCAAGAGTTGGGAGGAGGGGACCTTAGGGTCAAGTCTAACCAGCTGGAGGGAGGCCCCTAAGTGGAAAAGGACATCTCAGCCTAGCAAGGGAACTGGGCAGGATGGTATGACTAAGAAGGAATGAGTAAAAGGGAGTCCTTCGATATGACATGGGAGTGGACCGGTCTGGAGTGGGAAGGATGGTTTGCCATCAATACCCATGACCGAGATCTGGGAAGGAGAAACTGGCCCGGAATAAGTAGGCAGGACCGAATAGGTAGCCCCCGTGTCCACCAGAAATGAGATGGACTTACCCGCTACCTGTAGCGTTACCCTGGGCTCGGCGAGGGTGATGGGGGTCTTCGAGTCCGGGTGCCGTCAGTCGTCAGCCAATCCCAGCAGTTCGAGTGGTAATGCCATTGGGTCGGCCTGCCCCCCCGTGGAGACGCTGAGGGAGGGCCAGTCGTAGGGTAATCACTCTTCCAGTGGCCCGTTAGCCCGCAGCTGGAAGAGGGCTTAGAAGGAGGTCGGGGATTGGGACATTGGCGAGCCCAGTGGCCTTCTTTTCCGCACTTGAAGCAGACCCCCAGCGGGGTTGCCTTTTGCGGACCCCGTGGATGCTGTGATCCATGGGAGATGGCCGGCCTTAGGGTGGCTACAGGAGCTTGGGTTTGGAGGGCTACCTTCTAGTGCATCCGAGCCTGTCGGCTGGATTCTGCCAAATCCTCACGGCCATTATAGACTTTAAAGGCCATTTTTACCAGATCTCGAATAGGGGTTTGAGGGCCGTCTTCTGCCCGTTTTAATTTCTTTCGGATGTCCGGGGCTGATTGGGTGATAAAATGGGTGGCTAGGACTGCTGCCTCTGCCGGGGTGTCGGGATCCAGCCAGGTGTAGAGAGTTAAGGCCTCCGTAAGGCAATTGAGAAAGATAGCTGGATTTTCGTTAGGTTCTTGGGTTATCTCTTTTAGTTTTTCAAAATTGACTACCTTATGAGTGGCGGCCTGCATGCCAGCCAGGAGGCATTGGATCATGAGGTGGCGTTTACGGCGGCCATCTTGGCCACCCTGATAAGTCCAGCCTGGATCGGTGCCAGGTACGGCAGTCGCTCCGACAGGCATGGAGTTGTCGGTAAGGTGAACCTGATCTGCATGGTTTCGGGCAGCGGTTTGAATTCTTTCCCTTTCATCAGGGGTCAGAGTAGAAGATAGGATCACAAAGATATCGTGCCAGGTTAGATAGTAAGCTTGAGAGAGAGAGCGAAATTCTTTGATGTAGCAGGAAGAGTCGGCAGAAAAGGAGCCTAATCGCTTTTCTATTTGAGAGAGATCTTGGAGAGAAAAGGGAACATGAACTCTACCTAATCCTTCTGCTCCTGCTACCTCCCTCAGAGGGCAGAGATTTGAATCGTGGGAGTCATGAGAGCGTGTATGTGCACTAATTGGCGAAGCAAGGGGCGTGGGAGGAGAAACCATCGAGGGAGGCGGGGGAACGGTTAGGCGCTCTGGAGGGGGGAGAGGCGAGAGATTCGGGAGGGTTGGCTAGTGGAGAGGGGTCATCGTCAAAGGAAGTTAAGGGCTTGAATGTAGGAGATGTCTGTTTGGCAAGAAGGATCTGGGAAGTGGAACAATCGACGCAGAGGGAAGGACGGGAGCGCAAATACCAGAAGGCCTGAACATAGGGGACCTTGGACCATTTGCCCGTCCTGCGGCAGTAATTATCTAGATCACGGAGGATGTTAAAATCGAAAGTCCCTTCAGGAGGCCATTTGGATTGATTGTCTAGAGGATATTGTGGCCAGGTCACAGTGGAATAGAAAATAAGCCGTCGGCGACGGAGATCTTGGGAGAAACCGAGGGCTGTAAGATTGGCTAGGAGACACCCGAGGGGCGTCTTAGGATCTGGTTTCGATTGTGAGGTTCCCATGACCCCCAGTCTGTCCCTGAGTGAATGGAGAGGGAGAGAGGCGTCCCTGGTATCAGTCTCCAATTCACGGCAGGTCGGAGGGCGGTCAGGCGATTGGGACGTCTCCACAATCACCCGAGGCCCGGCGGGTCGGAGAGCGGTCAGGCAATTGGGACGTCTCCACAGTTGCCCGAGGCCCGGAGAGAGGACGGAGGAATCCCTGAGGCGGCCGCGATTAAGGACAGGGAGTCCGGTGGGCAGGGACTCTGAGGGTAGGAGGGAACAAGGGAGGGGGACTTACCCTGTTTTCTGCCGGATCGGGTGGATGAGTAGAGGTTCCCTGGTTGTCTCCTGGGGGAGGGGAGGAGCGGCCCGAGCGGTAACCCGCGGGGTTTGGTACCCCTCCCAGGTTTCGGCACCAAATGTAAGGTCGGATCTTAACAAACGGCACGACGAAATAGAGGAAAGCTTCAAGTGAGCTTTATTAGGGAGCGCTCCCGGACGAGGTTCACTGGTCCGAGAAAAAGGGAACCAGAGAAGTCGCGCCCAGGCGAGGGTTGGGCAAGATTTTATAGGGGAAGAAGGGAAAGGGGTGTAGTGAATCTGGGAGGGCGCAGGGTATTCCTTATTTGGTGGTCTTTTCGGGTATCCTGGGGGACCGTTAGTCCCGCCCCTCAAAAGGCGGGAAGGCTGGGCTGGTTTCAAAGTCCCCAGGTCAGTTCCTGGAACTGGGTGGTCCGGAATGTCTCCAGGGCAGTTTCTGGAACTGGGTGGTCCGGAGAATTTCGTTCTGATGCAACCTGTGAATCTGATTGTGTTCCCCTGCCTCGGGCCAGTTGGCCTTCCACCTTGTATGTGATTTGTTGTTTTTCCCTTGCTGCTTTTAATATTTTTTTCCTTGTATTTAATTTTGATAGTTTGGTGAATATGTGTGTTGGCATGTTTCTCCTTGGTTTTATCCTGTATGAGACTCTCTGCACTTCCTAGACTTGATTAACTATTTCCTTTCCCATATTAGGGAAGTTTTCAACTATAATCTCTTCAAATATTTTCTCAGTCCCTTTCTTTTTCTCTTCTTCTTCTGGGAACCCTGTAATTCGAATGTTGGTGTGTTTAATGTTGTCCCAGAGGTCTCTGAGACTGTCCTGAATTCTTTTCATTCTTTTTTCTTTATTCTGCTCTGCAGTAGTTATTTCCACTCTTTTATCTTCCAGGTCACTTATCTGTTCTTCTGCCTCAGTTATTCTGCAATTGGTTCCTTCTAGAGAATTTTTAATTTCATTTATTGTGTTGTTCACCATTGTTTGTTTTCTCTTTAGTTCTTCTAGGTCCTTGTTAAACGTTTCTTGTATTTTCTCCATTCTGTTTCCAAGATGTTAGATCATCTTTACTATCAGCACTCTGAATTCTTTTTCAGGTAGACTGCCTATTTCCTCTTCATTTGTTTGGTCTGGTGGGTTTTTACCTTGCTCCCTCATCTGCTGTGTGTTTCTCTGTCTTCTCATTTTGCTTAACTTACTCTGTTGGGGGGTCTCCTTTTCACAGGCTGCAGGTTTGTAGTTCCCATTGTTTTTGGTGTCTGCCCCCTGTGGCTTAGTTTGGTTGTGTAGGTTTCTTGGTGGAGGGGACTAGTGCCTGTGTTCTGTTGGATGAGGCTTGATTTTGTCTTTCTTGTGTCAGGACTGTGTCCGGTGGTGTGTTTTGGGGTGTCTGTGACCTATTATGGTTTTAGGCAGCCTCTCTGCTAATGGGTGTGATTGTGTTCCTGTCTTGCTAGTTGTTTGGCATAGGGTGTCCAGCACTGTAGCTTACTGGTCATTGATTGGAGCTAGGTCTTAGCATTGAGATAGAGATCTGGGAGAGCTTTCGCTGTTTGATATTACATGGAGCCGGGAGGTCTCTGATGGACTAATGTCCTGAACTCGGCTCTCCCACCTCAGAGGCACAGTCCTGACACCGGCCAGAGCACCAAGACCCTGTCACCCATATGGCTCAGAAGAAAAGGGAGAAAAAATGAAAGAAAGAAAAAAGTAAAGTAAAATTAAAAAATTAAAAAGTAATGAAAAGAAAGAAGAGAGCAACCAAAGCAAAAATCCACCAATGATAACAAGCACTAAAAACTATACTAAAACATAAATAAATAAATAAAACGGACACTCAGAACCCCAGGACAAATGGTAAAAGCAGAGCTTTACAGACAAAGTCACACAAATATTCGTACACATACACACTCACAAAAAGAGAAAAAAATATATATATCGTTTCTCCAAAATCCACCACTTCAATGTTGGGATGATTCATTGTCTATTCAGATATTCCAGAGATGCAGTGTACATCAAGTTGATTGTAGAGATTTAATCCACTGCTCTTGAGGCTGCTGAGAGAGACTTCCCTTTCTCTTCTTTGTTTGCACAGCTCCTGGCTTTCAGCTTTGAATTTGGCCCGCCTTTGCATGTAGGTCACCTGAGGGCGTCTGTTCTTTGCTCAGACAAGATGGGGTTAAAGTAGCAGCTGATTAGGGTCCTCTGTCTCACTCAGGCTGGGGGTGAGGGAGGGGTATGGAATGCAGGGTAAGCCTGAGGCGGCAGAGGCCAACGTGACATTGCACCAGCCTGAGGTGCGCCATGTGTTCTCCTGGGGAAGTTGTCCCTGGATCCCGGGACCCTGGCAGTGGCGGGCTGCACAGGCTCCCCGGAAGGGAGGTGTGGATAGTGACCTGTGCTCGCACACAGGCTTCTTGGTGGCGGCAGCAGCAGCCTTAGCGTTTTATGCCCGTCTCTGGGGTCCGCGCTTTTAGCCGCGGCTCGCGCCGGTCTCTGGAGCTCCTTTAAGCAGCGCTCTTAATCCCCTCTCCATGCGCACCAGGAAACAAAGAGGTAAGAAAAAGTCTCTTGCCTCTTAGGCAGGTCCAGACTTTTTCCCAGACTTCCTCCTGGCTAGCTGTGGCGCACTAAGCCCCTTCAGGCTGTGTTCACGCAGCCAACCCCAGTCCTTTCCCTGGGATCCGACCGAAGCCCGAGCCTCAGCTCCCAACCCCCGCCCGCCCCGGCGGGTGAGCAGACAAGCCTCTCGGGCTGGTGAGTGCCAGTCGGCACCAATCCTCTGTGCGGGAATCTCTCCACTTTGCCCTCTGCACCCCTGTTGCTGCGCTGTCCTCCATGGATCCGAAGCTCCCCCCTCCCATCACACCCGTCTCTGCTAGTGAAAGGGCTTCCTAGTGTGTGGAAACTTTTCCTCCTTAAGAGCTCCCTCCCAGAGGTGCAGGTCCCGTCCCTATTCTTTTGTCTCTGTTTTTTCTTTTTTCTTTTGCCCTACCCTGGTACGTGGGGAGTTTCTTGCCTTTTGGGAGGTCTGAGGTCTTCTGCCAGCGTTCAGTAGGTATTCTGTAGGAGTTGTTCCACATGTAGATGCATTTCTTATGTATTTGTAGGGAGGAAGATTGATCTCCACATCTTACTCTTCAGCCATCTTGAAGCTATCCTTGTCTTACTTAAAATATTTTCTGTAGAGTCTCTAAGAATTATCTGTATGCATTTTAACATTTGCCAACAAGAATGTTTTTGCTTTATTTCTTTCAGTTTTTCTGCTTTATTACTCTTCTTTTGTACTACCTGGTGTCTATATTATACTTTTGAATAAAGTACTTTATAGTAGCCCTTTTTTCATACATACTTATAAAGAAAATGCTTCTAATGTTTTTCTAGTGATTTATTTTGTGGAATTTATTACTTACCCATAGTAAAATGTTTAAAAATCTTTTAAAGTGATCTAAAATTATTTTATTATAGATTAGAGTAGAATAATGTCAAGTGTACATTTGTATCTATTGAGATAATTATTTTCTCCTGTAATTTATGCAGTGCATTATGTTAGCAGATGTTCTGATGATAAAACGTCATTGCTTTTTTTGGATAATCCTAATGATGAGAAGATATATGGCACATGCACACACACACTAGACGTATACATGCACACATGTTGAATTTATATTACGCACACATGCACACATATATAATTCAATCATACGGATTTAGTTAGGGAGTATTTTTATCCAAGACATTTACGTTTTAATGAGATAAGTTTGTATTTCTAAGTTCTTATACTATGTTATTAGCATGAATGCTCTTATAGATTGCCCTCCTTTTCCATTTGGTAAGATAGACAGTATAAGATAGGTAATACATACTGCTTAAAGAGTTGTTGAATCATATGTCCGTTCCTTCGCTCTCTCTCTACTCTTTCATTTTCTGCTTAAATTCTCTTCGGGTGGTGCCCTTACTGTGCCTGAATTGTGGGAAAATTATGGACTTAGGTTTCATTTTCCTTAAGTTTTTCAGGTATATATGTTTTAAATAATTTTGGTAATTCATATTTTCCAAGATTGAGAATTTAGTATTTCTTTTAGAATATTGGAATAAATTTAGTGTATTACTTTATTCTCTTCCATATTGGTCATTTGTTTTCTTTTATAATTTCTCACATTATTTAAGTGTGTTTTCAATTTGCTGTTGAATATTCTTTCCTGAGGTTTTCTCTTGGTATTAATTTTTTTCAAAAAACTATTTCAATTTTTTCTTTATTATCGCCATTATATCTTGTTCTTCTCTTTTTTCTCCTATTTATTCTTTTTGTTCAGTTTTGCCATTTGTCTATTTTTTTAACTGAAATACCTTTTTTTGGAATTCAGAAAATATCTGGCTCCAAATTTTATATTGAACCTATAAATTTCCATCCATTTAGTATATTAACTGCAAATCATAATTAGGGAATGCAGTATTTTATATGCTGTTTAGTTTTAAATATTTTATAAACATGCAATGTGATTATCTCTGACTATGGAATAGCAGGCACTATATTTTCTAATTCTTGAAAAAATTAGATTTCTTTTAATGTTTTTGGTTTTGCTCTCTAATATTATATTTTAATATGTTTAGAGAAATGTGACCATATATTATCATTTTATATTTTCCTCTTATATTTTACACATATATTTCTTTAGTATAGTTATTGATTAAGTTTTTTTAATGTATTATGTCTACTAGAAAAAGTATGCTTTTAAGTGACTGTTGTACTAGACTAAGCTTATACTATGTTATTTGAATCATATGTCCATTCCTTCGCTCTGTCTCTACTCTTTCATTTTCTGCTTAATACATCAGTCTACAGACTAAGTGAAATGTATAAACATTTATGGTGTTGTTTTCTTAGTGATTTTTGTCACTTTTATGATTAAATAGTGACTATTTAGATCTCATAAAACATTTTTATTTTATAATATGTTTTCTCTGGTATTAATATTTTGACACCATCTTTTTGTCAGTTTGGAGTTTGGTTGTTAGTTTTTATACATTCATATCCAGTTTTACTACATCATCATGTTTTTGGAGATGCTTATAGCTGCATTTAAAAATACCTAAACCAAGTCCTTACATATATCATAGTTACTGATCATTAGACTAATTACTGCAAACTTATTCTGAGTCTTCTAATTTTGTGGGTTTTTTCAGCTTCTACTTTCAATCATTTTTATATTTTGGGGGAGTCAATGTGGTTGTAGTTGTCTCTTCCCAATTTTTTAATTTCTTCCTGTTTGAATGGATTACTTTTTACTTCTATATTTTTACACAGATTTCTGCCCTCCTGCCATCCCTAATGAAAAGAAGCTATTATTTTACTTCTACCTGTCTTTTAATTATTTTCTGCACTTAAATTAGTGTATGTAATTGTCAACGCTCAACACTTTTTTATCTTTATCATTCTGTTTGGCAGTGTCTTTGCTTACCTTTGCATCTTGCATCTCACTTCTTTTTTTCTCAGCTCAGTGTTCTTTTTACTGAAAGCTAAACCTCTGTTTCTTTCAGAAATCATCTTTAAATTCTAGGTCCTTTCATGATTTATCTAATTAATGTGTTCTTATTTCATCTTCATGATTTTTAAATAATTTTTATGTATAGGACAATCTACTAAGGCACTTGGCTTTTTGTATAATCTCTTTTCCAATTCCTAGCCTCTCCTAAATAATAGATTTTATCTTGTTTCTTTGATGGTATTAATCCCCCCCTCCTTTTTTCAAAGTTCATATTATAATCTTTTACGTTCACTGAAAAACTGAGATTTGAATTCCTACTTGATATTTCCCTTTTATTTACATTTTGTTCTTGAAATGTAGCAAATTCCCTCATTTTAAGATTTAATATTAAATTTTGAAACCATAGTAACTTTTCCCATGTTTCTAGTTGTTTGAAAGGTAGAGAATCCTAACATAAGTTCATATTCACCAGAGGTTTCAATTCCTCATTCTTTCACCCCTGCTCTTATACTTCCACCCAGTTCTTATATTAATTTTAAGACTTTCCACTTTAATTTTATAAGGCAGCAGTCCTTATCTTGAATTAACTTGGGAAATGAATAAATTATTTTTGTCCAATTATAAGAATGTAGTTGAATCTGCCTTTTCTTTGTGGATAGTTGTCAACTAGAAATGATACATGTTTTATCTAATGTTAACTTCTACTTGATGTTCATCTTAAATTTTAACATCAGCATAGAAGATAACATATAAATGAAATACTTATGAAAATACTTTATTATTTGAATTTATTTTGTTAACTTTGTTTTTTTTAATTATAAAATAAATATAAACCCCATCTAAACTACTTGTTGAATTAAGGGTTTAATTAATTAAACCCTTATTCACTATGTTTTAATGCAGTAAATACAGTAGCTCAAATTATAATCTTAAGATCTGGTTTCTCTCTAACTCTTGGCTCTACTCTTATCCAAAGTGGTTTATTCTCAGGTCTGTGCAGTGGCCCAATAGCTGCCAGCAGACTCAGCCCCATATCTTCCAACATTCAAGTCCAGTTAAAAACAAAAGGTATCCACCAAAAGCCATCCTTTGCTTACCCAATATTTTTATCCTCATTTCATTCTATACATAGATTTTTTAAGATAGCCTAAATGAATGACTAAAGCATATTCCAGGCAATAGAAGTAGAAAGTACTAAGGATGTGAGGAACAGGTTTCCCTTGACTGTCAGGAGCTTGGAACAGAGGAAAGAGTAGGAAGTTGGAGGAAAGGACAGTGATGTAATGTACGTCTAGAATATGTATGCTTTTGGAACCATTTAAATGGCATTGGTTTTTATCTAGAGTGAAACGTGAAGCTGCTGGAGGGATTTAAGTAATGTGATCATAGTATTCTAAAAGCATTTTATTCTGGCTGCTTTCTTGAATATAGACCATTGGAAAGGGTAGGATCAGGGAGGTCAGTTAGGAGGCTTTGGCTTCTAGGCAGGAGAGAATGGTGTCTGTAATTGGAAAAGGTCTTAAATTCTGGATATTATTTAGAACTAAAATGACTTTGCAACATATTGAATGTGTGATGCGGGAGAAAAAAAAGAAAAATAATTCTACTTCAGGACGTTTTGAGTGAGTTGGAGTCACCATTAACTGAGATGGGAAAGACTGTCCACAGGCAAGTTTTAAAGGAAGATACTTTTGATATCCTAAGTATTATGCCATTTTGACTGTAGCTCAATCTGCTAACGGAAGCATGGTTAATTGAGTTTAGCAAGTTTATAAATTATTAGGAACAGCATCTCTGTAAGAGGCACTACAGTATTGAAAAAAGCCTTAGAGTAAGCACAAAAATAATGGCGAAGAAGATCTGTGGATTCAGACCACAACAAAAGAATGTTCTTTGTCTCCTACTTAAGAAAATAAATTTAAACTAGGAAACTGGATTTTAAGTATCAATAAATGTGACAGCCTATTTCTTTAAATTTTTTTCTAGGTTTGATTTTGAATATTAGTAATGGGACTATCTTGTGTCTTAATTTTATAAAATAACTTTTTTATACTTAACAGTGTGTAACACTTGCCTTTCTGCCCAAATCAGACACAAAATTTTCTGTAATATTTTGTATAACTTCTATTTATAAAATCTCTCATAAAAATGATGATGATGTTAATGATAATACCTTTCTAGATACTTATCTAGTTAATTATTAATGTGAACTTAAACTAGCAATTTGTTAAATGTGTCTTCTTATGTTCTGATTTACTGGTAAATCCCACAATGTAGAAGGACTAACTATATAGCTTTTATAAGCCAATGATTGGCCCACTTATTTTAAGCCTAAATTCCCATGATGCACTTGGACTGGTCTGTCTCACCCCTTTGGGACAAATGGAACTTCTGAGAATACAAAGTTAATGCTGCTTCTATGTCATAACAAAGTTCTTTGTAGTTGAACCAGGAATATCATGTTTTTTCTCCATATCCACGAATCTTTGGCAGGCTAACTTGAAGCATAATATCTCAGATGCTTAAAACTTCTCGACATTGCATACATAATATTTCATCTAATACAAATACCCTTATTTTTCTCTGAGGAAAGACTTTTCCCCATCAATTTGTTTATATATTCTTCAGGTGAAAAACTTCTATGCAGCTAAACAGAAAACATACATCTCAGCTGTGGAAATTTAGAGTATTATTTAACATAGAAGCTAAACTAATGATCGAATTATGACACAATTTGAACTGTTGAAAATGAGATTTAAGACTTCTGTTTAGGGCTTCCCTGGTGGCGCAGTGGTTGATAGTCCGCCTGCCGATGCAGGGGACACGGGTTCGTGCCCCAGTCTGGGAGGATCCCACATGCCACGGAGCAGTTGGGCCTGTGAGCCATGGCCGCTGAGCCTGCGCGTCCGGAGCCTGTGCTCCGCAAAGGGAGAGGCCACCAACAGTGAGATGCCCACGTACCACAAAAAAAAAAAAAAAAAAAAAAAAAAGACTTCTGTTTAAATACTTTTGTAGGAATTTATTTTTTTCTATTAGGTCTTTATTAATTGTAGCTATTATGAGGCATCTTAATATCTATGCATTTATTTCTTTATCTATAAAATAAGGATACTATTAGTTTCTATTTTATGGAATAACAACAAAAATGAAATGAGTTAATTCATGTAAATTCCTTACAGTGTTGTCTGGCACATTGAAAGCATTCAAAGATTGACTATTACAATTGTAATTGTACTTCTGAGAATATGAGCCAAGAGTAGTTGGCAGCTACCAAGATACCACATGGAGAATGAGAATGAATCCAGAACAGAATAGGATTAGAGAAGAATTTGTCCTGGGGAAACTATCTGAATCTCAGATTTCACTTCTGCTTGAAGTTCATGGATTGTGAGTTATGTATACCAATAAATTCCACCCACTTTTTTTCAAAGTACTTTTGGCTTAGATTTTCTGTCACTTCAATCCAAAAAATTCAGTACCAAGGCAAAAAATGGAAATAACCATTCTAACAATTCAGAATAAACTGAGTAAAAGTATGGTGAATTAAAGTAATAACCCCTGTATCCTGGTCTGGAATAGTGAAACATGTGGAACTTCTCTGATTTTCATTTTAGCAGTTCTATCATCTATCATTCACCTAGCAAACAACTCCAAAATCTAAGTGGCTTATAATGATACATTTCTTGTTCACATTATAGATGATCAAACATGAGCTTTGACTCAGTTTTAGCTCAAATTGTCTCCATTCCAAGATTCAACCTGAAGAACACCCCCTTTTTGTGGCAAAGGGAAAGAAGTTAAGAGGGTGAGTTAAACCGTGCAATTCCAGTGATATCTTCTGCTCTAATTTAACATTTAACTATGGCATAAAGCTTAATGACTCAAATCTCATGGGCTAAAGCAAGTCACAAGACTGAGATGTCATCTGTTAGACAGAGGAGTATAATTATTCACCAAAAGCACAAGTAAGCCATTTATACGTGGTGGTGTGCGTGATCCTCTAGAGCAGCGGTCCCCAGCCTTTTTGACACCAGGGTCCGGTTTCGTGGAAGACAATTTTTCCACGGACTGGGGATGGGGAGGATGGTTTTAAATGATTCAAATGCATTACATTTATTGTGTACTTTATTTCTATTGTTATTACATTGTAATATATAATGGAGTAATTATACAACTCACCATAATGCAGAATCATTGGGAGCCCTGAGCATTTTTCCTTCAACTAGATGGTCCCATCTGGGGGTGGGGGGAGACAGTGACATCCAAAGTGTGTTGCTTATGTCCAGTCTACTCCGTGATCTCGTTCTGGTTGCTGTCACTGCAGAAAACCCTGCTTCACAAAGATAGGATGTTGGAAATGGAAGCAGGCTTTTCAGTGCTTTTGTGACAATCTCAGGATATTCCGCCTTGACTTTAATCCAGAACGTATGGAGGTCTGAAGTTGTCTCAAACATACTTTTAAGGCCACCATCATTTGCGATCTCAAGCAGTTGATCCTCTTTTGGCACAAAGTTGATTCACCTGACTTATTCACAAATGGGCCGTGGACCCATTCCTTCCCAGTTCAGGGCACTTTTGTGGTTGGGAAGTAATGCTCAAACTCTTGAAAGCTGAGATAGGTGATCATGCACCAGCTGGAAGAAAGAAAACCCTGGCTCAGTCTCTTTCAAAATCTCTGCTGATGTTTGAAACATATCAAAAATCCCAATGTTCACTTGTCACCCCCATAATTCCAGTTTGGCTTTGAATGCAGCCACTTTATCTGCCGACTTGAACACAGTTGTCATTCTCCCCTGAAGTGACAGATTGAGGTCGTTGAGCATATTGAATATGTCACACAAGTAAGCAAGTTTTGCGACCCATTCTATGTCACTGAAATGTGCTGCCAGTGGTGACTGCACTTCTAATAGAAATCTCTGGAGTGGCTCTCGTAACTCAGAAACTCTGGCCAGTGATCTACCTTTAGAAAGCCGTCTCACTTCTGTGTATAAGAGAAGAAGTGTGTGCTCTGCGTCCATCTCCTCATAGAGCTGTGTGAACAGACGTGAGTTAAGGGCATGTACTTTAATGTGATTGATAAGTTTAATGACATCCTGGAAAACGTTGTTAAGTGCAGATGACATTTTTCGGCTAGCCGACATTTCTCTATGGATGACACAGTGTGTAGACTCACATTCAGAAGCGACCTCTTTGACCCGAGTGGTGAAACCAAAAATCCATGCAGTCATGGCAGCAGCTCCACCCAGGCATATACTGACACAAAATGACCAATTCAGTTTTCTTGCTATGTATTCATTCAAAGACTTGAATAGTTCTGCAGCTGTGGTGTTGGTTGGCAACAAAAGTGCACATAACATATCCTCATGCACATCTTCCTGAAAAATATATCACACAAAAACAAGCATTGTTGCCTGTTGTCAACATCGGTAGATGTGTCAACCTAGATTGCATACCACGGTGACTCATTAATCCTCTCTAATAATTGTGCCTCAGTATCCTCTGCTATTTAATCAATTTGTCTAGTTATGATGCTTGCCAAAAGAGGAACATGTGCCACCTTTTGAACTGCAGCCTCTCCTAAAAGTTCACAACAAATGTCCTTAGCAGCAGGCAGGATCAACTCTTCACCAACAGTAAAGGGCTTCTTAGCTTTAGCAGTGTGGTTAGCCACTAAGAATGATGCTGTCAGTGCAGACACGTTTGATGAAGTGGTGGCCTTCAGTAATTGCTTCTGTTCTTCGTGTTCACGTTTTTTCTTTTGAAAAACTCCAAAGGCTTGTCTTTTAATGCAGAGTGCTTGATCTCCACATGGCAAAGCAGTTTTGAATGTTTCATGGCTTCGTTGTATAGCTGGTTGCCACATATTATACAAAGTGGGCTTGGAGAATGTTAATCACTGGTTGCAATGAACTCATAATTAAATAGGATTCAGTATTTTCTTTTAACTGCAGCTTCCTTTTTTGTTGGCAGTCTTAGAGTCTTCTGTTGCCTCGTCATTGGGTCTTTCCCCCTTTGTAAAGAAGCTCTCCAGCGACATTTGTTTTTTACTCATTTTGTCTAGGGTTAGCTTGTGGGCTTACCAAAACTGTGACTGAGACAAGTGCATAGTGTGGGAAAGAGGCGTGGATGGAAGTGGTAAGTAAAATAATGGGTGGGCCACACGCGAACTAAAATAAGTGTCGGATTCTGACTTACAGCCTGCCACCAGATGCAGCTGTACAGTTGAAGTACATCAACTCACTTGCCACTATAAAGCCTGCCACCAGATGTGGCTTAATTGTCACTTGCCACTCACTGACAGGGTTTTGCTATGCGTCTGCAAGCAATTGATTTATTACGGTCTCTGTGCAGTCAAACCTCTCTGCTAATGATAATCTGTATTTGCAGCTGCTTCCCAGCGTTAGCGTCACCCCCTCAGCTCCACCGCACATCATCAGGCATTAGATTCTCATAAGGAGCACGCAACCTAGATCCCTCGCATGCGCAGTTCACGGAAGGGTTCTCGCTCCTATGAGAATCTAATGCCCCCGCTGATCTGACAGGTGGTGGAGCTCAGGCGGTAATACGAACTATGGGCAGCGGCTGTAAATACAGATGGAGCTTCGTTCACTTGCCCGACGCTCACCTCCTGCTGTGTCCCAATTCTTGACCCTGGGGTTGGGGACTCCTGCTCTAGAGAGGTATAGGGAATGAAAATCTGGCTCAATAACATCTGGAACATTAAAGTACTTATTAGGAAAGAAGATTTTTGGTGTAATGGTTTTTACTTTCAGTTTCAATAGCATTATATTAGAAAGATATTATATCAGACTTCAGGTATCCTATTTAGACGTGGATTGGTTTGATGGGAATTCCTTTCTACCTATTGCCTGAAATTTAAAATGGATGGGATAATGTTTTTCTAGATGGAGTTTAGTTTGAACTGTAGTAGGGAAGTAAAACTGGGGTAGATTGGAACCTAGAAGAAATTTTTCCTTTTTTGTACTTTGAAGCTTCTCTTTTAAACACACTTTCTATGTTGAGAAAGGAATACTTTTCTCTGTTTTAAGAGGTAGCCATGAGGCAAGGGCCAGATTGAATTTGCTTCCTCATAGTCATTTTTATGAATTACCCAGAGGTAGAAGCCAGGTAAGACCTAGTAGAATGATCAGTCTAATAGCTAATGGTTATTGGGCATTTAATATTTGTCAGACAGTACACTGTTCTAAACACTTGATACACATTAAATAATATATTTAGTACTGCAACTCCATAAGGTAGGCACTACTAATATCCACCTTGCGTGGATAAGGAAAATTAGGTACAGCTTGTTTAAGTAACTTGTTCAAACGTACCCAGCTGGTAAATGGTGGCGCTAAGATTCGAGCCTACAGGCCGGCTCCTAATCTAAGTTATTAACCAGTGAATGCACTACTATCTTTCAGGATGAAGAAAGTATCAGTAACTTTGATTGTTGGGGAAGGAGAAATTTCCATTCTACCTCTCTTGAGTTCTTGTGGCTGGACTAGTAATAAAACTGACACAAGACAGATTAACAGGAGAAAAATAGACTTAAATAAATGATGCAAATAACAGTTGAATTCAATTTCACTTAGACGAAACAGATTAATTTACTTGTATAATAAGGAAAACATTAGTCCTAAAGCCTAGAGAATGAGAAGCATAATCTTCTTTGTCTTTTAAAAAAATCTCATTACTATTTCAAGTCCTCATTTTACTGGAGTATTGAAATCTTAATTTGCCTAAAATCACTATTCCCAGTTTTCTTAGGGCTCTCTTTTAGGGCCAGCATAGCTTTGCTCTCCATTGCATTGCTTTTTTAATCTGATAGCTTTTCAGTTGCCCCTCGTCCTCTGGAGGACATGGGATTTACTGTGATCACTGAGGTCAGGATGTGGTTCAGGAAACCACCATCTCTCTAAGGTTGCATATCTACATGTCATCTCTGTCCCTTTCCCCAACCTACTACTCCTCTGAATCGTCCCTTCTCCCGTCAGATGTGGAGAGGATGGTGAGAGAGAGGAGAGCACACTGGGAGGCCTTGCTCTTATTGATCATTTACCTTTCCACATCTTTTTAAAAAGTTTTTTGTTGTTGTTCTGAAAGAATCTAGACCTCTGAAGAGCAAAATCCAGGCTACACCTGATTTTTCCCTCTTTAATATCTTGTCACATCATTTCTCTGAAAAAGGAAGCTCAGAATAGCCTAATGGAGATCAACAATGGAAACTAAATACTGGAGAAGGATAATTGTTAATGTTTCAAAATATACTTTTCTGTCATACACATTTGTTACAGTTTGAAAATCAAAGCAGCAGATTAAAGAACAAATAAACAAAACCATGCCAAGATGGTCTGAGAAAAATATGGATGTTCTATTTTTTTTTCCTTGTGGACTATTTTTAAAGTCTTTATTGAATTTGTTACAATATTACTTCTGTTTTATGTTTTGGTTTTTTGGCCGCAAGGCATGTGGGATCTTAACTTCCCGACCAGGGATTGAACCTGCACCCCCTGCATTGGAAGGCGAAGTCTTAACTACTGCACTGCCAGGGAAGTCCCCTGGATGTTCTATTTTAGAGAAAGAAATATATAAGAAATAAGTCTTAGAGTCACTGAATACACCTTCTTGTTGACACTGGATATGGTATAGGGAATAAACTGTTCAAAATCACTACAAATTATTCTCTTAGAATATTAGATGTGGGATAAAGATCAGAAAAGTAGAAATTTTCTGTAAAATCTGTATGTACTAGCATGAGAAAGTTTTCATAAAACATTAAATTAAAAACAAATTAAAAGAGGTTGAAAAACAATATAAATTTATCTCACCTTTATGTTAGTGAAGTATTTTGCTATATAAGTTGTGAATTTTATTTTTAAAGAAAAAGTATTAGCGATGTGAGTTTTAAAACTTTATGTAAAAACTTGCTAATGAGATAAAAAGAGTTAACACATGAAATCTTGTATAAATGTCAGCCCTGATCTATACCTTTGAGGTTATTAAGACTTTCTTACATAATATATTTGTAAGCATTTAATAAATATAAATTATTTTAGTACCTATAAAACTCCCTTAATCACTCCTGGCTAGGTACCTTAGAGAATAGAGGAGAGTAGGAGTAGTCATGTAAGTTTTATAGTCTTTTGTTTTGGGTACCTCCTGGGTCCTTAATATTTTATTAACCTTTTACAATGAATCATTCAATGAAGCTGTTTTGGAATCTTGAAGCCTTTTGACAGCTTCTGCATGCCAATTAAAATAGGTATCCCATTCTGTTTGATTTGGAAGCCCTTGCTTTTAAGTATACTTCTTAAATGAACAATCTTGTCTAATTGGAACATTCCCATAGTGGCTATTGTAATTCTAGGTTATTTTAGTAAGACTTTGTCATTTCTGTAGATACCTGCAGCTTCCACACCACAGTTCTGAAAGTGCACAGAAAGTGGTGCACTCAGTTCTTTGAAACTTGAGGATTCCATTTCTTTAGCTAAGCCTTGGGCCTCTTGGAGCCAAATGAATACCTAAGAGGGATGTGCTGCTGAATGGTGGTTTTGTGGGATTGTGCAGTGTACCTCCTTGCACAGACATTTTCTTGAGGTTGGCAGGTGACCTAGTGTGAAACTAACCTGTTCTGTGACCAACTTATCCTAGCAAGAGAGTCTTAGCATTAGATGGTGAATGCTCTAACAGCTTTTAAGTGCTTGATCCCTGCCCATCAATTTTGTGGCTTTGGTTTACGAGATTCCCATTAGCAATAGGTTGAAATATATACCTCCAAAGCGTTAAGAATCACTGTTTCATGGCTTGAACTTTGGTGTATTTCCCATTATTTATCTGACAATCTACATTAAAAACTATTAGAAATTTAGCTAATTGGTCTGTTACATGTATAGAGGTGCTCCTGTAAAGGTACTCCTATCATCTGGTGCTTTTAATTGAAACTACAAATGGTAGTGAATCAGCATTTCTTTTAGACTAATGGTGGGGCTTCCAGACTAAGAAAATCATTTCCAAGAGGGACTTGCAAAGTCCATTCAGGCATAAAGAAATCTAACAGCTATATATTTACAATTTATTCTCTGAGAAATGTGTATATTTTCAAATTTGTATCTACTATCCCTCTGAAAAAACTAATTTATCTATATTGTGCATACAAGACTGTATCTCGCAGAATTAAAGCAGTTTCCAAAGTCTGATAGCTCAGTGACGTCAGATAGTTAATATAATTTATCCTATACTCCACTGATAAACTGGGGGCTCAAATATAAGAACTGGAGTGCAAATTCAATAAGAGACTACTAATTTTCTTCCTCTTTGCGGTAAAGTTTGTTACTACTAAAAGATAAGTTTGAACTGCATGTACGTTTTCTTATTTTCCCAGTACTACCCTCTTTTTCATGTTTCTTCCTAGAATAGTTGACAGACTTTGAAGAACTACCCATCCAGTATCCAGGTCATTTTCTTAGAAACATTCTAAGAAAAAAAAGAATAGGTGTCTCAGGTGATAAATATATTCCTTTCTCATTGGGAGTGCCTCCCCTTTTTATCATATTAGATAAGAAATAGTTCCTTGCCATTTTTAAGAAATTGCTTAGTGCAGTTCCACTAAGACCTGTATTTATGCAGGGTTTGGATCTCAGACAGCTTTCTTCAGACTCTCATGCTCTTCCCTTAACAGTCTGGCTGGCACTGTATACTTCTGCCACAAACAAGGGTTCTCAAGACTCTTGCTCTGCCACAATCTCCCTTCTGAGCAATTGACAGTGGCCACAGAAGAATTAATGATATATAAAAACAGCCTTTCATTAGGAAACTTCCAGAGATTTTAAACTGCTTTGTCTCCCCACACTTGGCTTATTCGAATTCATTAAAATTCCAGCTGAAAAGAAAAGGAAATATAGAAATACACAGAACCTTCACAGTTTAAGACAAAACCATATGTTGATTTTAATTCATGGAATAAAATAGAGTAGAATTAATGTGTAATTTGCCTTAAATTATTAAGCCTTTCTATATGTCTTCACAGTATGTGTGGTATAAACTTGTTACTTTTTCAGTGAAAATATATTTGATCGTATCTTCTAAGGCAAAACATTATTTTGAAATGTAAAAATCTCTAAGAAATCAAACATGAGTTCGCAGTTTTGTAGCTAACAGAAAGTTTGTTTTATGTATTACTGTTCTTATTGTACTGTTAGTTGATTCTGTTCTCTTAAGCAAACTTCATAAATTCTGTGAGTTTTATCTCAAGGAAAATAATTTATTTTGTCAGTGTTTAAAAAGATATTATTAGACTTGCTCTTTTCTTTTCATTTCCTTGTATAAATAGGTAAGAGATGTGTTACAAAACTGTTGTGTAATAAAACAGTCATCCTTATCCATTCTTATGAAAGGAAGAACTCTCTTCAGGAATTCCATTGTCATATCTTTAAATGCTTAACATTATCCCTTCCAAATGTTGCTAATCAATTTGGAGATGTATGAAAAACAATTAGTTCAAATATCAAGCATTGGTGGATTTCTATTAAACCAATAGGAACTTTGAGGATATAAGTATCTTGTCCTAAATGTGCAAATATGCCTCTCTTTCACCTTTAGCCTTCTCTGGATTATTAGCGGTAATATTAATATTATTGTTAAGGATGAGTGTTAGATGCTATTAGTGATACGTTTTATGTTTATATGCTTATATTATTCTCTTAAATTGTAATGCTGTTACTATCAGCTTGTAGTGGCAAGAGTGGCATCTCAGTTACTGCAGAGTTGTATCTGAACATGGATAATAAAGTAGAGTATAAGGTAAATAGGTCGCTATTCTTCAATGTGTTTAAAGCATTAGTTAATAAACACAAAAATTTTAATGCAGCTCAGGTTCCTTTTATGAGTAGTCCCCTGAAGTAAACAATAACAAAAAGTTACATGGATGGCAATTGACAATAGTAATTATAATACTATTAAATACAGTTTAAAATTTCTACCACATTCATGATTTTATTTACTACATTTTGGATAATAAGTTCAGTTGATTGAGAATTACATTATGAAAGTAAACAGTCCTAGTTTTTCCATAATTGGAATTAATTTTGTCTTGTTGTCTTGATAGCTCCTTGAAAACATGAGACCAAAAATTAAGTGTACATAAGAAAGAACAGAATAAACATGAGGAGGCCACTTTTTTCTCTACCTTTACCATGTTAGTTTCGAAAAGTCGTACCATGTTTTCCTTCACTGTATTTGCTCTATGTTTGTTCTTCACTGTATTTGCTCTATCTGTTCTGTGGTGATTGGTTTACTCTTTATTGGTGGACTACTTAGACTTTGTTTACCTGGTGTAGAGAACTCTGGGGACATTATTAGTGGAAGAGCTGGATACTGTAGATAGTTGAGTGCCCTTCAGAATGTGTCTGAAATACCTCATTGAAGAATCCTGGGCCCCACCTCACATTTTCTGAGTAAGCATTTACAGTGATGCATTTTTTAACAAGAAGCAAGAAAATTATTTTAGATATATGTGTCTAATACTGGGTGCCTGGTGTACAATGAGCTGAGAGCAAGCTGGGGATGGATCAAGATGATAAATAGACATGGATAAGCTAACAAGGTATGTGTGGCTGTGATCTTATTTCTTT
This sequence comes from Orcinus orca, assembly GCF_937001465.1. Lineage (NCBI taxonomy): Eukaryota > Metazoa > Chordata > Mammalia > Artiodactyla > Delphinidae > Orcinus > Orcinus orca. The sequence continues at coordinate 125,095,012 of NC_064563.1, forward strand.
GGTGACAAGAGAGCACATTGTTACTTGTGTCCTTAGAATTTTAAGAGTAATTCTAAATAGTGCATTTGAGATCATTCAAGGATACTGAAATCCCAAAAAAATCAATATTGGCCCCTCTTAGTTTAGACAGTTACATAGAACAAGGTGCTATTAAATGGCTAAATCCTTCATCTAATTTCCATTTGCAAATAAATAGAGATTTTGTTTGAAGAAATACTAGAATATGACATTTAGGAAACTACACAGTGACCATCTATTACAACTAGTAGAGGGGAAAACAAATCACAAAGTAGGTATGTGGCTAGAAAATATGTTAAAATTTTTAAAAAATTGAACAGATACAATAGCTACAGAATTTAAGAGAGATTTCTTTTGCATGTACTGATTGAGCTTGGTTAAAAAGATAATTTAGAAAAGTGATTGGGCTGTTTTCTGTAATTTATTGTGAAGAAATATTACAACGGTTATCATTATTTTTCTTTATGATCATAATTAGTAGCAACATAATATATGAGAAAAATAAATGCAATAAGAAATACAGATGAAAATATTACAGAATGACATATTTTATAAAATAAAGTCTACCTTTAGAAAATATATATGTAAAGAGAGAACTTTTTGAGAGGAAATACTGAGTTGAAGTTGGAATTTGAGAGTGGGAGCACTGATCTATGATAAAAGAGAGGACAGCACAAAAAAGTTACATTTAAAAGAAACTGGAAAAGACATGCAGATTTTGATGAGAGAGAATTAGACCTCAATGGGGTGAGATAAAGAAAAAACAAAAAGAAAAAGGCATAGTTTTAGACTGGTTTTCATGTTTTTAAATATCCCGAGAGCAGATAAACCTATTATCACAGGATGAATCTGACCAAGTGGAGTTAAGGTCTGTAAAAAAATTATACTATAACACTACTGTCTATAATGATGGCATTTTAATCTGAAAAACTACAGGCAACTGGTGTGACCTGTATCACACGATTAAGGAAAATGTAAGGAACTAGGGGAGTAGAGGATGAGTCAGAAAAAAAGGTAAGGAAATAAGAAAAAAATAATTTGCGTTGTGTGTAAAATAGTAACCTTGCCCAGACTACTCCAAAGCTTTGCATCCCTGAATAAACGGTATTTTTATGATAATTTTCATGTCAAACTTTCTTGCTTCAGAGCACCTTAGTGTTTCAGTATTTTTTCACATGTCTCGTGGGCAAAAAAAAAATTATAACTGAAAGGCATTAGGTAACTTAAACACTGTAATATGCATAGTTTCAAAAAATATCACTGTGATTCTCTCAAAAATTTAAAATAGCCTGTGACTCTTCTGTGACCTCCTAGGGTGCCTTGGCACATAGTTTGAGAACCATGTGCCCAGTTACTTAATCTGGTAGTCGTCTATACATGTCGACTTACCTATTTTATTCATTAGTATTGATGTCTCAAACAGATCATTGGTTGTAGCCCTCTGTGATTTGACCAAAGTTTGGAGCAATCCGGTTCAAAAAAGTTGAGAGTTTTGAACTCTTGCTCTACTGAGTGTTTCAGCCTTAACACAGTAGTAGATTCTTGATTATGGCCAAACCTTTAGGATATCCAGAGTTGATGATACGAAGTAATTTACAAGGAGATAAAACGTTACAGAAAATGTTCATGACACTCATGTAATTCTTTGTTTTATAAACGATACATGTTTGGATATAAGATGTAACATGAAAAAAACACCTTAAACCTACATGGTGTTGCACTTTGTGATTGCATTTTCTCATTTAATTCTTTAATTATTCAAAGAAGGTTACATTGTTCCAATTTTTCAGATAAGGAAACTAGCTTAGAGAGGCTATGAAAACCTTATAAAGTAAGACAGGTGATATGAGATTTACATCAAAGTTTTCTGATTCCAAATTTCATAAGTTTTCTTTCCAAGTATAAACACACACACACACACACATAGTATATGTGTTAGTGTTATAAACAGTAAAGGTTAAGGTTAAGAATATGGTAACGAATTCTTTACAGAAATTTTGAAATTTCAGAAAGAACAGATAAGATTATAAATTAAAGGAAAATATCAATAATTATATAATTATATGTGTATGTGGATAGATATAGAGATAGTTAGATGGTAGGTAAATAGATAGATCATTGATAAATTATGGATAAATGAGGAATGAGAGGGAGAGACACTTCTTCTTGTTCCTGGAATGTTTTCTCTGCTATTGTTATAAAATTAGTATTATCGGAATGTTCATTTCCATAGCCTGACAATATGGTTCTAAGGTTTATTATAGAAAGAAAAATTAGAAGGTTTTTAATAACTTCATGAGTTCTGAGGTGAGAGGCAGAAAAATAAGGAGAACATAAAAATCTCCAAGTTAACCCTTTAATCCCTTACTCTGAGAGTGTAAGAAAGTCTAAACCAGGGGCTTCCCTGGTGGCGCAGTGGTTGAGAGTCTGCCTGCCGATGCAGGGGACACGGGTTCGTGCCCCGGTCCGGGAAGATCCCACATGCCGCGGAGCGGCTGGGCCCGTGAGCCATGGCCGCTGAGCCTGCGTGTTTGGAGCCTGTGCTCCGCAACGGGAGAGGCCACAACAGTGAGAGGCCCGCGTACCGCCAAAAAAAAAAAAAAAAAAAAAAGAAAGAAAGCCTAAACCAGAGAAAGCACTTGCTTCCTGTGTTCCATTTTCTCCCAAGGGACAGGGCTCCAGTGGAGAGTCCGGTAAATCAGCACAGACATGAGGTTGTCTCACTGTTGAGGGAGCCCCAAATAAAAGGCTGTGGCAGTTTTACGGCCAGGACCCTGAGTTGAGAGAAGGCAGGGGAGTAGGACTAGGAGTAGAAAGGGTTTTCCCTCATTCCCTTTTCCCCTCCCCCCACCCCAGGAGCCCTTGGCGAAGGCACCTAAAGTGGACCTCAGATAAAGAGATTTAGGAGTGAAGGCCGTTGGGCTAGGAATGCAGATTTGTGAAGAGCACCACTGTGACTGGTGGGGAGGAGGTGGGGGAGAGGGGGGGTTCTGAGTCCTAGACCGCAACTTCCTTCAAAGACTGCAAGGCATTAGCTGTTCACCAGGTCACTGTGGGGAGGGCAGCTTTCCCCCATTGGGGCCTGCCACGAAAGGACTTTTTGTAATTGCCTATTGTCAGGCCTGAAAAACTACACATTGATTTTTAACTAGGAGCCCAGCCTCCTCCAGAGGAGAAGCAGCAAATATGTATCGATAGTTCCAGAAACTTTTAGTGATAGAAGTTACAGCTCTTAACAGCGCTTTGCACCCATCTGGGTGAGAAAACCAAAATATATGGGGCACTATGCACATGTTATCTCACTTAATCCTCACAAGAATTGGTGAAATTAATGTTATTAGACTTACTTTGGTAACGAGGAAGCTAGAACTGAGAGATTAAGGAATTTCACCAATTCTATATAGTTCTTTCTACTATATAATGAAAAAGGAGAAGCTTTTTTCTATGTAAAGATATTATTAATATTCAAAGGATACAGTGTTACATGACTTTCTATTATTTCTTTTCAGTAGATGTGTTTCTTTTAATAAAACCGATGTAGAAAACTATATTGAGTTTTAAATTCTCAAGTGACCACAGTTATCAATATTTGTGTTGAGTTTTGCTTTTCATAAATTGTCTAATAACTTCTTTCCAAATACAAATGCAGAAATAAGCTATATTATTTAATTTTTACTTTTATTTTAAATAGTTTTAAAGCTTTGTTTTTCAAATACACAATTAAAATGCAGTTTGAATTTATGACTGTTAGACAGTAGGATCCCAACAGTAGGATCGTTGTCCCAGTGTGATTTAATGTAGAGTCTGTTTTTCTCCCTCTAATGTGTAAGACTTACTATATCATATACCAAATTTCCATTTGTGCCTGAATCTACTTAGAGGCATTTTATAATTAAATATAAAAATAAAGACTGAATAGCTATATGTAAAATTATTGATAGTAATTGTTTCTGGTAAGAAAAGAATATAAAAGTTTGAGAGATTCAAGCAAAGTGGACATAAATTTTACCTGTAAAGATTGATCTGTTAATAGTTGAAGAGAGATAATGGAAACGTTATGAGTTAATACTGGATGGTTGTTTCACAGTTGTTGGAAACATTATTCTCCATACATTCCTGTGTCATTTTTTCCACTATAAAATACTTTGTAATAAAAACTTAGTATTTAATTTTCCTTTGTGTCATAATGGGAAAATTTTTTGGCTCTTTACTAAGGAGGTTTTAGACAATAATAATTGCATTACTAAATTGAACTTGAGTGATTTCTATTAAATACATCCCTGAAAATGACTTCCAACTTCCAGTAACTGCTTTTGCTATTTGCTTCATCTTATTATTAGGAGTGAACTTAATAAGTAGGCAGGACTCAGAAACCATCTATATGGTGCTATTTTTGGGGCACCAGGAAGGAAAATTACCCAAAATTTATACCCTGCAGCATGTTATGGTTTCTGAACTCAATTAGTTGAGATGTATTCCTTTGTTTCTCAGACCCTTTTCCGTCTTCTGAAACACTTTCAGGATGCAAATAGCCCTCAGATTGTAAACTCTGAAACCACAGCATTTACTTAAAAAAAAAAACAAAAAACTGATTTAATTCAGAATTCTTACTTTTCCAATTATGATAACTGAATGTAAGTGATGTAACTAGTGATTGTATCTAGATCAAACCCAAGACTCCTGATTCTCAGTCTGGACCTCTTGTTTTACAGTAAATCAATTTCTACCAGATATAGCCAAAGGTTTTATACATTTTTCTGCAGGAACATCTCTTTTACATGATTCTCTCTCTAAAATCTACAAATCAACTCTCCTTGAATAGAAATAAAATAATGGAAATGAAACACAAATTTGTTTTAAATGTATTTTGCATTCTTCTGCATGCTCTTACAATATCAAGGAGATATATATATATATCTCATATATATTATAAGATATATATCTTATAATATCAAGGAGAAGGCTCACACAAGCATCTCTTTGACTTCTTAACCATCTTCTATTTCCTTTCAAAACAAAATAAAAAACAAGAAAATAATTTTTTATTTTTTATTTATTAAAAGGTGTTAAAATAACAGAAAACTGATGAAGCAGTTATTTGCTATTTATCATTCATTCGCTAAGAAACAGCAAATAAATTTATCCCTTAAATGTGGTACATATTTCAGTTCCTCTTCACTTCAAACTTCCTATTTATTTAGTAATCTTATATAATAAAAATAAGATATGTTACATAACAAAAATCCTTATGTATGTTTAGCAGCCACTAATGACTTCAGAATAAAGTGTCTTACAGTTTCAAGAGGGCATTTTTCCTTTTCTACATCATACTGGGCTTAAGATTCATGACTATGGTTGTCTACTGTGGTTCCTGATAACAGCTTACCCCACTGCCTCATTCAAAAACGTCTGTCTCATGTCTTATTGCTTATAAGACATTAACCACTGATATTTATTTCCTCTTTCATATGAATTTTCTATTGATAATATATTTTTACAATCAGGTTTCCAAGCAATTTTCACAAGTCTTCCCCATTACTTACTTAATATCTTGTAGTGGCTGGTACAGTCAACCTTCATTTATTATGGCATCTTGGTGCTTTCAATCTACATTCCTCATGCTTCTCACTCTACAGGTGACAAAGAGATCATATCTTGCACATATGATTCATTTGTGGGGAGAATGTGTTGGGACCTGGTCTGAGACCACATGTCTGAGGCAGCAGGGTAGACACTGGAAAGAGAAGGAATGGCACAAAGTTGTGATTCTGCTATCTCAGATTGAATCTTGCTTTAAACTTTACTCTTACTCCTTCTACAGAAGACTCAATTCTCTCCTCCACTGTGTATCCATTGCACTTTGTGTTTATCTCTGATTCAAAATTTGATATTGTATCATAATTCATGGTTTGAGTGTCTGTCCTAGTAAACGTTTAGCTCACTAAGCAAATAGTGTTATTAATTTTTATATTTTCACCACCCAAGAAGGTGTATAGCATAAAGCATAGGCTCAATAAATATGTTGAAAGGAAGAATGAAAAAAATGGGATTATATTAAATTAATTTTTATGTAGTAAAAAATCATTAATTTGAATGATAGAACTAAAGTGCAGCATCCATCTGAGGATCAGCAAATCTTAGGGTGTTCAGGTTGAGAATGCCTAGAAAATGCAAGTATATGTAGAAATTAAAAATGAGTCAAACACTAAAAAATTGTGTATGTTTACATATTTTTAAGTAGAAATGTTGTTCAAGTGACAGTTTCTGTGCCAAGAATCATTAGCAAAAGAAATGGGTGGCTGAATTAATAGATGAACTTTTGAGATTATATATATCAGGTATGGAAAAGAAGCTTTAGAATATTACCTCAGTTTGCAGTTTTTAGTGAATTCTTCATGCTAAGTGAATTTAACAGTACAATTTGGTATGTTGTATTATTAATGATCCTAGAAAATAACATTTTGGCTTTAAAAAGTTAACAGTGTAGAATGAGTAGTACCAATTACAGACATAATATATAGTGAGAATCTATTTTCTGAAAGTCAGCTTTTTGCATTGAAATCAAGACTGTGAATTATAAATATAAGTGCCTCTAAAATGCATTAACTGTGATTTCTTTTTAAGGGCATAATTCTATATATTTAAATATTAAATACTTTTTTTGATTTTTATCCATCTGCTGTTGCTTCATTTTTTTTCTTCACTCAATTTTCTAGTTAGATGTTGTTAGTATTTTGATAAGAAACACTGAACTGAGTATAATCTTTCTTAAAGTAAATATGATTTTACTTCGGCTCCAATAAGAATGCTGAAAACTGAATAGGTATATCTAAATCCTTTAAGGGAACTCATTCAATGTGAAATTGAATAGATGTTCTGATAACTAACAAAAAATATCCTCTCAGAAACTGAATTCAGTGTATCCAGACTTGAACCTCTTCTCCAAATCTTCATCCCTGTCAATGGCAAGAGTATTTATCTGATACCATATAGACCTTATTCTAGAAAACTATTTTATTCCTTCTTTTCTTTTTCTTGCATATCTGAGTCTCAGTTTCCTTATCTGAAGTAATAAGATACTAGAAATAAAGCACTGTATAAAACTGACTAACATCATTTGCATGTGGTAGATATTGATAAATGTCAGTCTTCAATATCAATATCACTTTCACCATCATCAGCTAGAACCTTCCTATTCAACACATGTCCATTTGCACAGACCGATTTGTCCAGCTTATTTTAATTTCCTGTCTGGATTTTTGCTACTACATATGAGTTAATAAACTCTTACATCTGTCTTTTTCATTTTCATTGTACATCAACTTTACAAGACAATATGTCTCTCACTTTTATATGTTTTATATTTATATCATATAAGTCAGAAACCTAGCAGCAAAATCTAAATTTATAAACCTGACATTAAACACCTTACATTAATTCACCCACCATACCTACATTATCTTTTTTTATTCACAAAATTATTTTACCTTATTTTAATTGGAATTTACTTAGAAACTACTCTGAGATTGTTAAAACCTGATATAGTTTACATTGAAATTGGAAATGAAAATATTATGACTAGAAATCAATTTGCCAATGCTTAGTAAAACTGAAAATTTGAACATCTGCATTTTACCTAAACCACTCCTAGGAAATGTGTTCTTGACTATTCATTGGAGAATTGTTTGTAATAGGAAATAAATATGGATACATTCATACAATTACAGGTTATAAGGAAATATCACCATGTAGTATCTATACCGTAGCATTGTTTTGGGAAGTGCCTTGGAAGCTGCAGTGAGCTGCAGAATTGGTGTCCGCCCCCCGCCCCCGCCAAATTCATATGTTGAAACCCTAAACCTAATGTGATAGTATTTGGAGGTAGGACATTTGGGAAATGAGTTAGGTCACGAAGGTGGAGCTTTCATGAATAGTATTAATACCCTTACAAGAAAAGGCCAGAGAGCTAGCTAGCTCTTTCTGCTATGTGAAGATACAAGGAGAAGTCAGCTGTCTGCAACCCAGAAGAGGGCTTTCATTAGAACCTGACCATGCTGGCACTCTAATCTTGGACTTTCAGCCTCCAGAGCTGTGAAAATTAAATTTCTGTATATAAGCCACTCAGAATATAGTTATATTATTTTAGTAATCCAAAATGACTACGTGAGGGATATAAGCAAACATAGTGTAGAGTCACCTACTCTGTGAGTCTGACTTTAGCATTATTGGAATGGAAAGAAAGAATTCCCACAGTAGATTAGAGTAGATTAGGAAGTAGCAGAAGTTGGATGGTCTTAGTGACAACATGAAGATTAAAGAGCCCATGACAGTTCATGGGTAAATTTTCTGGGCACTAGGGAAGGCATCAGACATGTAGATATACCATGAGCAGTCAGGGTACCTTGTATCAAATGAAGAAGTAAGATAAAGTGCCAATTTTAGACACCCAAGGATTTATTCTTCAAACCTACAACCTGCCATGACAATAGTGCTACTTACTTCTTTTTCCAGTCCTACTGTACCTCAGGTATTATCATGGAAGGAAGTTGTTGATATATGGTGACATATCATATATAGTTGATATCATGATAAATAACAGAATTTATTAAATAATATATAAAAGTAATGACCAAATTTAAAAATAATGATAATATCACAAATTGCTAAAATTTATTGAGAGTTGTTGCAGACTGAATATTTGTGTCCACCCCCCCAAATTTGTTTGTTGAAAACTAATTACCAATGTGATGGTTTTAGAAGGTGGCTTTTAGGAAGTCATTAGTTTATGAGAACAGAGCCCTCATGAAGGTGTTAGTGCCCTTATAAAAGACCCCAGAGGGATCCCTTGAGGGATCTGCCATATGAGGTTAAAGTGAAAAGATGGACATCTAGGAAACGAGCTCTCACCAGATACCAAAACTGCCCACACATTGATCTTGGACTTTGCAGCCTCCAGAACTATGAGAAATACATTTATGTAAATCATTTATAAGTTACTCAGTTTATGGTATTTTTGTTATAGCAGCCCAAACTGACTAAGGTGAGGGTTTACTATGTGTCAAACACTGTTCTTGTCTCATTTATTGAAATCAATACATTCAGTCCTCAAAACAACCATAACAGAAAGGTATTCTAAAAATTACTATTTTACAGGTGAGATAATGGAGGTTTAGAGAAGTTGAACAATTTTTCCAAGATAATACAACTTGTTGGTGGTGGATTTAACCTGTAATTTCAAATCTGTCTGCCTTGAGACCATGGATTTAAGTATGATTCAAATCAAATTTCTATGTAATTCTACTTTCAGAAGCTATATATTTTTATGTATTTACTTATAAGTATTTATGTGTATATGTTTTGTGTCACTTAAATTCAAAATAATGGTAATAATGATATTTGATTGTTTCATTAACAGTGAAGTGACAGAGGTTAAGGAATAGCAAATTAGAGAAGATGGCGGGATAGCATCAGATGAGTTCAATACCATCCAGATGTCTAAAGAAAAATTGAGTACCAGTACTCTCCTTGCTTCTAACTTTCTACTCACATCAGGGTTTTTTTATATATGTTAATGAGATGTACTTAAATTTTACATATGGATATTTGAAATGAGAATAGCAGTATTTGATGTACTTCTTGATTTTGAGATATCTGATGTTACTATACCTTATATATAATTTAACTTAAATCTTTTTAATCTTTATGAGGTTGGTAATTTAATTTTTTTAGTTTTTTTATTTGTTTTCCTGCTAGATTAACTGTGAATGAATTGTCTATTCTGCCTAAAATATATCTTCTTATGTGTTCAGGTCTACTCTATGGGTCCACGTTTGAAACAGTTTACTTGTTTCTGGGGCAATGAGCACTTTTATCTCATGCCAAAGCCCTACCTATATATTGGCCCCCGGCTTGTTCAGACTTACTGAAAAGTCTCAGTCAATCCTCATCCCTAGTTTGTAAATGTTTTCTTTGTTCTCTTGTTTATTTATTTCTTAGTCTAAGCATATGAACCTAGCAGTGTAATCTGTTTGCCTGTGTGTGTTCATTCCATTAAACTGCCTTTTAAGGGCAAGGAGCAAATAAAAACTGTAAATCTCAAACCACTTGTTTCAATGTCAGGCACCTGAGAATGCACGATAAATATAAGTGGATGACAAATAGTGGAGAGTCAAGAAGCATAAGTAAAGACAAAGAGAGTGGAAATCTAGTACCATGCAACTCTTAGGCAACTTGTCTTGCCCTGAAAAACCTTTAGAGATAAGGTCAAAACATCACCAAGTTTTGCGTAGATAAGCTCTATCCTATCCACTCTCCCTTTTACAGAGCAGGGAGCATAATGCTTAGTATTGACTTTACTCTGATGATTGCTTAACAAGCACAGTTTTGCCTAAGTGACCGATGAGACAAATGACCTGCCAAAGTGGCAATGGGAGAAAAAAAAAAGTATCCACTGTAAAGGTAAAACAATTAGAATGAAATATACTGACCAGGCTTTGCCAGTGTTGACTTGCTGAGTCAAACTTTAAGTATGTCTTTTCTTAATAGGAGGAGGAAAATGAATTACATATGGATATAGGCATAGCTTTGCAGAGTATCTGTTTGATTTCTGAATTTGGTTCCAAAATAATTATACTGAGTATTCTTGCATAGTGAGATTGCAATCATTTACCTTATATGGCATGATCATCATTATGTTATTAAAAGTTCTGCCTTACTGAAACATTTTTTAAAAATTAAGAAAAATAGTCTCTGTATTAGACAAAAGAACAGTTATGTTTTTGCCCCAGAGTGATATTTGAGCATTTAAATCTATTTTTTTCTTAACAAATGTGACACACACAGCAGTGTCACTAACTCTGGTGACATACAAAAACATTTGAGAAAGTTTCCATTCTCTATAAGGAATAATCTTCAGTTATCTGAGTGTTTGCATATCAAGCTGTCCTTCACTACATCTTATTATATCCTGGAAACACATGTGAAAAGTGACTAAAGTACCGTATTCTTTTGCCTGGGATTTTTATACCATTTCAGTTTTATCTTGTGCTATCATTAAACCCTCTTTTCTATAAAGGCTCAAGCTAAAATTGAAAAATAATTAAAGTCCAAGTTCAACTTACTTGGGTGATTAAATAAATTACATGGATAGAAAGAAAATGACTAAAGTAAAGGATAACTGCAAAACTTAGCCCAATGTGGAAGATGTATATTAGCAGTAGTCTCTACATTTTCTGAATTTCATTTTCAAACTTTAAAGTTCAAGTTAGTATTATCCATTATTTCATCCATGATGCCTTTAAACATTTATTAATTTTAACCTACAGCCAGCTAACTTATGACCTGCAACTACTGAAATGACTTTTAGGGAAGTTTAATATTTACTTTGGAAAGTGCACAAGAGCAGGTTCAAATAAGAATACGGTTGATATTTTTCATTGTTTGGTATTATCAAAATTAATTGGGCTCAATCAAATTACCTTGATAATTGAGAAGAGCTAAAGTAGGTGCCAGTGTTTGTTACCTGTAGTTTCCATTACTTACGGAAAGTTCTATGGTATGCCTGGCCAGGAAGAACATCCTGGTTACACAGAAAACAGAATGTGAAATTCAGGAGTTATAATTATTTAAAAAATAGTAATAATAATTGGACTTCCATGCTAAGGACAGGGGATAAGCAATGCGACTGTCCAGTACTTCATTTGACAAATAAGCATTTTTAATTACCATGCACCTGGCAATGGGCAAAAGAGAGACAGTGAGATTCGTGATCAGAAGAAGGAAACAAGTAAAACAAAAACAAGTAAACTGAGAAAAGAATGAGAAATTAAATGTTACAGTATTGAACTCATGAATGCAGGGCTTTCTTTCAGAGTTGAGTCCTACTGTGTGTAGCGTGGAATAATGTTAAAAAACAGAAATGGGTTGAAAATCAGTCATGTCGATTACTCGTTTTCCCAGTTTACTAACTCACCTTCATTTTTTCCCTCTTTCTTTGTTGCGAGTAGTTGGAGGGCATTTTCATTTGCAGAAAAAGAGATGATAAACATTAGAATAACCAATATGAGTTAATTATTATGTGTGTCAGGCAATCTGATATTCCTGTGATATGTTCAAACTGAGAGGGCAATGGGCAAATGCAATAGCCAGGACACTTAAGTCAAGAAAGTTCACTCCCCTCATCTCTCTTTACTGACAGCTCACTGATTTACTTTTTTTTTTTTTTTTTTTCATGAAACCAGGTGGAAATATTAGCAAAAACTATGGAAAAGTACAAATTTTTCACTTCTTTTCAAACAAAAATAGTGGCATTATTTTGGTTTTATCATATGTATAGAGCACTAGTCAGAACCACAATATCATAAGATGGTAGTCAACTTTGGGTCAGTCAGCAGGAAAGGAGTAAAGCTCCTGTTACTTCAGGAAATGACAGTTCATTTCTTCTAGTCCGTAGCCACTGAAATGGTGGAAAGCAAACATAAAAATGCTTCTCACATGAGAATGTCATCTATTATGTATGTTAAAAAACATTTGAGTGTGTTTATATAAGAAAAACAACATACATACCACCTGCATGCAGACACACCTATGCACACACCACAGCTCTGTACAAATTCCTGTAAATTGCACAGCAAAATATCTTCAGATGATTTTTTGCTTTCCTTTTTTGCCCTTATAAAATAAACTGCATTTCCAGTTGCTCACTACTTCCCCACTTCTTGGTGATTGAAAACAAAAACAAAACTATATATATGGAATATATATATTCACAAATGTGAAAGCATAGTAAAACAAACCTTATAGGATAACACATACGGTGAACTGAAGTAGCTGGTAGACGTTTGAGTTGTGTGCATTTTTATTTTCCTACACAGTTTGGTTCAGCTGAGTGCAATTTTCTGTCTTCACCTACTTATTTCTCACCAGTTAAATCATGCATAATCAAGCACAGAATTCCCATTGCATTCAGAGTTTTCACTAATATATCAATCATGTGGGAAAAAAAATTGTGGTTTCGAAAAGAGCATTTTTGTCAAACTGACTGTATTTGTGTATCTCGATTCCTTCCATGTAGCCTCAAGTATTGCATTTCTAAAGCAATTTTCAGCTTAGTACATTTCTTATTTGCTTTTGAAATTCTCTTATTCATAACTTTTATGAAAGGTGGGAATTAATGGTGATGGAGACAGAATGAGAGAGAGATGGTTCTGAAATAATTACTACAAATATTTCATTGTTTGCTCATGAAGCCTCTATGCATGCAGTTGAAAATCTTCCCTCATTCTTGAATGCAGTTTACCACATTAAATTATTATAATAAATGTATGAGCAGTTCCTAGTTGGCAACATCCAGTTATTTAGAATTTAGGCAAAACACAAACACACACACACACGCACGCATGCAGTAAAAGTCAGCATCCTTCCTAAAAGTATTCTCCATGAGGCAAGTTCCTGGGTGACCCCCAAAATGTCCTTGATGTCAACAACCACAGACGATGAATCTCCACTTTGAAGTCACTTCTGACAATGTCCATGGAAAAGGTTTAGGGTGTTGACCCAAAGGTTATTGGACCACTTCAAGCATGTTAGAGATTGAAAGCAGAAATACATTTTAAAAAGATTAAAATGAGGAAAGAAAAATAAAGAAAAATAGCAAAAAGAGAATGGTGTACTGTTATAAATCTGAGGCCTCAGAAGTAGAGACTTATAGAGTACCTCAAACTCAAAACTGTTTGCATAATGATACTAAGACATTATTCACACTCATTATCTCAAGAGAAAAAATAAGGTTTTCTAGAGGTTCTGCATGACTTGTGACATTTCAAAGTTAAAGTGGAATAGATTTGATAATCCGATTGCTTGCTATTAAGCCAGACAATGTGAAAATGTAAAGTGATGTCACTCTGTTCATGAATATTTGTATTGGGAAATATTATAATTTGCATATATATACACATTATTAACATGTAATAATTGTATTACTATTATTTGTTAAAGTAATATGTAAATATTTTATAAATTTTAATTTTTATATGGTAAATAGTGATAAACATAATCCATATAAAAAGTTATTCTATGCCTTCTAATTTTTAAAAATTATCTTGACTCACAAGTTTGATAAAAAATGTTATTAATTAATCTAAAAAGTCTATTGTAGAAAATAAATAGCTAGGAAAATACTTTTGACACAAAATTTCTAAAGGTAATTTGATTAATGTCTATATCATAAAGTTTATAATCTCATAAAGTGATCTATTTAGTAATGATGGGTGGATATTTCCTGCTTTTTATTTTAAAATTTACCTGTTAGTTCTGTGTCACAATTAAAATGAATTTCTCTAAAACTAAATGATAAAATCTCGCAGAAATTATTATCTGTTGCTATTGTTAAATACGTCAAATCAAACTGCTGGGTTCATAAACAATTTTAACTTTATCAAATAAGGAAACACTGAATTTAAATGAAAACTTCACAAAAGCAAAACACTTTAAAATCTGAAGTGATAACACATATGGGTCACATTCTGAAAAATAAGATGTGTTAATTAAAGAACCACTAGTTGTTTAAAAACAACAATGGCTTCTCCCCTAAATTTCCGACTCATATATCCAACTATCCACTTAACTTCTCATGTTGTTCTTTACTAGGCATCCTTAACTTGACATGGACAAAATAAAGCTCTTTGCTTTTTCGCAAACCTGGATGACCTCTATGTAAAACAATCTAAATTTTACCACCATGAACTGAGTAGCTCAGGGAAAAGAAATTTAGATGACAAGCTAGATTTGGCCTACAGGCTGCAGTATGCCAACTTTTCTATCTCCTAATGTTATATGATCTCAAAAACCACCCCCCAAAATTGAGGATCTGAATTATTAATCCATTATCACTAAGTAAATTCCATAGAAGAAGTAACAAGTGTTTTGGAAGTGGTGTTTCTGGTTGTTTTTGAATCATCTTTTGTTTGTGCAGATACTGTAATCAATCAGTTCTTTGTTTTACTTGGTTTGTTTGAGTTGTTATGTATGGGTTTGTTTGTTTTATTGGAGGCATTCATGGAAGTGATATCGCCTGAGTTCTTTAATTCTTGAGAACATTTTCATTTGATTACTGTATGAATGAGGATACAAATTGAGTAAAAAATCCTCTGGCATTTTAAAGGCTTCAGAAAGGAGCTAAAATCAGAGATATTTCACTGCATTGATCCTTTCAATCTTGCTAAGCACTTGTGGGCTTGATTTGGTCCATTGAACTTTCAAACCAAAAACTTTGGTTTAGTTGATGTTTTTCCTCCAGGATTTTGTTTTGAATAATTATCTCCAATATAAGATTAAATTCTCCTGTTGTTAACTTCTCTGATCTGCCACCTCCTTTCACACCTCCAAAACTGGGCTGGTTAGTCTATCAATCAGTGATTCTAACAGAAAACTCTTGGCTCTTGCTTTATAGTAGATGAGCACAATTTGTCTCATTGGCTTGCTCTACTCTTCTTAGAAGTTCTGAGTATGGTCCTTTGATAAGATATAATAAAATAAAATAAAGAATTATAATCTACAGATCTTAATGTGTTCTGACATTGAAAGTTATTTTTGAGAACTCTGAAGCTAGCATTTTACTTCATGGGTAATCCACCTATGCAGGTGATTTTATTTTCTTTCCCTATGCAGATGAGCAATATCAGTTCTTTAGAATTGTTATTAATATGTGTATCTTTTTAAAAAATATAATTGAGTGTTCCCTATGAATATTTAATTCAGTCTTCCTTTCAAGAGTGTTTTCTTTTAATATTTCTTCAATATAAATTTTCTTATATTTGTAATCATTTCTTCTTCAGGGACAGCACTCCTTTTTCTCTTTTATTTCTTTCCCATGTCTTTCAGCTTCTTTCAAATCAGTTTTTATTTACATTTTTCTATATTTTGATTTATACAGTTTTCTGTCAGATTACTGATTTTGTTACCAGTCAGCTTTTGTCTCATCTTTTTGTTGCTTCTAATTAAAGTTAGTTTCTGTAATGGAAATTTGTTGTCTTCTATATTATCTTTCTTTCTTTAGCTCTATCAGTTACTTTGCACTATCTCTGTACTTTTATGCACTCATCTTTATTTTTGATATCATTTGACCAGCATAAATTTCTTTGAGACTGTGTACAAAATAGGAATGATAGCTAATATTTATTGAACACATGCACTATTTCATCAAACATAAATGAAACCATTTCACTATTCTTGGAAAGTTTCTTTTTCTTTCTTTCTTTCTTTCTTTCTTTCTTTCTTTCTTTCTTTCTTTCTTTCTTTCTTTCTTTTGTTGCACAGAGTCTCAAGTTGCAGTAGGCGGGCTCCTTAATTGTGGCATGCAAACTCTTAGTTGCAGCATGCATGTGGGATCTAGTTCCCTGACCAGGGATGGAACCCAGGGCCCCTGCCTCTGGGAGCACAGAGTCTTAACCACTGTGCCACAAGGGAAGTCCCTCTTGGACAGTTTCTGATTCATAAATATTAAGAGTATATCTGGGATTTAATAACAAATACAATTATATACTAGCTACTCTGTTAGAAAATGTATTTGTCTCATTCAATTCGTAACACTGCTCTGAAATATTTATTTTATGTATATAGATGAGGAAACTAGGAATTATATAGTTGAAGAAAAATAATAAAAATTACAGTAAAGACATGGAAGATGAGGTGCTAGATGTTAAAGCACATGATGGCTAATCTTCTTAGGTGGGAGAGAAAGTAACTCTCCTTCTCCAGCCTGTCCAGAAGCTGGTATAATCATGTTCTAAAGAAGTCAAGTCTCAGCTTTATAGGTCTGTGAGATACTTATATCTGCTTAGAAAAAATCAATTCTAATGTCAAAAGATGCTGAAGAAGGTTGAAGAATAATAAAGGTATTTTCAGTATCTCAAAAGTGAAAAGACCTAGGTATATGATTCCCATGTGCCTCTGTGCTAGGAACAGTGAAGGCCAGAACCAAATATTAAAAGCTATTCTAGACCCCAGTGATCTCTCAGAAAAAATACATTTTTGGATAATTGATAACCTGTGAGACTGAGGAAAGAGAGAAGCTAATGTATATGTATGAAAAATGAAAAATAAATTGAGGAGGTTTTAGTGACATAAGCAGTCCTAGCATTAATGGGAAATTAGTTTACTGTAAATTAGGTGATTTTCAGTGATGGAAATTAACTCTGAATTATTCAGAAAATGAATGTAAGGTTTTAAACCTACTTTTAGATTGTGTAATTAGCGCTGGAAGACTTTTACAGCTTCCTGTTATTCATGCAAACTAGATATGATGTATGTGCACTATTTCAAACTATGTATCTTTGATCCAAAATGATACTTTTCATGTCCCCCCCATATCAGGGTTAGATAATACCATTAAAGTTTGATTTACTACAAAAATCTTGTTTTCTTTACTTAATTACTTTATACTGAATTCAGAGTTTTTATAATTTATTTTAGTTAAAATAATACTGTTTTAAGAGACAATATGACTAATTAATACATTGATCTTTCAACAGGTCCTGTATAATGGGTAATGTAAGAAAGAAAAGGCTAATAGGACAAAATGAATATTGAAATAAAGGCATGGAATTGTTGAATTTATTAATCAGGAAGAATTAATTATCACTTTTTTCAAGTGCTCAGTTGAAATGATGTGGATTGGGTTCATGGTCTTTACTATTATTTGTCCAAAGTCTCAGGGAATTACAGGGAGGCAGTTTAGCAGAGAGCGACAGAGGAATGGCTTTGAAAGCAAGTGGGACCAAGTATGGGCATTGCAATTTATATCTAGGAGTACCAAGCAACTTGACTTATGTATATTATAAATCATTATACGTCATTTAAATATTATACATAATTTGGAGAAACCTTCAAGATGGCAGAGAAGTAAGACATGGAGATCACCTTCCTCCCCACAAATACATCAAAAATACATCTACATGTGGAACAACTCCTACAGAATACCTACTGAAAGCTGGAAGGAGACCTCTGAGTTCCCAAAAGCCAAGAAACTCCTGACGTACCTGGGTAGGGCAAAAGAAAAAAGAAAAAACAGAGACAAGAGAATACGGATGGGACCTGCACCTCTGGGAGGGGGCTGTGAAGGAGGAAAAGTTTCCACACACTAGGAAGACCCTTCACTGATGGGGACAGGGGGTAGGCAGGGGGGAAACTACAGAACCACAGAGGAGAGCACAGCAACAGGGGTGCAGAGGGCAAAGTGGAGAGATTCCCGCACAGAGGATCAGTGCCAACCAGCACTCACCAACCTGAAAGGTTTGTCTGCTCACCCTCTGTGGTGGATGGAGGCTGGGAGCTGAGGCTTGAGCTTCAGAATTCAGACCCCAGGGACAGGACTGGGGTTGGCTGCATGAACACAGCCTGAAGGGGGCTAGTGCGCCACAGCTAGCTGGGACGGAGTCAGGGAAAAAGTCTAGACCTGCTGAAGAGGTAAGAGACCATTGTTTTGGGGTGCACGAGGAGAGGAGATTCCTGCTCCATGTGTCCACAGAAGGCAGAGCACCGTCTAAGCAAGCTCCAGAGATGGGTGCAAGCCGTGGCTATCAGCTTGGACCCCCAGAGACTGGCATGAAATGTTAACGGTGACACTGCTGCCACCAAGAATCCTGTGTGCAAGCTCAGGTCGCTACCCACACCCCCCCCGGGAGCCTGTGCAGCCCACCACTGCCAGGGTCCCAAGATCAAGGGACAACTTCCCTGGGAGAATGCACAGTGTGCTTCAGGCTGTTACAATGTTAGGCTTGCCTCTGCTACCATAGGCTCGCCTTGCATTCCAATTATGTCTACGTTACACCTCCCTCTCCCCGGCCTGAGTGAGCAAGAGCACCCTAATCAGCTGCTGCTTTAACCCCCTCCTGTCTGGGCAGGGAACAGACAACTGAGGGCGGCCTACACACAGAAAAGGGGCCAAAACCAAAGCTGAATCCCAGGAGCTGTGCGAACAAAGAGGAAGGGAAATTTCTCTGTGAAGCCTCAGGAGCAGCATATTAAATCCCCACAATCAACTTGATGAACCTACATCTGGAGAATATCTGAATAGACAACGAATGTTCCCAAAATTGAGGCGGTGGACTTTGGGAGCACCTGTAGACTTGGGATTTGCTTTCTGTTTCTGAATTGTTTCTGGTTTTTATGTTTATCTTAGTTTAGGTTTTAGTGCTTGTTATCATTGCTGGATTTGTTTACTGGTTTAGTTGCTCTCTTCTTTTTTAAAATTTATTTATTATTTTTAATTTTTATTTTTAAATTTTATTATTATTTAAATTTCTTTTATTATTTTGTCCTTTTTTCTCTTTTTGTCAGTGTGTGTGTGTACGTTTCTTTGTGAGATTTTGTCTGTTTAGGTTGTGCTTTTACTATTTGTCTTGGGTTCTGCCTGTTCGTTTTTTTTCTTTTTTGTTGTTTCTTTGTTTTCTTTTTATGGGTGTGTGTATGTTTATTTGTGTGATTTTGTATGTTTAGCTTTGCTTTTACCATTTGTTTTGGGGTTCTATCTGTTCACTTTTTTTTTTTTTTTCCTTCTGAGCCATATGGCTGGCAGGGTCTTGTTGCTTGGCCAGGTGTCAGGCCTGAGCTTCCGAGGTGGGAGGGCTGAGTCCAAGACATCGGACCACCAGAGACCTCCTGGCCCCACGAAATATCAGTCGGCGAGAGCTCTCCCAGAGATCTCCATCTCAACATGAAGACCCAGCTCCATTCAATGGCCAGCAAGCTCCAGTGCTGGACACCCCATGCCAAACAACTAGCAAGACAGGAACACAACCCCACCCATTAGTAGAGAGGCTGCCTAAAGTCATACTATGTTCACAGAGATTGCAAAACACACCACCAGTCGCAGCCCTCCCCACCAGAGGAAAAAGATCCAGCCCCACCAACCAAAACACAGGCACCAGCCCCCTCCACCAGGAAGCCTACACAAGCCACTGAACCATCCTCACTGACTGGGGGCACACCCAAAAACAACGGGAACTATGAACCTGCAGCCTGCAAAAAGGAGACCCCAAACACAGTAAGTTAAACAAAACGAGAAGACAGAGAAATATGCAGCAGATGAAGGAGCAAGGTAAAAACCCACCAGACCAAACAAATGAAGAGGAAATGGGCAGTCTACCTGAAAAGAATTCAGAGTAATGATAGTAAAGATGACCCAAAATCTTGGAAATAGATTGGAGAAAATACAAGGAACGTTTCACAAGGACCTAGAAAAGCTAAAGAGCAAATGAACAATGATGAACTATACAATAAATTAAATTGAAATTTCTCTAGAAGGGATCAATAGCAGAATAACTGAGGAAGCAGAATGGATAAGTGACCTGAAGATAAAATAGTGAAAATAAGTACCACAGAGCAGAATAAAGAAAAAGAATGAAAACAATTGAGGACAGTCTCAGAGACCTCTCGGACAACATTAAATGCACCAACATTCAAATTGTAGGGGTCCAAGAAGAAGAAGAAAAAAATAAAGGGATTGGGAAAATATTTGAAGAGATAGTTGAAAACTTCCCTAACATGGGAAAGGAAATACTCAGTGAAGTCCAGGAAGTGCAAGAGTCCCATACAGGATAAATCCAAGGAGAAACACGCCAAGACACATATTCACCAAACTATCAAAAATTATATACAAATAAAAAATAAAAGCAGCAAGAGAAAAGCAATGAATAACATACAAGGGAATCCCCGTAAGGTTAACAGCTGATCTTTCAGCAGAAATTCTGCAAGCCAGAAGGGAGTGGCAACATATTTTAAAGTGATGAAAGGGAAAAACCTACAACCAAGATTACTCTACCCAGTATGGATCTTATTCAGATTCTATGGAGAAATTAAAACCTTTACAGACAAGGAAAAGCTAAGAGAATTCAGCACCACCAAACCAGCTTTACAACAAAAGCTAAAGGAACTTCTCTAGACGGGAAACACAAGAGGAGGAAAAGACCTACATAACAAACCCGAAACAAATAAGAAAATAAGAACATACATATCAATAATTATCTTGAATGTAAATGGATTAAATGTTCCAACCAAAAAACACAGACTAGCTGAATGGGTACAAAAACAAGACCTGTATATATGCTGTCTACAAGGGACCCTCTTCAGACCTAGGGACACAAACAGACTGAAAGTGAGGGAATGCAAAAAATATTCCATGCAAATGGAAATTAAAAGAAAGCTGCAGTAGCAGTTCTCATATCAGGCAAAATAGACTTTAAAATAAAGACTATTACAGGACACAGGGAAGGCCAATCCATAATGATCAAGGGATCGATCCAAGAAGAAGATATAACAATTGTAAATATTTATGCACCCAACATAGGAGCACCTCAATATGTAAGGCAAATGCTAACAGGCAAAAAGGGGAAATTGACAGTAACACAATCGTAGTAGGGGACTTTAACACCCCACTTTCTCCAATGGAAAGATCATACAAAATGGAAATAAATAAGAAAACAGAAGCTTTAAATGACACATTAGGCCACATTGACTTAATTGATATTTATAGGACATTCCAATGAAAAACAACAGAATACCTTTCTTCTCAAGTTCTTATGGAACATTATCCAGGATATATCATATCTTGGGTCTCAAATCAAGCCTTGTAAATTTTTAAAAAATTGAAATCATATAAAGTATCTTTTCCAACCATATGCCATGAGACTAGATATCAATTATAAGAAAAAACTGTAAAAACTGCAAATCTATGGAGGCTAAACAATATGCTACTGAATAACCAAGAGATCACTGAAGAAATCAAAGAGGAAATCAAAAAATTACCTAGAAACAAATGACAATGAAAACACAGTGTCCCCAAACCTTATGGGATGCCACAGAAGCAGTTCTAAGAGGGAGGTTTATAGCAATACAATCCTACCTCAAGAAACAAGAAATATCTCAAATAAACAACCTAATCTTACACCTAAAGCAATTAGAGAAAGAAAAATAGAAAAAAAAGAAAACCAAAGTTAGCAGAAGGAAAGAAATCATAAAAATCAGGTCAGCAATAAATGAAAAAGAAATGAAACAGTAGTGAAGATGAATAAAAGTAAAAGCTGGTTCTTTGAGAACATAAACAAAATTGATAAAACTCATCAGGAAATAAAGGGAGAAGGCTCAAATCAACAGAATTAGAAATGAAAAGGGAGAAGTAACAACTGACACTGCAGAAATACAAAGGATCATGAGAGATTACTGCAAGTAACTATATGCTAATAAAATGGACAATCTGAAAGAAATGGAGAAATTCTTAGAAAAGTACAACCTTCTGAGACTGAACCAGGTAGAATTAGAAAA
Organism: Orcinus orca; assembly: GCF_937001465.1. NCBI lineage: Eukaryota > Metazoa > Chordata > Mammalia > Artiodactyla > Delphinidae > Orcinus > Orcinus orca. The sequence goes on from NC_064563.1 coordinate 125,117,347, forward strand.
TATGAACAGACCAATCACAAGCACTGAAATTGAAACTGTGGTTTAAAACCTTCCAACAAGCAGAAGCCCAGGACTAGATGGCTTCACAGGTGAATTCTATCAAACCTTTAGAGAAGAGCTAAAGCACCTATCCTTCTCAAACTCTTCCAAAATATAGCAGAGGGAGGCACACTCTTATTCTCTGAGGCCATCATCACCCTGATACCAAAACGAGACAAAGATGTCTCAAAAAAAAGAAAACTACAGAACAATATCACTGATGAACATAGTTGCAAAGGCCCTCAACAAAATACTAGCAAACAGAATCCAACAGCACATTAAAAGTATCATAAACCATGATCGAGTGGTGTTTATCCCAGGAATGCAAGGATTCTTCAATATATACAGATCAATCAATGTGATATACCATATTAACAGATTGAAGGAGAAAAACCATATAATCATCTCAATTGATGCAGAATAAGCTTTTGACAAAATTCAGCAACATTTATGATAAAAACTCTCCAGAAATTAGGCGTAGAGGGAACCTACCTCAACAAAATAAAGGCCATATATGGCACACACACAGCTAACATCGTTCTTGGTGGTGAAAAGCTGAAACCATTTCTTCTAAAATCAGGAAGAAGACAACGTTGCCCACTCTCACCACTATTATTCAACATAGTTTTGGAAGTCTTAGCCACAGCAATCAGAGAAGAAAAAGAAATTAAAGGAATCCAAATTGGAAAAGAAGTAAAACTGTCACTGTTTGCAGATGACATGATACTATACATAGAGAATCCCAAAGGTGCTACCAGATAAGTACTAGAGCTAATCAATGAATTTGGTAAAGTAGCAGGATACAAAATTAATGCACAGAAATCTCTTGCATCCCTATACACTAATGATGAAAAATCTGGAAGAGAAATTAAGGAAACACTCCCATTTACCATTGCAACAAGAATAATAAAATACCTAGGAATAAACCTACCTAAGGAGACAAAAAACCTGTATGCAGATAACTATAAGATACTGATGAAAGAAATTAAAGATGATACAAGCAGATGGAAAGATATACCATGTTTTGGATTGGAAGAGTCAACATTGTGAAAATGACTCTACTGCCAAAAGCAATCTACATATTCAATGCAATCCCTATCAAACTACCACTGGCATTTTTTTTTTTTTTTGGTATGCAGGCCTCTCACTGTTGTGGCCTCTCCCGTTGTGGACCACAGGCTCCGGATGCGCAGGCTCAGCAGCCACGGCTCATGGGCCCGGCTGCTCCACGGCATGTGGGATCTTCCCGGACCGGGGCACGAACCTGTGTCCCCTGCATCGGCAGGCAGACTCTCAACCACTGCACCACCAGGGAAGCCCCCACTGGCATTTTTCACAGAACAAGAACAAAAAATTTCACAATTTGTATGGAAAGACAAAAGACCCCAAATAGCCAAAGCAGTCTTGAGAAAGAAATATGGACCTGGAGAAATCAGGCTCCCTGACTTCAGACTATACTACAAAACTACGGTACTCAAGTCAGTATGATACTGGCACAAAAACAGAAATATAGATCAGTGGAACAGGATAGAAAGCCCACGCACATATGGCCACCTTATTTTTGATAAAGGAGACAAGAATATACAATGGAGAAAAGACAGCCTCTTCAATAAGTGGTGCTGGAAAAACTGGACAGCTACGTGGAAAAGAATGAAATTAGAACACTTCCTAATACTATACACAAAAATAAACTCAAAATGTATTAAAGACTTAAATGTACGGGCAGACACTATAAAAACTTAGAGGAAAACATAGAACATTCTGTGACATAAATCACAGCAAGATCCTTTTTGACCCACCTCCTAGAGAAATGGAAATAAAAACAAAAATAAACAAATGGGACCTAATGAAACTTAAAAGCTTTTGCACAACAAAGGAAACTATAAACAAGATGTAAAGACAACCCTCAGGATGGGAGAAAATATTTGCAAACGAAGCAACTGACAAAGGATTAACCTCCAAAATATAGAAGCAACTCATGCAGCTCAATATCAAAAACAGAAACAACCCAGTCCAAAAAGGGGTGAAAGACCTAAATAGACAGTTCTCCAAAGAAGACTTACAGATTGCCAACAAACATGAAAGGATGCTCAACATCACTAATTATTAGAGAAATGCAAATCAAAACCACAATGAGGTATCACCTCACACCTGTCAAAATGGCCATCATCAAAAAATCTACAAACAGTAAATGCTGGAGAGGGTGTGGAGAAAAGGGAACCCTCTTGCACTTTCGCTGGGAATGTAAATTGATACATGGAGAACAGTTTGGAGGTTCCTTAAAAACTAAAAATAGAACTACCCTATGACCCAGCAATCCCACTACTGGGCATATACTCTGAGAAACCATAATTCAAATAAAGTCATGTACCACAATGTTCATCGCAGCACTATTTACAATAGCCAGGACATGGAACTAACCTAAATGTCAATCGAGAAATGAGTGGATAATGAAAATGTGGCATATGTATACAATGGAATGTTACTCAGCTACAAAAAGAAACAAAATTGAGTTATTTGTAGTGAGGTGGATGGACCTCTAGTCTGTCATACAGAGTGAAGTAAGTCAGAAAGAGAAAAACAAATATCATATGCTCATACATGTTTATGGAATCTAAAAAAAAGTGGTCTGATGAACCCAGGGGCAGGGCAAGAATAAAGTCACAGACATAGAGAATGGACTTGAGCACACGGGGATGGGGAGGGGAAGCTGGACGAAGTGAGAGAGTAGCGTTGACATATATACACTACCAAATGTAAAATAGATAGCTAGTGGGAAGCAGCTGCGTAGCACAGGGAGATCAGCTTGGTGCTTTGTGACCACCTAGAGGGGTGGAATAGGGAGGGTGGGAGGGAGGCGCAAGAGGGAATGTATATGGAGATATATGTATATACATTGCTGATTCAGTTTGTTATAAAGCAGAAACTAACACACCATTGTAAAGCAATTATACTCCAATAAAGATGTTAAGAAAAAGAAAAAAATTAATATACATAATTTAAAGCTTTCTGTCGAAATTAAGTGAGATTACAAATGCAAGGTATTTAGGCTGGCACATAGTGTTCAGTATATATTAGTTTTCTTTTATTGATTATTTGCTTACTTTTCTAATATTTGCATGTAATATTATATGGGTCATCATATTGGCAAACATTAAAAAGAAGATATTAAGGTTTTCCTTTTACTTTAGTTAATGGCAAGCTCTGTGATACAAAAGAACAGCTTTGCATCATTTTTTAAGAGTTGATTCCTTGAGTATGTCATTGTTTTGGAACATGCTTTCCTTGCCTTAGACTCATTCAGTTTTCTTTTGCTAGAGTATGTATTGCATATTGCCTCCACATTTACTATCTAATGGAGAGATCTAATAGTGCAACTTCAGTACTCAAAAAAACTCACCCCAGTTTCTTGGAGCATGTAATTTGAAGTTTAAATGTTTTTTAGATCGAATTTAATTATCTTCCCAACTTGGCCCTCATTTAGCATGCTTTAGATTCTACTACAGCACTCCTGCCCCCAGGTCTTCATAATAAGAAATTTATTTCTTCTCTTAACATATGGACAGTAGAATTTTAGTGGTTGATTTGGGAAGATTTAATTTGTTCAATATAAAATTGTCAATGAACATGCTCAACAGTAGAGCCTATGAATAAATATCCCTGATTGTTTAGAAAAATGTAATTGTATCATATTTTGTAAGCTGTCGAAATATCAGTTGTTACAAAATTTTTTTATCATTTTATTTCATGGGTATTATCCTCTAAAATTATAATGAAAATCCATGCACTTAGTTATTAAATAGTTCTTAATCCCACTCAGAATCTTTCTATAGTTATCATGTAAGGCTGGATTATAACTAAAACAAATTGATTTAATGTGTGATTTAATATATGTGATATGTCTTCAAAATATTAATATTTAAACCTAAATAATAATTGGCAACTTTTTATCCTAAAGTAGAGCCAATTTTATTAGTCCATAAGGTCTTTAGTTACTTAATTTTGTCAGCCAAGAGAAAGAAATTCATGGTGTCGCATAAGTTAAAATGGGAATCTGAGTTTGATATTTACATAACAATCTCTCATTATCGTATCTCCTATAAATTATTGAAATTCCTAAAGATCTGGAAACTATACTTTCTGAAAATTCTGGAAATTTTTGATATGTGTCATAAAATTACATTTATTCATATCAAAGATCCTATAGTCAGGACAGGATTATGAAAACAAATATCCAATTTATGTTAAAAAACATGAACGATAAAGCACAACTTGCTTGGTGAAAAATAAGTAAATTGATTAGCAGAATTTAAATAAAACACTCTGCCACTGTGCAGAAATGGACTGAAGACAGAAATGGGGTAGAGAGCAAGTGATGGCACAAATATCCAGTGGTAGCCCCTGGAATTTGCAGACACAGATAGATTTTGCAGTATGGGAATATATTGTGGAGCCAGTGGGGTGCCCCTAGAGTAGACTATGTGTTGAAAAGAATGAGAGAACCTCAGATGGAGCTTCCAGGGATGGTAATTATGCAAATAGAGATATGAGCCTCTACTCAAATAACTCTCACTATCACAGTAAGTCTAGCAAATAAATATCACTGGATAAGTGAGGTACATCATTATTACAGGTGCATAAATATTTACATATACATACTTTCCCTAATAAATATACATGTTAAGTAATTTTAACTTAAGTATACTTACTTTAATAATAACTGTACGTAGTTTACATCAATTAAATCATCTTGTATCAGATATTAAAATTTATATTTAATTTATATGTTGCTTTACAAGCTGACCATTCCTATGTATATTATATACATAAAAATATACAAATAAGTGCACATTTAATATCTAGTATCACAAGTATCTTTTTTCCTTCTTCCGAAATCAAAATGTCGAAATGTGCTCGTTCTGTAAATGAAAGTACCTAAGAATGTATTGTACTCTAAAAATCAGTGATAAATTCTAGAGCTAAACTTTATGAATAATCTATTTCATAGAAGTTATTTCTTCTAGAAGTAACTGGAATTTTTTATCACGGAAAAGCTCTGAGTCAAGCAGCACTATCTGTAAACATCTTTCATTCTCTAAAGAGGAAATTTCTGAAATTTTAAGACCTCATTGTTTGGTATCCTTTTAAAAAGTGTTAGAAATTTTAAAAATAGCTTAGCAATTATTTTAATTTATTGTTCTTTAAATTATGAATGTATTTTCTTTTAAATGTTATTTTCACAGTTCAGTATATGCTGAAAATAGTTCAACAAAGATGGGGAATGGCAGGGTAAAAGAAGAGAGTGCCCTCTCTATAGCATTCCACCAAAGGCAAAAGAAAGAAAGGGTGTTTTAGTTAAAAAAAAATCTTTTGTGGTAGAAACCAACACAATCATCCTTCTATTGTTAGATGTTGAATTGATGACAATTTTCAAGTGTCAGTAAGCATGGACACAAAGTCATCTATAGCCCTCTTTGGTGTTTACAGGTACTATAGTCTCTAGGGACTCCATAACTGCGCCTAAGGCTATTACTTCTTCCATTATGATTTTTCCTTTGTTTATTATGTTTGGGCTTTGACTGAGTTTTCATCAAAGGTCAAAGTATAAGTTTATTGCCTGAAGGCCTGCTTTTTGAGTCCAAAGAAAGTGTGAGCTAAAATAAAGGATCTTCCACTAACATACCCTCTTCCACCCTCAAGTTCACCAGTACTTTTACAATGATAGTAAAGGTAAATAAATTCCCTAGATGGGAAGAGTAAAATACAAGGCTAAATTAATTATTCCTGTGTTTACAATGATATAATAATTGATTAAAATGCTTTTAAACCACTACCATATGTACAAATCATTACGTGAAGAACCTTAAGCTCTGTTGCCATAAGAATTTATGTTATTTCCCTTTCAAATATAGCAAATTTTGTTGCAGCATACTGCCTGTTATTCAGCTGAGATCAAACCAGATAGTTTTAAAGGCAGGGCTGGTGCAGTTTGATCAAGATAGCAGGGGTACCATCTTCTCTCTCCAGGTTGAGGAAATGCTTCAAATCTAAGTCCACAGAAAAAAAGAAACAAAAGGAACTAAAGTTACAAGCAATGTGCTCATCAATTTCCATACACATTCTCCTTTTTTGTTGTTGTTGTGGTAAGAACACTTAAGATGATATCCACCTTCATAATAATTTTTAATTGCATGATACAGTATTGTTAACAATAGGCATAATGTACAGCAGATTTCTAGATCTTATTCATCTTGCATAATTGAAACATACAGTTTAACAGCAACTCAATTCCCCCTTTCTCCATCCCTCCAGCCTCTGGCAACCACCATTCTACTCTCTAATTCTAGGAGTTTGATTATTTTAGACCCTCATATAAGTAGAATCATGCAGTATTTGTCCTTCTGTGACTGGCTTATTTTGCTTAGCATAATGTCCTCAAGGTCCAACCATGTTGTCACATACGACAGGATTTCCTTTTTTAAGGCTTTATAATATTCCACTGTATGTATATGTATATACCACATTTTTTATCCGATTATTTGTTGATGGGCATTTAGGTTGTTTCCACATCTTAGCTAACGTGAATAGTGCCTCAGAAAGTGGGACCAGAAACACTTGTTGACTGAGTCAGTCTTCCCAAGATTATCAACTGAGGTTCAGAAATAAGCCAGTATCCTCATGAAAAAATTATCATAAGAAATAAATGTAAGAGAGTAGAGCAGAGAAGCCAGTCAGACAGCTTGGACACCATCAGTTTGGGTAACATAGAGAGGTTGTTCCCTGATGATCATAAAAGCATCCCAGGGAGATAAATGTTTCTGAAAGACTTATAGGCACTATTGTGGGGGAAAGTATGAACAACAAAATCAGTAACAACAACCATAAGCAATCCACATTGCCCAAATTCCTGGAGATTTAGAGAAAACACAAAACTGAAATGAAAAGATCTCAACTAAAATTTTGCTCCGTCTCTTAGTAGCAATGTCATATGAAACATAGGTCTATAACAGTTATAATTATTACATGCTATTATGGCTAGTAGTCTATAGTTTGCTAAGTCATGTTCTAGAAGATAGTAAATGAGGAAAACTGTTAGGAGACAAAGTTGGAAAGACATGGTGATAGAATCTTTCTCGAATACTTCAAACTCTTACATATCCTGCTGCCTTCTCCACATTTCCATTTGGATGTATGATAGTCATATCAACTATAACATCTGCAAACTGGAGTTCCAGAACTCCTCCCCAAAACCTGCTCCTTGACAGACTTTCTCAATTATTGATAACCCCACATTTCCAGGTGCTCAGGCCAAAAACCCTGAGGTCCACCGGAATTTAAATGTATGTCCTTAGAAAGATTTCAGCTGATGGCAGACACTTTTTACTTGAAAGTGAAAAATTGTAAGATCTCTTAAGAACTAGGCTGAAAACTGGCACCCTGTCAGACCTGTCTCATTTTAATAGCCCAAGCTGCATACCAAGTTGAACTGCCCTTTTCTAAGGAGGGTCTACATGGTATCATGGCAAAGAGCGGTTGCAGGAAGGTAAATAAGTGAAGATAATAATGCAGTCCACTAAAGGAATAATTTTACTTTCCCCTTATGTACTTGTATTTATTCATGGAACAGGATATACCAAGTGTCCACTCTGTGCCAGATTCATGTATAGGCAGTGGAGAGATATTCTTCCTCCCTTCTTTTATAAAGATATGTTTAGGTGGAAAAGATGAAGAATCAAACAATAAGTAAGGATAATATAAGAAAAGTACAGTTCATGATGAGTATTATGAAAAAATAGGAAGGGTATTGTGATTTTGTTTAGCCAGGTAGGTGACATTTAAGTTGCGATATATAAAGAGAGGATGTATAAGAAAGACCCAGAGATAATTTGAGGCAGAACAGTGCAAGTACGTGTATACTTGTATACATGTGTGTCTGTGTATGTATTGGTTAAAGCATAGGCTATGGCATGAAATACTGAATTCAGATTCTAACCCCAACTCGCCAAATGTGTGACATGGGGAATTTATTTCAGCTCTTTGTTGATACCGTAACAGATACATAATAAAGTAAAATAACACTGAGAGCAGACACCTACTTGGGCAGTAAAGGACAACTTCAAATGAATTTTTAAAATGATAATAGGCTTAAACATTCAGAATTTGTACTTTATACATTACAATAATGTTAACATATTGAATACTTATTTACATGAAAATTTACTTTATACATTATAAATAACAGTAACTAACATTTTTGAATATTTGTTTTATATTATATTCTTCCCATGATTTACTGATTTAATATCCAGGTCATCTGTTTGAGAAAAGTGTGATTATTATCTTTATTCTGTAGTTGAGAAAACAAAGACTTAAAGATGTTGTTTGCCTGCAGAAACAAGGCTAAGACAGTTGAAACTGGAATTTATGTCTATTCAGTCTGAGTCTAAAACTGAATGCTTAACTACTGTAGTCAGTGCCATTGTGCAATGTGTTAGAACATTTTAAAACCCTTTTGTATTTGTGTTAACACAAGTAGCAGGTAAATTTAAAAAGAAAACCATACAGAATCATTGTTCTTAGTTTTGTTTCTCCACATTTAAAATATTCCTTTAGACACCCCCACTTCCATTTCCCTACTCAGAGGTAGCAACCCATAACAGCTCAGTGTTTAAAATTTTTTGTTTTAATTTTTAAGACTTTATTTTTAAAGCAGTTTTAGGTTTACTATAAAATTGAGAGTAAGGTACAGAGATTTACCATATACCTCCTTCCCCCACACATGCAAAGCTTCCCGTTACCAGCATCACTCACCAGAAAGGTACATTTTTTACCAAGGAATAATCCCATATTGACACATCATAATCACCCAAAGTCCATATTTTCCCAAAGTCAGGGTTCACTCTTGGTGTTGTACATTCTAAGGGTTTGGGTAAGTGTAAAATGACATATACTTTTCATTATAATATCATACAGGGTATTTTCACTGCCCTAAAGCACATCTGTGCTCTGCCTATTCATCCATCCCCCAACCGCTGGCAACCACTGATCTTTTTATTGTCTCCTCCATAGTTTTGCCTTTCCTAGATGATGATCTACAGTAACTTCAACAAGGCTAACAGAGTGGCAATCGCTTTTCCTGCTAAAAACTTCTTAATTCTCAATTTTCTATCCAGTTAAAAATATAAGTGCTGATCCTATTACCCAATTTTAGAGTTACCAACTCACAATTATTCTTTTCTATCTATAATGCCATTTTCTGCCTGACAATTTCCTACTGATAGCAATCTGCCATTTATTATTTTGAACACTTATTAATATTGCCATATTCGTAGGCCTTTCTTCCGTTTTTTTCTGACTCCTGTTTCTTCTGCAGATGGTACCCTTGCCACAGATGTGATCATTTTACTTCTACGATTAATGTTTTTTGATGATATCCACTTTTAAATGCTTACTGGTCAGCAAACAAATAAAACACCCTAATATATGATACATGGCTCCCAAACTTTCTTTCCTGAAAATTCATACCGTGTATTTTCTAGTTTAACACTAAAATCAATTGCTGTTAATTGTCCTAGGGAATTATTACACACATCAAATTCTTTTATCCTTCCAACCATTTATACATCTTGTTAGAAATTAACCTTTTAAAAATGAGTGTATATTTGTGATTTTATTTACTAGATGTCAAGATTTTTCTATCAATAAAATATTTTTTTGTAAAATTGAGCTTTTTCCTAATATTATTGAACATCTTCAATAGAGGCTTCAAATTACCTGACTCACATTTCAAGTCAAGTTTTGTTTAGATATTTTCATTTGTATGAATATTATCACAATTTTGCTCTGCTTTGCATTCTGTTATTTCAATAAGTAATGGAGCTATCTAAGGGGATGATTAACAACATTTATTTAAGAGTAAATGTCATGGCATTAACTAAACTATAGCTTCTCGAAGCTCTTTGAATGGCTGTGTTAATATTTACACGTTTATATTCATACATTTTAGTTATTTCTGTACATACATAAAGTATGTGTGTGTATGTTTGTGAGATAATGGGTCATTATATTTTATGTATGAGACATCAGTCTAATGGTAAATGTTCTGGTACAAGTCCTTTGCTGGCCAGTTTAACTTTCATATATTGGCATGAATATTCATAATATGTAGCAGTTTTACAAATGTGCTTGAGTAGGCAGCAATAATTGCTTCAATATGTAGAGAGTTAAATTAACTGAAGAAAACAAAAGTGGCAGAACTAATTAAAAATCTGGAACAAGAATGAATGGGGATTTTTTTTCCAGTGGCTTATAAAATGTTTTGTAGCCAATTCATTTGTGGAAAAAAAAAACATATTCTAATTAAGAGATTATTTTTGTTCAGGATGCATTGAATATTTGTTGTATTTTTACTAATTATTTTGTCATTAACAAACATACAAAAATAATTAATTGAAACAAAGATCTCTCTGATATTCCTGGAAAAATTCTGCTATTAGGGAAGAATAATTAATAAGCATTTTTATTGTATACCTACCATGCATAAATAAATATTGTAAATGATGTGTGGGATTAACAACTAGCTAAAATACAATACTTGACCTAAGGAATAATACAATTTATTAGGAAAGATCTGATGCATACAAAAATAAATTTCAGTTAATCTGTTAAAAGTATCAAGTTAGATTTATGAAAGTGATGAGGTTGGATACTGAATCATAGAGAATATAAGGGGAAGATTTAGGAGGAAGCATATTTTATGGAGAGAACATATGAACATGGCATTGTGGTACAAATTCAGTGTGTTCACAGAAATCACATTCTTACTCTTCCTTGGTACCCAGCAAGAGTACACCATACTTCAGCCTCCTTGGCAGTTGAGTGTATCCATATTACTGAGTTTTAGCCTGGGGAACATATCTAGGCCCTTGCATAAAACTGTCCTTCTACTTTCCTTCAAGTTCTTGCTGGAAGCAAAAGTTTCAAAGCCATAGAGACTGTGGAACTGTGTAATGGAAAGACCCTGATTACATGATGCTTCTGCTTGGAAAACACCATTTAGTGAATATCCATGATGGACAGTTATATGAGTGAGACATAATCTGTGTGTGTGTTAAACTTTGATATTTGAGATATAATCTGTTATAGCATCAGATGTTGTTCAACTCTAGTAAAGGGAGCATATTCAATTTTACTCCAATTTTCACACATCATAGGTAAGATGGAGGAGTATAGGAAAAGTAAAAGTAGGAAAATGGGAAAGCAGGTTGAAAGCTGATTATGAAGAGAACGAAATTCAGGAAAAGATAATTTTTGAATTTATTTTGCAGAGGACAAGATAAGGTGAGATGAGGTAGGATAAGATGAGATAAACAGTACTGGTGTAAGCAAGATTACTCTGGCAACAAAATAAATGATAGAAGATGAAGGAAGAGGAGATCACTCTTAGAAGAACTAACCTAGTTTAATTCCACAAAATGGAAGGATAGGTATAACATAATTTTAAGGGTAAAATTAACAGGCTTTTATAAAGGAACTTCATAAGTTAGACAAAAAGAAAATCAGTCTGGCAAAGACTCAAGGCAGAACTTGAGAAAAAAAGTAGAGAAGCTTGATGTAATAAATCACATTCAAGGTTGAAATCTAGTTTTGCTAAGGAATGGCCTAATGAAGACATTGACCTTTGATTTTCCCAGGCTTATTGTAGACTCTCAGAAATATTTTCATCGTGACAAAATTATGTCCATTGAATAGTCCAATGTCAATCTTGCTTCAGCGTTTTGTATAAAATAACTACTGATAAATATTTGCCAATGAAAGCTATCTTGTTTGCCTTTAAAAAAAAAAAATGTGTTAGGGTCATTTGGGGCCAGTTACTTGTGTATGATGAATAGGTAACATGTGGCCAGAATCTCAAGTGTAGGGTGACTAAGAGAGTGACCCTGGCTAGAATACCATGCGTGGGACATCTTTATTTTGAAAAATGGGCTTTTTCTGATGGGAACGATTGAATCTGGATAGTATGGAACGTTTGAATTCTGATTATCTAAAGTCTGGTTTGAGTCAAAATCTTTGAATATTCATATAACTTAGCATTAAAAATATATTGTGTCTTTTGACAGTTCCCTATCAATCTCATCATCATGTGGTAGGAAATCTGCATAGAGAAAAGAATAAACAGAAAATTAGGACAATAAAAATGTTCATAAGAAACAATGGAAAATCTATTATTAGTTCTGTTTTCTGGTTTAATTGAAGATACTAGGACAGACAAGTTTTGTCTTCTAATTGGAATATATAATTCATTGACATACATTGTTATCTTTCTTATATTTGGATTTATGTCTACTGTCTTACATTTTATTTTCCATTTGTCTTGACTTTTTGCCTTCTTTCTCCCCTATATTAACTCCTTTGGGATTAATCAAGATTTTTAAAACTCTATTTTCCCTTCTACTAGTACTAATGTACACTCTTTACTCTTTGAGTGTTACCCTAGCAATGTGAATTCTTGACATATTAGATCCTCATTTAAATGAGGAATTTTACCACTTTTCAGATAATATTATTACCTTAAAACATTTTACCCCCTCAACATTTATGTGATTGTTTTAATTAATTCTGCATCTATAGATATTTAAACTGTATACAACATTAACTTGGTTTTAAGTGAATATTAACTTAATTGTGTAGTTATATCCCTGTTGCTCTTCATTTATTTCTACATTACTGTGTTTCCCTCTGGAACCATATTTCTTCTGCCTGAAGCACTACTTTATTATATTTTTAAAACAGGTCTGCTAGAGCATTGCTCAACATTGTACTCTTCTATACTACAAGATTTATGAAGGGGCAGGGTTCTTTCCTCTTTTGGGGAAAGACAAACATTTAACAGATTACAGGTGAATATTGAAAATTAAACAGGAAATATAATTGCTAGTACCTTACTGTTTTTCTTCAATATTCTTTGTTCTCCTCAAACAACCAAGAGCTCCTCTTTTATACCACTCTTGGTTGATAAACTTGTTTTTAATTTACTGATGAAAAGTTAAGCAACAAGAGGAGAAATAGTAGAAATAATTTAATTGTAATTTAATAGCATTTTGTAATTGTAATTTAATAGCATTTACCCATAAAGGTAAAAATTTAACATAAAGGTGTCACACTTTGACCTTGGTTGTTCTTAGAGAATTCTTTGGCCTTCTTTGGATTGCTGTCATATAGAGAGGTGACTAAGTTTTGACATAGTGTGGGTCTTGATTTTGGTCTGCTATAGAGAAGGACCTATTCCAAAGTCATGTAGGCCTTAGCAATGGCTTGAAGGCCAGATGAGTGACTGTATAGTAGATGATGGCTGTATAGAGTATATGAAGCTAACATTCTTGATATCGTTTTGTTCTTGGAAGCAAGCTATTTGCAGAGAAAATACATTCTGCTGATCTTTCAGGAAAATTCTTCCTCTGAAGGGTTGGAAATTGAAGAGTATAGAGAGGTTGAATTCCATCCAGGTCCAGTGTTGTATTTCCTGGGGAAAAAAGTCTTTCTTTTATAAAAAACTACAAAGACAAATTAGATAATTATCAGTAATAAAGGTAATACCTTAGACTATTTTTGCAACTGAGGCTGCAAAGGAATGGAGAGTCAACCAATGTTTGCCTTATTTCTCAGTTAATTTAGAACCTGACCAGTTACAGTTACCAAAATATATGTTGTGTGTTGGTGGATACATATAACAGAGTGAAAGAATAAGGGATGAGATTAATTTTATTTGAAGTGTTAAGATAGGGGAAAAAGATATTCAGAGGAAATTATGTCTTATTGCTACTTTATAAAATAAATAGGAGTTTTTAAGGAGGAAAAGGATAAATGCAGAGGAATTATGGCCAAAGAAATAAAAATACGAAACAGACCTCGATAAAATTTGGTGTTATGTGTATCTCAAGGCAGCTATGCCTTCTCTCTGCAAGAAAGTCCATTTTCTACCCCCATTCTCAAATCAGAAAGAGTATACTTTTTCAAAAAAATATATTTAATGATTTTATTTCTGAAAAGTTTTTTATTTTTTTTTAATGATAAGAAATCTCTTGTCCTCTTTTATATATATCTGAAGCACTTTCTTTTCTCATTTCTAACAGGACCTTTCTCCAAATATCGGTTTACATTTGTCTTGTGTCTTGAACTTCATTCTCTGTATGGTCACTTTAGTCATTTAAATTATGCAGGAGTATCACTTTTCACAATACATGTGTACAAACATATAAGCTACCCTCTCCTTAGTCTGGCAACTTGTCTACCTCCCTGCTTACCCTCACACTCACACTTCTAGAAAGACTGCTTTATACTTGCCACCTCTAATTCCTCAGATACAGAAACTGGTCAATGCATTGGGTTTTTTTAATCTTTTTGTTCTATTAAATTGCTCTGCAAATATATCCAATATCATACCAGTAGCAAAATAAAAATGGAGATTTTCCTGTCCTTATATAATTGAACTCTTCTAGAATTAAACACTATTAGCCATTTGTAGAACTTTATTTAACGTGTCTATTTCCTTTCCAGGTATCCTGCCCTTCTCCCTTCACTTGCTATGTTTTATATATTTTTTTAATAATAGTGTTCTCTTTTACAGCTTTTCAAATGCTGTAATTTTCAATATTCTATCATTAGTCAATTTATATCCCCAATACCCATTCTACTTCACTCTTATAATGGTAACTACAACATAAGCCTTGTGAATCAAAATCAATTTTAAGGGCTTTTATCTTTTGTGAATTTTGTGTCCATGAAATTAATTCAAATTCATATGGGTATTTATGCTTGGATTTGTTGTATACATATCCAAAATTAAACTTTTTGTCTACCTGGTTTGCCTTGCTTTTCCTACTTCTATATCTGTAAATGGCACAAATTTCTTACATGTTGTGACAACTTCATTCAAATAGTTTCTGTATGCAAGAGGGAAGAGATATGGGGACATATGTATATGTATAACTGATTCACTTTGTTATAAAGCAGAAACTAACACACCATTGTAAAGCAATTATACTCCAATAAAGATGTTAAAAAATAGTTTCTATATATAAAATATATAGACATATATAGTATTATAATGTGTGTATATATATATGTGTATATATATATATAACATAATTTTATATATATGTATATATATGTAATATGTATATAACACACACACACACATATCAGTAACACTTTGGGTCCATTCCTATGTCTATATTTATTATGGAGAGATCAAGTACTATCAGCATGTACTGGTTCATTTTCACTCTATTCTCTCTTACCTTCCACAAACTCCATTCAGTACACACATGTTGCTGTCAAATAGAAATTCTTGATATTGTTAGGGACAAGGAAATAGGAAAAGAATAATCACACTGCATTAAAATATTCCCTGGTAATAGTGTTGTAATAAAGTTTATCTGTTGTTAGATATAGAAAGGTAATGCAGAATAAAAGCAAAATTCTTGTATTAACAGTCACATTATCTTATATTGTATAATAGTTTTAATTGATGCTCTTGAGACTGAAAAACAAATACTTCCTTTTAACTGTAACTAAAATAATTTAGTTGTGTTTGCAAATGAATTTTCCTTTTTTCTTATAATTTGAAATAGTCCATTAGAATAAGAACTTCCAATTGAGGAAAGGAATGTACACATTATCCATTGAAATACAGTTGTACATTCAGCCATCTCTAGACATAAAATGCTGGGAAATGAAGATCTAAGAACCTCATAGACATAAGCCCTATCACCTTCCAGAATGCTCTAAAATTTAGTCAATCATTATGCTTATTATTATTTTATGTTCTCTTGCAGTAATGTAAGCTCTGTGACTTTGAGAATTTCTGTTTTGTTCTCTGATGTAAAACTACTGTTTTACAGAACAGTGGTGGATACGTAGTGTATGTGTAACTTTTTCGAAAATTATTCAGTTATTGCAAACTGTACTTTTTAAATAGTTTGTTGATAAAAAAAGGATAATTTACAAAGTAGACATAAATTTTTCTTAAATATATCTCAGGATTTTTCATTTACAGTTATTTAATGTTAAGACTCATTCTGACAGTCTTATTTTAAATTTTCCACTTTATTATCTAAACAGAAATTTACAAATGTTAAATCAACCATTCGTGTATTGGTCCACATTTCATTTTTTTTTTTTTTTTTTTGCGGTACGCCGGCTTCTCACTGTTGTGGCCTCTCCCGTTGTGGAACACAGGCTCCGGATGCGCAGGCTCAGCCGCCATGGCTCACGGGCCCAGCCGCTCCGTGGCATGTGGGATCTTCCCTGGCCGGGGCACAAATCCGTGTCCCCTGCATCGGCAGGCAGACTCTCAACCACTGTGCCACCAGGGAAGCCCTACACTTCATTTTTATATATATGTGTGTATTGCTAAATCAAAAAAGCTAAAACCATCAGTGGTATTATATGAAAATAGAAATTGTATTACTGAAGCAGCTTGAAGTCCATGGTTCTAAAAAAAAAATGAATTTTCGAGACATGTGTTACCTTTGAACTTGGGAGAATCTGTCTTTTAATCTCAAGCAGAACAGCATGGTGGAAAGATACTAAAGAAAGACAGGTTCACTAGATGATTATTTTACTGTATACTTGAGAGACTTTAACAAGGAAACAGCTTAGAGTTTGGTTAGCACTTACACAGCAAGGATTATTTAAAAATATAAAATAACATAAATTCCTTTATAATTAGGTGGACTGAAATATATCAGTTTTTAGTAACTTCTTTAGTTATTAAAAACTAGACACCGATATTTATCATTAGCTACACAACCATATATAAGAACAATAACTATGTCATAGTGATGTCTACAAATTTCAATATTTTTATTTTGAATATACCTTAATATATGTGAGTGTGCACACACACACAGGTAGGTATTTATTTTCTTCCTTTAAAATTTATCCTACGTTTTAGAGAAGTTTTACGTTCACAGAAATTTTGAGCAGAATGTAAAGACAATTCCCAGCTACTTTCTGCTCCCCTCTTCACATACACACACAGCCTCTCCCACTATCAACATCCTGCACCAGAGTGGTCCACTTGTTACAATCCATGAACCTACATTAACACATCTTTTTCACCTAAAGTCAGTAGTTTAGGTTTCACTTTTGGTGTTGTACATTCTATGGGTTTTGATAAATGTATTGACATTATCCATCATTATAGTAGAATAATTTCACTGCCCTAAATCCTCTGTGCTTCCATCTATTTATCTCTCCCTCCTCCCAACCCCTGGCAACCACTGATCTTTTTATTGTCTCCATAGTTTTATCTTTTTCAGGATGCCATGGAGTTAGAATCACACAATATGTAGAATTTTCAGATTTGCTTCCTTCACTTAGTAACATGTGTTTAAGTTTTCACCATGTCTTTTCATGGCTTGATAACTCCTTTCTTATTAGCACTGAATAATGTTCTAGTGTCTGGACGTGTCACAGTTTACTTATTCATTCACCTACTGAAGGACATCTTGTTTGCTTCCAAGTTTTAACAATTCTGAATAAAGCTGTTACACACATCCGTGTAGATTTAAGTTGCAACCCTTTTGTGTAAATATCACAGAGTGCAGTTGCTGGATTATATGATCACAAGCATGTTTATTTTGGTAAGACTTCCAAACTGTCTTCCAAAGTGACTGTACCATTTTGAATCCTTACCAGCAATGAATGAGAGCTTTTGTTGCTCCAAATCCTTGCCAGCGTTTGATGTTGTCACTGATTTGGATTTTGGCTATTTTAATAGATGTGTAATGGTATCTTATTTTTTTTTTTTACATATCATCAAATATTTAATTTAAATTCAAATCAAAATGTGAATGAAATAGTATATAGTATTCTTTTTTTTTTTTTCTTCCCGCTTGCATCTCCCTCCCTCCCACCCTCCCTATTCCACCCCTCCAGGCGGTCACAAAGCACCGAGCTGATCTCCCTGTGCTATGCGGCTGCTTCCCACTAGCTATCTACCTTACGTTTGGTAGTGTATATATGTCCATGCCTCTCTCTCGCTTTGTCACCATTTACCCTTCCCCCTCCCCATAGCCTCAAGTCCATTCTCTAGTAAGTCCGTGTCTTTATTCCTGTTTCACCCCTAGGTTTTTCATGACATTTTTTTTTCTTAAATTCCATATATATGTGTTAGCATACGGTATTTGTCTCTCTCTTTCTGACTTACTTCACTCTGTATGACACACTCTAGGTCTATCCACCTCATTACAAATAGCTCAATTTCGTTTCTTTTTATGGCTGAGTAATATTCCATTGTATATATGTGCCACATCTTCTTTATCCATTCATCCGATGATGGACACTTAGGTTGTTTCCATCTCTGGGCTATTGTAAATAGAGCTACAATGAACATTTTGGTACATGACTCTTTTTGAATTACGGTTTTCTCAGGGTATATGCCCAGTAGTGGGATTGCTGGGTCATTTGGTAGTTCTATTTGTAGTTTTTTAAGGAACCTCCATAATGTTCTCCACAGTGGCTGTATCAATTTACATTCCCACCAACAGTGTAAGAGGGTTCCCTTTTCTCCACACCCTCTCCAGCATTTATTGTTTCTAGATTTTTTGATGATGGCCATTCTGACTGGTGTGAGATGATATCTCATTGTAGTTTTGATTTGCATTTCTCTAATGATTAGTGATGTTGAGCATTCTTTCATGTGTTTGTTGGCACTCTGTATATCTTCTTTGGAGAAATGTCTATTTAGGTCTTCTGCCCATTTTTGGATTGGGTTGTTTGTTTTTTTGTTATTGATCTGCATGAGCTGCTTATAAAGTTTGGAGATTAATCCTTTGTCAGTTGCTTCATTTGCAAATATTTTCTCCCATTCTGAGGGTTGTCTTTTGGTCTTGTTTATGGTTTCCTTTGCTGCGCAAAAGCTTTTAAGTTACATTAGGTCCCATTTGTTTACTTTTGTTTTTATTTCCATTTCTCTAGGAGGTGGGTCAAAAAGGACCTTGCTGTGATTTATGTCATAGAGTGTTCTGCCTATGTTTTCCTCTAAGAGTTTGATAGTTTCTGGCCTTACATTTAGGTCTTTAATCCATTTTGAGCTTATTTTTGTGTATGGTGTTAGGGAGTGATCGAATCTCATACTTTTACATGTAGCTGTCCAGTTTTCCCAGCACCACTTATTGAAGAGGCTATCTTTCTCCACCGTACATTCCTGCCTCCTTTGTCAAAGATAAGGTGACCATATGTGCGTGGGTTTATCTCTGGGCTTTCTATCCTGTTCCATTGATCTATATTTCTGTTTTTGTGCCAGTACCATACTGTCTTGATTACTTAGCTTTGTAATATAGTCTGAAGTCAGGAAGCCTGATTCCTCCAGCTCCGTTTTTCGTTCTCAAGATTGCTTTTGCTATTCGGGGTCTTTTGTGTTTCCATACAAATAGTGAAATTTTTTGTTCTAGTTCTGTGAAAAATGCCAGTGGTAGTTTGATAGGGATTGCATTGAAGCTGTAGATTGCTTTGGGTAGTAGAGTCATTTTCACAATGTTGATCCTTCCAATCCAAGAACATGGTATATCTCTCCATCTCTTTGTATCATCTTTAATTTCTTTCATCAGTGTCTTATAATTTTCTGCATACAGGTCTTTTGTCTCCTTAGGTAGGTTCATTCCTAGATATTTTATTCTTTTTGTTGCAATGGTAAATGGGAGTGTTTTCTTGATTTCACTTTCAGATTTTTCATCCTTAGTGTATAGGAATGCCAGAGATTTCTGTGCATTAATTTTATATCCTGCTACTTTACCAAATTCATTGATTAGCTCTAGTAGTTTTCTGGTAGCATCTTTAGGATTCTCTATGTATAGTATCATGTCATCTGCAAAGAGTGACACCTTTACTTCTTCTTTTCCAATTTGGATTCCTTTTATTTCCTTTTCTTCTCTGATTGCTGTGGCTAAAACTTCCAAAACTATGTTGAATAAGAGTGGTGAGAGTGGGCAACCTTGTCTTGTTCCTGATCTTAGTGGAAATGCTTTCAGTTTTCACCATTGAGGACGATGTTGGCTGTGGGTTTGTCATATATGGCCTTTATTATGTTGAGGAAAGTTCCCTCTATGCCTACTTTCTGCAGGGTTTTTATCATAAATGGGTGTTGAATTTTGTCAAAAGCTTTCTCTGCATCTATTGAAATGATCATATGGTTTTTCTCTTTCAATTTGTTAATATGGTGTATCACGTTGATTGATTTGCATATATTGAAGAATCCTTGCATTCCTGGAATAAACCCCACTTGATCATGGTGTATGATCCGTTTAATGTGCTGTTGGATTCTGTTTGCTAGTATTTTGTTGAGATTTTTGCATCTATGTTCATCAGTGATATTGGCCTGTAGTTTTCTTTCTTTGTGACATCCTTGTCTGGTTTTGGTATCAGGGTGATGGTGGCCTCGTAGAATGAGTTGGGGAGTGTTCCTCCCTCTGCTATATTTTGGAAGAGTTTGAGAAGGATAGGTGATAGCTCTTCTCTAAATGTTTGATAGAATTCGCCCGTGAAGCCATCTGGTCCTGGGCTTTTGCTTGTTGGAAGATTTTTAATCACAGTTTCAATTTCAGTGCTTGTGATTGGTCTGTTCATATTTTCTATTTCTTCCTGATTCAGTCTTGGCAGGTTGTGCCTTTCTAAGAATTTGTCCATTTCTTCCAGGTTGTCCATTTTATTGGCATAGAGTTGCTTGTAGTAATCTCTCATGATCTTTTGTATTTCTGCAGTGTCAGTTGTTACTTCTCCTTTTTCATTTCTAATTCTATTGATTTGAGTCTTCTCCCTTTTTTTCTTGATGAGTCTGGCTAATGGTTTATCAATTTTGTTTATCTTTTCAAAGAAACAGCTTTTAGTTTTATTGATCTTCGCTATCGTTTCCTTCATTTCTTTTTCATTTATTTCTTTTTTTTTTTTCTTTTTTTTTTCATTTATTTCTGATCTGATTTTTATGATTTCTTTCCTTCTGCTAATTTTGGGGGTTTTTTGTTCTTCTTTCTCTAATTGCTTTAGGTGAAAGGTTAGGTTGTTTATTCGAGATGTTTCCTGTTTCTTAAGGTAGGATTGTATTGCTATAAACTTCCCTTTTAGAACCGCTTTTGCTGCATCCCATAGATTTTGAGTCGTCGTGTCTCCATTGTCATTTGTTTCTAGGTATTTTTTGATTTCCTCTTTGATTTCTTCAGTGATCACTTCGTTATTAAGTAGTGTATTGTTTAGCCTCCATGTGTTTGTATTTTTTACAGATCTTTTCCTGTAATTGATATCTAGTCTCATAGTGTTGTGGTCGGAAAAGACACTTGATACAATATCAATTTTCTTAAATTTACCAAGGCTTGATTTGTGACCCAAGATATGATCTATCCTGGAGAATGTTCCATGAGCACTTGAGAAAAATGTGTATTCTGTTGTTTTTGGATGGAATGTCCTATAAATATCAATTAAGTCCATCTCGTTTAATGTATCATTTAAAGCTTGTGTTTCCTTATTTATTTTCATTTTGGATGATCTGTCCATTGGTGAAAGTGGGGTGTTAAAGTCCCCTACTATGAATGTGTTACTGTCGATTTCCCCTTTTATGGCTGTCAGTATTTGCCTTATGTATTGAGGTGCTCCTATGTTGGGTGCATAAATATTTACAATTTTTATATCTTCTTCTTGGATCGATCCCTTGATCATTATGTAGTGTCCTTCTTTGTCTCTTCTAATAGTCTTTGTTTTAAAGTCTATTTTGTCTGATATGAGAATTGCTACTCCAGCTTTCTTTTGGTTTCCATTTGCATGAAATACCTTTTTCCATCCCCTTACTTTCAGTCTGTATGTGTCTCTAGGTCTGAAGTGGGTCTCTTGTAGACAGCAAATATATGCATCTTGTTTTTGTATCCATTCATCCAATCTGTGTCTTTTGGTGGGAGCATTTAGTCCATTTACATTTAAGGTAATTATCGATATGTGTGTTCCCATTCCCATTTTCTTAATTGTTTTGGGTTCGTTTTTGTAGGTCTTTCCCTTCTTTTGTGTTTCTTGCCTAGAGAAGTTCCTTTAGCAGTTGTTGTAGAGCAGGTTTGGTGGTGCTGAACTCTCTCAGCTTTTGCTTGTCTGTAAAGGTTTTAATTTCTCCATCAAATCTGAATGAGATCCTTGCTGTGTAGAGTAATCTTGGTTGCAGGTTTTTCTCCTTCAACACTTTCAATATGTCCTGCCACTCCCTTCTGGCTTGCAGAGTTTCTGCTGAAAGATCAGCTGTTAACCTTATGGGGATTCCCTTGTGTGTTATTTGTTGTTTTTCCCTTGCTGCTTTTAATATGCTTTCTTTGTATTTAATTTTTGACAGTTTGATTAATATGCATCTTGGTGTATTTCTCCTTGGATTTATCCTGTATGGGACTCTCTGTGCTTCCTGGACTTGATTAACTATTTCCTTTCCCATATTAGGGAAGTTTTCAACTATAATCTGTTCAAATATTTTCTCAGTCCCTTTCTTTTTCTCTTCTTCTTCTGGAACCCCTATAATTCGAATGTTGGTGCGTTTAATGTTGTCCCAGAGGTCTCTGAGACTGTCCTCAGTTCTTTTCATTCTTTTCTCTTTATTCTGCTCTGCAGTAGTTATTTCCACTATTTTATCTTCCAGGTCACTTATCCGTTCTTCTGCCTCAGTTATTCTGCTATTGATCCCATCTAGAGTATTTTTCATTTCATTTATTGTGTTGTTCATCATTGTTTGTTTCCTCTTTAGTTCTTCTAGGTCCTTGTTAACTGTTTCTTGCATTTTGTCTATTCTATTTCCAAGATTTTGGATCATCTTTACTATCATTATTCTGAATTCTTTTTCAGGTAGACTGCCTATTTCCTCTTCATTTGTTAGGTCTGGTGGGTTTTTATCTTGCTCCTTCATCTACTGTGTTTTTCTGTCTTTTCATTTTGCTTATCTTACTGTGTTTGGGGTCTCCTTTTTGCAGGCTGAAGGTTCGTAGTTCCTGTTGTTTTTTGTGTCTGTCCCCAGTGGCTAAGGTTGGTTCAGTGGGTTGTGTAGGCTTCCTGGTGGAGGGTACTAGTGCCTGTGTTCTGGTGGATGAGTGTTGATCTTGTCTGTCTGGTGGGCGGGTCCACGTCTGGTGGTGTGTTTTGGGGTGTCTGTAGACTTATTATGATTTTGGGCAGCCTCTCTGCTAATGGGTTGGGTTGTGTTCCTGTCTTGGTAGTTGTTTGGCATAGGATGTCCAGCACTGTAGCTTGGTGGTCGTTGAGTGAAGCTGGGTGCTGGTGTTGAGATGGAGATCTCTGGGAGATTTTTGCCATTTGATATTATGTGCAGCTGGGAGGCCTCTTGTGGACCAGTGTCCTGAAGTTGGCTCTCCCACCTCAGAGGCACAGCACTAACTCCTGGCTGCAGCACCAAGAGCCTTTCATCCACACCGCTCCTTAATTTGGGATGATTCGTTGTCTATTCATGTATTCCACAGATGCAGGGTAAATCAAATTGATTGTGGAGCTTTAATCCGCTGCTTCTGAGGCTGCTGGGAGAAATTTCCCTTTCTCTTTTTACTCACAGCTCCCAGGGGCTCAGCTTTGGATTTGGCCACGCCTGTGCGTGTAGGTTGCCGGAGGGCGTCTGTTCTTTGCTCAGACAGGACGGGGTTAAAGGAGCCGCTGATTCGGAGGCTCTGGCTTACTCAGGCCGGGGGGTGGGGGGGGTGGGGGGGGAGGTGGGGGAGGGGGGGGGTGGGGGGGGAGGGGGGGGAGGTGGGGGGGGAGGTGGGGGGTGGGGGGGAGGTGGGGGGGTGGGGAGGTGGGGGGAGGTGGGGGGGTGGGGGGTGGGGGGGAGGTGGGGGGTGGGGGGGTGGGGGGGGAGGTGGGGGGGTGGGGGGGTGGTAGGGAGGGTCACGGAGTGCGGGGCGGGCCTGCGGCAGCAGAGGCCACCATGACGTTGCTAGCCTGAGGCGTGCCATGTGTTCTCCCGGGGGAGTTGTCCCTGGATCCCGGGACCCTGGCAGTGGCGGGCTGCACACGCTCCCCAGAAGGGGGTGTGGATAGTGACCTGTGTTCGCACACAGGCTTCTTGGTGGCGGCAGCAACGGCCTTAGCGTCTCATGCCTGTCTCTTGGCTCCGCACTTTTAGCCGCAGCTCGCGCACGTCTCTGGAGCTCTCTTAAGCAGTGTTCTTAATCCCCTCTCCTAGTGCACCAGGAAACAAAGAGGGAAGAAAAAGTCTCTTGCCTCTTCAGCAGGTCCAGACTTTTCCCTGGACTCCCTCCCGACTAGCTGTGGCGCAGTAACGCCCTGCAGGCTGTGTTCACGCTGCCAACCTCAGTCCTCTCCCAGCGCTCCGACAGAAGCCGGGGCCTCAGCTCCCAGCCCCGCCTGCCCTGTCGGGCGAGCAGACAAGCCTCTCGGCTGGTGAGTGCCGGTCGGCCCCGATCCTCTGCGCTGGAATCTCTCCGCTTTGCCCTCCGCACCCCTGTTGCTGTGCTCTCCTCCGCGGCTCCGAAGCTCCCCCACTCCGCCACCCGCAGTCTCCGCCCGCGAAGGGGCTTCCTAGTGTGTGGACACTTTTCCTCCTTCACAGCTCCCTCCCGCTGGTGCAGGACCCGTCCTTATCCTTTTGTCTCTGTTTATTTTTTTCTTTTGCCCTAACCAGGTACGTGGGGGGTTCCTTGCCTTTTGGGAGGTCTGAGGTCTTCTGCCAGCGTTCAGTAGGTGCTCCGTAGGAGTTGTTCCACGCGTAGATGTATTTCTGGTGTATCTGTGGGGAGGAAGGTGATCTCCGAGTCTTACTCTTCTGCCATCTTCTTATTTTTGTTTTAATTTGAATTTCCTAGTGACATATGATGTGAAGTATCTTTTTATATGCTTAGTTGCCATTCAGATAGATAGATAGATGATAGGTAGATGTATATGTATATCTTCTATAGTGAGGTGTCTGTTCATGTCTTTTACCCACTTTTTAATAAGGTCATTCATTTTCTTATGGTTGATTTTTAAGAGTTCTTTGTATATTTTGAGTAACAATCCTTTACCACATGTCTTTTTTTTTTAATTGCAGTACTTGGGCCTCTCACTGTTGTGGCCTCTCCCGTTGCAGAGCACAGGCTCCAGACGTGCAGGCTCAGCAGCCATGGCTCACGGGCCTAGCTGCTCCGCGGCATGTGGGATCTTCCCTGACCGGGGCACGAACCCATATCCCCTGCATCAGCAGGAGGACTCTCAACAAGTGTGCCACCAGGGAAGCCCTACCACATGTCTTTTGAATGTATTTTCTTGTAGTATATGGTTTGTCTTCTCATTCTCTTTGTCTTTCACAGAGCAAAATATTTTCATTTTAACAAAGTCCAGCCTATCAATTCTTTCATTCATGGATAATGCCTTTGAGGTTGTAACTAAAAAAGTTATCATCATGCTCAAGATTGTTTGTATTTTCTTCTGTGTGTTATTTTCTAAGAGTTGTATAGTTTTGTGTTATACAGTTAGGTCTGTGATCCATTTTGAGTTAATTTTTGAGGAGAATGTAAAGTCTGTGTTTAGACTCTGTTTATATTGACCATTTCTTTATTGAGAAGAAATATATAAATTAATAGATTTTAAATAGACTTTAAGACAATAACTGCTTAATTTAGGGGGCACATTTTTAGTCAGATAAAGTCCTGGCATGTAGGGTGGCTGTACTAGAAAAATAAATAAAACTTCTTTGTTTAACTGTTTTGCTACATGTTATATTTATACAGAATGATCTACAGTATTGAAAATGAGCATTTGGGACAAATGTTTAATAAACCAACACACTGTCAAAGTAAAAATTATAATGTTAATTGATTAAATTCTAATCTTTTAAAGTGACATTTATATAAGTGACTAAATAAAAAGTATTTTCATGTGATTTTAAGGCCTAGCAATTGTTTCACTTTGTTAGGGCTGCCATGACAAAGTAGCACACAATGGGTGATGTAGCCAAAATTTATGTTCTCACTATTTTGGAGGCTAGAAATCTCAGATTAAGGTGTTGGCAGGATTGTTTCCTTCTGAGGACTGTGATAAAAATTTTGTTCCATGCCTCTCTCTTAGCTTCTGGCGGTTTTCTGACAGTCTTTGGTATTCCTTGGCTTCTGCTACATCAGACCAGTCTCTGCCTTCATCTCCACATGGCATTGTGTGAAGCCTAATGTCCCCTTTTTATAAACACACCATGTATACTGGATTAAAGTCCCATCCTAATCCTGTATGACCTCATCTTTGCTTAGCTAACCATATCTGCAGCAACCCAATTCCTAAATAAGTTCCCATCCTGGGGTATAGGACTTCAACATCTGAATTTTTGAATGACACAATTCAACTCATTGTGACAATAAGGACAACTTTGCCCCAGATACTCTCCTTACAAATCCTTGTGTAAAGTTGTGGTTAGAATATGAAATGGGGCTAAAACATATCTTTTGAACATGATAAACTGAAAAGGTCTGCGGTTCATCACATTAATTCTTTAAGGAGAAAATAAAGATGTTAAGGCATTAAAGAGCAAAAAATACTTGGTTTCATTCAATTGAATATATTTCTTTTAAAATTAATAGTGTATTTAAAATATATTGTGTCAGTGTACCACCTGAAAACCGAACAGTGCTGAAGAGTTTGTATTTCTTGCTGATAATAGCCAATGATAATAAGTATTAAAAAAGCAATATAGGGGAAATGGTGCTTTGTGCTAGAAGTGAAAAAGGAATAATGCAGAGGACTTCTGTAGACAGAGTTGAATTAAGAATGTCTCCCAGGAAAGTAGTTTCAACCTCAAAGTGAAGGAGGAAACTAGCAATTGAATGAAAATGACATTTTATCACAGATATCTACTGCTAAATAATGGCTCAGTTTTTATAGAGAAAGAGTACAAATCATCAAAACAGTTATCCAAAGTGGCTGCTGGAATAGAACTTAATAAAAGTAGAGTGAAAGAGGAATTTGGAAAGAGAAAATTAATGTCTTAAAATTCTACAAAGTTAATGTAATGACTATTAAGTAAGATATTATTATCACATTTAAATTCAACATTAAGAAATTTGATTTTCCAGTTAAATTTAGTAATCTGCAGTTACGTACCTTGTCTAACTTTTCTTGAACTCACTACTTGCAAGTCTATCTAAAACCATTTCTGAAAACAGAGTTAAACTTTTCAAAAAGTTGTTTTTATTTTAGAGTAATATTTCAATATGTAAAAACATTTTATATAAATGTTTTATTGTTTATTTGTATTTGCAATTTCTAGGTAAATTATTTGCTCTATATTCTCTCCATATCAAATATATTCAAACACAAGACACTATTTCCATAAAAATAAAAATGCTGGTGAAAAATGTGTCTATTTTTATAGTCTATTCATTCAGCATTGTTGCTTATTCATATTCATTTATATGTTACTTTCCTGCATTTTCTGTAGTGGTTATCATGTCTCAAACCAACAGCTTCCAAAATTAATATTGAGTCCAATTCTTTTTTGTGGACTTAGGTGGAATTGATTGTCATCCCCTTCAATACTCAGGGTTTTTTTCCTGAATAAAATGCACATGAGCAAAATATCTAATGCCTGTGCATATAGGGCTAAATAAAGAATAGATGCTTAAGAAGTTTATAAGATAACTGAGTGTGGCATGGAATGAGTTAAGAATTTTAAGAATTAAGAAATAAGAGAGCAAATAAAAGGATGAATGTAGGAATCAGTGAATAACGTATACAAGGCCACCTAACCACAAATTATGAATATTTTCATGTGGACTTACCAATTTTTATCGACTGGAATCATTACAGTGTATACTAATGAGGTGATTTTTAGTGTGTGTATTGTTTAATTACTCAGACTATTACTCTTGAAGAAGTTAACATAAAGGATAATATCAGGAGAGCAAGACCATTTTCAAATATGAAAACTCAGAGATCATTGTGATCTATCCCTCAGTCAAAATATGAAAAAATTATACAGGAATGAGTTTATTTTATTTTAAAGATAAAAAAAATTTATATTTAATTAGCTTTTTGAATCACACCTAAGCAAATGTTTGATTCTTGCCTAAGATCAAGTCTCCAGTTTTTTAAATTCTTCCTAATACGTTCTGTTTTGTAAACTTTTCAACGAATAGACACACATTATAAAATGTGTTGTAATTCAAATTCTTTATAGCTTGATAGAGCCATCCTTTCTAAACTACTTCAAAGGTGAATTATTAGAGATTTACATATTTCAATGGTATCTGATGCATATTTCAGTAAAAATTATATGGCCCTTTTATTTTGTCTGATATAACTGTTTGTTTGGGGTTTTTTTGTATATTGTGATGACTTCTAGTTTAATTCTTGAGCAAATGCCTTTTATTTCCTGGTTGTTTTTATTTCTTATTTCTGCTTTACTTGTTTATTTTTCAAATTTTATCTTGATAATTTACCTGAAAGAAATCACACTTGAATAACATATTATTTAATTGGTAAATGAAGTTTCCTAATTGCTTTATGCAAAAAAATTTTTACAAACAAACAAATCTCATAGTTTTCATTAAGAAATAGCCACTTTTCTTTTTTGGTTCATTTTTACAGTATTACTTATAGTTAATGGTTTTATGATGTGTGGATTACAGAACCTTCTTAATTCCTTAAATATTGCCCTTCATAGTATTTATTTATTTATTTATTTGTTTATTTATTTATTTCCGTGAAAAGAAATCAACCCAATGTTGGAGAGATAGCTCTATGGGGAAAAAAAGGGAAACCCTAAGTTTTATCACGTGACAATTTTTAATTTTTTTTTTTTTTTAATCTGGGAAATAACATTCATTTGGAAAACATTAGTGAGTAAAAGAAGAAATAGAAGCAGAAAAACACCAGAATGCAGAATTTTATTATCTAATGTTAGAATAATTAAGGACATGTGTAACGATGTTGTTAATGATATTGAAGATTTTTTAATATTTTGAATCCTACTGTAAAGACTTTTTCCATTATATACTATTTGTTTTATTAAATCATGATGACATTACTGATTTCATTTTAATTCTTATTATTCACAATAGATAAATTATACTCTTGAGTGGTCAAAATGATGTTATAATATTAAATCATTTAGAGATAATTTAAACTCACCAAATTTTATATATGTAACCAATATTAAGTATTAAGTTCCATAGGTAAAGTTAGATTTTTACTTGCACAAAATGTAGAATGTTAGTGAATTAGAAAATTATCTTATTATGAAAAATATAATGATGGTTTCAAGAAAAGAAGTATATTAATGGCAATTCAAGCATTTTATTTTTTACAATTTTTATAAGTGATGACTCTAAGGCTCTCTTTCAAGTATGAGTATATTTATAATAGACTATTTGTATGAAAATTATTTTCCCTATTCTGATATTTCCTGAATGATATTTCAATGGCTTGGCTGAGTCAAATATAAAACTCAAAAATATTTATCTAGATCTCTTCCTACTTATGTTTATGTTGCCTTAGGCTAGAATTTGTCAGTGTTGTTGTGAGTCAGAGACAACTAAGTGAACTCCAATAAAGGTGTTCCCCTTTATATGGTAAGAAAACTCTTTAGCTGTAAATATAACCACCAAAGATTAGAAATATATAGTATTCAGTCTGTCTTCATGAGATCTGGCCTGTGAGTAAGTTCTAGCAAATTAGAAGTGATAGAAAGTGTCACAAGGAAATTTCTAAGAACACTCCATGAAAGACAGTTCAAATGAAGACTTTATTTTCTTTTCTTCCTATTGCCTGGAGCTGTGGACAGCATCTTTAATGAGGGATGAATTGTTGAGCACAAAGGAACCTCAGTCTCTAAAGGCTTCTGGACTTAGACATGTTATCACCACTAGGCTGTCTAGGTCTTGCCTATTATGAGGGAAAAATAACTCTGTCTTGTTGATGTCACATATTTTAGATATATGCAACTGAGGAAAAAACCTAACTTTAGCTGCTACACACTTGGAGTACACAATCTTTGTTATAGTTTACTATAATATATCTAACAAATATAATAGTAATTTCTGTTTCTAATTTATAAAAAAATGTTAACAATCAGAATCTTAGATGAAACAATCATGGCAGATACTGGATAGTGGATACGGGGTATTTCTATTAATGGCTCTTCTCTGTAGATAGCCTCAGGGTACTTCACCATTCCTGCCTATAATTTTATAAACCATCTCTTCATTAAGGTATTTTAAATTACTCCTTCTGAGTATACTGCCTGTTTCTTATCAGATACTTGTCTAGCGCACATGGATAACCTCTAGCCAGGAGCAAATGGAACACTGATAGTGGCAGCATTGATACAAAAAACATCACTACTATCAGCATGGAATGGAGTGTAGGTGGAGGCAAGGAGTTAAAAGAAGCAGTAGTTGTGGCAGTTATAAACATTCTACATGGTCTAACTTATTTTAACTTTCCTAAAGGGAGTGGAAGAGAATCAGTATAAAGGTCTTGAATACAAAATTTAGAACACATATGAAAAATCAGAAAACTTGTTAATTGCCGCTATGAACCAAACCAAGAGACTTATTTTCAGGGATGCAGAATTGATAGTCCATTAAACTCACATTTGAATATAAATAAATAGGGGAAAGAGTAGAATACTGAGATACTGGATAAAAACATTTGGGCAGACACAGATGAAGGTGATAATTTTGATCTCCAAAATAACTCAGTGTTTCTTGTCTTAGAAATAGTTTACCCTTCTCTGTCTGAGGAAATTGACTTTTTCTTCATAAAATCCTTCCAGTGACTTCACAAGAGAGAGTTTCTTCATGAGGAGTTGCTTAGTCTACTCAAAATTCACAACTATAACTATTCATTCTGCCGTCGGCCTTTAAGACCTTTAAGAATTGGAACCCCAGCATAGCCCAAATGGAAAAGTACAAGAAGTGGTCTGGGACAAAGCAGACTACACACTAAAAGAATAACATGGTCTTTCCAATTTGTACCAGCAGGAGTTACGGGAACATATATGGGGGTGGGCTAAGAGATGTTTGACCAAAGAGGACAAAATATGAGACTAGGCAGGCCAAATGTATTGATATGGATACACCAAATCAGTATTAGGGATGGGTTTAAGCAGCAGGTAATTGTGTGAACTAAGTTGGTTAATTACATCCTGAACTCCAATATGACCTTTAGTCAAATGAGAAAGATACTATAAAATATTTCTGGAGTATTGAAGAAGAAATCCAAAGACTCAGGGAAAATAGAAATTTTATAGTGGTCATTTATGAGTAATCTGTGGACATCTGTGTGCCCTTTTTCGTAGGTGCTCTAAGTTTTACACTGTGGGTCCATGTACAAACTGACCATGGTGGCAAAGACAGAGGCAGTTCATTAGCACTAAAACATGGATTTCTCCTCGCCATGAATGATCTGTTTACCGTCACTAATAAGTGCTTAAACTACTAACATGCAGCCACGATAGAGGATCTTTCCTCAGGGGTAATAGCCAGCCACCTGCAAGAAAGCTGAATATATTGGACTGTTTTATCATGAAGGGAGTACAGGTTTGTTCTCATGGGTTTAGATATATTCTGAATATTAAATCCCCTTCCTGTCTGCAGTGCTTCGGCCATCATGATCATTCATGATCTTACAAAGAGCTTTATCCATCAACATGTAATCCCATAGAATATCTCTGCTTAGTTATGGTAAAGTGAGTACAACAATGAGGTCAACATGTACAGGATTCATTAGTTTGAATACACAGTTAGAAGAAGCAGATTTAATAGAATAATGGAATACACTAAAGACTTAGTAATAGGACCCATGCCTAATAGGTTAGATGTGATAACATCTACTCCTTAGCGAAACAACATGGGTCCAAGAACCAGGCAGAAGACAGAGATGTGGTCCCTTTCACTGTTACAACTAATTATCTACTTAAGATATTTTTCTTCCAAATCCTGAATCAAATTGATTGGAGTATTTGGATGTTTTTGTGCTCAATGAACAACTATTTCCCTTAGGAAAAGTTTCATATCTCCAGTGGTTTGGAAACTGATGCTGACTCCTCACTCACTCAGTAACATTTTTGAAATCTCATACCACTGAACCAACAGGCAGAAAAAGGGGTCATTGTACTTACTAGCCAAGGTGAATAATTCTGATTACCAAACATGAACTGGGATGCTGCTTGTTGAGAAAGGTCATCAAAAAGACACGACCTCCAGTTTGACCTGCAAGCTGGACCAGAGCATTTGGAGGCTGTTCATACCACCATCCCCACGCCCCACCTTGGAATGTGTGCTCTGCTTGTCTTTCCCAAGCTGGAAGCTACCCAAGGACACAGCTTTGAAATAATGGTAATATGGTGTTGAGACCATCTGGACTGTGTACATGATTGAACCCAGTTAAAGCATCTGTATAAACTTTTAAGATTTGGTGGGTAGGTGCAAAAGTTACTGGTCTTGCAGCTGCCCAAGACAAGCCTTGAAAGTTCCCTTGCTTCTTAAAGCCGCCACCTACCAATCTAGAGTGGGCTGCCTCTTTCTTAGGTCTCTCCCTGTCTTTCATGTACAGGGCAGGTTTCAGATTACACAAGGGGAGCTCGTGAGGAGGTTACAAAATGGGAGCAAAGAGGACCAGTAGAAATCCTCTAGAATTTTTAATATTCCTTTGCTCAGTAGACTTGGCCAATGGAAAATTACTTCTATTAAGGCAGTAATGAATTAGACCTAGATAATTCAGAAAAACATGATTTTCGGTCACCCTTGCCCCAAGAAATAACCCATTTTATCAGGTTTCCAGCAAAGAATTAAAAAAATGGAATAGATGGTTAAAAAAAATAAAACTATAGTTATCAAATTAAGTCAGGTTAAGATACAGATGTGTAGTTATGAGGAGTGGAAGAGTTAAAAATGCCAGCTATATTTTGAGTTAATTGTCTTTGTTCTTCCTTTTCCCAAAGATTTAGAAGTCTTTGGAAACATGACAAAATTGTGTCAGCTTCACAAGGATAAGTAAGCTATGGTGCTTTATGCATCCTATTTTGAATATAGACACATATACAATATATATAATATATATTTCTATATACAGATGATATATAGCACAAATGTATGTGTGTATATATATATATATTCCATATATATTTATATAATATTTTAGTTCAATGTTTAACCTAAACTCTAAAATACAACAATAAAATGAGGGCTCTGGCTACCTAATTTTCTCTCTTCACTAAGAAATGTTTTATATCATTCACTTTAGGAAAAAGTATAATACTAAGAGAGATTTTAACCACAAGAATAAAACAATATATATACACTATTATATTTTACTGAAATTAAAATAAAACTCTTAAGTTCAAATGAATAAGGTTTTCATCTAAATGCCAACTCTGAATTTTTTATATTTATTTCTGTAGTATTATGTTAAGAAAACTTTTAAAATTACAACTAGGCTTATCATCAAAATATGAAAATTAGTATTAGTCATTGGTGATGGAGAAAGCAAAGGCATTTACATTTTTACAGGTATTTTTGATTCCTGTCTTTAAGTTTATTTAAATATTCATAGTTATGTGATGTTTTTTACCCAAAACTGAATCTAAGTATAAATATCCTAATGTACAAACAGATCTGAGTATACTTTCTGTTGTCCCAAATAGTGGGAACAACAGAAATGGCTTAAACAACTTTCAAATAAAACATGTTAAAGATACAATAGGGGGTTGAAAGGTAAAAAAGTTTAAAAATTTAAAAAAATAAACGACAAAATCTCATCAATGAGTCCAGAAATTGTATTTGAAACCTAAGCATATTTCCCATAATCTAAGAACCACAGGGAAGTTTTCAGTGGGTATATATAGAGAGTACATGCACTGAGATCAAAAACATACTTTAGTAAATGAATGTATGTTAGTTTCCCAATACTTAAAAACGTTGTTTCTTTGTAGCCAAAAAGTGAATTCATTAAAAAATGATACAAGATAAAGGAGTGAAAAAATTTGAAGAACTCATGTGTGAAATTGTATGTTTTTTATTCCAGTGTTTCTTGCAACTAAAGCACAATTATTTAAAAAGAAATGTCGTATATTGTTTTACATGTTTGTTCATCTTTTTATTAAAAACAAATTCATTTTAAACATTTATTCTTCAACCGAGTATATAGAAATATGTCATTTATCCTGTGATTCTTTTGTAAGTGATTTTGGATATTACAGTAGATAGTAACTTTCCGTTATTTTAAGTAATTCTTATTGAAATATAACATTAATACAGAAACTGAACAAAAATCATAAATATACAGGTGGATGGATTTTTATAAAATGAATTCTCTATATAACCAGCAGTTAGTTCATGAAATAACACATCATGAGCTCCCAGAAGCCACTTCCAGGCTCCCTCCCAATCACTAACAATTCTCCACCAAGATAATAATGTCTCTGATGTTTAACACTATAAATAGTTTGGTCTGTTTTTGTATGTTGTACAAATGGAATTTTACTGTATATATTCTTTTGTGTCTGGCATCTTTTACTCAAACTTGTTTGTGAGATGCATCCAAACAATATTTATTTTATCTCCTTATTATGATATACTTTATATAAATCTACAAAAACATATATATACATATATAAATATGCGAATATGTATACATATATAAATACATACACACAATCACACTTAATGGGCTTTTTAAAGTTTTTATCTATTTCAAGCAGTGCTGCTACAGCACATGCTGGGGAATGGAATTGTCGAATAATTAGTTCTAGTAGAGGATGCCAAAGAGTTTTCCAAACCAGTTGGACTGACTTAAACTACCATTATCAGCATATAAGACTTCCAATCTGATGTCAATATTATCAGTCTTTTCCATTTCATCCATTTTAGTGGTGGTATACTGAAATTTAATTTTATTTTGCAGGTTCCTGCTGACTAAATAGTTGAGTACTTTTTCACATTTATTAGCTGACTCATAAGAATCTCTTCCAGTGTTTACATGTTTTACATGTTTTGATCTATTGGGTTGTCTGTTTTGCTTTGAATTGTGTCCTGCAGAAATTCATATGTTGAAGACCTAACTCCTAGTACCTCAGAATGTGTCCTTGTTTGGAAATAGGATTCTTGCAGATGTAATTAGGTGAGATGAGGTCCTACTGGCTTAGGGTGGACCTTAATCTAATATGCCTGCTGTCCTTATAAAAAGGGGGAAATTTAGACATACATACAAGGGAAAATTGCCATGTGAAGATGAAGATTGACAGCAAAGCATTAGAAGCTAGGAGAATGATATGGAACAGAATTCTCCCTCACAGCCCTTAGGAAGTTGCAGCCCTACTGACACCTAGATCTAGGATTTCTAGCCTCCAGAACTGAGGTGACATTTTTCTGTTATTTAGACCATCAGTTTATGGTACTTTGTTTCAGCAGCCCTAGCAAATTAATACACTGTCTCATTGATTTGAAAGAGTACAATATATACTCTGGGTTTTAGTTGTCAGTAATACGAACTGTAAGTTAGTCTATAACTTGCCTATTCATTCTCTTAATATCTTTTGATGAATAAAAGTTGGTTAGATTAATGTACATCAAATTATCTTTTTTAGTCCATATAATGCATATTTCCTTACCTCAATATCATGAAGATCTTAAATATCAAGAATCTATATTCTTCTAGATAATATGTTATATCTTTAAGCCTACAATGCACCTAGAATAGATTTTTGTGAATGCAGTGAGTAATTAGGTATACATTATCCAGGTCATAAAAGTGATCATATTTATTTTATATACTTCTCTAATTCAGAATACTTTTCATTACATTTTACTATATTGAAAATTTGGCATGTATGCATCTATTTCAGTGCCTTAAAATATTTTGAAAGCAATATTTTGCTAATGATTAATGAACTTTTTTTTTTTTGGCCACGCCACAGGGCATGTGGGATTTTATTTCCCCGACCAGGGGTTGAACCCGTGCCCCCTGCATTGGAAGCACAGAGTCTTAACCACTGGACCACCAGGGAAGTCCCAAACTTTCTCTTAAGGATGAAGTATTTAAAAGGATCTGTGAAATAACTTACACTTGTTTGTTATAAAATAGTTACATACAGGTGCATTTGTTACTTTACTTTGGTAAAGTCATTCAGTTTGAGAAGCAACAAACATTATTAGGTGCCTTTGGTTTGCTAGGTACTTTAACCAATGTTGCTTTCATTTAATACTTAGAAATGTTTATATCTGATATTTTGATAGGCACCAAGTTTTATATTTTTTTAAAGATATTTTTGATGTGGACCATTGCACCCCCTGAATTGGAAGGTGAATTCCCAACCACTGGACCACCAGGGAAGCCCCAAGTTTTATATTTTTTTAAGATATTTTTGATGCGGACCATTGCACCCCCTGAATTGGAAGGTGAATTCCTAACCAGTGGACCACCAGGGAAGTCCCAAGTTTTATATTTTTAAGTGACTAAATCTAATAAAATGAAACAGATTTACTAAAACAGGTCAAAAGATAAGACAGGAGATAAGGTATAAAACCAAAGCACGAGGACTGCTCGTCATTTACACCTGATAATGTACACCCAAGGGCTGAGAATCTCACATCTCCTTCAAATTCAAACCTCACACTTTGTTTTTGTTGCTGTTGTTGCTTAAGGTTTTTAATAAGCTAACCCCAGGAGTGTGGTGGGTCTGCCCTGCACTCGATAGTGCGTGCCGCCAGCCTGTGTCAAGCTGGGACCCAGCATCGCCAACTACCTCTGCCACATCTGGGCTCCTCCTGCGCTGTCCCTTCTCAGCATGTAATTAACTTACTTGACAGTGTAGGCAAGGCTGCAAACTCAACGATAACAAACAAGGTCACCAGGGCGCCTTCCAGGACCTTGGTGCAGATTGGCCTGCTTTAGCCCAGCAAGGTTAGGCCCACCCAACCACATAGAAGAGCTGAAGCACCTTCTGGCCATGGTGTATGTCCCTCTCTGTCTGGAACCATGTCTGGGAAGGGGAAAGTCTGGGGTCTGCTGCTGAGTTCGTCTTGTGCTATATGTTTTCAATTTCCTATATGACTTCAGCAGTAATTCAAAAAAGACATTGTCTTTTAGTTAAACATTAAACTTTGTGCTGGCGGTTGTCTTTTGCTGAAGTCCCACGTTTCTGTACTGCCCAGGCAGGATGGTGGATATGGACTAGGCTGGGTTGTCTGTGGGGAAATCCATGATGAAAAGACTCAGCTTTGTATTGCACTTGAACTTTCCATTGGGAGTTGTATAAATACTAGGAGGTTTAAAAGAAAATTCTCTGGAAAAAAATTAGTTGTCCATGATAATAACTACTTTCACAAGGAGTCATCTCAGGACTTTGGTGCATATACAGTAGTCTTTTGGTATCTGCCAAGGATTGGTTCCAAAACCCCACAGAATCAGAGGATGCTCAAGTTCCTTATTTAAAATGGGGTAGTGTTTGCATATAACCTATCAACACCCTCCCCTATACTTCAAGTCATCCCTAGATTATTTATAATACCTAATAATGATATAAATACTTTGTAAATAGTTGTAAATACAATGTAAATACTATGTAAATAGTTGCCCCCATGGTGGCAAATTCAAGTTCCGCTTTTTGGAATTCTCTGTAATATTTTCCCCAGTATTTTTCATTTGTAGTTGTTTGAATCTGCCATGCATAACCTTATGGATGCAGCTGAACTGTAGTGCCATTCAAGAATATTGGAAAGGAGGAGCTCAGCACACATGTAAGGTACCAGTCTTTCTAAATTGGAAGATAGTCCTGTTTCAGTCTCTGGGTTGCTGTTTTTGGAGCTCTCTTATTGCTCTCTTTGCTCATCTCACTCCATTGCCACTGTGCTCAGGCTGTCAGTGGTAGGGCTTGGAACAGAGCCCCAGCTGGAGAGCCACACAGTGCTGGGACCAAGTCCAAAGCACCACTGCAGTGCTGCCACCTCCAGATTCATAGTTTTGCAAATGGGTATCCAATGGACCCACTACACTACCAAAGCCAAATTCTTCCCCATTTCACTGTATATCAAATTTTTAATGTCAGATTTCTGGGCACTTTATTGGATTCTTCTTGTCTGTTTCTGAGCTAATTGTGTTACAGAACCAAATTTGGTTCTCATGCCTGCACACAATAAACCCAGTCTACTGACACTGGGTTGTGCTGAAGGAAAGTGCAGCATTTATTACAGGGTGCCAATCAAGGAGTGGAGGCAGCTAGTGCTTAAAAGACCAGAATTCCCTGATGGCTTTCAGGGAAAGGTTTTTAACCAGGGTGAGGGAGGGGGTTGTGGGGCACATGATCAACTTGTGGACATTTTTCTGATTGGTTGGTGGTGAGGTAGTCAGGAACCAACATCATCAACCTTCTGGTTCCAACCAGTCTGGGGTCTTTGTGCTTGTGGTCAGAATACAGTTAACTTCTTCCACCTGGTGGGGGTTTCAGTATCTGTAAAACAGCTCAAAGCCTATTGCTCAGAATATTATCTATAGCCCTTGAGAAGGAACTAAAGGCCCTTGACTTTGTATAGTGGCTAAACTATTATTATTTTGTCTTGCTTGACTGTTTTCCTTTGCTTCTGCGTTTTCTCACTTCTCCAATTAAATTTATTCTTTGGAACTTGAGGAATGCCTAGGGGGCTAAAGTTTTTCTACAAATAAGAGGCAGGTGGAGGACATGGGTTGGGGGGTGGGATCTGTCCTGGGAGGGCCCCATAGGGTCCTGCTTGTTTACAATTGTATTCTGTCATATTTATTATATATTTATAATTCATCTGTATATCTGAGAACAAAAGTTCCTCAGATTGTTTTAATGTTTTAATACTTTTGCAAGATTGCCTAAGCTCTTCTTGACTTTTATTTTTCATGTAATTTTGGAAACAGCTAACCAAGTTTTGCTAAGACACCTGTGGGGATTTTTAATGGGGTTGCTTTGAGTCAGTATATTAATTGGGAGAGAATTTACGTGTCCACAGTATTGTTTTTTCCAAACCTTGAACCTGGAATATCTCTTTTTTTGTTGTTCTTAGGGGAGGGCTAATGTTCCTCTTCTGCTAGATTTATTGCTGTACATCTTATCTTTCTTATGCTCTCAGAAATGTTATCTTTTATTTCCTGATTGCTTTTCCTCATATTTAGAACTTGGTTTTTATAAATTACATTGGTAAATTCTGTTATTTTGATTTGTCTAATTGTAGTTCATATATATATTGGTTGTAAAAGAAATACACGTTTATTTGTTATTTGTAAAATAAATACACTTTTATTTATTACCATCCAAGTCTCCAATTTTTATACCACATTTTTAAAAAATTTCTTTTCTTATTGCACTGGCTGTGACCTCCAGTATGATAACGACAGATCACAATATCATTTGTTACATACCCGTAACATGTTCTCAGATGAAAAATCCATATAATTATTTTTAATAAGCATTCTCTCATTTTCTTTCTTTCATAGTGGAGTCACTCAAAATAGCACACTTATTATGCCTTGTTCCTCACTTCTCTCATTTTACAACTGAACACATACTGATTTCCTCCATCCTCATTCTATGACACTGTATATGCCATTGGTCACTCCCTCAAATTGTATAATTTTCACTTCACTCCTCTGTTGTATCTATAATTCTTTTGAGAGTCTTTCTTCACCTTTTATAATGCTTATCAAGTTTAGTTATTAGAGAGGAATTTTAAAATCAGGAAAGTCTTATTTGTGTCTATCAAGAGTAACTTATTTTACCATTTTAAATTCTCTAAGCTTAATTTCTTTATCTTGACATGAGATAATATCTATTTATAATAATTTTGTAGGGAAAAAAATACGTGTGAAAGGCCTAGTACATGGCCAGGCACAGGATAAATGAGTGTGTACTTTTGTATTCTTTGAAATGTCTGCTTCTGTTCTTGTACTCCTTAAAATTAGGTTTTCCTACAGGTGTCATTTAGAGCTTTGTTCTCATTCCAATCACTGGTCTTGAGTGATGTGATCTTATTATTGTCTTTTAAAATTCAGCTTGAGCTTTACCTCCTTTTGTCTTCCTGACCAAATCTAACATATTTTCTTTGTGTTCTGATGGTATTCTCGCATATCAGTTGCTGTACTCTGATAGCAAACACTTCCTATTATCTCTAGCTTGAATGTTACTTTGTTTTTTGAAGGAAATTTGTGTTTCATTTCTTTATCTGAGAATTTGGGGACTTGAGGTTTCATGAAGCCATTCAGCTTTTCATTTGTAGATACATTTTTCAGATTATTACATATGTATATGGCTTCTTAAATTCATTACAAGATGTTCACTATTATTATTTACTTTTAAGTATATTATGAAATACATAAATTATCCAGAAAAGTATAAAGGTAGAATAGTGTACACACAGATTATGGGATTATCATTTATGTATATTTCCTATCCATTCTTCTCCATTTCTAACAAGAATTCTTCCAAACTTGCCTTTTCAAGCAATGCTACATGGAATCTTTGTTTCCTTATGACACTCTTGATGAGTGTAGAGAATGAACACTAAATCTTACCATATAGTAAAGAAATGGTCTCTTAAATAAATGGAAAATTTACAATCCCACCAGCAGTTTGTTATTACTTCTTTTCTGTTTTCCCACATCCTGGCCAATGCATGGGATTTTGAGAGTATCTAATATTTACTAACTTAATAGAATAAAATATTTTCAGGGTTATAGATAAATTAGTATGTTCATTAGCCTTTGGTTTCCTCTTATGTTGATTATCGTTTTTGATATTGGCTTTTTGTTGTTTTTTGTCTTACTGGCATATTTGTCTTTTGGGGGCAGGGGGTTACATAGTTATTGTTTTTTAATTTTGTATTTAAATTAGCATTGTTCGTCCTATATGTGAACATCTTTCCCAGTTCTTTTTAACAGTTTTAGATTACTCATTATGCTTTTGACATCACAGAGACTTTAAAATTTTGAGTCAAAATTTTATATGCAATGAGATTTAGCAAATTTCTCCATTAACTTGTGAAAATTTTTGTAGCTTCATATAATATATTGATTTGCTTGTCAGGTTCAATGATACTTTTTCTTGTTTTTTTGTATATATTCTTTGTTATTGCTGATTTGTTTGAATGCTATTATTTTCATATTTTGATACAGTTACTCTGCTAAGTACATCTTAGCTATGGAGGAGTTAATATTTATTTTCTTAGATTTTTAGCATCATTATGTGATTTTTAAGAAAGTTACATTTTTTTTTCATTTTCCACTTTTTTCCCTCAACTTTTTGGTTATATTTCTTTGGCTAGGACTTCCAGTACCCTACTGATTATGAGCTATATAAGTGAGCAAGCTGGCATTTTACTTACAGTAAAGAAAATGACTATGTTCTTCCCTCTCAAGTGTGATATTGCTTTGATTCTTGGCAGAGCAGTTTATCAAGCTGCTAGAATTTATCATAATTGTTATTTTTATTAGATATATTTTCAGGATCTACTGAGAGTTTTTCTTTTTGTCTTTAATTGGTTAATGGGATTTACAGTGATAATTTTTTAAAAAATAACAACCCATTCTTGCATTCCTAGGGCAAATTATACTAGGTCATGAGTTTAACAGCTTTTAATTTTTACTCTTTGTCCAAATTTGTATATGTGGGATTATCACTATTCCAGATATTTTTTTTCTAAAATTATACTTTAATAATACATGAAACACCTATGCTTTCAGAGGGAAAATTTTTCACTTTTTGATTTGGTTTGTAAAAGGCATTTACTTATTAGGGTTTTCTATTTTTCTTAAAGCACTCCTGCACTCTTGGGTAATTGTATTAGTTTTCTATTGCTGCATAACAAATTACCAAAAATTTACTGGGTTAAAATGTCTCGTATTTTTATCTCACTTTCCATTGGTCAAGAATCTGGGTACAGCTCACCTGGGTCCTCTGCTATGGCATCCAAAGGCTGCAGTCAAGGTGTCTGCA
This sequence comes from Orcinus orca, assembly GCF_937001465.1. Lineage (NCBI taxonomy): Eukaryota > Metazoa > Chordata > Mammalia > Artiodactyla > Delphinidae > Orcinus > Orcinus orca. The sequence goes on from NC_064563.1 coordinate 125,159,354, forward strand.
GAGGTACATTCTCCTCAGAGGTTCTACTGGGTAAAGGTTACCTTTCAAGCTTCCTTGGGTTGTGGCCAAAGCCATTTCCTTGTTGATGAAGAACTTACAGCAGCTGTCTTCTTCAATGTCAGTTGGAGAGTCTCCCACCTCAGTGAGGTTCCCAGTCCTTTCTTCAAGAATTTTAACCTGTTTTAAATCAGGCTTATCCACTATAATCTCCTTTTGATGAACTCAGAGTCAACAAATTTGGGACTTTAATGACATCTGCAAAATCCTTTTACTGTTTCCATTGTCAGGAACTGTGTCAAGGCAAGTTTTCCCTAAGTTTTCTTTTAGGAGCTTTACAGTTTTATGTCTTACCAGATCCATTTAAAATTAATATTTATACATGCTTACAATGTTAAAAAATGCCAATTCCTAAGGGAAATAAAAAGTACTGTACCCTATAAATTCTATGTTTTCTCCTATACACACATTCCCATGAAAAAAATTAATTTATAAATTAGGCACAGTAAGAGATTAACAATGGTAACTAATATTAAAATAAAACAATTATAACAGTATACTGTAATGAAAGTTATGTGAATGTGATTGTGCTCTCTCTTTCCACTCTGTCTCTCTGCCTTTCTCAGAATATCTTATTGTACAAATTTAATTCCTTTTCCATCTTAACTACGTACTTATGCACTGTGGCCATACCTTTGCAGTTTGAGGTGTGACAGCAAAACTAGTACAGATTTCTTTTTCTGTTTTTACAATTTCATGGATAGAAGATTCATTCTTACTGTAGGTCTTAGCAACCTCAGCACATGATTTTTTCTTTCTTTATTAAGTCAAGAACTTTCACCTTTTCGCTTAACGGAAGCACTTTACAGCTTCTCTTTGGCATATCCGAATTGCCACCGTTACTACTTTAGCATGTGGGGGCTATTATTAAGTAAAATAAGGTTACTTGAACACAAGCATTGTGATACTGTGGCAGTCAACCTGATTGATAATCAGGACGGCTACTATGTAACTAAGGGGCATGATACACTGGACAAAGGGAAGATTCACATCCATGAAGGGACTGAGCAGGAGTCCTGGAGATTTCATCACACTACTCAGAACTGAATGCAATTTTAAACCTATGAATTTTTCTTTCTAGAATGTTCCATTTAATATTTTTGGACCACTGTTGACTGTGGGTAACTAAACCTCAGAAAGCAAAATCACAAATAAGCAGGGACTACTATACTTTCTGCTTCACTTTCTGAAGTCTATAAAATAGACTTTTTTTTTTTACATAAAATAGCAGTTCTACTTACCTTGTACAACCTACCTCTATTTTCTTGCTTTATCTTTTCTCCATAGCAGTTATCTGTTACTGTTTCTTTGCTGTTGTTCTGTGGGTTAGCCTGGTTCCTCTGAGATACAGACATCAGGACAGAATTAGTCATTCAAGAGCTCTGTGAGGGACAATGCCTGTGAGGAAAAATAGAAGGGATCTGGGGGAGTCTGAAAAGTTGTCAGATCTTAATGTTAGTTGGCTCTGGGTAAAGGAGAGAGAGAAGGAAAGAGAGAAGGAAGGAAGGAAAGGAAGGAAGGAAGGAAGGAAGGAGGAAGGAGGGAGGGAGGGAGGGAGGAAGGGGAGGGGAGGGGAGGAGTGAAATACCTGAGATTTCTATACAGACCTAAGAGAATTTGGCAAGGCTACTATAGAGTCCTTGAGCCAAAGCGTCCCATGAGACCAGTACCAAATCTCCCAGCAATGGGCGAGCCTGAATATCCTAGCCGCACTCAGTCATTGGCAGGGAAATACACACAGAAAGCATGTCCTCATATATCACAAATCTAGTGATAGATTTTATAATGCAACAGCTGTACTGGTTGTCAATTACACTCTTGGCAAATAGAGTCGTTAGTGAGATCTGAAAAGCATATTTCAAGGATGCCACAGACTGTCTCTACCTATTCAAGCACAGGTTTTCTTCCCTATCTGCATCACCTACAACAGTACCTGGGTCATAGTAGTAGTCAATAAATGCATATGAATAAGTGAATTGTCTCTGGAAAAAAATAGATGTTTATATCTCCTGAAGTATCTTCCTGCATATTAACCTTCTGCTAAGTGCTACTGGCAATCTTGCACTAAAGACTAATGACCTGAGAAGATACCTGAATCCTCATTCAAACTTCACAAAAGGGCAAGTAAAAACTTTTAAAGGCACCATTTGTCAGTGAACCAGAGAAGTGCCCTTGCAGTAAGTACACAAATTGTCCTTATCTCTAGTTACTGAAAAGTAATTTCATGGGATTTCAATGACCAATGAAACAGGATCAGTATTGTTGAGTTTCAGAATGAGGTGTGGGTTATCTGGAGTTCAGAATCCTCACGGTGCCTAAGTTCTCTTTCATTAAATGTAACCATAGTTTCAAACAATTATATTACTGAAGTGCAATGTTTGTCTTCTCTATCATTGAAGAACATTCAATTCTGCTGAAGATGATAAAAATATTTAGAAAAGTGAAAACTTATATAGGGTGTGTTTAGCATAGAAGGAGAGTAAGCATGTAGCTTGTAAGACAAAGAATTCATGAAGTGTGTATGAATAGAAAGTAATGTGAAGTGAAAGAGAATAATGGTCTATATAAAGGCAAAAAAAGAGTGGCATAAATAGAAAAGGATGCAAAGAACAAGTAAATCAGAAACATGCATAAGCACAAATCCTACAGCCTCCAGTCTGACAGTCAGTCATCCCTAAATCAGACACCCATAGGTGACATTCCTATGGCTCGATTTGGATTCATGTGTGCTCTACCCCAGGAATGCAGTTAATATATTAGCACAGCTCAGCAAATCATAGAAAAACTGTAGTTATTGGCCAGGTATATATATATATATATATATATATGGTTTTTTTTTTTTTTTTTTTTTTTTTTGCAGTACGCGGGCCTCTCACTGTTGTGGCCTCTCCCGTTGCGGAGCACAGGCTCCGGACGCGCAGGCTCAGCGGCCATGGCTCACGGGCTCAGCCGCTCCGCAGCATGTGGGATCTTACCGGACCGGGGCACGAACCCGTGTCCCCTGCGTCGGCAGGCGGACTCTCAACCGCTGCGCCACCAGGGAAGCCCCTGTCCAGGTATATTTGCTCCAAATCTCTTCAGTAGAGCTACACTTCCAGGTGTCTTCCTTCTGCTGAGTCTCCTTGCTCAAACCGCAACTTTGATTCTCATATCATTATCAAGGAAGAATGTTGTGGCAGAGAGAGTGATGTGTTTATATAAATTCCTAATGAAACTTTGTATCTTTGATTGATGAAGTAGTTCATTAGCTTGGAGGTAAAAGAGAAAATTATATAGTTTATAGAATAGAGGTTCTTGACCCGAGAAAAGTTGATAATGATAGTGTGTTAAAGGTGTGCCTTGATTTCCTCAGCAGTCAGGTGAACTGGATTGGGCCTCAGTGACCCAGAGATCTTTGCCTGTCACCTCAGACCATGAGCAACCTTTGACGCACCAGTTTCTGTAAAATGTCATTGTCTATGTGAGATGTGATATAAAAAGTTTGAGAATCACTAGGTTTTGATAATACATTAGAAGAATGTCCGTGGCAGTAAAAGGTCAGTGTGTCACCAAAGTGCCCATGGTATCCATGTGGAGTAAAGCATGCTGTGGGGAACCCTCTTAGTTACCATATTACTCTACAATATCCCCAGAATGATAGCTGGCATTATTTCACCTATCTCTGATAAGAACTTTTAGAGCTATATAATATTATATTACTTATTTTGCAAATGGGTAAATAGAGGTCTTTCAAAGACTGATGAATATCCTTTCTTTCCTTCTTCTTAGAAGCAGCCAAACCATAATTTTCATAGGGGTAAAATGCACCCAGATAAAGGATTAGATTTTCAAAAGTTCAGTTATGAAGGCAGGTGATTGAATTTTCCAAAGATGACTTAAAACAATATCTCTCACAACAAACAGTTTTATATAATTCAAATGTGCCACTAGCCCCATTAAGAGTGGAGTCTAATAACTCTCCTCTTTACTATAGGAAGGAAGGTTTTAGTATGATTGCAGGAAAAGACTGTATTCAAATGACACTGTGTGCTACTCAAATCTAGAATAAAAAAGAGAACACAGCTTCTGCCTGTTTTATGTTGAATGCTTACTCTTGGAATCCAGCCCATCTTCTAGGGAAGCCCAGGGACCTTGTGGAGGTAACACAGATGTCATCTTGATGTTGTCTAGATGTCTTAGTTGGGATCTCACTCAACGGTGATTATCAGCTTCCAGGCGTGTCGGTGAGTTGCCTTCAAATTATACAAGCCCAGAGTCATCAAGTTACTCCTGGGTTTTGAGTCTTCCTAACTGAGGCACCAAACATTATGGAACCAGAGACAAGCCATTCTTCCTATGGCTTTTCTAAATCCCTAACTGATGAAAACCATCAGTGTAATAAAATAGTTGTTCCTTTATTCCAGTTAGTTTGCGGTGGCCAGTCAGTGATACTAAATGGAATAGTAGCTGACTGTATAGTTAAGTGAATAAGTTTGGGCCAGTGAGATCTAAGTGGGAGTTGGAAATCACATAAAGCCTCATTAAAGGAAACAAACTCCTGGGCTAGGTTGTACTGTTTGTCCTTCTCTTTATCTACCCTTCTTCCTGAAATAAGGGTGTAAATGCTGGAGCTCCAACAATTACCATGTAGCCTTGAGGATGGCAGTAGAGATAGAAGGTACCTGCTTCCCTGATGTTTTAATGGAGTCATCCTAGCAATTCAAGACCTTTGGAATTAAGCTATAAGAGAGAAAAGTAGCTACTTAGGCATTTAAGACATTAAGATATCTAATGGGTTTACTTGTATGTATTACCAATCCTAAATGTGATTCATGCATAGTAAAGAAACAAACAAAAAACAAAAAAAAACCCCACAAAAACTAAGTCACTTGCCCAAACTAGTAAGTGGAAGAGCAGGGATTTATACCCCAATTGTCTGATTTCAGGACCTACAGTTTAATCACCACAGCATACTGCCTCAAGGGCAAAAGTGCAATTGTCAAAAATGGGGAAAAAACAAAAATTTTTACAGACCAAAAATGATAAAATATATCATAATCATAGAAGTCTAAAAATATAGAGGCTATGGAATACTATCAGTAGCATATTGGATTCCCTTCCGCCTGCACCTGCCATGGTCAAAACCACAAAAGAAAATCTCTAACGTACCTCAAAACTTTAGACTGGACATAGCCTTTTGTTATCCATGGGCACTCAGTAAAGTTTTATATGTTGAAGTAACACTGTTTATAGGAAATACCTTAAAACATTTAAAAAGAGTGATGTATTTTTTGGTCAAGTTTTTCTTTCTGTTTTTTCTGATCCAAACTCATTAAATATAGTACAGGCATATAAACAAAAAAAAATCCTGGTTGTAAAATCTAATTCTGAAATGAGAAACTTCCGTATAGCCCGGGGTTGCACATAATTAAGGAAACATCTGATTACGTGTAAGTGAAAAATTCATTCTTTCTGATTTTCTGTGCACTTACACATTTGTAGCTCGCTAGTTTCATCTGCAGCAGAGATATTGAAAACACATTTCAAGGGCTCCCACTGATTTGAGAAATTTATTGTACCTTAAGGGCTGTCAGAGGAAATTTGCAAATTGCTAGTCCAAATTATTTCAACAAGAAAACATACTGATATGTTCAGGTAATGGAAAGGGGAAAAAAGATTAACATAAGTGTCATAAGAAAGCTATTGTGCCACCTAAATCAGAGGTAGTCAAAGATTTTTTTTAAGAAAGATGCTGTGCTAAAATGCAAGAAAGAATATCTCTTATACTTCCTTTCTTATTCGACAGAGAATACCCCTTTGATTTTAATTTTAAAATATACACTTCCCTTCTTCTATACCATGAGCAAGACGTTAAGCCATTTCTTTATTCCTTGAAATACTATTTGGTGAATGAAAAAACATTATCTTTAACCTAAGTACCTATGGATATATCTCTATACACATGACAATTTTAATTAAAAATATTTGAAGATTCAGTAAACCTATAAACTCTCTTAAATTAGGCATCCTATGTAACCACTAACAGCAGAGATTAAATTCAGTTACATTTTAAAGAAATGAGTTGTATGATTAATACATTCTTTATAAATCCCTATAGAAACAATATGCTTAATTTATCATTAATATGGTTACATATAAAATTGCTCTTCACTACATACAATTGAGACAATATATGTTTAGAAAGCTGGCACCTATTAGTGGAGAAACATGAATTAATTAGGAAAACACCTGCTGGCCTATTTAGGTATTGAAATGATTGGACCTAGGCAGGGTCTGAAAGGGGAGGGTCAAGGCAAAGCTTGTCTATTAAGAGCTGAAGTGCTTTGTTTACAGAAGTAGGAAGCTTTCCCTTCATTTCTATTTAATTTACAGTAGCATCTTTTTAAAGAAATTTCCTTAGGGAGTGGTACTGGCGGTGGTGATAGTGGAGGCGTCGGGGTTGTGCTCGTGGTTGGGGAGGCACTGGTGTGATTTGAGGACACGAGCTGGAGTGTAGGAGGAGGATGGAAACAGCAGAGTGGAAAGAATTGCGGACTGTCAGAATACCCTGTTTCAGTTTATGTTTTCTGTTGCATTGTAATTCAAATTCCCATCGTCCATGATTTCAGTTACGTTTCCACAGAACGAAACCTTGACTATTTATTATATGTTACAAGGTAAAGGCTGTGTCCATTCACCTTTTACATAATTCATTTAAAAGAATCCGTGCAAAATGACTGAGTTCCGTATGTAAGTAGAAGCAAGGAGCAGGATACCAATCAAATAGAACAACAACAGCAAAAAAAAGCATACAGACTCGAGGATAATTTAAACAGCTTTAAAGATATTATGGTTGCCAACTTTCTCCATATAAGCATGGATGTAGTACTCCCATTAAACATTAGTCTCTGAGTCGTATGCATTTCAAAGGATGTATTATTATCTGGGTTACAAAAGCATCTTCTAATGGAGATATTCTCATTCTGTGTGTGTGTGTGTGTGTGTGTGTGTGTGTGTGTGTGTGTGTGTATTTACCTAAATAACCTTGAACTTTGGCAAATGTTTGATTACTCCAAAATAAATATTTAAAAAACTAATAGATTGTATTAATCTGGCATATTTAAAGCAATCATTTGAATTTCTTAATATTTTGTGAGCAAACTTTTTTTTAATTAGAAAAAAATGTCTATATCTTTTGTTTCCAATTCAGGATAATGATGAAAGTGTTTAACACATTTCATTCTAATATATTTAAATAATTTTTTGTAGTGCCTGGAGACATGTATGTAACAATTTAGAATGAATTATCTGTTAAAATCTTGATGAGGCAGGCTGAATAACTTCAACTAGGTACTTAAAATGATCTTGGGGAAAATCTATTCATAGGCAGGTGTTTCTGAATTACAGAACTGATTTGTTGAAAATAATTTTAATGGTTCTTCTGTGATAGATTATTTGCACTAGATGAAAGTTGCTCATAACTTGTGCTCTTTACAATCTTTAAGCAAAGAACACTGGCAAGATAACATCTATTAAAATATTCTTAATTTCTTATAATTAATAATATTATTGCAGTGGTTAAAATAAATATTGAACACATTTTTAAGAGTACAAAACAGCACATTAGAGCATACTTAATCTAAATAAGTCCTTTAAATAATATCGAAGATTAATATAATTGAGCAAATATATTTTGCTCTTGGGGTAATTGTTTTGTTTCCAGAAACTACTATATAGTATGCTTGAGACAGTTTTTGTTAGTTTAAACTGGCAATTTAAGATTGCTTTAATTTCCATGTTAGTTTGCATTAATAAACTTCCATGTAAAGGTACACTTATAAGTGCTGTGTAGTAATATTGACCCAACTCTTTTTTTTTTCTTTTTTATACCATTTGATCTATTTATAACCTTCACTTATTTCACCCATCCCCTATTTCGCACTTCAGGCAATCACCAATCTGCTCTGTACATCCATAAACTCATTTGTTTGTTTGTTTTTCAGATTCCACATGTAAGTGAGATAGTACAGTATTTATGTTTTTCTGTCTGACAATTTTATTTAGCATAGTGCCCTCGAGTTTCATCCATATTGTTGAAAAAATGGCATGATTTCATTCTTTTTCATGGCTGAATAATATTCCATTGTATCTATATATAGCACATTTTCTTTACCCATTCATCAATCAGTGGACATTTAAATTCTTTTCATGTCTTGGCCATTGTAAATAATATTGCAAGTAACATGGGGGTGCACGTATCTTTTCAAATTAGTGTTTTTGTTTTCTTTGGATAAGTATCCAGGGTGGAATTGCTGACTCATATGGCAGTTCTGTTTTTAAAGTTTTAAGAAACTTCTGTACTGTTTTCCATAGTGGCTGCACCAGTTTACATTCCCACAAACAGTTCACAAATTCCCTTTTCTCCACATCCTTGACAACACTTGTTCTTTCTTTATTTTGTTTTTAAAACATCTTTATTGGAGTATAATTGCTTTACAGTGGTGTGTTAGTTTCTGCTTTATAACAAAGTGAATCAGCTATACATATACATATATCCCCATATCTCCTCCCTCTTGCCTCTCCCTCCCACCTTCCCTATCTCACCCCTCTATGTGGTCACAAAGCACCAAGCTGATCTCCCTGTGCTATGCAGCTGCTTCCCACTAGCTATCTATTTTACATTTGGTATCTTTTCGGTAACAGTCATTCTAACAGGTGTGAGGTGATATCTCATTGTGGTTTTGATTTGTGTTTCCCTGATGATTAGTGATGTTGAGCATCTTTTCATGTAACTGTTTGCCATCTGTATATCTTCTTTGAAAAAAATATTTCCATATCTTCTAGAAGTACCAAATTAACAAAAGTGATGCTACCATGATAATTAATTGGTATAATATATACCAAGCTACTGCAAATACACTATTGAGTCTTAACATGAATAAATGCTCTAGGAAGTCACTTTTATGTGAAATAACATAAAAAAGATCTGTGGAGTAGACAGGTAATAAATAATTTATGCAGAGGTTGTGAAAGGAGTTGCAATAGGAATTCCAAATGAATGCTGTATTATGACAAAGTGAAAAGGTGAGAGTGTCACATCATGGGAGAAATGAGACTTGAGTTCGAGTTGTGGCCCATGGTTCAAGATATGTGCACTTAGTAATTTTCTTAAACTTCTTGAGCTTCAGGATCCTTATTTTTATGCTATCTACTTGATCTTTTTAATATCTGGATATAAGAAAAGTCACATCTCTTTATTTATGCAAATACAATTATAATAAGGCTTTAAACTTGTTATCTACTAGTTTGGTAGAAGGTCTGCAATCAGGCATTTTTAAAAATTTCCCCACTTTGGAATAAGATAGATTTAAATCTAATTTCTTCTTCTGTCCTTATTGATATACTGTACCAGTTAAGTTACTTAAACCCTAAATCTCAGTAATGTTATCTAGAAAACGGAGATAATACTAGCTGGCTTCTAGGTTTTTTGTGACTTTTAATATGGACTGGAAAAATGAACTGCTTATGTAAGATCTGTTATATGGTAAAAGTTTGATATATTTTAATTAAGTTTTTGGAGAGTAAGGTTTTTATTAAATCATTTCAATAAGAAAGGAGATTTTTTTTTCTAATTTATTCCCAACTTGAAGTTTTGAAAAAAAAAAATCACTAAAAGTTCTATTTAACATTGTCCTTTATTCATTTTCTTTGTTAAGGAGATTGATTTTATTATAATATAAAAGTATGATATTGGATACTTCATTTTTCTTTAAAAGAGCAGAAAAATAGTTCTGTATTAACATTACCTCAGATGAATTAATTACCTTGTCTATAGATATCCAAATGTGTAACAATCTTGACATTTCAAAAGAGAAGATTATATAGATAGTTTTGAGTCATATTTTGTATATTTAATGCTATTTTAAATATTTGTCCTGTGACTTGTGCTGTTAAAAGTTCTGTTATAGCAGACTTTTATTTCCTGGTGATTTGCTCTCATAAACCAAGAGTTCTATGACCTTGGTAAAACATTTACCACAGTGTGTAGCTATAAACATTCCAGGAAGACTTTCAAGAAACATCAGACAGATTCCCTCTATCAGAAGCCATAAAATTCTTCCACTCCATTTCTTACTACCCTTTCCTGGTCCTGTCTAATTCAGTGCTGGTCACTGACTCATGAATTAAGTGGCCTTATTTTCAAATGGTGCTTGGCCATTCATATACTCTCTCAAAAAGACAGGAAAGGATAATTTCTCTTATTGTAGGTAGTATGTCCTATGTTATGATGTTGAATGACCATTGGTAGTCATTTATGCTATATTCAAGAAGAAAAGGAAGCTGGTTGAGAATGGATGAGGAGAGAGTTGGAGCAGATATTCAGAGAGAAGCAGCAAGTTACAGACCTTGTGGTTCCAGAAAAGGAAAAAGATAGTGGTAGAAACTGTTGGCTAATCAGAGAGGGTAGTTAGGTGTGTATGTTTTGAAAAATGACAGCAAAGTCTTTGATATTCTTCCCATTGAGAGAATCAATACCCCTTTCCACTGGACTTGCATCAACTTTTTACTGCTGTGACTGCAGTAGGGCATGGGAGAAGTGAGGCCGTGTGACCCTCAGATCAGGTAATGAAAGCAAGGCAGGTTTTTCCTTGGCCACTGGAATATTTGAAGTGGGAGCCATGAGATATCATGTAGGAAATCTGAGTATCCTAAGACCACCATGCTGTGAGGGTCCAGACACAGATTGGCCAACTTTAGGTTCTCTGGTTGGCAGTGTTTTTCCTTAGGTCATTCCAGCTCAGGTACCAGACAGATGAATGAAGGAGCCTCCAGTTAATACTAAACTCCAGCCTTGTGTTAAGCTTAGTCTTCAGGTCTTACAAGCCGAAGTCCCAGACACTAAGGAGCAAGGACAGTCAACCTCTGCTGTACACTGTCTAAGTTCCTTATCCAGAGAATCCAGGAATATTAAAAAAAAAAAAAAAAAAAAAAAAAAGATGGCTGTAGTTTTTATTTATTTATTGACTGATTGATTGATGGCTGTAGTTTTAAACCACTACATTTTGGAGTAGTTTGCTTCTGAGGATAATATTAGTTAGTTGCTTTGGAATAATCAGTACCCAGTTTCATTAGTATGTGTTCCTATTTTAGAATCATGGGCTCTCTACAAGCTTACACATTATCACTTTCTAAAACTGAGTTTCCACAATACATGAGGCACTTCCTTCAACACATATTATATTGCAGTCTGCTATTGATGAATTCTCTTCATATTTATTTTGGGTGTAAAAGATTTCATTTTGCCCTTATTCTTGGAAAAATATTTTATCTGAAAAAGGATTTTTATGTTTTTACTTGTTTATTTGCTTTCCATGATTTTAAAGACTCACTTAATTGTCTCGTGGCATGCATAATGTTTGATTAGAAGTTGGCTAAAATTCTTTTTTGAAATTCCTATGTGTGATGTGTCATTTTTCTATGGCTGCTTTTAATACATTTTATTCTTGTTTTTCAGAAATCTGATCATGATGTTTCTTGTATTGCTCTATTCATATTTCTTCTGCTTGGGAATCATTGAGATTTTGGATATGTAATAAAATTTAAGATTTTTCTCTTTATCACTATTTTTCAGAAATATGTTTATGTTATACCTGGGTATTATTTTTCTTCATGTTAATTTTGTGTTTGCTAAGGGGTTTAAGTTTTTTGATTTTTTTTTTTTTAGGTGTAAGATCTTATAATTTTTCTCAAAATTGGAAAAAGTTTTGGCTATTATTCTTCAAATATATTTTGTTTCTACTGTTACTTTTCTACTTCTCACTTATATATTAGACCACTTGATATTATCCAACTAGTCATTTAGTGTAAGGATCTGGATTAATCGGGCTAGGAGGTGGGCTGTGTTTAATGTTTGCTGTATCTATAGCTGTTAGAGACATCAAATCCCTCCAATGTCCTCCTTTTTGTCCTTTTGCTTTTGGTCTTGCCTGAGCTCTCCTCCCAGGGGACAGTTTGTGTCTTGCAGCTCTTTGAGCTGTAATCCACTGTCATCATACAACCTATTCTTATTATCCTCACCATAGTTTGTGTTCTATAAAGTCACCAGAGACACTGAATGAACTAACACTGAACTGTTGTTGCTAGGGTACATACAGGGAGAGGTTCCTGTAAGTCTGATCAGAACCTTTGCACCAACTGAAATGCTCTTTGGGTTATGTAGGTCCATTTGCCAACATCCTTAAAACCAAGCCAGTCACAAAACATAGAAAACCTGCTCTTTTGCATAACCCTTTTCCTGTACAACATTTAGGAGACATTTTTGAACAATTTTTCTGCAGCCTCTGGTCTGCAGAAACTGCCTTGCCTGTAAGTTTAGCATTTTTATGCTACATTGCCTTTGGAAACGTGCAAGCTAGCCAGCACTAGCCGAGAAGGCTTTTTAGCACTTTCCTGACCCTGGGTAACGTGACCCTAAATTTCTTTAGCTTTCAGCCTCACAACACTGCTGTCCACTATGCTTTTTGTTTTCTTGTTCTTTTTTTTCTTATGAATCCAAAAATTTAGGCGCTTTTTGATATCTCCAGTAGTTTTATGACACACTATAGATGTTACTTTAGCACTTTCCAGAGCAGCATCAGATACAGATCAGTGAAATTCCTCCTCTGTTTTATGAAGGTATCATATTGTGATTCATTTACATTGAACTCACAAGGAGCAGCGCTGTAACTCATGCCCGAATGAAGCTGCTCTAACACATGTATTTTGTCGGAAAGGCACATCACATCCTTCTTGCTCTAGAAACACTAGACAGCATTTCAGCACTTCACTTGGGGGCCATTTTAAACAGCAACATCACCAAAACCAGCCCCCCAGTTTTTTAAAAATGTAACACTAAAAAGACCCTAAAAAAGGATATATTTCCAGTATGAGAGCTGAGACAAGAAGGCAGAGCATCTCCTAATTCCATCTCAGCTGGGGCATGCATGTCAGGAAACTAAAATTTTTCGCCACTCTGTCCTTATCTGCGAATGATTGCAAAACCTCCACAAGTGTTGACTTGAGAGTTACAAATAAATTTTAGGAAGTAGGTGAATTCACAAATACAGAATCTGCAAAGAAGGAGAATTGACTATATTTTACCCTGCTGCTGTTAGTATGGTAGTAAGATATGTGGGAGGAGAATCTTATGATCAAATTTCAGTCTGTTGATGGGCCTGCATCTCTGTGGTGTGACCTTCACAAGTCTTTCTCCAGTGGTATAGCTTTTTTCACACTTGAGGTGAGATAAGAGGGTAAAAGGAGGCTATAGTTGGTGGAATGCTCCTCCCTCAGAGGGAAAAGACTCTGCTAACATCTTTTCCCCTGAAAAGTAGGCTTCTGTTATGCAGAAATTTCTGAAGGAGTTTCAAAATGATTATTCCCTCTACCAGAACCAAGAGGGAATCTTTCTGGGATCTTCATCTTGAAAACCTGGTGGAATTCCTGGCAGTAAAGCCCATGAAAGAGTGGGGGCTTTACTGATAGTTAATTTTATGTGTCAACTTGACTGGCCGCAGAGTGCTCAGATTAAACATTATTTGTGAATGTGTTTGTGACGATGTTTCTGAATGAGATTGGCATTGAATCAGTTGCCTCACTAAAGTAGATTTGTGGTGGGGATGAGTATAATTCCTTTATTTCTCAGCTTATGACCCCCATAGTTGGACCCCTTATAGCCCCCATGAGGCTACCACTGAGGCCCCCCACCAAGGAAGGGACCCGGCTTTTAAGGTCTCACCCCCTTGAAAAGGGCTAAAACAGAGGTACAGTGCCTGTCAGGCCACCACAAAATCATCTGCATGACATCATAACAGAAGTGAGCCAGGGACAGTGGAATCACCTTTATGAAAGATCCTGTGGGAGCCATTGGGACACAGCACACCAGATCTAGCCTGGGAGGAAATACCCTTTCTCCAGCTTTGGTGCTCACCTGCCCATCCCAGAGTCCACCCACCCCCAGGTCAGGAACCAAGACTGCCTTGGAACATTGCCCTGGGCTGGGCCCGGGAACCAAGAGGCCAGAGGTCCTCAGAGGCCAATGGATGCCACCCCAAGCTGCTTTTGCATTTGGTAGTCACCACAAGTCACAGATGACACCTGGGGTCCCCGCATGCTGAGAAGATCTGCCTTCCCTATTGCCATGCATACGGACTGTTTGAACTCCAGCTCCAGAGGGCTCGGGTGACAGAGGCCTGGCTGGACTAAAGGGTTCAGGCCACAGGGTGTGGGCACCCATGGGTGGTTCTTCCTCATCCCCATCCTCTGGGTCTGCAGTCAGCTAAGTCAGGGTGCAGGCCGTGGGGTGCGTGTGGCGATTCTGGAAGAACAGCTGGGTTACATGATGGAGCCCCCTCTGCACACTGCTCTCAGGGGCTCTCCTGCTCTCTCAAGCTGCATTTTAAACACTGCATTTTAAACCTATTAATACAAATAGGACACTTTTTTATAAATTTGCTATGATAAAACAGGTATGCATCATAGTTAATTAGTGGAAAATAATGATTCATAACCAAAGATGAATAATAGGTAAGGGAATGTATTAATAACTTAAAATCACAATATCTTTTTCATAACATTCCAGCAAATTTCATCTAAGCATAATAGCAGATGGTTATCTATTCTTAAATGACAGGTCATCAGTAACAGATATTAAAACTTGATTTAGTAAAACTTTAAAGAATATAATTATAATGAATGAACTTATCTTGCATATGATTTTTATCTGCCCTGTATACCAAAAGAAGTTAATTGTTTCAAATTCATATATTGCATATAATGAAATATATTAATGTGTAAATTTGTGCAACCACTTTGAAAAGCGGGTTGACATTATCCATTAAAATAAAATATTCATGTAACTGACCTAGAAATCATGCTCCTAAATAATAGCAAACTATATGTGTGTATATGTGTAACAACATATTCAAGAATGATTGGCAGTACTGAAACAGATTAAAAACTGCGGGGTGGGGGGATAAACTGCCATTGAATAGTAAAAAGTATTTGATTATGGTATCTCTAGGCAGTAGAATACTACATATCAAGGAAAATAGAAACATTACTGCTATATACAATAGCATGCATAAATCTCAAAATAAATGACTGAATGAAAGAGTCATAAAATAATAATAAATGTTGAGTGATGGCACATATAAATTACAAAAATGAGCAATACTGTTCAAAGGTTGCAGTAGTACAATGTAGTCAGTATGATGGTTACCTTTGAGGAGAAAGGATAGCATAGTGATTGGGAGGGGGAAATGGGGCTACTTCTGGAGTACTGTTCATATTCTATGACTTCATCTAGGTCATGGTTATGCAAATATAATTACTTTGTAATTATTCATTCAGTTATACATTCATAATAGGTATTTTGTATGGAGCACTAAAAAATTAGTTTATTAAGGAATATTGTGAGACTTCCAGGTTCACCTCTATCGTGTAAAGATCTTGAGACACATCGCTCTCACTCTCAACTGTAAAGAATAAAACCTGAATAGACTGGAAATAAATGTTTTTCTCAATTTCTTCAGAGAATTGAGGTTGCAGGGCAAACAACTACCCCAAAATCTGGCTTTAAGATCTGGAACATGCAGAGAGACACTGCCAAGATCTGATTGCCTGGAGCAGAAGCTGCTGAAACCATAAAGTTAGAGGAATACTTAAATGATCATTTTAATAAATTTATGGAGAATGAACTGTGAGCTAGCTTGAAAATGAGAATCTCCTGGTGACCACAGTCTTAGGAGGATGTATTAGTCATGATTCTCCAGAGAAATAGAATCAATAGGACATATTATAGGAAAAGATTTAGTAGAATTGGCTTACGAAATTATGGAGGCAGAGAAGTCCTACAACCTGCCGTCTGTAAGCTGAAGACCCACGAAAGACAGTAGTGTCATACAGTCCAAATTGGAAGACCTGAGAAGCAGGAGCACCAAGGGCAGAAAAGCAGTGTCCTAGTTTAAGCAGTCAGGCAGGAAGGAAAAGGGGGCTACTTCCACTATATATATGTACACATGTTTATATATATGTGTATATATATATATATATATATATATATATCTACATATATATACACACACATATATTTCTATGATGGTCAATGATTATGTGAAGTTTCTACAGGTGCGTTCTCCAACAAACTTCACATACTCAGTCTTTGATCGTCATATACTAATTATCTATAGAACATGAAGTCTATTGCTAGTAAGATTTCTCTGATGAAAAAGGTCATGTTAAAAGTACATTTACATGCCTAGTTAAATACCAGCCAGCCTAAAGTTTTCATATGACCTTTGTTCTAAATGAGCAATATGTATGCACGCATATTTCTTTAGAATGAGTTTACAGTAAGTTTTCTACATACGAATGAGCTGCGTTCTGAGAGCGTGTTCGTAAGTCCAGTTTGTAGGTCCAACAAAGTCAGCCTAGGTACCCAACTGACACAATTGGCCATATAGTACTGTACTGTAATAGGTTTATAATACTTTTCACACAAATAATACATTAAAAAAACACAAAAAATGAAGAAAACATTTTTAATCTTACAGTACAGTACCTTGGAAAGTTCAGTAGTACAATACAATAGCTAGCATACAGGGGCTGGCATCGAGTGAACAGGCAAGAAGAGTTACTGACTGGAGGAGGGACAGGAGGTGGGAGATGGTAGAGCTGAAGGATCTTCAGCATTAGGAGATGGAGGGCAAGCTGCAATTTCGCTCACACCTGACATTGACGGCACAGAATCTGGCTCCTTGCTGGATTCAGTTCTACCATTCTGAAAAAACAATCCAGTGATGTCTGGGTAGTAGCTCATTCTCATCTTTGAAAGTTCACAACTTGAATGTTCGTATATAGGACTTACTGTATTTTCATAGTTCAAATTTTAACATTCATGGAAGGCATATAAATGCTAAAAATATTGCATTACATAGATCATGTAGATTAATCACAATTAAATACATATTATTAGCTTACTAGTTTGGCAACAATTCCAAAGCTTGACAATACCTTTGATTGTCAATGCTCTGAGAAAACAGGCATTCTGATACATTCATTGCCTGTGGCAATGCAGAGTGATAGAATCTCCTCTGGAGGGGATTTAGGCAGTATTATTAGTATCTATGCCCTTACCCTTGAACTCAGAAATCTTATTTCTAGAAACTTACCAAGATAATAAAACCTCAAAAATTACTATAATATATATGTATGATCTGACTAATTGTGCTGTTATTTATTGTTGCATAACAGAGAGAAAATAAAAACCTTACTTGCTTGTATAGAAAATTGGTTAAATAAATTATGGTTGAATAAACTGTGAACAGATATGGAGTGACTTTTAGGATATATTAATATTAAGTAAAATAATGAAAGAGAAAAAAAACAACCACAGCATGAATAGTTTTGTGCTTTTGAGTAATTGTAAAAAACAGAAAAAGTAACCAGGAACTTATGCAATACGTAGAGGAGTGGATGAGTGGGAACGCAGAGGATGGCATGGAAGAAGGCATGACAGTTTTCTCAGTGTGTGTGTGTGTGTGTGTGTATGTGTATATATATATATATATATATATATATATATATATATATATAATTTTCACTTTTATAAACATGTTATATTTCATATATTCAAAAATGAAATTTAATTTAACAAAGATGGAGAGAAGTATTGCTCAAATAGAATACAGACATAAACAAATTTAACTGTACTATAAATAAATAAGCATATAAAGCATCTAAATTAATTTAAACTCAATATTTTGCTTATATATCCTTGGCCAAATAAAAATAAAAGGAATTGTATACTAATTTTGAACTCTACTTAGTATTTTTGTTTGTTGTAGTGATATGGGCATAGATATCTGAAACTATTTTTGTGTTCATGTGAGTACTGTGGAATTGAACAAATGATTAAATGTACTGATATTGTAGAAGCCAGGGTTTTTGCAATCAAAAAGGTGACATGCAAATAAGAAGCTTAGGGAAGCAAGGAAAGAACCATTTTTTGTTGAATTGTAATAATAATATGCAGATATACACATATGAGAAAGCAAGAGAGAGATAAAGCAAGTGTGACAAAAAGTTGTATTTGGTGAATCTAGACAAAGGATACAAAGTAGTGTGTGGTATTTTTTCTCAACTTGTCCATCAGTATATCTGTTTCAATCTATTACTTATCTATGTAATTATCTATCTATATATATTTATCTATTATAGATAGATATAGATGAACAGAGTTATCTCATACATACATAAACTGATGTTGTGTCAGTAAACCCTCTATACACCCACACAAATTCAACAAGACAATAATCAACAACAAAAGCCTGGATCTTTAGCTGCTGCCAATATCTATAGTGTAAATACTATCACAATGGCAGATACAAGCCATCAAAGTAACATCGAATAGCTCATATATTTCCTAAAAATGTAACAATTTGTGGCAGTAAGCAGAATTCTGAGACAGCTGCGCGATTTTCTGATAGTAATGACCTCCATAATTACCACCACTATGAGCATTATGGATTTTAATCCTGTAATTAGGTTATTTATATGATACAGTTCAATTTAAGATAAAGAGATCATCTGGGTGGACCTGACCTAATCACATGAGCCTTTTAAAGTTAGAGTCTTAGGCTAACTGAAAAAGGAATAGTAGTCAGATTTGAAGCACAAAAAGGATTCCATGCAATGTGGCTCCTTTGAGGATAGGAGTCAAGGAATGCAGGTAACATCAACCAGCTAAGAGTAACCCCGGCTGACAGCTATTAAGGAAATGGAGATCTCAGTCCTAAAACTACAAGGAAATGAATTCTGCCAAAAACAAGATTAATTTTGGAAGGAAATTATTGAAAAATGTTTCCAGAAGAAAAGAGAGCCTGTCCAACAACTTATTTTCAGCCTTGTTATGGCCTGAGCAAAGAATCCAATCCAGTCATGCTGTGCCAGACTCCTGATTTATAGAACTGTGAGTTAATAAACGGGTGTTTTTTTGTTTTGTTTTGTTTTTAAACGGGTGTTTTTTAAGGCAGTAAGTCTGTGGTAATTTGTTACAAAACAATAGGAGATTAACACATGTTGGTACCTAAAGTAGGGTGCTTCCTTAGGAAAACCCTAAAATGTGTGAATGGCTTTGGAACTGGACAGTGGGAGAGGGCCAGAAGAATTTCAAAGCGCATGATAGAAAAAATCTAGATTTTCTTGAGCAGATTGTTAGTAAAAATATAGATTTTTTAAAGATGTTATAGCTGAGGGTTCATAAAAAAGTAAAGAACATCATAAAGAAATTCTAAATAGCCCCAGAGAAAGCCTAAATCACTATAAATAGAATGTTGGTAGAAATATGAACTTCATAAACACTGCTGAAGAAGGCTCCAAGGGAAGTGAAAAAAAAAAATGTTGTTGGAAACTGAAAGGTGATTCTTGTTTTGTTGTGGTAGGAAACTTAGCAAAGTCATGTCCTGTAGTTTTGGGTAAAGCAGAAATCATAAGTGATGAAACTGGGTATATAGCTAAGAAGATTTCTAAGCAACATTTTGAAGATGTGCCCTGGTTTCTTCTTTCTTTTTTAGTAAAGTGTAAGAGGAAAGAGGTAAATTGAAGAAAGAACTTTTAAACAAAATGCATGAAGTCTTGATGAATTGGGAAATTCTCAGCCTATCCAAATTGCAAAGATGCTAACATTCAGAAATTGTTTCTGGCAACATTACATAGGGAGAAAATGCTAAGGGCCTGCTTCCAGGGGAAAAGGGGGGAAAAAAAATAAAAGGTTCATCATGAGAGTCTTGATTAAGCCATAGGACATGTAGGAGATTTAAAGGAATTGCTCCTAATTCATATCTGTAGAAACCAAAGTGATTATCTCAGATCAGTAGACATGGCTTTGTTCTACTAATGAAAACCAGTGAAATCCACAAAGGCCCATAAGGTTTTTAAGAAAATTATATAAGCAACAACACTGGCAACTTGGACTGATAGGAACTGAGAAAGTAGAAAATAAAAGAAGGTTATTAAAACCCAAAGATTCTACCTACAGTGACCAGGCTGATAAAACAACTCAGATTCAAAAAAAAGTTGCTACCATTTATGCACAGCCAAAATTCCAGATGGCAGAGGCAAGAGGTCAGAGGGTGGATCCAAAAGCTAATAGAGGATTATTCCCAGGATTTAACTCCTAATCAAGGAAATACAGGTTGAGTTCCTGTCTGGATTTCAAAACTACTTTGATCTGATGACCCTTTCTAACCATTCATTTTTTTCTTTCTTTTTGAACCAGAATGTCAAAAAATATTACTCTATTCTCATCATTCCACTGGATATTGGAAATGTTCAGCTCAGGTTATTTGTGTCATTAGTTTCATAGATTGAATTATATGTAGGCGTTATACTTAATAATAGGTTACACTCAGTAGCCTCATCTGTTTCTGACTGAGATGGTTTAGAAAATGAAATTGTGGACCTTTTACAATGAAGAGATTTAAATGTATATTTTGGACTTTGAACTGATGTTGTAATGGATGAGAACCTTGGAAACACTGGGAGTGTGTGAATGTATTCTGCACCTGTGAGGATATGGCGGGAGGATGGTAGTAGACAGAGTTCTAAAATGGCCACCATAAAATATGTGTGTGTGCGTGTGTGTGTGTGTGTGTGTGTGTATGTAAAACTGAACCACTCTGCTGTACACCATAAACTAACACAACATTGTAAATCACCTATACTTCAATTAAAAAAAAAGAAAAGAAAACGGCTTCCAAGATTTCTCACCCCTACCCTATGTAAAAATTATGGACAGTCTCTAGAATAATGAATATGATGGGTTTTACTCTCATGATTTAGGTTATGTTAAATTGTACAGTTCATTTTATGATATGTGTATTATCTGGGTAGGCTTGATCTAATCACATGAGCCCTTTATTAGCACAGAGTTTACTTACGCTGATTGAATAAGAAGTTAGATATTTGAAGTAGAAGGAGTCTAAGCGGAGTCTAAGCAGTATTGCTGCTTAAAGTTGGAGGGGGCCACCTGTCAAAGAATAAGGACGGCCTCAAGCAGCTGAGAGTGGCACCTGGTGACAAGTAGCAAGGAAATGTGGGCCTCAGTCCTACAGCCTCAAGGAAATAGAATTTTAACTGCAGCCAAACAAAGGGGAAATATCTATCTTCTGCAGAGACCATCTTATAAAACATTTTGACTTAGGGGGATTAGTTTATCCTTTTGACTTACTAGATCATAACACCAACGATAAGAATGGGCATGAAAGCCAGTTTTCCCCTGAAGCCTCAGGACAAGAACTTAGTCTAGCCAACATGCTGATTTTAACCTTGTTATACCGTTAAGAAGAGAATCCAACCATAACATGCCAGACTTCTATCTATAGAACTGTTTGCTAAAAAATGAGTATCTTTTTAAGATATTAAGTTTGGGGTAGTTTGTTATGCACCATTAACAAACTAATACAATTAATTCTTGCAAGCTGGTAGGAAGAGCTCTCAATAACAAACACATTTTATGTTTAACACATTTTTTAATGTTTTTAATTGAAACATTTTTTGCCTTTGCTTCTTTATCATTATTATTTTAAAACCCTTTGCTTTTTAACGGCAAAAAAAAGTCACACTGGGCAAAAGGATAAAATTATAAAAGAATAGCTTTCTTCAAATGCAAGTAAAAAAAAGCATGTATGATCTGAAAAAAATTATTTTACTTATAATTCCTCCTATAATTCCTTATAATTCCTCTTATAATTCCTCAAAATACAAAATGTCCAATTAAAATAAACTTTTCACTTTATTACCTAAAGTTCTGATTCTCTCTGACCATTAGGCAAACTAGTAAATTTACAGTATTTCCTGAATTATATATTATTGACATGTACGTACCAGGTCATACTGCACTATATTTATATTTATATATATATAGTGCAGTATGTCTATATAGACCATGGTGATGTAGAGAGCAAACCTGCCACATACTTTTAAAGGGCAAACACATAAACCATTAAAAAAATGAAAGTAAAAACAAAAGTTTATTTCAACTGCAGCAAAAGAAAGAGAAAATATTTATTTTGTGCCCAGAGACATTATAAAACATTTTGACTTAGATTGGTTAGTTTATCCTTTTCACTTAACAGTTATCGGATTGTTTAAAAAATGCATAGAAATAACCCCCTCTGGTTAGCTGCCCAAATAGCTATCTTACTGTTTTCAAAGTAACTAAACACTAGAAAATCTGGAGATATTAAAGTGATTCAGAGTAAACATTAGTGATATTACAAAAATCTCCTAAAACGTCTTGCAGTACTATATTTCAGATTTCAGAATCTTAAATTTATGTTACAAATTTTACCAAATAAAAGGTATACAATTTGAAGTGTAAAACTTATACCAAAATTCCTGAAAAATCAAAAATTTTTGTCCATATATTTCAAGGGTATAATTTTAAGAAAGATTGTATTTAAGAACCAAAGTGAATATTTCTTGATATATTGTCAAGAGTATAATTCTTTGCACAAGAGAGAAAAATAAGAAACATGGGACTGAATGCACCAAAATCCTACATGTATTTCCATACAGTATGTAAAAGCAGTGATCTCATAACATGATTACTTTTCTCTTGTTTTCTAAAAAGATGTATGTTTCCAGCAAAAAAAAAAAAAAAGTGCTGCTAAATTATGGTCTTTGGGAAATATGATTTGCCTTTGTATAGCTTAAAATGGAAGTTTACTTAGTACAGTTAAGGACATTTTGAAATTATGTTCCTAAAATTATAACCATATCCTGATTTAAGAACTCCATCTTTGAACCTAGTTATAAATTTAGAAGTTTTTTTAAAAAAAAACCCTTGTCTTCTACATGGAAGATATTTTTTTTCTTCAGCTGTGCTTTGGTGAGACACAAAGATACAAATTTGATCTAAAGAAAATATATTCTAAAATATACTAAACTAAAGCGAAGGAGGTTGACTTAAAACTCAAATCCTTAATATCTTTTCTCAGTTTTTTTTTCCTTTTGCTACAAAAATAAAACTACCCCCTTTCTGAATGGCTGTATCTGCTCAGTAATGTATAGAAATACAGACTTTTCACACAGGCATACACTATTAGAAAATGTTTGTTATTTACTATTTTTTAGCTGATAGGTAAACAAATAAAGAATTTTTAAAATACTACCATGTTTTGTTCTTTAATAATGCTTACAGCTTTATAAATCAATATTAAAGAGGTTTTAACCCACTAGGCTGTAACAGCTTGTTTGAACCTGTTATGATTCATCAGTAATGTTTTATGAGATCTTTGAACCTGTGCTTATGTGGCTATATGGGTATACACATTATACCCATATTTTGAATTAATGTTTACAACATATAGGGGAAAAAGAAAAAGAAAGTCACTCCTTTCTCCACAGTCTTTCAAGACAATTCATCTTAATGTGCCAAATGTGCTAATAACATTATTATTTTTAATAGTATGAAAATGAATTAGTAAACATACCTTATTCTCTGAATCTTAATACTTCAAGTATATTTTCTAGCATATGGCATGCTATTAAAATAGTATCTTCACTCTAGAAATATCATGCTCCCTTGTAATCAGAGAACTTAAATCTGTTGAAATTTTAATTAGGTATTTTCAGTGCTTAAGGGCAATGTACAGTGTGAATTTAAAGGCTATTTGTAGATAACATGCAGGCATAACATACATGCACTTTAAAGCTGAAGGAAGCAAGGACTCAAGAGTTAAGGGATAAAACAAAAATGAAAGTCCAAGTTTTATGCTTCCTGGTCTAATTTCTTGCTATATCTTCTTTAAAAATTGATAATTTATTTCTTTTAGAATAGATTATTAACATATTAGATGTCTTTATGAAATCTTAAATTAATATAAACACCTTATTACGCTTATATGTGGCTGACATATTATATAATATCAAACGACTTTTATTCATGCAATCATTAATTTCTTCATCTATATAATAAACACTTTTTTGACACCTAGTACTTGCAAAATATTGTGCTAGGCAGATGAGAATAAAGACCAATAAGAACTGACTTTTTATTTTCTTCTCTGTGTAGCACATTATTTTGTAGATGAGGTAAACATGGAAGCAAATAATTACAATGGAAATGTTGCTTGGTTGGTTGCCTCAGCCAGGATTAAAAAGACAGTAGAGAGGGTGAAAGAAGTCTTCATAAACTAAGCAATACCTGATTTGGAAATTTAAAGACATTAAACTTCATGAAGACAGGGAGCAAAAGTATTCCATGCCAAAGACTTGATTAATCTCTGGTGTTATTTGCATGGAAACATTAAAAATTTAACTGGATTGCTTGATAATCAGGGTTAACTTGCATTCTAATACTCTTGTATACATAGGACATTATTTGTATTAGCTTTTTTAGAATGTGGCTTTTTAAAATTTCATTGAATTAGAATAACGACCAAGTGGTTGAAATAACATCTGAGTTGAATGTGAGTAGTTGAAAAAATCTAGTAGAAGAAATTATTTAGACGCTGAAGTTGACTGCATATTCTGTCTTCCAAGGCATTGTCCATTTGCTGGAACACCAGAAGTGGAGGCATCTAAATGTCACATAAGCAAAGTAATTTCTTTTTGGCTACTAGAAAATTCCTCCAAACTCTATTTTCCCATTGAGTCCATTTACTCTTCTAAGTTTACACTTAGAACTATAGTGTAAAATAAAGTCAGTTTTATCTTCTATATGTCCATTTTGACATATTCCGTATGATTTTAAAAGATAGCTTATGACTTTGGAGATCTTAATTTGGTGTTCAGGTGATTTCATCATTTTATCATGCATCCAGTTTATATGTTCTCAAAGGGACATTCAACTGTAAAATTATGTGATTCAATTTACAATATTAAACAATAGAGTATATTAAGAGCTTGTTTAGATGGCTGTGTTAGAATTTAGGATAGGCTATAAAACAATGATAAAAACAGTGAGAGGATGGCATCAGTAAAACAGGTTTTGAGCAAGTGTTTTGATCCTTAAACTTTAGTTTCCATGTATACGAAGTAAAGAAAAGACTATCTATTTCACATAGATTTTACTTAAATTAAGGGAGTTTGAATTAATTGAGATAAAGTTTGAGTATATGCAATGAGTGACGTGCATAGAAAAAATAAGCTGAGTCAAGGCAGTCTTCTGAAAGAGAAGTGCTTGCCTGGCAGTGTTTTTATTATTATTATAATTATTATTATTGAGATATAATTGACATATGACATTGAGTAAGTTTAAGGTGTACAAGATATTGATTTGATATATTTATATACTGCAATATGATTATTACCATAGCAATAGCTAACACCTCTATCATGTCACATAATTATCATTTCTTTTCCATGGTGAGAACAATTAAAATCTAGTCTGTTAGCAACTTTGAAGTGTTTGTATGTGTTAGTTTGGGTGTGTATCTATATTCTTAGATTTTGGTGATTCTGAGCCATTTGTCTCTACATTCTGCTAGAGCTCTCCACAAAGGGTGAATTATTTAAGCCAATTTACTGTGTAGAGCAAGTGTTTGATTGGGATGTTCTTTGAAACCAATTCCCTCATTGGGTGGAGTGGAAAAAATGCAGTTTATCTTACAAAGCTTTTCCAGTGTTTCTTGTCTACTTCCAGCATGTTAAAGGCAGTTGCACCAGTTGCTCAATGATTAGTATTTCTGCATGTGACTTCCTCAGAATCCTATACAATAACAGAAAAACCTCTGTTGCAGGTTTGTAGAAAAACTTTTTCCACACATTTTTAGATACTTGTACTGCTTTTGGCTGCAAAATCTAGAAGGCAGAAATTATTGGCATAGTTGAGTATCTGTGAAAAGTTGTTGACACAATGGCTGATGTAAGTTTGAATACATTTTTTTGATGGTACCCTTTGATTAACCTCACTTTAGTTAGTAATTCAATACCACATTAACTTCTAGTAGTGATAGAGAAGTATAGCACTGTAGGACTTGTGAGTACCCCACACTTGAAACATATTACTTACTTACTAGGTTGTTGGAAAGATTAAAAGAAACATGAAATCTCATTGAAAGTACTTAGCCCAGCATTGAGTATTCAGTGAGTTATCAATAAGTATTACCTATTAATTATTGCCGAAAATGATATTTGTTATCTTTGTCATATTGCAGAGCAAGTGAAAATAATGACAAGTATTGAGGAATCATTCTCTAAATTTTTTGGAACAAAATTATGTTAGATTCAGAGATGTACCTATTGGTCAATTGCATACTAGTTAAGCATGTGTGTACTATAAATTAGATAGCATTTTTTTTCCTTCTATTTCACTAAACACTATTCCATCATAGTTAATTTTACCAAAAACAGTTCATTATAAGCTATATTTACATCTCTAGACACAGGAAACTTTATATTTTGGAAAGCTGGGGGAAAGAAAAAAATACTCTGATAATTCCTTCTCTTAGAAAAGAGCTCATGACCACTTAGACACTCTCTTTTCTCTAGAATTATATAACTTCCAGAGGGGTTGAGAGAGGTCAGTGAAATCTAGATCAAGAAACCCTGATCTGGACAGTATATTTCACCCATAAACCCCAGTGCTTTGTTCTCTCTGTTTCTCTCCATCTCTTTCTCTGTCTCTCTCCCTTTCTCTCTTTCTCTCTTTCTCTCTTATACACACACATGCACGGTCTTTTTCCTAAATGCACTGTTCATTTCTCAAGCGTAGAATGTGGTGGAAAGACGCTTTTTTTCATCTTTGACTGTTGCTAATGACTTCCCTTGATATTGTCTCCTTTGACATCAGGAAATATATTTAAATGAGAGACACTAGGAAACAGTTACACTCTTGCTGATATTAGTTAATCAGTACAGTAGCATTAATCAGACTTTGTGGTTACATTTCTTTTTTAAACTAATGATACTTTTATTTTAATCCAATGACATTAAGATTCAATATATTGTCCCAAAAGTAAATATTTTAAGTCTTATGGATATTTTAGGTTAAGAGAATTCTAGGTTATATTGAAAGAGAAATCAGAAAATCTAAAACAAAGAGTGTATATTTGCCAGACACATTTATTTACACTTACTATTATAAAATTATATTAGTTATTTAAATAGCAAATATATTTAAATTCATACACCTGTTTAAAAATGATACTTTCTGACTCTTTTTAGAGATTATAACAAAACTTAGAAATCATGATATAAATTGACATTGATATTGATATTTCAGTTATTTCAAAAGCAAATAATTTAGCTATTTTATCCTGCCATATTTTACATTTTTGTCCCACGATATTTATTTCTTCTCCAATGGCTATCTGTTTTTTAGAAAAAAATACTACAAACATGTTAAATTAAGGAACTCCTATGTATTGAAATGTCTTTTTATCAACAATTTTTTAAATAACATATACTGTTGTTTTATGAATCTCTAGGTACTAATTAATTCTCTAAGAAGGGAAAAAATAATCTTCTTACATTGCTACTGAAAGCGTTGATTGCAGTGTACTATTAGGTTCAAAAATTGTCATTTCTTCATAAAGTTTTCATTTTGTGGCATAAAGAGTCTGTTACACAGCACAAAGGGTGTAGTATTTTACATTTAACTTCATCAATTATAGAAGTATCCACTTCTAGTCACATGCTTACTCTTCATTGCACCTAACACATAAATGGTGTGTAGTCTGAATTCATACCCCACAGTCGTTTTAATGACATTTTTCTGTTTAATGGGTGCTATTTATTTAAAAGAATTTTTTTTTAAACTGCATCACTTCCAAGTCAGTAAGCTTGTCACATGTTAGACAAAACAAATCAAGATCCTAAGATATTTTGCTAGTTAAAAGTCAAAAAAAGTATAAAATTTAAAAAATCATTCACACATAATATTCTGGGTTATAACTAAAATAATATTATACTTTCTTCGACAGTTTTTTTGATAACTGCTCTCCAAGCCAGATGCAGGTGTTGTGTGGCTGAAGCTTATATAATTTGAGGGAAGGGGAGCCTTTAAGTCTGTAATTCTCAAATGGTCATCATCCCCAGGCACCCAGCTGGGGGATTTTGAAACTATCTGGACTTTTTTTTATTGTCACAGCTCCTAGAATCTAGTGGGTAGGGGATATTTATGCTGCTAAATAGCCTACAAAGCCCAAATCCCCCTACACCTGCAACAAGGAATTATCCATTCAAAAGTGCTAACAGTGACCCCGTTGAGAAATGCTGCTTTAATTAAAAGAATAAAATTGTAAAATTAAACACAGGAAAAATGAGGAACTCTAAAGAATAAGCTTCATTAATTTGATAGGTAAAACTGCTTCAGCTATTACTCCAGTATGAAATCCCAAGTCAAAAGTCTTTCTTTTTGGATACTGCATTAGACCTTATAAATTTCCACCTCTGGCTAAAGGTTTCAGAAGAGTGGAGAAACTAATGTGCTTTAAATGGAAGGTCTCTGTCTAATGAATTTAAAAGACAACTACATAATACATGATAATGAGGTGGCAAGCACCAAGTTACAATGATTTGATTAAGTTAATGGAGTCTAGGGGGGAAAGTCAGATAGAAACTTTACATATTGCAGGTAACATTTTCCTAGAAGTAGCAAATCAATGAAAGTAAAAAGTATTTTAAATTTCTTTTTTATTTCTTTTATAACTTCTGCACTTCTCTGTTTCAAGATGTAATAGATTTGCACAACTCTAATAAAGTGTATTACAAGTGACGTATTCCAGCCCTTAATCAGGGGCAGACAGCTATAAAAAAGCATGTACCAGGTGGCTCTGCATGTGGCTCATGCACCATGGTTCACCTCCCTACACACACACACGCGCACACACACACACACACACACACACATACACACTGATCTCAGACTTCCTAAAAATAGCCTGACCCATTAAACTACCAGAATTTTTAAAACAAACAAAAATTCAAGCTATTTAATTTATGTATATTGCTTATAGTAAATGTAATATTCTTACACGTAGGTTACTGCCAAACTACCAGGGGAACTACAAGGTATTAGTGTCTAGTCTAAGCAAGGTTAGGCTGAGTGGTCTATGCCATTTATACCTATACCATATGAGAGGGGCATCACTTAGCCCTTTGTTGAATCACATGTATTTAACTTGTGTACTTCAGAAGCACAAATTTATATTACTTTCTACAATGTGTGCTGTTTTGCTGAATAGAATTGATTTCAACCTTTAAGGAAGTTAAAAAAAATAAATGGATATTGCTTTGGTTATTTGAGAGTTTAAGTTTCATAAGGGAGAAAGAAACTGGCAGATATAGGCTTTCATTTATTTTTTTGAAATATATTAAATATCCAAAGCAATATTCACTTGCGCCTAGAAATATTAACTATTCTTAGCCTCCATACTCATACTTATTTATATCTTTACATTTTTCCTTCTCTTAAACAACAGTCTTCTCAAAAGAATACTCTGTGTTTGCTACCTCAATTCCCCTGCTATCCACACAGTTCTTAATATTTCCTACATTGTATTCTCTTTCCCCCTGCACCAAATCATAAATGCTTTATTGAGGAATATAACTGAGCTCCTAGATTCATGTATAGTTTCAGGAATGCCATTAAGTGCTTCATTTTCTTGGCATCTCTGTCAATTGACACATCTTCTTGACATTACCCTTTTTTTCATAATTGTCATTGTTTATGCAAATAACTTTTTCATGTATTAGAAATAAACAAAATTAAAAACCAAAACGTAGGTGTTGGAAAGGCTTTGGAGAAATTGAGACCCATGTACATTGTTGGTGAGAATGTAAAATGGTGCAGCCATTATGGAAAAAAGTAATTTTTTCCTCAAAAAAATTAAAAATAGAACTACCACATGATTCAGCAATTCACTTCTGGGTATATATCTAAAATATTTGAAATCAGGATCTAGAAGAGATATCTATACTCCCATGTTCATTGCATGATTATTCATAATAACCAAGATATGGAAACAAGGTAATTGTATGTTGACAGATAAATGAAAAAAGAATTTGTGGTATACATATACAACTGAATTTTAACATTACCTTTAAAGCCTTCATGAACTTGATTATATCTTTTTTTTAAAGCTAAGATACTACCTCTTTAAGTCCACAAACTTTTCATCTCTAGTGACTCCACATTGGGATGAAGGTCACTTCAAGGGAACACCATATTTTGCAGTTACAGCCTGTATCCTACTATATTGTCATTCCCATTTAATTGTTAGTTTTCTCCTCTAAGGGACAGCTTACTAGAGGATAGAAACTGTCTTATTTTTGGCATGCTTAACTAACCCCTAGTATGGTGCTAGGCACAGAGAAGGTGTGTGATAAATCTTTAATTTTGCATAAAAGGTCTGTGTTTCCTCCTTTTTTTTCCCCTTGCCTCATCTCTGCTACGCCTAACTACAGACTAGAATATCAAGTATTGTTTTAATTTCTAATTTCTTACATGTTTTCTATACTCTCTTCATTGGCTATTTTCTATTGCCACACTTTCACTTACTATTTGTATTCAGCCGGCTGATAGACCAGCATCTCTTGTCCCAAGATCCAGTTCTGCATTTCAAGATGACTGTAAATAAACTGGGATACTCTCATGAGCTAAGCTTTCCATCCTTCACTGTCACCATTTCCCATAAAACTTTCCTTTGTAACTTTTCTATTTTTTTCTAATACTGTTTAAACAAGGCTCCAAATCAGTGAATCTCAAACTGTAGTTATATGTTTTAACATCTACCATTCTTACTCCCCAATATCATTTAAATTATTAGCAGCTATTAATTGCCATTTCCTCCTTCTCTTAGTTTTCATTTCTCTAGCCACTTCTCCAATAAGTTATCATTGCCATCAAAACAAAACAAATGAAAACAAAACTATCTGATTAATATTACCCACTCTCAGTTCTAGAGCTGATTCTTACCTGCTTAAATACTTTCTTGAGTCCTTCACAATCATTACTATTTTCCTTGACAATCATTACAAACTCCATCTCAAACAAAAGCCTGTAACTGAAAATAGGTCACAAATTATATTTGGACTGATTACATATTCATTTGGGAACAACAATTTCAGTAGCACCAGCTCTGTGACAACTTTGGCTAATGAGATATAATCATAAGTCTACTGAGAATTTGTGGTAAAGTTTAAAATTTCCTAATAAAATGGGAGTGACGTAGCTGTTGTCACCTTTCCATACTTCTTCTTGATTTGTGGAACATAATGTGTAGAGTTGCAGCAGTCATCTTGATTCCATGAGGCAACAGTTGTGAACATGAAACCAATATGGCTAAGGATAACATAAGGGAAATATATTAATAGCTGGAGTCCTTGGTGACCTTTTTAAATAACTAAATAAATGCCAGGAATTTCTTCTTCCTTGATTTTATGGTATTCGAGAAAAATAAACTATCTTTGGATACCCTTGGTGGTGTTGGTTTTTTAAACAATGACAATATTCTCTGTGTATTCATCCAAAGCCCCTGACATTCAAAACCATTCTTTGGCTCCAGACTTCAATTTTGTATACTTTCTTCTAATCACTACATACATATTGCACTTTAAAAAGCCAAGATTCTCAATGTTGTGGAAAATCCCACCTGAACTGAATTGCACAGGAATTATAGCAAACTGGTTACAGAAAAATAATCTCCCCCCCGCCAAAATAGGGAAATATTCTTTGTATTCCTGCATGAAATCTTGTAATAAATACATTCATGGTAATAAAGTGGATTGTTCTTTACTACTTAAAAATGACAGGGAACTATAATGATTTGGAATTCTAGGATGTGTAGGGACATTGGTGAATGTATGTAGTCTTTATAATAACCCAGAATAAAACATTTTATAAAGATTCATTTCACATATTTGAGACCTCCACTCTTTTCAGATCCTTTTAGGCTCTTATTTAATATTTTGAAATACAAGGTTAGATGAAGTGTCTTCTGTGTAATGACAGCTGCTAGGTATATGTTTAAAGCCAAAATAGAGAAGTAAAGCTTCAAAAATCCTGCAAGAGAACATCAGTATTGTCAGTTTTATCCATATCTAATATCTCAAGTGTGTGAAATTAAGGCTTTGCAAAGCATAGCTGTTACAGAGATAAATATAGTTAATTTCAGCTACACTGTGATCAGTGGCACGATAATTAAATTGCTCATATATGAATACCTCTACCTCAGTGGAAGTGTGGAACAGGCAACAATGACAGTATAAAACTGCAAAGTTAAGTTAAAGTTGTCCATTATCCTCCTGATTAATAAATGTTATGCCAATATTGACTAGTCTTCTAAGTTGCCATCCTTTATTTTCATTAACTAGGAGATTAATTAGAAATTGTATTTTCCTTTATAAGTATTCATTTTTCCTGCTCAGGTATGATCCAAATGGACTCTGATCTGTTATAGTAGGAAAACTAGGGAAGGGAAAATAAGAGGCCCATGACAGGGAATAGAAAATTAATAAATAACAATTCCCTAAAAATTAAATGACTGGGGGCATCCCAAAGGGCATTGAGAAAGGTAGCCATTCTAGGTATTTTGCATGGTCATTTCTTCTTTCCTAAAAGGATGTTAGAATGAGTTAGAACTCCTTTTGAGTGCACTGGTAGATGACAGTATTAGCAGCAACAAAAACAATAATGGTGTTAAAACAAGAAGATCCTTTCCTGTAAGGGAACAAGTACACTCTGAGTGTTTCTCCCCTCTTAAGTAGAAGAGATGATGGAAACCTTTTTAAAAACTCTGAGATCATAAGCAGCACTTGTATACATTTTGGCAGTCAAGTGTGCTTTGGTTTAATAGCCCAGTATTTAGAATAAAAAATCCAATAAACAAGGGCTTTTGAAAAACACATTTTTTAATAAAATATTTGAAATACACAAGAAAATATGTGTAACATATATCAAAGCCATTAAGCATAAGATAGAATTGGACACCTATGGAGCAAAAAAACAATACTATTATTAGTGTCATTGAAGTGACTTCTGTGTTTCTTCCATGTTCCATGGTGTCACCATCCTTGCATCATCCCACATAAAAAATACTAATATGAATTGTTTAGCAGTTTCTTGCTTTTCTCCTTAATAATTTTATTATATATGTAACTTTTTTTAAGGGAATTCCTTTATTCTTATTATTTACTTATTTATTTATTTTGGCTGTGTTGGGTGTTCGTTTCTGTGCAAGGGCTTTCTGTAGTTGCGGCAAGCGGGAGCCACTCTTCATCGCTGTGCGCGGGCCTCTCACTATCGCGGCCTCTCTTGTTGCGGAGCACAGGCTCCAGACGTGCAGGCTCAGTAGTTGTGGCGCACGGGCCTAGTTGCTCCGCGGCATGTGGGATCTTCCCAGACCAGGGCTCGAACCCGTGTCCCATGCATTGGCAGGCAGATTCTCAACCACTGTGCCACCAGGGAAGCCCTATCTATGTAACTTTTAAATAATATGTTATTTAGGTTTGCTTGCATTTGGTCATTATAAAAATGGCTGACTTCATACTCTAGGGCTTCAAATTCTAGGGTTGGCTTTTTTCCAGGTAGAATATAATTGCATGATTCATGAATCCATAGGTCATTTCCTTTAAATGTATTAGTTTCCCAGTGGACACATGTAAGAGTTTCTAGAGTATATAGCTATGAAAGGATTTATTGAGTCACTGGATTACTTTCATAATAAAATCGTTGGTCCAGACATTCCTACTCTAAAGTGCTATCTGAAGTTTTCAAAATGTAAAACCAACACTCTAATATATTATGTTATTTAAGAAAAATACTGAGTAACATTTTAAGAAATATAAAATTTCTACTGCAATTAACTAAAATATCTGATTCAAAGGTTCATCCTGACCTAAATTGCAGGAATATCATGCCTGGCTATTTAGAAATCCATAGGAAGAGTCATTAATTGCTTGGTTTTTTTCACCTAAATTAACATAATTATTTTAAATACTAATTATTTAATGCTTTGATACATCTCAGAACTATAACCAAAATAAGTGGCAATCTACCAGGTTGATTTTTTTCCTGATTATTTCATCAGGAAATATCATGAAAATCTGTCTTAAAAAATCACATCTCTTCAAAGAAGGGTACAAGAAAATAAAAGTTTATGTTTTTATTCACATGTTTATTTTATAAGTATTCTATTCTGATAAAGAGAAAAGATATGCTTGTAGATAATAATTGTTAACAAATAAACTTTACAAAAATCCATTCTTCATTAGGATTCTACAGAACCTTTAGCTTTGCTATGGATATATAGCCAATCGGCCACTGTGACTCATACTTATTGATGAGAGGTGTTTTCAAGTATGCAGCTATGATGGAAAGTAGAACAATCATCCATCTAGAAACACTTTATCAACAGAAAAGATAAATGGAGATGGTGATTTCTTTTTAGAAAGATAGAGCGACTATGCTTGATAAAACTAAACAAAATGAAGTTTTAAATCATCATATAAATTCCATTTCCAACTCTCTGGACTTTAGAGAACATGTGAATGTTGATTTGTTTGATTATGACTATTAAAGTGAAATAAAGTAAGTTGCCAAAAGAGGTAGAATGCATAAAAATCCAAAATTTTCAGAAAACTTGCACTTTCCTGCTAGTTGCTGACCAGACTTTTATGTGCTAAGGAACTTGAACTGTGATTGAACAGATTAGAAAACGAGCCTGGCAGTGCTGTCACTGTGTGTTCTCTATCTCTGTGAAGAAGTCTCCTGGGGCTCCTGTTAATCTGCACTTCTGTGTGTTCTGCATCTGCAGACACTCATTTTTCTTCTTAGACCACCTTTTATTTCAATGAGGCATTGTACATGATTTTTGCCACCTTTCTAAGCAGCTAAAGACTCAATGGGCTCTGTGTTTAAATCCCAACACTAGCATCTCATTTATCTGAGGTCAGTAAATACACACAAAGGGCATGCTTTGGGATGGTAATATTTTAGCTGAAGAATTAAGGAGAATTTTTCCACACTTCCAACAAGGTGTCAAATCCTATGGATAGGAAGTAGACAGGAGGTTCTGAAGCAATGCGGGCCACCCAAAAATGTGATAGGGTTCCAAAAATTTAGACTCCACAGAATTCCTGGTTACATTTAAAATGAAGACAAATCAAACATTAGCACCTGAGTACATAGAACAATGAAAAAGTTCCTTCACACGTGGTTAAGTGTGTACTTACAGGAGAGAAGTACTGTAACTACAGTATGTGTGACAACACCACCACTACATGGAACCTATAAACAAGTTTGATATATGTTCTTAATGCCAAATTTATTTCAGTTTATTTCAAAGACATCTTCTTTTTAAATAACTTTTGTTTCCTTATGTATATCATATCACTTTATAATATACAGAATATGGAATGCATGGAAAATGAGCTTCGAAGAGATAAAAAGATTACTCTTCTGTGGTTTAAATAACATTTTTATTTTGCAAAACTTTCATATGTATATAAAGGTTGCCAAGATGGAAAAGGGAGTTTCCATATGCCATTGACCTACTTTCATCTGATAGTAACACTGACATACCTACGGTACATGTGTCGAACTAAGAGATTAACAATAGCACCTAACTTCTTACTAAAGTCCAGGTTTTATTTCAACATCACCAGTTTTTTGTTTTTTGGTTTTTTCACTATATGCTTTTTCTGTTCCCAGGAACCAATTAAGGATGACACATTGCAGTTAGTCATCTGTGTCTTCCTAGCCTCCTTGGATTTTGGCAGTTTGTCGATCTTTCTTTGCTTTCCATGACACTGACAGTTTTGAAGGGAACCAGTCAGGAATTTTGATGTGTCTCTCAGTTGGGGTGTGTCTGATAGCTTTCTCATGTTTAGTCTGGGGTGACTGACTGGATTTTAGGAATAATAGCACTGAGCTGAAATGTCCTTCTCATCCCATCACATCATGGGATGTATCAATGGAAGAATGGGGAATAAGATATCAACATGACTCACCACTGGTGATGTTAAACTTGATCACTTGATTGAGATAGTGTCTGCCAGGTCTCTCCATTCTAAAGTTTTTATTTTTTCCATACTCACTAAGAACATTCCACACTTGGGGATGGATTAAGAGGATTAAAATATACATCCTGAAGGGGACAGTGTATACATATTATGTGGAATTTTGTAAGTAAGATGTATCTCTTTTTTGTTTTTCAATATTTATATCATTATGTTTTTGTTGACTTGTTTTATATTTTGAGTTATAATCCAATACTGTGTC
This sequence comes from Orcinus orca, assembly GCF_937001465.1. Lineage (NCBI taxonomy): Eukaryota > Metazoa > Chordata > Mammalia > Artiodactyla > Delphinidae > Orcinus > Orcinus orca. The sequence goes on from NC_064563.1 coordinate 125,195,658, forward strand.
ATTTTTTTTTGTTGTTCAAATTGGTCTGAATTTACGCATCTGGAGCTCTTTCAGCTGAGCTCTTGTGTGTCCTTTTGACATGTGCCCTTCCTTTTGGTTTTTGAACACTTACTGTTTTCTGAGACAAGATATTCCAGGCTCACCTTGCATGTTCCCTGCCCCAGCACTATAATCAGTAACTTCCCTAAGGAGGCATAGTTCCTCTTGTTGGAGAGTAGTATTTAGAAATGAAGATCTATTAGGAAGTTACAGCTTTTAGGCCCACTCAGCAAACACATCTAGGAAATATGTGTTTGTAGATTAACCTTTGTATATCCACATATCTATAAATATTTTTCTATTTGCCTTTTTTGTATGTCTGTCCACCCATCCATATCTACCTATCTATTAAATATGAGTTTAAACCAGTGTTTCCAACTCTAATAATCACAGGGTTTATTCTAGCCTCTCTTTGCTTATTTGTAACTTCTTTCTCTGATAGGGAAAATCTAGCTTCAATTACCTAACATTTATTTACCTATTTTTTCAACCCTGGTACTGATATAAAGTTCTTTCAGAACTTTCAATCCATACCCTTGTAAGAAACAAATTTATAAACTATAGTACAGTGTTGTTATATACAGTTATCATTTTTGTACATTTTCCAATCAAAATACTGTCATCCAGAGTTACTGAGGTCAGCTTCTTTTTTTTTTTTAACTTTTTTTTGCCCAACCCCTTCTGTGAGGTTGTGTCATACATTTATAGCCCAGATTCAATTATCACAATCTGCATTCCATCCCAAGATCCTCCAGCATTCTGAGGTATTTATTTTTACTTGCACATACTACCTCGTTTCATTGCACTTCATTTTTGCAGATATTGCATTTTTTACAAATTAAAGATTTGTGGCAACCCTGAGTTGAGCAAGTCTCTTGGCACCATTTCCCCAACAGCTATTGCTCACTTCGTGTCTCTGTATCACATTTGGTAATTCTCATAATATTATAAATTTCTTATATTCTTTTTATATTTGTGATGGTTATCACTGTGATCAGTGATCTTTTACATTACTACTACAACTAGTTGAAGGCTCAGAAGATGGTTAGCATTTTTAGCAATAAGATATTTTTAAATATGACATTGTTTATTTAGACATAATGGTATTGCACACTGAAGAGACTACAGTATAGTATAACTTTCATATACACAGGGAAACCAAAACAAATTTGTACAACTTGCTTTATTGTGATATTTGCTTTATTGTGGTGGTCTGGAACCAAACCCACCCCACATATCTCAGAATATCTCCAAGGTATGCCTGTATTTTTAAATTTTTAAAAAAAATATTTTACTGGAATATAGTTGATTCACAATGTTGTACTTTTTACTGTACAGCAAAGTAATATACTTATACATATATATATATTCTTTTTCATATTCTTTTCCATTATGGTTTATCAGAGGACACTGAATATAGTTCCCCATGCTATACAGTAGGACCTTGTTATTTGCCCATCCTGTATATACTAGTTTGCATCTGCAAGGTATGCCTGTATTAAAGTTCACTCTTTATGATGTATAGTACTATGTGTTTTGACAGATGCATAATAAAATACCCACTACACAAGTGTTACACAGAACACCTTCTGCTTTTACTGACAAAAATTTACAATTTACACATGTTACTTCCATCTGGAATACCATGTTGCAACCCTCTTTGCCAGGTAAATATATGTTCTCCATTTAAGATTCAACACAAGCATCACCTTCTTACTGAGGATTCCCTGATTCAGGAACCTTTAGAATCTCCTGCCCTTAGGCTTCGTTTCAGCTGTGTGTAGTCTGAATGTAAGTTTATATTGACGTTTTCAGACTCTACTTTTCACCTCTACACAACGATGCTTAGAGCAGAACCTGGAGGAATTATAACTGGTACCCACTTGTGCTACTGAAACTGATAATAGTTCACCCATTTCCTTCGGTTAGGCAACAACCATCGCTGTGTCTTAGTATTCCTCGGTTTTGTCTTCCTTTGGCAGAAGATGCTCTCGTATCCATCTGTTTGTTCGCCATTCACCACTCAGTGATCTTCAGTGATATTTCATAATCCCAGTTCTTCTCCCAGTCCTCAGGCACCCTTCATGTTGTTGATCTCTGCTCTTCGTGCACTTATATGTTGGTATTCATAGGTAGTCTATCCTTAGTTTGCAGAACATAATCTCCCTGGACATTCTCAGACTTGCCTAGAATAACCCTGACAAGAATAAATGAATAACCAATAAAAATATGCCTCCATCCAAAGCTTTACTAGTGAACTGTATATTTTTATATTCAGCTACCTACAGGGAAACTCTATTACACAAATAACTTAAACTCGTCATTAGCTAAGAACGATATCCCCCAAGTCTGTACTTCCTACTATCTTGACCACACTGATTGAGAAATGGCAATGAGAAATCAGAAATCTGGGCAATCATTTTCAAATTCGAATACGAATTTTCAGTAATCCCTTTCCAATCACCACCTTTCTGTATACTTTCAACAACACTCATTTAATCTCATTGCAATTGTTAATGTACTGATCTTATCAACTTTTTATGGCCATTTATCCCTCAACTAACAATACTAACACTTCTTACCTTACCCAGAATAAATTTCGTGTGTGAGGATTACAGTTTTTCCCTTACCTTTACCCTGACCTCCCTTGTCACTTTGGTGCTTTGGTTTACTCATTTGGAAGAGTAAACATATTGTCATTCAGCCTGACACAAAAATCACACTAACTGATCCCTCCTAAATTGTAACACAGCTCTCTTAAGTGCTGCTCTTACTTTTTAAATTAATTCTCCTGAAAGGTGATTCTCTCATATGGAGCTTGTAACTTGTTTTCTGACCAGTACTAGTCAGATATTACCTGAAAATCACAGATTATCATATCAATTTATATTTTTCTTTGAAACTTTTTAACTTGTTGAGAATTCATCTTTTATTATACAAGTTGAATTAAGATGGAGTCCTTTTTCTTAATTTAAGCAATTTAAAACATTGATTTATTGTGTGTATGTGTGTGTGTGTGTGTATGTGTATTTGGTAACTAGGAATGTTGCTCTTTATTATTATGGAATTTTTAGTAACTCATTTCCCTTAGTGGTTTGTAAGCGCTCTTTATCCAATCTTATTATTTACCGAAGTATCCATCTATGTGTGTGGTGAGGGAGGGTGGAGGATTGATGACCCTTAATCATTGTATGGTGCTGTATTTTTTTACAGAGTAAGGATTGTATCTGGGAAGAAATCTCCTGACAAAATCAGAGAAAATGGAAACACTTATACATTACATTTATACAATCAGAAAATAAATATACTAAATATTGGAAAATTCCAATGGAGTTAGGGATATGGTCAATGCCAGGTGGAGTTATATTGGAGCTCAAGGAGAAAGGAAAAATGTGTGCCTAATGTCCATTGTTGTCATTAATTTTAATGGCCTTTATTTCTTAAAACAGCTTTACATTTACAGAAAGATTAAGAAGGTGGTACAGAGAGTTTCCATTTACTCCACATCCAGTTTTTCCTACTATTAATATTTTACATTAATATGGTATGTTTGCTATAATTAATGAACCAAATGTGATACCTTAGGATGAACTAAGGTCCATAGTTTATTTAGATTTCCTTGATTTTTACCTACTCTTTTTCTGTTCCAGAATCCCATCCAGGATACCATATTACATTTACTTGTCCTGTTTCCTTAGGCTATTCTTGTGGCAGTTTCTCAGACTTTCCTTTGTATTTTTTGTTTGTTTGTTTTTTGTTTTTTTTTCTTTTTTTTTGACTTTGAGAGTTTCTCCATTTTTAAAATGCTATTTAAGTAAATACTTCAAAGTATAACTCATAAAAAAAAATACCCTTCATGATTTCTAGAATCTGATGATATTAAAGTCTTTAGAAAAAAATTAGTCCATTTACATGTCAACAGGCTTCAGAGGGAAAATAAGAGCCTGTAGCAGTTATATGGTTCTATATAACAATACAGTTTATACCTTCTTTTATGTGGCCTTAGGCAAATTTGAAGCAATTTAACAATCTGTGCCCAATGAGCTCTTTATAGTACATTCCAGTTCAATTTTCTTAAATAAAAAGGCAAATAAGTCAGCTCATTGAATCTTTTCTTGCAAGATATGCAAGTATTTTCTCTCTCTCCTGAAATCAAGCAACTATTTCGAGATACAAAGTCTGAAAATCTAAATTCTACTTTTCTTTCCTTCACATTATTTTTCTGTATGCGATAGTTTAATTTTCTTGATGTTTGTTTTTTTAAAGACCTACAAGAAATAGCAATTAAAAGAAAATGTTTAATGCTGTGGAATTATACTTTTTCTGCCATGAAAATTGGTGTCCAGATGACACATAGAACTCTTTTGTCCATCAGTCAGCACAAATGTATTAACTGCCTAATCTGCCCCTGCAGAGTAAATACATGGATGCAAAAAATGAATACATATGGCCCCCTTCCAGAGGATACTGCTGTCCCATGATTCAGTCATACACATTCCAGCAACATGTAATTATTGGATGTCTACTCTGTGATAAGGTCTGTGATAGTCCTTAAATACTTAGAGAGTTACTGTCTTTAGCAAGCTTGCAACTTGTAGGGAGAACAGAAATTTTTTCATTTCTTTTTTATGTTTTACACAGAAATATGTAGTCATTGCTATAGGTGTAGAGTGGGGTAGTGTCTAAACTTTGCCTTATAAGAAAGGCATTCACACCTAATCTGCATTCACACCTAACACTGACAGTACTAAAGAAAGACCTTGCCCTTCAGATGCCCACATAATTTAAATCCACCTGCCATTAATCGTTTTGTGCCAGGAAGTTTCTGGGAATAAAAATCAAAGTTGTGTGTCTGAATTCTGGCCAAGATGTGATTTTTGTAATGCAGATGGCACTCCCGTGCAGTAGCCTGGTGTTCATCTCATTGCCATCCTGAAAAATGAGCACAGGAGGAGTAAATGAAATTTGATTAGCAAGACTTCTTTTTTAAACAGATGTTATACCTGATACAAAATATTCTTTTAGAATTTCTAACAAATAACATAAAGTATTTATCACAGATTAACTGCATGAACTTGCATGCTATTACCAAGACTTCTGAGTGTGAAAATGAATGGTTGCATTTTTCACAGTTCTGATCAAGAGATACATAAGGTTGTGTAATTATAATTCAGATAAGAAAACTATTTTAAAATGTAATAAAATATTATATAAAAAACAAGCATTTTCTAAGTTGTTCTGTTATTTTTTGCCTTATTGAAAGGTACTGAAAAATGCTATTTAGAATTATTATACATTGTATTACAAATGCACATTAACACTAAACATTTTCTCAGAATTGCAAACAATATTTATATCTGCTTTTCTCTTACATCCGATTGTCCCATTTCACAAATGTGGTCCTTAGTCCCAGAAATTTCCTAGTACATTATATTTGAATTCATTATTTTGTATTATTGGTTAAAAACTGTCAAATACATACTTCCAAATCCAGCTGTGATTTACTAAGCATCAGATGATTTGAAACATAACAGTGAAAATAGTGTTTTTAAAATGAATTTATCTGCCTTCATTGTTGGTTTATGTCTCATTTGGGGGCATTTAAGATTGTGCATAGGACAAATGAATAATTTCCCTATATCGTGGTTAACATTTTGCCTGTGCCACTATTGAAATTAAGTTCCTATCTTAAATTGAAATCTTTTAAATATAAGCACTAAGGGATCTGTACCATTAGAGATGGACTTGCTATTAACATTCGATATCACTTGTTTTGTTGGTGTGATATGTAAAATAACTTCTAATTTGGGGGCTAAAGCCAGAAAATACAAAGAGGAAATATATTTTCTCATTAATTTTTTCTGTAGTGGTTTGCTTTATTTTTAAAGAAAATCGAACTGGAAAATATCACTGTCAGAATTATATTGCTTCCATATAAACTGTAGCTTGAGCCTGGTGAGGTTATAGTTACTATGGCAACAGAAGTGTGCTCTTTAAAACAGTTTCTATCCTAACTACTCTTCTACTTATACTGAGTGATTTCTTCAAAAATAGGACTCGTGGGGGTGTAGTTATGAGAAATTGTATTCTCTATAAAGATACATGTCCATATAATTTGTGAGAGGTATCTTTGGCATATGGTGGTTAATTAGATATAAATGTTGCCAACATGAATTTTAAAAGCACAGTATTCGCCCAGTAAGTAGCCAAATGTGGAGACGTGAAATGAAGAAGTATCCTAAAAAGAGAACTCAGATGACACTGGAACTGATACAGACATCTTTTGGTTTTATGAATCAATATGGAAATATCTTTCAGAAAGTGTAGAGATGTTAAAAGAAATTTAATTTATATGTTAGCCTTTTGCAGGTCAAAATGGGTGAATCATGTTTAGCGAATTGCTTAAAAAAGACATGTAGCATTTCTTTTCTTTTTTTTTCTTTTTTTATTTTTTTGGCGGTACGCGGGCCTCTCACTGTTGTGGCCTCTCCCGTTGCGGAGCACAGGCTCCGGACGCGCAGGCTCAGCGAGCATGGCTCACGGGCCCAGCCGCTCCGCGACATGTGGGATCTTCCCGGACCGGGGCACGAACCCGCGTCCCCTGCATCGGCAGGTGGACTCTCAACCACTGTGCCACCAGGGGAGCCCTATTTTCTTTTTAAAAAATATTTATTAGGGTATAATTTTTATTGGGGTATAACTGATTTACAATGTTGTGTTAGTTTCAGCAAGGTGAATCTGTTATACAAATACATATATCCACTCTTTTTTGGATTCATTTCCCATATAGACCATTACAGAGTATTGAGTAGAGTTCCCTGTGCTATAAAATAGGTCCTTATTAGGTATCTATTTTATATATAGTGGTGTGTATGTGTCAATCCCAATCTTCCAATTTATCCCTCCTCCCCTTAACCCCCCGTAACCGTAAGTTTATTTTCTACATATGTTTGGTTTTGTACATAAGTTCATTTGTAGCCTTTTTTTAGATTCCACGTATAAGCGATATCACATGATATTTGTCTTTCTCTGACTTACTTCACTCAGTATGGCAGTCTCTAGGTCCATCCATGTTGCTGCAAATGGCAGTTTTTACGGCTGAGTAATATTCCATTGTATATATGTACCACATCTTCTTTATCCATTCCTCTGTTGATGGACATTTAGGTTGCTTCTATGTTCTGGCTATTGCAAATAGTGCTTCAATAAACATTGGGCTGCATGTATTTTTTCAAATTATGGTTTTCTCCAGATATATGCCCAGGAGTGGTGTTGCTGGATCATATGGTAGCTCTATTTTCAGTTTTTTAAGGAGCCTCCATGCTGTTCTCCATAGTGGCTGTATCAATTTACATTCCCACCAACAGTGTAGGAGGGGTCCATTTTCTCCACATCCTCTCCAGCATTTATTGTTTGTAGACTTTTTGATGATGGCCATTCTGACTGGTGTGAGGTGATACCTCATGGTAGTCTTGATTTGCATTTCTCTAATGATTAGTGATGATGAGCAGCTTTTCATGTGCTTTTTAAATATGTGTATGTCTTACTTGGAGAAATGTTTATTTAGACCTTCTACCTATTTTTTGATTGGATTGTTCATATTTTTGATATTGAGCTGCATGAGCTGTTTGTATATTTTGGAGATTAGTCCCTTGTCGGTTGCTTTGTTTGCAAATATTTTCTCCCATTCTGAGGGGTTTTTTGTTTTGTTTTGTTTATGGTTTCCTGTGTTGTACAAAAACTTTTAAGTTTAGTTAGGTTCAATTTGTTTACTTTGTTTTTATTTTCATTATTCTAGGAGGTGGATCAAAAAAGATCTTGCTGCAATTTATGTCAGAGAGTGTTCTCCCTATGTTTTCCTCCAAAAGTTTTCTAGTATCCAGCCTTACATTCAGGTCTTTAATCCATTTTGAGTTTATTTTTGTGTATGGTGTTAGGGTGTGTTCTAATTTCATTCTTTTACATGTAGCTGTCCAGTTTTCCTAGCACCGCTTATTGAAGAGACTGTCTTTTATCTCCTTTGTCTCCTTTGTCATAGATTAGGTGACCATAAGTGTGTTGGTTTATCTCTGCACTTTCTATCTTGTTCCATTGATCTATATTTCTGTTTTAGTGCCAGTGCCATACTGCTTTGGTGACTGTGGCTTTGTGGTATAGTCTGAAGTCAGGGAAGCTGATTCCTCCAGCTCCATTTTTCTTTCTCAAGATTGCTTTGGCTATTTGTAGCCTTTTGTGTTTCCATACAAATTGTAAAATTTTTTGTTCTCTAATTCTGTGAAAAATGCCATTGGTAGTTTGATAGGGATTGCATTGAATCTGTAGATTGCTTTGGGTAGTATAGTTGTTTCCACAGTATTGATTCTCCCAATCCAAGAACATGATATACCTCTCCATCTGTTTTTTTTTTTTAAATCTTTATTGGAGTATAATTGCTTTACAATGGTGTGTTAGTTTCTGCTTTATAACAAAGTGAATCAGTTATACATATACATATGTTCCCATATCTCCATCTGTTTGTGTCATCTTTTATTTCTTTCATCAGTATCTTATAGTTTTCTTAATACAGTTCTTTTGCCTCCCTAGGTATGTTTATTCATAGGTATTTTATTTTATTCTTTTTGATAGAATGGTGAATGGGACTTTTTCCTTAATCTCTCTTTCTGATCTTTTGTTGTTAGTGTATAAGAATGCAAGAGATTTCTGTGTATTAATTTTGTATCCTGCAACTTTACCAAATTCATTGATTAGTTCTAGTAGTTTTCTGGTAACATCTTTAGGATTCTCTATGTATAGTACCATGTCTGCAAACAGTGACAGTTTTACTTCTTCTTTTCCAATTTGGATTCCCTCTTTTTCTTTTTCTTCTTGGTAGCTGAGGGTAGGACTTCCAAAACTATGTTGAATAAAAATGGCAAGCGTGGACGTCCTTGTCTTGTTCTTTATCTTAGAGGAAATGCTGTCAGCTTTTCACCATTGTGTATGATGTTAGCTGTAGGTTTGTCATATATGGCCTTTATTATGTTAGGGAGGTTCCTTCTAAACCCACTTTCTGGAGAGTTTTTATCATAAATGGGTATTGAACTTTGTCAAAAGCTTTTACTGCATCCTTAGAGATGATCATATGGTTTTTATTCTTCAATTTGTTACTGTGGTGTATGACACTGATTGATTTGCATATATTGAAGAATCCTTGCATCCCTTAGATAAATCCCACTTCATCAGGGTTTATGATCCTTTCAATGTGTTGTTGGATTCTATTTGCTAGTGTTTTGTTGAGAATTTTTGCATCTATGTTCATCAGTGATACTGACATGTAATTTTCTTTTTTTGTGATATCTTTGTCTGGCTTTTGGTATCAGGGTGATGGTGGCCTCATAGAATGAGCTTGGGAGTGTTCCTTCCTCTGCAATTTTTTGGAAGAGCTTGAGAAGGATGAGTGTTAACTCTTCTCTAAATGTTTGATAGAATTTGCCTCTGAAGCCATCTGGTCCTGGACTTTTGTTTGTTGGAAGACTTTTAATCACAGTTTCAATTTCATTATTTGTGATTTTCTGTTCATGTTTTCTGTTTCTTCCTGGTTCAGCCTTGGAAGATTGTATCTTTCTAAGAATTTCATTTCATTTCTTCTAGGTTGTCCATTTTATTGGCATATAGTTGCTTGTAGTAATCAAAGACATTGAGGTAAATAATATTCATGTCCTTAAGGTGATAACTTCACACAACTTTCATTACCTCCCTTAGATTTTTAATATTGGTAGATTCCATCACAACTTAGCATTTTCATATTTTTATTTTCCTCTGATTTCTAGAAAAAGTTACTTTCAGAATTTTTCTCTTACATACGAAAATGCTATTGTTAAGTCACCCAGATATGTTTTTTTTTTTAATTCATGGTGGTTTTACTGGGCCAGTTGGTAAAATATAAAATTTTTTATATAGAAAGGAATGAATATTTAATCATTAATCCATTACTTACTACCTAGGTGATATGAGGGAAAACACTCAGACTTTCTGATCCCTAATTTCTTTACCTCCAGTATTTGGATAGCAACAATAGCTAACCATTTTGCTTTATTATTATGCCAAATAAACATAAATATGACAGTTATATTAGTCAGATTGAGCTACTGTAACAAAGTGATGTAAACAACAGAAATGTATTTCCTCACAGTTCTGGAGGCTGCAAGTCCAAGATCAAGTTACTGTCAGACTTAGTATCTGGTGAGGCCTCTCTTTTTGGCTTGCAGATAGCTACTTGTCACTGTGTACTCAAGTGGCCTTTCTTCTGTGCCCATGCAGAGAGTCTCTAGTTCTCTTCCTCTTCTTATAAGAGCACCAATCCTATTGGATTAATGCCTCGTCCTTATGACCTCATTAACATTTATTACCCTCTTATAGGTCCTATCTTCTAATACAGTCATATTTGGGGTTAGGGCTTAACATATGAATTTGTGGGAGGCACAATTCAGTCCTTAAAATAGTGTTTTTCAAACTGTAAATTATAGAATAAATATTAACAACATTATTTTTGTTTGCTTTCTCTAATGATGGGAATTGTCTCCCTTAGGAAATGACTGACTAGCATTATAGCTTCAGCCAAACTATTCCACCAAAGTAACAAACTATATACACAGTCTTTGCTTTTAATATATGTTTAGATCAATTGAGCTGATTAGACTTAAACAAGCAAATAAAAATGAAATGGAGAGTCTCACACTTTTTAAAAATGTCACTTAAGAACAGACGCTGTTTATCATTTTAGAGTAATGGTATTTCCCAGTTACTGTTACTTCTAATGATTATTAACTGACATATCATACTCAGTAACTATAACTAGTTATATCATCATTAATTCCCTTCCCTCCAGCTTAAACAATACTCTTATGTTCCATATTTATTTCACAGCTTGCATTAACAAGCATTACTCTTTCTTTTGACCAGGTTTCTGGTACAAGGTAACTCATGAAATAGAAAAAGGTTTGCTTTCTAATGTAGGTAGAGAATATATGTGTCTTAGGGAATAAGGGAACCAAAGAGATCACTACCAGGTCTTTATTTGGGGGTTATCACTCTACACCCTGCATCACCTCACAGAAGTAGAAAGAACAGCCAGGACACTGAAAGCCTGAATGGTTTCCACCATAATCATGCTCCACAGATGTGAACTTGTTATTTTGGTGCACATTATGGGTTCATTATAAATGGGACTCAGAATTCTACACTAAGCAAAAACCACTTTTAAGTATAGAGTATAAAGACTTTATTTTCTCCCCACTCATCTTCCTAAATATATTTTAAACAAACCAACTATATCTTTGTGTAGAAATATCCACTGGGTAGAGTGACACTGTTTTAGATATGTAGCAGATATGGTGACCTTGAGAAAATGCATTTCTTATCATTGAGAAATCAGTCTACAGAGGATGCAGCAATTGCCATGACAGGAATAACCTGCCACATTATAGAAACTTGATGACGATAAATGACTATGGAAAAAATTAATTTAGGGAGTAATGAATCATCATAAGATTTACATCAAAAGGTAAAGGCCATATCCTTATAACTCTTTGTAAGGTTATGAGTACAGGTTGAAAGACAGCTAAACTTTTTTATATTGGATGGATAAAAGCCTAACGAATGAATAAAAAGAGCATGTAAGATAGAGCTTATACTGTAGCATTTTAAGACATTTTATTATTTTTTTTTCTAGTCAGTGCTTTACTTAAAAAGGAATGTACTGTCTTAAAACAAACCATAGAGACAAAGAAGGACACAACATAATGGTCAAGGGATCAATCCAAGAAGAAGATATAACAATTGTAAATATGCACCCAACATAGGTGCACCTCAATACATAAGGCAAATGCTAACAGACATAAAAGGGGAAATAGACAGTAATACAATCATAGTACAGGACTTTAACACCCCATCTCACCAATGGACAGATCATCCAAAATGAAAATAAATAAAGAAACACAAGCTTTAAATGACAAGTAAACAAGGTGGGCTTAATTGATATTTTTAGGACATTCCATCCAAAAACAATAGAATACACTTTGTTCTCAAGTGCTCAGGGAAAGTTCAACAGGATAGATCATATCTTGGGTCACAAATCAAGCCTTAGTAAATTTAAGAAAATTGAAATTGTATCACGTATCTTTTCCAACCACAATGCTATGAGACTAGATATCAATTACAGGAAGAAAACTGTAAAAAATACAAACACATGGAGGCTAAACAATATGCTACTAAATAACCAAGAGATCATTGAAGAAATCAAAAAGGAAATGAAAATATACCTAGCAACAAATGACAATGAAAACACAACGACCCAAAACCTATGGGATGCAGCAAAGGCAGGTCTAAGAGGAAAGTTTATAGCAATATAATCCCACCTCAAGAAACAAGAAAAATCTCAAATAGAAAACCTAACCTTACACCTAAATCAATTAGAGAAAGAAGAACAAGACAAAACAAAAGTTAGCAGAAGGAAAGAAATCATAAAGATCAGATCAGAAATAAATGAAAAAGAAATGAAGGGAGCAATAGCAAAGATCAATAAAACTAAAAGCTGGTTCTATGACAAGGTAAACAAAATTGATAAACCATTAGCTGGACTAATCAAGAAAAAAAGGGAGAAGACTCAAATCAATAGAATTAGAAATGAAAAAGGAGAAGTAACAACTGACCCTACAGAAATACAAAGGATCATGAGGGATTACTACAAGCAATTACATGCCAATAAAATGGACAACCTGGAAGAAATGGACAAATTCTTAGAGAAGCGCAACCTTCCGAGACTAAACCAGGAAGAAATAGAAAATATAAACAGCCCAATCACAAGCACTGAAATTGAAACTGTGCTTAAAAATCTTCCAACAGGGCTTTCCTGGTGGCACAAGGTTGGTTGAGAGTCCACCTGCCGATGCAGGGGACATGGGTACGTGCCCCGGTCCGGGAAGATCCCACATGCCATGGAGCAGCTGGGCCCATGAGCCATGGCCCCTGAGCCTGCATGTCTGGAGCCTGTGCTCCGCATCAGGAGAGGCCACAACAGTGAGAGGCCCATGTACTGCAAAAAAAAAAAAAAAAAAAAAAAATCTTCCAACAAACAAAAGCCCAGTATCAGATGGCTTCACAGGCAGATTATGTCAAACATTTACAGAACATGTAACACATATCCTTCTCAAACTCTTCCAAAATATAGCAGAGGGAGGAACACTCCCAAACTCATTCTATGAGGCCACCATCACCCTGAAACCAAAACCAGACAAAGATGTCACAAAAAAAGAAAACTACAGGCCAATATCACTGATGAACATAGATGCAAAAATCCTCAACTAAATACTAGCAAACAGAATCCAACAGCACATTAAAAGGATTATACACCATGATCAAGTGGGGTTTATCCCAGGAATCAAAGATTCTTCAATATACACAAATCAATCAATGTCATACACCATATTAACAAATTTAAGGATAAAAACTGTATGATAATCTCAGTAGATGCAGAAAAAGCTTTTGACAAAATTCAACACACATTTATGATAAAAGCTCTCCAGAGAGTGTGCATAGAGAGAACCTACCTCAACATAATAAAGGCCATATATGACAAACCCACATCCAACATCGTTTTCAATGGTGAAGAACTGAAACCATCTCCTCTAAGGTCAGGAACAAGACATGGTTGCCTACTCTCACCACTGTTATTCAACATACATTTGGAAGTTTTAGCCACAGCAATCAGAGAAGAAAAAGAAATAAAAGGAATCCAAATTGGAAAAGAAGTAAAACTGTCACTGTTTGCAGATGACATAATACTATACAGAGAAAAACCTAAAGATGCTACCAGAAAACTATTAGAGCTAATCAATGAATCTGGCAAAGTAGCAGGATACAAAATTAATGCACAGAAATCTCTTGCATTCCTATACACTAATGATGAACAATCTGAAAGAGAAATTAAGGAGACACTCCTATTTACCATTGCAACAAAAAGAATAAAATACCTAAGAATAAATCTACCTAAGGAGACAAAAGACCTGTATGCAGAAAACTATAAGACACTGATGGAAGAAATTAAAGATGGTACAAACACTTGGAGAGGTAAACCATGTTCTTTGACTGGAAGGATGAACATTGGGAAAATGACTCTACTGCTCAAAGCAATCTATAGATTTAGTGCAATCCTTATCAAACTATCAATGGCATATTTCACAGAACTCAAACAAAAAATATCACACTTTGTATGGAGACACAAAAGACCCCGAATAGCCAAAGCAATCTTGAGAATGAAAAACGGAGCTGGAGGAATCAGGCTCCCTGACTTCAGACTATACTACAAAGCTACAGTAATCAAGACAGTATGGTACTGGCACAAAAACAGAAATATACATCAATGGAACAGGATAGAAATCCCAGAGATAAACCCACGCACATATGGTCACCTTATCTTTAAGTAGGCAAGAATATACAATGGAGAAAACACAGAGTCTTCATTAAGTGATGCTGGGAAAACTGGACAGCTACATGTAAAAAATGAAATTAGAACAGTTCCTAACACCATACACACACAAAAAAAACTCAAAATGCATTAAAGACCTAAATGTAAGGCCAGACACTATAAACCTCTTAGAGGAAGACATAGGCAGAACACTCTATGACAGAAATCACAGCAAGATCTTTTTTGACCCACCTCCTAGAGAAATGGTAATAAAACCAAAAATAAACAATTGGGACCTAATGAAACTTAAAAGCATTTGCACAGCAAAGGAAACCATAAACAAGATGAAAAGACAAACCTCAGAAGGGGGAAAACATATTTGCAAACAAAGCAACTGACAACGGATTAATCTCCAAAATATATAAACAGCTCATGCAGCTCAATATCAAAAAAAAAACCTAATCCAAAAATGGGAGAAGATCTAAATAGACATTTCTCCAAAGAAGATATACAGATTGCCAACAAACACATGAAAGGATGCTCAACATCACTAATCATTAGAGAAATGCAAATCAAAACTACAATGATGTATCACCTCACACCAGTCAGAATGGCCATCATCAAAATGTGTGGGGAAAAGGGAACCCTCTTGCACTGTTGGTGGGAATGTAAATTGATACAGCCACTATGGAGAAAAGTATGAAGGTTCCTTAAAAAACTAAAAATAGAACTACCATATGACAAAGCAATCGCACTACTGGCATATACCCTGAGAAAACCATAATTCAAAAATAGTCATGTACCACAATGTTCATTGCAGCAGTATTTATAGTAGCCAGGATATGGAAGCAACCTAAATGTCCATCGACGGATGAATGGATAAAGATGTGGCACATATATACAATGGAATATTACTCAGCCCTAAAAAGAAACAAAATTGAGTTATTGTAGTGAGGTGGATGGATCTAGAGTCTGTCATACAGAGTGAAGTAAGTCAGAAAGAGAAAAACAGATACCGTATGCTAACACATATATATGGAATCTAAAAAAACAAACAAAAAATGGTTCAGATGAACCTAGGGGCAGGACAGGAATAAAAACACAGACATAGAGAATGGACTTGAGGACACGGGAAGGGGGAAGGGTAAGCTGGGATGAAGTGAGAGAGTAGCATTGAAATATACACACTACCAAATGTAAAATAGGTAGCTAGTGGGAAGCAGCTGCATAGGACTGGGAGATCAGCTCGGTGCTTTGTGACCACCTAGTGGGGTGGGAGAGGGAGTTTGGGAGGGAGATGCAAGAGGGAGGAGATATGGGGATATATGTGTATGTATAGTTGATTCACTTTGTTATAAAGCAGAAACTAACACACCATTGTAAAGCAATTATACTCCAATAAAGATGTTTAAAAAAAAAGATACAGGTAAGAAGTCTTGAAAGTGACTGTCTATATCTAAATCTCTATTTTTCTATTCAAATATCACAAAGGAATTTTTAAAAAGTCAAAGGAAGTAAAGGAAAAGAAGGAAATGAGGCACATAGAAAATAAAGGGCAAGAGTGGCTGGGAACTCAAATAACTCAATTAATACTTTAAAGTTAAAATATAAGCTGTCTATATGCTCTTTACAAGAGATATACTTTAAGTATGTATAGACACAGGAGGATTGAAAGTTAAAAATTGAGAAAAGATACACCATGCAATCATTAAAAGTAGAAAAACATGAGTGACCATATTCATATTGAACAATATAAATGTCAAGATAAGGAGTGCTAGTTAACATTTAAAAGTGAAGTTTCATAATGGTAAAATGAAACTTTTCTAAAGAAAGATATAAGAATCCTAACATGAATTCATCAAGAGAGAGAGCTTCAAAATATATGAAACAAAATCACATGGTATTAAAGAAGAAAAATACAAACCTACAATCACAGAGATTTACTCCCACTGTCTCAGTGATTAATAGAATAAGAAAACTGAATAATCACCAGATATACAAGATTAGAATAAAAACTATCCACTAACTTTATTAATCAACATTTACTGAACACTGTACCCATTACCTACAGAAAATATTCATCAAAATAGATAATATTTATATTTGGTCATAGAAAAAGTTTCAAGAAATTTCAAATGAGTGGAATTTGCATGTAAGGTTAAAAAATCATAGGATGCAAGGTCAAAATACAAAAATCTACTTTATTGCTAAATAGTTGCAACCACAAAGTGGAAAAATCAAATAAAAATTTAATTTACCAAAAAATCAAAGTACATAATAAGGAATTTAATAAATTAGATATGCACAAATCTTCCACTAAAAGTTATAAAATATTGGAGATAAAAATAAAAAATATATTAATAAAGCAAAATACCATCCTTATTAGTGGAAGACAATATGTTTTTAATGTTTATTATCCTGAAATTGATCTATAGCCATAATGCAACACCAGTCAAAATACCAACAAGCTATTTTCTACGAAAATCAAAAAGTTGATTCTAAAATGTATAGAGAAAACAAAGTAAGAAGCCTAGACAAAACAATCTTGAGAAATAGTACAAACTTGGAGGACTCATATTACTGAATTCAGGACTTGTTGTAAAGTGATAGTAAGACAGAGTAGTAACAGCATTAGAATAGACAAGTAGATCAAAGTGAAATATTAGACACTGTTAAAGTATTTAAACAAGTAGGCCATTAGACTGAGGTGGCTCTAACACCTTCCTGGACTACATAAGCAAACCAAAACCTAAACCAGAGTCAATGCACTCAAATCCTAGAAAATGAAACTTAGGAATAACCAATCACAGACAGCTAACTAGGCTTTCCCAAAGAAGACAACTGCTTAAGCTATAGCCCATCAAATAATCTCCATGCTTTGCTTCTGCATTTTTTGTTTTGTTTTTTAATTAAAACCTTGCCCCTATCTCCTGTTGGTGGAGTGCTTCTAACCACCTTTGGTTTGACACTGCAGATTCTACTCAGTGCATGCTCAAATAAACTCTTGAAAATTTTAATGTGCCTCAGTTTAATGCATATATGGTCGTAGAATTCATGTAAAACTAAAACTACAGTGTTAAGACCAACTGTGTAGAAAAGAGTTTCAAACAGTATCTTACACCATACACAGATTAATGCAGAAAGATTTGTAGTCTAACTTTACAGTCTAAATCAGTCAAATAGTCTGAATACAGGATAAAGCTTTATAGGTACTGGAAGAAAACATATAATGTGTTCATTATTTTTAGATAAAGCTTGTAGTCAGCTTATATAAATAAATTATTCAAGTCAACAATAAAAAAGACATTTAAGCCAGTAAGATGTTGGCAAAAGACTTGAACAGACACCTCACAGAGGAAATTATGCAAAGGCCTCAAAAGTGCATGAAACTGTGTTCAACATCATTGATCATCATCAATCAGCAGGAGATGTGATAGATTCAACTCCACATTCACTAGAATAGCTGAATTTTAAAAGACTGACAACACCAGATTTTGGTGAGGGTGTGGAGGGGCGACTTGGAGCCAGGTAAATTAGCACAAACCCTTTTTTTAAAAATTTTTTTTAAAGTTAAGTATGTAGCTACCCTATGTCAGGAAGCCTTGAAGGGGGAGCTCTCACACATAATCATTTACTGCAGCATAGAGATCCCCTCAGGAAGAAAAAGTTCCTTCTGACCCAGCAACAGCCAGCTGCCTCCCCACCTACAACCAAGGAAGAACAGCCTTGGCCTCTCCAGTTTCCTCTTTTCCTCTATAAAAGCAAGCCCATCTACCCTGTTCCCCAGACTTGCCTATGGTTCACCAGTTTGCTTGCCCTTGCAATTTTCTGCTAGTCCCAAATAAACACATTTTGCTAGTAAAATAACAGGCTCTTTTGTACTTTTTAAGGTCAAGACTTATGACCTGACAATTAAACTCTTGTATATTTACCCAGGAGAATTTTTTTGAAGTGTCAATAGAAGATTTGTACAAGAATTTTTATAGAAGCTTTATCCAAGCACATGTAAAGGTCATAATAAAGCACATGTCAAATAAACAAAGGATCATAACAAAGAAACAAGATTTAATAATCAAAAAGAAGAGCAAAATTATAGCAGGAAATAACTGCCTGAGGAAAACTGCAGAAACAGAAAACAAAACAGCTCTGAGGTTTCTATTAGCCAGGGCAAAAAGTAAATATAATGAGCTACATTGTTATTATTGTTTATTAAAAGAAGTGATGCTTAGAAAGCAGATAATCTATACTATTTCCTAGAATCAAATTCTACATATGATATTAAACAATGAAAAAATGATAATTTTAACGATTTTGTATCAAGCCCAGAGTTGTTACTCTTAAAGCTCCTTCTTCAATTTTCAGTTAACAAGAAATGAGAACGATATTAAATCATAATTTAGCAGTACAATTTGATAAGGATTCAGTATTGTCTGGTTAAGGGTTTTGCTGATTTTGTTTCATATAAGAATAAATTGGATTCACTGACACATTTATCTTACCTCCTGCTGACAATTCTAGATCCCACTCGGATTGAAGGAAAGTAGCCCATTTTAACAAAGGCATCCCTGTGTATAGAGATCCTCACTTGTGTATAAATCATTGCCGTAGTAAAGATGTTTGCTTGTCCTCTAGACTCTCCCTGTCACAGAGCTGTTTAAGCTATCTCCAGCTGAATAGTAATCCTATGGAGTATCCTTGTCTATTTGATTCTATGTGTCTATTTCATAGCTTCCTAGATATTTCCCTGTAAACCCTAGCATTGTCCAATGGTACATTCTTGGCATATGTCAATCTCCTTGTTCTTTTTGGCCAGTCAATGTAGATCACCTGTGGTTTGATATATATATATATGTATTCAAAATTTACCTTTCAAACTAGTTTCAAAAACACATAACTGCAAACTCAAAACACTACAAAATATATTTACAACCAGGTAAATGCCTCAAGCTCAAAATTTCCAGTGTCAAAGTACCTCAGATATCCAAAATGAAAATATGAATGTGTCATATATCAAAGAAGCTCAAAGTCAAAATACGGAAAGTGAAAATCATCAAAACTTGTTTATCCTCCTTTATTCACCTTCACAGTAAATGATACTGCATTGTTTTTGAAACATGAACCATTAGGAGTATAGATTTTATTTTTTAAAAAATAGAAATCATCTACTCATTTTTTCACTTCCTCTATTGCCCTGGACCAGACTCTTGTTATAGGAATCACCGAAGAACAGGTCTTTATGGCCAAATATGAGAAATAGGCAGAATTTGATAACATGTCACATTCTTCTAGATAGGAAGAATACAACATAATTCAGAATAGTTGAATTCAAATCAGTGATAAATAACCTAGACAAGGGGCCTCAGGCAGACTTGAGAGTTAGAAGTTTTTATGTTGAGCACAGGGAACTTGGGATGTGAGACTCCTACATTGGTAGAGGCTGGGCTGGCATCTTCTATTGGTTCTATAAAAGAAGGCTCATATGGGCAGTGGGAGGAAAATTAGAGAGGGATGACAGAAATACTTAAAAAAAGGACTTGATACAGGAATGCCAGGACACTCCACTCTAAGTCTTGCAGACTATGACTAAAGAGCAGCCTCAGCTGGCCACCTGGCCCTTGCTGGAGAAGAGATTTCTTCCAGGGCTGAGAATCAGGTTCCAGGGTTTTCCTGCTTTCAAATACCACCACCTTGTGTTGAGCTGTGAACTACAGACCACCTGGGGGCTTGGGAGGCTGTATACCTTCCCGAAAAGAAGGATCTGGTATGGCATCTCTTGGCATTTTGGGGAAATTATGTAACAAATGAATGGCAGCTACCTCCTCTCCCAGCTCCCTCAGGCCCAGGGGAGGGAGCAGCCGGAGCTGTAGCACATGCGCTAAACAAGAATGCATGTCCAATAAAACTCGTACGTGGTGCCTGGTGCTGCCGCCCTAGCGTTGCACAGGAAAATTCATAATTGACCCAGGAGTGCACAACAGACATGTTAAGAGGTTTATGTGCCACACAATACACGTTAAATGCAGGATGGACAAAACCAAGACATTTGTCTCCTTTCCTCTGACTTTTGAGTTGAGCTGTAAGTTTAGGCTTTTCAGCAGAGAAAAATGAAATGGAATCTGTTCAGATTTAGAAAGCTGATCAACCTTATGAAGATAGATGCTCATAATTTTATTTTAATAAAATTTTCTATATTGGAACTCGGGGATGGGATAGTTATTTTTCAAGAGATGAGTGAATAAAAAATTATTTGGAAAAAAAAAAGGCTGCTCAACTTGACTCTTCTAATCATTAGAAATATCTCTTTGGATTTCTGCAGGTTCAACTTTTATACCCTGATCAAATTCTCTGGACTATAAACAATTTTACTCTAGTAAGACAATGACCCTTAATTCAGTTCTGAGAGTTAAAAAACATTATTTGAGATTGTAAAATAATTTTCTCAGTGGGTTAATGTCTTTAAGACTGGGGAATTTAAAGTTAAATATAAGTAATTATCTTTATAATAACATTTTAAATAAAATATTCATTTCAGGAATTATCTGTATATATTTTGTTTTAATCATTTGACATCTATAATAAATTCAAGCGTAATAGAATATCAACTAAGTTACTATTATAAATCAAATTTAAAGTATTATTGAGTAACAGTTTCAAACTTCAGATTTTAAATTTAAAGATAAAATAGAACTATAAATTTTTGAGTATCATTGGCATGTTCAGAAAGCGTAAGATTAACCATATTGACAGTTTAAGTTATTAGATTTATACGTGGGAAGGCTTTGTTTATTGGTGCTTAAAATATATTTATAAATGCAGTTTAAAATATTTAAGTTAATTTAAACTATAAACTTTTAAATGTGCTTGCTAACATTTATTAGAATTATATATTGTGTCATTTTTTTCAAGTTGAACTAAAAAGGATAGAAACAAGCTTTTTAATTTTTCTATTTCAGTAAATTAAATATTAATTTTACAACTTTTTGATGTTACAGATAATGCTGTTGTGTGCAATTAATAAGCTGAGTTCAAGGATACCACAAAGTTTGCATTTCTAACTTTTTTTCATTTAAATTATTTCTATCATCTTTATAATGTTCTCCCTGTTAACAGTTTTGTAGCCATTAAATTATTTCTTTCTCTATTCAGTAGACAAACACAGTCTTCTGCGTAAAACATTTTACTCGCCTGTCTTTAACTGCATCATGAGTTTGAGAATCCCCATGGTGGTTATGAGTGAGTTTAAGTGCATCATCTGTGAACCCACCTGTACATAAATATACATATATTATATACATTGTACTACTACACACCTCTGTTACTTTGCTTGTAGCTTTCCATTTTCTCACCATTTCTTAGGGTTCATTGTCTTGCCAACTCTCAATCATTCTGTAGATCAATTTCAGAGGCAAAGTCCTTGAGAAAATTCTTTCCTGAATCTTAAGATGAATCAAGTAGCCCTTAATGCTTTCAAAGCTCTTTGTAAGTACCTCAGTATTAAGATTTTCTACATTTCATTAAAATTACCTGTTTATATTTCTACATGTCACTAGACTTTAAGCCCCTTGACTGTTTCCTTTTTTAATGTTATTTAGCCTAATTACTACCATAGAACACATTGAAAGTCCTCTGAAGGGTCTTTTATTTCAGTGAGTGGACTCTTGAATACCAGTCGCCTTATTTAGCTATACTGATACCAACTGACAGGAGACTAATGAGAATTTATTTCATATTGTTATTGAAAGAAATTTCCAATTACCAAGAGTTAGTTTCAAAAGCATTGATTTATTTTACTGAATCCTTGCCTTTGTATACTCATCTTCTCCTACACCTTGAAAAGACCAATACTTCAGAAAGAGCAAGTCAAGCAGCAAACTGAATAGGTTCCTCTGCATCATGGCACAGTCTAGGCATCCAGTGAGAGCAGTAGGTACAGCAACTGAGTCAGCTGGGTAAGGGCAAATGAATTGATTACTACACTGAGCCTCAACAATCTGCAGAGAAAGGGCAGGTTAGAGTTACCTAGCGGTTCTCTTTTTTTTGTATTAGGTTTAAATTTATCCTTCATAAATTATATCCTTTCCTTCATTCTCATAAACCCCTTCTAAACTATTCCCCTACCTTTCCTCAAAGGCAGAACAAACTAGTCCTTGCTTCTACCTACTGGTGACCGTATTTGCCTAAGATTGTTCTGGCTCTGGTTAGAAGAATGCAAATTCAAGCCACAATGAGATATCACTATACACCTATACAAATGTCAAAGAGGGGGAAAAAAAACCCCATAAAATGCAATGTGCTAGCAAGGATGTGAATCAGTGATAACTCTCATATATTGCTGGCAGGAATGCAAAAATTTTAGCCACTTTGGAAAATAGTCTGGAGGTTTCTTAATAAATTTAAACATACAATTACCATGTGACCCAAAATCCCACTCCTAAGTATTTACCCAAGAGAAAGAAAAGCATCTCCACCCAAAAACTTGGATGCCAGTGTTTATAGGAGCCAGTGTTTATTGGGTAATTCATAATTGCCAAAAGCAGGAAACAAATGAAATGTCCATTAATTGGTGAATGTATGAAAATCTATGCTACATCCACACAATGGATCACTACTTATGCATTTCAGTAAATGGATTATTGATACATGAAACGACATAGATGAATCTTAATTGCACTATGCTAAATGGAAGAAGTCAGACTCCAAAGGCTACATGCTGTATACCTGACATCTGGGAAAAGATAATATCATAATGACAGAAAAAGATCAGTATTTGCCAGGATCTAAGAGTGGGGAAAATTGATTGACTACAAAGTGACACAAAGGAACTTCATAAGTGCTGAAAATATATCTTTATTGTAGTGTTCATTACACAACAGTATGCATTTGTCAAATTCATAGAACTTTACACCTCTAAAGAGTGATTTTACCCTATGCATGTTATGCCTTAGAAAAGTCTGACTTTTCAAAACCTTACTTACATCACCCTAAACATCCATAGAAATAAATTTGGCATTAAAAGTATAGATTTTTAAAAATTCATCAAACATTTTTTAATAAAAATATTGTTTCTTTCTAATTAATGAAATGTTTTCTTCATGAAATCTCAACAACACTAATGCAACCAGCTGTTCAATGCATTTCACCTCTTTGCTGATGATCAGAAAACAACAATAACAACATAAAACACTACATTCTTTACAAAAGTGTTGCTAGTGTAATTTAACGTTTTCAGATTGGTTTTATCTACTATATGGAGTCTATACAGTTACACTTCACCACAATTTAATTACATTAGATACTTAACAACTCCCCCAAACTACATCAAGGTCTTTTATGTGTACTATGCAATTAAAATTGTAAAATGGAAAATTTATTGGTTAGTAATTTTTTATCCTGATCTTCCAAAATTATGGTCAACAAATAGTGATGTTACATTACCTTTTCCTTCTTGCTGTTGCTCAGTTTTCTTAACAATATTTTTCCTTCTTCAAACACTAATGCATAAGAAATCAGTAATTTTACTATTTGATCAACTTTTCTAAGTATCATTCTTTTAGAGTGTGTTCATAAATGCAAACATACACACAGATGATAGATAGATGGATAAATAGGCAGATAGATGATAGATACATAGATTCATAGAGAATATGGCAAGAATAAAACATTTTAAAGAAACATAAAGTTCAGTGATGATTCCATGCTGAAAAGTATACTCATGAATAAGCAAGTTTAACATGATAGGAATCATTTTCCATAACTCTAAAGAGCATGATCTTCCAGTTTTCTTCTCATATGGAAACTCTGTTAAAGACCTTTCCTTTGGTCAACTATCGAGTTTTACATTGTGTTTTATCTTCTCTAGGGACTAGATCTTTGGTTCTCTTCTCTCATTTACAAGATCCCTGAGTGATCTCATTTATATTCAGTGGCTTCAAACATCCATGTGCTGATGATTGAAAAATACTTGAACCTGAGTTCTGTTAGAGATAAAGAAATTTACATCCATGTGAATATAAATGTTTCACAAATGCCTAAAAATATATATTCAAACCTTAATTCAGGTTTGAATGACAGAAATAATTAAAGAAACCACGTTTCTCCTGAATTCTATCTTTCAGGGAAAGGCAGCTCCAGATATTCATTTGTCAACAAGAAACAGTATCACACTTGAGTATGCCTCTTTCCTCCCCACAAGTATTTGATCCCTCAGCAATCCTGCCAGTGCTACATCTTAAATGTCTATCAAATCCCTTCACTTCTCCCTATCCCACTGCAACTAATTTAGGTTACCATATTCTCTTACCTACCTATTGCAACATCTTTCTATAAATCATCCTCTCTACCTCTGGTCTTCCTACTTCCCAATTATTCTCCACACTGCAGCCACAGTAATGTCTCCTGGAATTCCCTCTCCTTAAACCTTTCCCATGGCTCCCTGTTTTCTCTCAGGATGATATTTAACCTTCTTGCCATGCTTATAGGACACTTCATTATCTGCCTTCTCTTTGTTTCTCTGCTGTATTTGCTTCGTCCTTCTAAATCTGGCTCCATTAATTCTGGGTTACTTTTTTCTTCCCCCGAATTCTGTGTTCCCATTTACCTTTGGGTTTTTACACATTCTGTTCCTTTTGCTTAGGCATTTTTTACTTTTTCTGACTTATCCAGTTTCCTTTATATAACCTGTCTAAAGTGTCCTAATTTTTCAGATTTCCTTGTATACATTACTTCTTCTAAAAGATGTCTTCTGATAATTTATCACAACCTGTGTTGACTATGTCATAACATGTTTACAACTGTCTACTTACTTGTTTGTATCTTCATGTTGAGTATATATATATATGTTACTAAAATTAACAGTGCTCTCTATAATTTATATTTTATTAGCAAACGCTACACTTTTTACATATGCAGTCAAATCATTGGAATGGTTTTTTAAATGTTCCTTAAAATTACTGTGAATAAGACATGAATGGGGTTGAGAAACTTTTTGTCAAAGCTATGTCATATTGTTCTTGATAAGAGGGAACAAAGTATGAAATGAAATTACACATAATAGAAACATTATCATTTACCACTATAATTACTCTCAGCATAGCAATTGGGTACATGAGAAAATAATAGATTATAAGACATGCTCATTGAGAATAGACTTGGGGAACTTTATAGCAAAGCTGTGGTTTTTCTGACACTGCATAATGGACTGTATCAAAACTGCGAAATGGAAGAGATAAAGCAGTCTTTCAGATAGGAGGATATTTGTACTCACAAGAAGCAATAAAATATTCAAGTTTTAATCTAAATATAACTTTCTCTTCTAACGTTTACAAAATACTGTTCTTATGGTGTACTTCATCAGTTACTTCAGTGATTTCTATAATGATTTTTCTTCTGAAAAAATTTTCATCCTCACCCGTTTGTATGTACATACCAAAAAGAAATAAAAGTAATATACAAGCAACTGAGCTCCTATTTCTACTAAAATAAAGTGAAATACCTCAAACAAGAAAAAATAACACATGAATCAGAGGAGATATATGAATAATGGGTTATACTTTAGAAATTCTGGCAGCATCAAGTTCAGAATAAGAAAAAAAAGATTTGACATTTGAGAAATGACGAATTCAGATCACAAAGATTGTAACCTACAGTCCTTGCAAAACAAGCCAATTATGTGCATATGTGCAATGAAAATATCACATAAAAAACATCTCAAGTATAATCAAAACAATTAATGGAATATGAGCTAACATTTAAACATCCTTAGATTTTATAAAGAGGAATGTGTACTTTGTATCTACACCAAGTATTTCAAGTTTAAAGTAACTGTATGAATGCACTTTTGCTTCACAATTATGTATAATAATGCAGTTTTCATCATCATACACATTTAAATATCTTTTGATTTTCTTTGTGATTTATTTTCTACCCACAAATTATTTAGTAGTGTGTAGTTTAATTTCCAATTATTTGACGTTGTTTTAGATAGCTTTTGTTTCTTATTTTTAATTTATTCCCTTGTGATAAGAAAATATACTCTGTATTTTTCAATCTTTTGGATATACAGAGAATTGTGCTATGATAGACGTAACAGTCAATTTTGATGATTATTAAATGTGCTCTTGGAAAGCGTTTCTCTTCTCAGTTGAGTGTATTTTATAAATGTCAATTTGGTCAAGATAGTTGATAGAGTTTTTCAAGCCATCTGTGAGTTTTTTGATTTTTGTGTCTGTTTCTATCAAAAGCTGAGAGAAGAGCATTACAATCTCCAACTAGGTTTTATATGTTTTTTTAATTTAATAAATTTTGGTTTCTTTTTAAGCTCTGCTTTTCAGCTCCAATTTATGATTGGTTCGTATTCATGATGTCTTGACTCTTTTATAAATGTCCTTCTTTATTTCTTTTTTTTTAATAAATTTATTTTTTTTTATTTATTTTTGGCTGCGTTGGGTCTTTGTTGCTGTGCGCAGACTTTCTCTAGTACGGCAACCGGGGGCTACTCTTCGTTGCAGTAGGCGGGCTTCTCATTTTGGTGGCTTCTCTTGCTGTGGAGCACAGGCTCTAGGTGTGTGGGCTTCAGTAGCTGTGGCACGTGGGGTCAGTAGTTGTGGCTGTGGGCTATAGAGCGGAGGCTCAGTAGTTGTGGCGCACGGGCTTAGTTGCTCCGCGGCATGTGGGATCTTCCCAGACTAGGGCTCGAATCCATGTTCCCTGCATTGGGAGGTGGATTCTTAACCACACTGTGCCACCAGGGAAGTCCCTCCTTCTTTATTTCTGATCATACCTTTTGCCTGGAAGTTTCTCATAGTAATGTACTCATTTCATTCCTCTTTCCACATGTGGTAACTCATTCTGACCTTTTATATTCATCCTGTCTGTATTTTATCTTTAAAATGTGTCTCTTGCAGACAGCATATACTTAGGTTTTACAGTTTTATTCATTTTTAAATTATTTGTCTTTTTTTTGAATTTTATTTTTCTGTACAGTAGATTCTTATTTGTTGTCTATTTTATACATATTAATGTATACATGTCAATCCCAAACTCCCAGTTCATCCCACCACCACCACCACCCCCGCTTCCCCCCTTTGTGTCCATACATTTGTTCTCTACATCTGTGTCTCTATTTCTACCTGCAAACCGATTCATCTGTACCATTCTTCTAGATTACACACACACATGTTAATATACGATATTTGTTTTTCTCTTTCTGACTTATTTCACCCTGTATGACAGTCTCTGGGTCCATCCATGTCTCTGCAAATGAGACATTTTAAAAATCTTCCATTTTGTGCCTGAGTAATATTCCATTGTGTATATGTAACATCTTCTTTATCCATTCGTCTGTCGATGGGCATTTAGGTTGCTTCCATGACCTGGCTATTGTAAATAGTACTGCAGTGAATACTGGGGTGCATGTGTCTTTTTGAATTATGGTTTTCTCTGGGTATGTGCCCAGTAGTGGGATTGCTGGATCGTATGCTACTTCTATTTTTAGTTTTATAAGGAACCTCCATATTGTTCTCCATAGTGGCTGTATCAATTTACATTCCCACCAACAGTGCAAGAGGATTTCCTTTTCTCCACACCCTCTCCAGCATTTGTAGTTTGTAGATACTCTGATGCTGGCCATTCTGACTGGTGTGAGGTGATACCTTATTGTAGTTTTGATTTGTATTTTCTCTAATAATTAGTGATGTTGAGTAGCTTTTCATGTGCCTCTTGGCCAGCTGTATGTCTTCTTTGAAGAAATGTCTATTTAGATCTTCTGCGTATTTTTTGATTGGATTGTTTTTTTTTTAAATATTGAGCTGCATGAGCTGATATATATATATATATATATATATAGTGTGTGTGTGTGTGTGTGTGTGTGTGTGGTATGCGGGCCTCTCACTGTTGTGGCCTCTCCCGTTGTGGAGCACAGGCTCCAGACACGCAGGCTCAGCAGCCATGGCTCACGGGCCCAGCCGCTCCATGGCATGTGGGATCTTCCCGGAACAGGGCATGAACCCATGTCCCCTGCATCGGCAGGCAGACCGTCAACCACTGCTCTACCAGGGAAGCCCCCTGTTTATATATTTTGGAGATTAATCCTTTGTCTGTTGATTCGTTTGCAAATATTTTCTCCCATTCTGAGGTTTGCCTTTGTCTTGTTTTTCATGTCCTTTGCTGTGCAAAAGTGTTTAAGTTTCATTAGGTCCCATTTGTTTATTTTTGTTTTTATTTCCATTACTCTAGGAGGTGGCTCAAAAAAGATCTTGCTGTGATTTACGTCAAAGAGTGTTCTTCCTATCCTTTCCTCTAAGAGTTTTATAGTGTCCAGCCTTACATTTAGGTCTTTAATCTATTTAGAGTTTATTTTTGTGTATGGTGTTAGGGAGTGTTCTAATTTCATTATTTTACATGTGGCTGTCCAGTTTTCCCAGCACCACTTATTGAAGAGACTGCCTTTTCTCCATTGTATCCTTGCTTCTTTTGTCAAAGATTAGTTGACCATAATTGCCTGGGTTTATCTCTGGGCTTTCCATCTTGTTCCATTGATCTGTATTTCTGTTTTTGTGCCAGTATCATATTGTCTTGATTACTGTAGCTTTGTAGTATAGTCTGAAGTCAGGGAGTCTGATTCCTCCAGCTCTGCTTTCTTTCCGCAAGATTGCTTTGGCTATTCAGATCTTTTGTGTCTCCATACAAATTTTTAAGATTTTTTGTTCTAGTTCGGTGAAAAATGCCATTGATAATTTGATAGGGATTGCATTGAATCTGTAGATTGCTTTGGGTAGTATGGTCATTTTCACAGTATTGATTCTTCCAGTTCAAGTACATGGTATATCTCTCCATCTGTTTGTGTCATCTTTGATTTCTTTCATCAGTGTCTTATAGTTTTATAAGTATAGGTCTTTTACTTCCTTAGGTAGGTTTATTCCTAGGTATTTTATTCTTTTGGTTGCAATGGTGAATGGGATTGTTTCCTTAATTTCTCTTGCTGATTTTTCGTTGTTAGTGTATAGGAGTGCAAGAGATTTCTGTGCATGAATTTTGTATCTTGCAACTTTACCAAATTCATTGATTAACTCTAGTAGTTTTCTGGTGGCATCTTTAGAATTCTCTATGTATTCTCCTCTTTTCAGGAGGAGCATAAAGCCTGTTTCTTATCCCTTCTGCTTTTGACAAAAGAATTAAATTCTAGGCAATTGCAGGTGAGAAGTCTGGGGCTCCATTCCTCCACCCAGCCCCCTGGATTAGGGTAGAGTCTCTACCTCAGGCATGGCAGACTGAGAATCCTGGGGTGCAGACTCTTCCCACTGCAGCTCACTATGAGGTGGTGATTCCATACCAGGACAAGAGGCCACCACCCTTGCCCAGCACCATGCTTATAAAACAGGGGTTTCATATTGAAAGAAGCAGGTCCCTGTGTCCACCCCCACACCTTTAGAATAGCTCAGAGATGTTGCCCAGGAGAAGAAGCAAGCCATAAGAACAAAGAGCTACAAAGCTCTCCCCAAATTAATTAATTTCTAAATAATTAGTTGAAATACATTGTGAGAAAGTTCAAGTCCAAATGTGCTCTTGAAACAATGGATATTTAAGTAGTAAATTATTATGAGGGATGTGGTAGCTCTATGAGAGCACCCAGCTTCCTTAAGGCAGCTACTTTACTAAAGAGAGTAAACTATTTGAGGGAATCAGAGAAAGAAACAACAATGGAGTTAGAACAAACCTCAAAGTCTGGCCTCAACATCTACACTAACACCAGACACAAAAATAAACTCAAAATGGATTAGAGATCTAAATATAAGACTGGACACTATAAAACTCTTAGAGGAAAACATAGGAAGAACACTCTTTGACATAAATCACAGCAACATCTTTTTTGATCCACCTCTTAGAGTAATGGAAATAGAAACAAAAATAAAGAAATGGTACCTAATGAAACTTAAAAGTTTTGCAAAGCAAGGGAAACTACAAACAAGACAAAATGACAACCCTTAGAATGGGAGGAAATATTTGCAATTGAATCAATGGACAAAGGATTAATCTCCAAAATATACAAGCAGCTCATGCAGCTCAATATCAAAAAAAACAAACAACTCAATCAAAAAATAGACAGAAGACCTAAATAGATATTTCTCCAAAGAAGACATACAGATGTCCAAGAAGCACATGAAAAGCTGCTCAACATCACTAATTATTAGAGAAATGCAAACCAAAACTACAATGAGGTAGCACCTCACACCAGTTAGAATGGGCATCATCAGAAAATCTACAAACAAAAATGCTGAAGAAGGTGTGGAGAAAAGGGAACCCTCTTGTGCTGTTGGTGGGAATGTAAATTGATACAGCCACTATGGAGAACAGTATGGATATTCCTTAAAAAAACTAGAAATAGAATTATCATATGACCCAGCAATCCCACTACTGGGCATATACCCAGTGAAAACCAGAATTCAAAAAGGCACATGCACCCCAGTGCTCATTGCAGCACTATTTACAATAGCCAGGTCATGGATACAACCTAAATGCCCATTGACAGATGAATGGTTAAAGAAAATGTGGTACATATATACAATGGAATATTACTCAGCCATAAAAAAGAACAAAATTGAGTCATTTGTAGAGATGTGGATGGATCTAGAGACTGTCATACAGAGTGAAGTAAGTCAGAAAGAGAAAAAAAAAATATCGTGTATTAACGCATATATGTGGAACCTAGAAAAATGGTACATATGGACCAGTTTGCAGAGCAGAAATAGAGACACAGATGTAGAGAACAAATATATGGACACCAAGGGAGAAAGTGGTGGGGAGGGTAGTAGTGGTGGGATGAATTGGGAGATTGGGATTGACATATATACACTAATGTGTATAAAATAGATAACTAATAAGAACCTGCTGTATAAAAATAAAATAAAATTCAAAAATTCAAAAAATGAAATCTACACTAACGAAGGAGTCAGTTGATACACACACTGGAGCAATTTACACACCAGGACATTTTTGAAAACAATAGAGAAAACAGCCTGCAATTAATGTAGCC
Organism: Orcinus orca; assembly: GCF_937001465.1. Taxonomy (NCBI): domain Eukaryota; kingdom Metazoa; phylum Chordata; class Mammalia; order Artiodactyla; family Delphinidae; genus Orcinus; species Orcinus orca. Next base: position 125,227,169 of record NC_064563.1, read on the forward strand.
TAACTGCTAGGTATGATGCAGATAACCTGACAGAGGGAACATATAGGGAAATAGGCCATCAGTCAGCAGATGTAAGTCCAATTAAATGAAAAATGACATTAAATGTATATGGATAAAAAACTTCAATGCAAAGGTAGAGCATGCCATATTAGGTAGAGAAAAATAGGAATCAATTATAAGCTTTTTATAAGAGATATGCTTTAGATACAAAGATACAAACAGGTTGAAAACAAAAGGATAGAAAAAAGATATATCATGCAAACAGCAACTGTAAGAAAGATGAAATGACCATATGAATATGAGACAAAAATAGAATTTAAAACAAAAGATGTTATTAGAGATAAAAAGGGACCTTTTATAACAATAGTCAATTAATCACTAAATGTAAGCATTATATACATATTTGCATCTAACAACAGAGTCCCAAAGTACATGAAGCAAAAACAGAATTGAAGATCTAGATAATAAAAAATAATTATTAAAAAATAATTGTTGAAGACTTCCATAATGGATAGAGCAACTATCCATTGCAGAAGATCAAAAAGGCAATAGAAGACTTGAATAACTCTACTAGCCAATGAGATCTAACAGATATCTATAGAACACTTCACCAAAAAACAGCAGAATACATATTCTTCTCAAGTCCACATGAAACATTCTACAAGATAGGCTATAAGGTAGGCCATAAAACAAACCTCAAAATGTTTAAAAAGATTGAAATCATACAACTTAAGTTCTTTGACAACAATGCAATTAAGTTAGAAGTTAATAACAAAAATGAATTTGGAAAATTCCCAAATATTTACAAATTAAACACCATACTACTAAATAATCAACAGGTCAAAGGATAAATCACAAGAGGAATTAAAAAACACTTTGAGATGAATGAAAATGAAGACACAGCATATCAAAAGTCATGGGTTACACCTAAATCAATGTTTAGAGGGAATTTTTTACCTGTAAACACCTATACAAAAGTGAAAGATCAAATTGTTATGGACTTAATTGTTTCCCCATGAAATTTCATATGTTGAAATCCTAATCCACATTCTTTAGAATGTTATTTTTGTTTTCTTTTTCCTTGGCCACGCGGTTTGCAGGATCTTAGTTCCCCCACGAGGGATTGAACCCAAGGCCACAGCAGTGGAAGTGCCGAGTCCTAACCACTGGATGGACAGGTAACTCCTCCTTAGAATGTATTTGTAGAAAGTCTTTAAAAAATTAATTAAGCTGAAATGAGATCATTAGAGTGAGCCCTAATCCAATATGACTATTGCCCTTATAAGGAGAGGAAATTTGAACATAGACATGTACAGAGTGAAGACCATGTAAGACACAGGAAGAAGATGGTCATCTACAAGTCAAGAAGAGAGGCCTCAGAATAAACCAACCCTGCTGACACTTTGATCCTCAAGCTTCATGCTTCCAGAATTGTGAGAAAATAAATTTCTGTTGTTTAAGCTACCCAGTCTGTGGTACTTTCTTATGACAGCCATAGCAAATTAATACACCAATCAATAATTTAACCTTCTGCCTTAACATGCTGGTAACATGAGAGTTAACTCCAAAGTAAGCAGAAGGAAGGACATAATAATAGTGTAGAAATCAATGAAATTAGTAAATTAAAACACAATAAAGAAAAAGAAATGAAACCAAATGTAGGTCCTTTGAAAGATAAATATTATCAAACATTTAGTGAAACTGACCAAGAAAAAAGGCAGAAGACGCAAATTACTAATATTAAGAATGAAAGACAAACTATTACTGCTTCCTTACTGAAACAAAAAAGGGTATTATGGACATAACATACCAGAAAATTAGATAATTTAGATGAAGTGGGAAAATTCTTAGAAAAATGAAAATTACTAAAAACATACTCAAGAACAAGTAGAAAATAGGAATAAACCTACAACAAGTAAAATGATGATAATAATAATAGTAATTTCCCACAAAGAAAAATCCTGGCAGAGATGGCTCCACCAGTAAATTCTAGCAAACATTTAATAAAGAATAGAAATTTTTGACAAACTCTTCCAAAAATTAAAAAAAGAAGGGAACTTCACAGACCATTTTGTGAGACCAATATTACTTTAATAGCAAAACAAGACGAAGATGTCAAAAGAAAACTACAAACAAATACTGTTTTTGAATATAGACACAAAAATCCAGCAATATGTAAAAAATATTATATACTACAACTTGAGATTTATATAAGGAATGAAAGGTTGGTTATACGTCAGAGAACCAATGCAGTGAGCCATATTAATAGAATCAGTAACCAAGAGAAATCCCACACAGTCATCTCAATAGACACAGAAAAAGAATTTGACAATAACTAACACTCCTAATTAACAACTTTCAACACACTAGAGAAGAAAGGAAGTTTGTTGATCCAATGAAAAGCATTTACAAAAAACTCACACGTAGTATAATATTGAATGGTGAAATGTTGAAATATTTTTTCCTAAGATCAGGAACAAAACAGGAAAGTCCTCTCTCACCAGTATTCAACATTGTATAATAAGTACTAGTCAGGGCAGTTAGGCAAGAAAATGAAATAAAAGGCATCCAGATTGAAATAAAAGAAATAAAATCATTGCCATTGGAAAGTAACATAATTCTATGTATAGACAATCCCAAGGCATCTAGTAAAAAAAACTGCTAATAAATATATAAATTTGGCAATATTTCAGGCAGAAAGATAAATATACAAAAATAAATTACATTTCCAATGAATAATCAAAACAAATCTGAGAAAATATTTCCATTTGCAGTAGCATTGAAAATAATAAAATACCTAGGAATGAATTTAACCAAGGGGTGAAAAAGTTGTGTACTTAAAAGCAATAAAACATTGGTGAAAGAAATTAAGAAGACCCAATTAAATGGAAAAACATCCCATGTTCATGGATTGGAAGAGTTAATATTGTTGAGATGACGATACTCTTCAAAGTGATCTTCAGATTCACTTCAATCCTCATTAAAATTTTAACAGAAATTCTTTCCGAAATGTAAATACCAATTCTCAAATTTATATGGAATTGCAAAAGATCCCAGTTAGCGAAACAGTATTATGAAAGAAAAACAAAATTGGACGAGTCATGCTTACAAATGTACAATGTCAAGACTGTGTACTGGAATAAGCTTAGACATACAGATAAAGGGAATAGAATTGAGTCATATATCAACTCTTACATTGACAGTCAAAAAATTGAGTTTTGACAAAGTTGCCAAGAAAATTCAATCAATAAAACATATTCTTTTCAAAAATAATGCTGGGACAATTGGATATACCCATGTGAATGACAAGAGAGAAAATAAAGACAATTTAGCATCATCAAAATTAAAAGCATTTCTTCATGAGATACCATCAAAATAATGCAGACATCACATAGTAGTTGAGAAAATGTTTGCATGATATATCTGATAAGGGATTTGCATCCTGGACTCTGACAACTCTACAATAAAAAAGTAAATAACAATTTAAAACTGGGCAGATGATCTGAAGATTTTTTTACCAAAGAATACCGTCAGAAGCGGATAAGGACATGGAAAAACGCTCAACATAGTTGCAGATAAAAAAGTCAGATAAGACAAGTAAAGATGTAAAGAAATTGGGACCTTTAGCAAAGATACAAAGAAATTGGAATGCTTATATGCTGAAGGTGGAAATGTAAAGTGGTGGAGACACTTTGAAAAGTAGTCTGGTAGTTCCTTAAAAAGTTAAACAGAGTTACAATATGGCCAGTAATTCTATTCCTAGGTATGTACCCAAGAGAAAATAAAACATGTCCACACAAAACTTGTGCATGAATGTATGTAGCAGTGTTACTAATAATAGCCAAAAAGTGGAAACAACATAAATACCCATTAATAATGAGTGGCTAAGTAAAATGTGGTATATTCATACAATGAAATAGTATTTGGCATTGTAGGGAATAAAGTACTCATATATTCTACAATATTGTGACTCTTGAGAATATTATGCTAAGTGAAAGAAGCCAGTCCCTAAAGACCATGTGTTATATGTTGAAATCTGCCTGAAACATAAAGAATAGGTAAATCTATAGAGACACAAAATAGATTTGCAATTGTCTAGGGTTGGGGTGGTTGAGGGGAAAATGGAGACTGACTGCCTGACTGCTTGTGGATATAGGTTTCCTTTTTGAGTAATAAAAACATTCTAAACTTGATTGTGGTCATGGTTTCAAAACTCTATGAATATACTAACAACATTGAATTTTACTCTTAAAATGGCTAAATTGTATGCTATGTGAACTGTCTTAATAAAGCTATTGTATAATAAAACACGTATGTGAAGGCAGTGTCTCATAATTTTATTATACATATGAAAACATTAAGACTTGGCTATGATAATAAATTTTACAAAGCTAGTTTAGCTAGCACTAGAACCCATGTTTGTCTAATCTGCCTCCTTGGTATAGCACAGACGTCACTGTAGTTCTCCAAAAGGATGTCCCATAAACACCTCAACTTTATCAACTTCATCACATGTGAGATTAAACTAAATGTCCTCTCCCAAAACAGCTGCCTTCCCAAATTTACTGTTTTCATTACTTTTTTAAATGACACCATATTAGTTACTAATGGAGCACATGAGTCTTCTTCATTCCTTCTAGTTCACCAAATTCTGTCAGTTACACCTCCTTACCTTAACCATCTGGGTCTCTCCTTCAGGTCTTTTTATAGTCTCACTTTTGCCTAGATTATTGTAACTCTTCTTTCTTCTTTTAGTCTCAGTGTCTCTAATCTATTCTTAAAGTAGAATGTCTCATATATCTTTTGCTGTACAGTGAACAACTCTAAAGCTCCATTGCTTGTAACACCCATAGTCTGTTATTTCTCATGATTCTGTGGGTTGGTCAGGTGCGTCTAGTTGGTTCTTCAGCTGGTCCTTCATGCTGTTGCAGTCTGGTATTAGAGGTACTAAGATATTCATTCACATGTCAGGGGTGTTGGTGCTGCCTAATTCCTGAGCCTTTCACTATGTGAGCTCTCACTCTCTGGCAGTCTAGCCCAGGCTACCTTACATATGGTGGGAGCATTCCAAAAGTGTGAAGATGGAAGCTGCAAGCCTTCTTAATGCCTAGATTCTAGAACTCACAAAATATAATTTCTGCCACATTCTATTCATCAAAGCAAGCTCCAGCCCAGGTTCAGGGGTAAGGAAATTGGACTCCACTGTTTGATAAGAGATGCTATAAAGAATTTGTGACAGTTTTATTAACTCTAATAAATATGATTATAAAATCTCTTAATACTATGTAATGCCTACCCATAATATATATATATATATATATATAATAATAATTGTAAAAAAGAAGATGAATAACTAAGTTCAAGATAAGAATATATTTTATCAGACTGGCATTGTTAATGCAGTTTAATATTTTGAAATGGGAAGTAATGTCTCAAGTTGCTAGTTTCTCCTTCATTTTACTTTGTATAATATTTAAATTACCTGCTTATCCTTGTATAAAATAGAATTTGTAATCTTTACTTCTACAACTTAAAATTTAACCTCCTAGTATGGTAAGCAACCTGATCATTGTCTAACTTTTCACCTAAGTATTACTATGCCTCTCAGGTTTTTTGTTTTATTTTTTTATTACAAGCTAAAAACTATTTGATTCTTTGTGATAATAATGTATAGATCTTAGTAATAAGGAAAATGATGAACATCCAGTTTATTGAAAACAGAACTGGGGCAGAAACAAGGATCTTGGTAGCAAAATTGATCACCAGGTCTTCAGGAGTCTACCACCAAACAGTTCAATCAAGTCCCTGGGTTTCTTTTAAATTGCACATTTCTGGAAGATAATCTAACGAATTAGCATGGCTTGAAAATCATCCCTGAGTCAAGGGTGCAAGGGAGGTTGAGTATGGTGAATGCCAGCTCTATCAATTGGCAGAGAAACTGGTGCCTGTTGGAGGAGTGGGGCAATGTTAACAACTACTACTACTACTACTACTACTACTACTACTACTACTACTACTACTGGCAATTGCCTGCTTGCTTGCTTTTTCAAAAACTGTGTCTCTGACACGACTTCTGTTGTTTCTTTTGCCCAGAGTCATCTTCAACCCTCAACTTTCACATCCTTCTTTGATTGGTAAATCCTACTTCCCAAAAAATTCCACAGAACTCAGGAAACAAGTTAGATCATATGCTTATGAATCCCCAAACTGCTGCAATGCTATCTCCAACCTAGGATTTAGCACACTCTATTTTTAACAATCTATGAAGTTAATCATCGTTCCAAATGTGTAATTCGACTATAAACTCATTAGGGTTAGAGAAGTATATGCCTTTTGTTAATGCATTCCCAGTGTCACGCATGAAAATTGTTCAGTAGTATTCTAATTAAATGAATGAATGGAACAGAAGACTGAAGATTAAACTTACTTTCATTTTAACAGAACACTATTTTTCCCCATAGGAATACCATAAACAGTTGTTTGGAGAGAACTATCACACACTTTTCTAGAACAGAATATCAAAAATGGTGTTATAAGCAAAAGACTAAGTTTAGCATTCCTACCTTGGCACTTAATATCTTTGTGTTTTTTTAAACAAATTACTGACTACCAGAATACAACATGAGCCATATTCCACAGTGATTACATTTTCAGAATACCATGGTGTTTACAGTGGGTTTGTCTGAAAACCCACATTTCTTCATTGAGCAAGGAAATGAGATCCATATCTTACAGTCTGTAGCTGTCATCCCTTGCCTCCAGGGATCCCTGACCCAAACACTCTGTCCTATACACTATTACCATCCAAGGCAGACCAGCACTCTCTTGCTAAACCACCTGGCCAAGCTTCTCCACTCATTTCTGTGTTTCTGCACACTCTCTTCAGGCAGAGAGCCTTCACACATCTTGGTCCCTTCATTTGAAACACTCCTATTTTACTCCTCTACCATGATTTAACTAATTGTTAATCTTCCTCCATATCCCAGCTCAGTGACATCTCCAAAGCAAGCTTCTCTGACCTTCCTAATTAATCAATTATTCCAAATATTCACTCTTATAGAATTAGACATACCTCCTTTCATGAGTTTTTACTTTCATTTTTATGATCTTTTAACTATTACCTATTTATCCCATTTAATTTTATGCTCTGTTGTGCCAATTACTGCTGATTCTTTATCCCCAAGACATGGGAAAATACTAACATCACATCACATTTCATCTCTTTACTCCATTCAGAACTCAAGCATCACCACATCACTCTTAGAGATCACCAGTGCCCCACCAAAAAGTTTTCTTTCTGTTTCTCAAATGCAAATGACTATTTCTCATGCAGGTCACCTATATGTGCAATTCCCACTGCCGAAACCCTCTTCCTTCTAGATCCTTCCTGTTCTTTTTTTTCTCAAAATAAATGTTGCCTTCCCAGTTATTGTTATTATTTTCTTTTTTGTTTAGTAATACCACATTTGTCTCCCACCATGCTAGTGTATGATCTACCTGCAGAACTGCCCTGCCTTGTTTATTACTATATCTTCAGTTCAGTGATAGCTATACAATCGATTAATAAATGAATGAGTTAATGCATCAGATAACAGCAGTGGCAGGATGTTATCTCTGTCTTATGCTCACACTGAGGCCAGCACCTCTCAAAGCGTCTTCCTTTGCTTTCAATGCAAAATACAGCACCTCATCCTGGATATTAGTGTTTCACATTTTTCACAGTGAACTGCAATTATCTGTTTTATTCTGCTCAGGCTACTATAGAAAATACCACAGACTAGGTAGCTTATAAACAACAGAAATTTATTTCTTACAGTTCTGGAGGCTAGAAGTCTGAGATCAGGGTGCCAACATGGTCAGGTTGAGGCCTGTCTTCTGGGTCACAGACTTTTCCTTGTATCCTCACATGGAAGAAGGGGCTAGGGATTTCTTTGGAACCTCTTTTATAAGTGCACTTATCCTCTTAGGGCACTTTCCAAAGGCCTTATATGCCAGTACCACCACATTATACATTAGGATTCCAACATGTGAATTTTGGAAGGACACAAACACTCAGGCCATATCATTATCTTTTATTTTTTTTATTTTTATTTTTTTGTGGTATGCAGGCCTCTCACTGTTGTGGCCTCTCCCGTTGCGGAGCACAGGCTCCGGACGCACAGGCTCAGCGGCCATGGCTCACGGGCCCAGCTGCTCCACGGCATGTGGGATCTTCCCAGACCGGGGCACGAACCCGTGTCCCCTGCATCGGCAGGCAGACGCTCAACCACTGCACCACCAGGGAAGCCCCATATCATTATCTTTAAGTGAATGTGATTGCTACCTCAAAGAAAATAAATATTTTATTAAAATTCAGAATTAGATTTCAGTATTCCATTGAAGAATAAACAGATATTTTATGCTAGAACTATTTTCTTTGTCCTTAATAGCATAGCAACAATGAAAGTAAGGAAGAATCTTTAAAAAAAATTTTTTTAATTGAAGTATAGTTGGTTTACAATTTTATGTTAATTACTGCTATACAGCAGTGATTCAGTTATACATATAAAATATAGTTCTCTGTGCTATACAATAGGACTTGTTGTTTATCCATTCTATATATAAAAGCCTACATCAGCTAACCTCAACCTCCCACCCCATCCCTCCCCTGACCCCCTCCCCCTTGGCAACTACCAATCTGTTCTCTATGTCCATGATTCTGTTTCTGTTTCATAGATAGGTTCATCTGTGTCATACTTTAGATTCTACATATAAATGCTATCATATGGTATTTGTCTTTCTCTTTCTGACTTACTTAGTATGATAATCTCTAGTTGTATCCATGTTGCTACAAATGGCTTTATTTTGTTCTTTTTTTGATGGCTGAGTAGTATTCAAGGAAGAATCATTTTGAGGAACAAAAGATAGTTTCTCATTAGACACATAGTCCCATGAGATAAAATTTAAGAAAAATAAAATAAAATGGTACAGTGTATCATATTTAAGTGCAATAATGCTTTACTTGTAAAGCATGTAACCTTTTCACAAGTAAAAAGATTTACTTGTCTACTTGCATGCCAATTATCTACAAAATGGACACTCATTGTAGTCTCAATCAAGAGATGAAAACAACAGAATTTGGAAATAAAAAAATATAAATTCAATTCCCTTGTGTTTTCTCCCATGCCATAGATGTAAAATGCTTTTTATATTCAATTCTATCCTAACAATTTGCTAGTTTTACCCAAACCCAAGTTACTAGTCAGTTGAAGATTGGCATATGTAATTATGCAATTGCTTACAGATTTTAGTTATCAATTAAGTTATCTATCAATTATTGAGTTTTAATTACAATGTCACTCAAATTGTGAATTATAAATATAAAAAACAGTTTAAAGTTCAAATTATAAGGGAAAATTGGCATTATGATACCATAAAGGAATCCTTTAGAAATTTTTATCTGCAATAAAAATTTCAATAGGCATTTGTCTGACTAGAAGACAATGGCAAGAAGAGAAATATTAAAAAGTAATGCTTTGGCAATAGAACTTTTGCCTAGTGATGCAAATAACATGTTTAAAATGAATAAAATAAGTTCTGACATAAATTGTTCAGTAGAGTCTCACATTCAAGAGTAAGTCTATATGTCACCATTGTTGTTAATTAAGAAAGATACAAAAATATAAGTATTGGAATCATAGTTGGATGGCTTGACTAAAAGCTATGCAAGCAGTAGAACAGCTAAACTGATCCATGGGGGCAAAGGGTATTTACTGTGAAAGTTTTTTGTTACTGAATCAGACCAGATTTTTATCAATGAATACTTTTAAGCTGATTTCAAATTCATGGAAAATTTTAATGTCTTCTGGGAAGAGGAAGGAAAGAAAACTCAGAGAGAGACAGGGAAAAATCAAGAAAAAACAAAAAGGAAATACAAAGGCAAAATTGTTTTGTCACACAGAAGTGTTTTCAAATCTTGTCTTCTCCAATACTTTAATGGAGTATTACCTTTGTAATTTTGCAAACTTTCCTGACAAAATAGTTGCCATGAAAGTTCAATAAATACTCTTATCTTCTGAAAAGTAAGTCGAGTAAACAGAGCCACAAGGAGGACTAGAAACAGGTATGAGAAGATTTATGAGGAAAGGGCTGATGGTTTACATCATAAAAATATTTCCTACAGTGAATGGTGCATTGTGAGTGTTCCCCTTCACTGTCAAAATATAAGAATGTCTTGGAAAAAAGGAGATTTTTCCTATTAGATTATTTTTTCAAATGCAAAGCAACAAACGGTAACTAAGCGAGAGCCAAAAAGTTAAGGGAAATTTGCAAAAAGAGACTATAAGACTACAGATTATGGCTACTTTCTTGCTGGTTCCATTTTCTTGTTTAAAAATATTAAGATCAATGCCTTAATATTTTCATTACATTTAGGAAATAAAACCAAAATTAGTGAAAACAAAATTAACTTATGCAAACAAGACATTCAATTTTTATGTGTTTCTATTTCCAACATTCTAAAGTACTTTCTTATACTAAACCCCTAACAGAAAATAACTATAAAGGCTGTGTAAAATATATAAAACAATTGTTGAAAGGTAGTGGGGAAAAACTAAGTAAGATAGGGTGCAATGGATGAAAAATTTCACAGACAAGCAAGGCACAAGAAAGTGAGCATCAGATTTGCCTCTGCTGTATCCCTCAGTTGATTTTCTAATTCACAGTGCAGGGAATAATAGTTGAGGATAAAACTAGGTCAGTGATTTGCAGGGGCCTTGCTGAGATGGGCAGGATGAGTTGGAATCCGAGCTGCCTAGAAGATTGGGACTTAAATTTCAAATTAAGTGAGGCTAAAATTCTGCATGCAGCATTCCCTCAAGGCATTTGCCAAATTCTAATCTCTCAGTGCTGTCCAGACCCAAAGCAAAAAAACAAACAAATAAACAAGCAAACTGGGTAGCAAACAAGCTGACAGTGATTTCAGTAATCTGTTATGGAGAGACAAAAGTTTGAGTTTAAAACTCAAAACTTATAGGAGCTCTGGTTAAAATCTCAGACTGTATTTGAGACCCAAGAAGGCTAACCTTAAGAGATTGTTGATTAGCTACATATGGTCATAGAACAATCTGGAACAACCTGGATTAGTCATATTATCTATGAGAATAATTACAAAATATGCATGTACATAATTATCTATAAATGATAAAATAATAATGTTTTAATAGAATTATAGAAAAAGTAAAATGTTGTAGTGTTCACTTTATTATTCTCCGTAGCTATAATTCAAGTTGTTTTTCAGGACAAATAATGAAAAATAACAAAATAACACAAAGTTATCACCATTCAGAGAAAAGCTATTGTGTTTTCTCCTTAAAAATTAAGTATATTGGGCTTCCCTGGTGGCGCAGTGGTTAAGAGTCCGCCTGCCGATGCAGGGGACGTGGGTTCATGCCCCAGTCCGGGAGGATACCACATGCTGCAGAGCGGCTGGGCCCATGAGCCGTGGCCGCTGGGCCTGCACGTCCGGAGCCTGTGCTCTGCAACGGGAGAGGCCACAACAGTGAGAGGCCCGTGTACCGAAAAAAAAAAAAAAAAAAGAAAAATTAAGTATATACATTTTGAAACACAATTCAAATATTGTATAAGTATTGCAATATACTCTGTATTACAAACTCAATTTTTACATTAAAATCATAGTGAAATGAAACTCTAGATATAATTATGTTGACATAAGCAATATAAAAATCATACCAAATATCTATTGCTGGCATAAACAGAATGTTCATAAATGCTTAGACAAGTAAAATAAGAATGACTATTCAAAATAATAAATGACACAGAAAATCTAGGAAGCTTGCTAAGAATATGAAATAACATTTATTGTAAAATTTTATTTTCAACTATTAATTATCTCTTAAGAATGTGGAACTGGAAGTTCATCCAGAAAAATACTCCACCAGCGATGCCAAAAATTATTTATCCAATAGTTAAAGATTCTTTCCTATATTTTACAAGTACGCTTTATATCTGTAAGAGGGACTATAATTATTCTTTGCTAGTTCTTGTGCTACAGTTCGAAGTTACTTAATGAAATTGCCAAGATATAAAAAGCCACATTTAATAACCCAGAAGTGTGAAAGTGATTAAAGTATGTGTAATATAAACATGTAAAATAATTCACGTCATTACAGTTAAGTCGCATTTTACCTAACCATAAACTATACAGGTCATGGGAAACAATATGAAGTCCAGTAGGAAGGACTCAAAAATGGGCAACCTTGTCTTGTTCCTGATCTTAGAGGAAATGGGTTCCATTTTTCATCGTTAAGAATGATGTTTGCTGTGGGTTTGTCATATATGACCTTATTATGTTGAGGTAAGTTCCCTCTGTACCCACTTCCTGGAGAGTTTTGATCTTAACTTGGTTTTGAGTTTTGTTAAAAGCTTTTCCTGCATCTATTGAGATGATCATATGTTTTTTCTCCTTCAATTTTTTAATATGGTTTATCACATTGATTGATTGGCGTATACTGAAGAATCCTTGCATACCTGGGTTAAACCCCACCTGATCATGGTGTGTGAACCTTTTAATGTGCTGTTGGATTCTGTTCGCTAGTATTTTGTTAAGGATTTTTGCATCAATGTCCATCAGTGATACTGGCCTGTAGTTTTCTTTCTTTGTAATATCTTTGTCAGGTTTTGGTATCAGGGTGATGGTGGCCTCATAGAATGAGTTTAGGAGTGTTCCTCCATCTGCTATATTTTGGAAGAGTTTCAGAAGGATAGGTGTTATCTCTGCTGTAAATGTTTGATAGCATTCGCCTGTGAAGCCATCTGGTCCTGTGCTTTTGTTTGTTGGAAGATTTTTAATCACAGTTTCAATTTCAGTGCTTGTGATTGGTCTGTTTATATTTTCTATTTCTTCCTGGCTCAGTCTCGGAAGGTTGTGCTTTTCTAAGAATTTGTCCATTTCTTCCATGTTGTCCATTTTATTAGCATTTAGTTGCTTGTAGTAATCTCTCATGATCATTTGTATTTCTGCAGTGTCAGTTGTTACTTCTCCTTTTTCAGTTCTAATTCTGTTGATTTGAGTCTTCTCCCTTGTTTTCTTGATGAGTCTGGCTAATGGTTTATCAATTTTGTTTATCTTCTCAAAGAAAGAACCAGATTTTAGTTTTATTGATCTTTGCTGTTGTTTCCTTCATTTCTTTTTCATTTATTTCTGATCTGATATTTATGATGTCTTTCCATCTGCTAACTTTGGGTTTTTTTGGACTTCTTTCTCTAATTGCTTTAGGTATAAGGTGAGGTTGTATATTTGAGGTGTTCCTTGTTTCTTGAGGTAGGATTGAACTTCCCTCTTAGAACTGTTTTTCTACATCCCATAGGTTTTGAGCCATCCTGCTTTCATTGTCATTTGTTTCTAGGTATTTTTTTGATTTCCTCTGATTCCTTCAGTGATCTCTTGGTTATTTAGTATCATAGTGTTTAGCCTCCATGTGTTTGTATTTTTTACAGTTTTTTGCATGTAATTGATATCTAGTCTCATAGTGTTGTGGTCTGAAAAGATACTTGGTATGATTTCAATTTTCTTAAGTTTACCAAGGCTTGATTTGTGACTCAAGATATGATCTATCCTGGAGAATGTTTCATGAGCACTTGAGAAGAAAGTGTATTCTGTGCTTTTGGGATGGAATGTTCTATAATTATCAATTAAGTCCATCTGATTTAATGTATCACTTAAAGCTGTGTTTCCTTATTTATTTTCATTTTGGTTGAGCTGTCCATTGGTGAAAGTGGGATGTTAAAGTCCTCTACTATTATTGTGTTACTGTTAATTTCCCGTTTTATGGCTGTTAGCATTTGCCTTATGTATTGAGGTGCTCCTATGTTGAGCACATAAATATTTACAATTGTTATATCTTCTTCTTGGATTGATCCCTTGATCATTATGTACTGTCCTTTGTCTCTTGTAATAGCTGTAATAGCTTGCTACTCCAGCTTTGTTTTCATTTCCATTTGCATGTAATATCTTTTTCCATCCTCTCACTTTCAGTCTGTATGTGTCCCTAGCTCTGAACTGGGCTCTTATAGACAGCATATATACATGTCTTGTTTTTGCATCCATTCAGCCAGTCTATGGCTTTTGGTTGGAGCATTTAATCCTTTTACATTTAAGGTAATTATCAGTATGTATGTTCCTATTACCATTTTTGTAATTGTTTTGGGTTTGTTATCATAGGTCTTTTCCTTCTCTTGTGTTTCCTGCCTAGAGAAGGTCATGCAGCATTTGTTGTAAAGCTGGTTTGGTGGTGCTGAATTCTCTTAGCTTTTGCTTGTCTGTAAAGGTTTTAATTTCTCCATCGAATCTGAATGAGATCCTTGCTGGGTCGAGTAATCTTGGTTGTAGGTTTTTCCCTTTCATCACTTTAAATATGTCCTGCCACTCCCTTCTGGCTTGCAGAGTTTCTGCTGAAAGATCAGCTGTTAACCTTATGGGGATTCCCTTGTATGTTATTTGTTGCTTTTCCCTTGCTGCTTTTAATATTTTTTCTTTGTATTTAATTTTTGATAGTTTAATTAATATGTGTTTTAGCATGTTTCTCCTTGCATTTATCCTGTATGGGATTCTCTGCCCTTCCTGAACTCGATTGACTCTTTCCTTTCCCATATTAGGGAAGTTTTCAACTATAATCTCTTCAAATATTTTCTCAGTCCCTTTCGTTTTCTCTTCTTCTTCTGGGAACCCTGTAATTTCGAATGTTGGTGTGTTTAATGTTGTCCCAGAGGTCTCTGAGACTGTCCTCAATTCTTTTCATTCTTTTTTCTTTATTCTGCTTTGCAATAGTTATTTCCACTACTTTATCTTCCAGGTCACTTATCGGTTCTTCTGCCTCAGTTATTCTGCTATTGATTCCTTATAGAAAATTTTTAATTTCATTTTTTGTGTTGTTCATCATTGTTTGTTTGCTCTTTAGTTCTTCTATGTCCTTGTTAATCATTTCTTATATTTTCTCCATTCTATTTCCAAGATTTTGGATTATCTTTATTATCATTACTCTGAATTCTTTTTCAGGTAGACTGCCTATTTCGTCTTCATTTGTTTGGTCTGGTGGGTTTTTTCCTTGATCCTTCATCAGCTGTTACTGTGTTTGGGGTCTCCTTTTCTCAGGCTGCCGGTTCGTAGTTCCCATTGTTTTTTTTGTCTTCCCCCAGTGGATAAGCCTGATTCAGTGGGTTATGTAGTCTTCCTGGTGTAGGGGACTGCTGCCTGTGTTCTGGTGGATGAGGCTGAATCTTGTCTTTCTAGTGGACAGGACTGCATCTGGTGGTGTGTTTTGGGGTGTCTGTGAACTTATTATGATTTTAGGTAGCCTCTCTGTTAATGGGTGGGGTTGTGTTCCTGTCTTGCTACTTGTTTGGCATGGGGTGTCCAGCACTGTAGCTTGCTGGTCGTTGAGTGGAGCTGTGTCTTATCATTGAGACAGAGATCTCAAGGAGAGCTCTCACCCATTGATATTATGTAGGGCCGGGAGGTCTCTGGTGTTCCAGTGTCCTGAACTCGACTCTCCCACCTCCAAGAGTCAGGCCTGACAACCTGCCGGAGCAGCAAGGCCCTGTCAGCCACACGGCTCAGAATAAAAGTGAGAAAAAATAGAAAGAAAAAATAAATAAAATAAAGTTTTTAAAATAAAAATATTTTTTAAATTATTAAAATAAAAAAATTTTTAATACAAAAAAATTTTTAAACAGAAGAGAGCAAGCAAACCAATAAAGAAAGCCACCAATGATAACAAGCACTAAAAACTAATATAACCATATAAATCAGAAACTAGTTAGTCACACACAGCAAACTCCAAGTCTACAGTTGCTCCCAAAGTCCATCACCTCAATATTGGGTTGATTCCTTATCTATTCAGGTATTCCACAGATGCAGGGTACATCAAGTTGATTTTGGAGATTTAATCTGCTGCTCCTGAGGCTGCTGGGAGAAATTTCCCTTTCTCTTCCTTGTTCGCATGGCTCATGGGGTTATACTTTGGATATGGCCCTGCCTCTGCATGTAGGTCACACTCTGGTGTCTCTTCTTCGCCCAGACAGGAGGGAGTTAAAGGAGCAGCTGATTAAGAGGCTCTGGCTCACTCAGGCCAGGGGGAGAGACGGGTGTGGAATGTGGGGTGAGCCTGTGGTGACAGAGACATGTGTGACGTTGCAACAGCCTGAGGCATGCCGTGTGTTCTCCCAGGAAGTTGTCCCTGGATCAGAGGACCCTGGCAGTGGTGGGCTACACAGGCTCCTGGGAGGGGAGGTGTGGATAGTGACCTGTGCTTGCACACAGGCTTATTGGCGGCTGCAGCAGCATGCTTAGCATTTCATGCCCATCTCTGGTGTCCGTGCTGATAGCCACAGCTCACGCCTATATCTGGTGCTCATTTAGGTGGTTCTCTGTATACCCTCTCCTTGTGCACCTTCAAACAATTGTCTCTTGCCTCTTAGGCAGTTCCAGGCTTTTTCCCAGACTCACTCCCAGATAGCTTTTGCACAGTAGCCCCCTTCAGCCTGTGTTCATGCAGCCAGCCCCAGTCCTCTCCCTGGAGTCTGATCTCCAAAGCCCCAGCCTCAGCTCCCAGCCCCCACCCACCCCGGTGGGTGAGCAGACAAGCCTCTCAGGCTGGTGAGTGTTGGTTAGCACCGATCCTCTGTTCAGGTATCTCTCCACTTTGCCCTCTGCACCCTGTTGCTGTGCTCTCCTCTGTGGCTCCAAAGCTTCTGTGCCCCCGCCCCTGTCCCTGCCAGTGAAGGGACTTCCTACTGTGTGGAAACTTTTCCTCCTTCACAGCGCCCTCCCAGAGGTGCAGGTCCCATCCCTATTCTTTTGTCTCTGTTTTTTCTTTTTTCTTTTGCCCTACCTGGATATGTGGGGAGTTTCTTGCCTTTTGGGAGGTCCGAGGTCTTCTGCCAGCATTCAGTAGGTGTTCTATAGGAGTTATTCCACCTGTAGATGTATTTCTGATGTATTTGTGGGGAGGAAGGTGACCTCCACGGCTTACTCCTCTGCCATCTTGAAGGTCCATCCCTAAAGTTATTTTATATTGCAAATAGTTTCTTTTGAAAAATTAGAATGTGTCTGAATAAATGTTCATTGTCTCATAGATTTTCTAACATGAGGAATATATCTTTACACATTTTAGAGACCTGAAAATGTTGGCTAGCACAAAATTCTAAGTATGACTTTACTTATATGCAGCACACACACACACACACACACACACACACATGATCTAGTTCATTCCATAAGTAAAATTCACATAAACTTTCATTATTATTGTGAGTCTCCTTAGGTAATAACTTTTAAGAGTACAGGTAATATAAGTATCAAGAAATAGATCCTATATTGTGTTCAAAATATGTCATTTTATTGGTTTCATAGTATGTTAATAAAAATTCATGTAGGTTTTTTTTTTGCATCATGTAGTGTTATATACATATATCTCAGGTCCATTAACAGATATGCGACCTGAAAAACAAGCAAATTTTTTCTTTTCTTCTTTTGACATATGACTAAATGGGAGGACTAAAAAGAGAAAACAATATGTTTGTGTTTTTTTTAATCAAGTGTGGGAATAGCTTACACAGATCTGAATTAATTACAACCCCTGAGGTAACATCAAGCTAGGTAACAATAGCAAACCCATTCAGGTGGCTCATAGTCTTTGACAAGTGTAATAAAGCATACCAAAAATAAACTCTATAGAGAAATAGTTAAGCCTAAGAAAATGGTTTCTGTTGTATCTTCAATAAAAGAATTGTACCACAGAGCCTTTACTCATTGTGATTAAAATGTAATGTTTTATGTTACGTGTATGGACAATTTAAAGGAGCAATTTAATTAAATGTCTGGAATTTGAGAGAAAGTATCTGTGCAGGTAAAGCAAAATGGAAACTAAGTAACAAGGAAGAAAATGCTTTCTAACAATTATTTTTAATTAACTGAGTATAAATCAAGCAAGTTTTTGGAAACCTATCTATTTGTCACAGGTACAATTAGATTGCAGATATATTCAGACTAATCTTCAGGTGTTGACAAACAAGTTTTCAAAAGCATAATAGTCTTGAAGGCCATGATTAACCAAAGAATAATAACATAAAAGTCAGGAGGAGACACTGAGAGTCCTTGCAGTGTGGGACTTTCGATGACATATTTGAGATAATGTAAGTAAAATTCTTGTGGAATGACAAGATCAGAATGGAGATGAGAGCCTGACTGCATACTTTGAAAGAGGTAATTGTAGTAGGTTATTCCATTCCCTCAAATAAACAAGCAGATGAGAATTCTATTTCTGCAGAAGTTATCTTAGCTGTCAGAGATATTACCTTTCCAAAAGTAAGGTAAGACAGACTCTGTTAGACTTTGTAGTAGTACAGAGCTATGGTGATTGGACAAATAATAACCTTTTATTTCCCTGAGTGTTTTGTGAAATGTATAGGTAGCATTGCATGAATTATAAACAAATTTATATTAATTTCCTAGATTTAATGCCTAACCTCAGAACTGAAAATATGAGAGCTTGATTTTTAAAGTAAAAATTGAAAATAAAATTAATCCATTGTTTGGAGACTTTCAGTATGTTTAAGAAAATAGGACATCTGATTTTATTTTCTTACATGTACGTGACAGTTTATTATTTTAAAAATTTACAGGAGTGATTTTTAGGAAAATTGTTTTATTTTGCCAAGACAAAATATAGAATCAGTCTTATCAGAAACAGATACAGGGTTAGGAGAAGTAAAATAATCACACCATGTGAGAGGATTATAAATAGGTATAATTCTTCTAGAAATCCTTTGACAGAGTATCTCAAGATTCTATAAGATCTTCATATTTATAGACCCAATTTCTACTTCTAGTAATCTAGCTAAAAGAAATAAGCCTCTGTATGCAAAGTTTTATACAGAATAATGTTCACTGCAGAGTTAATAATGATAATGGAAATAAATAAAAATAATGTAATCTAGATTTTAAATATATCTGACAGTTTAAGTAATTATATGAAATCCATTAAAATGAACATCAGACAGTAGTTGAAATTGTATTTATGATAACAGAATCATTTGTAAAATCACTTATTTTCTTTTGCTCAGTTAAAGAGCAAGACGTACATTTGCACGCAGTGTAACTGTAATCCTAATTGTGAAAATAACCTAGGCTTAGAATAGAAAATGGCAGGAAATTTATTAATTTACACTATCACCAGTGGTTTATGTGAACAATAATTCCATCATATTCTTTCCAATACTTATCTTTATAAGACTTTAAAATTTTGCTAATGTGAAGGTTAAAAATATTATATCATTAATGTCTATATTTGCATCTACCTAGCAGAGAATTTGAAAATAATTTTATTTCTTATAAGCTATTTGTATTAGTTTTCTAGGGCTTCAATAATAAAATACCACAGACTAGGTGGCTTAACCATCAGAAATTTATTTGCTCATAGTTCTAGAGGCTAGAAGTCTGAGATCAAGTTGTAGGCAGGTTTGGCTTCTTCTGAGGCCTCTCAGCTTGGTTGGCAGATGACTGCCTTCTTCTGTGTCCTCATGTGGTCATTCCTTTGTGTGCACATGCCCCTGACATCTCCCTGTATGTTTCATCTCCTCCTCTTATAAGGACACCAGTCAGATTGGATTAGGGCCCACCCTAATGGCCTCACTTTAACTTCATTACCTCTTTAAGGGTTCCATCTCCAAATAGTCACCTTCTGAGGTACTGGAGGGGTCAGGATTTCAATACATGAATTTTAGCAAAACATAGTTCAACTTGTAATACCACTGGTGTTTTTCTCTTCTGAGACTCAAGAAGAAATTTTCTATATTTTCTACTTTTTGATTTGTCTTCTCAATGATTTTGCCTAAAACATTTGTTAAAAATCATTTCACCAATTTTTGATTTGCATAGAATTTCCTATGCAGAATATAAGCACATCATTGTTTCATCTCTCAGTTCTTCTCACAGAGCACTGTTCTTTCCAATAATTTTATAATTTTCATGAGAGAGGCAGAGCAGTAAATAAAAGTGTGATATCTGGAATTAGACTGCCTGTGTTTGGGTATAGTTTTCCCACTTAGAATCTAAGTAACTTTGCTCAAGTCCCTAATATTGGCTATTTCTTCATTTCTAAAAAGCGAAAACCTCATAGACTCTGTCAGAATTAAATGAATATATGCAAAGCACTTAGTTCCTAACCCACATTAAACATTCAATTCATGTTAGTGTTGATGGTGATGATGATTTTTATTATGAGGAGTCCATTGTCAGTAAAGCAGAAGAGGGAATACTATTTCTTTGTTACAGATTGAATCATATTTCTGAAGAAAAACTCCAGCAACCAAGAAATTGTATGCTTTTTAGCATAAGAGCAATATATCTATGAACATATTTTATCTTTTTGCATTTCCACAATCACCAAACATAAAAATTAAGATATAATTTAAAAGATCACTATATTGCGTACATTAAATCTTTAGATAATATATAGAACCAAAAACTATCCAATCCAATGCCCTGTTGAATGTAAAATGATAAAATGTTAGGATTATCCGGGCATTAAAGTTTGTCGTTGACTATCACTAACACAGTTTTATTAGAGATTTCAAAATATTGTCTCTCTTGGTACTTCTGACTTCTTAGTATACCCTGAGTGTCTCCTCTACCAGCTTATGCTTCTTTTCACTAATTCTTCCTAGAGTTGTTCTGCTGGTCCTATGAACAACATGCAACCAACCACTTTTCTTTACTTTTGTTATTGTCACTGCTAACACAAGTGTGTGTACACACACATCTTGCTAAGATATTGCTAAGAAGGAGGATCTTGTCTGACACTTTCAAACAATGACTAACATTTAAGACTGGCTCCTTTATAAAGCTCTACTATCACTACCTGAGAATCATGCAAAAAAGAGAGTGTGACCCTTTGAAGTGTGAAATATTTTAAAAAGAAGAAACAACATAATATTAATGAAAAAATCATACATATTTCTTTAAGAAAGCAGCAAATGCAGGCAACTGTATCAGACTTTGCAGTCAAAATTGACATTAAACATTTTAGCTCTACAAATTTGGAAAAATGACCTCCCCTCTCTCAGGCCCTCTTCTAACCTGTAAGACTAAAAGAATGTTAAGTGCCTCTCAAGACAATACTTGGCATATAGTCTTTAAAAAATGAATTTTCTTTCTAACCTCTAATTCTTCAGGATGTCAATGAATCCAAAATGGTTGTCTAGAACTGTGAATTTAAAATTGATTCAGTCTATGAACAGATTTGTGTGATCCAGCCTAAGACTTTGCAAACCCCCAAAATGTATCCTGAGCTCTGCTACAGGCACTTTCCATGCCTTTGTGCTCAGGAGGTGAGCAGCAAATATACCCATCAAAACCTTACCCCTCAGCTAGTTAACTCACTGTGGCATGGTCAACCTATACCAATGGCACAGGGCTACAAAAATCTGTCATCTTCTACTTCACTGCAGCAGAACATCTCTTTTCACTTTTAAATGAATTTGCAAAACAGAACAAAGGGGAAAATTAGCAAAAATATATTCCCCGACCTTTAATCTCTGAAAATGACTATCTGCAACAAATCTTCTAATCACAGAGAACAATTAAATTAGAACATCCCTTTCCAGTTGGGATGGAATTGGGCAACTGATGTCCCAATAGCCTGATTTTCATGATGGCTCCAGAATAAAGTTTATATTTTGGCTGAAATAAACTTTATATTTTACAGTCAGCAGAATAATGACTGCCTATTGATGAACCAGTTTATTGAGAGTCTGTTATTGAAGAACTTAAGAATTGAATAGTGTGAAACAATTAATGTCAGAAATGAAAAAAAAATTGTCTAAAGAGGAGGTAATATCCTACATCAGATTTTATAGGGATGGAAGGAGAATTTAGATTGAGAATAGGAACTGAACTTGGCTATCAGAAATTTATAGTAGAATGGAGAAAAGTTACAGAACTCTATAGTTTATGAGTAAATTGAAATATTAGGATGTTTCAAATGGAAATACCATATTTTATTAAACAAATTTAATGAAATATTAAGTTGATAATATTTTTATGTTTTGTAATAGAAGTAAATATTTTGTCTTATACTTTGCTAAAACAAATATAGAAAATATTACTCAAGAGTGCTAAATATTTTCCATTTCCCTCTCCATAGAACCCTCCTGACCTCCAAGAATTGCATGCAGGATTTTTGTGCCCTCTGGCCTCTAGGTGGCTTTGGCCAATGAGAGGAACTCATGATTAGAGGGTGCTGCAGATTGAATTGTGTCCCCACAAAATTCATATGTTGAAAATTCACTTCCGGTGTCTCAGAATGTGACTGTGTTTGAAGATAGGGCATTTAAAAGAGGTAAATAACTAGAATTGAGGCCCTCATAGTGGGATCTAAGGAAATCTGACTGGTATCCTTATAAGAAAAGGAAATTAGAATGTGCAGGGAGAGACACCAGGGATGTACATGCATGGGCAAAAAGGCCATGTAAAGCCAAGAAGAAGTCTCAGAAGAAACCAAATCTGCCAACACTTTGATCTTGGACTTCTAAGCCCCCAGAACTATGAGAAAATAAAATTCTGTTGTTAAGCCACCCAAGTCAGGTATTTTGTCATGTGGCCCTAGCAGACTAATACAGAGAGCAAAAGATTTTTTTCTTCGTACTCCCCTTGATTCTCCCTCCATGAAGGCTGTAGTTGACAGTGGCTGAATATCAAAGGCACAGCTTCTTTTGGGCAGCCCTCTCCCATAGACACATCTCTTTTTGGACCATTTCCCTTTAGGTTAATGAAAGGCAGTACTGTCTATTGTCTTCTCTGTGTTTCTTTGAACTGCATCTAAGACTTTAAATTGTCTCTACCTTAAACTCTCTCCAGTCAACTCTTTGGAACATGTGCTGTTTTTTACCATAGCCCTGAGATATATACCAGACAACAAAGATGCCTATTAATGAAAGAAATAAATTATATGTTTTCACGGCATAGTGTTATGTTAAGATATGACTTGGATTTATTATGTATTACATATTTCATTAGGTATATCATTTATGCATTATTTATTATATTTTATATACTATAGATTGTATATTACAAGTAATATATATTTTAAATTATATCACAGTCATTGGCAAATACACTTACATTTTTGTGATGTTATGTCAGATGACCAGGGTTTTTAAAAAGGTATATTTTTTTCTGTATGGCAGAGCAATATTTTCATATACTTAAGGAGCTATTCACTTAAATAAATAAATTTCCATATTCTACAAGTTCTCTAATAAAATATATTTATGATACGGAGTTTCAAAAAAGTTACCAGATATGATGAACAGACTACCTGGAATGATAAATTCTCCTTAGTCATCTCTGATAGGTTCAGGAAAATGTACAATTTTGTATATTATCCAGGTTTTTCTTATTGCTAAATTAAAAGGGTAGCAATTTTCTCTTGTAACTTTCTACCTCTAAATGGAAGTGGGACTTTTATTGGTTTTCTTTGATTCCATTTCAAACCCAACTTGTAGAAATATGACTCAATTGGTGTCTGAACATGAACCCAGCCTTTGTCCTTCTCTTTAGGAGTCTCTATCTCCATTTATTCTGCTTAATCCTTCTGAGTAATTGGGGTGGGTATAGGGAAAAGAGTTTTTGTTTTTCCTAGATTTAATATGATTACTATTTATACTTGTATGGACCACCTACCATATGCTAAGTACTGTGCTAAGTTCTGAAGAAAATGTGGGGAACAGAAAAACATACAAGTCCTTGGGCTCATGGAGAAAATAGCCATCAAACAAATTATCACGAGTCATATAAAATTACATATTCAGGTGGATGTTGGAGGGAGAGGAAGCAAATATGCTCTGTTCATGATACTAATGGTCAATGCTACAGGTTCAAAGAGAATTTTCTCAGATGGGAATAAGTAGTGTTGGTGATATGCAGAAGTCTTGTCAGACAGTATTTGAGATTTGGAGGTTGTACTCAGGTAGACATTGCCAAGTGCTGTGCTTGTGTAGAGAGGTGAAAGGAGCAGACCCTGACAGGCTTTCATGTTCATGAGAAACTAAAGCACTAGGTTAGTTACTGGTACAGATACGCAAGCTAGCAACTAGAAGACTGGTGACAGGAGGTGAGGAAATAGGACTTAGTTGGCTCTCTGAGTTGTAGATTAAGGAACCCAAGTATAAGAGTAGAAGCTGAATTAGGGCTGGACTAAGGCTGCTGGGACAGAGCACTGAGTGTCTGCTTTTCCACTGTATCTCATTTTAGGGCTATTGGTCACCCCTGGAATCCTGTGTCCGAAGTCAGGATAATAGAAGTGAAGATGCAATAATAACCTGCCTGAGAAGAGGAAATATGGGTGGTTTTAGTGTTTACAGCTTTAAACCTCAAATGGACTAGGAACTGAGAGAGGCCTGAACTTGGCAGATAAAGAAGCCAGTGCACACAGAGGGGGAGTGGCAAAGACTGAGGCTTGAAAAATGACACTAGGTCCTGATATGTGATAAGATGCTGTGGAACACAGAAATCATCCTCTGAAGGTCATTCTCATTCTCCAGCACTCATCATTCAGCTGGGAACCATCCCTTATTTGAAAGATTCACAAAATTCATGGCAAAGGCCTTCAGCCTCCTAGGAATGTTTACATTTTGTAGCAGCATTTTAAAAAGAATGTGCTTATACTTGTTTAGTTTGGCCAATCAAACAATCAAACAAAAAACATTACATGATTTCTGAGTAGCACTGCCTGGTATCTTGCTGATGGTATCTTTAATAGTAGATTGCACTTGTTTTTAGATATAAATTTATGGACATAGT
This sequence comes from Orcinus orca, assembly GCF_937001465.1. NCBI lineage: Eukaryota > Metazoa > Chordata > Mammalia > Artiodactyla > Delphinidae > Orcinus > Orcinus orca. The sequence goes on from NC_064563.1 coordinate 125,252,028, forward strand.
TTGAACATTGATATTGTTTACTTTGATTTTACATTGCTGCAAGTTTACAAATCCTAGAAACAAATCATTTCTGGAAAATACAGGAAACCACATTTTGTGTTATGTCACTGTTGGGCATGATACTGAATAAAGAATGACAGCAATGCATTTGGGAGGTTGCTTTCAGCATATCAAATCATCATCTTATTGACTGTCCAGGAAAAGTTATTTGATGTTTTCCTTAGGGTGTCTTAATAATTTCTAGTGGTTCATAAACCATATAAATTAGGTTTCAAAATAATTTAACATGTACTGTGCAAAGTTTGCCTTCCTACTCTCAGGTATCACATTCTAAACTGTAACAAATCAAATCATATCACAAAAAATATGAATCTAACTATAAATAATATATGAAAAAAGAAATAATAAATATCATCTTATAGTATCTCAAGTTAATGCCAAGTTCAGTTTATTCCATGAAATTTGTAATTTATGTTTCAGTAAAAATCACTCTTTCCCAGGTATTTTATAAAAGTCGGTCTGTCAAATCCTGTGTGGGTTAGAGCTCAGCCAGGCTCCATAAAATGAAAACAAAGTTAAACAACTTCACAAGAGACAGAAATGGCCTTTTAAGATTCACAGGAGTGTACCTTCCTGTCTAATCTGAGCAGCCATCATGGCGACGATCAATGCGATTTGGCTGAGAAGTGTTTCATGAGGCGGCTGTCTGCTCAGTGGTACCAGAATGGAGCTATCTGTCTTCATTGTACTCCATTAAAATGCTCCTCAGATCTATCAGGCAAATGTCTACATACCTACTTTATAAATTATTACCAGCGACAGTTAAATATTTCAGAACTTGTATGGGACTATCACTCACCTTATAACCTTTAATTTACACACACTCAAGATTTGAAGAATTTTAAGTTCAAGGATTACTCAGAACTATTTTATATTCCTTCTTTAGATGAGTTTCCTCTGTTGATAGTAATCCATTAAGTTTGCAGTTTATTGAGGTAGATCAAAAAAGAGAATGCAAATTATTCACGAACATTTCCTTTGAGAATTAAGTAGATAGAACTTCATATCAATATGAACAGAAGAATGAAATCTTATTTGTACCCTATCAATACAAAGTAATTCTGAACTAAAAAGAATGCATTCAAACTAACTGTGAAGAATTCACTAATGAAGCTAGAGTTTTCTTCCTTGTAAGTTTTATAACTACAAATCAATTTCTTTAATAGAAATGAGCTACCCTGCCTACAAATTTCCTCTTGAATGAGCTTTTGAAGCTTGTATCTGTCAAGGGATTTGTACATTTGACCAAAATTTTAAAACTCATTGGCATAATAGTATTCATATTTTGTTATCATCCTTTTAATTTCTGTAGGATATGTAATTATGTCACCTCTCTCATTTCTAATGTTGTTATTATTAATTTGTATCTTCTGTTTTTCTTGATCAGTCTGGGTAAATGCTTATCAATTTTATTGGCCTTCTGAAAGAACCAGCTTTAATTTTATTGATTTTTATGTATCATTTTTGTCTTTTAATTTAATTAATTTTGTTTTGATATTATTTTCTATCTTCTGCTTATTTAGGGTTAAATTTGCTCTCTTTTTTTTCTAGCTTCTTAGAGGGTAAGCTGAGATAATTGATTTGTACCTTTTTATTCTTTTCTAATATTGATATTCATTGTTATAAATTTTCCTCAAAACACTGCTTTAACTGCATCCCACTAATCGATAGATAGATAGATAAATTATATTTATTGAGACTTATTTTATGGAACATAATGTCTGTTGGTATATATTCTGTATGCATTCATTTCAAAAGAATGTATATTTTGATGTAGTTGTTTTAGTTGATAATAGTGTGCATTTCTACCATCTTGCTATTTGTTTTCTATTTGTGTCGTCTGTTTCTTGTTCTTTCTTTCATATTTTTCTGTGGAATAAAAATGTCACTGCAGAATTCTTTACCCAGCAAAAATATCTTTCAAAAATGAAAGTGGTATAAAGACTTTATAAAGACTTAACAGCAGTAAGTTTTAAGTCTTAAATATTTATAAAGACTTTTTCACACATATAATGGTTAAAATAATTCATCACCTGAATATCAACATCAGAAGAAATGTTAAGGAAAAGATTCAGGCAGGAAAATGATACTAAATGAACTACCAAAATTGGTGAACATATAAGTATACATAAAATATATTTTCTTATTTTTATCTATTTAAAAGGTCACTAAATGTTTAAAGCAAAAATAATGACAATATATTTTTTTAAAAAAGAAAGTATTATTTCCTAAAATTTTCTGATTCCTAAGAAAAAACTTTTTTGACATGAATATTCATCCATCATATCCTTTATATGCTGTAAATTATTTTTCTCCAGTATCAATTCTTAAAAAAATATAAATTGTATTTCACCTCAAGAAAATTCAGGGAGCCAAAATGTCCATATTCTGAGGAATTTAGCTTCTATCGATAATCACCAAGTTACTTTTATGGTATACCTTTCAAATTTGGGATGGAGCTTGGTGGATTGACATTCATAATTTTAATAGTTCATCATATACCATACATATACTGTATTTAGGTAAATATTAATATAAATCACAAGTAAATAACCTCTGTGTAACTTCACATATACCTGAAATACAGATAAGAAACAATTATATTTGTTGCATGTAAGTGGATTGCAAATAAAATTAGACACCACCTAATGTATTTCTTTGTGTAAATTAAAACTATTTTATTTTAATTCTCCTCTTCCATTCCTAGAATAAACAAATGGTGAGATGATAGAGAAATCTGTAATATATTATCTATCACTTATATTTTTACCCACTTCATGTTGAAATGATATGAATGAATCTTATAATTTTATATGTATCATGAATGACTATACTTTAAAATGCTGGTGTTAATGTGTCACCTTGTTCTTGGACTCTCTCTGATAATTTTACTCTGAAAAATTTATTTCAATTAGAGAATGAACCATTTGCATGTTTACAATACCACATAAATGGAGTTTTTTATACACTTTATTGATTGTCATCTTACTATTATATACTGTGCATAGAAATATGTGTTATGACATTGTTTTGAGGGGTTTGGGTTAATATTTTACTATGACTATATTTACATATAGCAATTTTATTACTTAATTCCATTAGGAAGGATTAATAGCAATAATTACCTTTCCCAGATAACATAATTTAAAAATACTTTCTATTTTAAAGTAATTTATAATTCATTATAACTATGAATAATGAAAGAAAAACTGTATGCAAGTTCCTCAATTTCACTGTCTTATGAAAGCACAATGGAAATATGTATATGATTAGTGAATTTGGCACTAAAGATGCTAGTCTTTTGTAACACACCTATTTCCATCTAGAAAGAATGAAAATGGTTCAACATAACACACCAATATAAGCAGTTCAATAACAAAATAATTTAATTACTGAATTAAATATACAATTCTGACATATTACTTTAATGTATTGAATAAAATATAAATGAAGTACAAGGTTTTATAGATGATTCGCCCAGCAGTGTATTTGTATATTTTGTAATATTTATCTTACATATAAACCTCTAATGAACATATGAAAGTGATTATAGCACTAATATTTTTATTCAGGGTCCACTATCAGATGTATAAAGAGAAATTTGGTCTCTTCTCATCAAAAATATGAATGCTCAATAATTTTTTTTTTTTTTTTTTTTGTGGTATGTGGGCCGCTCACTGTTGTGGCCTCTCCCGTTTTGGAGCACAGGCTCCGGACCTGCAGGCTCAGCAGCCATGGCTCACAGGCCTAGCTGCTCCACGGCATGTGTGATCTTCCCAGACCAGGGCACGAACCCACGTCCCCTGCATCGGCAGGTGGACTCTCAACCACTGCGCCACCAGGGAAGCCCTAAATAATTATTTTTAATAGCATAATAAATTTTAAAGTTAGACATACATAACATTTTCTGGAAAAAAGAAACTGGGAATATTTTATAGGCTGAGCACTTAATTAGTACTAGTAGTAGTATTTCTTTCTGGTTGAGTAATTGATTATTAGAGAAGAAAGAATTTCCAAATGATTTATGTTCAATACAGTATTCCCTCCCATCCATATATATTAGAATAAATTACTTTAAATAATCTAGTCTCAGTAGATGAATTATAGTTATTTTAATTCAAAACTTCAGTCTTAAGAATAGAAAATCAGAGGAAACTTGCACAAGCCACCTAGATAGCCTCATCCACCAGAGGGCAGACAGCAGAAGCAAGAACTACAATCCTGCAGCCTGTGGAACAAAACCACATTCACAGAAAGATACACAAGATGAAAAGGCAGAGGGCTATGTATCAGGTGAAGGAACAATATAAAACCCCAGAAAAACAACTAAATGAAGTGGAGATAGGCAACCTTCCAGAAAAAGAATTCAGAATAATGATAATGAAGATGATCCAGGACCTCGGAAAAAGAATGGAGGCAAAGATCGAGAAGATGCAAGAAATGTTTAACAAACACTGAGAAGAATTAAAGAACAAACAAACAGAGATGAACAATGCAATAACTGAAATGAAAACTACACTAGAAGGAACCAATAGCAGAATAACTGAGGCAGAAGAATGGATAAGTGACCTGGAAGGCAGAATGGTGGAATTCACTACTGCAGAACAGACTAAAGAAAAAAGAATGAAAAGAAATGAAGACAGCCTAAGAGACCTCTGGGACAACATTAAATGCAACAACATTTGTACTATAGGGGTCCCAGAGGAGAAGAGAGAGAGAAATGACCAGAGAAAATATTTGAAGAGATTATAATCAAAAACTTCCCTAACATGGGAAAGGAAATAGCCACCCAAGTCCAGGAAGTGCATAGAGTCCCCTACAGGATAAACCCAAGGAGAAACACACCAAGACACATAGTAATCAAACTGACAAAAATTAAAGACAAAGAAAACTTACTGAAAGCAGCAAGGGAAAAATGACAAATATCATACAAGGGAACTCCCATAAGGTTAACAGCTGATTCCTCAACAGAAACTCTACAAGCCAGAAGGGAGTGGCATGATATACTTAAAGTAATGAAAGGGAAGAACCTACAACCAAGATTATTCTACCGGCAAGAGTCTCATTCAGATTTGATGGAGAAATCAAAAGCTTTACAGACAAGCAAAAGCTAAGAGAATTCAGCACCACAAAACCAGCTCTACAGAAAATGCTAAAGGAACTTCTCTAAGAAGGAAACACAAGAGGAGAAAAGGACCTACAAGAACAAACCCAAAACAATTAAGAAAATGGTAATAGGAACATGAATATCGATAATTACCTTAAACATGAATGGATTAAATGCTCCAACCAAAAGACACAGGCTTGCTGAATGGATACAAAAATGAGATGCATATATATGCTGTCTAAAAGAGACCTACTTCAGACCTAGGGGCACATACAGACTGAAAGTGAGGGGATGGAAAAAGATATTCCATGGAAATCAAAAGAAAGCTGGAGTAGCAATACTCATATCAGGTAAAATAGACTTTAAACAATGCTACAGGAGACAAAGAAGGACACTACCTAATGATCAAGGGATCAATCCAAGAAGAATATGTAACAATTATAAATATATATGCACCCAAAACAGGAGCACCTCAATACATAAGGCAACTGCTAACAGCTCTAAAAGAGGAAATCGACAGTAACACAATAATAGTGGGGAATTTTAACACCTCACACCAATGGACACATCACCCAAAATGAAAATAAATAAGGAAAAGAAGCTTTAAATGACACAATAGACCAGTAGCATTCAATTGATATTTATAGGACATTCCATCCAAAAACAGCAGATTACACTCTCTTCTCAAGTGTGCATGGAACATTCTCCAGGATAGATCACATCTTGGGTCACAAATCAAGCCTCAGTAAATTTAAGAAAATTGAAATCATATCAAGCATCTTTTCTGACTGCAGCATTATGAGATTAGAAATGAAATACAGGGAAAATAACATAAAAATGACAAACACATGGAGGCTAAACAATACGTTACTAAGTAACCAACAGATCACTGAAGAAGTCAAAGAGGAGGTCAAAAAATACCTAGAGACAAATGACAATGAAAACACAATGATCCAAAGTCTATGGGATGCAGCAAAAGCAGTTCTAAGAGGGAAGTTTATAGCTATACAAGCCTACATCAAGAAACAAGAAAAATCACAAATAAACAATCTAACCTTACACCTAAAGGAACTAGAGAAAGAAGAACAAACAAAACCCAAAGTTAGCACAAGCAAAGAAATCATAAAGATCAGAGCCGAATTAAATGAAATAGAAACAAAGAAAATAATAGCAAAGATCAATACAACTAAAAGCTGGTTCTTTGAGAAGATAAACAAAATTGATAACCCATTAGCCAGACTCATCAAGAAGAAGAGGGAGAGGACTCAAATCAATAAAATCAGAAATGAAAAAGAAGTTACAACAGACACCGCAGAAATACAAAGCATCCTAAGACACTACTACAAGCAACTCTATGCCAATAAAATGGACAACCTGGAAGAAATGGACAAATTCTTAGAAAGATATAACCTTCCAAGACTGAACCAGGAAGAAGTAGAAAATATGAACAGACCAATCACAAGTAATGAAATTGAAACTGTGATTAAAAATCTTCCAACAAACAAAAGTCCAGGACCAGATGGCTTCACAGGTGAATTCTATCAAACATTTAGAGAAGAGCTAACACCCATCCTTCTCAAACTCTTCCAAAAATTTGCAGAGGAAGGAACACTCCCAAAATCATTCTATGAGGCCACCATCACCCTGATACCAAGACCAGACAAAGATACTACAAAAAAAGAAAATTACAGACCAATATGACTGATGAATATAGATGCAAAAATCCTCAACAAAATACTAGCAAACAGAAACCAACATCACATTAAAGGAGCATACACCATGATCAAGTGGGATTTATCCCAGGGATGCAAGGATTCTTCAATATATGCAAATCAATCAATGTGATACACCATATTAACAAATTGAAGAATAAAAACCATATGATCATCTCAATAGATGCAGAAAACGCTTTTGACAACATTCAACACCGTTTATGATAAAAACTCTCCAGAAAGTGGGCATAGAGGGAACATGCTCAACATAATAAAGGCCATATATGACAAACCCACAGCAAACACCATTCTCAATGGTGAAAAACTGAAAGCACTTCCTCTAAGATCAGGAAAAAGACAAGGATGTGGACCCTCACCACTATTATTCAACATAGTTTTGGAAGTCTTAGCCACGGCAATCAGAGAAGAAAAAGAATTGAAAGAATCCAAATCGGAAAAGAAGAAGTAAAACTGTCACTGTTTGCAGATGACATGATACTATACATAGAGAATCCTAAAGATGCTACCAGAAAACTACTAGAGCTAATCAATGAACTTGGTAAAGTAGCAGGATACAAAATTAATGCACAGAAATCTCTGGCATTCCTATATACTAATGATTAAAAATCTGAAAGTGAAATCAAGAAAACACTCCCATTTACCATTGCAACAAAAAGAATAAAATATCTAGGAATAAACCTACCTAATGAGACAAAAGTCCTGTACGCAGAAAATTATAAGACACTGATGAAAGAAATTAAAGATGATACAAATAGATGGAGAGATATACCATGTTCTTGGATTGGAAGAATCAATATTGTGAAAATGACTATACTACCCAAAGCAATCTACAGATTCAATGCAATCCCTATCAAATTCCCAAAGGCATATTTTATGGGACTAGTACAAAAAATCTTAAAATTTTTATGGAAACACAAAAGACGCTGAATAGCCAAAGCAGTCTTGAGGAAAAAAAAACAGCTGGAGGAATCAGACTCTCTGACTTCAGACTATACAACAATGCTACAGTAATCAAGACAATATGGTACTGGCACAAAAACAGAAACATAGATCATTGGAACAAGATAGAAAGCCTAGAGATAAACCCACACACATATGTTCAACTAATCTATGACAAAGGAGGCAAGGATATACAATGGAGAAAAGACAGTCTCTTCATTAAGTGGTGCTGGGAAAACTGGACAGCTACATGTAAAAGAATGAAATTAGAGCACTCCCTAACACCATACACAAAAATAAACTCAAAATGGATTAGAGGGCTTCCCTGGTGGCGCAGTGGTAGAGAGTCTGCCTGCCGATGCAGGGGACAAGGGTTTGTGCCCTAGTCTGGGAGAATCCTGCATGCCATGGAGTGGCTTTGCCCATGGTCCACGGCTGCTGGGCCTGCACGTCCGGAGCCTGTGCTCCACGGCAGGAGAGGCCACAGCAGTGAGAGGCCCGTGTACCGCAAACAAACAAACAAAAAATAGGATTAGAGACCTAAATGTAAGACCGGACACTATAAAACTCTTAGAGGAAAACATAGGAAGAAAACTCTTTGACATAAATCACAGCAAGATCTTTGCTGATCCACCTCCTAGAGTAATGGAAACAAAACCAAAAATAAACAAATGGGACCTAATGAAACTTAAAAGCTTTTGCACAGCAAAGGAAACCATAAACAAGATGAAAAGGCAACCCTCAGAATGGGAGAAAATATTTGCAAATGAATCAATGGACAAAGGATTAATCTCTAAATATATAAACAGTTCATGCAGCTCAATATTGAAAAAACAAACTACCCAATCCAAAAATGGGCAGAAGACCTAAATAGACATTTCTCTAAAGAAGAGATACAGATGGCCAAGAAGCACATGAAAAGCTGCTAAACATCACTAATTATTAGAGAAATGCAAATCAGAACTACAATGAGGTATCACCTCACACCAGTTAGAATGGGCATCATCAGAAAATCTACAAACAACAAATGTTGGAGAGGGTGTGGAGAAAAGGGAACCCTCTTGCACTGTTGGGGGGAATGTAAATTGATACAGGCACTATGGAGAATAGTATGGAGGTTCCTTAAAGAACTAAAAATAATATTACCATATGACCCAGCAATCCCACTATTGGGCATATACCCAGAGAAAACCATAATTCAAAAAGACACATGCACCCCAATGTTCATTGCAGCACTATTTACAATAGCCAGGTCATGGAAGCAACCTAAATGCCCATCAACAGACAAATGGATAAAGAAGATATGGTACATATATACAATGGAATATTACTCAGCCACAAAAAGGAACGAAATTGGGTCATTTGTTGAGATGTGGATGGGTCTAGAGACTGTCCTACAGAGTGAAGTAAGTCAGAAAGAGAAAAACAAATATCGTATATTAACGCATATATGTGGAACCTAGAAAAATGATACAGATGAACCAGTTTGCAGGGCAGAAATTGAGATACAAATGTAGAGAACAAACATATGGACACCAAGGAGGGAAACCAGCAGGGGGGTGGGGATTGTGGTGTGATGAATTGGGAGATTTGGATTGACATGTATTCACTGATGTGTATTAAATTGATGATTAATAAGAAAAATAAATGCTCATAATTAGAACAATATTTCTTCCTTTCTGAATTCTTATACTTTGTTTTATATTTCTTGCATTATTGTACTTGCTAAGATCTCCAGGACAGTGTTAACTAGAAGTAGGAATAATGGGGAGCTATGAATTATTCTCAGTCTAAAAGTGAAAGCTTTTAATGTTTTACCAAACTAGTTTGTTGTATATAAGGAATAATAAATTGAATAATAATTTTATCCTTTAAAAAAAATTTAAAAAGAATAGAAAATCATTCTTGACAATAATTAAAATATTTTATAGGTAGAAATATGCTATATTATTTATTTTGCAAATGTTTACAACATTCCCATTACATTCCTGCATTATTACTACCATGTGGTACCTTACACATAGTATCTTCTTAATAAAAATGTTTCAACTTTTATTGGGAAAACTGAAGATAAGCATACATTTATGCCTCTAACAATTTGAAACAGTGAGGTGTTATTATAATTAGCTTCAACTATTTCTCATTTGCTCTTTGTCGGTTTACCTGAAATATTACCACCAGGTGAACATTTTTGCTAGGTGAGCTCTCTCAGTGTATTTTAATTCTCTCTCTCTCTCTTTTTTTTAAGTATTTATTTATTTGGTTGTGTTGGGTCTTAGTTGCGGCATGCGGGATGTTTTTTTAGTTGTGGAATGTGGGATCTAGTTCCTTGACCAGGGATTGAACCCAGGCCTGTTGCACTGGGAGCACGGAGTCCTAGCCACTGGATCATCAGGGAAGTCTCTATTTTAATTCTCTTAATAGTGTTTTTCAAAAAGCACAGTTGTTTAATTTCAATGAAGTGCAGTTAAGAGAAAACTTTTTCTATACATTTTGCATTATATATTGTTCTAGATATTTTGTAGTTTTAACTTTTACATTTAGGCCTATGATCACTTTCCAGATGATGTGAGGAATATGTCATTGCTTTGTATAAAGAAAAAAATTTAATTTAATTTATAGAAAAGAGGCACTGCTGTATTTCAATTGATGCTTCACTCATCTTGGATTAGATCATATTTGAAATAGCTGTTTTCAACCTTTTTATTTAAAATATTTAAGTTATTTAGGAACTTTATAAAATAGTTTCTAGCAAAATTCTAATGAAGCACAAATGTGGAAGATTCATAATGAAAATAGATTAAATATATTTCTTAAAATATTTAATGACTTTATTGTATGATGCTGTACTTTAGCAGAAGTCAAGAAAAAATGGCAAGAGCTAATGAAAAAATTAAATTGATAAATAATTAAGAATTCCAGTTATACAAATTTACTTTCTGTGTAAACCTGTTATTTGAATTGAAACTGATTTATTTCAAAAACATCATACTATTTCTGATCTTTATTTATCTACACACTATAACTATATAATAGGAATCAAAAGAGAATAGAAGAATGCTGAAAATGAAAAGCCTGTCCTTACTGAAACAATTGCCTACTTTATCTTGCCAAACGTCCTTGGATTCTCATCTAACTAACCCATCATATAACATGAGGATGTCATTGAGAAATAAATCTTGGGAAAAAAATAAATTAATAGCAACAAAATATTTAGTTTAATTTAAAATCCTTCTTTATGAAAGGTATTATTTCATTTTAAATCCTATTGGTTGACATTTTAATAAAACATTATCTACTACCCAAAGCAATCTATAGATTCAATGCAATCCCTATCAAACTACCACTGGCATTTTTCACAGAACTAGAACAAAAAATTTTGCAATTTGTATGGAAACACAAAAGAGCCCGAATAGCCAAAGCAATCTTGAGAACGAAAGAAGGAACTGGAGGAATCAGGCTCCCAGACTTCAGACTATACTACAAAGCTACAGTTATCAAGACGGTATGGTACTGGCACAAAAACAGAAAGATAGATCAATGGAACAGGATAGAAAGCCCAGAGATAAACCCACGCACATATGGTCACCTTATCTTTGACAAAGGAGGCAGAAATGTACAGTGGAGAAAGGACAGCCTATTCAATAAGTGGTGCTGGGAAAACTGGACAGCTACATGTAAAAGTATGAGATTAGATCACTCCCTAACACCATACACAAAAATAAGCTCAAAATGGATTAAAGACCTAAATGTAAGGCCAGAAACTATCAAACTCTTAGAGGAAAACATAGGCAGAACACTCTATGACATAAATCACAGCAAGGTCCTTTTTGACCCACCTCCTAGAGAAATGGAAATAAAAACAAAAGTAAACAAATGGGACCTAATGAAACTTAAAAGCTTTTGCGCAGCAAAGGAAACCATAAAGAAGACCAAAAGACAACCCTCAGAATGGGAGAAAATATTTGCAAATGAAGCAACTGACAAAGGATTAATCTCCAAAATTTATAAGCAGCTCATGCAGCTTAATAACAAAAGAACAAACAACCCAATCCAAAAATGGGCAGAAGACCTAAATAGACATTTCTCCAAAGAAGATATACAGAGTGCCAACAAACACATGAAAGAATGCTCAACATCACTAATCATTAGAGAAATGCAAATCAAAACTACAATGAGATATCATCTCACACCAGTCAGAATGGCCATCATCAAAAAATCTAGAAACAATAAATGCTGGAGAGGGTGTGGAGAAAAGGGAACCCTCTTACACTGTTGGTGGGAATGTAAATTGATACAGCCACTGTGGAGAACAGTATGGAGGTTCCTTAAAAAGCTACAAATAGAACTACCATATGACCCAGCAATCCCACTACTGGGCATATACCCTGAGAAAACCATAATTCAAAAAGAGTCATGTACCAAAATGTTCATTGCAGCTCTATTTACAATAGCCCAGAGATGGAAACAACCTAAGTGTCCATCATCGGATGAATGGATAAAGAAGATGTAGCACATATATACAATGGAATATTACTCAGCCATAAAAAGAGACGAAATTGAGCTATTTGTAATGAGGTGGATGGACCTAGAGTCTGTCATACAGAGTGAAGTAAGTCAGAAAGAGAGAGACAAATACCGTATGCTAACACATATATATGGAATTTAAAAAAAAAAATGTCATGAAAAACCTAGGGGTGAAACAGGAATAAAGACACAGACTTACTAGAGAATGGACTTGAGGCTGTGGGGAGGGGGAAGGGTAAACTGTGACAAAGCAATAAAGAGGCATGGACATATATACACTACCAAACATAGGGCAGTTAGCTAGTGGGAAGCAGCCGCATAGCACAGGGAGATCAGCTCGGTGCTTTGTGACCGCCTGGAGGGGTGGGATAGGGAGGGTGGGAGGGAGGGAGACGCAAGCGGGAAGAGATATGGGAATATATGTGTATATATAACTGATTCATTTTGTTGTGAAGCTGAAACTAACATACCATTGTAAAGCAATTATACTCCAATAAAGATGTTAAAAAAAAAAAAAAAAAAAAAAAAAAAACATTATCTACAAAAATTGAAACCTAAAATATTATGAATTTCCCTAATTTTATTTTAGGCATAAAAATTAAGTATATTCAGTCCATTTATCTCATCGGATAAATATTTTAATCTTAAAAGGAGAATTAGGCTAAAGTGAGGGTAATTTGACAACTGATTAAATTCAATAATTGATTCATACTTCTCTTAAGCTTGATTTTTTAAAATAATATAAAGCTACAAATCTATTTCAGATATATATGTATTAATCATCATTGAGGTTTGAAGGTAATTTCATCAAAACTCTCACTTTTTATTAATAGGTTGATATATAAATATAGAAATTATGCTGATGAAGATCAAATGTCAGAATTATTATAGTCATAATTCATTGTAGCACCCATGTTTATATCTTTAGCCTAAATGGCTCTCTAGTAATTCTTTCCAGATTACCAGGACTTGTTCACTTATTCAGTCAATACGTGTAGACAAGTGTAGGCCTCCAGCAAAAGGGCAGAAATCAGATGAGATTAAACCTTCTCTATAGAAAGCCAGGTCTAAAAGTGTGGGGATGAGACACTGATACCCACTTTTCACCAATCAAATTATTCACCCCACTTACCTTGGATAACAATGAGTAAAGTTAGAGGCAAGAGATCAGGAGAATGTTTAATTAAGTACTGTGGTATAAATAGATGGCCCCTTCAATCAGTATTAGTCCAGTAAAACAAGAGGTCAGGGAAACAGAGAGTTCAGAAATCCTACCCTCACTCTCACTGTGGATAAGAACTTTGAAAAATCAGTCATGGAATCTAAGAAAAAAAAAAAGATCATGAAGAACCTAGGGGTAAGACGGGAATAAAGACACAGACCTACTAAAGCATGAACTTGAGGATATGGGGAGGGGGAAGGGTAAGCTATGACAAAGTGAGAGAGTGGCATGGACATATATGCACTACCAAACATAAAATAGCTAGTGGGAAGTAGTGGCATTGCACAGGGAGACCAGCTAGGTGGTTTGTGACCACCTAAAGGGGTGAGATAGGGAGGGTGGGAGGGAGGGAGACACAAGAGGGAAGAGATATGGGAACATATGTATGTGTATAACTGATTCACTTTGTTATAAAGCAGAAACTAAAAACTAACACAGCATTGTAAAGCAATTATACTCCAATAATGTTAAAAAAATATCAGTCAGTAGGTTAAGCTTAAAGATTTGGGATAATTTCTACTCTAAATTCTCTTCCATCTCCAGAATTCAATGTGGTAAGAAATATGAAGAAAATTATAGCTTAGTCAATTTGTTAGTTATTTTAACAAAGGAAAGAAACCAATAAATATTTTTTGAAAAAAAAAATGAAAGAATGTTGACATGATCCAGTTATCAGGTTGTGTGAATTACATCCTTAATTTAGAAAAGGTTTTTTATAATAGTGCTGACTTGTATCTCTGAATGTTAGAAATTTTTTTCCTATTTTAGCTCTCCCTTTTAACTTCTGTTTAGAGACTAGTTAATATCAGAGAAAATGCTCTTCTCTTAATGATCACACAATATTTCTTCTCTTCTGCTAAAGGGTGAAAATCATTCCTGCTCCTTCTGCCCTTTTAGCATAGGTAGACAATCTAGGCAAAGTTCAGCTGGAAGCAATCACCAAAAACAAGTTAGCATGCAAATTTTATAAAGATTAGATTCTGGTTCTTGATATTCAATTATGTATTAAATTTTGAAATACACGTTACAATGTTCTGTCTTTAAGTCCATTTATCTGTATATATTTCTTCCCTGCTTATTACTTAAGAGATGGCTTATATAAATATACTTTCAAATACATATCTAACAAGCTATGAATGAGTGTTAACATGTCCTTTAGCTCTCAAAGCACCAATTATGTCATTTTTGAAATGAGTGCTTGGGGACACATTTCCTCTAAGCTTTCTTGGAGTTCAGTGACTCTAGAAGGTAGCTCTTTGGATGCATTATATATCTGAAATCACACAAATCCCATTGCTAATAAGCAGATATTAATAATTGTTCTGAAGTGCCTTTTCAAATGGTACACATATAATTTATTTTCCTTAATTAAACTATTTGAATAAAGTAAAATTAGCCTTTGTGTTGAGTTTATCACCGTGAATCCAGATGTTTATTCGTAATTGATAAATCCTTCATTTTAAAGAATCTCAATCTTAATTTTTTTAAATTTTCTTTTCTCTCAAGCTATAATATTCATTATTCATCCTATACTTTATAATCTGTAACTTACTTCAAGATGCATATATGTAATACCTTTTTAGTGGTTCATCTCAAAATTAGGTATAAATTATTGATTTCCACATATATGGATAAGGGACTTCTAGGAAAATATGGTACACTAAAGTCTATTTACATGCTCAGTTTTCATCAGTACCAAGTGATGTGATTAAAACATAGAGTGATAAGGATCTGTCAGAATGTTGCTTAGAGCAATTAAATAGGAAAATGCATTTAACTTCATGCCAGAAACTTCAGGGAAGGCAGAAAGAAAGAAACAAGATAGAAATTACAATGTCAGGGTAGAAAACACTACCTTGCCCCAACAAAATGTAAAATGAGTGGTAAAATTGTATAATTTCACCCCCCTCCCCCAAGAAAAAAAATCCTGAGTTTGACAGCAGATAATTTCAATAAAAATCTAAGAAATAACCTATGGAGGGTTTCCCTGGTGGCACAGTGGTTCAGAGTCCGCCTGCCAATGCACGGGACACGGGTTCGTGCCCCAGTCCAGGAAGATCCCACATGCCGTGGAACGGCTGGGCCCGTGAGCCATGGCCGCTGGGCCTGCGCGTCCGCAGCCTGTGCTCCACAACTGGAGAGGCCACAACAGTGAGAGGCCCACGTACTGCAAAAAAAAAAGAAAAAGAAAGAAAGAAAAAAAAAGAAATAACCTATGGAAAATTCCATACACACCTACTTACATTTCATAAGAGATAATAAAAACTGTCATAGGGTTACTATCTTTTAGAGCATTATACTGAATGAGAGAACTAGAAAAGGCTTATCAGTGTTGGATACAAATTTATTCTGGGCTGACGTATTGAATATTTAATGGGATTTCCTTGAAAAAATACAGATAAACCTAGTTTCCCAGCAAGATTTCCACTGAGCACAAAACAAATCGTATTCTTTCTTCAAATTAAGCAACATAAAAGAGGATAGAAAGTAGCTCTCAAATGTTGCCTAAAAAAGGACAGACAACCTGGATCCACATAAAATGGTAAGGTATTAAGAGAGAATCACTTTACACTCCCACCAACAGTGTAGGAGAGTTCCCTTTTCTCCACATCCTCTCCAGCATTTATTGTTTGTAGACTTTTTGATGATGACCATTATGACCAGTTTGAGATGATACCTCATTAGAGTTTTGATTTGCGTTTCTCCAATAATTAGCAGTGTTGAACATCTTTTCATGTGCCTTTTGGCCATCTGTATGTCTTCTTTGGAGAGATCTCTATTTAGATCTTCTGCCCATTTTTTGATTGGGTTGTTTGTTTTTTTGATATTGAGCTGCATGAAATGTTTGTATGTTTGGAGATCAACCCCTTGTCAATAACATCATTTGCAAATATTCCCTCCCATTTTATAGACTGTTCATTTTGTTTATGGTTTCCTTTACTGTACAAAAGAGTTTCAGTTTAATTAGGTCCTATTTGTTTATTTTTGTTTTTATTTCCATTACTATAGGAGATGGATCCAAAAAGATATTGCTACAATTTATGTCAAAGAGTTTTCCTCTAGGAGTTTTATAGTATCACATCTTACATTTAAGTCTTTAATCCATTGTGAGTTTATTTTGCTGTGTGATGTTAGCGCTTAGGCATCTCTAACATTTAACAAATCTAATTTCATTCTACTGTATAGCACAGTGAACTATGCTCAATGTTTTGTAATAACATGTAAGGGGAAAGAATCTGAAAAAGAATATATACATATATATAACTGAATCACTTTGGTGTACACCTGAAACTAACACAACATTGTAAAGGAACTATACTATAATTAGAGAGAGAGAATCAAAAGCCCTTGACAGAATTTGCCGCATGCAAAAAAAAAAAAAAAAAAAAAAAAAAAAAAATTGACATGACACTCCATCATGAAAGGGAGAAAAGTAAGGAAAAAGAAAGAAAAGAAAATGAACACTTATGTAAAAGACAGAGAAGAACTCTTCAAAATAACAGAAGAATGTGGCCTCAAATATTTTGCAGTGTTGACTTATATAAAAAAAAGATTCAGTAAAACAAGTGGCCATAGATGAGCTAATTTTTAATTCAGAATAAATTTTATGAGCTAGTTTCTGTTGCTTTCTGAGCTAAAGATATCAATTGAGAATCAAAATATTTTATACAATATTAAAATTACATTTAAAATTTTCAATCACATCTAAATAAAACAGATGTGATTGAAAACTGGATTCCAATCAAGGCAGGGGGTTGGTCTTTTTACAGAGGATGATAAATATGGTGGGGAGAAAAGGAAATATAATCTATGTCCCTAAGTGAGAATCATAACATAGAAAAAACAAATATATGTATATATGTATATATATATATATATATATAAAATTAGTGTGATTTTTAAAACTTTTTTCAGATTCTTCAATTTACTATTTATTTCAAGTGAAATAAAATTAATATTGTGAATTCAGTTAGCATATATAAGGTAACACTCTTATGATTATATCTAATATCTATTCTACTCTTCATATCAATAGAGATTTGGCTCGGAGCATATCACTGTTAAATACTATGGTCCATGTTGCTGACGACATCAAAAACTAGCTCAGTAGTTTACTTACAGAGGAAGTGGTACTTTTTTTTTTTGGAAATTTATGAAGAAAATCCTGATGAATCCCATTATTAATGAAAAATTTTCATGGTGACATGAGCATTTAGGGAAGAAGATGTCTTCCAAGTGAAGTGTACCTTCCCCACTATAAACAAAGGGAATCCAAAGGTCCTTAAATCTGGCTGGAAAACAAAGTGCTCAAAATTATTTTCCTCTTCCTGTGATACTTCAAAATGAAGGTTTTAATCTGCTCAATCTCTGAGCCTGAGAGTGAGAGTTGATATATGTCTTTGAGAAAGAAAGAGTCCCATTGATATTGAAATCTTTTCAGCTATTGCTCAAATAGGTCAGAAATACACATTTGGAGTGAAAGTTATGGCTTCAACAGCCAGAAATATTAAAATGTAATTTATGAAAGTTAATGCACAGAAATCTCTTGCATTTCTATATAGTAACAACAAAAAAATCAGAAAGAGAAAATAAAGAAGCACTCCCATTTACTATTGCAATAAAAAGAATAAAATACCTAGGAATAAACCTACCTAAGGAGGCAAAAGACCTGTATGCAGAAAACTATAAGACACTGATAAAAGAAATCAAAGGCGATAGAAACAAATAGATATATCGTGTTCTTGGATTGGAATAATCAACACTGTAAAAATGACTATACTACCCAAAGCAATCTACAGATTCAATGCAATCTCTATCAAAATACCAATGGCATTTTTCACAGAACTAGAACAAAAAATTTTACAGTTTGTATGGAAGCACGAAAGAGCCCAAATAGTCAAAGCACTCTTGAGAAAGAAAAACGGAGCTGGAGGAATCAGGCTCCCAGACTTCAGACTATACTACAAAGCTACAGTAATTAAGACAGTATGGTACAGGCACAAAAACAGAAATATAGATCAATGGAACAGGATAGAAAGCCCAGAGGTAAACCCACACACATATGGTCACCTTATCTTTGACAACGGAGGCAAGAATATACAATGGAGAAAAGACAGCCTCTTCAATAACTGGTGCTGAGGAAACTGGATGGCTACATGTAAAAGAATGAAATTAGAACACTCCCTAACACCATACACAAAAAATAAATTCAAAATGGATTAAAGACCTAAATGTAAGGCCAGATACTATAATACTTTTAGACAAAAACATAGGAAGAACACTCTTTGACATAAATCGCAGCAAGATCTTTTTTGACCCACCTCCTAGAGAAATGGAAATAAAAACAAAAATAAACAAGTGAGACCTAATGAAACTTAAAAGCTTTTGCACAGCAAAGGAAACTATAAACAAGATGAAAAGACAACCCTCAGGATGGGAGAAAATATTTGCAATCAAAGCAACTGACAAAGGATTAATCTCCAAAATATACAAGCAGCTCATGCAGCTCTATATCAAGAAAACAAACAACCCAATCCAAAAATAGGCAGAAGACCTAAATAGACATTTCTCCAAAGAAGATACACAGATTGCCAACAAACACTCTGGGATGCTCAGGGATGCTCAACATCACTAATTATTAGAGAAATGCAAATGAAAACTACAGTGAGGTATCACCGCGCACCGGTCAGAATGGCCATCATCAGAAAATCTAGAAACAATAAATGCTAGAGAGGATTTGGAGAATAAGGAACCCTCTTACACTGTTAGTGGGAATGTAAATTGATATAGCCACTATGGAGACCAGTATGGAGTTTCCTTAAAAAATTAGAATTACCATATGACCCAGCAATCCCACTACTGGGCATATACCCTGAGAAAACCATAATTCAAAAAGAGTCATGTACCACAATGTTCACTGCAGCTCTCTTTACAATAGCCAGGACATGGAAGCAACCTAAGTGTCTTTTGACAGATGAATGGATAAAGAAGATGTGGCACATATATACAATGGAATATTACTCAGCCCTAAAAAGAAAAGAAATTGAGTTATTTGTAGTGAAGTAGATGGACCTAGAGTCTGTCATACAGAGTGAAGTAAGTAACAGAAAGAGGAAAACAAATACCGAATGCTAACACATATATATGGAATCTTAAAAAAATGGTATTGATGAACCTAGTGGCAGTGCAGAAATAAAGATGCAGACATAGAGAATGAACTTGAGGACACGGCTTAGGGTGGAAAGGGGAAGCTGGAATGAAGTGAGCGAGTAGCATTGATATATATACACTACCAAATGTAAAATGGATGGCTAGTGCGAATCTGCTGCATAGCACAGGGAGATCAGCTGAATGCTTTGTGACGACCTAGAGGGGTGGGATGGGGGGGGAGGGTGGCTCAAGAGGGAGGGGATATGGGGATATATGTATACATATAGCTGATTCACTTTGTTATACAGCAGCAACTAACACAACATTGTAAAGCAATTATACTCCAATAAAGATGTTTAAAAAAACGTAATGTTTGAGAAAATGTTTTGTTTTTTTGTTCTCAGAGGTTAAATCAAACTAATTTATCTTAATAACAGGGAAAAGTCTAGAATAGCAATTATATGTTCAAGTGGGAAAAAAACAAACCAAACCAACAAAAAATTTCCTCAATTTAGCAAGCCAAAAATAGAAGTAAGAATTAAAAGAGTATGTAGCCACCATCTATGCCCATGGAGAAGTTTAACCCTCCATGGGCATAGAGTGTTTAACCTCAGGCTTTTATTTTTTAAAACTAGACCATTTCATGTGGCTGATATTCATAAACACACTCATTATTCTTTACCTCTGTATTAATAGAAGAGAGATTCAAATTTTGACAGAGCAACAGAAAAAGTGTATCCAGGCAATTTACTCAATGTGTTCTATGTCTTAAGTCTTAAAATTTGTATGGAGACACAAAAGATCCTAGCCAAAGCAATCTTTAGAAAGAAAAATGAAGCTGGAAGAATCATTCTTCCTGACTTCAGACTATACTGCAAAGCTATAATCATCAAAACGTTTGGTCATGGCACAAAAATAGAAACATAAATCAATGAAACAGGATAGAAAGCCCAGAAATAAACCCATGCACTCATGGTCAATTAATCTACAACAAAGGAGGAAAGACTGTATAATGGTGGAAAGACAGTCTGTTCAACAAATTGTGCTGGGAAAACTGGACAGCTAGTTGTAAAAAAATGAAATTAGATCATTCTTTAACACCATGCAGAAAAAGAAGCTCCAAGTGGATTAAAGACCTAAATGTGAGACTGAACACTATAAAACTCCTAGAGGAAAACATAGGCAGAACACCCTCTGACATAAATCACAGCAGTATCTTTTTTTATCTTTCTCCCAGAGTAATGGAAATAAAAACAAAAATAAACAAATGGGACCTAATTAAAATCATGGACAAAGAAACAAACTTGTAGAAAAAGATATCAGATTTGTGGTTACCAGAGGTGGGGGATGGGGTGGATGGAGGGGGAACTGGGTGAAGGCAGTCAAAAGATACAAACTTCTAGTTGTAAGATAAGTACTAGGGATGTAAAGTACATGTTGAATATATTTAACAGTGCTGTATATTATACATGAAAGCTGTTGAGAGTAAATCCTGAGTATTCATCACAAGAAAAATATATTTTTTTATATTTCTTTAATTTTGTATCTATATGAGATGATGGATGTTCACTAAACTTACTGTGGTAATCATTTCATGATGTATATAAGTCAAAGCATTATGCTGTACACCTTAAACTTATACAGTGCTGTATGTCAATTATATCTCAATAAAACTGGAAGAAAAAAAGGAAACAATGAATGCACTGAAATCAAAAGCTTCTGCACAGCAAAGGAAACCATAAACAAAAGAAAAGACAAGCCCCAGATTGGGAGAAAATATTTGCAAATGATGTGACTGACAAGGGATTAGTCTCCAGAATTTACAAACAACTCATGTGGCTTAATATCATCAAAACAAACAACCCAACCAAAATATAGTCAGAAGACCTAAATTGACATTTCTCCAAAGAAGACATATAGATGACCAAGAGGCACATGAAAAGATGTTCAACATCGCTAATTATTAGAGAAATTCAAATCAAAACTGCAATGAGATATCACCTCACACCAGTCAAAATGGCTATCATCAAAAAGTCCACAAACAATAAATGCTGGAGAGAGTGTGGAGAAAAAGGAACCCTCCTACACTGTTGGTGGAAACATAAATTGGTACAGCCATTATAGAGAATAGTATGGAGGTTCCTTAATGAACTAAAAATAGAACTACCATATGACCCTGTAATACCACTCCTAGGAATATGTCCAGAGAAAAACATGGTCTGAAAGGATACATGCAGCCCAATATTTACTGCAGCACTATTTACAATAGCCAAGACATGGATGCAACCTAAATGTCCACTGACAGAGGAATGGATAAAGAAGATGTGGTACACATATACAGTGGAATATTACTTAGCCATTAAAAAGAAATAATGCCATTTGCAGCAACATGGATGGACCTAGAGATTGTACTGAGTGAAGTAAGTCAGACAGAGAAAGAGAAATATCATATGATACCACTTATATGTGGAATATATTGTAAAAAGAAATGATACAAATGAACTTATTTGCAAAACAGAAACAGATTTACAGACTTAGAGAACAAATTTATGGTTACCATGGGAAGTGTGGGAGGAAGGGATAGTTAGGGAGTTTGGGATTGACCTGTACACATTGCTATATTTAAAATGGACAACCAACAAGGACCTACTGTATAGCACAGGGAACTCCGCTCAATGTTATGTGGCAACCTGGATGGGAGGGGAGGTTGGGGGAGAATGGATAACATGTATATGTATGGCTGAGTCACTTTGCTGTGCACCGGAAACTATCACAATATTGTTAATCGGCTCTACTACAATATAAAATAGTAAGTTAAAAAAAATAATAAAGCCCTAAGGTTAATCTGATTAATATCTGCAATTAGATAAGTAAACTGAGGCACAGAGAAGTTAAATTACCTGTCAAAATCACATAATTGATAAATGAAAGGGATGAAGATTCTAATCCATGCATCATAAACCAAGAACCTGAGTACTTCCCTACAATGTTTATTTGTTATCTCTACCGTCACCACCATCATCATCATCATATATTGCATGTATCTTTACTCCTTTCCTTTTCAATTTTATTTCATCTTTATAGTCATGAAGAAGTAAGGATATGTGAAAAAGCATTGCATGGGAACAGCTTGTTTGTTCTTCCTCTGCTGATGGTATACTTTCAACACTCCTTAGGCCTGAATGTTTGCCACAGACAATTAAGCAGGTGATAGATGAACTCTTGGTTTTTCTGGGATGTAAAATAAACTATACTGAGTCGGAAAAAATCAACACGCCATATGAGTGATGCGTCCTTGCAGACAAGTTTGCATTTCTATCAGCCTCAAATTGATTCTCATTGTTGAGCTATAAACATGTCACAGTATTGTTTGTCAACAAAGTGTATGTTTTTGCCAACTGAGCTAAATATAAAAATTCATTATTACTGCATGATCATATTTTGTTCATGAGATGGTAAAATGTAGCAATTAATATATTTCAGTGATAAAAATTATATTAAAAAAAGTATGATGAATGTATATATATTTGCACACACACATTTCAATATATGCCAATGTACTCTAAATCATGTTCTTAGCACTGTTTGTTGCTTACTCAGTATTTGTTGACTGAATTCATACTTGTTCAATGCATACCTTTATTTTAAGTTCTTACTTTTTTGGGCAATACTGACCTCTTTACATAATGGAAAAAGATCTTTCAAAATAAATTGCATGCAAAGAATAAAAATGTACAGATTTATCTTGGGAATTTCAGTACAAAGCTAATAGGTCATATAAAAGAAAAAATATATATATCTTAATTTATTCTCATAATTTTCTCCACTTCACATGCATATTTCACGAAAGTAAAATTTTAATGGTAAAATAGACACAAATTTTCAAGTAATCCTGTAGAATGTGAGATTGAAAGAAAAGTTGGCTGAGATTTAACTGCAGAATATGTGTTTTGTTTTTTAAAAAATTGACCCAATGAATAAATGACAAAACATTGAAAAGTGGCTACATGGGTGTCCCATTAGTTTTGGTACTTTTCTGTACTTTTTCAGATATTTATCATTTAAAACTCAAATTAGTAAGATAAAGTAAAAACTCAAGATATGTGTGAAAATACTAGGCACTGAAGACACTCCTCAAAAACAAGAATTACTTCTTTGGAAGTTTGGTGCTAAAAATTAAATAGGGCATTGTGAGCATTTGTATAGAATCATGTCAAAGTATTTGAAAAATTGTCATCAGGATATGAATATTTATATTAGAATAAAAGCTTAAATGAGACATAATTTTTGAAGTGGAAAAAATTAATAAATTATTTAATCAACATACCCAGGATAACAGGACTAGAATTGAATAAAAACTTACTTGTGAGAAATCCATAACTGGTAATTATGAGGGGAGGAGAGATGAAGACTAGAGTTTGTTAAAATTTCTATGAGGCCCACCCATGTCACATTCCTGCTACTAATTTAAAATTTTTCACGTATCTACATCACGCATCAAGAATCTTTGTATGTGCTAAACTTGATTATTGGCCGGGATATTGGATCAGTGCTGCCAAGTTTACCAGAGATGGAGCCAACAACATAAATTCAGCAGTGAAAAATATAAAGTCGATCAGAGAGAAAACTTGGGAGCTTGTACTACACAAAGCAAGAACAGGAAGTACAATGGACTTATGAAAGAAAAATGCCTGGTATATGAAACAACAAGGACGCTGGTGCACCTGAATCATAATGTTAAGTGGAATAGGGAAGACTGTCACTGAGAGGAGATGGATGAGTTAGTCAGGGGCCAAATTATGTTCGCCATGATATTTAGGAGTACAAATATTTTTCAATTTGGAATGGGATATTATTTAAAGACTTTAAGCCAAAGAATGACAAAATCTGAAGTAAGCTTTCAAATGTTTATTTTACCTGCAAAAGTGAAAGAATGGAAACCAATAGAAGACGATTGCAAGTACTCCCGATGAAAAAACGATGATGCTTTGGACCAAGATTGAGTTAACAGAGATGAGAAAGTAGACAGATCGAAGACATATTGAGGAACTATAAAATGTGAAAGGCAAGTATGTCCCTGATGTTATGCTAAGAAATCTCTTTATTCATCAATCATGCAGTTTTTGAATAAAACACTTATCTATTTGTTCACTCATTCAGTGTACAAATATTTATTGATCATCCATCAAATGTTGGACACTTTTCTACATCAGCAATAAAGCATATACTTATTTAATTTTATTTAATTTTATTTTTTAACTTCAAAACATTTTATTGAAGTATAGTTAGCTTACAATATTATATTAGTTTCAGGTGTACAGTGTAATGATTCCACATCTTTATAGATTTTATACCATACAAAGTTCTGATAGTATTGACTCTATTCCCTATGCTGTACATTATATCCCTGTGGCTTTTTTATGTTATGACTAGTAGTATGTATTTCTTAATCCCCTTCACCTATTTTATCCATCCCCTCACACCTCTCACCTTTGGTAAGCACTAGTTTGTTCTTTGTATTTATGAGTCTGTTTCTATCCTGTTGTATTTATTCATTTGTTTTGTTTCTTAGATTCCACATATAAGTGAAAACATACAGTATCTGTCTTTCTCCAGCTGACTTATTTCACTAAGCATCCTTGTTGTCACAAATGACTAGATTTAATTCTTTTATGTGGATCTCTTTTATTTTAATAAGAAGAGAGAGATAATAAGCAACCACAGGCACAAAGTAACATATTTAATAAGAAAATTACTCAGTAGGTAAGAAAGTAATAAATGCTGAGGGAGTGGTAAAATAAGTAAGGGGGACAGTGAGTCCCTGGTGGGGAAGGGGAATGAGCTTTCCACAGAATGAAAGAGAATCATTAGGATGGGACTTCTTGTATAGATGGCATTCAGGAATAGGATTATGTAAGATGAAAAGATTAATCATGTTGATATCATGGGGGAGCTCAAATTAGGCAGAGGTATCAGGAAGGAAAAAGGCCAGCAAGCTAAGGCTTAGATTTTTTAACAACAATCAATCAAAACAGAGAACCAAAGTGTCTGAAGCAGGAAAAAATGAAGAAAATCATGGGAGATATGGTTTAAGTGCCCAGAGGGAGGATTAAACCGTACAGCACCTTTAGGCCATTGTAAAGTCCCTGGGAATATGAGGGGTCAAAACATTTTGAGTAGGCAGTGAAATTATTCAACAAGTTAAAGAACATCTCTGGCTGCTGTGTCAAGATTACATTCTAGTGAAGCAGAGGGAGAGACTAGACAACTGATATAGAGGGTATTTATTTAAGTAATCAAGGATAGAAGATTTGGTGATTTCCCCATGCTAGTAGCTGTGTATGTGATAATAAGTGATCAGATTAAGAACATATTTTGAAAGTGGAGACAATAGTATCTCCTGATGAATTGGATGAGGAGGGTAAGAAAAAAGATATTACTTAGATGCTATTTATTATTTGTGATTATTATTGTTTTTTGGTTGCCATTAATTTAAATTAGAAAGTTCTGGAGGGATTGAGTTTAATTTCATGGATGAAAAAACAGTTCAACTTTAAACATGCTAAATTAGATATTTCTATATGGATAGGCCCAGTAAGCACATAAATATTTAAGTTTGAAGTTTAGAAAGGTTTGAATGAAAAATGTAATTTACAAAGTCATTGTACACAGATAAGAGTTAAAGCCAAGGGACTTGATGAGAAAATTAAGAAAGTGTTCAGATAGTGCCCATATGAGGTTCTTGATCATGAATTTAAAGTGGGAGCACTTAAGTAGGTAATAGATAGTAAGTTGGATTTGGATAGCATTGTAGTGCTGGTGAGAAAATATGAGTAAATGAGAGCATAGCAAAGTATAGGCAAAGAACCCTTGTTTCTAGTTACATTCCGTATACTCTTAATGTGCTCCCATCTCCTCATTTCTTTCTCAGCAGTATCGCCACTTGTCTAAAGTCAACTTTCTTCTTCTCACTTGAATTAATGCTGAAAGAAACTTGCTTCTTAGGTCCAGGCTTTCTGATGTTTTTGAGGGAATTTTTTGGAGGTCTGATTTTATTTTTAATATGGTACACTAATATAAGGTTAAAAAAAGAAAATGTGTATCTCTTCTTTTTTAGATAATAATGTCCCCAGGCAAGGCTAAGAACAAACAAACCAAAAACATAAAAGCTTAACTCTTACTAGTAAAATGCTACGTCATTTTCTTAAATACTTGAGCAAAAGATTTTTGCTTACATTTCATAACTTATACTAAATAAGAATGGAAGGAATACCATTAATCGTGTGTGTGTGTGTGTGTGTGTGTGTGTGTGTGTGTATGCTTTTTGCTTTGTTTCTATACTAAATAACCTACCCTGTTCAAGATATTATTTCAGAAGCTTTATTCTTTTTTAAATAAAAGTAATGACACTAAAAATCCACCTCAATTTTCCTTTGAGATATAAAGCCTATCTTTTATAAAAGCTCACTGTATGGTATTTTCAGCATAGAATATTGTTATTGGGGAACCTCCGTACTGTTTTCCATGGTAGCTGCACCTATTTACATTTCTCCCAACAGTGTAAAAACGTCCCTTTTTCTCCACATCCTCTCCAGCATTTGTAGACTTCTTGATGATGGCCATTCTGACGGGTGTGAGATGATATCTCATTGTGGTTTTGATTTGCATTTCTCTAATGATTAGCAATGTTAAGCATCTTTTCATGTTCCTGTTAGCCATCTGTATGTCTTCTTTTGAAAAATGCCAAAAAACTAAAATAGAACTACCACATGATCTAGCAGTTCCATTCCTGGACATATCTGAAAAAAACCCCCACTAATTTGAAAACATACATGAACCCCAATGTTCATAGCAGTGTTATTTACAATAGCCAAGATATGAAAGCAACCTAAATGTCAATCAACAGATGAATAGAGAAAGAAGATGTGGTAAATATATGCAATGGAATATTACTCAGCCATAAAAAATGATGAAATTCTGCCATATGCAGCAACATGGATGGACCTAGAAAGTATTATGCTTAGTGAAATAAGTCAGGCAAAGTAAAACAAATAC
Organism: Orcinus orca; assembly: GCF_937001465.1. Classification (NCBI taxonomy): domain Eukaryota; kingdom Metazoa; phylum Chordata; class Mammalia; order Artiodactyla; family Delphinidae; genus Orcinus; species Orcinus orca. Next base: position 125,279,821 of record NC_064563.1, read on the forward strand.
TGTATGTTATCACTTATATGTGGAATCTAAAAAATAAAACAAACAAATCTATACAGCAAAACAAAAACAGACTCACAGATATAGAAAAAAAACTAGAGGTTACCAGAGAGGAGAGGGGCAAGATAGGGGTATGGGATTAAGGGATGCAAACTATTATGTATTAAATAGATAAGCAACAAAGATACATTGTACAGCACAGGGAACTATAGCTGTACAATATTATTACAATATTATGTACAGGAAAAATATTATTTTGTAATAACTTAAAATGGAGTATAAACTATAAAAATATCAAATCTCTATGTTGTATACTTAAAAGTAATATAATATTATAAATCAACTACACTTCAATAAAAATATTGTGTTGGTAATATTTTCTTAGTAAATTTATATTAAAATTTTGTGTTTTTTTATAAAATTATAATCTCATGGCTCATTTCACATATAAATCTTAGAAGGTCCTAAAAATCTGCAAAATGGGTACACTAGCACAGAATTTAAAATATTTAACTACTTCTATGCAGTATACACACAGGCACACAATTTCCTCCCATCTGAATTCCCATTATTTCTACCACCTGATTCAGAGGAGTTTGTATCAAAGTTGTGCATCTGTTGGACTTTCCTCATGTATTAAACAGTAAAGTCATTAAATCCCAGGCACTATATCTTTCAAATATCTGAACTGTGTATTTTATCCACTATTACTTGTGTTAATTCTTAATAAATCTTTTCAAAAGAATTAAGAAACAAAGAAATACTGACATTAACATAAGATGCCATCATAGGGCATCATGATGACCCCAACATTTCCTGAATATGTCCTGGAGATAGAATTTCTCCCAATTGCATTAATATTACTCTGTTCTAATATTTTACCAGTGGTCATCAGAGTAAACCACTCATTCTCATATACCCGAGCTGGAAATTTCCTGTTATTCTTGCTATGGGCAATGCTACATTTTTGAATATACTGAGCAAATAGATTGTAAATTGAAAAACTATAGATAGACTATTTTGAGGTTGACATGTGTGATGTATGTGAAGACAAGTCAAAACATGATGGTGATTGGGAATGGGCATCATGGACCTTATTGGTTGATGACAATATTCTGGATCTTAATCTGGGAGGTAGTTAGAGTAAGTAAATACATTTGTAAAATTTATCAAGCTAAACACAAGATTTATGCACTTTATTGATTTTTAACCTCATTGAAAATAAAATAACATGTAAGCATAAACTAAACCACAACAACATAATAAAAACTGTGATCTAGTTACCTTTGCAAAATGTTCCCATCAGTAAACTGGGAGGTAGAATAGACATAACATTCAATGGCCCAGGGTTTTTTTTTTTTCCTCAGACCTATTTGAGACCTAGTTCTGTCATGTGCTCCTGGTTAATCTCTCTGAGTTATGCTTTCTCACCTATAAAGTAAGAATAATGAAATTTCCTAACTCACAGGGTTGTTGTAATATTTAAACAGATGACGTAGAGCATTGACTGGTGTATGTGACATATGGAAAGAGTGCAGTGAAATCTAGTTGCTATCTCTGCCTTCAGATTTAAGATAAGAATGCTAGATTTGGTTGAAAACTGTCATCCATTGAAACATCTAAATAATAATTATTTAAAATTAATTGAGATATTCTAACTCATGAAGTAAATTCTCATAAAAAAACAATAAAATAGATGTGTTAGCATAGATTCATAATCACAAATATAATTGACATAACTTAAAATAACACCTAAAAGCATTAATCTTTTGAAGTCAATTTTATAATAGTGAAAAGCAGCCAAGACCCTTATTTTATTTTACCCTTACCAAATTTCCAAACTTTTCAGTGTTTTTCATGTCACTCAAAATGAACAGAGTTTGAGTTCTACTTTGTTAAGAAGGAGCACAGGGCAAAATCCCTGTCAAGAGGGAATCTAAAAACAAAATGCACTCTTAGCACTTTGTTATTTTCCATGGAAAATTCCATTCCTCAGGGAATTTGGGTTATACAACATAAGAAAATATACTCTGTAATAAAATGTAATGAATAATTTAAAATATATGTTAAATCCTTTCACACTTAAGATGCAAAATGAAATGAAGAAGCATGGTTTTCAAAGCTAGAGAATTTCTCCATATTTATTTAATGTTGATCTCCAGGCAAGGGAAGTGAGATAATGCAAACTGAAATAATTTGAAAAAGTTCTTAGGTAATTGTTAAAAAAATAAATAAAAGTTTATATTTTCAGTATGCTGAAAAAAATATTGAATCCATTACATGTTCTTTTAAATAGTATAAAAAACTCAAAACATTTTTGTTATTCTTCATAGTTTCAAATATTAAATGAATAGGAACTTCAACTTAACAATATAGATAATTATATGGCTTCCTTTTGTAAAAGAACTTTAACGTAGATATGAATCACACAATATTCAAATTGCTTCTCTCCTTATAGCAAGATCTTATTTTTCAAATGCAGAAGCAAAAAAAAAAAAATGTTTTATTCAGAAAAATCAAAGCAAAAGTATAAGGTAGACAAAACCAGTCCTTAGTAACCAGTGCACACGTACAGCATCTTTTTCCCTGTGCTAGGAGGCTGCTACTTTCATTGAGCTGTTACACGTTTCCCTCTCACCATGCACCGTTAAACCATACGTTTCCAAAAAGAACATGATAAGTTCATAAATATGTCTATCTATTGTTTAGAATGAGTGCCTGATTTTTCCCTTAAAGAAATTTTATATATTAATGGAGAAGAGGATTGACTTACTAATTTCCAAGAATATGTAAGGGTTGTTTATTTATTTTAAGACTGATGACCTTCCCAGCGTTCCCAGAATTATAATAACTAGGTAAAAGTATCTCTTATTATGACTACACTTATGTTTACATATCAACATAGAAAGTGTCATTGACATATTTAAAGGTAAAGATGTAAACTTTGAATAGTAGGCATCATTATGCATTTATTAACTAAAGGTAGCTGTATCAGTTAAGATATGGTAAGTTCTGCTACAATTATAAATGTCCTTAAAACCTTTAGTCACTCTGATGAAGTTTTATTTCTTGCTCATGATCATGTCAATTATAGATTGGCTATAGATCTGCTCCATGTCATCTGCATTCCAGGATGCAGATGACAAGGCAGTCTCTTTCTGGACATCTTAGAAAAGAGAAAAGAGAGGTGGATAATCACCTCTCTTAATAGTGTTAAAACTATTGCAATCCACAAGGGTCTCCCAAGGTCAATATGATAGATATATGCAATCCCCCCCACGCAGAGTGGGCCACAAGAAGAAGGAAATAAAAATATTTGGAGACAATGTTATATTCACCACAGTACTTTAGCAATCATTTAACTTTAAAACATCTAGTTTACAAATAAGGAAATTAACCAAAAAGAATACGAGACGTGTCCAATAACATAACTATTTAATGATGTTATCTGTCCTAACATACACATGCAATCATTCTCTTATTCAAATAAGTAAACAAAAACATAAATATTATTAGAAATTCTCCATCATGTTTTGTGACACAGGAAGGGAACACTGGAATAAAGAAGATGGCACAAAATGTGCTACTATTATTAAATAAATTATTGATAGCAATATATTTACCTTGAATTTATTTATATATTGAGTGAATTACCTCTGTTTTCATATCTAAAATAATTATCCTCTTGGAAAAAATTAATTCTAATGGAAATTTTAAATGAAATTTGTGGGAAACCATATGTTCATATGCAAAGTAATGTTAGAAACACTTCCAAGATATCTTTCACGCTTCAATCTCTCTAAACTTTTTACCTCCTCCAAGGGCAGGCATACTTTTTGAGCTTCTCTATTTTTCCAAACCATAATGGATTACTAAAATTATTCGTATTGTTATTTATTTTGTTTGTACTTTTCCATGCATTTACAATAACTAGATTTCATATGCATATAAAAACCATGGTTCCACTCAGCCTTGAGAATAAAAGGCAAATAATAGATACGCTATAAAGAACTATTTAGCTGTTAAAATTGTATACTTTGTATGAAAACAAAAATCATTTCGTAATGTGTTTAGCTGAAAACACTGATTAGCCAGGTAGAAGAAAAAATAAAACTTATCACTTTCAAAACTGCTCAATATTTTTTTTTAATTTTTTATTATTTTTTAACATCTTTATTGGAGTATAATTGCTTTACAATGGTGTGTTAGTTTCTGCAGTATAACAAAGTGAATCAGCTATACATATACATATATCCCCATATCTCCTCCCTCTTGAGTCTCCCTCCCACCCTCCCTATCCCACTCCTCTAGGTGGGGCAAAGCACAGAGCTGATTTCCCTGTGCTATGCAGATGCTTCCCACTAGCTATCTATTTTACATTTGGTACTGTATATATGTACATGCCACTCTCTCACTTCATCCCAGCTTCCCCTTCCCCTTCCCCATGTCCTCAAGTCCATTCTCTACGTCTATGTCTTTATTCCTGTCCTGCCCCTAGGTTCTTCAGAACCTTATTATTATTTTTTTTTTTAGATTCCATATATATGTGTTAGCATTTGGTATTTTTCTCTTTCTGACTTACTTCACTCTATGACAGACTCTAGGTCCATCCACCTCAGTACAAATAACTCAATTTTGTTTCTTTTTATGGCTGAGTAATATTCCATTGTATATATGTGCCACATCTTCTTTATCCATTCATTTGTCGATGGACACTTAGGTTGCTTCCATGTCCTGGCTATTGTAAATAGAGCTGCAGTGAACATTGTGGTACATAACTCTTTTTAAATTATGATTTTCTCAGGGTATATGCCCAGTAGTGGGATTGCCAGGTCATATGGTAGTTCTATTTTTAGTTTTGTAAGGAACCTCCATACTGTTCTCCATAGTAGCTGTATCAATTTACATTCCCACCAGCAGTGCAAGAGGGTTCACTTTCCTCCACACCCTCTCCAGCATTTATTGTTTGTAGATTTTTTGATGCTGGCCATTCTGACCAGTGTGAGGTGACACTTCATTGTAGTTTTGATTTGCATTGCTCTAATGATTACAGATGTTGAGCATCCTTTCATTTGTGTGTTGGCAATCTGTATATCTTGTTTGGAGAAATGTCTATTTAGGTCTTCTGCCCATTTTTGAATTGGGTTGTTTGTTTTTTTGTTATTGAGCTGCATGAGCTGCCTGTATATTTTGGAGATTAATCCTTTGTCAGTTGCTTCATTTGCAAATATTTTCTCTCATTCTGAGGGTTGTCTTTTCGTCTTGTTTATAGTTTCCTTTGTTGTGCAAAAGCTTTTAAGTTTCATTAGGTCCCATTTGTTTATTTTTGTTTTTATTTCCATTTCTCTAGGAGGTGGGTCAAAAAGGATCTTGCTGTGATTTATGTCATAGAGTGTTCTGCCTATTTTCCTCTAAGAGTTTTATAGTGTCTGGCCTTACATTTAGGTCTTTAATCCATTTTGAGTTTATCTTTGTGTGTAGTGTTAGGGAGTGTTCTAATTTCATTCTTTTAATGTAGCTGTCCAGTTTTTCTGGCACCACCTATTCAATAAGCTGTCTTTTCTCCATTGTATATTCTTGCCTCCGTTGTCAAAGATAAGGTGACCATATGTGTGTGGGTTTATATCTGGGCTTTCTATCTTATTCCATTGATCTATATTTCTGTTTTTGTGCCAGCACCATACTGTCTTGATTACTTAGCTTTGTAGTATACTCGAATTGAGAGAGCCTGATTCCTCCAACTCCGTTTTTCTTTCTCTAGATTGCTTTGGCTATTTGGGGTCTTTTTTGTTTCCATGTAAATTGTGAAATTATTCATTCTCGTTCCATGAAAAATGCCATTGGTGGTTTGATAGGGATTGCATTGAATCTGTAGATTGCTCTGGGTAGTAGAGTTCTTTTCACAATGTTGATTCTTCCAATCCAAGAATGGTATATCTCTCCATCTGTTTTTATCATCTTTAATTTCTTTCATCAGTATCTTATAGTTTTCTGCATGCAGATCTTTTGTTTCCATAGGTACGTTTATTCCTAGGTATTTCAGATTTTTCATCATTAGTGTATAGGAATGCAAGAGATTTCTTTGTGTTAATTTTATATCCTATGACTCTTCCAAATTCATTGATTAGCTCTAGCAGTTTTCTGCCAGCATCTCTATGTATAATATGATGTTGTCTGCAAACAGTGACAGTTTTACTTCTTTTCTGAATTGGATTCCTCTTATTTCTTTTTCTTCTCTGATTGCTGTGGCTAAAACTTCCAAAACTGTGTTGAATAGTATTGAGGATGGGCAACCTTGTCTTGTTCCTGATTTTAGTGGAAATGGTTTCAGTTTTTCACCATTGAGAATGATGTTTGCTGTGGGTTTGTTATATATGACCTTTAATATGTTGAGATAAGTTCCCTCTATGCCTACCTTCAGGAGGGTTTTTATCATAAATGGGTGTTGAATTTTGTCAAAAGCTTTTTCTGCATCTATTGATATGATCATATGGTTTTTCTCCTTCAATTTGTTAATATGGTTTATCACACTGATTGATTTGCGTATATTGAAGAATCCTTTCATTTTGGGTTTAAACCCCACGTGATCATGGTGTATGATCATTTTAATGTGCTGTTGGATTCTGTTTGCTAGTATTATGTTGAGAATTTTTGCATCTATATTTATCAGTGATATTGGTCTGTAGTTATCTTTGTCTGGTTTTGGTATTAGGGTGATGGTGGCTTTGTAGAATGAATTTGGGAGTGTTCCTCCCTCTGCTATACCTTTCAGGGGTTTGAGAAGGATAGCTGTTAGCTCTTCTCTAAATGTTTGATAGAATTCACCTGTGAAGCCATCTGTTCCTGGGCTTTTGTTTGTTGGAAGATTTTTAATCACAGTTTCAATTACAGTGTTTCTGGTTGGTCTGTTTATATTTTCTATTTCTTCCTGGTTCAGTCTCGGAAGGTTGTGCTTTTCTAAGGATGTGTCCATTTCTTCCAGGGTGTCCATTTTATTGGCATATAGTTGCTTGTAGTAATCTCTCCTGATCCTTTGTATTTCTGCAGTGTCAGTTGTTACTTCTCCTTTCTCATTTCTAATCCTGCTGATTTGAGTCTTCTCCCTTTTTTTCTTGATAATTCCGGCTAATGGTTTATCAATTTTGTTTATCTTCTCAAAGAACCAGCTTTTAGTTTTATTATCTTTGCTATAATTTCCTTCATTTCTTTTTCATTCATTTCTTATTTGATCTTTATGATTTCTTTCCTTCCGCTAACTTTGGGGTATTTTTTTGTTGTTGTTGTTCTTCTTCTTTCTCTAATTGCTTTAGGTGTAAGGTTAGGTTGTTTTATTTGAGAAGTTTCTTGTTTCTGAACGTAGAATTGTATTGCTATAAACTTCCCTCTTAAAACTGCATTTGCTGATTCCATAAGTTTTGCATGATCGTGTTATCATTATCATTTGTTTCTAGGTATACTTTTATTTCCTCTTTGATTTCTTCAGTGATCTTTTGGTTATTTAGTAGTGTATTGTTTAGCCTCCACGTGTTTGTATTTTTCACAGATTTTTTTTCCTGTAATTGATAACTAGGTTCATAACATTGTGGCCAGAAAAGATACTTGATACAATTTTAATTTTCTTAAATTTACCAAGGCTTGATATGTGACCCAAGATATGATCTATCCTGGAGAATGTTTCATGAGCACTTGAGAAGAAGGTGTATTCTGTTGTTTTTGCATACAGAGTCCTGTAAATATCATTTAATTCTACCTTGTTTAATGTATCATTTAAAGCTTGTATTTCCTTATTTATTTTCATTTTGGATGACCTTTCCATTGGTGAAAGTGGGGTGTTGAAGTCCTGTACTATGATTGTATTACTGTCGATTTCCCTTTCTATGTGTGTTAGAATTTGCCTTATGTACTGAGATGCTCCTATGTTGGGTGCATAAATATTTACAATTGTTATATCTTCTTCTTGGATTGATCCCTTGATCATTATTTAGTGTCTTTCTTTGTCTGTTGTAATAGTGTTTATTTTAAAGTCTATTTTGTCTGATATGAGCATTGCTACTCCAGCTTTATTTTGATTTCCATTTGCATGGAATATCTTTTTCCATCCACTCACTTTCCATCTTTATGTGTCCCTAGGTCTGAAGTGGGTCTCTTGTAGACAGTATATATACAGTCTGTTTCTTTTGGTTGGAGCATTTAATCCATTTACATTTAAGGTAGTTACCAATATGTGTGTTCCTATTACCATTTTCTTAATTGTTTTGGGTTTGTTATTGTAAGTCTTTCCCTTCTCTTGTGTTTCCTGCCTAGAGAAGTTCCTTTAGCATTTGTTGTAAAGTTCCTTTAGCACCAGGTTTGGTGGTGCTGAATTCTCTTAGCTGTTGCTTGTCTTTAAAAGATTTAATTTCTCTGTCGAATCTGAATGAGATCCTTCCTGGGTAGAGTAATCTTGGCTGTAGGTTTTTCTATTTCATCACTTTAAATATGTCCTGCCACTCCCTTCTGGCTTGCAGAATTTCTGCTGAAAGATCAGCTGTTAACCTTATGGAGATTCCCTTGTATGTTATTTGTTGTTTTTTCCTTGCTGCTTTTAATATTTTATCTTTCTATTTAACTTTTGATAGTTTGATTAATATGTGTCTTGGTATGTTTCTCTTTGCATTTATCCTGTGTGGGACTCTCTGTGCTTCCTGGAGTTGACTGACTATTTCCTTTCCCATATTAGGGAAGTTTCCAACTATAATCTGTTCAAATATTTTCTTAGTCCCTTTATTTTTCTCTTCTTCTTCTGGGACCCCTATAATTCGAATGTTGGTGAGTTTGATGTTGTCCCAGAAGTCTCTGAGACTGTCCTCAATTCTTTTCATTCTTTTTTCTTTATTCTGCTCTGTGGTCATTATTTCCACTATTTTATCTTCCAGGTCACTTATCCATTCTTCTGTCTCAGTTATTCTGCTATAGATTCTTTCTAGAGAATTTTTAATTTCATTTATTGTGTTGTTCATCATTGTTTGTTTGCTCTTTAGTTCTTCTAGGTCCTTGTGAAACATTCCTTGTAGTTTTCCATTGTATTTCCAAGATTATGGGTCATCTTTACTGTCATTACTCTGAATTATTTTTCAGGTAGACTGCCTATTTCCATTTCATTTGTTCTGGTGGGTTTTTACCTTGCTCCTTCATCTGCTGTGTGTTCTCTGTCTTCTCATTTTGCTTAACTTACTGTGTTTGGGGTCTTCTTTTCACAGCCTGCAGGTTCGTAATTCCCAATATTTTTTGTGTCTGCCCTTCCTGGTGGAGGGGACTCGTGCCTGTGTTCTGGTAGATGAGGCTTTATCTTGTTTTTCTGGTGAACAGGACTGCATCCAGTGGTGTGTTTTGGGGTGTCTGTGAACTTATTGTGATTTTAGGCAGCCTGTCTGCTAATGGATGAGGTTGTGTTCCTGTCTTGCTAGTTGTTTGGCATTGGGTGTCCAGCACTGGAGCTTGCTGGTCATTGAGTGTAGCTGGGTCATTGCATTGAGATGGAGATTTCTGAGAGAGCTTTCACTGTTTGATATTATGTGGAGCCAGGAGGTCTCTGGTGGATCAATGTTCTGAACTCAGGTCTCCCACCTCAGAGGCTCAGGCCTGACCCTCAGCCAGAGCACCAAGACCCTGTCAGCCACATGGCTCAGAAGAAAAGGGAGAAAAGAAAAGAACGAATGAAAGAGAGAGAGAGAGAGAGAGAAGGAGGGAGGGAGGGAGGGAGGGAGGGAGAGAGAGAGAGAAAGAAAGAAAAATAAAATAAAATGAAATATAACATTATTAAAATAAAAAATATATTATTAAAAAGAAAAAAAAACTTTAAAAGTAATAAAAAAAAAGGAAAGAAAGAAAGAAGAGAGCAACCAAACCAAGAAAGAAATCCAGCAATGATAACAAGCACTAAAACTATACTAAAAACAAAACAAAACAAAAAATGGACAGACAGAACCCTAGGACAAATGTAAAAGCACAGCTATACAGAGAAAATCACACAAAGAAGTATACACATACACACTCCCAAAGGGAGAAAAAGGAAAAATATATATATAAAAATTAAAAAGGAAGAGAGCAACCAAATCAAACAACAAATCTACCAATGAAAATAAGCTCTAAATTGTAACCTAAGGTAAACATACAACCAGAAACAAATTAGATGCCGAAAGCAAACCCCAAGTCTACATTTGCTCCGAATGTCCACTGCCTCAATTTTGGGATGATTTGTTGTCTATTCAGGCATTCCACAGATGCAGGGTACATCAAGTTGATTGTGGATCTTTAATCTGCTGCTCCTGAGGCTGCTAGGAGAGATTTCTCTTTCTCTTCTTTGTTAGCACAGCTCCTGGTGTTCATCTTTGGGTTTGGCCCCACCTCTGCTTTTAGGTCGCCTGAGGGTGTCTGTTCCTCACCCAGAGAGGATGGGGTTAAAGTAGCAGCTGATTAGAGGGCTGTATCTCACTCAGGGCAAGGGGAGGAAGGGGTACAGAATGCACGGTGAGCCTGCAGTGGCAGAGGCCGGCGTGATGTTGCAACAGCCTGAGTCATGCTGTGTGTTCTCCCAGGGAAGTTGTCCCTGGGTCATGGGACCCTGGCAGTGGCAGGCTGCACAGGCTCCCAGGAGGGGAGGTGTGCATAGTGACCTGTGCTTGCACACAGGCTTCTTGGTGGCTGCAGCAGCAGTCTTAGCATTTCATGCCCGTCTCTGGTGTCCGCGCTGATAGCCACAGCTTGCACCGAAAACTGCTCAATTTTTAAATGACTTTTGATATAAATTATTTGAAGTTTTTAGAATTAACAGAAAAATTAACAGAAAAAATTAAAATTACTTTTTCATGGATGTACAATATAATGGGTTGTGGAATATTCATTTTCAATAGGCTCAGAAACATGAATTTAACTCAGTTCTGTACAATTTGTGTGAACTGTGTGAGGTCTTTAAAGGTTTTGTTTTATATTCCTCATTGATATAATGAAGAAAGTAAATTATGTTACTTCTACAATTAATTTTATCCCACATGTGTATAATCTGTGCCTATACAGCTGAATAGAATCTTATCTTTTAGGAAAAAAGGAAAGGATACACTTCACTTAAAGCATGAAGCCACGGATTTCTTGTTCTCTTAAACCATACAGCAATGGATTATTTTTTATTTCAAAATTGCAAAGCAAAAATACCAAAACATATTTTATTCTTGCTATGCAATACCACTGTAATTGTGTTTTGCAATGAAAACTAAATGCAAAGTAAAAATAATATATTATAATCAAATATAATGATGAGCAGTGTTTTATGAGTGCTTATCTTAACTTTATTGTATTTTACACTGTAATGTTATGAGCTACCCATTATGAGCACATAGTGAAAAATCCAGTGATAAGGAATAATCTCAGTTTATATTTGACAAATATATATTTAAATCAGAAAGTAGTTACAGGCTAGAATTACAATCCTACAGGAAAGTGAACTTGATTAAATTCTTTTTGATAGTCATTTAATTATGCACATATCATGCAATAAGCACTTTCAAACCTAATACCTTATTTAACCAGGCCTCTTATTCAGCATAGTACAGCACTACAAACAACCCAACACTCTCCTTCTAACTTCCAAGAAAAATATTCTTTGCAGCCTCAGCTCTGTGACTATCTGTCCATTAACAATTTTGTGAGCAATACACAATTCATAATGAACAACTCAGGTTGCTTAGAGTATTTACCTATATCCAATAATCCTATTTTCATTTTTACCTGATCCCAGTATCATCCTAAGTGCTGTTTCTCCAAAGAATAATAGTTATGTATAGAAGAAGACAAGAGATTACTCCCAAGCCCTAGGGTTTTCTAAGATGATTCACTAATAAAACTCTCTAGAGCTCATTAGAGCACTCCTATTTGCCACAAATCCTTTGTGGTTTTGTTCACCTGTTTTATACATTACAAGGGTAGGGTAGCTGCCTGTAACTTCTGGACGCATTGCAGAGCTTCCCTTGCTTTAGGCCCTACTCAAGATGACAGCCTTCCTGGACACCAGGAAATGTGCCAGAATAGCTCACTCTAATGTGGAATGTTGCCTCCAAAATCCAAAGAGGCCCACTGAGTGTGGTGTTTCCATATTAATGACAGGCAATGCAAAGTGTAGCAATTTTCCCTTTACCTTAGAGGTGATATCCTGACATGCTGTTGACCACAGGGCTGCTAGAAACTTTACTAAGAGCATGGGTCCTTTTGTATTTCTCTTTCAACATCTAACATGTTTGTTACCAAAGCATCTAAGTTACTTATTTTTTCTTCTGTCATCAGGTACAGTGTCAACAGAGTAGCAAAACAGTGTGATGTTCTGCAGGATGTCAAGAAGATCAAAGTTTCAGCAGGCTAGTCTAGGGCAGAGTGCAGGACTGACGTAACGCTGAGATGTGGAATTGAAGGAATACTGTTGTCTGCCAGATAAGCATCACCTGCTTCCGGTCATTCTTCCAAATCGCTATAGAGTTAAAAGCATTTGCTAAATCAACAGCCACATATCTAGCACCAGGTTTTGTTGATTTGTTTCAGAGTATATGCCATATTTGGAATAGCAGCTTAAACTGTAGTCACCTTCTGATTATGATAGCCCATAATCATTCTCCAAGGTTCATCTTCTTTCATTATAGGTGAGGTAATTGGAGATGGGGTAGACTTCACCAAATTTTAACAATAGCTTACAATTCCTGGCACATATATGGTAATAAATAAATATCAATTCTCTTTTATTCATTTTATATCTAGTTGCCTCTCTGCTTTTTTAATAGAGAAGTGATGGTAAGCTCAATAGGACTTAATTGGCATTTGACAGAGAGATGTGTTACCATTACCCCTTAGGTAATTTCAGGATTTTCTTCAACAGTAAGTCCCTACACAACTGAGATGAAAAGAAACATGCTATTATTATACCAACATGCATAAATATATTTTAATTCTTAATCTAATCCTAACTATATTAGGATGTCAGGTACTGCATAGTTTTTCTCTATGGGTAAGAGAACAGTTGCTCTCAACTCATATGAATCTTTTATTTCTTTTTTAAAAGCCTTAAATAGTACCTTGTCCCATCTTCTGTTTAGTGAAGGAATGCATTACACAATACCTCTGAAATATAGTCAACCAATTTTCACTGGAAACACATGTGAATTTGTGAGAGGAAAAAACATTCCTCTATCAGACATCTCTATTTATAACATATTTTTGTTTAGCTTTGTTGTTTTTCCTTATAGTAATTAGATGTCAAACTCCATGTAACTTCTCGGATCCTCAAGTTGGTAACACTTATATTGAAACCAAAATTCTTAGGTATAAAACCAAATTTCTGACATTTAAGGAATGTGCAAACTTGGATAATATACTTATTATTTCTAAAATTTATTTTCTTCATTCATAAATGGTTATAAGACAAAGGGTACATTTACTAACAAAGGGGTTCCTAAATTGACAATATAATTCTTATGCCCAGTAAAGTTTACTCTGGACCAAATTTACCTGCTTTTAAGAAAGAATTCATGAAAGGTGACACAGGGTGCCCAATAGCAGCCTAGCTTAGGTATGTTAATATCAGACATGGCTTCTAGTTTTCCTAATCATTCCACAGGGGGGCATACATAATCACAACGATGAGGGTGGGTATGGGCCAATTCAACTCAAATTAAGTCTTCAGTTTAGGATCTGGTCAGCTTTTATACCTTTCTAGTCACATAGCATTCTCAAGACTATGTAACTAATTCCCATTTTCTGATGCATATTGTTGATTATAGATTATATATATTGATTATATCAATTGATATAATTATCTTAGTCACAGTTTACACAATATAATTTTTTTTGTGTGTGTGTGGTACACGGGGCTCTCACCGTTGTGGCCTCTCCCACTGCAGAGCCGAGGCTGCGGACGCACAGGCTCAGAGGCCATGGCTCAGGGCCCAGCCGCTCCACGGCATGTGGAATCTTCCCGGACCGGGGCATGAACCCATGTCCCCTGCATCGGCAGGTGGACTCTCAACCACTGCGCCACCAGGGAAGCCCAGCACACACACACAATATAATTTTTTATAAGCAGGTACAGTATGCTTGAATAACTGTACTCAGTATTTAGCCAACTCAGCAGACATCTTATTTATCTTAGATAATTATAAACTTCTTGATTTAGCTATACAAAGAGTAAAGAGTCAAATCCTTATATATCCCTGAAGCTGGGGAAATGATTACTCTCCAATTATTCATCTATTTCATAAAATACATGTCTAACCATTGACAATACTTTTTGGCAAGGAATTCCTGGATGTTTCTTTTTGTAATTCTAACTGAAACCATGTCTATACAATTATTTGATGTACAAAAATATAGACATATTTAAATCCAAAGATTACCAGATCATTTCCTCAACCTCCCCAACAAAAATATCATTTCCTTATGTACCATATATTTTCCATTGCTAGGTAGGATGCTATGGGCCAAGACACATACAACAAACAACAACAAACAAAACAAACAAACAACAACAACAAAACACTGAATTCAACCTAGTGAAAGGCCAATCAAAGAACAAATTTTTACCAATACAGGCTTCCTAGTATCATGTTGGATCATAGGCCATTTCTCTCCCAGGAGCATAGCACAATAATGATACCTAATTTCTCTCATCCTGACTAATTGAGCTATTCTGTACATGTTAATTTTAATGTGTGACACTTTGAGTCAGTTACAGTAAGATCACACTTATAGTTTAGCCTGGCCATAAGATTTCCTTAGATGTAAGCTTCCAGCACAACTAGTCATTGACCATTTAAATAAATCAATTTCCATGGCAAGCAGCATACCGATGAGTTCTTCCTGAGTCCCCATGACCTCCTGTAGAATTATTGGCAAGTAGGGTGCTCTATCACTTTTGTAATATATTTACATACTCCATTTACACATACTTTATCATCTTCTATGCCAATTTCTAAGTGTGGTCAGTATTCTAGAAGAATAAACGCTCACTTCAATGTCCCAGAGTAGGTTATTATTATTTTTTTATTATCTGAAGTGAGGCTTCAGGAAAACCAACTGTTCCGTGGGTCCAAAGTGCCATTTTGCACTCTGAAGTGGTTAAAATGGCATCTATTCAGCTTATATCAAATGCTGTTGCCACCAATACCTTTGGTTTGGGTGCAATTCAAGAAAATTGTAAACACATCCAAAAGTGTCTGTCCTCTGCTTATTTTAAGTTCAACATATTGAACTCCTAAATACAGTTCATGAATATGACACAAGGCTTCCAATATACATATTTCTAGGTGTGAATCATAAGTGATATTAGCCCATTGTATAATGTCAATATTCACCTTCTTGGATTCTGATTACACATATTTCTGTATGCATGGTATTCTACCCACTTTTAAGTTTGGTGTAGTCACAACAGCAAAGTAGACTCTGACATACCGATGTGTCTCCTTTCATCCCAGGGGTGATCTTAGTACACAGCATCAGAACGATTCAGGCATTCATTGCTAACTACCAGTCACATACATACAAATTACCTAAGTAGAGTCCTCGTATAAATTTTAAAGTTTGTTCTTTCAGCATGATCCATAACTCAGAATCACAATAGTGAGAAAGAGCTAAAGGTTTCATTCTCTTACTGTGAGATAATGTCTTTTTTGGCATCTTTACTCATTTACTTGTTTTTTTTTTTTTTTGGCTCCGTTGAATCATTGTTGCTGTGCACAGACTTTCTCTAGTTGCATCAAGCTGAGGTTACTCTTCGTTGTGGTATGCAGCCTTCTCATTGTGGTGGCTTCCCTTGTTGAGGAGCAGGGGCTCTAGTTATGTGGGGTTCAGTAGTTGTGGCACGTGGGCTCAGTAGTTGTGGCTCTCAGGCTCTAGAGTGCAGACTCAGTAGCTGTGGTGCACGGGCTTAGTTGCTCCACGACATGTGGGATCTTCCTGGACCAGGGCTCGAATCCATGTTCCATGCATTGGCAGGTGGATTCTTAACCACTGTGCCACCAGGGAAGTCCCTACTCATTTGCTTTAATCATTGTTTTAACATGGACATTAACAAAGAAATACATGGGCACATTGATAGACATTTGTTGCATTAATGAACAACTTGAAGATTGAATAATATAGAAAATTTAATTTCCCAGTCTGATGTTTAAATCAAGAATGTTTTTGCTATAAACGCTAAGTAAATTTTGAGAGTTTATACACTCACACACAAATGTAATTTTAAGTAGATAAGTGAATTTTTTTGGAAGTTTTATAGATATTCTTATTTTATAAACTGTACTACATCTAAATTACTGTGCCAAAGACCTGTAGACGTTTATTTTTTATTGAATATTCAGTTCATATATTTCATTTATATTTTATTGAATATTCAGTTGTTCAGTCTAAATGTGTGTGTGTATGTGTGTGTGTGTGTGCATATGCACTGTCTCAATAAAAATGAATATGGAGTCTTTATTGAGTTGGCTGACTCAGTAAAAGGCAATTACCTATCATACTTGGTAATGGCAAACACAAAACCTTTAGTAATGAATTCTATTACTATTTTAAAGCATATTTTTGAGAACAGTTAATTTTAAAAGTTAATCATCATGACTTTGAGAAAAGATTACACTGTTTTGTCTAACTCTAAATAAATCATACTAAAAACAATCCATACAAATTTTATGCTCTAGCCATCTTCTCCTTAACTGAACAATAGTTTTTAAAATTTAATTTATTTAGATCTATATCTGATATTTTAACTATAATCATATGATAAAATGAATATATATATCAATTTTTAAAAATATAAATTCCAGGCTTTTTATATTCCTTAGGAAGTATTAACCTAAAATTTTATTTTATTATAACTAGTAAGTGTATTAATATTAGAAAACATTTTTGAAAATGTATTTAGCAACTAAAAAACTAAATAATTTATTGCAAATCAATGCATGCATTTTAAATGTTCAACAGAACACTGATCCAACCTTTAGAAGTAGAGGAATTCAAAACTGTTAATTATACTAGTTTCATACATTTGTAAATACTCATTTTATCTTTATTTAGCTAATAAATATAACCTGTATTTGACATGTTCCTGACATAGCAATAAGATCCATATAAAACACTATTCTGATTCTTTTCTGTCAGTAAGAAGAAGTTAGTATTTATTTTATAATAATTTATGAATAACTCATGCTAACATTTATTATAATATACCTGCATTTTCTCACATTTATTCCCAGATCTAATCATGTCAATGACTAACAGCAGTAATAAAGAGAATGCATTTAAACATATTAGGGGGAATGGATTTCTTATAGAAATATTTATATGACCTTACAACCATTTTATAGTTAAGGCTATATAACATTAGAGAAAAATATTCAAAATATCTTAGAATAAAATACATTTTAAAACTACAAATAAATCATGAACAAGATAAATAAGGTTTTAATATGTGCAAGACATTTAAAGTAAGAACAGTAAATTTAATGTAAATTTATATGATATTATACCCTGGCCTTTTCATCATTTATAATATACTTTAAATTGACATACACTTTAGTTAATATAAAATGCAAAGTTGAATCAGAAAACAAGATACCCAACACATACACAGGATAAAAGTTAAACAGTTGTTAGGCTGTAGAAATTAAAATTGATTCTTATGTCCAATTAGCCCACAACTTGATGAATTCACATCTTGAGGAAATATTCAGCATATTAATTTGTTCTCATTTCCTTTTATTAATGAAACAGTTTCTAGATATAAAACAAATATCTGGAACTGATGAAAGTACTGATTAAATAAGAACATGGTACAGTTTTGTTTTGTTGTAGGTTTCAGGTGGAATGCAATGAACAAAATGATGAAATCAAGTAATCTAATTTATTTTAGTATTTAACTGGGACAAAATAAATATTGTCTACCTTTAGTCATTTTATAGATTTGATCATGTTTAATTTTACTTACAAGGATAATAGTTAAATGCATTGATAGAAACTTTAAAATTAGAATACAATTTAAACATCAGGGAATATAAAAGAGAATAAACTGTTTTTTAAAGACGTTAGTAACTAAAATAAATTTCATAGCATATTTTGACATATTAAATTTTAATATTTGAAATTCAAAGAGGAAAATTATCTTGCAGGTCTGAACTCATGAATTACTCATGGAGCACATTAGAATATGTAGTCATATATTCTATACAACATATTACAAATATTTTGAGAAAAAAATTTCCATTCAAATCAAAATATCCCTAGACTCTTCATTTTAATGTAAATTTTTTAGAGTGGAATTTTAAAGAAAAAATATTAAAAAAAAATATTCCTATTAATCTTTATGTTTTGAAGTCCAAAGACAGTTTAGAATAATAATTAATATATAAATATTGGTACTTAAAACCTGATTTATGACTCTTTACAAAATATTTTTATTTGATATTGCTAAATATTGTTTAATTTTTATACTCACAATAGACTGGAAAAAACTCTACTATGTTTAACCGCACAAAAGATGTAAATTCTAAGAAATAATGACAAGTATATAATTTATTAAATGTTCGTTAGTGTGAATAAAACTTTGTAAAATTACTGGAAAATTTCTCATTTTTGGTGTTTTCAATAGATTTATAATAAAGAGAGAATAGGCCTATCTACTGGGATCATAATGAGTTGAACTAATATTGCAATTTTTTTATTACAACATTCATCCCAAATTTCCTCCAAATTCCTTTCTCTTGGTCTATTTTTCTTCTTAACTCCCTATGTTTTCTTTCATATTATGTCATAAAGTTGAGGTTTTCTTGTAATTTGGAGTCTACAGAGCAGTTGTTTTCTAAAAGTATCCTGTGAACTCTGTAATAAATCATGTTCAGAAATGTGTTCCTACGATGATTCAAGTTCTTGCCAATATTGCCGTATTTTGCATATGTTATAGGTATTCTGCTGTTTGTTTTCTCTCCTAATTATTTTTTTGAATGGGTAACAGTCTTCCCAGGGCAGGTCTTTACCCAGAGAATTAATGGTGCCATAACCACCACAAGAGAGTTGTATGTTGGCTAAGGTTTGAGTTCTGATTCCTAAAAATTAACTTGGAGTAAGTCCAATTAAATAAGTAAGTTTCTTCTGTTTTCACTGCTTATGACTCTGATAATTTTTCAAGAATCAGGTTTATTATGTAACTCTTCTTTGCCAAAAGATTGTTTACATCAGGTCAGGGCTTTCTTTAGTATCATGCATGGAATGTGAAGCTTTTGGATCAGTTATTTCCCAAGTGTCATTATACAGGTAAATAAAATGAGAATCCACACATTTTAAAATGGCTCTTGAGACTTTATTGATAATGCATTATGTCACAGAGTTAAGCCAGTGTTCTTTGATACCACAAGCCCCCAATTTTTATATAATATCTTCTTCTTGACTTAGTATTTTTCTCTCTCAACATCCCATACTATTTTACTGTGACTTTTGAAATTACCTCTCCATATACAATAAAATGCCTCATCCCAGTCTCTTTAAGTATTCTCCTCCTATATATCATAACTAAACAAGGGCACCACTTACTCTGAATCTATTGTAATAAGTGTTTGCTTTATCACAGTCCCTGTGAATTAAAAAAAAAATTACCTAACTACCTACTTATCTATCTTATTTATCTATCTACCTATCTATCTATAAAGATTGACATATAGATAGAAAAATATACAGATGATATATATATATATATGATATAGATATGTATATACATATGTAATTATTTTTTCTAGAATCTCATACCAATTTATCAGTGAAAAATACAGAATACTACTTCTTGGTTATCTTTCTTCTTTAAATATAAAAGCTGTCCTTTTTGCTAGCTAATATATATGTCTGGACCCCATTTCCACACATCTCAAGTGCATTCAACATCTCTTTGGCAACTGCATCTTCCCACTTATTTGTAAAGATACAGAAATCTCAATTAAAATTATATAGACCCATCCAAATACAATATATATTTTTCTTCTTCTAAATATCCACATTTGGGACTTCCCTGGTTGCCCAGTGGTTAAGAATCCATCTTCCAATGCAGGGGACGTGGGTTAACTCTCTGGTCAGGGAAATAAGATCCCACATGCCACAGGGCAACTAAGCCTGTGCACTGCAACTACTGAGCCCTCATGCTGTAGAGCCCACATGCCACAGCTAGAGAGAAGCCTGTGTGCCGCAATGAAAGATCTCGTGTGCCACAACTAAGACATGATGCAGCCGAATAAATACATAAATAAAGCAGAACCAAAATATCTGCTATAAAAATAAATATACACATTATCAAAATATTTTATTTAATAATCATCTCCTTTCCTTACTCCCTACTAACTCCTATATCACTTATCTGAAGCTACTGTAGTTTCACCTCATGTCAATACTATTATAGAGATTTTTAGTTTCTATGATACTTAACTTCTCAGTAGATTTTAGACTTGTAAAATACTCTGTCCTTTTGGTAACACTCTCTGCCTTAGTTTCTATGACCCAGTTTTCTCTTGGTTTTCCTTTTCTGACCTTTTTGCTGTCTAATCTGGATATTAAAATTTGGAAATCCTCAAGGCTCATTACAAGCTATCTACTCTCCAAAAATTATAAACTTTCCCTAGAGAATCTTATGTACACATACAGGACTATATTTTCCAATTATACAAATGAATCACAAATGTATTTCTGAGTTACCTCTCTGCCCATCAAAACCTTATATCTAACCAGCTGTTGAGCCACCTATTTTCTTGAGATTTTTAAAGTTGTCTCAAGCAAATTCAACATGCCCAACTGGAAATTAATGAACTTCTTCATATAAATCAGTCTGCTCTCTGTCCCATTGAGTAGCATGCCTTTCCATATAGCTTCTACATGCCAGAAATATTATAGTACATCATCATCCCTAACATCATACCTTCATTTGTCTATTTCACTCTGATCACGATGTCCTGTGAATTGTACCTGCTAAGTATCTCTGATTTTTAACCTTCTCTGCCTGCCCATTTTAGTCTAAATTGTCATTCTGTCTCTTGCCTGAATACTTCTATAACATCTAACTAGCCAAATGACATCTAAAATAGTTTTTGTCCAACATGTTCTTCATATTGTGGCCAGGGTTCAAGCTGACCCTCGGCATAAATCCTTTCAATGTATTCCTATCTCACTTAAGATATCCCTAAATTTGGCCAGAAAAGTTCTATATTGTCTGGTAGCCTTCCTGCTTCTCTCCCTAAATAGCATAGCATTACCCACACACTCCTGCCCTAAGGATCTCCTTAATTTCTCACTAGCAAGATATCTCCACTCACCAGTGCCTTTGACATTTCCTTTCTTCCATTTTCCCTAATTAATACCCATACATTTTTCATATCTCAATTCAAATTTTACTTTTTCCAAAGAAACAATTTTCTGATTTTTCTGACTACATTAAATATCTCTATTAATAACTCATTATTTGTAACACTTTTTGCTATTTAAATGTTAACTTTCTTTAATTGATTATGTGAGTCATAATTGTCACCATGACTATACCATAAGCAAAATAAAGGCCAAGGGTCCTGTCTGCTGTGTTTCATCATAATTTCCTAATCCCCTGCTCAGTGTCTCACACATTAGTGGAACTTGATAAACAATATTCCGATTAGTGACTGACTGACTGAATGAATGAATCATTGAACTGAAAGTACTTTTTAAGATTATCACTGTTTTACTTAACATATCCACAAGTTTTCCTGACATCCCTTAATATTCTTGGAAAAAGTACACCTCAACCAGTCTTTCACTTTTCTCTGGCCATGTGACACCTTGAAGATGGATTTCCTCAATGTATGTAAATAGAAGCTGCTGGAGTGCATAGTTTGCTGTTAGACATACAAGTATGTGGATGCACTAAATTTTTAGTCTATTCCTTTGTGTCCTGATGTTAGAGGGAATCAGTCATAGACGCTTAACTGAGCTTCTTGAAGTCATCTTTATATTCTGATTTAAATTCCTTGTAAATATCTATTGAAATAAATAGGATCCTCATGTTATTGATTCAACACATAGTGAGTCTATGGGGATTATGTTTTTGTCACTCTTCTAGGCCCTGCGAAAAGATTTGTTTAAACTATTAATTAAAAAAGACCACTGATTTCGTGGAGGTACTGTCTTATTGGAGAGGAAGAAAATAAACACATAAGTGAAATGGTGAAAAGTGCTACTAAAATTTTTTAAAGTATTAATAATTGCAAGAAAAAAGTGTCATAGGAAAAGATGTAGTTTAAAAGATTATCTAGAATGTCTTTTCTAAAAAGAAGACACTGGAGAAGAGCACCCCAAGAAGGGATATAATAAGCCTATGGATTCTCATGGAAAACTGGTTATAGAAGGACAATGGGTCTGGGGTAGAGTGGACAGTAGAGTGAGTGGTAACAGATAAGGTCAGAGTAGTTGCCAAAACCAAGATTATTTAGACATGTGTAAGCCATGAGAAGAACTTTCAATTTTCTTCTGAGTAAAATGGAAAAAAACTGGAGAATTTTGGAAAATCAGTTATGTATGAGTTCTATTTTAAAAAGATAATTTTGACTCTTGCATGGAATGGAAATTAAGAATTAAGTGGGGAAATTGAGGGAGTCCATTTTGGAGCTATTTTAAGAGTCAAAGAAAGAGCTTGGAATAGGATGGTAGTTATGAGTTAATGACAAGTGGTTGAATACAGGGAATATCTTGAGGATAGAGACAATAGGATTCACTGATGAGTTGGATTATGGGTATGAAAATGAGAGTACAAAAATGACTTCACAAATTTTTAAAAATTCCATATATCCTTTTATATTATTTTTCTCTATATGATGTTTTTGCTTATTTCATCATACTTGGATTTTTTTCTTTTCTCAAATGATCAAATCTTACATCTATTGATTTAATCTACTGCTGTTATCTGATTATCACATTATTATTATTTTTTTCAAGATACTATTTTGATTCTGATACTGTTGTTATTCCTTTCCAAATTTCTGGTTATTTTAAATAAAATATTTTATCTGTCTTGATTAGCCATATGCCAAAACATTAATAATGAGTAGAATATCTTAGCTTGAATATAGCATCATTAAATATAGTCTGCAACCAAAAAAGTATTTGTTGTCTAGTTTCACCCTTTCAAATAGAAGGCAATTCTGAATATTACCTAAGTATCATCACAGCTGTCTATAAATTGATGGACTCCTCACACTGGAAGCCAGGCCGGAAATGGTTGGACAGTTAGCGATGAATTGATGTTCAGTTCCTTGATTTACCATATTTGAGACTAAGTAAATCCTTATTTTAAACCAGTCTCTCCATGATGATACTGCCTGCCATTTCAGTACACCCATTTCTACTATTATTACCTCAGTGGAATAACTGTCTTTACCTGCAGTGGTATTTTCCTAAATACTCCTAGAATGTATAGGTGCTGGGTTTTGGTAGCATGTACTGAAAATTAAGTATAATTCTAGTTCTGACTTAGAATATATCGTGTAGCAAAGTCATGAGAAAGATAACATGGAAAACTGGAACCAAAACACATTAAATATGGTCATAAATAGGAATAGCCAATTATGGCTTTGCAAAAGCCATTGCAAAGTGGAAAAGATTGTTGGTATAAAAAGCTAATCTGTTTCTATTACTGACTAAGGTATATGATAATTATATTTATGTTATCAAGGGTGAGCAGGCAATGGATATAAAAGAGGTAAGAACAGATGAACCAATCTCAGTGTTATCTAATATATATCTGCCTTCCACAGAAGGGCATTAAGAGAAAGAGCAATGTTGTTATTCTACTGTGAAAAGGAAATTATGAAATTTTAAAGTTGTGCCAATAGAAGCAAGAAAAGTGGAGAGATGGGTGAAACTGATCACTCTAAGCAGCTGGTTTCAGTAATCCATCCTGCTCAAAATAAATGTTTATGACAGAAAGTCAGTAGCACATGCAAGGTGCTAATTTATGAATGTGGGAATGAATTCCTCCAAAATTCTTTATCGGATTTTTTTTTGAGCTGGTATACTATGGAAGAAATGTCTGCATTTTCTAGATGAATGATTACTAACAATAGGTCAGATGTAGTTCTCACTAGGCTTATGTAAGCATAAAATATAGAGGGAATAACATAGTTAATATAAAACCATGCATTATGGGAAAGCACAATTTGACAATAATAAATGATTTTATTCCCACATTAGAAATGGAAAGCTAATTTGTTACATTTTACATTTATAAAAGGTTTAATACAAAGGTATGTGTTTTAATAACCACTGTTTTTTTTAATGGTTGTATAAAACCATATTTGAATTCCCAACTATTTTCACTACTAAACAAAGCATCATGACTGGCTATAGCTATAAGAATGATGGAGAAATCAATATCCATTACTATAAGTGTGAAGAAAATGTAGTTTTACCCTTTAAAATTGTACATTTACTATTAAAAATTTCAAAAACAGTAATAGTGTAGTGTGCTGTAAAAATGCAGCATCATAATATCATAATATGTTAAAATCTTGGACAATGTTAAAAAGCTTCTAAACCATCTCCTTAAGAATTTAATTAACATGCCATGCAATTGAAATTCAGTTCTAGAAGTGTACTGTCCAATATGGTAGCCAGTAGTAGTAGTACTAGTAGTGTAGTACTTCTACTAGCATAGTGTAGTACATATTGAAGAGTGTAGATGTTGAACATTTTTGTCATCACAAAAGTTCTATAGGACAGTGCTATTCTAGAAAGTTTTAAATACTAAAAACATCTTCATGACTTATTCATATTATTTTATTCTCTTTGTTCTTTATTAAACATGTGAACTATATGGAAATGTAAAATTAGCTCATAATTTGCTGTTAAAACATAAAGTCCATAGCTATTTTGAGTGCAAAGTCTCATAGCAATGACATTTCTTTTCTTTAGCTCTTTTCTAAGTCAATTCAGAAAAAAAAGGTAAAAATTAAATCCCTATTGATTAAACATCTCCTAGCAATATGACTCTCATTTCACCTTTTCTCTCATCTACATTAAAACTCAGGCCAGCTGATCTTTGTTCAATGACAAAGAGAATATAATATAAAGCCAAGGAAGAGGAGGACTTGAACAATTCAGGGTGCAATTTTTATAGAGAAATATACCCTTTTTTAACTTTAGTAGAACTCTGAAATGATTATACATGGCAAGGTTTTCTGAAATGAAGAGCTTCTATATATCTACGAATATATACATAGACTTCATTTTCAAACTACTACTTCTAATGTCAAAATTATTTCAATTAGATGTAAGCAGCCATTGTTACATGATTTAATTTTTTAATAATTATATGCTATTTCTTGAATTATGAACTGTCAATACCTGCATTCATCCAGGTTTTTCTGACCCAATGTGATAACTACTGTTTAAAATATAATGGCAAAATGTCTGGTCAGTATGCAAATATATTCTGTGTTCCAAAATAAGTGGTCAGGAGTTTAATCTTTGCTCTGAGACTATTTATTTCTTAAATATTAAAATATTTAGGGTATTTAAAAAATGTATTGTGAGTAGATGGCATTAGACATTCTCTAACATTGTTTCAGAGACTATAATTCAGTTTTAACCTCCTTGAGGTTAGGTTTCTTGTTTGTCCGCTTATCAACTATATTATATTTACCTTGTAGGACACCAATATACACAGCAGATGCACAATAAGTATGTGTTCATCTAAATTAATAAATAGTCTTCTACATTTGTCACAGGGCTGGTTTCTAATTGTTGGTCAATAAATATTCGTTGAGTGAACTAAAATATACCTAAAGAGCCTAGAAGAAGAATGGCATACTCACATATGGTCACTCACAACATAAAGTGTAATTTTCTCGATTGAATCCATTTATGTTAATCAAAACAGTAAATTTCCCCAGAATTCTGTTTTTTATCTATTACAACTATAAAGACTTACACAAAAAACTGTTGAGTTGGCAAATACCAACTCAATATTGGTATTTATATTTGAGTTCTTTATATCAATATTTGAGTTCTTTCCATTTCTTTCTTGATTAGTGCACAAAATGGTAGCCTGGGAGATAGAAATTGTCCATTTGGGCATCAAATTGTTTTATTGCAAAGAACAGTTGGGTAAGTATTTAGATTTCACCTTCAACTTATATTTTTCCTATATATTAAACTACAAAAAGTGGAGCAATAGAAATGAATGTTTTATGACATTAAAGAAAAAGTCAAACTGTCCAGACATCAGTTTAATCAGCTGAAAATAATCAATATTTAATCAGCTGAAAATAATCAATATCTGTCTTCTGAATCTAACACTTTTTATAAGTATTAATTTATAAGTATTAATTTATAAGTATAATTTTTAGAAGTATTAAATCAGTGTTGTGGACATTCTTTGAAAGTGAGAACTTAAGCATCATATTTTATACACATGACTGTATATAAAATAGATAAGCAACAAGGATCTACTGTATAGCACAAAAAACTCTACTCAATATTCTGTAATAACTTATATGGGAAAAGAATCTTAAAAATAATGGGTATATGTATATGTATAATGGAATCACTTTTCTGTACACCTGAAACTAACACAACATTGAAAATAAACTATATTCCAATATAAAATAAAAATTAAATTAAATTGAAAAAAAAGTACTCAGTAAGTGCATCTGATAACATTATTAGTCATTGATTAAGAACTTAATTTAGAAATTATTTAGACAAAAAAGATCCATTTTTTAAGCCATAGATCAACTTTATCACTTGATGCTTTTCCAAATATTGTTTATTGAGCAATACTAAATGAATGATGGTTCACAGCTGAATTGTGACCAGCAGTGGATACAGTATTTTGGATAATAGATATTTATGTCTATCATGACCACTGGATATCAGTGTATATGTTAGGGATCTGACTGGTATATACAATCCTTCATTTTATCCACAGTCTAATTTAATTTTGTATTAATACCATTTTTAAAATGTTACCTGTATATCAGTTTCTAAATTAGTTACTATGAAAAAACTGTCAGTAACTTCACAGGCCTTTTTTTCCTTGATAATTAAAAAGATTTTTTGAAGTATAATTGACATATAACATTATATTAGTTTCAGGTATATAATTTAATGATTCAATATTTGTATATATTGTGAAATAATCACCATAATTAATCTAGTTTATATCCATCACTAAAAGTTATAATTTTTTTTATTGTGATAAGAGCTTTTAAGGTCTCTCTCTTAGCAACTTTTAAATATGCAATATGGTATTGTTAACTGTAGTCACCACACTATACATTACATCTTCATGAATTATTTTATAACTGGAAATTTGTATCAATACCTTTTGACACCCTTCACCCATCTTGCTTACCTTCCACCCCCCCACTTCTGCCAACCACCAATCTGTTCTATCTATGCCCTTGTTTTTGTTTTTAGATGTCACATATAAATGAGATTATTAGGTATTTGTCTTTCTCTGACTTATTTCACTTAGCATAATGCCCTCAAAATCTGTCCATGTTGTCTCAAATGGAAAAATTTCATTCTTTTATTATGTCTGAATAATATACCATTGTGTGTGTGTGCATGTGTGTATCACATTTTTTTAATCCATCTATTCATCAGTGGACACAAGTTATTATGTCTTAGTCAATTGTAAATAATGCTACAATGAACATGAGAGTGCATATATATTTTCAAATTAATGTTTTCGTATTCTTCAGATAAATACCCAGAAGTAGAATTGCTGTATCCAAATGGTAGTTCTATTTCTAACTTTTTGAGGAGTCTTCAAACTGCTTTCCATAGAGGTTGCACCAATTTCCACCAACAGTGTATAAGGTTTCCCTTTTCTCCACATCCTTGGCAACACTTTGCATTTCTTGTCTTTTTGATAATACACAGGACTTGATTGATTGATTTATTGAATAACTTGTTCAATTAATAAGTATAGGAAATTAGAAAATTTGGCCCTAAAATAATGAGTATGTTAGCTAACATCTAAGGCATATAGAGTTTACCCTTGAACAACACGAGGGTTAGGGGTGCCAACCCTTGCACAGTCAAAAATCTATTTATAACTTTGACTCCCTGAAAACTTAGTAGCAAATAGCCTACTTTTGACCAGAAGCCTTACCAATAATATAAACAGTCAGTTAACAATTTTGTATCTTATATGTATTATATACTCTATTTCTACATTAAAGTAAGCTAGAGAAAAGAAAATGTTATTAAGAAAATCATAAGGAAAAGAAAATACATTTACAATACGGTACTGTATTTATCATTACCATAAGTTTACATCTGTTTTCAAGATGAATCGTCTGTCAGGACCTGCATCAATGTTGTCTTATATGATACAAAACACTGTATATATTATACTTATTGCTAACACTAAACTTCAAAAATAAAAAGATAATGTGAAAAAAATTAATATTTATCGGTGTAATGATTCATGCTTTGATAATGAAGCAACAGGAATATGATTGCCTTATGGTAGCCTAGCCTATATACTAATAAATAATTCATTGTAAAATCTTTATGGCATACAGTATTACAGCCATATACATAATACAGTATTGGAAACATTGTTACTTTAAAAAACACGTGATAATAGGCTGATACTCAGTTTCTCCAATTATAAGAAAGAGAGGTGTACTGTAAGGTAATGTAACTTTGGGAGCAAAGTTATAAAACAGTAAGAAAACTAACACATTGTTAATTTTATATTAAATATCACTCACCTTATGCCTAAGAATAGGCTAGTATCTACATATTTTATATATTCATGATATATCTTTTTCTTAATATTTTCAATATTTCTAATCTACATGCTTCACCTGTGAGTTTTCACAAATTCCCATAAGTCTCTAAAATCATTTCAGTATATTTATTTGAAAAAAGTCTGCATGTAAGTGGACCTGCACCATTGAAACCTATGCTGTTCAAGGGTCAGCTGTTACTTTTCTAGTGATAATGATTTTAGAATTAAAATTTTTAATTCTTTAAAAAGTTTTAAAAGAATTACAGCTTTTTCAAGTACTAAATTACTCTTTGGTAGTCTCAAACTGCATAGTAAAAACTTCCAAGCTGTTCCTTTTGAA
This sequence comes from Orcinus orca, assembly GCF_937001465.1. Taxonomy (NCBI): domain Eukaryota; kingdom Metazoa; phylum Chordata; class Mammalia; order Artiodactyla; family Delphinidae; genus Orcinus; species Orcinus orca. The sequence continues at coordinate 125,308,968 of NC_064563.1, forward strand.
CTGATATAGTTCATGCAAGTTACCAAGTTTGACTTAGGATCAGACCATCATTTTCATTGGTTATATGGATAATAACTGAAGTTTCAGTGTATCTTATATTTATAAGTGCTGTGTTGCAGGAAATTTGATTACTTTTCCTGCATTTCATCTTACAGGCAAGAGCCACATTTTAAAATCCAATGCTCTCATCATATTCAACCACTAGAACAGTGTTTTGTCAGTTTTTCCTCCAGGACATGGATTGATGCTTTAATCCTTCATGAAAGCCAGCATGATCACTCAGCAAGGATTATACCTTATTTTGTATAAATAGAATATGATATTAATATTGGAGCTCTTGGAAATTATTTAAAATGTGTCATGTTTTCTGCCTTCATTTAGTGATGATTGATGAGGCAATATTTGCAATGTGTAATATGTTACATGAGTGAAAGCTGTTGAATAACGAATAGAGTACAAGCTCTTCTTATTAAATAATAATTAATTTGAGATTTCCCCATTTTCTCTTCTTCCTAAGATACTTGGAAAACCAAGTAATAAATTATTTGACATTTAAGAAACCAAATTAAGAATATTTCTTTGTTTCATCACAGAACACTTGATAGCTCTTGGTTTCTAGGTTGGTAGATTTCTCCTCAGGCAAGTACAAGATCTTAACTTAAAAACAGTAGCAAAAGCAAGAGCAGCCAGCAACAACAGGAAAAACAACAAAAGCAAATTTATTTGAATGGCAAAATTAGTTTTTTGTTCTTTTTACTCTCACTTCTTTAAAAAATAGTAACTGTTGATTATGTTATTTTTTCACATACTCTTACCAAGTAGTTTCTGTTTTCTATTGTTCTATGCAATCCCTTTTCCAGTAGAATATACAGTATTAAAAGGTGATTTATATTTAAATATATTTTAATTATATTAAGTATATTAATTAAATAAGGCCAGATTGAATGTGTTCAGCTAAACCAAGTTTTGTACAAATAACGTGTGCTTACTGTTTTTAAAGATAAATGCTAGAATTTTCACTGAGATCATCAAACCACGTTCAGTCACTCACAAAGTTTGAGAATGGATTTCAAAAATTAATTAAAATTAAATATCAGGCCAACATTAGTTAAAACAAATACTATATAATAGTATGAAATGCTAATTGTACTTTTATTTATTTTTATAACTAATATTAAGTTATAGCTAGTGTTGCTATCATGATTACCATATTTACTATTAAGTAGAACTGTCTTTTCAATGCAGAATTATTAGTTATTTTGAACATATTGTAAAAAATCCATTGTCATGCTAAAAATAACCTTATCAATGGATGTTTTAATTAAATACATTTTTTTAATGCATGTGGCTGTCATTTTGAAATCAAAAGTAGATAACTCTCCAATTAATTTAATTTTTGAATATAAGTTTAATATTGAAATACACAATTTTCATAATAATTATATTGTAATAATTACATTGTAATACATTGTAACATAATTACATAATTACATTGTAATTACATTGTAACATAATAATTACATGTAACATACATTACATTGTAACATACTTATTGTAACATACATTGTAACATACTTTGTAACATACTTTCATAATAATTACATTGTAACATACATTGTAACATAATATTAAAATACACAATTTTCATAATAATTACATTGTAACATACTTAACATAATAATTACATTGTAACATACTTATAATTACATTGTAACATGTTACAATAATTACATTGTAACATACATACTTATGTAACATAGTTATGTAACATAACTCTCCAATTAATTTAATTTTTGAATATAAGTTTAATATTAAAATACACAATTTTCATAATAATTACATTGTAACATACAATAATTAAATTGTAACATACAATGTAACAATTACATTGTAACATGTAATTACAATGTAACATACATTGTAACATACTTAAATACATTGTAACATACATTGTAATTCAAATCAATTCAAAATAGTTCAAATCATTCCCAAGTACATTAGACATTCAATCAACTTAAAAAATTATCACTGTAAATATTTGCCTAATAATTGTTAAGATGAGGAAGGATTTTTATATTTAAACAAATTTTAAATGCTTTTTTTAAAATCAGAGTTTCCATATAGGTATGTATTTTCTCTATGAGAGAATTTGTTGTAATCTAGAGATAGATAAGTTGGAGAACTGCTAATCAGATTCTAAATTTAGAAGTAAAATAGAATTTTACTAGCTTAGAATATGTGCTAAATAATGTAACAAAAGTGTTAATTTTAAAATTATTATTTAAACCCTATCAATTCTGAGATCACTTGTTAAGACTGATAAATAATTCTTATATCATAAAGGATAACAATAGATAAAAAGATTTCCAATGCTTTTATCCCTTAATTAATTAATATTTTAAAGGAATTGTTAAGGCTACATAGTAGTATTTTCTCTACCCTATTAGGCTTCTTTCATAGAATGCATTCTCCTCCCGGCAGCACTGGAATACAGTGATGCTCACTAATACTCAGTGTTGGTGGTGGTGGTGTGGGTTGTTTTTAAAATTGACTCATTTTAAAAAAATCACTTCTGAAATCACCCTATTTTTTTCCCTGAAGTCTGTATTTGGGAGCTGTTTTCTTGCCACTTTTTTTTTCCCTTGTGTAATAATCTTAAATTAAAACTAACTTATAAAAAGAGGGTATATTCTTTCTCCAAACCCTAATAAAAGTATTGATGTTTAACCTCTTGAGAAAATGAACAGAAATATTTTCGATTGTAGGAACACCTGTCCCCCGAGAATCAGGATACCCCCCCACCCCCACAAAAAGTAGTTGTATTGAGCAAACATCTACCCGCTTCTACCACATTGACTCTCACATCCATGGTACCCAGGCTACACCATTAGGCAGGACTTTGTAAGATTCCACTCTGGGAAGTATGACCTGTTGAAGTAAAGGAACTAAAGATAATGGCTGTGGGCCTATTGTGCTTCTTTTTTTTTTTTTTTCTCCTTAATTTAAGCAATCAGCATTCTTTTTCAGCCCTGTATCTCCTTTCCCCTTATACATCCCGGCTGGAAGCTACTTAACACAGTTCTAAGCATCCCTTGTCTTTAGAGTTCTGAAGCTGACTTTTCTAACCAGCCATGCCTTTCCTCCAGATTTGGAATATGGAGGGGAAGCAGGAGCCATATTCTTCCTCCTCCAGCAGTGGGTACCTAACTGAATGGTGAGCTTCAGGAAGAAGCTGTAGAAACCTCTGTGTTCTCTTGGCATCCAATCACATCCAGCCTGCAGAAAACTATAAACTCGTTATCCTGCTTCTATGTGGCAGCACTTGTATTCTGACTGAACCACTGCTGCGTCTTAATCTTTTATTTGAATTACGTTAGTTATAGAAATATAACTTACAATAATATCTGGTAAAAAGTGTCTAGAAGATAATTTTGCCTGATATAGGCATTCAAAAGACATTTTGAAAACAATCTCAGCAATTAAGGAAGAGAGGGTTAGATGATCTTAACATGTCACTAGTCACAGAAATACTATGTAAATGACAGGAAGAAAAAGGGACAAAAGCTAGACTTGTGCAGCAAAATCTTGATATGATCAGAACGTCTCTATTTAAAATCCATGTAAATTGTCTCCCAAGAATACAAATAACAGTATGTTGTGCAGTTTATAACTTCCATAAATCTTTTAAAGCACTGAAATTACAAGAAATATTATTTTCTTGGTCATATAACACGTTCTATAGGAAATAAAAACTGATCATTTACCTATAAATTATTTCACACAACTTGTATTAATTAATCTAGATACATATACAATATAATGTGTGAATTCCTTGCTCATAATTCATTTTGAATGCATATTTTCATGAATGATGATGATGATCGAAATCATGATAATAATCATTGCATCTAAACATATCCAAATATAAAGTTTTATTTCCTCCAAAATTCATACCTGGGAAACAAGAAAACTAGAAGCAAGAGCTTATACCACCTCCTTGATATTGTTATTTTTTAAAGTCACTAATCTCTAGCATGGAGGTCAATAAATGAATTTAAGCTTTGAATAAATTTAAGATTACCCCAAATCCCATCAGAATGTGTGTATGCTTCCTAATTCTGATACACAACAGAGGAATAACTAGCAGGCTTTGTACCCAAGCCTTTAGTTTGAGCAAACTAGATAAGAAAATTGTAAATATAAGTGAACAAACATAAAATAGAAATGAAAGGGGAGGGATATGTTCAGCTTCATTGAAAAGAATGAAAGCAATCAGTGTCATTCAATTTCAAAAGAAGGAAGTTGGTAAAGAAGAAAATTCTATTTACAGGCATCAAGGATGACAGTATAAGCAAAAATAATTAAAAATGAAAATTAAAGTTATAGAGTGCTTGTTATTGTTCCTCAAATATACACTTGTTAATGATATTAGATCAGTGAGGAATTCTTGTGATGTATTTTAATTTAATTTTCTTCACACATTTCAGACAAATCACAGATTCAAAATGGGTATAAAAGTTTAAAACCTCCAGAGCAGTCATAAAGCAATTAAATTTTCATAAAATAGCATGAAGTACCAGGTGAGTGGTAAACAAATAAATGTTCTATGTCAAAATACTGTGTATTAATGCACCAAATTACCTAATTGTCTACAAGTACTTAAAATAAGAAATATATCAAATATCCTTGAATTGGAACCAGATAGTCTTAGGTTGACTTTAAAAAACATTAATTCAACAGTTAAATGTATTATTTTCTTGAGTATAGTTTAAAATTTGTACATCAAATTGAATTGTCATACAGTGATCTCACTCTGACAGACACACAGTACTTGTAATAGATAACTTGGAAACTATTCCTGATAGTTTATAATCTTACTTTTAAGAAGCTTCATGAATAATAGTAAAGACGGTGTCTTGAGTTTGGCACTGGCAAAGAATTAGATTTATGGCGTTCAAATGTAAATAAAGAACTGAATCACTTGGAGCATAGGAAGATTAATAACATGAGTCCACAAAGTTTACATAGAAATCTTCAAATACTGTGCTTGATTATTTGTGTTTATGTTAGCAAACAATAAAAAGTGCTTTCAGAGAATTCCAGCATAGTCAGCTGTTATAATAATCTATTCCTATGTTAATATGCAATAATATTTTTCAGGAATAGAACATATTTTAACTGGATAAATATTCAAAATATTTTAACTATATTTTCTATGGGTCAAGTATAGATTTTTAGAGGAAAGCATACACAAATACATTTAATAAAACCTACTATATTTTGCTTGATGAATTGACATCTTTATTAACTGAAAGATGATTTAGTAATTATCTATTTCTTCCACTTGGGGGAGTCTGCCTCAAAGCTGCTCCCTGAAATTTGAAAAGAAAGCATGTGTTTTATACACATCCTGGCAAGGAAACTTCTATTTTGTTAACCTATTTTGTACTTAGCAATTTTGATATAGAGGTGCTCAAATTTAGGTTCCTCACTTGATTTTTAATCGTCACAGGAGTTAATTTTCTTATTCAACAGATATCTGGGCACATTTTTTGGGAAGAGTGTGTGTATGTCACAAAGGGGGATACATTAGGAGGTAAAGCAACCTCTGCCCTCAAAGGGGTTAGGGAGACTTACTTAAATTTCAATTTCAGTACATTATGGTGATGTTAGAAGATACAAACATGTAAAATACATGTATTTTAATATTTTTAAAAGTATAATTATATAGGCTATTAGTTATTCAGTGATTACTACAGGTTCAAGCCCCATGTTAAGCACTTTGCATTGACTGTCCTCATTGACATTGCATTGACATGGTCCTCATAAACCTTTTGTGAGTTTATTACAACCCCCATTTTGAAGATAACGAAGGTAAAGTTTAAAAAGGTTGTGTAATTTGCCCAGGATCTTGCCAGTTTTAAGTTCATAGCCAGAATTTAATCGAAGCAGTCTGACCACTGACCCTACAACATCTTGTACTATCATACATTTTGTTTATCAGAAAAGTCCTATTGAAAAATCATTTTTTCTTACTCTTTTAATCACCTTCTATCGGTTAAGAGAATCAGTTGATAATAAATATCAAAAGAAGTATTTTAAAAGAAAAAATTTGAGAAAGAATATGATACCATTATTTCCAGATTTTTTAGACATATATGAAAATATTTATTACAAGGAATTGGCTTACATGATTGTGAGGGCTGGAAAGGCAAGTCTGAAGTCCAAAGGGCAGGTCATCATTTTAGATGGATTTATTCAGTCATTCACAGTGTCACCAACATAAAGTCTGTAGACATAATATTAATCAAAATTAAACTGAATTCTTGATCTCATAATATATTGTTAGAGATAGAACATATCTCTAAAAGTAACAACATAATATGTTTTTTATATTGGACATTTTAAAAATCTGATGTGTACAACTTCATATGGAAGAGATGCTAGGAAAGGAGACACATGATTCTTGAAGAGATGGAGATTGAGGAAAATATCCTGAGAAATGTTACTGAGATGAAATTGGAAGGATGGCTCAAAAGTAAAAATGATAAAAATGGAAAAAAAAAAAAAGGAAAGCACTTCAGGCACTAAGATCCCATAGGGTAAAAAGCTTGGCACATATAAGAACCTGATGTTGGCACATATGACAACCTCATATATTCTTTTCAATGTGCCTGAATAAGGAGATTAGAGACAGTGTTCAATACTAAGAGACCACATGGACCACGGTGACAACTTATACCTCTTGCTAAAGAGCAGTGAGAATCAAGTATCAACGAATTTTAGTCAAAGCACAGAGACAGTGGTGGTGGTCAAAGAACACTTATTTGAATGGTGAATTTAAATTTTTAATGTCACTTTGGAATATTCGAGGTTTATATCATCAAAGATATATTGAATTAGAAGGTATTCTGCTTTGCTATTTATGAAATCCCAGATGGAAGAACTGGCACTACTGAATGAAAGAAGTCAGATGGTTCATTTTTCAGATAGAGGAGACATAGCTCATATTTTTTAAACATACTCAAACAGACATTGGATGAACTGTGCCTATTAAAGTTTTCAAAAGATGCTTTCATGAGTTGGTAGCATATGAAAGGGGTGATGGTTGTGTTTTAGTATTTAACTACAAAACTCTCCTCCAGTATTTCAAATTGAAATTCTTATAACCTGCTAGTGTGTTTTATCTACAAGTAATTCAAACTAATAACCTTACACTTATTTTATTCTCTTTTGTTATGATTCCAACTGAGATGTTGAGGTAGTTATTTGATTTTCTGTTAGACTGGAGGCTATCCTGTAAATTGAGAACACTTTGGAGTCAGATGACCAAGGATAGGATCTCACCGCTACAGTTTGCAACTCTAATGAGTATTCCATTAAGTATTCCTCATAAAGGATTAGTACAGTGGCTGTTATCATTGCTCAGTAAATGTTAGTTGTGATTCATATAATTATTAGACAATTTCCCATTTAGCTAGAGAGGGTAGTGACTTTGTCCTTCGAAATGAATATTAGATCAGTGGATCTCAACCTAGGAACTTCAGATCAGGAGCATCACCTGGAAACTTGTTAAAAACACAAATTCCTGGGTTCCACTAAATAAGAACTTCTGGAGCAATTTGGGTTTTAACAAGTTCTACAGGTGATTCTGATGCATGTAAATATTTGAGAGCCACTGAATCAGAAAGTTGGTATATAATATTTCCAACCTGCACAATTAAAATATTTTGAATTTGATTATGTTTACAATCCTTGAAGTGTACCAATTATGGCATTTTTAAAATAGGTGTATTAATTGCACACACAATATTCTTAGCATTCTGAAATTTACATGTGGTTTTCTAAATCTTCTCGTCATTTAAATAAGAACCATATTATAAAAATAACAGTAATATAATCATTCAAATACCATAGGTATATATATAATAGATAGATCAGATAGATAGACAGATAGATAAATAGATAAGGGAAGTAGAGATGTTACATGATTTTTAACCTCAATAATCACATAGTTTTTGTCATAGGTGACAAAACATTAACATGTGAAAAACATTGTAATACTGTATACCAAGATAAGAATATTAAATAGTTTAAAATACTTAAATTGAGCATTTATAATGTATGGCTTTCCCAAAAGTAATGACTTCAGCTTGAAATATGTTTAACTTAACTTCAGCAACTATATATGTACTTGGATACTTTATCTCAATCAATGAGGAAAAAAAATAGGTGAGTCCTAGGAACATATAAGGCAGTATAAAATTATCAGGCAAGTGTTCTTCCATAAATATTTGATTACTTGAAAAAAATGTGTGCCTTATATCTCTGTAGGTTTATGTGTGTAAACACACATACATAAATACCAACAGATCTATTCTCCAAAGAGTATAATACTGTTTGGTTAGAAACTGTGTTTCTTTAAACACAATGTTATTTCATATCTTTCTCAAAGAAACAGCATCCAAATATATTGTTTGCAGATTGTTTCTATTTTTCCTGCATAAATAATTAGATATTTAAATTTTTGTCTAACAAGTGGAAAACATTATAATTTTGACCAGAAAATTATAAAATTCTAAACCTGGTTCCAAACTTAAAAAGTGTTAAATATTGTAACATTTACTCAGTAACTTGCAAATATACCATTATCACAAGACTACACTCCATTATTCTACATTTTGGGTAACAGATCTATGCAATAATATTATCTCTAGAAAAATATTATTTGGACATACTACTTCAAACATAGTTAATGAATGTCAAAGAAAATTTCTAAATTAACATCCCAGGTTATAAAATATGAAACAGTCAAGATGATGGTTCTCCAACAGAAACACATTAGGTATCATAGGAGTATTACTGAGGTAATGTAGAGAGAATGACAAAAATCCCTGTCACAGTCACTAAGGATGCACTAGGCTATTCATAAGATATGCTGTTGGTACATGTCATGATTAATTTTATATTTCAACTTGACTGGGTCACAGGATGCTCAGATATTTGGCTAAACGTTATTTCCAGGTATGTCTATGAGAGTTTTTCTGGATAAGATTAGAATTTGAATTGGTGGACTCAGTAAATTGCCCTCCCCAGTGTGGGTGGGCCTTATCCAATCCTTAGAGAGGCTGAACAGGGAAATTTGTTTCTCCTCTGCCTGACTGCTGAGCTGGGACTGTGGTGTTCTGCAGTCAGACTGGAACTTACCCCAAAGTTTTCTCTGGTTTTCAGTCCTTCAGACTCAGGCTGACTCTGACTAAACTACACCATCAGCTGTCCTGGTCTTCAGCTTGTAGATAGAGAGAGGGGAAGGAAGAGTGGGGGGGGGGGGAGAGAGAGAGAAATATATATATGCCAATATATACCAGTAGGGTATATATTTGTTCTATTTCTCTGGAGAACCCTGACTAATATAGTGCATTTTATTGGTTCTACTTAAATTCTGTGTTCTTGAAAGAACCTCATACTGACAGTCTTAGGGACTATTTCACTAATCATGTAATTTAGCAACTTGGCCAAAGATAGTTCATTCTTTCCTGACCTTCCCTACACAGTATATAAAACTTAACCTGTAGGGAACAGTTTTGAAGTCAGAAGGCAGTTATATATCTGTCTGTGTCTGATCCTCAGTTTCTCTATTGGGATTGCAGACACTCACTTGATATATAATGTAATATATTCTTTTATATATACTCATGAGCAGTAGAAATGACATATTGCCAAAGTCATTTGTCAGTTATAGTACTTCTTTCTTTTAAAAGAAACATTGATTGTTTTACTTCCATGAGTTGTGCAATATTTTATGATATTTTACTAAGGACAAAGAGGCACATATTGACATGCTGTACCATGCATGTTTTCATAGAGGTGATTTGTTAGTTCCTTTAAGTATGCACAAAAATGATAGTATAGCTACTGTTTGTTCAGTTGGAATCACAAAAAAATATGTTAAATTATATCTCTATATTCAAAAGGTCAAAATAAACTTGTTCATTTTTTTTAAATCTTGTGCCATGTTATGGATTAGGTTAGCCTCTGTATTGTAAATGTACATAAGAGTGTTCTTTTTTTTGTCTTCTTACTTCCTTATAGTTAATTAAATTATATTTATATGAAATTATTTTTTACTTGTCAACTAATATGAACATTTAAAATATCTAATAAGTCAGTAATTTATAGATGGAAATATATCTAAAATTTTTTGTTCATAGATGTAAAAGAATATTAGAAAATCACATATGTGTAGTAAGTAAATGAAAAAGGAAGAAAAATTAGAATGAAAATTCTGTATTCTCCACTATAAGTGCCTATATGATATAAAATTTAAGTAAAGATGTTTTCTATTTACGTATCTTATTATTTTCCTCAGTAAATTTTTAATCACTATGAATAAATCAAGATGCAGTCATAATAAATTGTAATGAGTTACATGTTTAATTTATTCACTGCACTAACGATGAAAAAAATTTTTGCACTGTCTAAAATAGGGTCTTCAGGAGAAACCATATTGTAAAATTACTATTATAAAATTCTAAGAGCACAGTACTAGAACTGCAATTCCTGAATTACTTAATACAAATCAAGGTATCTGACTCAAAGTAAAAGTGCTTGTTTGACAATCTGTTCACCTGAGCATTATCAGCAAATTTTATCTAGTTTGCAAGAAGACTGACAGGGATCTTTTTTTGGTATGGGACTGCCAAGATGACCTTTTAGTTCTCTCCTTAATTCTGAAGAAGGAAAAAAAAGAAAAAGAAGATGGACATGTTTGATCAATTCTGATAATCAAGGGGCCATTTGACATTTTCAGTAAAAGAAACAGAATTTCTAATGAGAATGTTTGGATAATACCCACTAAAAGTGAGCTTGGTGGTATGAAAGTTATCAAAACCTGTTAAGAGCTACAAAGATGAGTCAAAATAAACTTAGAAGGAAACAGTGGATAGATAATGAGAAGATAGTAAAGAAAATTGGAACTGAGAAAGTAGAGTGGTAAATAGACTCCAAAATGACTAAATTTTCAAAGTCTAAATTCTTAAACCTTGATTGAATTAAATTCAGGTGATAACGGTTAACCCAGCAAGAAAAGATGTTTAAATAGTCATAGAGCAACTTAATACTATTTTAGTGGGAAGCAAAATCATAACTATAAAGCAGCAGCTTTCTAACGTTAAACTGGTGGATATCCTAATGATGACTTTTTAAAAAACTTTTATGAAGGAAAATGAAGCTTCTAAAACTGACACAAACAATAGTGCTGGCTAAATGGAACTAGCCTCATCCAAATTGAGAAAAAGGAGCTAGAAACTGTATTGCCATTGGCTTTCAAAGTTGGAACCATAATTATTGCTGCTTTGTCTATAGCATACTGAACAGGAGACTGAGGAAATCTACTTGAAATAGTTTTATCATTATCCTAATAAATTGATATACATTAAAAAATGACTTTTAAAACAGTAATTCATGGGCTTCCCTGGTGGCACAGTGGTTGAGAGTCTGCCTGCCGATGCAGGGGACACAGTTTCGTGCCCCGGTTCGGGAGGATCCCACGTGCCGTGGAGCGGCTGGGCCCGTGAGCCATGGCTGCTGAGCCTGCGCGTCCGGCGCCTGTGCTCCGCAGCAGGAGAGGCCACAGCAGTGAGAGGCCTGCGTACCGCAAAAAAATAAAGTCATTCATGTACTGCCCTCTCATGCCCACGCACTCCCTATTTGAGACACATGAGAATAATCTATTTTAGAGTGAACATTAGTGAGGAAATGCCCATAGAAGCTTTATGATGCTATGTAGTAAAATTAACTTGGCTGCAGAGCAGGATCTTCAAGATGGCGGAGGAGTAAGACGTGGAGATCACCTGCCTCCCCACAGATACATCAGAAATACATCTACATGTGGAACAACTCCTACAGAACACCTACTGAACGCTGGCAGAAGACCTCAGACCTCTCAAAAGACAGAAACTCCCCATGTACCTGGGTAGGGCAAAAGAAAAAAGGAAAAGCAGAGACAAAAGAATAGGGACAGGACCTGCACCAGTGGGAGGGAGCTGTGAAGGAGGAAAGGTTTCCACACACCAGGTAGGCCCATCTTGGGTGGAGACTGTGGGTGGCGGAGGGGGGAAGCTTCGGAGCCACGGAGGAGAGTGCAGCCACAGGGGTGCAGAGGGCAAAGCGGAGAGATTCCCTCACAGAGAATTGGTGCCTACTGGCATTCACCAGCCCGAGACGCTTGTCTGCTCACCCACTGGAGTGGGCAGGGCTGGGAGCTGAGGCTCCCGCTTCGGTCGGAGCGCAGGGAGAGGACTGGGGTTGGCTGCATGAACACAGCCTGCAGGGGGTTAGTGCACCACGGCTAGCCGGGAGAGAGTCCGGGGAAAAGTCTGGACCTGTCTAAGAAGCAAGAGACCATTGTTTCGGGATGCACAAGGAGAGGAGAGTCAGAGCACCACCTAAACGAGCTCCAGAAACAGGAGCGAGCTGCAGCTATCAGCGTGGACACCAGAGACAGGCATGAGACTCTAAGGCTGCTGCTGCAGCCACCAAGAAGCCTGTGTGCAAGCACAGGTCACTATCCACACCTCCATTCCAGGGAGCCTGTGCAGCCCGCCACTGCCAGGGTCCCATGATCCAGGGACAAATTCCCCGGAAGAACACACAGCGCGTCTCAGGCTGGTGCAACGTCGCGCTGGCCTCTACCGCCTGCAGGCTTGCCCTGCACTCCGTACCCCTCCCTCCCCACGGCCTGAGTGAGCCAGAGCCCCCGAATCAGCTGCTCCTCCTGTCTAGGCGAAGAATAGACACCAGAGGGTGACCTACATGCAGAGGCAGGGCCAAATCCAAAGCTGAACCCTGGGAGCTGTGTGAACAAAGAAGAGAAAGGGAAATCTCTCCAAGCAGCCTCAAGAGCAGCGGATTAAATCTCCACAATCAACTTGATGTACCCTGCATCTGTGGAATACCTGAATAGACAATGAATCATCCCAAAATTGAGGTGGTGGACTTCGGGAGCAACTGTAGATTTGGGGTTTGCTGTATGCAACTGACAGTTTTCTGATTTTTATGTTTATCTTAGTATAGTTTTTAGGGCTTGTTATCATTGGTGGATTTTTTTATTGGTTTGGTTGCTCTCTTCTTTTTTTTATTACTTAAACTTATTTTTATTATAATAATTTGGTTTATTTTAATACATTTATCTTATTTTATTTATTTATTTTCTTTCTTTCTTTTTCTCCATTTTCTTCTGAGCCGTGTGGCTGACAGGGTCTTGGTGCTCCGACCAGAGGTCAGGCCTGTGCCTCTGAGGTGGAAAAGCCGAGTTCAGGACATTGGTCCACCAGAGTTCTCCAGGTCCCACATAATATCAAACTGCAAAAGCTCTCCCAGAGATCCCCATCTCAATGCTAAGACTCAGATCTACTCAACGACCAGCAAACTCCAGTGCTGGGCACCCTATGCCAAACAACTAGCAAGACAGGAACACAGCCCCACCCATTAGCAGAGAGGCTACCTAAAATCATAATAAGTTCACAGACACCCCAAAACACACCACCGGACGTGGTCCTGCCCACCAGAAAGAAAGATCCAGCCTCATCCACCAGAACACAGAAACCAGTCCCCTCCACCAGGAAGCCAGCCCAACCCACTGAACCAATCTCAGCCACTGGGGGCAGACACCAAAAAAAAAAAACGGGAACTACGAACCTGCAGCCTGCGAAAAGGAGACTTCAAGCACAGTTTAAGCAAAATGAGAGGACAGAGAAATACACAGCAGATGAAGTAGCAAGGTAAAAACCCACCAGACCAAATGAATGAAGAGGAAATAGACAGTCTACCTGAAAAAGAATTCAGAGTACAGGAGTCTGAGAACTGGGGCAGTTGGTCCAAGGACACCTAAGCTGGAGTAAATGGAGTCTCAGTCTCTGGCTCTGCACCAGGCAGGGATGGGGTGAAAGGGAAGGGGCTCCTGCCGTCCACAACCCTCAGCCTACAAGTCCAGTCTCAGAGCCTCAGGGAGACCTACACAGGACTCGGGGCTCCCCAGGCTGAGGTTGAACCATCAGGGTTGATGGCAAGGCCAGTGTAGGCCAGGCTTGCTCTCTTCCTGCTGGAAACAACCCAAAGCAGGGTGGTGAGAGGGGCATCCCCACCACCCAGACACCCCTGGGCTGTGTCCCAGGCCATCTCCAGGCTCCCACTACCCCCCAGCCCTGCCAGCTCTCACCAGGTGACAGAAAGAGTGACCTCCTGCCCTGAGCCAATGGGGACCCAACTCTGCAGGTAGTGGAGCTGGCCCAGGTACTTCCGGAGGACACTGCAGCCCTCAAAGTCCCATGGGATATGGACAGCATTCTGGGGGACAGATTGGAGAAGCAGGCTTACTGTCATTTGGAGGAGAAGACAGGCAGATCTGTCCAACCACAAATGCCCCAGAAATAATCAGAGCTGGGAGACTGCACAGTCCAAGGGACCCAAAGAAAGCCCCCAGCTACCTGTAGGCATTCAACAACCATCCTACAAGCCAGGACCATTGGACTGAATCAGTCCCACTTTTACAGGAGGCAGTTTAAAACATGCAATAAAAATTTAAATATACTTAATGTTTGACCCACAGTTCTGTATCTAAAAATATACAGTATGAGATCCAGAAAAGCAAATGCTTGGGTGAGCATGCAAGGATATTTATCACAACATTAACAGCGCCAAATACTGGATGGCAGTAAAACTTCCATTAAAGAGGATTATACAAATTATGTCAAGGCTACCCACAAAAGAGAATACTCTGCAGCCATGAAAACTGAAGACAAGGGTCTCTACTGATATGTTGAGAGGTCCATAACACATTTATTGGTGGGGGGAGGGGAAGTATGTAACAGATGAGCTACATAATTTCATTTTTATAATATCATATGGAAATTGAGATAAACTAAGTATGTAAACAGAGAGAAAAAAATCTAGACAGTTAAGTGGTTATCCCTGGATAGTAGGGTTTAAGTATTTTATCTTATTCTATACATACATACGGAGACATATTTGATTCTTTATATTGCTTATGTATTCTTTTTTTGGCATCTTTTTTGGAGTGTGATTACTTTACAATGGTGTGTTAGTTTCCGCTTTATAACAAAGTAAATCAGCTATACATATACATATATCCCATATCTCCTCCCCTTATGTATTCTTTTATACAAAAAATTATCAATTTTTACAGTAAGCAATAAAGCTAGTCCCATTTGGGGAAAAAATGATAAAAACAACAACAACAAACTCAGAGTAATGATAGTAAAATTATCAAAAATCTTGGAAATAGAATGGAGAAAATACAAGAAACGTTTAACAAGGACCTAGAAGAACTAAAGGGCAAACAAACAATGATGAACAACAAAATAAATGAAATAAAAAATTCTCTATAAGGAATCAATAGCAGAATAACTGAGGCAGAAGAACAAATAAGTGACCTGGAAGATAAAATAGTGAAAATAACTACCGCAGAGCACAATAAAGAAAAAAGAATGAAAAGAATTGAGGACAGTCTCAGAGACCTCTAGAACAACATTAAACACACCAACGTTCGAATTATAGGGGTCCCAGAAGAAGGAGAGAAAAATAAACGGACTGAGACAATATTTGAAGAGATTATAGTTGAAAACTTCCCTAATATGGGAAAGAAAATAGCTAATTAAGTCCAGGAAGCACAGAGAGTCCCATACAGGATAAATCCAAGGAGAAACATGCCAAGACACATATTAACCAAACTATCAAAAATTAAATACAAAGAAAAAGTATTAAAAGCAGCAAGGGAAAAGCAACAAATAACATACAAGGGAATCCCCATAACGTTAACAGCTGATCTTTCAGCAGAAACTGCAAGCCAGAAGGGAGTGGCAGGACATATTTAAAGTGATGAAAGGGAAAAACCTACAACCAAGATTACTCTACCCAGGAAGAATCTCATTCAGATTTGACGGAGAAATTAAATCCTTTACAGATAAGCAAGAGCAAAGAGAATTCAGCATCACCAAACCAGCTTTACAACAAATGCTAAAGAAACTTCTCTAGGCAGGAGAACAAGAGAAGGAAAACACCTACAATAACAAACCCAAAACACTTAAGAAAATGGTAATAGGAGCATACATATTGATAATTACCTTAAATGTAAATGGATTAAATGCTCCAATCAAAAGACATAGATTGGCTGAATGGATACAAAAACAAGACCCGTACATATGTTGTCTACAAGAAACCCACTTCAGACCTAGGGACACAAACAGACTGAAAGTGAGAGGGTGGAAAATGATATTCCATCCAAATGGAAATGAAAACAAAGCTGGGATAGCAATTCTCATATTAGACAAAATAGACTTTAAAACAAAGACTATTACAAGAGACAAAGAAGGACACTCCATAATGATCAAGGGATCAATCCAAGAAGAGATATAACAATTGTAAATATTTAAGCACCCAATATAGGAGCACCTCAATACATAAGGAAGTTGCTAAAGCCATGAAAGGGGAAATTGACAGTGACACAATAATAGTAGGGGACTTTAACATGCCCCATTCACCAATGCACAGATCATCCAAAATGAAAATAAATAAGGAAACACAAGCTTTAAATGACACAGTAAATAGGATGGGCTTAATTGATATTTATAGGGCATTCCATCCAAAAACAATAGAATACACTTGTTCTCAAGTACTCATGGAACATTCTCCAGGATAGATCATATCTTGGGTCACAAATCAAGCCTCAGTAAATTTAAGAAAATTGAAATCATGTCAAGTATATTTTCTGACCACAATACTATGAGACCAGATATAAATTACAGGAAAAAAATCTGTAAAACATACAAACACATGGAATCTAAACAATACACTACTAAATAACCAAGAGATCACTGAAGAAATAAAGAGGGAATCAAAATATACTCAGAAACAACTGACAGTGAAAACACGATGACACAAAACCTATGGGATGCAGCAAAAGCAGTTCTAAGAGGGAAGTTTATAGCAATACAATCCTACCTCAAGAAACAAGAAACATCTCAAATAAAAAACCTAACCTTACACTTAAAAAATTAGAGAGGGAAGAACAAAATCCCAAAGTTAGCAGAATGAAAGAAATCATAAAGATCAGATCAGAAATAAATGAAAAAGAAATGAAGGAAATAATAGCAAAGATCAATAAACCTAAAAGCTGGTTCTTTGAGAAGATAAACAAAATTGATAAACCATTAGCTGGACTCATCAAGAAAAAAGGGAGAAGACTCAAATCAATAGAATTAGAAATGAAGCAGGAGAAGTAACAACTGACACTTCAGAAACACAAAGGATCATGACAGATTACTACAAGCAACCATATACCAATAAAATGGACAACGTGAAAGAAATGGACAAATTCTTAGAAAAGCACAACCTTCTGAGACTGATCCAGGAAGAAATAGAAAATATAAACAGACCAATCATAAGCACTGAAATTGAAACTGTGATTAAAAGTCTTCCAACAAACAGAAGTCCAGGACCAGATGGCTTCACAGGCAAATTCTATCAACCATTTAGAGAAGAGCTAACACCTATCCTTCTCAAACTCTTCCAAAATATAGCAGAGGGAGGAACACTCCCAAAATCATTCTATGAGGCCACTATCACCCTGATACCAAAACCAGACAAAGGTGTCACAAAAAAAGAAAATTACAGGCCAATATCACTGCTGAACATAGTTGCAAAAATCCTCAACAAAATTCTAGCGAACAGAATACAGCAACACATTAAAAGGATCATACACCATGATCAAGTGAGGTGTATCCCAAGAATGCAAGGATTCTTCAGTATACGCAAATCAATCAGTGTGATACACCATATTAACAAATTGAAGGATAAAAACGATATGATTATCTCAACAGATGCAGAAAAAACTTTCAACAAAATTCAACACCCATTTATGATAAAACTCTCCAGAAAGTAGGCATAGAGGGAACTTACTTCAACGTAATAAAGGACATATATGACAAACCCACAGCCAACATTGTTCTCAGTGGTGAAAAACTGAAACCATTTCCACTAAGATCAGGAAGAAGTCAAGGTTGCCCACTCTCACCACTATTATTCTACATAGTTTTGGAAGTTTTAACCACAGCAATCAGAGAAGAATAAGAATTAAAAGAATCCAAATTGGAAAAGAAGAAGTAAAACTGTCACTGTTTGCAGATGACATTATACTATACACAGAGAATCCTAAAAATGCTACCAGAAAATTATTAGAGTTAATCGATGAATTTGGCCAAGTAGCAGGATCCAAAATTAATCCACAGAAATCTCTTTCATTCCTATTCACTAATGATGATAAATCAGAAAGAGAAATTAATGAAACTCTCCCATTTACCATTGCAACAAAAAGAATAAAATACCTAAGAATAAATCTACCTAAGGAGACAAAAGATCTCTATGCAGAAAACTCTAAGACAGTGATGAAAAAATTAAAGGTGATACAAACAGATGGAGAGATATACCATGCTTTTGGACTGGTAGAATCAACATTGTGAAAATTGACTATACTACCCAAAGGAATCTAGAGATTCAATGCAATCCCTATCAAGCTACCAATGGCATATTTCACGGAACTAGCACAAAAAATTTCACAATTTGTATGGAAACACAAAAGACTGAATAGCCAAAGCGATCTTGAGAAAGAAAAATGGAGCTGGAGGAATCAGGCTCCCTGACTTTGGACTATACTACAAAGCTACAGTAATCAAGACTGTATGGCACTGCACAAAACAGAAATATAGATCTGTGGAACAGGATAGAAAGCCCAGAGATAAACCCATGCATATATGGTCACCTTATCTTTGATAAAGGAGGTAAGAATATACGATGGATAAAAGACAGCCTCTTCAATAAGTGGTGCTGGGAAAACTGCACAGCTACATGAAAAAGAATGAAATTAGAACACTCTCTACACAATACACAAAAATAAACTCAAAATGGATTAAAGGCCTAAATGTAAGGCCAGACACTATAAAACTCTTTGAGCAAAAGATAGGCAGAACACTCCATGACATAAATCACAGCAAGTTCATTTTTGACCCACCTCCTAGAGAAATGGAAATAAAAACAAAAATAAACAAACATGACCTAATTACAAAAGCTTTTGCACAGCAAAGGAAAACATAAACAAGACAAAAAGACAACACTCAGAATGGGAGAAAATATTTGCAAACGAAGCAATTGACAAAGGATTAATCTCCAAAATATACAAGCATCTCATGCAACTCAATATCAAAAAAACAAACAACCCAATCCAAAAATGGACAGAAGACCTAAATAGACATTTCTCCAAAGAAGACATACAGATTGCCAACAAACACATGAAAGAATGTTCAACATCTCTAATCATGAGAGAAATGCAAATCAAAACTATAATGAGGTATCAACTCACACCTGTCAGAATGGCCATCATCAAAAAATCTAGAAACAGTAAATGCTGGAGAGTGAGTGGAGAAAAGGGAACTCTCTTGCACTGCTGGTGGAAATGTGAATTGGTACAGCCACTATGGAGAACAGTATGGAAGTTCCTTACAAAACTAAAAATACAACCACCATATGACCCAGTATTCCCACTACTGGGCATATACCCTGAGAAAACCATAATTTAAAAAGAGTCATGTGCCACAATGTTCATTGCAGCACTTTTTCAATAGCCAGGACATGGAAGCAACCTAAGTGTCCAAGGACAGATGAATGGATAAAGAAGATGTGACACATATATACAATGGAATATTACTCAGCCATAAAAAGAAACGAAATTGAGTCATTTGTAGTGAGGTGGATGGAACTATAGTCTGTCATACAGTAAGACAGAAGTAAGTCAGAAAGAGAAAAACAAATACCATATGCTAGCACATATATATGGAATCTGAAAGAAAAAAAAAACAGTTCTGAAGAACCTAGGAGCAGGACAGGAATAAAGATACAGACGTAGAGAATGGACTTGAGGACACAGGACTTGGGAAGGGTCAGCTGGGATGAAGTGAGAGAGTGGCATGGACATATATACACTACCAAATAAAATAGATAGCTAGTGGGAAGCAGCCACATAGCACAGGGATATCAGCTGGGTGCTTTGTGCCCACCTAGAAGGGTGGGATAGGGAGGGTGGGAGGGAGACGCAAGAGGGAGGAGATACGGGGATATATGTATACGTATAGCTGATTCACTTTGTTATAAAGCAGAAGGTGATACACCATTGTAAATCTATTATACTCCAACAGAGATGTTAAAAAAAATAATAAAGATAAAACTTCAGTGTTATTGCAAGCAAGTGTATTCTCCTAAGGAAAGAAATTGAAAGATTTATCTCTGGTGAACCAATCTAGCCAAAGGCATAAAACTTACACCTACTATAGTTGTAGTTCCCTTCTAATGGTTGACAATGCCCAGCCTAATTAAGCTCCCCTGAGACTAATTACCCGGCGAATTTCTTGCATGTGGAAGAAGATTACAGTGTAGTGTTGGCTCATTCAAAAATATGATTAGACACTCAGAATTCACTATACATTTGAAGAAAGGCCCAAATTTGAAAGGCAGTAAAAATTTTTCAATAGAATAAAAGAAATTTAAAATTTTCTTGTCCCTGAATTCTTAAAGTATTCTCCTTTTTAAAGTCTAGGGAGATAATTTCATCCATGAAACAAAGATAAAAAAGAATATTTAGAGGATAAAGAGAACTCATGGAAATTAAAATAAGAATTCAATAAAGAAAAATTCAATAGGATCAGAATATCAAGGATTTTTCTAATAAAGAAATCATCTGTAAAAGATGGAGAATTTGATACACAATATAGAACAACTAAAAAGTCAATGATTCAGTTCACAAAGTCCACTACCCTATAATAGTTTAATCTTGAACTCCTTTGGTGAAAATGAGTGGAGGAATATTGTCAAACAATTCAGGAGAATTTCTGAAAGATACACCAAGGTATGTCTTTATGAAAGCTCAGAATAGAGTGGGTAAAGGAAGACCTCATACCTTTACAGAGAGAATCCAAAACAGTGGAGGATTAGTAAATATGATAACAATGAGCTTCTCAATGGGGAGTCTAAAGTTTCAAGATGATAAAACAATTTCCTCCAAATTCTGAGGAAAATCACTTCCAAGGGGAAGAAAAAAGGAAATTAAACTGACATTCAGTGTGATCTTAAACTGTAGGATTGTCTTACAGAATCTGGAGATGGATTCATAAAACATACATAGAAAAAGAAAAAATTAAGTGAGGAATTTGTTTACTCCAGGAAAATAACAGAAATTGTGTAGGAAAAGACATATATATTACCATAGCATTGCTGTAGAAAAACAAAACCAAAACTTCCATTCTCATGAAAGTGTACCCATAATGATGTAAACCTTGAACAATAATTGCTTGGACTGAAGCAGTAACAGAGCCATACTGTAGTATTGACAGAGAAAGAGAAGTGTTTATGAAGGTGAGGGGTTTGTCGGATATAAGGAATGTCAATGTTTGTTTTAGGAAACAGATAATATGAAAAGCTGAAAAATTAAGGAAGCAAATTATAAGTATGACATTGCCAAATATAAAGGTAAACTGGGGAAAAAATGGTGGAGGGAAGCTTAAGTTTAAATTGATTGCTTCTTGGAACTGTGAATTAAGGATTTTTCTACTGCAGTTACCTAGGGACTGCTTTTTTGTTGTAAGCCTTTAGGAACGATTAGATTACTTATTATGTAGTGTAAAACTTTGAAAAATAATGGGAACATTTTATAATCAATTTTACTCTTTATCTTTTGTTGAAAAACAATGTTTATTGCCTCTTATTTTAAGGACTTTCACTTTACAGGATTCTTTCCTTCTCTAACTCTAGTGCTCTAACTCTAGTCCTCTTGAGGTTTAATGTAATATCATTACTGTTGTTTTGTCATTTGTTTTCTGAGAGGCACAGTGTTCTCACTCCACAGCTGTACCACTTGTAAAAGCCTATGATCCAATCCTTAATTGCCAGGTAAACTAAAAGTGTTGAAAGACAGTCGATCCACAAAAATATTTTAATTATTTCCTCTCTCTGGTGACCGAGGTGCTTGACTAAGCCTTTTAGATCATTCTTAATAACCACATTTATTATTCATATAGTGACTCAGTATGATACTGAGAAACCTAGCAATAAAAAGAAGGGGAATTGGACATAGAAAGAATTTTTTATGGAGTTTGTGTACAACCGAACTTTGACATATATAACACAGATGGAAACGTCCTGCTGCTTACAGTATAGGGTATATTTTGAAGATATATAGGCAGGAAGAATGTCCATTTGACTGATTAGAACAAGACTGACAAAAGCAAGAATGGTATCTCTTCATACAAAACATGATAAATTACATTGTATCAAAGACCCCAGTTCTTCACCCCTTCCTGTAACTAAGCCCTTTGCTTTGTTTCTTTGTAGTGCCCTTCCCTTCTGACTCAAGGTTTGGTTATATACTTGGTTGGTCAATGCAATAAGGAAGAAACGGCAGCATGTCTCTTCCAAACCTAGACCTAAAGAGACCTTGAGTTCTTATGTTTGCTCTTATGCTTCTGTGATTGCCCTGAAAACATGATACAGGAAACCTATTGGAGGACGTGGGACATGTGGAATCCCAGACAAGGCTAGCCTAAATCATGGCAAACCAGCTGACCCCCAGACATGTCTGTGCATGTGAATCCAGACAAGATAGAGATCGCTAACAATCTCAGATGACTCCATATGCATAAGAAACACATACTGATTATAGCATGCCACTAAGTTTGCATGTTTGTTTTGTATGTAGGTTTATGTGGCAATAGATAATACACTAATACATGCACTAAAATATTTAAATTTATTTTAAAATATTGCAAGAACAATTCTTTGACATAGACCCTTGAATTATACAGCTCATCATTCCAAAATTAAAATAAATTGTTACAATGAAACATGTTATAGAACTGTGGTTTATTATTTGATTTTTAAAATTGAATCTGTTTTCCACAAATATCTTTAATCAAAATTTTATCAGTTAATTTCATCTTTCCCACAAAGCAGTATAATAGACAGCATAAAATATTGCTCTGATAAATTACATGAAGAAAATTCTCAGTTATATTTAAAAATAACCCGAAATTAAGACTTTATTTTTTCCTATCATAAACATATGTATCAATTTCCTAGGTCTGCCATAACAACATACCAAAAAATGGCTGGTGTTAAACAACAGAAATTTATTCTCTTACAGTTCTGGAGTACAGGAGTCTGAAATCAAGGTGTCAGCAGAGTTGATTACTTCTAGAGACTGAGAGAGAATCTGCTCCCTGCCTCTCTCATAGCTTCTGCCGGTGCTATGGGCAATGGTTCTGACATTCCTTGGCTTATAGACTCATCCTTCCAATCTCTGCCTTGATCTTCACAGGACCTTCACCTCTGTGTCTCCCCAGTATAAACACACCAGTTACTGGAGGTAGGTCCATCCCAAATCCAGTGTGACGTCTTCTTGATATCCTTAACTTGATTATATCTGCAAAGACATTATTTTCGAAAAAATAGGTCACATTCACAGGTAATGGAATTAGGACTTGGACTTTTTTTTTTTTTTTTTTTGGCAAAGAGGCACAATTCAAACAACTACAGTGCATAAAAACTAATTAAAAAATCAAATTTATATCAAGGACTTTGGGAACTTTTATCCTCTACTGTTAATTTGACCTTTGTTAAGCCTCATAGTCATTCCAATTTACGTTAAATGGGGACCTGAGGGCTTCCCCGGTGGCACAGTGGTTGAGAGTCCGCCTGCCGATGCAGGGGACACAGGTTTGTGACCCGGTCCGGGAAGATCCCACATGCCACGGAGCGGCTGGGCCCGTGAGCCATGGCCGCTGAGCCTGTGTGTCCGGAGCCTGTGCTCCGCAACGGGAGAGGCCCGTACCGCAAAAAAAAAAAGAAAAAGAAAAGAAAAGAAAAAAAAGGGAACCTGAGAAAGTATCTACTGTAACCTCTTTTATATGTGAGGAAATAGAGAACATAATTTTGTTTGGAAGTCAGAAATAATAATGTGTAGGTGCCTAACATTTCAGTAAAGGCAACCAAAACTTCAATCTCATTGTCACATATGACCTGCTTGCTGCAGAGGGTGATACTTAAGTTTTCTGAGTACCAATTTTGTCATCTTGAAATTGTGTCTCATAACTCTTATGGTGTTATTAAAATAATAAAATATCTCCTATAATGTTCATCTGGGATATTATAGATATTTTGAATAAGAAGATTATCAGAGTCAGACATAGATAACGGCAGAACTTCTTGATGCCTCATTCTTGGTCCTGTTACCCCTTTTATGTTAAATGATTGAACCCTGGGTTGTTATTTGTGTTCTAGAAACCAGTATTCCCATAGAGCCTTATTAGTTTGACACTTCATAGAAATCTTGATGTGAATGTTGTGAAAGTTTACAAAACAAAATGAACATGCATACACAAAGGGAAAAGAATGAAAAGATACAGTAAGAATTGGAAAATTACCAATTTCTCTGAAAGAAGTAAACATAATATTTGGTTATTTATATACTTATTCATTCATTGGTTATTTTCAGTAAGTGTATAATAGGCTTCTAATTTGTGCCTGGAATCATGCTAGATTAAAAAAATAATAATTTGTTTTCTTTTATCACCACGTGAACTCTAGAGTCTTTTTTCTCCTTGCTCTTGAGCCTTCTCACTTATCATATTGTTTCATTTAGTTTTCATAGAATTTCCTTTTTTTCAGTTTCAATTTTACTACTCATATTTTCCAAATGTTCAATCATTGTGACTAGTTCAATCATTGTGGCTAGATTTTGCTTCAGACCTTGAATATATTTATAATTGCTGCTTTAAATTTCTTCTGATAATTTCACCTTTTATGTCTTCTTGGGAATCAATTCTGTTGACTGCTTTGTTTGAGTATGTCATACTTTGCTGATTCTTCACGTGTCTAGTAAGTTTTTATTGCATGTTGGGCAATAAAAGTAACTTGTAGGGTTCTGATTCTACTTATGTTCCTCTGAAGGACTGATATTTGTTCAAGCTGAGTTTAAAATGGTCAAATTCAAACTCTAAAATCTATTTCCTTCAGGAGAGGCAGCAACTGAATATCTGCATCCTTCCAACTTCTAGTGACTTTATTTGCCAGTCTCTTTAGTATCTCATAAATGCTTGACTAGATCAGTGTTTAATCATGAATTTTACATAATTTTTATATATAGAATTTGGCTCTCATTCCATATTCAATCCTTCCTTCCCAGGATTTTCACCTTAATTTCCCAACCAATATGTCAGCCTCAAATCTGCATGCTAATCTCATGCCCCCTGCACCATAGAGATCAGGGAGTACCCTTCAGCAAAATCCTGAAAGCATGTAAGTCTCACCTTGTGTACTTCCTATCTTTCAGGGGTTATCCTTCTCAAGATTGTTTCTGTTTGAGGTCAATATTTAAAAAATGTTCTATACAGATTTTATAGATATTACCTACAGGAGTGTTTGTCTATACACATTTTTCTGTTATTACTGAAATGTGGAACCTCAAATTTATTCCATTTGAAGATATTTTTTAAATTAAAAATTATACCATCACAAAAGGACAGCTCTGGTTGAATAAAGAAATGGGAACAGAATCCTACCCTTTCTCCATACAAGCACATACAACATAAAATTATTCAGGTAGCACTCAATCCAATTTCTAGGTTTCCATAGAAAGTTTGAAAATAACTCACCCATACCAAATAGTGAATATATCTGAGAGGAAGCATATACCATTAAAGATGTGTTCACATATGTGGCCAGAAAATTGACCACCAAGTTTCATTACAATCTTCAACAAAACTTCAAAGGATATCTTTTAAAATGCACGACATTTTATATACATTTGCGGGTGCTTTCAAACATATAATTTGCTATTCACAACACTCCTGTAAGTACAGCACACACACTTCTTGTCATTTTAGTATTGCTCTTACTTTATAATTCTATGAAACACCATGAAAACATATAATTTAGTCATGATGTATGCCAGACACGATGTTCAAAGTTTTGCAAATATCTTACTTCATTTTCACCAAGGGTTTTAACCCACTTATATAAGTGTGAAAACTGAGCTATCAAGGGATCTTAAGCCTTACTCAGAGAGGAATGTAGTAAAAATGTGATCCACAAATCAAACCCTAGTCTATATGCCTGTGAAAGCACTTTCAAATATTGTATCATCCTGCATTTCCCAGAGAATTGAAATGTCTTTCAAATGAACTAAATATTTTGACAAGGTATACAGTTATTCTACTAGAGAAACTAGAGTCAAATCAGTTCTTGTAAAAGTTGGACTCGGCTCTTTTTGTACTATTCCTTATTGTTTGAAAGAAAGGGAGGAGAGAGACAATATTAGAATATATAGGACATTTAGTTCAACCCTGAACTTTCAATGGCTTAACTAAATTTCTCCAAAGGTTGTCATTCTGTAGTGACAATTCAAAAAATAACTATATAAGACCTTGAGAATTAAATGGTCCGCTTTGTTCTAGAATTATTTTACTTCAGTAAGGAAAGTCATAATGATACAAACACCTATAGATTAAGTAAATTAGGAAGAGGAAGTTGTTGATATTTATTCTGAAACTGAATAACGTTACATAATTAGTAGATAAAGACTATAATCCAGATATTTGATATGTTTGGAACATCTTAAAAATATTATAGTAACAATGTTGAATTAATGTTGCAAAAAAATAATCCCTAATACTACATCTGTTTTGTTAAATTAAATGCACTTTAGATAGTCATTTTAAAAGCAATTTCCGTGGGTAAACTTTAGTAAAAGAAACAGGTAACAAACTGCTGCAAAATATATTATAGATATGGATGCATTAGATTTCAATTCACATCAACTTGAACAGCTTTCAAAAGCTGATATATATTTCTCTAAATATATATCAGTACAAATAAATTAAAATTTATTATAGTATATTGCATATTTTTTCTAAGCCAGCATTTATAAAAAGGTAACAGTTTCAGTGAATTTTTTTTCTTAAAATCTATTTATTACTACATGGTACCCATTTTTTCTAAGTCTGTATTGCTCCTGAAACTGGTAGATATTAAAGTTTATGCGAGAAAAGATAGAAATATTTTCTTCTTCTCAACCTGCTTATCCAGAAATGCATCTAGGTTTTCTTTTGCAGATGAATAAACTAATCCCCTAACAATTCATTCTGTTGAATTTTTAAAATATACTTCTCTGTGTTGCCTCCTTGAGAAAGTATATGTTGCTGAGCAAAATATATCTCACACTTCCCAGGGCAGCTGTATACAAAGATTCAGGTATCGTTGAATCCCTAAAGATTTTCGTGGAGTAGGCCGGCATATAGAATATTAGGAAAGATGGGAAAAAAACTCTCTATTCTTAAGGTTCATATTTACTTTTTCCTAAGCTACTATGTCTGAGAATGTGCCTGACTCAAAACATGATGCCTGTCTTTCTTTTGATCCATCCTTTCATAATCATTCTCTACTTAGAAAAGAAATTCATACTTATCTCTTACCCATTCTGATACTTGACTTTACTTCACTCTGAGATAAAAAACCTCATGGGTGTCAAGTGTATTAGGGTTCTCCAGAGTATCAGAACCAATGGAATGAACTCTGTGTGTGTGTGTGTGTGTATATATGTAAGGGAGACATTATGAGGAATTGGCTTATATGATTGTGGAGACTAAAAATGCCCACGATGTACAGTCTGTCCTTTACAAGGTAGAGACCCAGGAAAACCAGAGGTGTAGTTCATGTCAAGTCCAAAGACCTGAGAACCAGGGTAGCAAATGCATAAGTCCCAGTCCAAGGGCAGGAGAAGATGAGATGAGCTGTTCCAGCTCAAATAGTGATGCAGGAAAAAAGGGGGCAAATTCCTCCTCCTTCCACCTTTTGTTGTATTCAGGCTCTCAA
This sequence comes from Orcinus orca, assembly GCF_937001465.1. NCBI lineage: Eukaryota > Metazoa > Chordata > Mammalia > Artiodactyla > Delphinidae > Orcinus > Orcinus orca. The sequence goes on from NC_064563.1 coordinate 125,336,955, forward strand.
GGGATTGGATCATACCCACCTACATTGGGGAGGGCAATCTACTTTACTGAGTCCACCAATTCAAATGCGAATCTATTCCAGAGACACCCTCACAGACACAACCAGAAAAAATGTTTGTCTGGGCACCCCATCGCCAGTCAAGTTGACACAAAAAATTAACCATCACATCAAGCAAAGGGGATATTCAAAATATTATTTGTAAACACTCCGTTATTTAAGACATCAAAACTCCATATAGGACTTTAGGCATTACCCTGCGCCACCCCCCACACATTCTATTAAGGTGAAAAGGTGGCATTAGATAAAGGATATTCTAGCCTATTCCACAATGCCTGAATTAAAAGTGTATTCTAGAATAAATCTGTGAGAATGATGTCAATTTCTCTTAATGACTTTGCCTCTTTCATCTCTAACTATTGTCAATCAGTGCATTTCACTGTTCCCGAGAAAGAGAATCAAGACTTGGATGGGGGCGGGGGGGGGCAATCAGACCATTCATAAGAACTATTGAAGGGAGTGACATTTTATTCAGTAAGCTTTCATGGTAAAGTAGTTTTATTAGTCTATAGAAACCTTAGAAGATACACAATTTGTAAAATGATTCTGGTAAACACTAAGCTAATACAAACCTGACCCCTCTGACTCTGCATTTTCATTATTATTGCTCAGAAGGAGGAACCTGGCCAAATTTCTTGTTAACAGGTCTCACAGGTAGACAGCCTTCCATAGGTTGCCTGATTTCAAGAAAGATATAGATAGATTTGTGCTCTTATTTTCTTGAATATTTATTTAGAAACACAAGAGAATCATCTGGTGTCCCCACCTTCACTACGACCATTTTATTTTGGCTGAGCCACCATCATCTCTCAGATGGAATATTGCAGTTGTCTCCCGAACCTGTTCTAAAGTTGTCTATTTGAAAGTTATAGCATCCAGAATGATCCCTATGAAACATAAAATTCAGTATGCCACTCCTCTGTTCTAAGGATCCACAGTTAAACCTAAGTCCTTACTATAACCAAAGTTGATATACCTTCCTTACCTCTTTGACAAGTGCTCTTACACTCCACCACCTACTCACTCCTCTCAAGCCACACCAGCTTCCTTGCTGTCCTCAAACATGCTTCAATATTTTCACTTCAAGATGTTTGCAAGGTGTTACTTAAACCCTTCTGTAATAGATGCTAGGGTAAAAAATTTTAATCAAGCATTTCAAGTTCTTGTATTTTTTTAAAAGAAATGTATTAGTAATGGTTTAAAACAGAGTTATGAACCAAACGTGGAATAGGGCAGAAATATCATTTAGGTGATTATTGCAGTTATTTTTAAAAAGTGATAAGAATATGAACTAAGGCAAAAATAATAGTAATAGAAAAAAATCAACTTTGACATTTTTAGTATCTGGCTAGTTCTATGAGGGAAATTTAAAAAATCAGATGATTCAGAGGTTTGTTTGATTCAGGCAACTGAGGGAATGATCATGACATTAAATGAAATTGAGGATAAATAAGAAAGACCTTAGAAAGGTACAATTGCTCTTTATGTACATATCTGCTCTCCCTTAGGCTGTCTGGCTTGAGAAAGTACAGGTAGTTCATGGAGCTGAGGACAGACAAATCTGGAATACCTGGAGGCTCATTTTCTATGCCTTTATATTAGCTTAGCAGCTGCCTCAGAAAATCCAAGTTAGCTCAATTAAAAAAACCCAAAAAGCAAAAAACCCAAAAAATCTGAAGCCTGCTTAGATGAAGCTGCATAGATGTTTCCAATCCTCCTGACTCTAAAAACATTTTGAGCATTATGGGGATGAAGCCATGTTCTAACAAAAGATTAGCCATGGTGAACTCAGACCAGCCATGCCCAGTCCAAGATAATGTGGTTCTTGGGGGTTGCCATCACTCTGTAATTCCCTTCTTTAAGGCTCTCTCTCCAATAAACCTTCATCCTTTCTGTGTCTTTTCCACTTTTATGCACATTTTTAGCTTTACTTTATATATGGCTAATTTTACCATCTTTTTTTGCACCAAGCTTTCCAGTTTGTATATAGTATTCTGACTCCCTGATTTTGATTGCAGGCATTAAAAACAAATCTTGAGTTTTGGACAACCTGACTCCACATTTTCAAGTAGGGAAACTGAATAGTCATTGAGATTTGCTGAGGAGAATTTCAAGTAAGAATATACAGTACATAAAAACCCTAGCTCAGAACACTAGGCTGTTCCGTGAATTATCATGCTTCTCTAGAGAGATATTCTGAAGAGACTAAGGCTCTCCAATTATACATCCCAGCTCTATAGATTACCAACCTGCAACAAGGAAGGGATCTTACCTGAAAACTGAATATATTGGTGGCATCTCCTTAAAGGGCTACTTTAAGAGCTAATTAAAATAATTTATGCAATATGTCTATGTATTTTCTAGCATTCAAAAATCTCAGCTTATGTTGTTTTTATTACTCTAGACTGAGCTTTTTGAAGCCCGGGAGTTTAATCATAGCTATATGTCCCATGCCTAATACAAAGACTGGGTTTTCAATATATATATTTTCTAAGGAATTAACCATTTATCTATATCACTTGATTTCATTGTTTTTTCACTTTAAAAGACCAGAGAAAACTGACATTGAAAATTTCAATTAAATTTGAATCAATACAATCCTGAATATACAGTAATATTTAACAAAGAATGAAGAAAATAGTGCCATGTTCGAATATTTACACCTTTTCCTCTTACCAAATCTAAGTCAAATCTACTCTATTTGTGCTCATTCAATCATTTTTTCCTTAAATTATCCCCTGCATCTGACTTCAAAATTATGAAAATTATCTTTTAGCATATGATGAATATTAAAAGCCTCTTTTTATTTTTTGTGTCCTCACTAAATATCATGAAAACTACCATGTATACAAAGCTAAATAGAAATATACAGTTCTGAAAGACATTTATCTTTCTCTTCATGACAGAAATAATTTTAAGATAAGTATTTTCACCTAATAGAGTATACCTTTACTATTAACCAATTATATTGAAATTCTTCAATAAGAATTTTATTTTGTGTGTATAACATTTATGTTAGAAATATTGACTTCTATTAGCCGTAAGTCAAGTTTTACATTTTATCATGTCTTTAATTTTATTTAATATGTCCTCATTCCTGGCCCCCCAAATTATAGGAATCATATTTATAGTAAAACAAGATGGTAAAACCAGAATATTCAATTTTAAAATTTACAAATATTTAAAGCACATTAATTATAGACTGCCATATGGTTGTGACCAGCATAACATTCCTCTTATTTCAGGCTGATCATTCACTCATCTCATTGTCCTTGTTAGAGCTCTTGATGTGAAAAGAGTAGGTTGTAGTTTGCATCTGGGGTATTTCTTTTTTTTCTTTTTTTTTTTTTTTTTACGGTACGCGGACCTCTCACTGTTGTGGCCCCTCCCGTTGCGGAGCACAGGCTCCGGACGCGCAGGCTCAGCGGCCATGGCTCACGGGCCCAGCCGCTCCGCGGCATGTGGGATCCTCCCGGACCGGGGCACGAACCCGCATCCCCTGCATCGACAGGTGGACTCTCAACCACTGCGCCACCCAGGCAAGACCTGGGGTATTTCTTAGATACAAAAGTGTCCTAAATTTTTGCTGCTTCAGATGAAATCTAAAGCTAAATAATGGAAAGATAGAGTTCTAATTCTTACTGTCTAATTCTATCGCAGTTATAAGAGTAAACGTGAATACAAGTAAAACTCATTTAAAAATGTGCAGAAAATGCAGAGGATTAGAAAATTAAAAATAGTTACAATGCCCTCCTGTTCCAGCCCTCTAAATTTTAATTGGATGCTCAAATTATTGCCATTTTATTGTGTTCACACATTTTTTTTTAATTCCAAAACGGTTCATTTTATAAATCAGAATATTTTCTTTATTTTGGACTGGAGACTACATAATACAATTGATTTTAAACGTTAGGTGGGCGAAAGGAAAGAAGTATATAGAATATGCATATTGCTTTGATTTCATGTGAATTCTAGGAGGAATAATCTATAAAAACAATCCAAATTGTTAGCTAAATTAGAAGCCATTCAAATTAACCAGGCATTTCCCTCTACCTCCAAAAAGAATAAAAGAAGTTCAAATACTGCCATAAAAATTGATCCGGTCACACACATGGTTTTATCAGAACATATTCTCTTTTTTAAGTGAAAATAACCTTCTGAGAATAAAAATCTGAACAGAAATCCCATTCTTGTTTATCTGCAAAAGCTACAAAAGCACTATGGGCCATTCAACCATCAGTTGGCAGAGTTATAAGGAAGTCCATTCCTGAAATGTATCTTTATTTCCTGATGTGCTTATTGCCAACGTTATTTTAACTGTTAGAGCTTCTTAAAGACATAAAGTATTTGGCTAGATGTTATAAAGATGACGGCAGTAGCCTGCAGCTTACATAAACACTGTAGGTCCATGGACATAGTTGAAATAAAGCAGAACATCAAACACACAGCTTATATAAAACTTAATACACTCAGCCTGGAAGATACTTTTAAACATTTGCTAAAATTACTTTACAAGCAGGCATGTTCACTATAAAATCATCGTAATGGAGAAATGAAGCACGGGTACAGAATAAAAAGAAAATTCTCCAAAACAATTCAGTTTAAGCACCTAACAACTAGAGTTATCTTGATGCAACTTACCAAGTTTCCTCATATGAAGATCTCATTTTTAGCTGTCTGGTGTAGATAATTATCTTATTAAATTTAATGTTGTTCCTGAAAGCTGTCGTGTTTTTAATAATCTCTAAAAGAGTCCCTGACCTATTTACCTTCCAGATATATGTGCTCGTGCTTCTAAGTAAGATTAGTTCATATGCTATACTTAAAAGCATACGTGCATATATATATTTGTTAGCATAGGATACAATGCTTATTAATGACTGTGCATTATTTTCTACTGGAAGGAGAATCAGCAGTATTAGAAGAAGAAAAGTTGTCAAAGTTAATAAGCAGAAATTTGTGATTGGTGAATTCAGGTAAGATACCACACCCAAATTTTCCTGGATATTCTTTTATTGAATTTCTGCTTTCTCATCACCTTCTATAAAAGAAGGAAAACTGAGGGGGAACAATATCCCGGAAGAACGTGAACCCACATTCCATACCCAGTAGAGCACCTTAGCCAGTGAAAAATTTCTGGGGGACAATGGGAAGATGAAGTCCCAATAAAGTCTTTTGCTGAAGCTGTTCTTTGCAAACTCTCACTTTCCTCAACGCAGCCTATTTCCTGTTGTGTTTAGCATAAAATTGTGGAACTGACCTTGAACTTGATACTTGACAGGTGCTAACCATGAAGGGGACAATCTTGTCCTCTAAGATGAAAATATAAAAATGAATATATATACACATTTAATTTAAAGAATGTTTTACTATCCTTTGGAAGTAAAGTGGTAGCTATAAAAGGAGGGAGGGGGTAACTATAAAAGGACAATGCTAGGGTATTAGAATTATTCTGCATCTCAACTGCATCAACGTCATTATATTATTGTAGAGTTTTGTAAAATGGTACTATTGGGGGAAATTGGGCAAAAGGTCGAGAAATCTATTTCTTATAACTGTATATGAATCTATAATCTCATATTTGCTTACACATCAACTTTCTAAGACTGAACATTTTAAAATAATGGCTGTCCCATCTCAAAATTTTCTAGAGTTTATTACATATTCAGAATTTGTTTTCAAAATTTTAGGGTGCTTATTCCCCAAATCATGCGTTCCTTCTAAATGACTATAGTTGTGATAACATTGTGTAATCCTTCAATATATACATTTTGTTGCTCATACCACATAGTTTAATATGGTAAGTTTAGGTCAGATTGACTTCATTAAGTTATCCTTATTAGATGTGTTACAATCTCATATATATTTCAATATTACTATCAAATTAAATGCAATATTGTGGAAAGAGATATTGCATCTTCATATTTATTTAGCATATCCTTGATCTAAATTCTCATTTAAATGAAACAAGTTAGCAAGTGATCAGCCTTTCAAAATGAAATATGTTTGTGTGAGCTAAAACTGTGAGCCTTCTGGCCCCAAATTTAATTTTTTTTACTATTATTATTTTTACATCTTTATTGGAGTATAATTGCCTTACAATGGTGTGTTAGTTTCTGCTTTATAACAAAGTGAATCAGTTATACATATACATATGTTCCCATATCTCTTCCCTCTTGTGTTTACCTCCCTCCCACCCTCCCTATCCCAACCCTCTAGATGGTCACAAAGTACCGAGCTGATCTCCCTGTGCTATGCGGCTGCTTCCCACTAGCTGTCTATTTTACGTTTGGTAGTGTATATATGTCCATTGCCACTCTCTCACTTTGTCACAGCTTACCCTTCCCCCTCCCCATATCCTCAAGTCCATTCTCTAGTAGGTCTGTATCTTTATTCCTGTCTTACCCCTAGGTTCTTCATGACTTTTTTTTTTTCTTAAATTCCATATATATGTGTTAGCATACGGTATTTGTCTTTCTCTTTCTGACTTACTTCACTCTGTATGACAGACTCTAGATCTATCCACCTCATTACAAATAGCTCAATTTCGTTTCTTTTTATGGCTGAGTAATATTCCATTGTATATATGTGCCACATCTTCTTTATCCATTCATCCGATGATGGGCACTTAGGTTGTTTCCATCTCTGGGCTATTGTAAATAGAACTGCAATGAACATTTTGGTACATGACTCTTTGAATTATGGTTTTCTCAGGGTATATGCCCAGTAGTGGGATTGCTGGGTCATATGGTAGTTCTATTTGTAGTTTTTTAAGGAGCTTCCATACTGTTCTCCATAGTGGCTATACCAATTCACATTCCCACCAGCAGTGCAAGAGGACTCCCTTTTCTCCACACCCTCTCCAGCATTTATTGTTTATAGATTTTTTGATGATGGCCATTCTGACTAGTGTGAGATGATATCTAATTGTAGTTTTGATTTGCATTTCTCTAATGATTAATGATGTTGAACATTCTTTCATGTGTTTGTTGGCAGTCTGTATATCTTCTCTGGAGAAATGGCTATTTAGGTCTTCTGCCCATTTTTGGATTGTGTTGATTTGTTTTTTTTTGTTATTGAGCTGCATGAGCTGCCTATAAATCCTCTGTCAGTTGCTTCATTTGCAAATATTTTCTCCCATTCTGAGGGTTGTCTTTTGGTCTTGTTTATGGTTTCCTTTGCTGTGCAAAAGCTTTGAAGTTTCATTAGGTCCCATTTGTTTATTTTTGTTTTTATTTCTATTTCTCTAGGAGGTGGGTCGAAAAGGATCTTGCTGTGATTTATGTCATAGAGTGTTCTGCCTATGTTTTCCTCTAAGAGTTTGATAGTGTCTGGCCTTACATTTAGGTCTTTATTCCATTTTGAGCTTATTTTTGTGTATGGTATTAGGGAGTGATCTAAACTCATACTTTTACATGCACCACTTATTGAAGAGGCTGTACTTTCTCCACTGTACATTCCTACCTCCTTTATCAAAGATAAGGTGACCATATGTGCGTGGGTATATCTCTGGGCTTTCTATCCTGTTCCATTGATCTATATTTCTGTTTTTGTGCCAGTAGCATACTGTCTTGAATACTTGAATAGTATAGTCTGAAGTCAGGGAACCTGATTCCTCCAGCTCCATTTTTCATTCTCAAGATTGCTTGGCTATTCAGAGTCTTTTGTGTTTCCATACAAATTGTGAAATTTTTTGTTCTAGTTCTGTGAAAAATGCCAATGTTAGTTGGATTGGGATTGCATTGAATCTGTAGATTGCTTTGGGTTGTAGAGTCATTTTCACAATGTTGATTCTTCCAATCCAAGAACATGGTATATCTCTCCATCTATTTGTATCATCTTTAATTTCTTTCATCAGTGTCTTATAATTTTCTGCATAAAGGACTTTTGTCTCCTTAGGTAGGTTTATTCCTAGATATTTTATTCTTTGTGTTGCAATGGTAAATGGGAGTGTTTTCTTGATTTCACTTTCAGATTTTTCATCATTAGTGTATAGGAATGCCAGAGATTTCTGTGCATTAATTTTGTATCCTGCTACTTTACCAAATTCATTGATTAGCTCTAGTAGTTTTCTGGTAGCATCTTTAGGATTCTCTCTGTATAATATCATGTCATCTGCAAACAGTGACAGCTTTACTTCTTCTTTTCCAATTTGGATTCCTTTTATTTCCTTTTCTTCTCTGATTGCTGTGGCTAAAACTTCCAAAACTATGTTGAATAAGGGTGGTGAGAGTGGGCAACCTTGTCTTGTTCCTGGTCTTAGAGGAAATGCTTTCAGTTTTTCACCATTAAGGACGATGTTGGCTGTGGGTTTGTCATATATGGCCTTTATGATGTTGAGGAAAGTACCCTCTATGCCTACTTTCTGCAGGGTTTTTATCATAAATGCTGTTGAATTTTGTTGAAAGCTTTCTCTGCATCTATTGAGATGATCATATGGTTTTTCTCCTTCAATTTGTTAATATGGTGTATCACGTTGATTGATTTGCGCATATTGAAGAATCCTTGCATTCCTGGAATAAACCCCACTTGATCATGGTGTATGATCCTTTTAATGTGCTGTTGGATTCTGTTTACTAGTATTTTGTTGAGGATTTTTGCATCTATGTTCATCAGTGATATTGGCCTGTAGTTTTCTTTCTTTGTGACATCCTTGTCTGGTTTTGGTATCAAGGTGATGGTGGCCTCGTAGAATGAGTTTGGGAGTGTTGCTCCCTCTGCTATTCTCTTCAGGAGTTTGAGAAGGATAGGTGTTAGCTCTTCTCTAAATGTTTGATAGAATTTGCTTGTGAAGCCATCTGGTCCTGGGCTTTTGTTTGTTGGAAGATTTTTAATCACAGTTTCAATTTCAGTGCTTGTGATTGGTCTGCTCATATTTTCTATTTCTTCCTGATTCAGTCTTGGCAGGTTGTGCATTTCTAAGAATTTGTCCGTTTATTCCAGGTTGTCCATTTTATTGGCATAGAGTTGCTTGTAGTAATCTCTCATGATCTTTTGTATTTCTGCAGTGTCAGTTTTTACTTCTCCTTTTTCATTTCTAATTCTATTGATTTGAGTCTTCTCCCTTTTTTTCTTGATGAGTCCAGCTAATGGTTTATCAATTTTATTTATCTTCTCAAGGAACCAGCTTTTAATTTGTTTGATCTTTGCTATCGTTTCCTTCATTTCTTTTTCATTTATTTCTGATCTGATTTTTATGATTTCTTTCCTTCTGCTAACTTTGGGGTTTTTTTTTTTGTTCTTCTTTCTCTAATTGCTTGAGGTGCAAGGTTAGGTTGTTTATTCTAGATATTTCCTGTTTCTTAAGGTAGAATTGTATTGCTATAAACTTCCCTCTTAGAACTGCTTTTGCTGCATCCCATAGGTTTTGGGTCATCATGTCTCCACTGTCATTTATTTCTAGGTATTTTTTTGATTTCCTCTTTGATTTCTTCAGTGATCACTTCGTTATTAAGTAGTGTATTATTTAGCCTCCATGTGTTTTTATTTTTTACAGATCTTTTCCTATAATTGATATCTAGTCTCATAGCATTGTGGTCGGAAAAGATACTTGATGCAATTTCAATTTTCTTAAATTTACCCAGGCTTGATTTGTGACCCAAGATATGATCTATCCTGGAGAATGTTCAATGAGCACTTGAGAAAAGTGTGTATTCTGTTGTTTTTGGATGGACTATCCTATAAATATCAATTAAATCCATCTTGTTTAATGTATCATTTAAAGCTTCTGTTTCCTTATTTATTTTCATTTTGGTTGATCTGTCCAGTGGTGAAAGTGGGGTGTTAAAGTCCCCTATTATGAATGTGTTACCATCAATTTCCCCTATTATGGCTGTTAGTATTTGCCTTATGTATTGAGGTGCTCCTATGTTGGGTGCATAAATATTTACAATTGTTATATGTTCTTCTTGGATCAATCCCTTGATCATTATGTAGTGTCCTTCTTTGCCTCTTCTAATAGTCTTTATTTTAAAGTCTATTTTGTCTGATATGAGAATTACTACTCCAGCTTTCTTTTGGTTTCCATTTGCATGGAATATCTTTTTCCATCCCGCCACTTTCACTCTGTATGTGTCTCTAGGTCTGAAGTGGGTCTCTTGTAGACAGCATATATATGGGTCTTGTTTTTGTATCCATTCAGCCAATCTGTGTCTTTTGGTGGGAGCATTTAGTCCCTTTACATTTAAGGTAATTATCGATATGTATGTTCGTATTCCCATTTTCTAAATTGCTTTGGGTTCGTTATTGTAAGTATATTACTTCTCTTGTGTTTCTTGCCTAGAGAAGTTCCTTTAGCCTTTGTTGTAAACCTGGTATGGTGTTGCTGAACTCTCTCAGCTTTTGCTTGTCTGTAAAGGTTTTAATTTCTCCATCAAGTCTGAATGAGATCCTTGCTGGGTAGAATAATCTTGGTTGCAGGTTTTTCTCCTTCATCACTTTAAATATGTCCTGCCAGTCCCTTCTAGCTTGCAGAGTTTCTGCTGAAAGATCAGCTGTTAACCTTATGGGGATTCCCTTGTGTGTTATTTGTTGTTTTCCCCTTGCTGATTTTAATGTTTTCTTTGTGTGTTAATTTTTGACAGTTTGATTAATATGCGTCTTGGCGTATTTCTCCTTGGATTTATCCTGTATGGGACTCTCTGTGCTTCCTGGACTTGATTAACTATTTCCTTTCCCATATGAGGGATGTTTTCAACTATAATCTCTTCAAATATTTTCTCAGTCCCTTTCTTTTTCTCTTCTTCTTCTGGAACCCCTATAATTCGAATGTTGGTGTGTTTAATGTTGTCCCAGAGGTCTCTGAGACTGTCCTCAGTTCTTTTCATTCTTTTTTCTTTATTCTGCTCTGCAGTAGTTATTTCCACTATTTTATCTTCCAGGTCACTTATCCGTTCTTCTGCCTCAGTTATTCTGCTATTGATCCCATCTAGAGTACTTTTAATTTCATTTATTGTGTTGTTCATCATTGCTTGTTTCATCTTTATTTCTTCTAGGTCCTTGTTAAATGTTTCTTGCATTTTCTATATTCTATTTCCAAGATTTTGGATCATCTTTACTATCATTATTCTGAAATCTTTTTCAGGTAGACTGCCTATTTCCTCTTCAATTGTTAGGTCTGGTGGGTTTTTATCTTGCTCCTTCATCTGCTGTGTGTTTTTCTGTCTTCTCATTTTGCTTATCTTACTGTGTTTGGCGTCTCCTTTTTGCAGGCTGCAGGTTCGTAGTTCCCGTTGTTTTTGGTGTCTGTCCCCAGTGGCTAAAGTTGTTTCAGTGGGTTGTGTAGGTTTCCTGGTGGAGGGGACTAGTGCCTGTGTTCTGGTGGATGAGCCTGGATCTTGTCTTTCTGGTGGGCAGGTCCACGTCTGGTGGTGTGTTTTGGGGTGTCTCTGGACTTTTTATGATTTTAGGCAGCCTCTCTGCTAATGGGTGGGGCTGTGTTCCTGTTTTGCTAGTTGTTTGGCATAGGGTGTCCAGCACTGTAGCTTGCTGGTCGTTGAGTGAAGCTGAGTGCTGGTGTTGAGATGAAGATCTCTGGGAGATTTTCACCATTTGATATTATGTGGAGCTGGGAGGTCTCTTGTTGACCAGTGTCCTGAAGTTGGCTCTCCCACCTCAGAGGCACAGCACTGACTCCTGGATGCAGCACCAAGAGCGTTTCATCCACACAGCTCAGAATAAAAGGGAGCAAAAGTAGAAAGAAAGAAAGAAAGGAAGGAAGAAAGAAAGAAAAGAAAGAAAGAAAGAAAGGAGGGAGGGAGGGAGGGAGGGAGGGAGGAAGGAAGGAGGGAAGGAAGGAAGGAAAGAAAGAAGATAAAATAAAATAAAGTAAGAGAAAATAAAGTTATTAAAATAAAAAATAATTATTAAGAAAAAAAATTTTTTTGAAAAAGAAAGAAAAAACGGACGGATAGAACCCTAGGACAAATGGTGGAAGCAAAGCTATACAGACAAAATCTCACACAGAAGCATACACACTCACAAAAAGAGGAAAAGGGGAAAAAATAATAAATGTTGCTTTCAAAGTTCATCTCCTCAATTTGGGATGATTCGTTGTCTATTCATGTATTCCACAGATGGAGGGTACATGAAGTTGATTGTGGAGCTTTATTCCGCTGCTTCTGAGGCTGCTGGGAGTGATTTCCCTTTCTCTTCTTTGTTCTCACAGCTCCCAGATTTGGCCCCGCCTCTGCGTGTAGGTTGCTGGAGGGCGTCTGTTCTTCGCTCAGACAGGACGGGGTTAAAGGAGCAGCTGCTTCGGGGACTCTGGCTCACTCAGGCCGTGGGGAGGGAGGGGTATGGAGTGCGGGGCGAGCCTGCGGCGGCAGAGGCCAATGTGACATTGCAGCAGCCTGAGGCACACCGTGTGTTCTCCCGGGGAAGTTGTCGCTGGATCCTGGGACCCTGGCATTGGCAGGCTGCACAGGCTCCCTGGAAGGGGGGTGTGGATAGTGACCTGTGCTTGCACACAGGCTTCTTGGTGGCGGCAGCCGCAGCCTTAGCGTCTCAGGCCCGTCTCTGGGCTCCACGCTTTTAGCCGCGGCTCCCACCCGTCTCTGGAGTTCCTTTAAGCAGCGCTCTTAATCCCCTCTCCTCGCGCACCAGGAAACAAAGAGGGAAGAAAAAGTCTCTTGCCTCTTCGGCAGGTCCAGACTTTTCCCCGAACTCCCTCCCGGCTAGCCGTGGTGCACTAACCCCCTGTAGGCTGTGTTCACGCCGCCAACCCCAGTCCTCTCCCTGCGCTCCGACCAAAGCCTGAGCCTCAGCTCCCAGCCCCGCCCGCCCCGGGGGGTGAGCTGACAAGCATCTCGGGTTGGTGAGTTCTGGTCGGCACTGATCCTCTGTGCGGGAATCTCTCCGCTTTGCCCTCTGCACCCCTGTTGCTGTGCTCTCCTCCGCGGCTCCGAAGCTTCCCCCCTCCGCCACCTGCAGTCTCCTCCAGCGAAGGGGCTTCCTAGTGTACTTGCCTTTTGGGAGGTCTGAGGTCTTCTGCCAGTGTTCAGTAGGTGTTCTGTAGGAGCTGTTCCACGTGTAGATGTATTTCTGGTGTATCTGTGAGGAGGAAGGCGATCTCCGCGTCGTACTCTTCCGCCATCTTCCCCTCGTCTTTCTGCCCCCAAATTTTAGAAATTTAAATATATGTCTTACCTTTGACCAAGAAGAATGTATTTGCTCACATTAAGAGTCTTCCAGTGTCTACTGGTATGAATATTAAACAGGTGCCTTCAGCTACTGGAGACACAGAAACACTATTGAAATGGAGCAAAATAAACAGTTTCGTTAAATAAGTTTGTGTAAACAAATTAGTTATTCAGAACTGTATGTATTTCTTGTTCACACCATCAAATATGAAACAGTAAGTGGGATCATTTTTCTTTGGTGATGTAACCTACAATGTGTCCCTTGAAGTTACTTTTGAGATTTTTTTTCAGATCTACATCATTAGAACGTGTGTGTGTCCTAGAGATTCATTAAATTATAAAAATATTTGTTTAGTGACAATAGTCAGTAAGTGTCAGTTACTTTAACAGTGTATAAATATACATATATACACAACACAGCTATATATATATACACACATATATACATGTTTACTGAAAATGTAAATTAGTCAAACTATTCTGAAAATAACTGATAATACTTTAGAGAATTTCTCCTTAGGTCTGGTCCAAAGCAGTCACCTACATGTGCTTGAAGCTTACTTGAAGTGGATATGGTATGGAAAATGAAGAAGCTTTCCAGACTTTTCCCCAGTCTCATAAACTACTATTCTGCAATGCCAACTTTGTTGAAAAAGAAAAGGGTTGATACTAGGTCTTTTTCAAGTGCCCACTGAATGGGAAAACAAAGAGAAAATTCTAAGAAATACTTATTTTACTTTTATGAATATCCTTCCCCAATTTAGCACCATTAACAGTGCTGTTTGAAAAAGAGGATCCTAGGACCCCATTATGTTTCTGCTTTTAAATGCTGTGTAATTTTGGCAGGTTACTTAAAAGCTATAAAATGATGATAATGGTCATGTCTCATAGCAGTTACAGTGATTGAAAGGCAAACTGTGGTAAATTACCTACCACAGTTTGTGGGAACAGAGGCTGTGAGTAAATAGACATGTTGGTCTCTTACTTTGCTTCATTTTTCCCATAAATATTCAGAAGTATTTGAGGAAATAAAGTTCTTTGCTCTACATAAATATTATATTGAAAAAAATTTAATATACATTTTAGTCAGATATGCTACTGAAATTCTGCTTAACTATTTAACATGTAAAGGATATAATATATGCACTATTTATAGGATATGAGAGAATTTTAAGTTTCTCTCCTTTGGGAAAATAAGTGTGAGTAGAAGTAAAGTGTATAACTTGTGGGAAGAAACTTTATCTAGTATCCAGTTTAGCACTTTCCACTTCTACTACCACAGAGACTGATATATTCCAAATAGTGGGGTTCTGGTAGCCTGTATTCCTGAATAAGGCTGACGGGAAACAGCCACCAGCTAAAATGTGAATGAAAATTTAGCATGAAAATAAAAATAACCTTTGCTGTGTAATCCACTGAGATTTAAAGGTTGTTTGCTACTGCAACATTTTCTAGGTTAGCTTGAGGGATTCTACTTAATGTTCCATGTTGAGCTATAAAAGGGAAATTAAGGAAGATTATGACATTGGCCCTATTTTCCTTTGGGGCTATACTTCTCTCTTGGGGCAAAATACTAACTAGTCTCATTTTACATTTATAAAATAATGTTTATACCTATTTCTTTAAACATTTATAGATTTTAACTACCTGTACTGAGAAGTTGGACACATTCTTTGGAAATGAAGAAGATAATTCTAATAAAAAAAATTCTATTCTACATGAGCCTATACTTTTGCAAGTAACACACACACACACACACACACACACACACACACACGCACGCACCCACATTCATCCCATCACTAATTAATTCCAAAGAGTAAGAGGAATAAAAAAACACTGATAGTTGTAAGAAGTCCATCTAAGCCCTATATGTCTCTGAACCTTCACGTACTAACTAGTATCTTGCAAAGGAAATAGCCTCACAGGTCCCATCTTTGTTAGAAACAATTACACGTGACCCTTTGGACTGAGTATTACCACAGTTATCGCTGGAGACTTGCCCACTACTTAGCCATGGAAGTTAAAAGGTAAATCTTTGAAGCTGAGACTTTCAATTTCAGTTCCAACATGTAAAGAGATTGGCAGGGCTCACTCTCATTCTTACAACAAGAAAAAGCTGGACAAACTGAAAACCAACAACTCTTCTTACATCCATGTGTCTCAGGTTGTAGGGCAAAGTATTTCTCCAAAATCTAGAGAGATAGGTAACCATGGTCTGCTCATTGGAGCAAAAGCTGCTGGAGGCATGAACCAGGAGAAGCCCTTAAATGGCAGTTTTGATGAATTGCTGGAGGCTGAGTGCGAAACACCTCATGCCCCCTAACTTCCATGAGCTTTCCTCCAAGAACCCAGCCAGATTCTCATAGAGAGGATTCTAGATCTCTGTGGTAGCAGGGGAAGGGAAGAGTAATTATTGTGAAACATGCCCAGAGCCTTAGCTCTTGCCAGGGAAAATGATTTTACCAGAGCACAATTCTAAAACTTTGTCCCAGTTGAATTTCTCTCTTAGAGGTAATTTTATTCCAGGGGTGCTCATTCCTGCAAGGTCTTTGTCAGGATCATGAGGTTCCATCTTAGGCAGCCTCCATAAATTTGAGCCTCAGTCAGCAGGCATCTTTGTCCATTCCCTCACAGAAGCCTCCTGGCTCCTGCTGAGCAAGGAGGAAGCTTTACTTAGCAACCTTCTCCCTCACCACTACCATCGCCTATACACAAAGTGCACAGACACAGACACGCTGGCCGAAGTACCTGTTATTGACTTATTTTAGGGCTGGGTCATATAAAGAAGAGCATTTGACATGACCAGGACAGGACAAGGCTGTTCCTACAGGTAAATGTCATGTAAACTTTTAAAGAAAAATTAGGAGCTTATTTTGGATTTCTGAGAAAAAAACTATGCCTCATCAAGCCACTCATGAAAATTGGCTGAATTTGTTTAGGCTTAATGATTGGTGCTAAATTAACTTTTTAATATTCTGCATTTATGACCAAGTGGTTTGGCCCTGTATTTTATAGAATCTAAGACAATAAAATAATTGTTTCTCAAAGATCATTTATGTGTGGAACAATAGAGATTTAGGGGAATTGTACAGGTAATGAAAATAGTGATAGTACCTAAGAGAAGTATGTTTAAAAAAAATCAGTTAAAAAAAAATCAGTGGTTCAGTGTTGAAAATGGAGGACATTATTGCTTAAAAGATACACATAAGAAAAGGAATCCATAATGGAGACAAACAATGACCTATGGAGAATTATGAGACCAATGGAGGGGTATGGATATTTTGATAAATTTAGTGAAGGGGGAGTCATTGGAGTTATGGGGATAGAATGTTGATTGTGATGGACTGCTGAGGAAATAGCACATGAAAAATTTCAAAAATGTTGATAAACTGTGATTTTGAGAAGATTGAACTTAAAGCAAGAGAAATTAAATAATGTCCTTTAACAACACTGAGAAAGAAGAAAAAAACAGTAGGTTTGATCTAAGTTTAGTAATTTATAAGATAGTTGTATTTGAAGGGCAAAGTTGCAGAGGGCAAAACACAGATTTAGTCAGAGGGGGTGAAGAAGTTCTTTCAGTGGCACTTGAAAATCTAGAGATGCATAAATGGAGGATATGGAAAAAAGTAATAGATTTGAGCTTGCAATTTGGGAATAGTTCTTGACTGAGGCTGTTAATAGTTACCCACAAATTTCCATTTATCTTTCTCTTTCTCAAACTCTCTCTGGCCACATGGTTTTTAGCCTGACATTCCATTCCTTAGTCATCCTTGTTATTTGTGGCCACGTAAGCAAGTTTTGGGCAAAGGTACGTGGATAGTACTGACATGTGCCATTTTGGTCCATGATCTTAAAAGCACTACATGCCTACTCTCTCAGCCTTTTCTCCCTTCCTATCTCTGGGAGATGTTGAAACTTTTGCAACTTTCTTGGACCTTGAGGGGGAAGGTGCTCTCTCAACTCTGAATCATGTCTGACACAACAACAGTAAACATGTTTCTTGTTTAAGCCACTGTTATGGCGGCTACTTTGTTACAATTGTACAACTCCTACCTTTTGATAAGGTTCCCATAATAGCAGGCCATTTTGATAATTCCATTAAGGTATTATTAAAATATACAGAAATATAACATCTAGACTAGATTAAAATGATCAAATATACAGTTATATTATCAACACTAACACTCACAATCCAACGCTGTTCTCTAATATACATCAAAATACCCATAGCTAACCTTGAGTTGCAAAGGACACAGAGGTTTTAAATTAAAAAATAAAATTGCCATCAACTCTGGGTCAGTGAATATTCCATGAAATGCTAAAGTAAAATTATTGTTTGAACTGCTTTGGTTGAGTGTCATTTAACTTCAGCGACCACCTGAACAAAGAAATTTAAGTAATCCCCAATTCCTTTTGGTTTATGTATGTCCCCAATTATCCAAAGGAATTACTAATTTTGACTAGGTTCTTCTCAGTTGATTTGCCTCCTACCCCCAAAACCAAACCAAACAAAACACTATCACTCAGTTCTTAGCTCTTTTATATAAAATAAAAGGAATTACATATTTTCAGAAAACAAAAGTTTTGACTGTCATTGATGTTGTTACTTTTTTTTATTATATTTCAGGACTTACAAAAGCTTTCATTATAAAAATCTTTTTCAAGATAGACTTGTCTCTAGCTGTGACAGTAATAATAAGGAGAGGCTTGAGTTTTTAAAATAGTCAGTGGACTACATGGATTGCAGCCTTTATGTAACAGCATTTGTACGAGTCAAGACTTTGTTAAGCATTTCTCAGTTTATTCTCCAGAGTGTACTGACCAGACTTTATAATCTCATGGAAAGGTAAATATAACTCAAGTGTTTGGAGAGGCGATGGGAAATCAGTGCCCAGAAAGAGAACTTAGCTATGTTTTTAACTGTAAATGTCAAAGAGCAGGGCCATAAGTGTTTCTCTCTGTTTCTTGCAAGTGTTCTGAATATGAACACCTTTCTTTGTGTTTTTTCTTAGGCTGTGGAATGAGAAGGGATGGGTAGTGAACTGACCTTCCAGCCAGGATTTATTGTCTTAACACATTTCCTTCTTTGAATAGTAACACTTTGTATGTATATAGTTTTCCATTTTATTCACATGCAATTATCTCCTATTTTTTTAGAGGTCTTTTATTCAATAAAATAAGGTTGCTCCAAATTCGTCCATGCTCAAGGAGTTCCTAACTGAAATATACTTCCAGGTGTGGGAGACTTCATGTCACAGGTCTTCTTGATTAATTCTGTTCTAGTACTTTCTGTAACACAGGGCAGTGGTTCTGGCCTTTCAGATCTTATATAGAAATGGCAAATCATGCCTTTCAACAGTATGCCCTTAAAAATGTTATCTGATACGTGGCTACAATACATCATTGTTAAGTTTCAGTATCATATTTCTAGGTTCATCTGTTAATTCAATAAATATTGTCTAAGAACATCTATTAGATATGCTACCATTTTAGGTTTTAGAGTTATAAAAGTAATTAATATGACCCACTACCCTCAGGAGTTACAAATATATATTTGTATATATTTGCTGACTTAACTGATTATCAGGAAATCAGGAAATTGCCGGGGTATGGAACCAATATTTGGACCCCATCAAATGTTGGGCACATCACCCCTGTTATTATGAAGCTAAAGGAAGAAGTTGAGAATAAGCAAATACACTTTTCACACAGAAATGTACAACAAGTCTTTAGTTTGAGGGTTCTTATTCCAGTTTCTAATTCCTCATTAATTAAATGGTGACTGTGTTTGCCTAGTGTGTTAATGGGGTAAGTTGATTTCTCACAAGAACCTAGTCCAGGGCTCCTGAAGTGCACACTAACATGCACACACAAACACAACTTAATTCTTACTTTACTTATAATTTCTAAAACGGTGTAAGAACTATTTCCACTGAGACTGTGCAGATACACAAATATTCTCTCAGAAGTAGATCACTATAGATTGTAGGTAACAGTCCCCAGCTCTTTACAGAACGAGATAGCTAGGATTAATTCTGTTAGAATCCCTCTGAGTAGATTGATCTGTCATGCTATGTATTTCTGTTAAACCAGGTCATCACTCAAGAAATAAGGCTTTCTGTTTACTTATTATCTTCCTATGTTCTCATCTTCATGACTGCTTTGTGCTTTTCCTCCCATAAACCGACCCTCTCTTCCCTTTAAAAGCTATGTCCTGCATTTTTTTACATTTTCTTAAAAGACTTTATTTTTTTAGAGCGTGTTAGGTTTACAGCGAAACTGAGGAAAGTACAGATTTCCCATAAACAGCCCAACCCATGCATAACCTCCCCCATTATCATCACTCACCACAATGGTACTTTTTTTTTTCTTTTTTAACCAAGATGAACCTACATTGACACATCATAATCACCTGAAGTTCATAGTTTACCTTAGTATTCACTCTTGGTGTTGTATAGTTTGGACAAATATATAATGACATATATCCATCATTATCCAAATATATATATATGATGATATACCCATCATCATCCATCAGAGTATTTACACTGCCCTAAAAACCTTCTGTTCTCTGCCTATTCATTCATTTCCTCCAACCCCAGGCAACCATTAACCTTATTGTCTCTCCATAGTTTTGCCTTTTCCAGGGTGCTGATTGAATGGAGTGGTGAGAGGTTCATCCTTGACTTGTTTCTGACCTTAGTGGGAAAACTTTGAGTTTCTCTCTTTTAACTATGATGTTAGCCATAGTTTTTGCAGATATCTTTTATCAAGTTGAGAAAGTTCCCTTCTATTCCTAGTTTACTAAGAGCTTTTATCATGAATGGGTGCTGGATTTTGTCAAATGCTTTTTCTCAATCTATTGGTATGATCCTGCAATTTTTTTCTTTTCTAGTCTGTTGATATGATGGATTACATTATTTGATTTTTGAATGTTGAACCAGTCTTGCATAGCTGGGCTAAATCCCATTTGGTTATGGTGTATAATTTTTCCTATTATTTTGGGGGATTTGAAATGCTAATATTTACATTTATGTTCATTAGAGATATTGGTCTGCAGTTTTCTTCTCTTGCAATCTCTTTATCTGGTTTTCATATTAGAGTAATGCTCACCTCATAAAATGAGTTAGGAAGTATTCCCTCTGTTTCTATACTCTGACAGAGATTATAGAGATTGGTATAATTTATTTCTTAAATGTTTGATAGAATTCCCTGGGAACCTATCTGGGCCTGGTGCTTTCTGTTTTAGAATATTATTAATTATCGATTCAAGTTAATAGATATAGGCCTGTTCAGATTGTTCATATCTTCTTGTGTGAGTTTTGACTAATTGTGTTTCAAGGAATTGATCCATTTCACCTAGGTTATCAAATTTGTATACATAGAGTTATTCATACTATTCTTTTATTTTACTTTTAGTGTCCACAGGATTTTTAGTGATGTCCCCAGTTTCATTTCTGATATTAGTAATTTGTATTCTCTTTTATTCTTTATCCTGGCAGAGGCCTACCAACTTTGTTGGTCTTTGCAAAGAACCAACTTTTTGTTTTATTGATTTTTCTCTATTGATTTCCTGTTTCAATTTCATTGATTTCTGCTCTAATTCTTATTATTTCTTTACTTCTTACTTTGAATTTAATTTTCTCTTTTTCTAATTTCCTAAAGTAGAAAGAAAGGTTATTGATTTTAGATCCTTCTTTTCTCTTACTAGCATTCTATTCAATATTATAAATTTCCCTGTAAGCACTGCTTTCACTACTTCCTACAGTTTTTGTGTTTTCATTCTCATTTAGCTCAAAATGTTTTTGTCTTGTGATTTCTTCTTTGACTCATGTTAGAACTTTCTTTTAAACTTTCTTTTCTGAGAAAGTTTATTTCTCCTTACTTTTGAAGGGTTATTTCACAGGATACAGGATCCAACTAATCCAAGAAGTGTAATGTTTAACCTGCATGTAGTTTATTTTTCCAGTTATCTTTCTGTTATTGATTTCTAGTTTAATTCCACTGTGGTCTGAAAACAGACATTTTGATTTGTATTCTTTTAAATTTGTTAAGGTGAGTTTTATGGCAGTGGTGTATCTTGGTGAATGATCCATAGGAGCTTGAGAAAAATATGTACTCTGCTGTTGTTGGTTGAAATTGTCTATAGATATTAATATATCCTGTTAATTGACAGTGTTGTTGAGTTCAACCCCATCTTCACTGATTTTCTACCTACTGAATCTGTCCATTTCTGAGAGTGAGGTATTGAAGTCTGCACCTATGGTAGTGGATTCATCTGTTTCTCCTTGCAGTTCTATCTGTTTTGCCTCATGTAGTTTGACACTCTGTTGTTAGGCACATACAAGTTAAGAATTATTATGTCTTCTTAAAGAGTTGACCCTTTGTCATTACATAATGACCTTCATTATTCCTGTTAACTTTCCTTACATTGAAGTTAGCTCTGTTTGAAATTAATATAGCTAATCCTGCTTTCTCGTGATTAGTGTTAGTATGGTATGTTTTTCTCCATCCATTTACTTTTAATGTACATGTGTCTCTCTATTTAAAGTGGGTTTCTTATAGACAACTGTAGTTGAGTCTTGGTTTGTTTGATCTGACAATTTCTGTCTTTTAATTGATGCATTTAGACTATTGGCATTTGAAGTGATGGTTGATATAGTAGGAATAGCATTTACCATATTTGTTACTTTTTCTATTTTGTTGCCCTTATTCTTCTTATTTTTGTCTTCCACCCTTGCTCTGCCTTTTGTGGTTTTAATTGAGCATTTTATATCATTCCATTTCCTCTCCTTTTCAGCATATTAGTTATATATTTAATTTTTCTTTTTTACTGGTTACTTTAGAGTTTGCAATATACATTTACAACTAATCCAAGTCCTCTTTCAAGTAACACTATACTACTTCATGAGTACTCTAAATACCTTATAATAACAAAATAATCCTAATTCCTTCCTCACATCACTTTTACTATTGCTGTCATTCATTTCACTTATGTATAAACATATATATACATAAGATATATCCATAAGCATGCATACATTGTTGCTATTATCATTTTGAACAAATTGTTACCTATTAGATCAATTAAGAACAAGAAAGTTTTTATTTTACCTTCACATATTCCTTCTTTAATGGTCTTTTTTTCTTTATGTAGATATCAGCTTCTGATCTATATTATGTCCCTTCTCTGTAAAGGACTCCTAACATTTCTTGTCTCCTAGGCCTACTGGCAACAATTTCCCTCAATTTTTCAGAGAAAGTTTATTTCTCCTTACTTTTGAAGGGTTATTTCACAGGATACAGAATTTTAGTTTGATGGTATTTTGGGGTTTTTTTTGTTTTGCTTTGTTTTGTTTTTGTTTGTTTTTTCTGTCTCAATCCTTTAACTATTTAATTCCACTCTCTTCTTGCTTGTATGGTTTCTAAAAATGATGTAATTCTTATATTTGCTCCTCTATAGTTAAGGTGTTTTTTTGCCCTTCTGGCTTCTTACAAGCTTTTTTTATCTTTGAGTTTTTTGAAGTTTGAAGATTATGTTTAATTTTAATTCTAGGTGTAATTTTTTGGCATTTAGCTGGCTTGATGTTCCCCAAGGTTCCTGCATCTGTGCTTTGGTGTCTGACATGAATTCTGTTATTATTATTTCAAATATTTATTGTGTTCCTTTCTCTTTCTTCTCCTTCTTGTGTTCCCATTATGTGTATATTACCTTTTGTCATTGTCCCACAATCCTTGGATATTCCTTTTTTTTTTTCTTTAGTTTTTGAGGATTCTATTGATATATCTCCTAGCTTTCTAGCTCAGAGATTCTTCCCTCAGCTATGTTCAATCTACTTATAAGTCCATTAGAGGAATTCTTCATTTCTGTTAGTGTTTTATTTGTCTGTTTTGTTTTATTTGTTTGTTTGTTATCTCTAGTATTTCTTTTTGGTTCTTTCTTAGAACCTCCATCTCCCTGCTTACACTGCCCATCTGTTCTTGCATGCTATTTACTTTAACCATTAAATCCTTTAGCATATTAATCACAGTTGATTTAAGTCACATCTTTTGCTTTTGGTATGTGTTCTAATTTTTTCTTGATAGAAGTACAGGATGTACCCTGTAAAAGGAACTGATGTAAATAGGCATTTAGTAATGTGGTGATGAGGTGTGTGGGTAGAGGAAGTATTTTATATATAGTCCTGTGATTAGGTCTCAGTCTTTTAGACAGCCCATGCCTTTTGACTATTGTCTTTACAACAATTTCTCAGTTGTTTTTCTCCTCACTTATGTGCGAGTGAATCATTTGCTGGGGCTGGAGTTGGGTGTTTCCCTTTCCAAGGGCAATTAGGCTCTGACAAAACTCCAGAATGTTAGTTTATGGCTAACTAGTTTCCCCTGAGGACAGGCCTTGTTAAGAAGAACAGAGTGCTTGTGTGTCCTTCAAAATAGTTGCCTTCCCCTCCCCACTGCTGGAGGCCTGAGGGGATTTTTCTCTGATATTTACTTTGGGACCATGGTCGATTTCCTGGAGATAAATCATACAATATTGTGCCCCCACCAACTTCCAAGACTGGATTACCCTGGAGTTTTTAACTCTCACAGTTGTCGAAACTGAACCTCTAGCAATCCACCAATTACCGTTCAGGTTTTCTAGGCCAGCACTGGCTTCCACATCAGCCTGTGCATAAAAGTCCTTGCTCTGGTAAGCCACATCTACTTCTAGTTGCCTGTCTGTCTACCCCCCTATCCTGAGGGTAGTGATTTGCCCTGTGTCCTCCCTTCTCTTATAGATCCAAGAAGAGTTGATTTCTTAGTCTTTTCAGACTACTTTTTCAGTCTATTCTACTTATTTACTCGTTGTTACAATAGAGTGGTAACCACCAAGCTCCTTATATGCAAAATCAGAAACCAGAGTCCTTATCCTTTCACTTTTAATAAAATGTTTGCATCTTCTTACCTGAAGTATAACATAGCTTTCTCCTGAAATCACAGCTCCCATTACAGCTTGCTCAAGTGCAAATTATAAAATAACCCATATGCAGCATGGGAGATGGCATTACTGTCACCTTCAATTTTCCTTCTATTAAAAAAAAAAAAAACTACCACCTTCTGAGGATCACATCTGTTGCTTTACCAATATTTATTTTTCCTCATTTCTTTTAACTTCTAAGAATCTTAAAGATGTTATCAATTTTGAGAGATTCTTCTCTCTATCTAAAATAGCTATGCACAATTTTGTCTGGAAAAAACCAAACACTAGGTGAACAGAGAAAACTTCACCCAGCTGGACCAAGCCATGTAGGAATATACAAAACACATCTACACTCAAACCTCAAACATCTACCTAATACCTCAGTTCACCACATGTGTTATGCTACACACCCTTCCGTGTCTGGCTTTTAACTTTCATTCGATTTCATATAACCCTCCATCTGTGATTTCACAATAAATCATAAACTGCAATCATTTCAATATCCACTTCTACAGGCAAAACACCACTCCAGGTCTTTTCCAAGGTAAGGTGGCATATTTATTGTAGCATTTATGTATTTATTTACCATATGATACATGCAAACCTATGCTACTGCCTTTATCAGGTGTTTGGTTTTGTTTTTTAATATGTCACTGTTAAAGTTTTGGAGTGTTGTGCCTTTAACTTCATTTTATCCATAAGCCCTGTGTTTTTTATTGTGTGATTTTGCATAGCAAACTGATTTTTAAGAATTCACATATCACATTATAGCAGAACTGAATGCATCTCCTTTGGTATTTTTTTTTTTTTAATGGAGCTACTAAGATATTTATGGGGAAAAAGTTCTACTGCTACTTGTTTCTGGCTTTTAGATTCAAGTTGGACGAATATTCATTAAAAATTCAAATTCTTTTCCCCTGCATCAGTTATCTTTTCCATTCTCAGAGGATATATTTCAGTGTTTCTCTATAGTTTCAGATTTCATATAGGAAAGTAAGTAATTTAAAAAAAATAAACTTTCAGGGTAGTGAAAACAAGAAACCATGCAAGATATTTGTGGGATTAGTTTATATTAAAAGCAAACAATCATGGGATTTGGCTATGGAAAATGATTAATGAGGATAAGTAGGAAAACCCTTAACTCTGGCTTGGATGATTAGGTGAATGGTATTAGAATTAATCAACATATGCAAAATAAGAGGAGAGGTTACTTTTTGAAAATTTTGATGAACGTAGTAATTTTTTTTTAATATCTTTATTGGGGTATAATTGCTTTACAAAGGTGTGTTAGTTTCTGCTTTATAACAAAGTGAATCAGTTATACATATACATATGTTCCCATATCTCTTCCCTCTTGCATCTCCCTCCCTCCCACCCTCCCTATCCCACCCCTCCAGGCGGTCACAAAGCACCGAGACGATATCCCTGTGCCATGCGGCTGCTTCCCTTAGCTATCTACCTTATGTTTGTTAGTGTGTATATGTCCATGACTCTCTCTCGCCCTGTCACAGCTCACCCTTCCCCCTCCCCATATCCTCAAGTCCATTCTCCAGTAGGTCTGTGTCTTTATTCCTGTCTTACCCCTAGGTTCTTCATGACATTTTTTTTTCTTCTTAAATTCCATATATATGTGTTAGCATATGGTATTTGTCTTTTTCTTTCTGACTTACTTCACTCTGTATGACAGACTCTAGGTCCATCCACCTCATTACAAATAGCTCAATTTCGTTTCTTTTTATGGCTGAGTAATATTCCATTGTATATATGTGCCACATCTTCTTTATCCATTCATCTGATGATGGCTGTCCTGGCTATTGTAAATAGAGCTGCAATGAACATTTTGGTACATGACTCTTTTTGAATTTTGGTTTTCTCAGGGTATATGCCCAGTAGTGGGATTGCTGGGTCATATGGTAGTTCTATTTGTAGTTTTTTAAGGAACCTCCAAGTGGCTGAACAAATTCACATTCCCACCAGCAGTACAAGAGTGTTCCCTTTTCTCCACACCCTCTCCAGCATTTATTGTTTATAGATTTTTTGATGATGGCCATTCTGACTGGTGTGAGATGATATCTCATTGTAGTTTTGATTTGCATTTCTCTAATGATTAATGACGTTGAGCATTCTTTCATGTGTTTGTTAGCAATCTGTATATCTTCTTTGGAGAAATGTCTATTTAGGTCTCTGCCCATTTTTGGATTGGGTTCTTTGTTATTTTGTTATTGAGCTGCTTGTAAATTTTGGAGATTAATCCTTTGTCAGTTGCTTCATTTGCAAATATTTTCTCCCATTTTGAGGGTTGTCTTTTGGTCTTGTTTATGGTTTCCTTTGCTGTGCAAAAGCTTTGAAGTTTCATTAGGTCCCATTTGTTTATTTTTGTTTTTATTTCCATTACTCTAGGAGGTGGGTCAGAAAGGATCTTGCTGTGATTTATGTCATAGAGTGTTCTGCCTATGTTTTCCTCTAAGAGTTTGATAGTTTCTGGCCTTATATTTAGGTCTTTAATCCATTTTGAGCTTATTTTTGTGTATGGTGTTAGGGAGTGATCGAATCTCATACTTTTACATGTATCTGTCCAGTTATCCCAGCACCATGTATTGAAGAGGCTGTCCTCTCTCCACTGTACCTTCCTGCCACCTTTATCAAAGATAAGGTGTCCATATGTGTGTGGGTTTATCTCTGGGCTTTCTATCCTGTTCCACTGATCTATCTTTCTGTTTTTGTGCCAGTAGCATACTGTCTTGATTACTATAGCTTTGTAGTATAGTCTGAAGTCAGGGAGCCTGATTCCTCCAGCTCCTTTTTTCGTTCTCAAGATTGCTTTGGCTATTCAGAGTCTTTTGTGTTTCCATACAAATTGCGAAATTTTTTGTTCTAGTTCTGTGAAAAATGCCAGTGTTAGTTGGATAGGGATTGCATTGAATCTATAGATTGCTTTGGGTAGTGGAGTCATTTTTACAATGTTGATTCTTCCAATCCAAGAACATGGTGTATCTTTCCATCTATTTGTATCATCTTTAATTTCTTTCATCAGTGTCTTATAATTTTCTGCATACAGGTCTTTTGTCTCCTTAGGTAGGTTTATTCCTAGATATTTTATTCGTTTTGTTGCAATGGTAAATGGGAGTGTTTTCTTGATTTCACTTTCAGAATTTTCATCATTAGTATATAGGAATGCCAGAGATTTCTGTGCATTAATTTTTACCAAATTCATTGATTAGCTCTAGTAGTTTTCTGGTAGCATCTTTAGGATTTTCTATGTATAATATCATGTCATCTGCAAACAGTGACAGCTTTACTTCTTCTTTTCCAATTTGGATTCCTTTTATTTCCTTTTCTTCTCTGATTGCTGTGGCTAAAACTTCCAAGACTATGTTGAATAGGAGTGGTGAGAGTGGGCAACCTTGTCTTGTTCCTGATCTTAGTGGAAATGCTTTCAGTTTTTCACCATTGAGGATGATGTTGGCTGTGGGTTTGTCATATATGGCCTTTATTATGTTGAGGAAAGTTCCCTCTATGCCTACTTTCTGCAGAGTTTTTATCATAAATGGTGTTGAATTTTGTCAAAAGCTTTCTCTGCGTCTATTGAGATGATCATATGTTTTTTCTCCTTCAATTTGTTAATATGGTGTATCACATTGATAGATTTGTGTATATTGAAGAATCCTTGCATTCCTGGAACAAACCCCACTTGATCATGGTGTATGATCCTTTCAATGTGCTGTTGGATTCTGTTTGCCAGTATTTTGTTGAGGATTTTTGCATCTATGTTCATCAGTGATATTGGCCTGTAGTTTTCTTTCTTTGTGACATCCTTGTCCGATTTTGGAATCAAGGTGATGGTGGCCTCGTAGAAGGAATTTGGGAGTGTTCCTCCCTCTGCTATATTTTGGAAGAGTTTGAGAAGGATAGGTGTTAGCTCTCCTCTAAATATTTGCTAGAATTCGCCTGTGAAGCCATCTGGTCCTGGGCTTTTCTTTGTTGGAAGATTTTTAATCACAGTTTCAATTTCAGTGCTTGTGATTGGTCTGTTCATATTTTCTATTTCTTCCTGATTCAGTCTTGGCAGGTTGTGCATTTCTAAGAATTTGCCCATTTCTTCCAGATTGTCCATTTTATTGGCATAGAGTTGCTTGTAGTAATCACTCATGATCTTTTTTATTTCTGCAGTGTCAGTTTTTACTTCTCCTTTTTCATTTCTAATTCTATTGATTTGAGTCTTCTCCCTTTTTTTCTTGATGAGTCTGACTAGTGGTTTACCTATTTTGTTTATCTTCTCAAAGAACCAGCTTTTAGTTTTATTGATCTTTGCTATTGTTTCCTTCATTTCTTTTTCATTTATTTCTGATCTGATTTTTATGATTTCTTTCCTTCTGCTAGCTTTGGGTTTTTTTTGTTCTTCTTTCTCTAATTGCTTGAGGTGCAAGGTTAGGTTGTTTATTTGAGATGTTTCCTGCTTCTTAAGGTGGGCTTGTATTGCTATAAACTTCTCCCTTAGAACGGCTTTTGCTGCATCCCATAGGTTTTGGGTCGTTGTGTCTCCATTGTCATTTGTTTCTAGGTATTTTTTTATTTCCTCTTTAATTTCTTAGTGATCACTCCATTATTAAGTAGTGTATTGTTTAGTCTCCATGTGTTTGTATTTTTTACAGATCTTTTCCTGTAGTTGATATCTAGTCTCATGGCGTTGTAGTCGGAAAAGATACTTGATACAATTTCAATTTTCTTAAATTTCCCCAGGCTTGATTTGTGACCCAAGATATGATCTATCCTGGAGAATGTTCCATGAGCACTTGAGAAAAATGCGTATTCTGTTGTTTTTGGATGAAGTGTCTTATAAATATCAATTAAGTCCATCTTGTTTAATGTATCATTTAAAGCTTCTGTTTCCTTATTTATTTTCATTTTGGATGATCTGTCCATGGGTGAAAATGGGGTGTTAAAGTCCCCTACTATGAATGTGTTACTGTCAATTTCCCCTTTTATGGCTGTTAGTATTTGCCTTATGTATTGAGGTGCTCCTATGTTGGGTGCATAAATATTTTCAATTGTTATACCTTCTTCTTGGATTGATCCCTTGATCATTATGTAGTGTCCTTCTTTGTCTCTTCTAATAGTCCTTATTTTAAAGTATATTTTGTCTGATATGAGAATTGCTACTCCAGCTTTCTTTTGGTTTCCATTTGCATGGAATATCTTTTTCCATCCCCTTACTTTCAGTCTGTATGTGTCTCTAGGTCTGAAGTGGGTCTCTTGTAGACAGCATATATAAGGGTCTTGTTTTTGTATCCATTCAGCCAATCTGTGTCTTTTGGTGGGAGCATTTAGTCCATTTACATTTAAGGTAATTATCGATATGTATGTTCCTATTCCGATTTTCTAAATTGTTTTGAGTTTGTTATTATAGGTCTTTCCCTTCTCTTGTGTTTTTTGTCTAGAGAAGTTCCTTTAGCATTTGTTGTAAAGCTGGTTTGGTGGTGCTGAACTCTCTTAGCTTTTGCTTGTCTGTAAAGGTTTTAATTTCTCCATCAAATCTGAATGAGATCCTTGCTGGGTAGAGTAGTCTTGGTTGCAGGTTTTTCCCCTTCATCACTTTCAGGATGTCCTGCCACTCCCTTCTGACTTGTAGGGTTTCTGTTGCGAGATCAGCTGTTAACCTTATGGGGATTCCCTTGTGTGTTATGTGTTGTTTTTCCCTTGCTGCTTTTAATATGCTTTCTTTGTATTTAATTTTTGACAGTTTGATTAATATGTGTCTTGGCGTATTTCTCCTTGGATTTATCCTGTATGGGACTCTCTGTGCATCCTGGACTTGATTAACTATTTCCTGTCCCATATTAGGGAAGTTTTCAACTATAATCTCTTCAAATATTTTCTCAGTCCTTTCCTTTTTCTCTTCTTCTTCTGGAACCCCTATAATTCGAATGTTGGTGTGCTTATTGTTGTCCCAGAGGTCTCTGAGACTGTCCTCAGTTCTTTTCATTCTTTTTTCTTTATTCTGCTCTGCAGTAGTTATTTCCACTATTTTATCTTTCAGGTCACTTATCCGTTCTTCTGCCTCAGTTATTCTGCTATTGATCCCATCTAGAGTACTTTTAATTTCATTTATTGTGTTGTTCATCATTGCTTGTTTCATCTTTATTTCTTCTAGGTCCTTGTTAACTGTTTCTTGCATTTTGTCCATTCTATTTCCAAGATTTTGGATCATCCTTACTATCATTCTGAATTCTTTTTCAGGTAGACTGCCTATTTCCTCTTCATTTGTTAGGTCTGGTACATTTTTATCTTGCTCCTTTATCTGCTGTGTGTTTTTCTGTCTTCTCATTTTGCTTATCTTACTGTGTTTGGGGTCTCCTTTTTGTAGGCTGCAGGTTCATAGTTACTGCTGTTTTTGATGTCTGTCTCCAGTGGGTAAGGTTGGTTCAGTAGGTTGTGTAGGGTTCCCGGTGGAGGGGACTAGTGCCTGTGTTGTGGTGGATGAGGCTGGATCTTGTCTCTCTAGTGGGCAGGTTCACGTCTGGTGGTGTGTTTTGGGGTGTCTGTGGCCTTATGATTTTAGGCAGCCTCTCTGCTAATGGGTGGGGCTGTGTTCCTGTTTTGCTAGTTGTTTGGCATAGGTTGTCCAGCACTGTAGCTTGCTCATCGTTGAGTGAAGCTGGGTGCTGGTGTTAAGATGGAGGTCTCTGGGAGATTTTCGCCGTTTGATATTATGTGGAGCTGGGAGGTCTCTTGTTGACCAGTGTGCTGAAGTTGGCTCTCCCACCTCAGAGGCAGAGCCCTGACTTCTGGCTGGAGCACCAAGAGCCTTTCATCCACACGGCTCAGAATAAAAGGGAGAAAAAGTAGAGAGAATTAGTAGAAGTATGAAGAAAGAAAGAAAGAAAGGGGGGAAGGAAAGAAGGGAGGAAGGAAGAAAGAAAGAAAGAAAGAAGCAAAGAAAGAAGGCAAGAAGGAAAGGAGGGAGGGAGGGCGGAAGGAAGGAGGGAGGGAAGGAAGGAAAAAAGACAGAAGGAAAGAAGATACAGTAAAATAAAATAAAGTATAATAAAGTTATTGAATTAAAAAATTATTATTTAGAAAAAAAAAAGGGGACGGATAGAACCTTAGGACAAATGTTGGAAGCAAAGCTATACAGACAAAATCTTACACAGAAGTATACACATACACCCTCACAAAAAGAGGTAAAGGGGAAAAAAATCATAAATCTTGCTCTCTGAGACCACCTCCTTAATTTGGGATGATTCGTTGTCTAAAGGAGGGAAGGAAGGAAGGAAGGAAAGAAAGAAAGAAAGAAAGAAAGAGCGAAGGTAAAGTATAATAAAGTTATTAAAATTAAAATTAATTATTAAGAAAAAAAAAAAAACCATGGATGGATAGAACCCTAGGACAAATGGTGGAAGCAAAACTATATAGACAAGATCTCACACAGAAGCATACACATACACATTCACAAAAAGAGGAAAAGGGGAAAAAAATCATAGATCTTGCTCTCGAAGCCCACCTGCTCAAGTTGGGATGACTCGTTGTCTACTCATGTATTCCACAGAAGCAGGGTACATCAAGTTGATTGTGGAGCTTTAATCCGCTGCTCCTGAGGCTGCTGGGAGAGATTTCCCTTTCTCTTCTTTGTTCGCACAGCTCCAGGGGCTCAGCTTTAGATTTGGCCCTGCCTCTGCGTGTAGGTCGCCGGAGGGTGTCTGTTCTTCGCTCAGACAGGACAGGGTTAAAGGAGCCGCTGATTCAGGGCTCTGGCTCACTCAGGCCGGGGGTGGGGGAGGGAGGGGCACCGCGTGCGGGGCGGGCCTGCGGCGGCAGAGGCCAGCGTGACGTTGCACCAGCCTGAGGCCCGCCGTGCGTTCTGCCGGGGAAGTTGTCCCTGGATCCCGGGAACCTGGCAGTGGCAGGCTGCACAGGCTCCGCGGAAGAGGGGTGTGGATAGTGACCTGTGCTCGCACACAGGCCCCTTGGTGGCGGCAGCAGCAGCCTTAGCATCTCCGGCCCGTCCCTGGGGTCCGTGCTTTTAGCCGCGGCTCGCGCCTGTCTCTGGGGTCCACGCTTTTAGCCGCGGCTCGCGCCTGTCTCTGGAGTTCCTTTAAGCAGCGCTCTTAAAACCCTCTCCTTGTGCACCAGGAAACAAAGAGGGAAGCAAAAGTCTCTTGCCTCTTCGGCAGGTGCAGACTTTCTCCCGGACTCCCTCCCGGCTAGCCGTGGTGCACTAACCCCTTCAGGCTATGTTCAAGCCGCCAATCCCAGTCCTCTCCCTGCGCTCTGACCGAAACCCGAGCCTCAGCTCGCAGCCCCGCCCGCCCCGGCGGGTGAGCAGAGAAGCCTCTCGGGCTGGTGAGTGCCGGTCGGCACCGATCCTCTGTGCGGTAATCTCGCCGCTTTGCCCTCCGCACCCCTGTTGCTGTGCACTCCTCCGCGGCTCCGAAGCTCCCCCCTCCGCCTCCCAAAGTCTCCGCCCGCAAAGGGGCTTCCTAGTGTGTGGAACTTTTCCTCCTTCACAGCTCCCTCCCACGGGTGCAGGTGCCGTCCCTATTCTTTTGTCTCTGTTTTTTCTTTTGCCCTACCCAGGTATGTGGGGAGTTTCTGGCCTTTTAGGAGGTCTGAGGTCTTCTGCCAGCCTTCAGTAGGTGTTCTGTAGGAGTTGTTCCACGTGTAGATGTATTTCTGGTGTATCTGTGGGGAGGCAGGTGATCTCTGCATCTTACTCTTCCGCCATCTTCCCCCCTCCTCCCGATGAACATAGTTTTGAGTTTGAATGGCATGTGCATCAGTATATAGGAAAAGATGGAGACTGAGAATAGAGCTAAAAGAAAGTTAGTTTGGTAACCTGTCTGTTGATATTTGGTTTTAATATTGGAGAAATATAAATACTGAGAAAGGACCCAGTATGAAAGAACAATTTTAGGAATTGAGAAGAAAACAAATCTACAAAGAAGGAAGTTCTTTTGACAGTCAAAAGTGAGTAGAATCCAGAGGGATTACTATACTTGTTTGTGGGGTAGGATGAGAGGCATTCTCCACCTGGGATGTGGGGCAGTGAAGGTGCAGGCACAATTGCAATAGCAGAGGAAGAACCCAAAGCAGTGCTTACTTGATGCATTCTTTTTCTCCAAACTTTATTGATTACAACCGAGAAGCAATAGTCTATTATTCTCTTCTTTGGACCCAAAATAAAGAAAACATCATGGAGCTCTTACTTATTTCTAATCACAACTTGTGCAAGTCAGTCAACCAGCACTTGCACTGATGAAAAATGCTTCATGCGTATATATCTATATATATGTACATATACATATATATTGATATCTATATATACAGTTGACCCTTGAACAAAATGGGCACTAGGGGCTATGACCCCCTGCAGTTGAAAATCCACATATAATTTCACAGTAGACCCTCTGTATCTGTGTTTCCACATCCACATCCACAGATTCAATCAATCATGGCTTCAAAATATATATATACACACACATATATAATTCCGTCTACTTCCTTAAAATTCCTGAATCATTCAACATGAGAAAAATCATGTGGTTAAAATAAAAACTAACTTTGAAGATTAATTTTATATGACCAACCATTTCTTTCAATAATTTTTAAAATTATTCCATGTTTATAGCGACAACAAAAAATGCACAACCTTCTTATAGAATGAAGACATGTAGTACTGCCACATGGCCATGGTTTCTTTCTTTTCCTCCATAATCTCCACAATCTCCATTTCTGTAATGTGAAAGAACAGCTAAATTATTTGGGAGAGAAATGAGATCTCCATATATATAGATCCGTTTATTAAAAAATAAAATTATATTACCAATGCAGACATTTATGCATGGACTGGGGCATAGTTCTTTTGATGGGGAATATTATTGTGGTCTTAAACAGTTATGTTGTGAAAATAATTGGTTCAGTCAAGGTAGAAAATATCTATTTTTCATCCCAACTGGTATAAAATTTAAAAGAAAACTCTTCAAAACTATAACATTATCATTTATTAAAGCAAAATACTTATAAATATCTATAATGTATTTATTTCTTTAGGAAGGATTTTAATTAGGGTAATTAATTTAATATAACAAATGCCACTGGCACTTATAAATAGTATTATTGTTTCCTGATAAGAAAGAATTACATAAGAATCTGTGTGTAATATCTTAGCTAGCCCAGAACAGAATTGTCCTTCTAAGAAAACTTACATTGCCCATCCTTGACATAATTATAAAACTCTGCCATATGTTTCTTACGTATGGCAAGCATTTATGGGGAGCAGATAATGTAACTTGCTATACAATGATGAAAGAAAAAAAAGAAATCTTAGTCTCCTGAACAAGCCTGCCAATAGCAAGTGATTTTCTTATAAAAGGGTACTCTAGTTGAAATTTTACATTAAGGATACAGAGTGACTATGAAAAACAAAATTATATAGCTGGTGCATATGATAAATATAATTAAGGCCTGGATTCCACTGAGAAAAAAATGTACAGAATAATTGTGAATTAAGTTTATTTGAATCACTGCTTTTCCCACTTTAGTAGCTATTTGTTCTGAAATGAAATCAGATGAGAGAAGTAAAATCTAAACTGATGAAAAATGCTTTCATGTTTTTATAACTACAAAATCATAACTTTATAAGAAGGCTGTGCATAAGTCATGACACCATTTCACAGCAGGAAAATCCCACCTGAATATAAAGACAGGAAGTACCATGCTGTGACCTAACAAAAACAGAACAAAAGAATATAGGAAGAAGAATGAAGACACAGGTTGATTTGTTAATTATTCTAGCTACTAAATAGAGCTGAACAATACATATTTTATATCATCATACCTGATTGATCTTGACATGAGTAGTTAAAGGTTATATGGTTTGTAGACTCAATATTAATGGAGACTTGGAAAGTATTCTTACTAAAATTTTGTGACATACATACTTAAAATTACAAAAAAGTAAGACTATGGTATTATATATCCTATACACACATATATACATAAACATAAAATATGCATTTAAAATAACATATGGTATGATATTAATTTCATTGAAGTATTATCAATTATGAATGTAAACTATTCAGCTTCAATTTTTACAACTTTGTTAATCACTGTATGTAAACAGAAACAGAAATTCAAATATTATGTAGTATATATAAATTACATTATATTATATATTATATAAATACATATTATATATGATTAAATATTATATAGTATATGTATGGCACAGGATGTGGCAGTTTGAAAGTGTTAGGTATAATTTGAATATCTAAGGAACACATATATAATTATTAATTTTCTCTAATAATTTAAACAGTAACTGGTGTTTAATCAGCACCTACAAACTTATTATCATTATCATGGAGTACAAGGAAAGCTTAAGATGTACTCCCACCTACAATTTTTACAACCTAATTATGTAGACATAACTAATACACATAAAATAGTTGAAGAAAAAGGGCAGCATTATATACTGATTCAGGCAATTAGAGAAGAGTCTAATATATAAACATGATAGAGACTGGAACTAACAATTTTTTTAAAAGATACAGAACAATGTGGGGCATTTTGAGTAGCGACTTTAAGAGGTACTGGAGGGCTTCCCTGGTGGCGCAGTGGTTGAGAGTCTGCCTGCCGATGCAGGGGACACGGGTTTGTGCCCCGGTCCAGGAAGATCCCACATGCCGCGGAGCGGCTGGGCCAGTGAGCCATGGCCGCTGAGCCTGCGCGTCCGGAGCCTGTGCTCCGCAACGGGAGAGGCCACAACAGTGAGAGGCCCGCATACCAAAAAACAAACAAACAAACAAACAAAAAAAGAGGTACTGGAGCAAGGCCATGGCCCAAGTGATGTATGACAAGAATGAGAGCAGGAAGAGTAGGACCAAGTACAGACAACATCATTTAATTGACAGACTGATCTGTATACTATGTCAGAAGTTACAACTAAAAATCACTACATGCAAGCTGATTCTTTAAAGTGCATTAAACAAAACAGAAGATTATTTCTCTGATATGTATAATGTTTGAGCTGATAGGCATTTCATGGCTGGGATGGAAGGCGCTCTGTAGATGTCAGTAGGCCTTAGTTTCTAGCTACCCTTCTAAATTCCTCAGCACACTGCTTCCATTCCAAGTCACCCTATCATCCAACATGCCTGCTGGACCTCTACCTTTAAGTTTGTATTCCAGGTTATATGCATGAGATATATAGGAAATATTGTCCCCTCCCTTTAGGAAATGCTTCTTGGAATTGTAGTGCAATGTTTCACTTAAATTATATTAGTAGAATTTATAATATAACCCAGCTAGCTTCGAGAGAGTTTAGAACATAGAGCTTTTTAGCTGAGCACACTTGATAGTGTTTTATTACTAAGTACAGTCGATTCTCATTACCTGCTGTAGCTATATTCTCTCAAGTCGCCACAAATCCTGAATTAGCAAAGGCAGAACCACTGTTCCTAGGGAAAAAAACAGGTCTAGGTTCCTAGAAGCCTCCAGTTGCACTTTCAACAACCTATTAATATGTTTATTTGGGTTTCCACATATTGTTGATTCATTAACACTGAACTCATAGATAGGCTTATATAACTCATGCCTGAAGAAAACATTCAAACAAACCTATTTTCTCTGAAAGGCATGTCACAAACTTCTTGCACTAGGAATTCTAGATACCACTTTAGCAGTATACTTGAGGGCCATTTTAAACAGTAAAATCACCACAAAACCACAAAAACACAAAAAAACATGGCACTACATAGACCACAATAAACCTCTGGTTTTCAGTACGAACGATGAAACAAGAAAGCAGAGTTACCTTGTTCAGTCTCATCTGGGAAGGAGGACGTCTGGCTGTTCAAATTTTCTCCACTCTCTGTAAGTCTGCAGGTGACCGGGATAGCACTGCAGGTATTGATTTTTGGGTTACAAAAAAGTGTTAGCGAGTAGGTGAATTGGCAAATACAAAATCTGTGAATAGTGAGGATCAACTGTAATTAGTAAAAAATGCATATTGAAATACAAAGAAAAAAATGTTGACAGTTAATGTATTATCTTTATAATTTGATGAAAAAGCAATGTTTGTTAGATACTTCATGTGCTTTCTTCACTGAAAAAATTCTCAATTCTTGTCACTTAAACCTGTAAGCAACTAAGCAGCTTCTGTCAGTAATTGTTTATCTTACTCTGTGTGTATTGGACAGTCCTTGATTTTCATTAGTGGGAAAGCAGCAAACTTTTTGTTGTCTAGCTTCAAATATGTCTTTTCTAAAAGAAGCAATTTTTGCTGTAGAAGTTCAGATCCACTAGCTCTGCCCTGCAAAAGTAGCCTAAAGCCGCCTCAGCGGTGGAACTAGGAGTTGCAAACAGATTTTAGCAATTCTTCTCTGATACCAAGGCATTTCAGCAAATGTATAACACCAAATACCCATAAGATGAATTGAAGTAGCACATTTAGAACAACAATAGAATAAGCTAATACATCTTTAGAAGTTATCCTGTGCCAGGGATTTTACATTATCAGAGGTAGAATTTTTTTTCTTTTTCTTAGTGACGATAAAACTGAGACTCAAATAGTTGAAGTAATTTACCCAGAGTCACATAGATAATTAATGCTAGAGGTAGTAATGCAAAACACATATCTTTTTGATCTTTTGGTTACTCTTCTGTTACAGAAACGCTTCCAAGGGCCCAGTGCAAAAGCACAAAGAAACAGATCCAATTCAACAAAAGAGTACAATAATTATCACCATTTTGCAAGGATAGCCTAATTATCTTAAGCAACAGTGAAACTCAACCTCCATATTCATGGAAAATAAGAATGAAGTTTTGATAAACTTGGATGTGAAAGAAAAATCAAAATGGAGTTGGTGTTGCTAAGAGAGCTCTAAAATGGCACTGGGAGGCCATTAAGGAAGTGTGACACAGGCCTGTCTCAGCCTGGATGGAATCTGGCTTTCTGATTTCTGAAAGAATACTCTTTCGGGTTCCAGAACCTGTGACTCCCAAGCTGCAGTTCTTAAGACTCTTATTTGAAGCCTCTTGCATTACTTTTTTTATCGACATAAGAATCATCCTGTACAAGAAAGGGAAATTTGTAGAAAGCAGACAACAGAGTATGATATGAATTGATAAAGGAACCTGGATAAATCAGAGATAATTCCTGTTGTAAGAAATACCATATTCAGAAACTACACATGCAACCACAAAAACTGAAATTTAGTGGCTGTCCTTGTTGATATACACATATGCATGTACATGTTTCATTTCTGTGAGTTTATAGAAATCAATTTTCTGCCCAACAGGGGAAATTAATTAGTATAAAAGTCTTCTCACCACTTTATTAAAGTATATAAATCCCTTTAAGGTAGAAAAGTCAATTATTGTGTGTACACTTTGTTAAATTCTTATTTTCTTTATTTTTTTCCAAAGAATCTTAATTCACTGAGAGGGATAAAGCCAACCAAGGAACATTACTAGAGATTAAACACCTTCATTGTTCAGTTGAGGAAACTAAGATCCAGAGATATAAGAGACTTTTCTATTCAGAATCCAGCTAATGGCATAGAAAAGTTCTAATATAAGTGCAGGTCCACTTTTGTCCTGATAAAAAGTACACAGGAGGGTTTCCAGTTCACAGTATGTGCATTCTTTTTCACACTTGTCTCCCTCCTCCTCTGTAGCCTCCCAATCATGTATTTGGAAAATAAAATCCATATAACCAGACATGATCCACAGCCTGTGAAAGACCTACATCTTCCTGTTCCTCCATCTCTCATGATTTCTTAGGCCCAGGAGTGTGAACACCAAAGATGCTCTAAGGGGAGAAGATAGAGGGCAAGGAGAAGTCTTGACCCATTGAGTGGGGGATTCCAAGGTCCAAGTTATGGTTTGGAAGAGGAGGCCAAGCCCTGTGTGGGTGCATCACCTCAGTGCAATGGCTGCTAAGACAGATGGGTCATGGCTGGCATCTCTAAGGACCTGGCCCAAGAATCCAGGCCCTTTCATTTGGATCA
Organism: Orcinus orca; assembly: GCF_937001465.1. Taxonomy (NCBI): domain Eukaryota; kingdom Metazoa; phylum Chordata; class Mammalia; order Artiodactyla; family Delphinidae; genus Orcinus; species Orcinus orca. The sequence goes on from NC_064563.1 coordinate 125,376,122, forward strand.
CAAGGTAGTACTACCTAAGTGTCTTACTTCACATCCAGTGCACTTTCAGATTCTTTCTAACCTCACTACTCAAAACAGTTTACTACATGTTTTAAATCTGCATCCTTTCCATTTGGATCTAGGAGATGAAAATTTATTTTGTAGATTCACTTCTTCTTACATTTTTCTAAGTAGGTATTTCATGTTGTATTGAATGTCTGTTTTATTTCAATATTTATTTTTCTTTAAGATGATGAAATATTACATTATCACTGAATATGTAATATTTCCAGTATTAAAGGAAACAATCAATATTGTTGACAGTATGAAAATTAAACATTTTGCATAAATATACATGAAAAAGTTAAAAGACAAAATGAGTTGTAAAAAAATAAGTACAATAAGCAATGATTTCACATATTTTAGATATAGAAGGCTTTTAAATAAATAATAAAATATTTAAAAAATTGAACACTGAGAAAATAATAATACAGAATAGCATACGCAAATGTCTGAAAATGTTATGATAATATATTTGGTTTCTAATCTTTAAAAAATGATATAAGGGTGGAAGAAAGGATATCTTTATATCTTTCAAACTGATAAATTTCTAAAATATGGCAATACACAACAATGCTACTTAGCTGAAATGGGCGTGGATAGGTTGCTAGAAATGGAAACTTAATATTTCTGGAAGTCAACTTGCAAATAGGAGTTAAAGCCATTCTACCCATTCCACATCTAGAAATCTAACCTAAGCAATTTAATGTAAGTTTTTTAAAAATACAATGTGTAATCAAGAAAAAAATGAAAACTCCCTAAAGATTCCACATTAGGAAGGATAATGAATTGAATGTGGATTCTACAAAAAATCAGTGCATCTCCAAAAGAATGTACATTGTAGACAAATTTATTTGTTCAGAGAACCTTCCAATTTTTTTCAGCTTGAAAGGAGGTTGATCTTTTGTCAGACTTTCTGGGGGATCATTAAACATTGAAATTTTAAACTTAAATTTTAATATTCAGAAAAAGGGAGGGAGGTGCAATGTTTCCTGTACTCCTTTTTCCAAGCAGACTCCAGTGCAGATGACATTTTCCCATCCAGCCTAATTTAAACTAATATTTTTTAAAAAATGCACCGTGTGTGTGTGTGTGTGTGTGTGTGTGTGTGTGTGTGTGTGTGTGAACTATTATCCTACCGGGGTCATTGCTCACAGCACTCTCTGACACATGCCTCATGAATCCTCATGCCCCTGGTATTTTGACTGTCCTTTCACAGCTATTCTCTGGGATGGAGCCTTTTTACTCTTGCAGTCAATTCTGGAAAGAAGTGTTTTGAAATACAACCCCTGGCAGGCTCTCTTTTGTAGATAACATTTAGCATCTTTGCCCTGACCTAGGTGTCACTGAAGCTTGCTTCAGGGCAACTCTCATTCCCTGCCACTTTAAGCCCAAAACACAAGTGTCACATCTTTGAAGAGCATCTCTGCCCTCGGGAGATGTTAGGTAGTGTCAACACACAGCACATAAACAACATTCTTCAAATAAATCTTTACTCCATCTCTTTGAAGTTAGTGATAGATTATTACTGGCTGATTCAGTTTTAAAATCTGCTAGCATGTCCTGCATATGTGGTTCAGAACCTCTTTAGTACATGGGGACATGTGACTCAATATATTATTTTTAGTCTCTTGGGACTTAGCAGAATCAGGGCACCTCAAAGTGAGTGATTAATTATTGCTTCTGATCCAGTTTTAAGACCTTTGGATGTGTCATATATGTGTGATCCCATGTCTTCATTATGTAGAGATACTTTGAAAGGTTATATTATTCTTCCCCTTTGAAGTCTCTGCTGAAACCAAGACACCTAAAAATTTGCAATGGATTATTGCTGATTGATCCAGATTTTACATCTCTTAGGATGTTCTAAAATCTTAAAAATCTTAGGGTATCCTTCATATGTTTTCAATCACCACTTTAAGATACTGGGATACTTATCATAATGTTCTATGATTTTAGGCCTCTGGATCCTCAACTGAAACCAAGACAAAATTAGTCTAATTTTAACATCATTTTATATACTATATATTTGCAATTATAGGTTCTGATATGTACATATATCATGGATATATATATATGTACATATATATGGATATGTATATGGCTATATATATATATATATCTCCATATATGTTTAGGCTGAACAGCATAGGGGAGTGCATGTTTGCATGTTCTGGGAGAGCTATTATTATCCAGACCAAGCAGATTGCAGAACTTCATCCGTGCCAGCATTCACCCGGCAGATTGAAGCATGTTTTATCCAGAGGTACTATATCCATCCAAGTCAAAAACATGATTGAGACAAAAATCCATTGGTCCCATGCCTGTCATCTTTGTTTAAGAGATACAAGAAACCACCCCATGACCCCAAGAGTTCTCTAACATGTTATTTTTCGCCACAGTGAGTTCTACTTTATTATTACTGTTGCAGTCTTCAGCCTTCTTTCTCATGGAAGTCCTCTACCACAGAGCAACACAACTGCAGAATTCTCTGTATTTTTTTTTTTTTTTTTGCTTTTGAAAGTGAGCTTTTTTCTCCACCTATGTCAGCCTCTTTAAGTGCTTCCAGAAGGAAATGTCTGAATCAAGGAATATTAAAGTGATGTTAGCAATGTAATAAGACCTGACACAACAGAGCTTTAACGTAACATCATAGACCAGATGTCTCTCTGGGGACATAGAATTCTTTTTATCCCCAAACTCTCTTGAACCATCGTTTATTCTCTACTTCCCTCTGATCTCAGGATCCAGAGGTGGAGGTTGGTATTTTCTCCTTTGAGGGCATTTTTTTTCCTCTTCAGATATTCTGTTTCTCTTTCACTATCACTTCCATTTTTCCTTGAACCCTTTGACACCTGATCCACAATCGTTATTTCCACCCCTAGATTTCATTGCCATTGGGTGTAAACACCCACACAAACAATCCTGAAAACAACCAAATTCTTAGCTTTACGATTATTTTATGTTCAGTGACCTTTTTGACTCATTCAGCAATCCACTTCCACAATTTCAATTTTGACCTTGTTGTTACCCATAATACAATTATTCCAACTCTACGTAACACTAACTCAGTGATTCCCTGCTGTGACCACAGGCTCTTTTTTTTTTTTTTTTTTTGCGATACGCGGGCCTCTCACTGTTGTGGTCTGTCCCGTTGCGGAGCATAGGCTCCGGATGCGCAGGCTCAGCGGCCATGGCTCATGGGCCTAGCCGCTCCGCGGCATGTGGGATCTTCCCGGACCAGGGCACGAACCCATGTCCCCTGCATCAGCAGGCGGACTCTCAACCACTGCGCCACCAGGGAAGCCCAGGAGATCATTCTTGACCTTAAAACTATAATAAAGACAAAAATGCAAACTGCCAAATAAGATGAATATATATGGAACTTATTTACTCACAGGCACGTGTATCTGATATATGATATTTTTCTTTTACATAAATATAACTATGTAGGTAAAAAAAATAATACAAGGTTTCTTACTCAGTGTAATCTAGTCTGGTTTAGAAATATTTCAAACATTATGGTAAGCAATTTCTAATAGCAGTGCAAGAAACAAAACTTAGCCTTTATAAATTAGTTTCCACATGACTTACAGTTTTTTTCTAGCTTTATTGAGGAATAATACATAATAAAATCATATATATTTAAAGTGTGCAATGTGAGGATTTAATATACAATATGAAATGATTACTACAATCAAGTTAATTAACACATCTGTTACCTCACATACTTAACTCTTCTGTATGTGTGGTGAGAACATTTAAATCTACTCTCAAAATTTCAAGTATGCAATAGTGTATTATTAACTACAGTTACCATGTTCTGCATTAGCTCCTCAGAACCTGTTCAATTTATAACTGAAATCATGTACCCTTTGAAATATACTTCCCCGTTTCACCTACCACGCCCCCCCCCCATTCCAGGATGCCACAATTTTACTTTTTGTAAGACTGGCTTTTTATTTCTTGTAGGTGCCACAGATAATTGATACTAAACTATCTTGTCTTTCTCTTTCTGATTTATTTCAAGTAGCAAAATGTCTTCCAGTTTCATACGTGTTGTCACAAGTAGCAGAATTTCCTTCTGTTTTATTCCTGAATAATATCCCATTATATGTGTGTGTGTGTGTTTGATACAAACTGAATTCCTCCTAATATTTAAAATGGTTTCAACTATCAAAGTGATGACAGACTCCCCTTGGTTTTTACTTTTGTAGTTACTGTACATAAAATATCAGGTGTGTGTAAATGTTTGTCATAATTGAGACTCCTTAAAAGGAGTGATGTGCTATATTGAGAGGGAACAAAATATCTATACTTTTCAAACATTCTTATCTAAATATTATACAATGCAATATGTTCAACTTAATTTTCTGAGATATATTAAAAATATTTAATTTTTTTTAGAAAAATGGATTCAGTACAAAAATTAAAATACCAGAACAATCACAACAAATTATATATATATGTGTATATATATGTGTGTATATATATATATATATATATATATAAACACATTTTCTTTATCCATTCATCCATCAATGGACACTTAGGTTGTTTCCATATCTTGGCTATTATGAATGATATTACAATGAACATAGGAGTGCAGATATCTCTTTGAGATACTGATTTCATTTTCTTCCAATATATACCCAGAATTGGAATTGCTGGATCATATGGTAGTTCTATTTATAATTTTTTGAGGAACTTCCATAGTGTTTTCCATAATGATTGTACCAATGTGCATTCAAACTAACAGTGCACAAGGATTCCCTTTTCTCAACATTCCCACCAAAAATTACCTGTTGTGTTTTTGACTCAGGACCCAGGGTCAGGACACAGAGCAGTGGCAGCACAGCCCTGTTGATGGTGAGTCAAAACCCTAACTCAGGACTCAGCAGCAAGGCACAGTACAGCAGTGTGGCTTGGGTGATGGCAGATCAAAGCTGGATTTAGAACCACGAAGACTGGATTAAGTGTACTGGCAGCATGGCCCCAGGCATGGCAAATTAAAGCTACACCTTAGGACTCCTTGGGTCGGGCACAGTGCAGTGGCAGTTCTGGACCACTAGGTGGCGAGCCAATGTGGCGTCTCATCATGGAAAACAAGGCACATGCGCAACTTGAGTGCACAGGGGCAAGTCTCCATGCCACAGCTCCAGCCCTGGGGAGGAGACACAGGCACAGGGACTCCAGGCAGCTTGTCAGCTGGAATTAGCCGCAGTGACGGCTGTGGAGCCCTCAGTAGCAAAGGCTGCAGATGTCCCCGGTGGTGATGAGGATGACTGAAGTCCTCCTGTTCTTTTCTCAGTGGAGTGAAAGCCCTCTGAGGGAATCCCTCTTAGCACCTAGTGGCTCCAGACTGGAGATGGGGTGGCACAGCAGAGGTAAGATGTTTCCTATGCTTTTCTATGTGCCAGTCTTTGGTTTCTAGGCTCCATGGAGTTTCTGCTGCATCTTCATTGTAGTTCAAAGCTTTCCCAGAACTATTTTCTTCTATTTGTAGTTGCTTCTTCATTGTTTTCTTGGGGAGAGGAGTCTTGGGATCTTCTGGCCTGCCTGCTTGCTGACATCACCTCCTGCATTACAAATTTTAAGGACATATGATGTTATACACATATCCTTATTATGAAGACGACACTAAAATGTATATGGTATGATTTTTTAATTTTAATTTTTAATAGGCCAATAGTGTCAAGGGAAAAACTGGCTTTCCTAAATAATCTCTTAAATACAGAGACTGTTAGAGGAGGTATTATTAGTTCATCTAATCCATTCTAAATTGCTTTGCTTTTATGAGCTCATATTCAAATATTAGCTAAACCAAAGGCTATTAGTTAATAGACAATGTAAGCAAACACCTAAATCTTAGTGTAATTGAAGTGACATCACTCATGTGTAGTTTATTCTTCATTTGCCTCCATACTCATCAATATACCTCCCTCCTTTTACTTTCTTTGTGCTCTAGGGTAAAATATGGTCTCATTCTCTCACTTGCTCCTGGTTGGGCTCAGCAAATGGGAGACTCAGGGAAAAACCCAGTTGTCTTCCTTTTTCCATACGTTCCAGTGCTGGTTCAATGTCTCAGTCATGGTAGTGTCCTACTCTGCCCAAAGCACATCATGCATAGTTCCCGTGCAAGTCCTGGTGAATGTTTGGGTCTGGGTTTGATAATGATTTCCTGCCTTTGATAGTGTCTAGGTACCTCAACATACTTTAATTTCCATACACATATGTAAGTAGTCCCTTCATTAAAACTTCTTATAGAAACTCTATTTGTTAAAAAAAAAAATAACAATAGTATTAACAGTCTCTACCTTGTTGATCAAAGACCACATCTGGTTCTTTAAATTTTTTCACACTGGTGGTATTATTTTAGTAATAAGAATAACTGAGGTAGTCAAGTTGAATAAATAAAAGCTGCATACATCAATTTAGTTTTTGAAGAATAAAGAGAATTTCCTTTTCTTTATACTTCATGAATTGAATAGACTTTCCATCTAAAATATACTTTTTCATTCAATAATATTCAAAGTTGGATAGTATGAACATCTAAGCTCAAATGATACATATCATTTTTTAAAGTAGTTTACTCAATCTTTAAACAGAATTTGAATTCTCAAATAATGGGGAGCTGATACTCAAAAGAAGTAAATTTGGTACTACAATAATGGTTTATACTGATAAAATTTGAATACTACCGAGTTAAGGAGAATATCTGTCTTATTTCTTTTTGTGTCCCAGCACAAGCATTGGGTCCAGTAGGTGCTTACTGATGTTCTAAATAAACACTAATTAAATTAGTAAGTATGTGAAAAGTTGGAATCATATAACATTTCATAATAAAAGGCTTTCACATACATAAGCTCTTTGGCTTTTTACAACTCCACAGGTAAAGTTTTATCATCAATTTCTCAAATGAAGAAAGAGGCATGGAGATTTAAAAAACTTTTCTAAAACCACATGGTAAACTATGTGTTAGAGTCATGAATCCATTCCTCTTGTTTTGTAACCTTTTCCAGTGATAAACTACTCCAACAAGTGTCCCCTTCATGTATTCTTCCAAAGTTTTTCAGCATATATGAATATATTTTCAGATAGGCCACTATTTATTTAGTGCTTATTATATGTAATGTGCTCACTTATTGACTTATATCATTGCTCTTAATTCTTAAGAAAACTAATGGGATGTACTATTATTTTCATAATCATCATCATTGTATTTATTATTATCATCATTTTACATAAGGTGAAACTGAGGCAGAAAAGGCTAAACTTTAATACTGTACTCTGCAAAAGACACCTAGACATTAAACATACTAGTCAGTTTTAAGAAGATATTTGTTTGCTGTTAGCAATAATGAAAAATAAAATTTTGCTAAAAAACAAAACAGAGAGCAATGAGATAATATCCAATACATTTATCTCCATAATAATAAATAATCATTGTGAGTAATTTTTCAAGTGCATTGACATTGTTATTATATTATGGAAAACCAACAGTTAAAATATGAAATCATTTTTCATATAGACATAAAAAGTCAGTGGTGCATGTTTCTTAAGACTTGGCTCAGATGATGACACATGATAGAGATCAACTCAACATCTGTTTAAATACCAGTATTCAGAATTGTGGAAACCTGTTTGCACATTATGGGGATAGTATATTATAATTTCATTCATTGGAATATACATTTTTGGTTTTTTTTCTATTGAAATAATTCCATCTTTATCTATTTCTTGAAGCCATTTCATCAGACTTGGATTTTCTCTACTGGTGCTCCAGGAATTAATCTTGTATGAAGCACCATATTCACTGTTGGCAAACTCCTGTAGGGAATTTTTCCTTCAGAATTGGATTTTTTAAATTTCCTGTTTTAAAAAACCATACAAACAAGACTAGATTCAATGTATAAGCATAGCATTTTCCCTCTAACTCTATCAATATAAATAACAAGTATCTGACTAAATGTGATGTTCAGGAAGGCACATTGATTGAACATCAATATCTGAAAATACCCTTAAAAAAATAACCTGCTTTTAGCATTGAGGCAGACCCATTCTTATAAAAAGTTTGGTTATGTTTTCCATTTTGCTGTCAATATTTATATGTTGTTTCCTGCTTGAATTCCTTCTTTATTTCTTGGTATTTGGGGCCATCTGTTTCTCACTTGTTACTGTCCAAATAGAGAAACTTATTTGATATGACTTATATGAGATAAAGATGAAATACATTTATAATAGTAATGGACTCATAAGAAGAAGATTTTACTTTCATCATAGCTAAATAGACATCTGAAAATAGCAATCAAAAACTTGAAAAAATCCCTAGTGAGGAATAGGAATTTCTGAGTTAAGCATCTGATAAGATAATGGTTGAAAATCATTTGCATATCTTAGCAATCACTTGCAGTAAAATTATGGTTTTCTGGAACATAAGTTCCTGCTTTTATTCATAGCTTAGCTCTTATTCAGAGAGTCTTAAAATACTTGACGTTATGTAAATGAAATAAAACCAAAAAAAATAAAAAGAAAAGAAATGTGTGTATGTGTGTGCATGCACTTGTGCATATATATTGATATATCTTGGTCTTTGCAAAGTTCAAATAGAAATTCAAAATTGAGTGGTAGTTACTTCCTCCTATATTTACTTGTGAATGTTCTCTTTTAATAAATGTTGTTAAGGAAATGACAAGAGAAATGTTGCTAAGGAATTGACATAAAATAGGGTTGCAAAACAATATATTGCTATTCTTATGCCAGATTTCAAGACTGAGAAATAACAACAAATAGGACACAAAAAACAGAGCAAGAGATAGAACTTTTACTTAAGAGCTGCTATCATAAAAAGAGGATAAGTAGATATTAAGATGTTGAAAATTTCACAGGATGGCATGCCCTTTCTGTTTAACAGTGTGGTAGAATTTAATGAATTTTTATATACATATATATTTTTTAATATGCACTATATATAAAGTTGAATCATATGAAACTGCCAATATTTAACTACTTTTAGCTTATATAACCAGTGATTCAAATTAATTTTATACATATTAATAGTTCATATATCACACAAATGTGAGGATTTGCCTCACTGGAGGCAAAACTGTGGTATACATTGTCATGATTTAAAAAAAAGATAACCATTGATGATAATTATGTCACTTTACATGACTACACCCATAATAAATTTTTTTATCTCTAAATTGCAAGGAGCATATACTTGGTCTGTAGATAAATTCACTGATTATTAAAATTGCATAAGTATAAATGCATACATAATTTGAGTGCCTTTCTTACAACTACCTGATTCAAGTAAACAATTTTTTTTTAAAAGATAGAGACCCAATGTTAATTTCAACAAATTCACCTTCTTAATAAGTTAAATACAGAAAAAAACTTCACTGATGAATACTCCCTTGTACATAATTTTTAAGATATATACATATCTTATATCATATATACATATACATATATATGTATATATGAAATTAATAATTTTCTGGGCTAATAACTTTACTAATGTTAAGGAAAAGAATGCCAAAAGATATTCTTCCTTGAATTTGGAATCTCTTTACAGTATTGCAGACTTCTGATACTTGTCAAGCAGTTTTACTTACAAAAAACAGAGATTCATTACTTTATCTCTGTAAAGGGGAGTATATGAATAGTGAGAAAGGACAAGGGTTAAAGAAGGTCATCTTTCTACATCATGACTTAAATCATGGACATTTGAATCAGATAGGCCTAGATTTATTTCAAGTTTCTTTGGCTATTATTTAAAAGTAAGTTTATTCTTGGGAAATTTTTTTTTTTTTTTTTTTTTTCGGTACGCGGGCCTCTCACTGCCATGGCCTCTGCCGTTGCGGAGCACAGGCTCTGGACGCGCAGGCTCAGCGGCCATGGCTCACGGGCTCAGCCGCTCCGCGGCATGTGGGATCTTCCCGGACAGGGGCACTAACCCGTGTCCCCTGCATCAGCAGGCGGACTCTCAACCACTGCGCCACCAGGGAAGCCCATATTCTTGGGAAATTTTATCATGCCAATTTTCAATTTCTTTATTTGTAAAATGGTAAAATTAACTGGGCTAATTCAAGAAGTACACTGAGCCATTTCATTAAAAGCGCTTGCCAAAGAACATGTCAAATCTTCAATAAACAGAAGCTCCCATTAGTTGTTAGGATAGGGCAAATATTTTGCAAGGCCCAGTGCAAAATGTAAACACAGAGCCCCTTATTCAAAAAGCGGGGGGAGGGGCTTCCCTGGTGGCGCAGTGGTTGAGAGTCCGCCTGCCGATGCAGGGGACACGGGTTCGTGCCCCGGGCCGGGAAGATCCCACATGCCGCGGAGCGGCTGGGCCCGGCCACGACAGTGAGAGGCCCGCGTACCGCAAAAAAAAAAAAAAAAAAAAAAAAAAAAAAAAAAAAAGCAGGGGGAAAAGCACTAAAGTATTTCATTTTAAAGGCAATAAAATATATCATCTTTCATGGCATTTCTGCTTTTCTCTGAATATCACAGATTCCTTCCCCTTGAATGCCTATGCATGATTCCTCTTTCCTCATAAGTTCAGTTTACACACAATTTCAAAGAATTTTGACCCTGAATATATACTTCAAGGAAACTTTGATACCCATACCCACTATTAATAGCTAGGTCTTCATCATTTGAAATCTAAATACACCAAAAAGGAATCTGATTTTTCCATTCCATGTTTTTAGAACAGGTCAGCAGTCTTTTGCCTCTACCCAGCGACTTCCTTTGATTAAGTTACCACCGTTGTTCCAATTAGCTGTGTCTATGGCATAGGCAGAGATGAGAGTCACAGGGCATCAAATGAGGAAGGGGTTATGCTGAGGCACTTTTCATCAAAACAAAGGTAAGCAAGTCACCTTTGGTGATTAACACATACACAATATAGAAGAAGTCCTTTTACTCAAACAATTTACCGTGTGAGAAAACCTCAAAATAATTAAAGGTGGTCTATAATTTATATGTTTTATTTTAACTTTGAAAGTATAAATGTGAATTTATTTTAAAATTTTATCATTTGAGGCCAAGGGCTTTGCTTGTAAGTCAGCTAATAGATGGTCCTATGCACTTTTCTTTTCCTTTTACTTCTTTTTTTTCTTTTTACATAAAGTATACTCATAACTCATCCTCTGCAATTTTCTATTTCCATCTCTTTAAAGCACGTCAAGCAATTACAACCACTTGTAAGCAATTTGTGTGCAGAATCCTTTTAGACATCTGTAATATCTTCCCCAGATTTTATGGTTGTCCAGCCCACACTTACTTTGAAAGCATATTTCAAGCAACTCACCTTTACAAACTTGTTTTCAAGGCATACAACTTAGTTTTTATAGAAACAACTCTGTTTTCACACTCCTATTTTCATGAGTTTAAGTGATATTTAGATAAGTTATGTAAGTGAAAAAAAAAACAAAAACAAAAACAAAAGCAACTGTTACAAACAGATTTAGATATAAGCACATCTGATACTTGGTACACGTCCTTCCGAAACAGAGGGAACAGGAGTGTGTGAGACAGAGTTATGTGAGCCAAAAGCATTCAGCAAGCCAGAGACTTCAGCACGTGTGTTTAACAGAACGGGAAAACACTGGTTTATGCAGTGAGTTGGTAAAATGGAGGTCATTTAAAAGAATTTTTGTTATATTTTTATTCCTTATCTCTTTAAATTTAGAGGTTTTTTTTTTTTTTCCAGTTTTATCAAGTTTGTTTCCAATGGGGAGAGAAAGTAGAAACAAATGTGTTTGTATTTACACCTACTCCATAGGTAATTAAGCACTTTTACCCTATTTAACCCACATAATGAGATGATATGCTCATCACTGAGCTGATGAGCTTGAAATCAATATTTTTAAAATATGCTACAGTGCAGGTCTTTAAGATAGAGCCCGGAAAAAAACCCATGTAATGAATCCTGAGTATTTGCAGTTTGGGAAATATGACAGGAAAGATAAATTTGTTAAGAATACTGTGGATCTGTTCTGGAAACTTTTCAGAAAAGGACATGGTCAATGAATAGGGTTTACACATAGAGAAAGGAACGAAGGGAGATTGCAAAGATTGATTTTTTTTTTCCCCCATGGCAAGAAATCTGTTTAGCGATTTTAAATTCAGATCATACAAAGGGGACTAATTTTAGACAAAACACCTAAGGAATATTAACAATAACCAGGACCAGAATAGGTATAATTCTGGCCAAACATGCTTTCAATCTATTTGGGTTAATATTTATATTTTAATATCTTAAAGATAAAACATTTTAAGAATATCTCAAGCCTTTGTCTTTATCTGGAAATAATTGAGACTTCCCTCCTGACTTGTCTGTAGTCAACACTTCCTTCCTTCCTAACCATTTCTCTGGAATGACTGCTAATTCATGATTCAAGATCCTTAACCTGAAGAAACAATTCCGTTTTTATATCACCAAAAGCAAAACAATATGGATTTTATAATCTTCTGTCTTCATATTAAGAATATGGAGTGTATAATTTCCTGTTTCCCACAGTGATTTTTTTCTTAGTGCTGTATCACTAAAATGTATACTCTAAAAGAGCTAGATATTTTTTATCTGTTTGAGTTTTTATCTCTACAGCTCTAAAAGCTAGAAAAGTACCTGGCACAAGCATGATGCTAGATTGAATGTGTGAATGAATGCCATGGACATTTTTCCTGTCATTAACTGATTGGTAGTGAAATTAACAATGGCTGTGTAGCATTTTCTAATATGGATGTGCCTGTCCCATAAATGAGGATACACATTTGTTTCAATCTCTGATCTTTAATGAATTCCCAGAACTGGAGATACAGCTCAAAGTATGTGAGCAAATCCAGGGATTTTTCTACAATGTCTAATTGTCTTGTGGAAAGAATATTACTGCCAACATTATAAAAGAATGCTTTAACTATAGTAGTTAGTCTCAGTTTTAAAAAATATCTTGAAATGCATAGAGTTTTTTTATAACAGATTTTCCTTTTTTCACATTTAACTCCATTAACCATCTGCATTTAGTTTTGCTGCATTATGAAATAAGCTACAATATGTTTTATAAAATATTTAATAATTTTTATGGATAAAATATTGGATAATTTTTATCTGATGATTTCAAATGTTTTATATCAATATGTTATATATCTCTTTTTTGCATACATTTGAACACTTCTGGACATGTATATAATCTAATAAACTTTAATTCTATTGTGTTAATATCACATAGTTTTAATATTGTTTTATCATTGTAACATTAATAGGTCTTAATATCAGAGGGATAAGGGTTAACTGGGTTGGCAACCCTTAATTGATGTTATTCGTCCTCAAAAGTTATAGTAAACTGTAGTCAAACACTTTTGTAAATGAAATCTAAAATAATGATATACTCATACTACACTGCAGAATTTTATGTAATTTTTTTACATGGTATTGATCATCTGAAAATTAAGTCTCTTTTATTTGGTCCATTGTTTATTTTTACATTTTCAACTTCATGAAACTGTTCTTTCTCTCCCTCTCCCTGTATGTTTTTTCTCCTTATTAGAGTAGTTTAACTGTTATCTTTCTTGTTTATATTTTTTCTAAAAAAAATAATTATTGAGTTTAATCATCAGTGCTACATTTCTCTTCATTATCACTTCTCCCTTTACCTTTATTTATTCTAGAAGCTTTTTGATAATCATCTGCTAATTGATAAATTTGATTTAACTCAGTACTATTTCATTTGGATTCCAGTTTTCTTGGCCAAATTCCCTTTAAATTCTAAAAAAAATTGTAAACCTATGATTTGGCTTTCTATGATCATGAAGTAACTCAGTAGAGTGAGGACTTCGTTAAAGATTTTTTTCTTTCTTTCTTTCTTTTTTTCTTTTTGGCTGCATGCAGGATCTTAGTTCCCCGACTGTGCCCCCTGCAGTGGAAATGTGTAGTCCTAACCACTGGACCACCAGGGAATTCCCCAAGGATTTTTCTTTTTTATTTCTGCAATTTTGAAATACCATTAGAAAATGGTGCCTGTAAAATTTCTCTTTTGATGACTATTTTTAAAGGTGTGTATGTGTGTTTGAGTGTGTGTGTGTTTTAATATTTATTTATTTATTTGTCTGTGCCAGGTCTTAGTTGCTGTGTGCTGGATCTCCACTGCGGCATGTGGGATCTTTAGTTGCGGCATGCGGGATCCCCACAGCTAATGATCCTGCATGTGTGTGTTTTAATTCCTTACCAATGATTCCTATGTTGGAACTATCTCATAGACACTTAAAAGTGACATATGTTTTCTGTATGATTTATAGTTCTAATTATTTAGTAATTTTATGGCATTAATCATATTGCATTTTTTTCATGTCATTTATTTTTGCCCATTTGACTGCTCAAGGTTAAAGGGATTTTTGAAACAGCTGTTCCAATGCATTTTTGTTGTGTTCATATGATTTTTTTTTTTTTTTGCAATACGCGGGCCTCTCACTGTTGTGGCCTCTCCCATTGCGGAGCACAGGCTCCGGACGCGCAGGCTCAGCGGCCATGGCTCACGGGCCCAGCCGCTCCGAGGCATGTGGGATTTTCCCAGACCGGGGCACGAACCCGTGTTCCCTGCATCGGCAGGCAGACTCTCAACCACTGCGCCACCAGGGAAACCCTCATATGATATTTTAAAACATATATTTATGCTATTTTTCCATTTGTGTTAAAGTCCATGACTGTTTAGCTAGTCTTTTTTAATAACTTTGCTTATTTAATAATACTTTTCTTGATTTCTACATTTTGTTGTAAACATATTAATCTCTAGTTATTTGATGTTGTTGTTGTTCATTAGTCTGAGAAGTATTTTACTGTCAAGATATTTGGCTCACTTTGTTTTAGTTTTGTAGTTCAGTCTTTAGAAAATACACCATTGTGGGAATATTATTTTTTAAATTTTTACTTTGTGGTTTTGGTTTGTTTTGTTGTTTCTTTCTTTGTAACCCAACATGAAAATTCTATTTTTAACAATAGAGGTATTAAGCTCAATTACATTACTTTCAGAATTGACATATCTTGTCCTTTGTTTACTTTGGTATATTTTTTATTTTGTTGTCTTCTTAATACCATGCATGTTCTATGAGCTGCTTTTTCTCTGAATTTTTTCTCTCGAACTGATTTTAGGGGAAAATATATCACATTAATTATTAGCTTTCTACATTTGAGATAGGTATTATTATCTATATTTTTAAATATAGACAGTAAATAAGAAACAAAAAGTTTAAAAGCCTAACATGTCACTAGGTAGTTAATAAGTGGTGAAACCAGGATTTTAATATGGTTCTGATATTAATGCCCGTATTGTATCCACCTCAAAAAAAAAAAAGAAAAATCCATTTGTATATTTTACTGAGGCTAACAGTTCACACACTGAGCCATAAAATGATACTTGGGACTGTAATAGAACATAGATGAAATGGAATGAGCTCATCCCAGTAAAGTATATCTGTGTGTTTCAGGGTCTCTCTGTTAATTGGTGTAATATTTTAAAAGACATGGTCAGTAATTTTCATTTGATATAAGTGGCTATTTGGCAACATGATAGTACTATAAGAAGCTGAATAATGGAATCAAAAGGACACTTGCCTTAGCTGACTATTACTTCTTATTTAATATACATTAAATAGACTGTTAGTTAGGAAACCTTGTAAAGAGGCTATGGCACCATTAACAGCTTTGTGGTGGGATGATTAAAAGAAAGTGTAATACATAAGAAAATATACGAAAAAAGAGTTAGAAGGATTTGGTCATGTCTTAAAAGAGAAGATGAAAAGTCACCCGGAAATGATGAAGCACCTAGTCTTTATGATTTCTAAGGTCAACTTAATACATGACTAGAGTTTGCTAAGAGCAAAATGGCCTTGGTTTTACATATATTTAGTTTGGATTACAGTATGCATACAAATGAAAATTATTAGGTTGAGAATGTAAGAATTATGGTTATAAACATAGTCTGTATCTAAAAATCACATACAAATAAATATCCTATTGTAGGTTGTGGAAATTACTTCCCTAATCTGTGTAGGAGAGGCAGAACTTTACCTCTACCTGTCTTAGGTTTTGAACTGGAACTCTTTGACAAAAAGACAGATTAACAAGAGGAAAACAGTTTATTAATGTGTGTAGCACATACCACATGGGAGAAACCTAAAGGCAGAGTAACTCAAAGTAGCTGCTTAGAACTAGGCTTAAATTGAATTTTCAACAAAGGAATAAATTTATAGAGCAATGGTAGGACAAGGGGAGGAAGCAGTGTTAGGATTCCACGGGCAGCAAACTGTGGGAAGGTAAATGTATGGGAGTAAACTAATGGAGTAAGGTTTGCAGATTCCTCTGCTCTCTTTTCTAGACTTGGAAAGAGCTTGTCTCCAGTAAAAGGAGATATTATATCCTGCCTTTAGGCAGAAAAAGAGGGAGCCTTTTTATGTGTTTGCTGCTTCTTAATTGCCTTCAGCTCAAAATAATTTTCATGTCAGAGAGGCATACTTTGGAGTGACATATTCTGGTTGTTTTCAACTTCCTTATTCACCTAAATCTTTTTAGAGAAAAGTGCTAGTAATTAGAAGCAACATATAATGAAGGTGGTATTCCCATAACAGGAATCCTTTTTAGATTTTTCAAAATTGTTAGAAATATTTATAAATAACTTACAAATATGATGATATTAGTAAATTTAGTACTTGAGTGTAGGAATATATTGGACATCAGATGTCCTTTGAATTTCTGAGAATGTCAGTGAATACCAGACTATCCAGTTTTTGTATGACGCAATATTGTGTGAAAATAGCATAGTTTCTGAAAAAACAAACAGATCAGTTTGTAACCTAAAATAAATCAAGCTAGAGGTTGACTTGTGTAGAAAACATGTAAGTGGTAGATAATCTGTGAGAGAAAAAAGTTTGTACTGTTTATACATGTGGGCAAATTTCATACTCTGAGTAAAGAGTTCTTGCTGTTATGTCTACTTTATGTCTAGACTTTATGTCTAAACTCTAATCAGAAAGACAGACCATTGACATATGGACAAATAACTGCATAAAAAAATTTCAGGAAGAAATAATTGTTGTGAAAGAATAAAATACAATGATGTGATAAAAGATGCCCAGGATATTAGGGCCATTATGTTGAATGATTTGTGTGAGGGGGTATTGAATTAACATAAGTACACAAAAAAGAAATATTAGACCCAAAATTCAGTGTAGGCAGGAACTTGTAATGAATTCTGTTATATCCATCTTATTCCCGTTCTATCATATGGGAAAAATTGAAAGAATAATGCCAACATTTAGAGTCAAGCAGAGACAAATGATGGATTCATGGATTAAGTTCACCAAGTCTATCAAATGCCCAATTCCAGTCCTTAAAATTCTGCGAAGTCTTTGCATTCTCTCCTTGGACTCTATTAGAATATGTACAGACTGTATAATGCATCAATAATTAGTACACAATATTAGGGATTACAGATAATAAATCCTGTAAGGGGAGAGAGGATCCTCCATTTTGTGCTTATGTAGCAAGCAACACGAGCAACCCCCAGTTAAATTTAAATTTCTGATATACAATCATTTTTTAGTTTATGTCCAGATATTTCATGGAACACACGCATACTAAAAATTATTTTTTGTTTATCTGAAATTCAAGTTTAACTGGGCATCCTGTATTTTACCTAGCAACCCTAAGCTTGTGAGAAATAACCTTATTATATTGAAGCTAACCGGTTGGTTAAAATACAGATTTTGTTGCTTAGAATTCACAGTCAAGGCTCTGGAAGAACATGGGACATTTTAGAAAAAAATAGGACTCTCCAAAAAAATATCAAGCTATTGGTGTGTGGCAATGACTTATGTTCACTCCTCAGTAAGGTGCTAAAAGAGATAAATGTCAGTGCTGCTAAAGAGAGAATTTTCGATTTAAGCTGACCAGTCTGAAGGAAGAACGGATACATACATACTGTTGTGAGAAAAGAGATCCTTACTCCTTTCTGTCAGAGATCCAACACTGCTAAGGGTCCATAATTAGAAACTGCCAAAAGTGACTTTGCCTCACGCTGTAGTTACGGCAGGCCAGAAAATGAAAGTCAGAAATGTCAGCAGTTAGCTTGGCATCCAATGGGAAATTAAAACAACAACAACAAAACAAACATAAAATATCAGGGAGCCGAATTCTTTATCTCCTCCCCTAAAACTCCAATGGCTGCTATGCTCTGCAAAGGTAATATCAATAGTACTCTCACCTGTTAGCACAATTTATCAGATGGCAGGCAGGGAACAGAGGTGACTAGTTTTGCCTGCTGTTTCTCATTAGTCAGAGTCAAATACTGAGAACTGACAACACAGACTGAAGCTGTATACATCTATGGCTACAAGAGAGTTCGAGAGTGGGCTTCACATTAAAATTTCATGGTTTAAAAGATTTCTGCTGCTGGACATATATAAGATGGTTCCCTGCCCCCAGTTAAATCTTTGGGTAGTAGTCTAAAATTTTAAGGAAGTCAGAGCTCTGGCATCAAGCTGGATGGGGATGTGTGGCTGTTCCCTCCACAGGCCTTTATAGCCACATTGGCAATGAATGAGCAGACTGCAGATTTTCAGACTTGAGTATGTCAATAATGAATTTACTTTATTGTTCTTGTCTAGTGGTATGAGGTATAGGACCTATACCAATGATCACTGTGTATTCCTTCAACTTGTAGCCTCTACTAAATTAGAATGTTTATTGTAGAAGACTTATTTTTCCATTCACTATTATATTTTGTATGTGAAATCATATTTATTTCTTATTTTTTTTAATTTTTTATTTTTTTGCGTTACGCGGGCCTCTCACTGTTGTGGCCTCTCCCGTTGCGGAGCACAGGCTCCAGACGCTCAGGCTCAGCGGCCACGGCTCACGGGCCCAGCCGCTCCGCGGCATGTGGGATCTTCCCGGACCGGGGCATGAACCCGCGTCCCCTGCATCGGCAGGTGGACTCTCAACCACTGTGCCACCAGGGAAGCCCTATTTTTTATTTTTATTGAAGTATAACCAATGTACAATATTATATTAGTTTCAGGTCCACAACATAGTGATTCAATATTTTTATAAATTACACTTCATTTAAAGATATTATAAAATAATGGCTATATTTACCTCTGCTGTATACTATCTCTTTGTAGTTTATTTATTTTATTCATAGTGGTTTGTACCTCTCATCCCCTACCCCTATCTCGCCCCTTCCCATTTCCCTCTCCCCACTAGTAACTACTAATTTGTTCTCCACATCTGTGAGTCTGTTTCTGTTTTGTTATATTCATTCATTTGTTTATGGAGTCATTTTAAATGATCAGATAGCTCAAAGGTTACAGATTTTTAAAAAGAAACATCTGGGCATTTAAATGTTACATATACTTCAGGTTCAGATTCTGGAATAAGATAGGATAGTACATATAACTATAGTCATAATAGCTACAACTTCATTTACATAATAGGTATACGGGACAGTTGCTTTGGATGAGACATTCTTTGCTGCTATGTAACTGAAGATAGTTGTCTATATACCTCAAGCATGTGTGTGAGATCTGGGCTTTCAAGGGATAGACTTGTTGCAGCCATTGTTTATGTGTGTTCAGTATCTAATTTCCTTATGTGATTTTAGTAACCGGAGAGGGGCACCTTTTTCACCAGGGATTGGGTTAGAAACAGCCAGTTGACTTCTTGGTTCACACCAGAACCATCAGGCTTTTTCTTTGAAGGTGGTGGAGAAGTGTCACTCCTGTGTGACCCTGAAAGCTGAAAGTATGTGTGTCCCAGTCGTTTCTCAGATAGCACACACCCTGCGACATGGAGATAAGAGAGAGGAAGAGGGAAGTAAGGGAGAGGAGGGTAAAGAACAAAAGAGAAAGTGCCCTGGAAGCAGTTAATATATTTAAGGACCAATAGACTATTGTTTTTAATCTAGACATTGTAACACTTTTGTGGGTTATAAAATTAATCTAGTGGAGGATGACCAGGAATTTATTTTTCAACACAACAGAATAAAGCAGAATAGAATAGAATAATTAAAAACATTAATAGAATAAAAAATATTGTTTTGGCATTTTGTGTGTACACATGTACACACATGGTTTCCTAGGATTGTGATGTAAAATACATTTCTTACTTTGAGTAGCTGTCAAAGAAGTCCAGTGATGAAGACATTCTAGTTCTTAAATACTAATCCTTTTACTAGGATTTTAATAGTGTAGGCTACCCCAAGTTCTCTCTGCTATCCACCTTCCACTTTTATTGTACTTAATTTAGTGTTATAAAAACTTTATATACAATAACTCATTTAATCCTCCCAACATCTCCATGTGGAAGGTACTATTATTGTCTCAACTATAGCAGTGAGAAAATTGAAGCACACAGAATTTAAGTTAATTTTGCCTCAGATCATTCCGTTGTAAATGGCAGAGTCAGGATTACACTGGTACCCTGGAAAACTATCTAGTAGGAGAAGCAATGGAATGCAAAATAAAATCTATATTTTGTAGAAATGTGTAATGTTTTATAGAAAGAAGAGAATATTGCTGAAACTGGAAACTGTCCTATTAATTGTGGTGTACTAGAGTGGAGGTCATGACTTCTTGTGGCTGAGATCCCTGGGGCCAACTTGGACCAGTTCCAATTCTTATGGGAAATTTTGTGTTATGCTAATTGCTGTTTTTAAATTAGTGAGCAATCCTTAAATCCCTAAATGCCTCACATAGATGTTTAAAGTGCTCATTATTTACAACGACATTAGTAACTCTCTTCTTGAAACCAAATTTAACCAAAGTTGTTAAATTTTTTTCAGTTTCAAAATTGTATTTATAGTGTCTGTTCAGAGACCCAAATAATGTTTTTGTAGCAAAGAAAAATGCTATCTATATTTTTAAATGGATTATTGAATTTAAGGTGGTATTATCTTTATGTGATAATATCTAATTAGTTCATAAATACTTAAGGTTATTTGTAATAGGGTGTGTGGATGAATCAGACTTCCAATTGAAGATGTAGGGAGTATATCTAATTATTATCCAATGCCTTTGATCCACACATATAATAGGAGCAGTTCATGGGTAATTTAGCTACTATGCATAGCTTCAGAAGAAATGAAGAATATAAATGTTCGTATTGATTCTTGTACCTGTATATGACACCTTCTCTATGTTAGGTATATATATATATATATATATATATATATATATATACTGCATTTCAGAACAATAATAAAACACGATAAACAGATTTAGTGTGATTAACAAAACTGCCCAAGACTATGCAGTCAGTACGTTAGCTGAGGCATTAACGTGTAACCCTAGATATGCCTGAGTCCAAAATATATACTTTTTCAACTACAGTCTGCTGCATTTTTGGATACAGGTGGAGGCCTGAACAAAAGGAGTAGAATGAAAAGTGTAGAAAGCATTATTTATATTCATAAAATGTAAAAACAGACCTATCCACAAATAATTAACTAAGAAGAGGTCAGACCCACAAAATGTCTTCATCCTTTCTTTGCAACATTTTTCTCTCTTTTACTGTGATCTTAATTTTTATTCATATTAGGTATACTACCCTTAATTCTCCTCTTTAAATGTCCTAGTTGCTCTTAGCAACATCAAATTTTGATGACTCCCTTAGTGACTTCACGGCTTTAAGTATATTTTACTGCTCTGTGACTTGCAGGGCATAATTTAAGGCTAAAATTTAACTTTTTAATCTCTTTTTGGTTCAGTAAATTTATTGCCTATGAGAAGTAAGAGAATAATAGGAGAAATAATTCTCCAATGAATTAATCTTATAGTACCACCTTACCAGATTTTTTAATATGTAGGGCTCAGCTAAGCAGGAAGGGCCAAGGGGAATGTAAAAGGTGTGTGGGGGGTGGAGGCAGAGTTCTCCAATGACTGAAAAAACATGGCGTAAGTGCTTGTGATGATGCTCATTGACATCATAATGGGATTGCAAGATCAACTGGAAAATGTTTAAACATGGTCACACAGATAAGCTTCTAAAATAAAGGTTTAGAGTTAAAATACTATATCCTGCTAACTGTAGTAAAAATCTACCTCCCTGTACGAAACCCAAACTTAGTTCAAGGACAAAGGTTATGTGCCAGTCAAAAATCATTTGCTCTCCCCACAGTGGAATAAAAGTCATTTTAAAATATATTTCAAGACAGCAATCCACTGCTAGAAAGTAAGGTGAGTTAGGCAAAGCATGAGTAAATACTGAATGTAAAGACTTGAGGTCAGCATATTCTGGAGATATTAGTATTTATTGTTCAAGCTTATATGGGTATTTGCATATCTCTTCACACACTAGAGATGTGCTGGATGAATTTCAACCATGTGAATTTGAACTGACTATTGTGAATAAGATTCTGTCTTCTAGCATTAAATCTGAGAGGGAGAAGCTAGCAGTAAACAAGTGTCTAAACAAATGTCTAATAGGAAAATAATTGACTTTGTGTGACTATACACTCATTGTTCCAAAAAAAAAAATAGATAATAAACTGAAAAAGATATATTATAACGTAAGAACAGGAAGAATTGCCCTAAAGATTTCATGATTAAAAAATAGATATCTGAAAATTTAGTATAGGAAAGAGAATACTTAGAAAATATATGCTTTATGATCAACTATAAAGAGATAACAGTATGTGTATGAATGTACATGAACACACATACCAGAGGTGGCAAGAAAGTGAGAAAAATACTCAAAAGATAAAAAGTTAGAGCCTGTATGGGTTTAGAGACATAATTTAGCAATACCAAAGCCCAGCTCCTAGGGCATACACATTCCTTTATGACTTAGAACTTGGACACAGGAGACAATCCTGAGGTACTGTTTATTAGAAAATATATATCTCACAGGGATAAAGGCTGAGAAAATTGTCTATCTCAGCTTTAGCTCTGAATAAAGAAAGGAAAAAAAAAAGAACTAAAAATTTCTCATTGCCTTACTCTTCTCAAATAGCTCTGGGACTAGAATTTATTAACAATGATTAACAATGTTGTGTTAGTTTCAGGTGTACAGCAGAGTGATTCAGTTATACATATCCATGTATCTATTCTTTTTCAAATTCTTTTCCCATTTAGGTTATTACAGAATATTGAGCAGAGTTCCCTGTGCTGTACAGTAGGTCCTTGTTGGTTACCTATTTTGAATATAGCAGAGTGAACATGTTAATCCCTAACTCCCAATCTCTCCCTCCCCCCATCCTTTTGAGATTAACCATTTATCAAATATATGTCTTGCAAATATTTTCTCCCATTCTGTACATTGTCTTCTCACTCTGTTGATTGTTTTCTTTGCTGTGCTGAAACTTTTTGTTTTGATGTAGTCCCGCTTGTTCATTTTTGTTGTTGTTGTTGCCTGTGCTTTTGCTGTCATATATATGAAATCATGAAAAGACAAATGTCCTGAAGCTTTTCCTCTATGTTTTCTGCTAGGAGCTTTTCAGTTTCAAGTATGACATTTAAGGCTTTAATCCATTTAAAGTTGATTTTGTGTATTGTGTAAGTTAAGGGTCCAGTTTCATTCTTTAGCATGTGAATATCCAGTTTTCCCAACAACATTTGACTGTTCTTTCCCTATGGTGTATTCTTGACTCCCTTTCAAAAATCAATTGACTGTGTATGAGTGGATTTATTTCTGGGTTCTCCATTCTGTTCCAGTGGTCTGTACTGTATGTCTGTCTTTATGCCAGCACCATGCTAGATTGATTGCTGTAGCTTTGTAGTAGATTTTGAAATCAGAAAGTATGATACCTCCAGCTTTGTTCTCCTTTCTCAGGATTGATTTGCCTATTTGTGGTTCCTTATAATTCCTAGGATTGATTTTTCCGTTTCTGTAAAAAATACCACTGTGGCTTTTAGCACTTCCATGTTCATTGTAGTACTATTCCCAATAGCCAAGATGTGGAAACAACCTAAACATCCATCGACAGATGGAAAGATAAAGAAAATGTAGTATATAAATACAATGAAATACTAGTCAACCTTAAAAAAGAAGGAAATTCTGGTAATATGCAACAACATGGCTGAATTTTGTGGACACTATGCTAAGTGAAATAAGCTAGTTACAGAAAGACAAGTACTTTATAATTCCACTTATATAAGGTATCTAAAATAGCCATTGAATCAAAGAGTAGAATGATGATTTCCAAGGTGTGTGGGGAGGAGGAAATGGGGAGTTACTAATCAATGTGCATGAAGTTCCAGTTTTGTAGAATGAATAAGTTCTAGAGATCTGCTCTACCACATTTTACCTATAGTCAACAGTAATGTATTGTATTATACATTTAAAAATTTGCTAAGGTGATAGATCATCTATTAAGTGTTCTTACCACAATGAAAGTAAAGAAAAAGAAAACCAGAAGAAGTATATTACAACAATAACAATGAAAGAAAATGGGTAATCAATATTCTTTTCCAACATTCTGATGTAAGAGAAAACAAGAGCAGAAGCTAGAATGTTGGCCAAAATATTAATATAAGAATCATATATATTTATGAGAGATGCAATTTGCAATTTAATTGTCTGAACTTAATCACAGATTATGTATGTCTGGGCAAATGGTGCCTGAGAAGATGGGAGCATCATTTAATAAATGGTGATACACTGTCAGTGAACAGGAGGATAATAATTGCTGATAATTTTTATACCACAACACTTTTCTTAAGTATCCTGGAAAATTATGAAAAGAGATTATTTCCAGTTTGATGTACAAGCTGATTATCAATGAACTATACATGTAAGACTTGAACTCAAGATTTCAAAGCCAGAAATGAAGATTTAGGGACAATCTGCATACAGGTGATTTCTGAAATCATAGGAATGGCTGACTATTCTAAGAAGAATATGTATAGAAAATTTGAAAAACAGAACCCCTAGGTTTTTTTAGATGGTGTTTAGTTTCACCAAGATTAAAGGAAAATAAGTTCATACATTAAGTCACATTTATTCATTACTACTATATATGTTACTGGGGATGTATTAAAATATAGAGATTAAAACAAGTTACTCCCATGTAATTTATAATCTAATAAATAAAACATAATTTGGTAGCTGGAATGCAACCTATAAATTATGCATGTCCAATTGTGTTTGGTATTTTGGGTGATTTTTCATAATTTTTTCAGTCAAACAGCAGCCTTGCAAATTACTTTATCTAAATTCTGTGTATACGTGGGAAAATTACACTTAAAATAACACAGTTAGAAACAAAATTTGGATTGAAATACCTGTATGAATCATTCAAGGACCTATGCTTTTTCCACTTCATCAAACAAGAGAAGTTAAGCAAATTAGTGGTAAAGGAAATGTCTTTATGTTTAAGATGTCATTAGAAGCCTTAGAGGACCTGGTTGTGTAGAATGTTGGAAGAGGTAGACATAACCCTCGGTGATTAATGAATTAGCCTGAGGAAGAGGAAGCCACAAATGACAATATTCTGAGAAATATGACTTGGGGAATACAGCCAAGAACATGATCTGCAGGGAAGAAGCATGCTCATTGGAAGATTATCAAAGGATAAGTGTAGGTAACATGTTTGCAGGCAAACTGAGAGTGGAAGGAAAGAAAAAAAAATGATTTGGAGGGAATCTCATCATTGATATCCTAAGATCCCTGAGAAGGAATGTGGGCACCAAATCAAGGAAGTGGTTCAGGAGACACCATTTCAAATGATGGAAAAAATGAGAATACATGGAATTCCTGGTTATATGAACAGAACAAAATGATTAGCAAGCAGAAATTCTGATAAAATTATATCAACAGGAAATGATAACAATCCTTTAGAAAAATATCATTAAAATGCAGATTCTGGGCTTCTGACCTTTGAAAGTCAGAAGACCTTTAACAAACATAGGCTGTTTGGATATTTAAATGATTTTCTCTTTAAAGCTGGTATTGCATTTGTTGTTGTCCTAAAACTACACTGCAGTCCCTCTAACAATTATATATATATGTACAGATCTACAATGCTATGTAAGGTATAGTCATATAAATATTTAAAAAGTAGATAAATATATAATTGTATGCGTGTGATTTTGTTAGGTGTATGTTGCTTTTGGGGAAAGAGGGAATTAAATATTAAGAGGTTACATGTGTTTAATAAACCTAGGAGATTAGATCCAGGCTCTAAAAATAAATGTCTTCAGCATCAGTAATTATCACTATTCCAGGAATATAACATTTAAGTTCATATATTTGTATGATCCTTAGCTTATTCTGTACCCATTTTCTAGAATTCTCCAGGAATTCTACTTACAACTGTAGAATACTTGCTTTATCATGGAAGCTATCTGGTTCATGAAAACTTCCTTTATTTATATTTTTATATATGTATACACATACATTAATACTTTATTCTGATAAAAATACATACCTATCTTAAGTCAGTTTTATTTTACCTAACTTGTATTATTATTTTTTTAATCTCCCAGACTTAGCTTCTTTAGTAATTTGTGCCTTGAGTATGTATGAGATTCAACGGAAATGGTAGTTTATATTGGAAAGAACACAAACTTCACAGCCTGACACAATTATTACACCCAGTTTGAGGTGTGGCAGATTGTTTTAGCTTTCTGATTTCAGCTTCCTCTCATACAAAATAAGAATATTAACTGTATCTTATAACTTAACATGTAGTATGTTCTAATAGAACTTTGACGTTATTAATAAAACTTGTTGCAATTACAACATAATTGTATACTGTTAATTTTAGTGTTTCAGAGTTGGAGAATAAAGTCTTTCTAGATTTTTAGGTATTTTTTTTTTGTCAGTGTTAACTGGCCATCTGTTATCAAAGTCAAGGAATGTTGATTTTTTTTCCCAAGTCAATATAATCATAATATTAATATGCCAGAACTATAAATGATTTTATGTTTGGAAGTATATACTTATTTCTTTCATATAGAGACAAATAGAATTTTATTTTACAAAATATTTGATGTCAAAATATGACTGAAAGTCTAGTATTAAACTTGACCATTCCATATTACTGTTATTTATACACATGAATATATAGAGGTGCCAAATATATGATATAAAATCCAATTTAAATTTCACAGACACATTTATTCATCTGATTTAATCACCACAAAGTCCTTTGTTTTCAAAGTTCTAGAAATTCCATTAAATGTATCTCTATAAGAATGGATCCAAACACTCAGAAATGGATGTTTATCTCATTTACGATTTTCTATCAAGGCTGATACCAGTCCACTATCTTATTTTCTCTAACCTTCTAACTTTGTAACATTACCTTAATTCCCATCTTTGCTATCCCTTGATCTTATGGTTACCTTAGCTGTCTACTGTTGAGTTTGCCTGTGCTCTCTCCAAATCTTCCACTTTATATTTGAATATTCAAGTCCAGCTATGACTCTGTAAAACCAATTTTTTTCCCAAATTCTCATAGGTGATAAAACTAGTTTAGCTCCACTTCCTCTGTTTCTGTTTTCATTTTTGAAAGTTAGGGTTTGAGGGTGTAATTAACACAATAGCTGGTACAATTATCAGCAAAAATAGATGAGGAATCTCTCAATTCATGTTGCAGATAATATCTATTCATTTTCCAGCTAAGAAGAATCTATAGTGCCCCTAATCCTGAAGCTGAAACCCAGTGTTAAAATCAGAGGGTGGTCATGCAAGTTATTAATAATAACTAAAGCAATATTTGCCCTAACTCTTCCTCATTTTAACACTTTCAACCCTACCCTTTTCCCAAATAGTAACATAGAGTGAAAGGAAAAATTGCTTAGAGACATCTGACCCATCAAGGACATAGTTATTCACTCTGGAACATTATTACACAAGCTTTGGAATCAAGGTAGACTGACTTCTATTACACAAGCTTTGGAATCAAGGTTCTGCTACCCAATCATCAACATAACCTAGGACAAGCAACACAAACTTTCTGAGCATATTTTATCTTTGCAACTTGGAGTATAGAAGTATTTGCTTCCACGACTGCCTAAACATTAAACAATGTCTAAAAATAATCTAGAATGCAACCTTGTATGTAGTAATCACTGGATAAATATAATCTCCTTTAAATTCAAAATATATTGTTTTTCTGAGATGCTGAAAACTTGAAATATTTCAAAACCCAATTCTTATTGACCAGAATCTTACTGTTTTTGAGAAAACAGAGGCATGTACACATCTAATGTTTTGACAAATAATCTTTAATGATCTCTCTTTTTAAATGGAATTCTGCTTGGAAACATATCCTAAGGAACTAATACTCATTAAAAGTAGAAATTATTCTCTTTATACTATATTATTAGATTGAACTACAAGAAATTGTCATTTCAGAAGGTCAGAATGGTTGAATATCATCAATTTCAAATGGTTCAACCTAATTATTTAGCACTCACTCTCTTAAGTCTCAATATTGAATAAATGTCAAACAAGTCAAAACATGAGTTACATTTTTAACTGTACTGCTTGCAGTTGAAAAAGTTAATAAAGTTCTTTAAAATGTTTTCTACCTTATAAAATTTTGTTATGCAATAAACAGAGGCCCATTTGATCTTATTCACAATGTTAAATTGTTCTATAAAGGTTTTTTTCAGTCAAATTTTTAAAATTCTTTTTTTTGTGTGTGCTGACAACATTCACTTATGAATTGGAATTATTGTATATTTTAACAGGTTAATTATTTTGCTTGTAAATGCCTGTTTCACTAGATTTAATCCAAATGTAAAATTTCCTGCTATATAAAATAATTAAAATTGCATAAAGAAATAATGAAAGTCACTAAGAATAAAATTCACCATGAAAGTCACTTTTAATTTTTTTGGTTTGGTTCAGTCTACCTCCCATTCCTCAGCAGTTGTCCCCTAACAGAACTAGTAGTAGTAGTACTCATAGTATCAGTGTGGTCATTAATAAGTAATATGTTAAAGGTTTACAGTGTGTTAGACACCCTTACCTGTGTTACCCATTTACATTCACATAATGCTCATAATAATTTTTTGCATCTACACATATTCTGTTTTCCACTATTTATCATGGATGAGCTATCCTTGTTCCTCACCAAGGCAAGTACTTCCATTGTGCACTAGATCCAAACATAGATCACCTAACCAAGGATTTTGCAGAAGTAATCTTCCTCTCTCCAGTATTTCTTTAGAATATAAATGAGCTGAAATTTCTACCCCATAAATTACCAGACCATTTATTGATATTTTCTCCACTTTCTAAGTGAAACTCCTTGGAAGAGTTGTCTTGAACACATTGTCACCAATTCCTCTCTTAGAATTCTCTTTTATGTTTGACAATTTTACTCGATTATTTATTAAAGTATAATTGATACAGAACAGGAAGTAATCATAGGTACTATAGCTTGGTAAATTATTACAAATGGAGATAAAAAATAAAATTAGAAGCTTTCAAGAAGTCCCCATGGTGCCTTCTCTTGGATTATTTCCAATTTTTGTTTATAAAAAAATGCTACTATTGACATATTTGAATGGATGTACTTATACCAGATTTATTGAGTTGTAATTTAAGTTCAAAGTGCATGCATTTTAAGTGCACAGTTCAGTGAGTTTTGAGAAACATATGCACCTTTGTAACCACTACCATAATCAAGATATAGAAGCATTTCATAATTCCAGAGTGTTCCATCATGACCATTTGCTATTAATCTCCTTCCCTAACCCTGGCCCAAACCATTTTACTGCTATGTGTCACTATAGATTAGTTTTGGCCATTCAAGAAATTAGGTTGGTAGGTAGGTTAGAGATGAGAGAGAGAAGAAGAAAGAGAGGGAGATAGGCATAGAGATCTATACATAGGCATAGATATATAGATATATGAAATCATACTGCATATACTCTCTGTGTTTGTATTTTGTCACTTAGCATAAGGTTTCCTATATTTACTCATGTGATTCTGAGTATCAGTATTACATAAATGTTATTATTGAGTAGTGTATCCATCCATTCACCTATTGAAAAATACTTCATTTGTTTCCCTTTGGAGCTATTATGAATAAAGCTGCTATAAGTATTGGTATATAAGTCTTTGGGTGGACATTTATTTACATTTTCGTTGGCTAATATATAGGAGAGGAGTTCAATTGCTAGGCCATATAGGAATGTTAGAAAAAACTTCTAGATAATTTTCCAAAGTGATTGTGACAGTAAACGTTATCATCATCAATTTATGAGAGTTGCAGATGCTCCAGGTCTTTGACAATGCTTAGAATTGTCAGTCTTATAAAAATTGTAGTGTGTGCACATTGGTATCTCATTTTGATTTTATTTGCATTTTCCTAATGATGTTGAGAGCTTTTTTATGTGCTTATGGGCCATTTGTATAACTTCTATGTAAAGTGTGTCAAATCATTTTCAATTTTTTTAAAACCAATGGCTTATTTATCTTCATAGTGTTGAGTTCTAAAGATTTTTTATATATTCAAATGAAAGTTCTTTGTATTGCGAATTAGTACTGTGAACATATTGTCCCAACCTATGGCTTTATTTTCCTACTTTCTTAATAGTATCTTTAGTTGGACAATAGTTTAACATTTTAATTAATTTGAATTCACCAGTATTTTCTTTCATGTTGTATGCTGTTTGTTCCTATCTAAGAAACCTTAGCCTAGTTCCAGGCTGTGAATATTTTCCCCCCAGATGTTTTTTTTCTAGTCATCTAATTTTAGTTTTTGTATTAGATCCATGATCATTTTCAACTTAATTTTTGTGTACCATGTAAATCAAAAGTTTTTATCTTTATATGGGTATTCAGTTCAAGGAAAATTTATTGAAAATATTATTTTGAATTACCGATTTATCTAGGCAATTTTGCTTAATATAAATGAATATCTATGTGTGATCTATTTCTAGACTCCCTATTCTATTCCAATGATCCATATGTCTATATCTTTACCAGTGCCACACTGAATTATTTATCATAGCTTCATAAGTCCATGTTAAAATCAGATAATTATGTATTCCAAATTTGTTCTGATTTTGCAAGATTTTTTGACCATTCATAGTATTTGCATTGCCGTAATTGGGGGACACAAGGATTCAGTATGTCAATTTCTACCAAAAAAAAAGTTTGTAGATAAATGATTGGAAATGCTTTGGAAGTTAGAGATCAATTTTAGTACAATAGACGGTCCAACAGTCAGGTTGTGTTCTACTTAAGACATCTTTACTGATTATTTATTTACTTTCAAACCTGTATGCCTTTTATTTCATTTCCTTTTCTTATTGCATTAGATAGGCTCTCTACCACAATACTGAAGAGAGTTGGTGAGACAGCTCTATTGCCTTGTTCTTGATCATAGGGGAGCAGCATTCAAGTTTTTTGAAGTGTGATATTAGCTGTGGGGATTTTTTTTTTTTTTTACAGCTGCTCTTTATCAGGCTGAGGCTACTTCCTTCTAGTTTGTTGCATTGAAAATTGTTAAAATTTGTTCAAATGATCTTCTGTATTTATAGAGGTACTCAGATGTTTTTCCTTCGTTATTCTATTGATGATTTACATTGATGTACTTTTAATGCTAAATAAGCCCTGCATTCCATGGATAAACATCATTTGTTCACATTTATTGTTTCCATATACTGATATATTTGGTTTGATATTTTTGCATCTATGTTCATGTGGGATACTCATTTTCAGGTTTCTTTTACTTTTCTTGGTTTTGGTATCAGAGTAATGGTCCTCAAAAAATGAGTTGGGGATGCATTCTGCCTCTTTCATTTAAAAAATATATATATAAAATTGGGAACATTACTTCTTTGAATGTGTGCTATAATTCATTAGTGAAAATATCCAGGTTTGGAGTATCCTCTGTGGAAATATATTCAATCATGTATTTCTCTAACAGATACAAACTCATTCATGGTTTCTGTTTCCTTCTAGGGACAATATTTAAACTTAAAAGAAATAATTGTTACATTTTACGTATATTTGCAGTTTGTTCTGCCATAAACTTGTATGCAATATCACCTTATTTTTTAAAAATGTTGATAAACTTACTCCTTCTTTCTGTCCTGATATTGGCAATTTCTGTCTTCTCTTTTTGCTACTGTGTTTTGTTTTGTTTCTTTTTGAACTGTCTAGCTAAAGACTTAGCAATCTTATCTCTTCATTGAGTTTTTAAATTGTTTTTCAATTCTCTATTTTATTTATTTCCATTCTTATCTTTATTATTTCATAACATCTACTGATACTGAGTTTAACTTGCTCTTCTTTTTCTGCCTCCTTAAATAATTTATTTTAGATCATTTTTTTTAATATAGGAATTTGAAGCTATAATGTTTCCTCCAGCACTGCTTAGCAGAATTATACATATATTGATTTGCTTTGTTTTCATCATCATTCAATTCAACTTGATTTTTCATTTTCTTTTTGTTTTTATTTTTCCATGGGAGTTAGAACTTGAACATATGTCTTTGGGTGGCAGTATTCAACTCATTGCACACATACAATTGGATACAGTTGAATTTTGTTGTTTTTCCTGTCTACAGTCTCTGCCTTTTTATTGGAGATTTTATACCATTTGCATTAAATGAAATGACCAATTATATTAATAATTTTATATTACTGTTTGAATTCTATTCGTTCTGTTCTTTTTCCCTCATTTACTGCTTTATTTTACATTGAATAGTTTTAATATCCTATTTTATCTTTCCTAATGAACTTTGAGCTTTTTCTTTACATATTTTATTTTCAGAAGTTTCTCTAGGGTTTGCAATATGAATCTTTAACTTATGGCAAGTTGCCGTGAAATAATACTATACCACCTTGGACATAAGAACCTTCTAATATTAATACTTCTATTTTCTTCTCCCATTGTGTTACTTTTGTCACACATTTCTTATTACACATTTACTAAATTACATACACTTTTTTAGGGGCTGTTCCTGGAACAGTATAAAAAGCAGATATGTCCCTGGCTCAGGGAACTGTAGTATAGAGCAATGAAAACTTATAAACTTAATGCTATACTGAAGTCAAAATTTACAACCTATAAAGCAGATGAATCAAATGTAGAAATCCTTTATTTCCTGTAATGTGTCTTCCTACACACAAGCAAAATACAATGAAATTGCCCATCTTAGACTCTTCTAATTTAAAATTACTTTTTTCTCTCTGCCTTTGTTTCTTTCAGATAATCATTTCAAGGCTTACATTCAGTCATCTCTGGGTTCCCCTCTACTCTTTCTCTTGAGGAAATTATGGATCTTGTTGGTGTAAGAGAAAAGGAGAGATGGCTGTTCATCTTATTGTTCTTGTGCAGGACTCCAAACAGGTGTACTTCACCTTGTCTGGTGACCAGCCATTACATGCTGGAATGAGCTGACAACTGTCTAGTCCTGCCTCTGTGTGTGTGTGTGTGTATGTGTATGTGTTTGACATTGAACTGCATCTAATACTAAATGATTACTAATACTAATACTAAAGAGACCTCTACTTTAGATGCCATTCCTGAGATCTTCATTTTCCACAGTTCTAATTATTTCATACACCAGGCACCCACTGATATACCTGTTCTCTGAGAACATTTTAAAACAGTGGGACTCCTAGCACTTACAGGCTGCTTTTGCTCCCTCAGGCTGGTGTGGGTAGTACTTTATGTGTTGTACTCTGGACCACCTGCCTAAATACTCTCATTGCTGCCTTTATTTTTCTAATCTAGAGCTTTAGGACAGTAATTGGCATGCTAGATACCAAATGTATCTAAGAACCTGAACATTTTCAAAGACCATGGTCTTGGAATCAGGGAACAAGATCCCCTTCTGTGGCATTTACACAGCCTCCCCTGGATGTGTCTAAAACATACTCCCATCACCCAAAAGTAGAGTTTTGATAGAAATCTGTGTGTGTGTTTGGGAGGGGAATGATATGGAGCATTCAAGATATTTATCCCTTGCCTTCTATTCCTTTTTCCCCTCTGTTCTACCCAGTACCAGAGGGTCCTTCTGCTGATTTCTGTCTGATGGGAATCTATTATTTTCTCTCCCACTGTAGCTTCATAACTTTATCTGCATGGTGAATGGTGGCAGGGGTAAAAGTGCATATTATCCAGGAAGTAAAATACAGTGGAAATATTTTTAAAATTCCCTTGTACATCTTTAATAAGGGGTAGTAAGTGTTTATATGGGGGAAGTAAAAATGCTGTAAGAATTTCTAAGATAGTGACTTATCTTGAACTTAATATAGTCAACAAAATACAATAAATATGTGTGAAGCTAAAGTAAGAAAACAGAAAAAAAAAAAAAAAAAGAAAAAGAAACAAATCTGACCAAACTACTGGAAAAATAGTTTAGTTAATTACCTGTATAAAAAATAGAAGAATAATTTTTTTAACCAAATGAATTCAGCTGCCAATGATTCAATTTTATTAATGAAATCTTACACAATTTTAGAATTATACATTACTAAGTAAATTGGAACTATATACATTTCATGACTGTTGAACTTTATGCAAAATAGAATTTATAAATTTCCTCTTAAACACGCACACAATTATTTCTGCTATTTTAGACAGGTAGAAAAACTGAATCAGATGTACATTGATTTTAAAATTTTCATTTTTATCTTCAAAGAGCAAGCAATTGAAATTAAATGTCCCCTGACAACTTATTTGATATTGTTGTTATATAGCAGTAATAATAACTTCGTTGACAAACATTAATCAAATGTCAGGTATTTATTATATGTAAGGATTTTATTATAATATTTATCGGTCAGCATATCTTAAATGGAATTTTGTTAGCTCTTTTATACTTATTCAAAGATAAGAGCAAAAATAAGCCAACATGCGTTACAAAATGGTATGCCTCTCTCTCAACTATAAATATTTGAGCACTGTTATTGGTCAAATTCAAACAAGTAAATAAAAATTGAAAGTAGAAATAATTCACTTTACTTCTTACACTATCCCTGTGTAAAATAAAGCTATTTTACAACTGGACAGGAACAGTTCTTGGTTTATTTATCTCCTGGTAAGCCTGGATATTTGGTCCTGACTTCTGGCTAGGGTAAGAATAAGTCTGGTAACTAATGATTTATATTAAGCTGTAATATTGAAAACTTCCCTTGTGGCACCCAGGGCAATCTTGCTTATTGGTAGCTCACACCTTGTATAACTGTTTAGAGGGTCTGGTTTGACCACGTGAATAAGGATGGAAGAGTCTCAATGGGAAACTTGGGTGGGATATCTCCCCAAACCACGAGTCTTTACACATATATCAGTGGTCCTCTCCAGAGACAAAGTGAATTCTACATAACTGAAGAAAAGACTTTGAGAGCTGTTCTTGGAAGTCCTTCTGGCCCCCAGTGCTTGGCTGTGTTTTCTTTCTCCTGCTGTACTGTACCCTTTGCCTGAACAAAGTCCTACATAAATATGCTCAGTGAGATCCATGCTCATATTGCTGTCTCTTCTTAATTCTGTTGGCAGTCACCTGTGCAATCTTAACAATATGCTTATATCTCAGTTTATCAAACTTAAACAACACCCACTAAAATACTTTTATGGGAAATGATCTTACTTAACCTATCCCCCCCAGTAACTTACATATTTTTGTTGGTTTTATACTTCTTAATCCATCAATTTTAGATAATATCTCATTATCACTATGTAAAATTAGTGCTTCCACACTCTCATCTATTTCCAAATAGTTTTATCTTCCAGCTTACAACAAGAATGATTTTATTTTCTGTGGGTTATCAAAGTCTATAACACATATTTTGAAATTATAAGTTCTGATAAGTTGTGTAAGTGTAAGTAAAATGAAATTTTCTTTGTCTAATAAAGGAGAGGCAGCTATTCTTCCCTTACTAGAATGTTCCTTGAAAATATAATAGGCTCAATAATAGGTTCAATTTTTAAATTTTATACTCTAAGATCTCAGTTGGAACTGGAAACACATACTCTGAAATTCATTAGGAATTTCTCACCAGTTTTATGAGAGACTATCAAAAGTTGTAACTATTTGTCTCTCAAGGAGATAAGAAAAGTTTTAATTGATCTTTCCTTCTACATTAGTATATAAACTTGTGAAGAAGTTTGTTTATACTTTGTAGTCTCTCAGTGTAATTTGATTATATATGCAATAATAAATTGTGTTCTCTCCCTTCTCTACTGGTATGGAGGACTCTTTCTGTTGGTAGGATATTTTACTTCCCTCACAGTTGTCTACAAGTTGATTCTAAAAATTAAAATCCAATGCAAAGTGCTTGCAAATTTATGATTATATAAATCTTATCCTCTAGAAAGATTGATGGGAAAAGACGGATGATATATATTGAAGTCATTAAAACTGTCCAATTTGAATAAGAATGTGAGAAGTATCAAGTTGAAATGAATTATCTTTACATAGTACACACTGCTTTTGAAAATTTATGGCCCAAATTGCATCATAATTGAAACGTGACTTCGTTTAATAGATATTGTTTTATCTAGAGTATGCAATAGTCTTTTTCACTTGTAAAATATATATATGACTCTGTTTTATTAATAAACACACTGAGTTTCTTATTTCATACCACATGTATAGGTGAATCCTATTATATGTTGTAGAATGTTGGATCCTGAAGGGATACAGAGTATGGCACCCGAATATATGCCACTTTAGCTTGGGGGATTATTTTAAGCTGGAGGCAAATGAGAATCAACATATGCAGAAAGAAACCTTCCTGGAGCTTCTCTTCTCTTACGAGAAGAAACTTCTAAGAAATGAGGAATGTCATAAATCTACTCTATTGGGGAAGTTTTATGGCCATGAAGAAGACAAAGTAGGTGTGAAATGGACCTGTACAAACAAACCTCTCTCCATTAGTGTCCCCATATATTTATATTCCCACAACTTGCCACCCTTAAAAGCTTAAACCCCTTTTACGTTGCCTTTCCACTTCTCGACAAATATATTGTTCTTTTTTTTTAAGATGCTATATAAATTTAAGCTCTAACCACCCCTCTCAGTTACTCATCACTGAGGTTTCTCCTGTGTAATGTGTGCTGTATACATTTACAAACTCTGTTCTTCTCTTACTGATCTTTTCATCAATCTAATTTGCAAAGCCAGGCCAGAGAACCTAGGAGAATAGAAGAAAGGAGTTAAGTTTTTCCCCCTCTATGATCTTCAAATATCAACAGCATAAGCTCTTCATAAGAGAAAATTGACTTTGTTACTCACAGGATAAAGGAGAATAATGTTTCTGTAGAGCTTGGACAGTGTCTTGGAGTGAGGAGGCAAGATGAGAATTTATTGACAATTTGAAGTTTGGTTTAAAGCAAGACTTTCAATACTGGTAGGCTTGATTAGGATTGGGTAAAAATCATGTTATAATAGTCTCAGATTGGTGGAAAACACAAGGTAAAGGTTTTGAGGCAGGGAATTCAAGGAATCTTATGACACAATCTGTCTATTGATGCTTTCCATTAAAGACTTGATGGGTCTTTCAGGAAGTTCCATAATGAACAATCAAAACATCTGCCTGGACTAGAGACTTCTAGAAAAGTACAATGACATCAATAGACAGTGGAATAGCTAAGTCACGTTATTGTGGTGTTATGGACTGAATCCCACCAAAATTTGTATGTTGAAGTCCTTGCCCCTGGTTTCTCAGAATATAACAGTATTTGAAGGTAGAGCCTTTAAAGAGGTAATTAAGGTAAAATGAAGTCATATGGGTGGGTCCTAATCTAATCTAAGTAGTGTCCTCTTAAGAATAAGAAATTTGGACATAGACATGTTCACACATAGGAGAAAGACCACATGAAGACAAAAGGAGAGAGGCCTGGGAATGAAATCCTGCTGACACCTTTATCTCCGACTTCTAGCATCCAGAACTTCTCAGTAAATTCTACCCTTGCCTTACCACTCTGAGTTTCTGCTGTTTAAGCTACCTCATCAGTGGCATTTGTTATGGTAGTCCTAGCAGACTGATAAATGTAGGTAAATGAGGGTAGGTAGCTTCAATCTTCTGTGTTCAGGCCAAAAGTATGGGAAGAGTTTCACTTTTCAAGGTATGTGTGCTCCCAATTTTGGCCCACTATTTATAGTCTCTATTCATTGGATTTAATTTGCATGTTGGTAACGTATACCCACAGATAATATTTTTCAAAATTTCTGAGTGAAGTATTTGCTTATCTTGATGTTTATTTTGTCTAATCTTATATTTGATTTGGTTCTCAAATCTATGTTCTATTTTATTTCCTCTTATAATATGGTTCCATTGTTTTCTAACACATTATCAATAAGGAAAATTTGATGTCAGTTTAATGAAAAGCACATATATAGAGACACATGCATATTCCTTATGCTTTATATTCTAAAAATCTTTCACTGTACCTGGTGATTATTAGTTATGTGTTCATAATTATAGAATCAGGGGAGTTTTTAATGGATGATAGGATCCTATGCCAGACAAATTAAATTGGAATTTCTGGGGCAGGGCCTCTTAACCACATCCTAAGTATTCTCTAAATGATTACAGGTTTACTGGGAAAATGCAAATATATATATATATATATATATATATTTAATTATTTGTAATAGTTATTTCTTCTAAACTTGAGAGGCAATTGGATGTTTTGTGTTTTTAGGAATGGTGTTTCCAGTAGCAAACTTAATAATTATTAGCACGGTGTTCACAATGATGACTACTGCAATCAACCTAAAATTAGTAAAATGCAGATGATGGATTTGTTTTGGCCTGATTAAAACTATACTAGAATTTCTAGTACTTTCTAAGGAGATCATTCCACTTTTTTTAAAGCACTGCTCTAGAAGTCAATGCTGAACCTCTGATGATTCTATACAACATGTGGGTGAAGTTAAAAGGTGGGGAAGGGGCTTCCCTGGTGGCGCAGTGGTTGAGAGTCCGCCTGCCGATGCAGGGGACATGGGTTCGTGCCCCTGTCCGGGAAGATCCCACATGCCGCGCAGTGGCTGGGCCCGTGAGCCATGGCCGCTGAGCCTGCGCGTCCGGAGCCTGTGCTCTGCAACGGGAGAGGCCACAACAGTGAGAGGCCCGCGTACCAAAAAAAAAAAAAAAAAAAAAGGTGAGGAAGAATAATTGGCAAAAATTCCAGCCATTGTCATAACCCTCAGTTAATACCCTTCTCTGTTATGCTTTCCATCTTTTCCTCCTATGCCAAGCTTTGAGCTTCTCTAGGCTGCTACTGGAGCCAACTGTGCTACTGCAGCCTTCTTCCATGTGTGCATTGGACCAGGACTCCCTCCACTGTCTTTGATGTAGCACTAAGTTCCCATCTGCTTCTCATTTTCTAAACATGTGTCAAAGTCCCTGTAACAACAATTATTTCCTTTACTTCTATCTCTGTGTACTATTTACTTTTTTTTTTTTTTAAGGAATCATCAGAGCAACAGAAGAGACATATATTTGATATATAGATAAAATATTGATGCCATTCACATTATGCCTTCTTTTCAATTGTCTAATAAGAGTGTAAGGCTATAGATAAAACTATTAGGACAGAATAAAATAAAGCTGTACTTACACTGTGTCTATTCAAGTATCTGTATGGATTTATTCATATGCATGCTTTTGAAATTCAGGATTAAAGTTTCTTCATTAAGAATTAAAAAAGGAAGTTTAAACATTGTAATCTATTGTCCTGCAATTTACAACTTTAGTGTTTCTCTTTTCCACTTATTTTAATGAAAATATACCATATAACTGAGTTGGATTCACTTTGTCACTATATCCTTACTGATGAGGGATTTCTTCTCTCATGACTTCATCTCCTATCTGTTCATGAATAATTTTCAAAAACTGAGTTCTCATATTTAGATAGATTTCTTGCATCCTACTCTGCAGGATGCCCTGTCTGCCTTGCATGCCAGGTTGTGTATATCAAAGACAGAATATTACATTCATCTCAAATGCCTCAATATTCTGTATACTCGGAATCATTACAAACATGTAGAGAGTTTCCATGCCTGGGCTTTTATTAAATTAAAACAGCTCTTTTTTCCTAGTTTTTTTTTTTTTTTTTTTTGTATACCAACTTTAGTGGGACTAAATTTAGTGCACAGTGTGCCATGGGACACTATGACTAAGAGAACTACAATGTTTGACAAGAAATAGTTTAGGTTATTCCTTTTAAGTACAGAATAAAGAGCATCTGTTTACTTCTAAATGGCTTAAACATGCTTTCAGAATGTTAACTCCTGAGTTATTGGAGAATATTTGGAATAAGTGTCTGGGATGCTGTGAACATCAT
The DNA here is from genome assembly GCF_937001465.1 of Orcinus orca. Lineage (NCBI taxonomy): Eukaryota > Metazoa > Chordata > Mammalia > Artiodactyla > Delphinidae > Orcinus > Orcinus orca. The sequence continues at coordinate 125,416,426 of NC_064563.1, forward strand.
TACTGTCCCAGTGAGAGCACCTTCCTGGCTTCCAAGGTAGGAGCAGAAGCTGCAGTCTTTATGTTCAGGCACTAGAAGGTATACTGAGATGCTACTTCAGTGGAAATTCTATGATTTAAAAACAAATGAGTGAGTGAGGTCAGTGAAAATGATATAACAGGTAGTTTCAAGGGCTCAACACACCACAGAAACATTGAAAACTCCAGCAAAAACTGTCAGAATCAATTTTGTCAGAATTCTGGAAAACAGTGAAAGGTTTATAGCAAACAAGCAAATGCTGAATCAAGAAAAGACAAATGTGAAAATGGTAAGGATATTTTTTGGCATTTTCATTTGCCCTTGTCACATTCTCTTTCCCAGCTCAGCAGCAGTCTTGATGATAGCAGTCCATGTCTTAGACTGGGACCCAGGTCCCTGGTTCCAGAGGAGCAGAGCAGAACTTATTCTCAGAAAATTGTATATGTCTGGTCTAACCTCTCTGGGGCTGCCTGAATATTGAGGCAAGGAACTTGTCTTTGTCTAACCTAACTTAGAACTCAGTCATGTCTGAAAATCTGTGAGATTGCCTCAGAAACATGATAAGGTGAATGAAAAACCCATAGCCACCTGGGGCAGAAGATTACAATTGAAGCAAACAATAGAGTGCTAAAGGCCTGGGAGAGAAACTGGGGAGAGAGTTTCTTTGGGAAATTAGGGCACTCAAAAGTGCCTATGTATACTGGGGGATTTTGAAAATCATATGCATGCCCTAGGTAGGACACATGCTCAGAGAAGACCTGCAGATACACTAAGCTTTCCGCTCTGGCTAATCTTTAGGCACAGGGTAAGCAGATAATGAAGACTGAGGCAGAATTGGCCTGGCTAAGTGGTGAAGGAGGGCCCCACTATTTAGCCAATGGGCAAAGATTGGGAGACATTTTTTTTCTTTTTTTTCCCTTCATTTCCCTCCTGCCCCCCTCCACCCAATCTCTCTCTCTCCCAGCATTCAAGGAAATGACTGTCAAAACACTAGCTAAACACAGCTTAAAGAAAACTGACTTCAGAGACCATACATGATAAAGAATATAAGCTTATGTCTCAAAAGCAAAAGACAAACAACCCAATATAAAAATGGACAAAGGTCATATACAGACATTTCTCCAAAGAAGGTATACAAATGGCTTATAAGTACATTGTCAAAAACCAAATGCTGCACACTGAATAAAAATTTCAAAGGCAGAAAGATGAATTTATTGCAAGGTTTTTAACCTGCAAGCTGGGCAAAGCTACAGGAGCAATGAGTCCAAATTGCCCACAGACTAAGGGTGATATGGGATAAATACAGAAGTTATTGGCTTTTTCAGCTGATTGATTACCTGGTGGTTTTCTTTCTTATTTGGATTAGGGTACTTGAGTCAAAGGAACAAGAAAGCACAGAGATGCTGTGGACATACATACTTGGCATTTGGGGACTGGCTGGTATGCTCTGCTGATTTCTGAGAAGAGCTGTAAATTCCTGTAACATTATGTTGTTTCATTTGTGCACCTGTGTTGACCATTTCCATTTCATCCATGACAGAAGTGACTCCATTTTAGATTGGTTCTACAATGAAAAGATGTTCAGCATCAGTCATTAGGGAAATGCAAATTAAAACCACAAGATACCACTTTTTCATTGACTAGGATGGTTTTAACCAAAAAGAAAAGAAGGAAGGAAGGAAGGAGGGAGTAAGGAACAAATGTAGGTAGGTAGGCAAGGAAAGGAAGGGAAGGAGGAGGGAGGCAACAAGAAAAGGAAAAGGAAAAAAAGTGTTGATGACTGTGGAGAAATGGAAACCCTCATACATTGCTGGTAGGAATGTAAAATGGTTCAGCTGCTATGAAAAACAGGTTGGTAATTTCTCAAAACATAGTTAAACATAGAAGTACTGTATGACCCCACAATTCTACTCCTAGATATATACCCAAAGAATTGAAAACAGGTACCCAAATGAGTCGATGTACATGTATGCTCATAGCAGCACTATTCACAATAGCCAAAAGATAGAAACAATTCACATGTCCACCAACAGGTCAATAGGTAGCAAGTTTACAGGAATATCATTGAACTGTATAAAAGAATGAAGTATTGATGCATGCAGTAGTGTGGATGAACTCAAAACATTATGCCACGTGAAAGAAGCCACAAGCAAAAAGGTCATATATTGTATGATTCTACTTATACGAAATATCCAGCATAGGTAGATCCATAGAAACAGAAAGCAGATTGGTTGCTAGGGTTGGGGGATGGGAGAATGGGAAGTAAGTGCTTAATAGATACAGTATTTCTTTTTGGGGTGTTGAATTAATATATTTTGGAGCTAGATAGAGGTGGTGATTGTACTAAATGTACTAAATGCCACGGACTCGCTCACTTTATAATGGACTTTTAAATCATTAGTCTAATGTTATATAAATTTTATCTCAATTATTTTTAAAAAATGTAGAGGCTACAGACCTCTGCTCTTGGAGTTTTGTTTTTGGAAGAAGATATATTTTATCCACTTTACATATGAAAAATCTTTCTCCACACCAGAAGAGATTCTGAAAATAATATATGCTGGAAGGTGATAAACCTTAATTGCAAATTCCAGTGGTCTTGAAAACATTCTGGAGGAAGTTAAGCAATAACAATATATGTTAATAAATAGATTTTTTCCTTCAAGTCCTAAATTTCTTTCACTAAATCACATGGCTCCCTTAAATGGAAATATTGAGACATGGTTTCAGTTAATATCACTTGCATCTCCTTGTTTAGTTATGCAGCAGGTTATTTGATATGGGCATAATGTGTTTAATAACATTTATCTGATAGTTCTCCCCATTTTAAATTAGTTTCTGGCATCAAAATCTCAAGAAAGCCTGCGTCCGAATAAAGAAGAAATAAGGAAAAAGGTATTCCATGAATGAATGTTTTCAGACTTACTCAGCATGAAACTTTTTAAAAAAAACTTTATATATATGAAAAATAAACATCTAGTTTTTACTCCAAATGGATAATTCATTTGGAAACATAGTAATATATTTAATATCAAAATTCCTGACAATCGAAATGCTCATTTCAAATGTTTTTCTCAACAACGCAAATTAATATTAAAGTCAGTGGACATTCATTCACTGGGATATCCTTAGCATATCACCATTTTTTTTGCATTGACTATACAGAAGGTCCATGTTTTTTTCATCGCTTTTTTTTTTTTTTTTTTTTGTGGTACGCGGGCCTCTCACTGTTGTGGCCTCTCCCGTTGCGGAGCACAGGCTCCGGACGCGCAGGCTCAGCGGCCATGCCGCTTCACGGCATGTGGGATCTTCCTGGACAGGGGCACAAACCCATGTCCCCTGCATCGGCAGGCGGACTCTCAACCACTGCGCCACCAGGGAAGCCCCTTTTTCATCGCTTTTTTCAACTTTTTTCTTGCCAGATATTTTGAGGATCAGAATCTACTAGGATTATTATAGTTAAATAGGAAATAATTTTATTCAAATTAATGAGGAAATTCAAATGAATGCTCTGAGTAAATATTTGAGATTTATTGAATCTATAGTTACATGTTTCTACAGCATTCTTCTTTTGTTTTGTCTTCTCTCCTCCCACCCTCTGGAATTCATTTCACCATAACCTACTGAAAGTTCTGCAGGTGGCTCAGAAGTACTCTCATATTCATGGAAACAGAAGCAAAAAAACTAAAGAAGCTCTTGTTCTTAAGCAGTCAAAACAAGATATGCCAACAATGGTTACAAAGCAGTGGATTCAGAAGTAATTAGAGATTTCTAGTCTCTTTGTGAAACTGCTATTCTTTAAAGCCCTAATCCTTCCAATTTCTCCTTCATATATTCTGTAGCTTTGACTTCTTCAATTCACATGTAATATCAGTACCTAAATGAAGTTTCCAAGCTAAATATACACAAGTTTCCTCTGTAAGACTCAATACCTATACTTTGCAAACAAATCTCCTTTATATACTGCTTTATATAAGCACATAAAGGTATTGATTTAGTAAATTAATTTTTATTGAGATCTTGTTAGTACAAGATTCTACAATTAAATGTTACAGTGCATTAAAAGTATATGAAATGATTTTATACTCCTTTCTGTGAGAAGGTGTTGATATTGTAACTGTCCAAGGTTAATTACTGGCAATAAAAAAGGCAGTATTTTTAGCAGGACAGTGTTTTGTTAAGTAAAACTAAAATATGTTTGTGACCTCATTTTTTAATGTTAAACTTAAAGGTTACCTTACGGAATGTAATTACCAACTTCCAGAAGTAGATTAAGGAAGTGTTATAATGTAACATCGTTGAAAAAAATACTTAAAAACTTGTGTGATGATGAGCAAAATGCAGTGATACAGTAATAATAAGTCAACAATAAGAATAATGACCCTATTTTTATCATGCCTAGCATCTAAATGAGAAAGTCCGCTGTCTAAGTAAAGATCTCTGTGGCAGAAGAGAACAGAGAATAGAGGGAAGATATTTTTTAAATCTTTCTAATATTTTTCTAATTTTTTGAAAGTACCTTAAAAGCCTTTCTTTCTCTTTTTGAATAATTTTGATAACTTGGAACTGTTTCTTGCTTTATCTAAAATTTAATCAAATTCTGTGAAAAAGTCCAGTCTGTGAAATTTGGCAGGGATGGTTATCTCTGAACTACTTGGATTAACCTCTGTGGTGTAATGGAGACTGTAAGACTCTTGGGAGTGACAGTAACTACAGTGACAGAAGAACACCTGGTTATTGGCATTTCATCCCTTATAATAGATGTCCAAAGAGCCCCCTAGGTACTGACAGAAATTACAAGGGTGTGTTAGACCATGACAGTTGAGAAATTATTACCAGACACATCTTAAAATGGGTTTCTAAGCTTTACTATCATCCCTGAAGGAAAAAAATACCATTTGTCTGCCGGGAGGAAAACTTAGCTAAATATTCCAAAGAAAAAAACTAAAATATATACCTAAGATAAGCATGTATACGTAAAACAAGAAATAGCAAAATTAGATAACAAAATAATGTAAAAAATAGGAATATTCAAAAGTAACATAGTAAAATTAATGTCATCAAATAATGAAACATTTTTATATACTTATACACTTTACACTCAAGGACATAATACAGCTAGAAGTTATTATATACAATTTAACACAAAATAAAAACAATGGTATAATATTAGCATTTGGACCAATTCTACATTTTAATTGCATACAACAGCAAATATAAATTGTACTTTCATATATTCATGCTAAACTAGCTCTGAGATGATCTTCACAATGCCATTGGGAGTTTCCATAGAGTAGATTTTAATAATGATAAAGCTTATTTCTGTCCACTTAAGTTTTTGCTAAAAATTGGGATACATTACCAAATATTTTCAAAAATATGCTAATTAATAATACAATGTAATTATATACAATAAAAACTACAGTATATATGTATACATATCTATACTATATATTATATATAATACATATATGTATATATGTACACATAGTAGTTATTATATGTGTATATACATATACAAATATACATAGTAATTTTGATACTCATAGTTTTCTATTATGAAGAGACTATTTTATTTCCTAATACTATTCTCCAGTCTTTGAGTGATTACAAAGACATAAAAGCAAACAACATCACTTTTTTTCCAGGAATAATGCTAAATTATTTTGTTACTGGTCGTACGTCAAACATTATATATTTTTTCTAGGGAAACTCTTGACTATGTGTGGCTGTTTTGGTTTGGTTTGGTTTGGTTTTACCCTAAAAGCAGGTTAATAATTCCTCACTCAGTTACATATATCCATGAGATAATACCAACCTTATAGAAAGCATACTTCCTTGGGGAGAATTTTAATACCTACTGCAGTCTCTTATTCCACTGGATTTTCTCACTTCTTTCTTCTCATCTTCTCATTCTTTCATCTTATTTACAGAAATTCCTTATTGTATGCTATTAGAATTTAACAGTAGACTCAAAGGTTTTGAGTCAATCATGTAAATGAACCCCCCCACCCATATAATTCTGCTAATTAGCACTTACTCCCACATTTAAACAGAAACCTTGTAAAGGAAAAAATATGCATCTGAGTGTATTCGTATGGTACACAATTTTCATATGCAAAAACATAAGATGATCCAAATGACAATAAAAGAAATTATGAAGTACTCTTGCAGTATTTTTGGTTTACTTTTTTTTTAAGTAGACATGTTTAAATAGATTAATTTATTCACCCAGACAAAGATGATAATGGAAATATCTCCTTGATATTTTGGAATAAGTTTAATCACTTCCTTAGTACCTTCTTTGACACTGTCTCTTGATACCCCATAATAAACATGTGATCACATATTTATGAGGTAGACTCTACTGATCAATAGAAATAAGTTATAAGCCAGATGTAATTTGACTATTTTGCTTTGATTTATTAATATTTATACAGGTTTCAGCTAAATAATAGAAATTACTTATTCATCCTAAGAAAGTTTTATAATGAAATTTTAATTGGATAGTTATGAATATACTGAGAATTTTATGAAAATACTGAGATTTAATAATCGTTTTATTTTGATAATTGATTTTAATATTTTACCTTATCTTAAATTTCATTAGATTCTAAAGCAGTGAAATCTAGTTTATATCTGATATGTTTAGCTTCACATTATTTTAGTTACTTGATTTTTTGTATTTTTATCTTACTGAAAATATCCCCGAATTACTTTTTTAAAAAATTAATAAATAAATAAATAAATTTTTGGCTGCCTTGTGTCTTCATTGCTGCATGTTGGCTTTTCCTAGTTGTGGTGAACGGGGGCTACTTTTTTTTTGCAGTGCGTGTGCTTCTCATTGCGGTGGCTTCTCTTGTTGCAGAGCATGGGCTCTAGGCACATGAGATTCAGTAGTTGTGGCATGTGGGCTCAGTAGTTGTGGCTCACAGGCTCTAGAGCACAGGCTCAGTAGTTGTGGCGCACGGGCTTAGTTGCTCTGGGGCATATGGGATCTTCCCAGACCAGGGCTCGAACCCATGTACCCTGCATTGGCAGGCAGATTCTTAACCACTGCGCCACAAGGGAAGTCCCTGGAATTACTCTTACTATTCCAGACGTTCCTGCTTATTTTCATAAATTTATGTTTCCTTGTTAATTTTTAAAAATGTACTCTTCCCACCAAGTAATGAAGAATAAAATGAGGATTATGGTGAATTAATAAACTTATAGAGAATTTTATAGGGTAGTTTGAAAAACCTGCAAATTTATATCTGAAGTAATAATCAATAAACAGCATAAAGTAAAAATTAATACATATTATAATGTCAGAAAATGCATATATACATGTGAAAACACATATATATGAAATAGCTTCCTACATCATCTCCCAGTACATTAATCAGTAAAAATACAGACTTGGAAAGATTTGTTCATTAGCAAGAGGAGATCACTGAGAAATATTTTCATCCTGGAATAAGATGTTTCCCTTCTATAGGCCTTGTGAGATAGGGGTATAGGTTGAATTTTCAAAAACTGTGGTCCAGAAAAATCTCTAAGTGAGAAATTAGCCAGGGAGAAGCAAAGCACATATGCTTTGGAGTTCCTGAAATTGTTAATTCAAAATGTAGGAAAAGACATGCTCAAAGAGAGCCTAATATTCTTCCAAAACTAACAGTATAAATAAAAAGAATCCCTTTGGAGATTTTGAGGTGACAATGTACAGTATAGAACAACAGCAACAAAGGGAAGAGATTAAAATTTGCATATCAGTGGGTACATATCCCTATAAATGTGTTTTTTTCTTTTGATCTCCTTGATGGAATCCTAAATTGCATCAGAAATTTGGCTACTCTGAATAAAGACTAAAATTCTGCAGATCACTTGAAATGAGATATAGTTATATTAAAGGCAATCAAATTAGATGCAAGCAGAAGAGGCATCTGCAATTTTTGGAAAGTATCATTAGAGAGACAGGTGATCTCTTTTTTCCTTCCACTTCCCATTCTGCCACCTGGAATGTGTAGACAGCCATGGTTAATCCTGAGGTTTAAGGCTCTGTATGGTAGAGAAACATGATGAGCATGAATCTGATGATTTCTTAAATTAGAAGTTATATACTGGTCCTGCACTACTAGTTAGATTTGAATTTTGTACCAGAGAGTAAAAATCTATTTCATTAAACCACTATTATTTTTTTTATTGGGGTATAGTTGTTTTACAATGTTGTGTTAGTTTCTACTGTACAGCAAAGTGGAGTTCCCTATGCTATACAGCAGGTTCTCATATTAGTGTATATATGTCAATCCCAATCTCCCAATTCTTCCCACCCCCCCTTCCCCTCTTGGTGTCCATATGTTTCTTCTCTACATCTGTGTCTCTGTTTCTGCCTTGCAAACCAGTTCATCTGTACCATTTTTCTAGATTCCACGTGTATGTTAATATACAATATTTGTTTTTCTCTTTCTGACTTACTTTACTCTGTCATACAGAATGAAGCCACTATTATTTTGTTTTTGTTTTCTTTCACTGCCAAATCTAACACTGTTTTTTTTTCTTTACTGAGATTGGGTTGCTCAACAAAAGAAAACATAAAATAAAAGGTGGTGATCCCTATTATGTGTTGGCCAAACATTTGTTAAATAAACTGCCATTCAGTATGCTGACCAAGTTCAGAGCATTATCTGATATGGTAGAAGAGATTTGAATGCTTCACATTAGATACTTGTTGTTATTTGTATCAGGAGCCAGTACAATAGACTACCTCAAGCTTCACCTAGACCACTGGTTCTCAAAGTATTGTCCAAGCACCCCTGCCAAGAAGCCATAAAATGTTGAAAAACCCAAATGTTTTTTGACCCTGAATTTTTGTCCCAGTAAAGGATCATGACTTCAAACTGTCAGTTCTAGAAAGATATAAATATAGTTAATCAAGTTCTGGTGCCATACTGGTAAAGATATTTAAGGATATTGCTTTTCCACTCAAATCCATTGTTAGAGATGTCCTCAAGGGAGCAACCATACATTGAGAGAGAGGGCCCTGGAAGACAAAGAAGCTGGGAGGCAAAGACTGCAAGGTTTAGACTAAATTTTTAATCTAATTTTCATGTATTTTTTGAACATGGAGTTTACAAGAAGCAAAATGATTATTATCAAGTTTTTGAAAGAGTTGGGTTACCAAAGATACCACAAGTCTCTAATTCAAAAGCCTGTGTGAGCTGTTTATCTGCAAACTAAGTCCTGTACCCTTAAAATGTCAATTTTGTGTTTGGTTTACAGTGATTTGCTGATAATTTAGAAAGTTTAATGCAATATCCAGTTTTCTAAAGAACTATTAATTTATCAAAATTTACTCCAGTAGTATTAGAAAACCTGAACTCATGTAAGATAATTAAAATTAATCAACACTAGATATTTACCCCCATCTCCATACCTCACATACACAGAACTGTCTGGGCCTAGATGTTGTAGCACATTATTTAAAACAAACACAGATATTTTCAATTTAATACACATTTTTCCAGTGAAGAAAAAATTGGGGAATATTTCTTCAATTATATAACATGTTTAATCTTAATATGAAAAAAAAGAGCATGAGAAAGGTGCACTTGGGCAAATAACACAAATATTTTAAGTAAATTTTAACACATCAAACCCAGTATTGTATATGAAAAATGCACACAAACAATTTTAATTTAGCATAGGAAAGCAAAGGTAGCTTGACATTTGAAATCCCTGATAAATTACATATTAATATGTTTAAGGATAAGTTTAAGAGCTCTAGAAACATATTTGATAATATTCAGTATTCTTCCATGACAAAATTTCTTCTCATTCTGAGATTAGAAAGGGACTTTCTTAATCTGCTGAATGGTGTCTACCAGAGAATCTACGGCTGTAATCATAAAGGTGAAAGGGTAGAAGCATTCCATTAAAAATGAGGGAAAACTCATATAAACGCCACTCTTTTTTTTTTTTGCAGTACGCGGTCCTCTCACTGTTGTGGCCTCTCCCGTTGTGGAGCACAGGCTCTGGACGCGCAGGCTCAGCGGCCATGGCTCCCGGGCCCAGCTGCTCCGCGGCATGTGGGATCTTCCTGGACTGGGGCACGAACCTGTGTCCCCTGCATTGGCTGGCGGACTCTCAACCACTGCGCCACCAGGGAATCCCTAAACTGCACTCTTAAGTTTATAAACTGTGATTTATTTTGCACATGTGCACAAGGGCATGTTAGAATATTTATAGTAAAGTCTCTTATAATAGTGAACAATTGGGCAAAATCTAAATGTTTATCAATGGAATAGACTACTGCCGCCAAAATACAATAGTGCATTCATTCAATATATTGCCATACAAGAGTCTCACAAACATAATGCTGAGGAAAGATATCATTAAAGATGAATACATATGCAATAAAACTACATAAAAATGCATAGGAATAATTGAAACTAAACCTAATACAGTAGTTACTTCTGGGGAGGGAAGGGTAAGATAAATGCACTCAAGGATGTGGAGGGTGGTACCTAAACTCTGTGGGCAAAGTTCTATTGTTTACTGTGTTGTTGGTTCATAATTATTCATTATGCTATTCTTTGCTCCTTTTTGTATGTCCTAAATAAATATTGCATAATTTTAAAAATGAAGAGTGAACTCTGTTTTGATATACTTCAGTTTTATGTTTTATTTCAAAGTCTAGCAAGATAAAATGCATGAATTTTTATATATAATATATATGTGTATATATATATATATACACATTATATATACATATACATGTATATATCACAGAGGTAATGCACAGAAACTGGAAATGTTCCACAACCAAGTAGGAGAAATCATAAAAAAGATGTAGAAAAAAATACATTATATGGAAAAATAAATGAATATATTTTGTGATTATATATGGATATATGGCTGAAAAGCATATGCTTTTTTAAATACATGAAAAACATTTCAATATGTAACTTGCATGTTTAGAATTCATTTATTTCCAGATCATTTATAAAACTTTGAAGGACGGACTGTTGCTATGCAATTTTGCTTAATAATTGTCAACTAAAGGATTAAAAAGCTAAAAATTCGCATTCATAAGAACCCAATGCTTGTGTTCATATTTTGGAGCTCTATGGCATGAAGCACATGCTCAGTTACTTACTGCCAAATTTTGTAGCAAAAACTTCCACTCCCATTTAATCTAAAATTATTCTATTATGTTTAGGTTAATTTATGTTTTATTCACATTAACATTATCATATTGACAAGAGATAAGCATTTTATACTGTCATTATGGGTAGTAGCTGAAAAAGAAATAAAGAACCTTCCACGAATTATCTGATACTGTTAAGGAAGGACACATTCTGAATCCTGTAGTTTGGTTCAGAGCCATTGCAGAGGTCCCTGCATATAAAAAAGGAGTTTTCAATACAACAATTTTAATTTTTGTCTTCCTAACAGTTTTGGCTAGGGTTCATAACTTGCTTATAGGGATTCACAGATTTTTAAGCAACCAAATCTGCAAAATTACCACATTTCATGCATATTGCCCACTAAGAAAGTCTGTCCCTCTTCAATCTGGCTTGCTCATCTGTGGTTTGACAGATGGATTCTACCCACAGGCAGAGAAAACCTTATTTTAAAAGTAAAAATTAATTAATTTAAAATCTCACATCAAGTTGCAAGGAGTTTTTATTGAATAAAGTTGTATTAAATCACTGATCACACTGTTTTAATATCCATTTTCATCTGTCACTGAAGGTACTTATAAAATCTTTGTTTTCTATTTAGTGCAGGTATCATTTATCAAAACTTGGTAGGGCAGTCAGATTACAGTGGAATGATATGGTAGACATTGACTCCTTACAAATATCCATCTCCCCCATATTCCTGGCCAATAAGATACCCGATCTTGTTTGAAGCAACAATGAGCCCAGCTGCAAATAATAGATGGTGATTGAACTAAACCAGCAATTAGAATTCTGCTCCCCCTATTATCTTGCTGACACTGGTGGCTGCAGTAACACTGCTCTCCTTCCACAGACATAAAGGGAAGTTTGCTGGGGGCTTATGGGGTTTTAGAAGAAGCTTCTGCGTTTCTGATAAAAGAGACAGATTAAACTTGTTAAATTTCCTTCTGCTTTCGTTTCTACTGCAATTGTAAATACGCTTAGAACTGGGGCAACCATTTTGCTATCATGATTTATATGCATGAAAATTAAAATCCAGCATTCTAAAGATGATAGAAGGGAAATGTAGAAGAATCTTGTGCCCTTGATGGCATGAGTGAATCCCTGAGCCAACGCTAGAAACAGCCTAGATTCACATATTGTCCTTTAATTGACACAGAACCATTCATGTTACTGGGTTTCTCTTGAAGGGATGTTTGTGGCTGGTTTCTTTCCAAGTAATATGACCATTTTATCTAAGTTGTCAAATTTATGGGCATAAAATTGTAGCATTTCCTTATTTTCATTTTAGTGTTTGTAAGCTTACAATGATATCCTCTTCTTCATTCCTTTATTGGTAATTTGTGCCTCTTGTTCATGATTATTATAGCTAGATGTTCATTAATTTTATTGATATTTCAAAGCAGTTTTATCATTGATCTCTTTTTCTTTCTCAATTTCATTGATTTATTCTCTTGTTTTTATTATTTATTTTCTTATTCTTGCTTTGATTTTTAATTTGCTCTTTATATTTCTAGTTTTTTTAAGTAGAAGCTTAGATAATTAATTTGAGACATTTATTTGATAATAGAAATATTTATTATTTATTTATTTATAAATATATAAATATAAATTTATATTTATTTATAATGCTATAAATTTTCATTTATGTATTGCTTTGGATGCATTGCACTCAAGTTGGTATGCATTTTCATTTAATTAAAAATCTTAAAAAATTTCCTGTGTGACACGAGTATGTATAAAATAGATAACTAATAAGAACCTGCTGTATAAAAAAATAAGTAAAATAAAATTCAAAAAAAAATTTCCTGTGTGGCTTCCTACTTGACTTTTGGGGTAGATAGAGTATATTTTTTAAATTTTTAAATATTTAGGGATTTTCCAGATATCTTTATATAATTAATTAATAGTTTAATTCAAATGTTGCCAGAGAACATATATTGTATGATTTCAATTCTTTTAAATTTGTCATGTTTTGTTTTGTCACTCAGAATCTGGTTTATATTGGCGAATATTCCATGTGAAGTTAAAAGAATATGTTTTCTGCTGAAGTTGAGTGGAATTCTGCAAATGTCAATTAGGTCAATTTAGTTGATAGCATTGTTCATCTTTTCTATGCCCTTACTGATTTTCTGTCTACTTGTTATATCAGGAAGAGCAATGAGGATTTTTTTTTCTTATCTTTTTTCATTTCTATCAGTTTGTACTTCATGCATTTAGAACCTCTTTTTAAAGTAAGTTATATAGAGAAAGACAGATATCATATGATATTGTTTATATGTGGAATCTAAAACAAATGGTACAAATGATCCTATTTACAAAATAGAGTCTTGGAGGAGCCTGTCATTAGATTTCAGGTTACTTGTTTGACCTGTGACCTTAGCACACTGATGGGTTTGTAAAAGTTTAGTAGTTCCTGGTTTATTTAGTTTTTTGGTCAGTGAAGAAAGCATGGTCTTCTCAGATCTACTCCCACACACATTCATTCTCTCTGTGTGTATGTGTATGGCTGTACCTGGAGCAGTATTTGTTTTGCTATCCCTAATTTACAGGTAAAGAAACATACAAAGAGGGTAGGTAACTTACTAAAGCTCGCATAATTAATAACTGAACCAGGATTTGAACCTACTTCATTCTGACTTTAATACCTGTTTTTTCTACATTGTTGCACTTTCCTCATGAATTATTTTCCTAAAGAACTCCTATTCATCTTTAAAATCCAATGCTACAGTGTTACTTCTCATGTGAAGCCCTCCCTCATTCTCCCTCTCCATCTCACTCAGACAGGGTTATTCATTTATTAGAATTCTAAATGATGTTTTGTTTTAGTAAGTGGCATTTGACTGGAGGGCCCAGGAATACCTGCATTTTGGTCTGTCAATTCTCTCTTCTCCTAAGCTAAACACTCAAGGAATAACAGAAAAAATTTCCACTTATTATCAGCTGGGTCAGTATCTGATGCCCCCAGGGCCAAGCTCCTGCCCACAGCTCTAAATCTGTGTATAGATATAAGTAAATCTATTTATCTATGCATCTATCCATCTAGAGAGAGAGAAAAGAGAGATGCAGTGCTATAGAGTTGGTTTTAACTATAAAATCTGTAGTATTTATTTTAAACCATATAGTGGAAAATATAAAATATTCAAACATTTCAATTCAAAATATTCAAAAAGTGTATTCAGAATCTTCTACCAAAAAAAGCACAGTTTTTAAGTGGAGCAAAGTTCCCTAAGAAGTAGCCTGCATCCTGGAAAAGTTTACAAAATAGTGGGAGAGAAACTACTATGCACAGGAAATTTATATTTTTCAAAATTATTTAATTAAATGTCTACTATATTTTGATTAAATGTAGAAAATAACAGATTTTATACTATTTAAAAATTAGATAATGCTATTTATTTTTATTATAGCAGTCCCCTTATATTTCTATATAACTGTTCAAAATATTAAAAGTACAAATAAATATTTATACAGACAAATTAAATTATACTCTGAGTTTCCTCTCAGTCATAAACCTTAAACAACAATACCAGAAAGCATTTTTTACATTTGTTTAGTTTAAAGATCCTATTTAGTGGTACAGAATGTAAAAATGTATATATTTTAAGTTCCTGCCAATCTTGGTCTATTGGGGTTGCCATAACAAAATACTATAGACTTAGTAGTTTAAGTGATATAAATTGATTTTTTCACAGTTCTGGAGTCTAGAAGTCAGAGATAAGGGTGCCGTCATGGTCAGTTTTTGATGGGAGCACTCTTCCTTGCTTGGAGGTGGTAACTTTCTCACTATGTCCTCACATGATGGAGAGAAAGAGCACATTAGCTCATGTCTCTTCTTATAAGGACACTGATCCTATCATGAGAGTCCCAACCTAGTGATTTCATCCAACCCTAACTACATCCCAAAGGCCCCATCTCTAAATACCATCAGATTGGAGTTAGGGCTTCAACATGTGGACTTTGGGAGGATACACATGTCCCATCCACAATACTGCTTAATAATTTAAACAGAACTATTGATATTTAGGACTAATAGAAAGAATACTGTCACCTTTAAAGTGATATCTTATTCAATTTTAGCATTACTAATTACTCATTAATACATGCAAAACATTATAAGCATGATTCATGGAGCAGACTTGTCTATAGTTCATTAGGAAGGTGGCAGTTAACCATAGTGCACATCCATCCTGGGAAATCCATTTTATCATAGAGCTGTTCTGTTCAGTGTTTACACATAAGACACTGAAAGAACTACCAACTAAGCTGAGAGAATCATCTCAAAACAGAATTGTCTCTTCTCTTTGTTTTGTTATTATTAGGTCTGTTACATTTTTCATTTGCTTTCTTTCATCTTTTTTTATATAAAGCATGTTATTATTTCTACAAAGAAGGACCCTATTGACAAGCAATATTAGCTAAATATTTTTGTGTGCCATAAAAGCTTGAATTTTATTGGTTAAATAACACTTTGATAAGTATTTTTTCCCCTTTCAGCTATGGTGATAATTATGAAAAGAAATTAAACACTAATAATCCTGTAGCTATCAGTTAGTTATTCCTGCTTTTAGCTAATCCATTTAATTTTTTTAAAGAAGTCTTTGATATTATCAAAGATTATTAAAGAAAAAAGTTAAACTTGAGGTAGAAAAGAAAAAACTTTAAAAAGACTACTAAAAGAAAATTAAAAGGAGAGAAGACAAAATCTCAAGCTTGCCTACTCCCTTAAATTATAGGAAATTTTCTTATCTAAACTTCTTTTTATTTCTCTTGAAGTCATGATGTGGGAGATAGAAAAGGAATAATAAGTGATTTCTGACTGAAGACTTTGCAAAGTTCAGGTATACAATACAAACTAATAACTGTAGAAAATTAAAGAAGGAGAGAGAATATACTAGGAATAATGTGAGTTTTGTATCTCATATATAGGAAATTTTTAAGGAAAATATAAATATTGAGCTTTTAAAGTTTTGAATTATATGTATTACTTACATAGAATACTTTATAGAATTAATGCTATTTAAATAAATGTGTTCTCAGTTATTTTGCCTTGGAGAATCTGTCATCTGGTGCATTATTAGTCTGATATAAGTATTGGTATTATATGTACTGTAACCTTTTAGATAACATTTTAATCTCTGAAGAATAGTTCCAAGTATTTTCAACAGGACATGCAAACTTTTCACATTTTTCTTGCATAGGTCATATTTTATTAAAGCCATGGATACCTTTTGTTCCCCTAAATTACAGGAAATTATTTCAGTATAATTCTACTGGATTTTTTTTTCATATTTTTTTAGATAATAGGAAATGGGTTTTTTGTTGTTTGTTTCTGGATGAGAGGAAAAGGTTTAAGTAAGATTCTGGTGGATAAGTCTGTTCTTGTCTGAATCTTGATTGTGGACTGAGATCAGTCTTTCAACCATAATACACTTTAGCCATATGAAAATTAAGGAATATAGCTAGATGTCTTAACATCTTGAAACACACTAAAGAGTTAATACACATTTATTTATAATATTTCATGACACCTAGGGAGTCATGAAATATCTTCATAAAATACACAGAGAACCTTAGAGAGGGCTATATTCTCTATCAAATACCAAAATTAAAACTTGCTGTTTGTCCTAGTAAAAAAGAAAGAACCTGTGTTAGTGGGAAATTCATTATATATATATAATGAATGTTCCATATATATATATATATATATATGGAACAAAAGGCAAAGGGAACGTGAAGAGGAAATTCAAAAAGTATAAGAAAGGTGTTAAAAGCCAATATTTTCTCTCTTTCTCTCTCTCCACCCACGTACCCACACACCCCCACACACATACACACTCACATCTTTATCAGTATCTCCCCTTAGTGAGTTTGTGTTTGTGTGCATGTATTCTGCAGATAAACTTTCTTCTCCTTTTCCATGTACATGTTCAGTTTACAACTCATATGTTCAAAATCTTCTATTAAAGGAACCACCCAGAGCAAGGCTAGCATTTGTCATTATAAATTCCAAATTCCCATGAGAAAGGATCTGACTGTGTTTGACTCATGTGATCAACACAGACTGACTTTTGTAAATAGTGAGCACAGCTTCATTACTTATAAATATAGCTACTAGGGACTCAATTTTATGGGTTAGAGATTAATGATATTAAAAAAAAGAGAGGTGGTATCATGACTTATAAAAATACTCTAAATATCTTTTCCGCAGTTAGGAAAGATCTCAGATAAACCCCTAAGCTTAGTCCCCTGGCCCTTCCTCCATCCAATTAATATGATCTTGATAATGTAGAGTTATTGATGGGTGAAGTATTTTAAATAAATCTGTATTTGCTTTAGGGACAGTAGAGAAACATGTTTGTCACAAGGATTTGAAGCCAGGCCCATCTCAACATAATTATTTGTCGTTTTATGTAATTGCTCCATGATGACGGTCAAACTATTTGTTGTTCATTTAAGTTTCCTAAATAGCAAGAATAAAGATAATAACATTTGTTACATCATAGATTTCTGAGTGGATAGCAAAGAAGATAAAAAATACAACTTGCTTTGCACGATGCTTGCACATAGAGAATGCCTGCCATATATTGATTTTTTGGTGGTATTGGCAGATGTAGAAGGTCTGGTAGAAAAGCAGCTGATAGAAATATTAATCCATTGGGCAAATGAAAGACACTGGCAGCTTTAAATAAGTAATTAGCACATGATTTAAACATTCAGCTCGTAGCAGAATGTGTGTTAACTATGTCGAGTGAGATACATAACACAAGGAGTAGAAAGAAGAATTAGGACAGTAGGAATATCAGAAAATAGGTGATGAATTAGTTTTCTATTGCTACCGTAATAAATTACCATTAACTTAGTGGCTAAAAACACAAATTTAGTATCTTAAAATATGGAAGTTATAAGTCTGAAATGGGCTAAAATCAAGCAGGGCTCTAGGGAAGAATCTGTTTCCTGCCATTTCATAGCTTCTAGGCTCTGCACATTCTTTGGCTCATGGAATGTCTTTCCAGACTTCCTGACTTCCTCTTTCACTTTTAAGGACTTCTGTGATTATATTGGTCCCACCTGGATAATCCAGCCTAATCTCTCCATCTCAAGGTCAACTGATTAGCAACCTTAATGCACCCTTACCATGTAACATAAGATATTCACAGGTTTCAGCAATAAGGATGTGAACGTCCTTAGGTAGCCATTACTCTGCCTACCACAGGTAAGTAAAAGAGTTTGAAAGTGTTTTAAGTTAAAATATACAGGCTTTGTGCTTAGGTCAAGACAGAGGACAAAAATATATATGAATAAGTAAATTACTCTGTTAGGCAAAATAACTGATTGGCTTTTCAATTCATATCAATTTATATCAATTTATATCAAGATATAAATTTATGACAGGCACATTCCTACCCATTAATAAGAAATTAACCATCTGCAACAGGATCCTTTCAAACACTTGTGTCATTTATAATCGTGTAATAATCGGGATATTGGACCATACTAAAAGACAGATTGAATGGATAACAAGATGGACTAGATGACTATAACAGAAGCAAGGTTAAACATTACTTTAAATTTTTAAATGATTAAGAACAAATGTGTGTCAGAAAGTTGTGAAGACTTCAAATAAATGTTTTTATCTAGAAAAGTAACTATCCCATTAAATATCTCACTATGAATTTTCAATAACAAGCTTGCCTTTTTTGTTTCTGAAAACGTAAAAGCTATTTAATTTTGCCATCTGTTCTCAGAACCATTAAGTATAAATTAATTGTGAACAATAATTTTTAGAATGCATTGAATGCCAAGATATTCTAAATGTTGATGATGATGTTTCTGGAATTTTATCTAAATCTCTGATAATGTTAATATGTTTTGTTTAAATAGAAGCTCACTTACAACTCTTGTCTACTCCCAAATTTGCCACCTTTTAGGAATACTTGTTAACATTGAAATGGTAAATCCTAGCTCTTCTAAAACTAGGCAGAAAAGAGAAAAATAGTGTTGCAATATTAAAATAGAAGGCAAATCATTCAGGTTTGCAGGTGGGTATTTTTAAAGAAATGTAAATAGCTGAAGGAGACAACTGAATTACTTCAAATGAAGAAACAAACCAAAAGTGAACAATAACAAAAAATCTTCTTTCCTTAATTCACCCCTAATGCTTATCTTTTTGTTAACACAGCATTGGACATCTAATTATCTTAATTTAAAAATTTATTATGAATGTTTAATTGTTTAATTATAAATTTTTCATCTTTTTGAAATTTTCTCATAAATATTATCTTCTGTTTCTTTGCTGAGTTTTAAAAATGTTTGCTCTTTTTCTTCCTAAATATCACAAACTCTTGCTTATTCTTTTTGGGTTTTTTTCATATTATCTGGTTCTTTTCTCAGTTTTGCACTATCTTAAATTTCAGAAAATATATACAATTTCTTTGAAGTATTATTTTTTTCAATACTATAATTCATATACACTCCTGTATGTATATATGTATATGTATATGTGTGTGTATAGATGGCTGTGTTTTCACTTCTATATTTTGAATTAGAGTCATTCCTCAAATTTATTATGATCATTGTATGAATACTAGTGAGAAACTGAAAATCTGGTTTAAAGATTTCTATTCAGTGGAAATATATATTGGTCCTGGTGGTCATCACTGCAGAATAATTAATTGGGCTTTTTAGTAGGGTTCCTCTAATGGTCTTTTCTATGAGTGAAGTCAAGTTCTAAAGTTCTTTATGATCCTCTTATGTTCTGTTTGAACAGTATGGATCTGACTTTAGGTGTTGTGGAGCTGGGCCAGAAAAGGAGGCTATGGATTTCAGTTTTCTCTGTTTAGACTTTCATAGGATCCCCCTGTTTTCAGTACAATCATGTGAACCACCCAGCCTTTCCTTGACTATTATTTCTGAGACCAGAACCCCTGGAATTCAATTTCTGAAAATAAATGAACTGTTGCCCTACGGAAGCTTTATGGAAGCGAGATGCCACATTGCAAGATTTTGAATGGGGTCTTAGGGAATGTGGAGAACCAGCTGTTTACACCCATTATTGAACTTTCACCTGTATTGAGCATCCCACCTTCTGCAGTATCATGTGCATGCCTTTGCAGGGAACACACTCTCTTCTTGGTTCTTTCATGCTTCTCACACTCTTCCCTATATCTGCCCATCCCCAGTGTCCACACCTCTTTTACTAGATAATTTATTCCAACTTCTGATGATAAATTATAAGTTACAGAACAAGAACTACCTAAATTTGCTAACATCAGATCTCCAAGTTTGCCCACATCTGCACTTGTTCTTTACTTTTTACTGTATTATAATGAAGCATTGTCCCTTCTCCTACCTGAGACCAATTCTTGCACTTGGGTCCCTTCCACCTTCTTAGAACCTCCCACCTTCATATTGTCTCTCCTTTTATTTTCAGAATTTTCCAGCCTACTCTCTATTTCACATCACAACACCTCAATGTCACTATATTTTAAAATTTAAAAATCCCTTGATCTTACAGCTGCTTCTAGGTATCATCTCATGTCTTTCATAAAAGTTTTTTTTTTCTCCTAAAGTGTAATCTATATTTTGTCTTTGATTTTTTACCTCTCAGACTTTCATTGACCACAAAACTTCTCAACATGGGTGCAGTCTTCACCATTCTTCATCAGAGTCTTCCTGCAGCAGATATCTTTGGAGTACTTTCCTTTCTCATCTTCAAAAACTTGATGCAATTGAATATGTCCTTATCAGGAGCTCAGCTCAGCTGGAGAAGGCTGAGCTGCCAGATGCTAGAGTAGCTCATTAAGACAACAAGCCAAATAAAAAATAGTCAATCCTCTCGTCACTTACTACAGTAGTTTTAGCAAGAGTCTCAATATCACTGGCTCCTCTTTTTCATTTTAATCCCAAGGAAAGTCATGTTGAGGGTCAAGTGATCTGGACAGACATGGGTGTCATCTCACTGCCAAGGCTTGCAAGTTCTTGAACCCAGGGATGGGGAGAGGTCAATGGGGAGGGCTAGGAATAGAGAAGTACTAGATACTGAGTCAGAGTGGGGGACAGTGTCTTTAAGATCCTTCCTTCCCTCTGGTAAGAAGATTTCAGCAGAGGCACCTGAGGAAGGCCTTGACTGAAGGCCTCCACTAAAAAGACCATTGAATGAAGGCACCTGGGCTGGGAATGCGGCTATGCATAAAAACATGGCGGGCTGGGCTTCCTTGGTGGCACAGTGGTTGAGAGTCCACCTACCGATGCAGGGGACACAGATTCGTGTCCTGGTCTGGGAAGATCCCACATGCCGCGCAGCGGCTGGGCCCGTAACTCATGGCCTCTGAGCCTGCACGTCCGGAGCCTGTGCTTCGCAATGGGAGAGGCCACAACAGTTAGAGGCCTGCGTACCGCAAAATAAAACAAAACAAAACATGGCGGGCCAAGTGGGCTGAGTGCCTGACTGCAACTCCTTTCAAAATCTGCAGTGCCCTGGCTGGGCACCAAGTCTGCTATGCAGAGGGCAACTTTCCCTGTGAGGGTTCCCAGGTAATGCTCTTGTAATTTTCTATGACCAGAACTGAAAAGTCACATATGTTTTTTTAACCAGGAGCCAGACTCCTCAGACTTATTTGTGAAACATTAGCTTCCTATGGTTTTCATTCTTACAATAGTTTTAAGAAATTGTGCCGTGTATTCTAATAATTAAGAGCAAGAACTGTGATGTGTAACCTCTTGGGTTCAAAGACCAGCTCCACCTTTCATTAGATTTTGACTCTGGGAAAATTGTATATTTCTCTGTACCTTGGTTTTGTCGTCTGTAACTTGGGAAAAAATAGTGGAGTAAGAATTAATTTAATGTAAAGCCTGTTAGATGTATTGTTTAACTTATGTTCATCTTAACACTCTATTCACATTTTCAAACTCCTAAGCTTATACTTACAATGTTAATAGAGTATAAAAGGAATGGTTAAGGGCCTTTTCAGGCATTCCTTATTTGTTTTTTTAAATATTTGCTCTGTTATTTAAGGAATAATTTAGTTGGCATCATAAAAATTAGCTGAGAAATTAATTGGAGTCTACAGCTATGTTATTTCTTTATTTAATACTTCATCATGAATTTTAATAATTTTCATTTTGAAATTTAATTAAGGGATAATCTTCATGACTGTGAGTTTGTAAGACAGAGATTTTGAGAGATACGGGTGAGTAATGAAAGGTGAGTTAGTAAATAGGATACTCCAGTTTAAATGGTAAATTTAGGCTTTCATTAGTTTTTCTCCATGAAGAATGTCCAGACATCTCTTTTAATGTGAATACTGTGGGATTGGGGGAGCATTAAGAAGCAAATGATATCTTAAACTATTTCCCCATTTGTAGTTTTTCTATCCTTACCTCTCTGTGTATGTCATTCCCTCACTTCTGAAACAGTAAGGAGAACAAATAGAAAAATGATGGTGAAAGAAAGACAGCTGACCAATATATATGGAGTGAATGTGGATTCTTTGGTTTGATTTATATACTTACATGTTGTAACATTAATTTCTTACATATTAGTAGACCTTAACTCCTAAAAGAACTTTTACATAAAATATCTGATTGCTATATCCATGGTTCCTCATATCCATGGCTCTACAAACTTCTTAGAACAAGTAAAATTATTTGTGCAATATTGTTGCAAGACAGAGGAGGAAGTGAAATACTCCTAATGCCTTTTAAATAGGCAGTAGTGTATTCTTACAGAAGGTTTTCATATTAATTATGTTATTTGATCATGTAAAAAATTTACTAAATTATATAGGTGTATAAAAATTCTGATAAAGAATTTTTGTGACTAGCCATGATAGCAGCCTAGTTGGAAGTGTTATATTAAGAACTCTTGTCAAGTTAAATGTGAATGGATCCCTAACTTGCAGGACTATAAACTGTTCTTTCAAATAATAGCCTTAAAATGAGTTCGTTCTCACCAAATTTATTCTACATAACCATCAGAATACTGGAGAGAGGATAAGTTCTTAACAGCTTAGACTCAGTATTTAAGAGGTTGAAAGAATTTAAATAAAATGGTGTGAGTTAATGTGATTGGGAAAAAAAAAAAAAAAACCTCTGTGTTGAAAACTAGTTCAATTAATTTTCATCTGTATTGTACCCTGATTAGAAAAACTTGCATAGGCAGCTGAGTAAAGACACTAGGGGTTTACTTGGAGACAATATTATTCTTGAAATATGTTTGAACAAAATCTATAGGAAGGAAAAAAACATAAAGGATATTCTGGATTATAAAAAATGTATTGCTATAAAATGTAATTTTAGATTTTTATTTGTTCTTCCCTTTTGAAGAAAGTTTATTTTGTTAATGCAAAATATGGATTTTTTTAATAACTTAATTTGACAAATTTATCAGCTTGTCATTTATAGCAGATGTTCTTTTAAAATGGACATTTTCAGTAAGTATTTTAATATAATTACAGGCAGACATACAGGCAGAAGCACACACACACACACTAAATCTACAATCTTTTAACACATTATGACAGTTTCCATTCCGTATTGATTAATATAAATAAATTTTGACTGAACAGATCTCTTAGGCATATAACCTTTACTGACTTTCATTTGAGTTCTGTACACAAGAAATGTGCATGGTAATGTTAATAAAATTTTTTTTTTGCATAGCAACTTTGAGCTTAAAGGATACCAAATGCTTTCATAAACACAATTTCATTTGTTCTAATG
This sequence comes from Orcinus orca, assembly GCF_937001465.1. NCBI lineage: Eukaryota > Metazoa > Chordata > Mammalia > Artiodactyla > Delphinidae > Orcinus > Orcinus orca. The sequence goes on from NC_064563.1 coordinate 125,440,332, forward strand.
TAGAGAGCAAATATTATCACAAAGGGGGAAACTGAGGGAAGATCAGGTGAGCTGCTCATCAAGTTTATTTCAAGATTTATTTCAAGGATTTCTGAATATTCTTGCTTAATTTATGTCATTAATTGCTCTAATGAAAATAGAATTAGAATATGTTTTAGAATCTAAGTACATCTTTTGTCACAGAATAAAATGGAATAAAATTTTATGAAACATATTGGACTTAAACTGCTGAACTCTGTTGGAAGTGAAGTTACTGAAGAAAAATATAAGGTATTTAAATAGAGTATTTTCTTGGTGAAACATTGCATGGCATGCTTCAAAATTAGAATAAAATGTGAAATGAATTTTCTGTGTTTAGTATTATTGTCTAAGGAAATTTAATTGTTTAGGTAGATTAATATTGACAAGTGAGGATATTTAAGAACATCTCAAATTTTTTTTTATGACATTTATATACCTAGATTAAAAAACAGTGAAATAGTAGTCTGTCACTTAAACTTTCTTTTTAAACCCTAAAACCACCAGGAAGTAAGGACGAAAAACTAAAATTTTAAAGCCAGTTTTTAATGTTACTAGATATCAAGTGTTAACATTATTCTTTATTACATTTATTTGGCTACACTGTCAATCTAAGATACATATAAGGTTGTGATGATGTCACTTTCAATAACATGCTTGACAGGAACAATTTTTATACATTGACATGGCATCCAGTTTAAGTACTGTCTGATTTTCCAGGTCACTAGAAGAATTTCCCATTTCATGTATTACAGCATTTACCATAGTAATGCTCTAGTTAAAAAGTTACTTTATGTATACTGTTTATTGCATAATTTTATAAGTGCTAATGTTTTGTCACCTGTGTTTCTGTGCACACAGGATTTTGTAAGGCTACATATAAAAAATTGGTGACCACACAGTAGAGAAGTAGAACAGTAACAGTTAAAATGAAGTGTCAGTAATAGAGTTCTTGTATCCCTGGTAAAGAAATTAATGTAAATTGGTGAGAAAAGATGAGGAGCTGAATCAACTAAAACTATGATATTTCTAGACAATCCATTATTATATAAAATAGTGTATTATCATTCATAACTGAAAATTGTTCCTCTGATTTCTCGCTTTTATTTTCTCAGTTACAATTTACTTTTCTGGGTCTCTTTACACTTTGAGTATTGTCTTTTTTTTCACTTGATTTTTTTTTTTTTTTTTTCTGTACAGAACTATAGACTTTTCCTGTTGAAATGTGCTGTATGAATTCTGGAGATAAAAATTAATGTTAGGTTTTCAAGGTGATTTTGTTGCAACATATTTCACATACTGGGAAATATCCAAACTTGCATATTTAATTGTGACTTAAATTATTTTGTATACTACTTAATGAAATTACATTTCAATATGAATTAAAATGGAAAATAGAGACCCTGCAATGTCCTCTATTACGAGTCATGTACAATATTCAAAAATCAATTACATGATTGAATATAGAAAGTTTGTTTTGCTTTGCATGAAATACATCACATCTGAAAATACAAGCAAGGTCTAAAATTGAACCATTTGACTTAATATCATGCTACAATAACCTGGCAAGGTCTAATGACATTTATAATGTGTGAATGTAGTCAACAGTTATCACTTTTGAAAATGGAAGTGTAATGTCGATTTATCTTTTTCCCCTTCAAGTATCCTTTTTTCCCTGTTACTTTATAGATACTATATAGTATCCTTTTTTCCCGTTACTATATAAAAAGTTATACATCTGTACATTGAGTCATTATGTATTAATTGAACATAATCCATTAACTCTAGTGATGATGTCCACTAAGGGTTTTGTTAAATAAGATCTATCTGTATTTTTGATAAACAAGAGGAGTAATTTCTAACTTCATTCATGTATTTAAATATTGACTATATGTGTGTGAGTATTACCTAAAATGTTGTGACAATATTTTAACATGATTTTTTGTGGCAAATATAAATAATTTCAGATTTTTTTCCACAAAATATTCTAAATTAAATGAATCTTTTTTTTTCAGCATTGTAGTGATTCAGAATTTTTAATTGTTTAGATTTAATAGAATCATTGTTTTTAGGAAGAAAGCCACTGTCAGTGGTCCAAGAAACAAGTAGAGCCTGTTAGGCTGTTTGTGGCTTTCATCACTCTTGTGCAGCAGATGAGTGCTCAACAAAAACTCAGCCTGTTAGCCTGACAAATGGCATCCACTTCTATATAGAAACATTTTATTTCATCACCATCATTTTATAGAAAATGTATATATTAACATTGTCATTTAAAACGTCTTCAAGTTTAACATAATAGTATGTTCACGTGTGTTCTTTTTTGTTTTCTTTTGAGCTCAAAATACATATGGTTCTTTTTTCTTGGTTACCTTCATACAGGACATTATAAGTAACATTGTAAATTTTAACAGAATCCTTCAGATTTTGTGTCAAGGTGCATTTCAACATTCACCTTCTGTCTCTGGACCCTACTAATAAAAATATTTTAATTCCATGTATGATATGCCTATATTATAATCCACAATTAAAACATTAAAAGTTTATGATACAAAATTTTAGACAAAAAAAAAAATACAATTGTTCAGAACTTTTCTTTTAATGTTATGTTGATATTCCAGAGTACTTATTTATAGGGTTTGACCAACAAAATCCCCAAATCCTCCAGATTGGAGTCAAGTTGGTCAAAACCACAACATATCAATTGTTGAGTTAGTATTTATTTGGTTTCTGCTTTCTTTTAAAGTGGGTTTACCAGAGGGCAGGAGAGAGAAGATGGCAAAGATGTATGATTATCTGTTCAAGTTGCTGCTGATTGGCGACTCGGGGGTGGGCAAGACCTGCCTCCTATTCATTTTTCCTAGGACGCCTTCAACACCACCCTCATCTCCACCATCATCGTCGTTGGAGCAGGGCTGGGGGCCTCCTAGAGGCAGGCCAGCAGCATCTGAGAGGAAAAAGTGGCAGTGTGACACCGTGGCAGTGGCATTCATTATGTGATTTTGGGCAAATCCGTAGCAAGCCTCCTAGGGTTCCATTTTTCTTCATAGGCAAACAGGGACTGTTGTACTAGATATACTCTAAAGTCCCTTCTAAGGACTTCCCTGGTGGTGCAGTGGTTAAGAAACTGCCTGCCAGTGCAGGGGACATGGGTTTGATACCTGGTCCAGGGATATCCCACATGCCGCAGAACAACTAAGCCCGTGTGCCACAACTACTGAAGTTCACGTTCTCTAGGGCCCGTGTGCTACAACTACTGAGCCTGCATTCTGCAACTAATGAAGCCCGCACACCTAGAGCCAGTGCTCCACAACAAGAGAAGCCACCGCAATGAGTAGCCCACATACCACAATGAAGAGTAGCCCCTGATCGCTGCAACTAGGGAAAGCCCTCACGTAGCAATGAAGACCCAACACAGACAAAAAAAAAAGAAAAAAAAAGTCCCTTCCAAAACTCCAAAAAAATAAATAAATAAAGTGGGTTTACTACTTTAGATTATAATCTATATTTAAAGAAACTACAATGACTACATTACCACACACAAACAAGGGAAAGATTCCTAAGAGTATTTTGTGTTTTACTTTATTTTCATGAGAACAAGAAGCCTGGCTGAGCTCTCTTGTCACCTTGTACTCTACAGTTTAGGTGCTTGAAAGACACTCAATTTCATATATTCTCTTTAGAAAATGAGTTCAGAAAAGATGATTACTAAAATTGTGACATGTAACAAACACTGTCTTGTAATTTATCTGTTTATGCCTTATCGCCCATTAGAATGTGTCTCGAAGACAGTGTCCATGTCCTATGCATCTTTTTTATTCACTCTGTATTAAGGACTGGCACAGAGACCTATAAGGATTAAATAGGTTTATACTGAATATCTAAATATATCTAGATATCTGATCTCCTGATTTAATTGTGTTGTAGGATAACATTCCATTATGCCACAGTCACTTGGTCTTTCTCCTACTTTGAGGCCTGCTTTGTCTCAGCATTCTTAGAGTACCTCTTTGCCTATTACAATACTTCTTTTTTTTCTTTTTTGTGGTATGCGGGCCTCTCTCTATTGTGGCCTCTATCGTTGCGGAGCACAGGCTCCGGACGCGCAGGCTCAGCGGCCATGGCTCCTGGGCCCAGTCGCTCCGCGGCATGTGGTAACCTCCCGGACCAGGGCACGAACCCGTGTCCCCTGCATCGGCAGGCGGACTCTCAACCACTGCGTCACCAGGGAAGCCCTACAATTCTAAATGTTGATGCCTCCCAGGGTTCTGTCCTCAATGGTCTCTGTATTTGATGGCTCTGCCCCCCACAAAGATCTGCCCCCAGGATGGGCAGGCGGGAAAGTGCTTTTCCTCAGAGGCTGCGATGTTTGCTGGGGGCATAGGCATGCTCCACCTAGGGCCGGAGCCTGGGCTTCTCCTGCCTGCCTGTCCCCCTTCCTCCTCCCCACTCATCGGAATTGGGTGAGCCTGGTGGTCGTACTTGTGAGGGCTTAGGATGCAGCTACCTCACTCCATGTACCCCTCATATATTTTCAGTCCCAGCGTACCCATAATAATCTCCTGGTAATTATATGTTTATCCACACACACATATAGATATGAACACATATTGATGTGTGTGTGTATATATATATATATATATATACACAGACGTATATTCATATATATGTGTGCATACATATATAATACAAATATATAATACACAAATACATATTCTCTCCTTTGGATTTTTATAGGCATCTCATTGATTCAGTCATCCTTTCATTCACACATAGTTATTGAGCACCTTCCTCGAGACAGCATGACAATCATCGCTATGTTATTGTGGCCAGAACAAAACAAAGTCTTTGATTTTCCCCACCTACAACAAATCTTCTCCATTCAAGTAAATTATTTCATGATTCATACCTTGAACACATAATTTTTGAGATGTGCTTAGGCCCTAATCCCTCTAGTTTTAGTAGTTCTTATTCTCTCTGGTGCTATAATCCCATTCTAAGCTATGATCACTTCTTCTCTAGAAATCTCCAACTTTGTCTCCAAACTGATCTCTCTACTTCTACTCTTGTTCATCTCCAGTCTGCTTTCCATAGTAAAGTTTTTAAAACATGAGTACCAACTTCCCCATAATGGCTTACAAATTTGGCTCCTGTGTCTTTTCTGGCTATGTATGTCTGTACTTTCTCCCTGAGAGACAATGCCTAGTCATAATGGCTTGCTTTCTGTCCCTCAAAAATACAAAGTAGTTTTCTCTTCCAGGGCATTTTCAGTTTATTTGTAATTTAGGGGTTTTGTCTGTTCTCCAGTTTGAAAGTCTTCTCTCAAATGTCCACACGCTTGACACTTTCTCTTCCTTTACGTGCCATTTCAAATGTCATGTCTTCAGGATGATCCTAGGCAAAGGATTCACCCAGTCACTTTCTTCTTCTGCATGACCATGTTACATCCTCTTCCTTGATTTTATCATGATATGGGATTACCCTATTTGTTTGTTTATATTAGATTAGAGATAGCAGATTACTTTATGGCAAATTTAAGTCATGAAATATAACCCACCACCTCAAGTCTCCTGTGTCACAAAGCCAAGCAGGAAAGTAAGAGTTCCCTCACCTCCTACTAATTACCCCTGATCCCACCTTAGGGGACTAGGGATTTTATAGTGACTTCAGAATTCAGATATGAAGAGCAAAGGTTGTATAAGCTTGTTATCCTGGGATGATAATGGAACCCACATCATAGATATTAAAACAGATAATTATTAACCACCAAAGGCTCTCTGGGATTCCACATGACTATAGAATTCGGGGTGAATAAATGCCAACAAGTGTGAGCCTAGAAAATTGGGTCATCATGATGTAAAAGGGAAGGAGACAGAGATGGCATCCTGAATTGACTGAGTTACCAAATAGGGGAAAATCTATAAGTGACTGAGATATATTTGATGTATTTGAATTGATAGTACAGGAAGTCCCCTACATACAAATGAGTTCTATTCTGAGAGCACATTCATAAATCCAATTTGTTCATAAGTCCAACAAAGTTAGCCTACGTACCCAACTAACGCAATCGGCTATATAGTACTGTATTGTAATAGGTTTATAATACTTTTCACACAAATAATGCATAAATAACAAATAAGCACAAAAAATAAAACATTTTTAATCTTACAGTACAGTACCTTGAAAAGTACAGTACCTTGAAAAGTACAGCAGTACAGTACAACAGCTGGCAGACAGGGGCTGGCATCGAGTGAACAGGCAAGAATAGTGACTGACTGGAGGAGGGAGAGGAGGTGGGAGATGGTAGAGCTTAAGGATCGTTAGCATTAGGAGACGGAGGGCGAGCTGCAATTTCACTCACGCCTGACGTCGATGGCACAGGTTCTGTTTCCTTGCTGGGTTCAATTCTATCTACCCTCTTAAAAAGAGATCCAGTGCTTCCCTGGTGGTGCAGTGGTTGAGAGTCCGCCTGCCGATGCAGGAGACGCGGGTTCGTGCCCCGGTCCGGGAAGATCCCACATGCCGTGGAGTGGCTGGGCCCGTGAGCCATGGCCGCTGAGCCTGCGCGTCCGGAGCCTGTGCTCCGCGACGGGAGAGGCCACAACAGTGAGAGGCCCGCATACCACACACACACACACACACACACACACACACACACAAATCCAGTGATGTCTGGGTAGTAGATCGTTTTCTCTCACCATAGATGACACAGTAGCACTGGATTGCATTCTGAACGGCTGCTGCAACCTTTGTGTACCGTTCTACGTTCCCGTCCTGTGCCTCAAAAACTAACGGTGCCTCCTCAGATAAAATCCTCTTGCCATTTCCTGCGTCGTGAACTTCTTCAGTTACTTCTTCCTCTTGTTGCTCCACTCTATCAATCATTTTCCCTTTTGTTTCCATCGTTATCACTTGGTGCTTCTTAGCTACATCACCGCTGCTTTTACACTTGCTTCTAGCCATTCTGGGCTTGAAATAAAGATACTGTACTACTGTACTCTATACAGTACTGTACAGTAAAGTACACAAAAGCACAACCTCTTGTAGAGGATGCACGTACATGACAATGTATGCCAGACACTTGAACTTACTTACATAATTGGACTGCAAACGCATGTTTGCATCTTTGAAAGTTTGCAACTTGAAGGTTCTATGTAGGAGACTTATTGTATAAATGTATCCAATATAGAAAAATACTTGAGGTTCCAGAACTAAGTTTAAATTCATTGTAGGCAAACAGTAAAATAATGAAAATACATGCCTTCTACAACTAAGAACACATGTACTTCTAAAAACAACAGAGACTATCGGATATTGCTCTAGGTGATGTTAAAGCACAGTGATCACACAGGAGAAATTTCTAATAGAATAAGACTAAATGCAAATACTTTTTAATAAGCACAATATACATAAACAATCAACTTGAATTGTTCATCCTACTAGAGTTTGTTTTATCCATAGGAGGTAGTTACAAATCAGGACATATCAGGGAATACTAATGAAAAAAGTCTTCTGTTACATTAAAATGTAAGCAAAAACATTTTCCAAACAAATGCTACACTAAGATATTTTGTGTTAAGTATTTTCTTTGCTCTTTAGAATTTAATTCATATGGAAGGGTTATTTCCAATATGCAATTGGTAATAGAAAAACATGCAGGAATTATATCAAAAGGTATAAATTTCAATCCTATACGTAGTACTAAAATGTTATGGAATAATGTGTGTATTTATGAGTAAAGATAGAATATATGTAAGGAAGGTTTAAATAACATTAGCGGAAGGGAAGAAAAACTAAAAATATTTTGAAGGAGAGATAATTTCTTGGCCTTTAGTGTTTTTCTTTTTTCCTTGCTTTCTTTCTGAGGACATTGCAAACAAATGGGAGGCTTAGAATGTAGATAAACATGTTGATGTTTGTCTCAGCTGAAGCAGAGTTCAAGGTAGATCGAGAGGAAGAGTTAACTAGAGGGGTATCCCAATATGAGCCTTGCCATTAACTTAAATGAATAGTCCACAACCTTTATCACACTCATGATTCACTTTCGTATGGGATATATTTAGTTGCCTCTCCTAGAGAAATGATGTTGCACCATACAAGATTAATATAGCTTGGGCCCTGGTGGCCATTATGTTGCCACAGGTTTATGGTTTTTCTACAACATTTTGATTTATGATACCCTTTCTTTTAATAGAGGTTCATTATTTGTACATTAAGGTTGTAACTTACTCCATCATATGGGGACTTCTATTAATCAGGGAGCCTCTGTAGTTCAGTCTGACAGTCTGACTGTCCTTTTTGATAGGATTGCTCAAGCAGAACAATTTGTTAAATGTGCAAGCCCTCGTTGGCTTAAGATTCATTTCAGCAGCAGGAAGAACATTTTCATTTTGATGCAAAATGACGCTTATGTGACATTTCATATGTCATTTAATCTAGGTGATTGACTCTTCAATTTAAGTAACTCAGTACTATTTGTTTTGATTTTTTTTATAGGGCTTTGCTTTAAAAAAAAAAAGTACAAAACTACACTCTCTCCTAGTCTTACCATGTCTCTTGATAGAGTAGTGAGGATACAAAAACTGAACACTCTGTAGGCTTCTGCCTTTGATTAATAATGCTGATATCTTTTTCACAGATGTATGGGGTGGAGGGAGAGAGAGAGATTATTTTTATCTGAGAAAAAGAGACAGGATTAAGATCAGATTCAATATTTATGAGCATTTTAAATTCTGAAATTCCACATAATTCTAATCCACTGCAGGTTTGTGAAAACTACATTTCTCTGTGACTTTACATTTTGTTCCAGAGCGCCACACTTCAAAAGGAAATGATCAATTCTAATGAGATTCATTTTCTAAGGAATATTAATAATGAAATGTTGGAGAAATAATACCACTGAGCAAACTCTTCTTAGCGTTTTGAGATTTAGGGAGACTTTGAATTTACATAGTCAATTCAGGGAGTAAAATGCTTCATGTCAACATATGAAGAATAAAATGGTAATATGTCTTGGTTTAAGATGGCTATTAACAATACATAAATATATAAACCTAAGTCCCCATGAGATTAGGTATGTAGAAGTTTCCAGAGGCCAGACAGGTAAATACAGGTTAAAGCCAGAGCATTCAGGGCAACCCAAGCTATAGGAAATCGGAAAGTTGACTTTTCTTGTGCCTTGTTAAGTTTACAGGTTCCTCATTAAAGTACCATTTACTTAAAAATTGAGCACAGGTATGCCATTCAAAAGTCTTGGTTTTATTATTTTATTCATATTTGAAAAATGGAATTTATATGAGTTGGATACCTATTTTTTTGAAGATGAACAATAATTCTGGTTGGAGTCATTTTGTTACCACACAATTACGTGTTTACTTATATACCAGTATATTATTTTTATCGTTATTCTATTTCTGCTTCCATTTGCATATTAACTAGATTTAGATAAAACATATATTTTAATGTTTTGATTTTTTTCATAACAAGAAAAGTTTTCAGTAACTACCACATACCAAGAGGGAGGGGAGGAGGGAGGGAGTCAGAGAGACAGACAGAGGGCGAGAGAGAGAGAGAGAGACAGGGAGAGATAGAGAGGCAGAGAGAGAGAGACAGAGAGAGACAGAGAGAGACACACACACAGACACAGAGAAAGAGACGCACACACAGAGGGACACACACACACACACAGACACAGAGACAGAGACACAGAGACAGAGACCAAGAGAGAGAAGACAATGATTAGTAGTTAAAAAAAAAAAAAAAGAAGGGATAAAGGGGCTTTCCTATGAATAAGTGATGAAAGAGATATATTGTAACAGAGATACTCTGTTCTTAGAATCATGTTGATGATACAGCTGAGCTGAGATGTCCACTTGCCAGTTTACTTAAGGGTTGTAAAGGCAATTGCTAATACTGTGTGAGAAACTTCCTCAAACTTAATGGTTTAAAGACACACACAAACACACACATTTATATCTCACTGTTTCTGTAGGTCAAAATTCCAGCTACAGCTTAACTAGGCTCTGTGTTCAGGGTCTCGCTTGTCTGCAGTCCTGTTGGTTGGAACTGCAGCCTCATCAGCGGGTGGACTGGGGAAAGATACACTCCCATGCCTCTGCAGGATGTTGGCAGTATTCATTTCCTTGCAGCTGTAGGGCTGAAGCTTCATTTTCTTGCCACCCGTGGTGCTTGGCTTCTCCAACATGACTATTTACTTCATGGGAGTTTACTTCTTCAAAGCCAGCAACATAGAGAGAATTTATAACTTAAGGAAAGGCTTAGTTCCTTTGATTAATTCAAGCCCACTGAGGATAATTGCTCTTTTAATTAACAGGAAATCAATCGATTTGGACCTTAATTACATCTGCAAATAGCTTTCATTTTATGAAGAGGGATATTTCATAATTATAAAATGGTTATTTCATCGTGAAGATATGTTTCCTAATTGTGTATGTGTTTAATAATAGACCTTTAAATATGCAAATCCAAATCTTATAGACATTAAAGGAGGAGTAGTGAGGTTTAGTGTTCTGAAATCTCTAAATATAGCAAAAGTTATACAAAGTAACTGCACTCTTACACATTGCTGAGGGGAATGCAAGATAATACACCCACTTTGGAAAGCAATATAGTTGTTTCCTATAAATGTAAACACTTAGCATTTTGCTAAGCAATTTCCCCACTAGGTATCAACCCAATAAAAAATGACAATCTATGCCCACACAAATGTTTTTATATGAAATGTTCAAAGCATCATTATTCATAATAACCCCAAAGGTAATTATGAAAAGACCTTTAACTGGAAAATGGCTAAACGAATCATGGCAATACTATACAATGGAATACTACTAAACAATAAAAAGAAACAAATTACTCATATGTACAAACACAGATGAATTAAAAATCCTTGTACTAAGTTAAAGAAGCTGGACACAAACCAAAACAAAACAAAACCCTGCATCTATATGGTTCTCTTTGTATGACATTCTGCAAAAGTCAAAATTATAAAGATGGGAGTCATGGTAGTTGCCACTGGCTACAGGTGTCAGGAGGGGTGTGGATTGATTTCAAAGGGCACAAGAGAATGCTTTGGGCTGAGAGTCTATATTTTAGTTGTGGTTATGGTTACCTGACTATACCTATGTATCAGAATTCATTGGAATGTCTCCTTGAAAAAAGTTCATTTTACTCTATGTAAATTATATCTCAATAAATCTGGTATAAAAATTAAATAAACAAAATACTCTTAGAAGACTAACTAATTTTCATCACTGTGATTTTTGACATGTACTTACAGTAGTCCTTGCTTTAAGCACACCCTATAAGTTAAAATGTGAAATATAAGAAAAATTAGAGGATAATCCTTTGTCTTTATAGATATCACTACCTAATTCATAAGTAGCAAACTTCATGTATTCAATTCTTTTAAATATGTTTCTTACTATTGAATTACAGTTTTTTCTATCTTTTGTTTAACATGAGGCCTTTCTGTTTATTTTAATGTTATATTAAATGTGGAGTGCTTAAAAAAAGAGAAATAGTATTCTAACATTTGCTATGAATATATTAACATTTTTACAAACTAATCAAAACATATTTCTTGCTATTGGGTTATACTATGCAAAATCAATCATCTGATTCACCTTTTTATGTTTATAGTTGAGGAAATTAAGAAAGGGACGTTGTCATTTGCACTAGAGCTTGGTGTGGGTCTTGGAGACTGAAAAATATGTATCAATACCCAGCTTACATGTTTTCATGATATGGGATTTCTCTCCAAATTGCAGTGCTTGTAATGTCTCTGTGCCTTAGTTTCTTCATCTATGTTCTAGCACTTTGATCATATTTCATCCCTACTCAAAATCTTCCATTGCTCTCATATAAAGACTAAATCCCATAGCTCACAATTTTGAGCAGTGTACAGTTAGACCTCAACTCTCATTCCAAACCTGTCAATTCCTCCAATCCCTACCTTAGCCGATCTCCTATTTATTATACCCACAAACACGCTGTATGATCTTCTTCATTTATTTCTGCCATTCCCTTTTCTCTTTTCCAACCAGTTATTTTCATCAAATCTGACTCATGCTTTAAGAAACACTGAAATTCTATCTTCTTTGAGAATCATTGGTCTGTGTTGTTGCGCTTCTGTTCAAAAATTGGCATAATAACCAGAGGTAAATTTACCATGAGTTGGAACTCAGTGATAAGTAGCAACCATTTGCATTAGGGTTAGGAAATGTGTCACAGTAGTGGATTTGTTTGCGATAATCCTGAAGGAGGCATAAGACTGTAATGGTCATAGAACTTGGAATGGGTGGACCCAATAAAACAACCAGCCAAATTTCATTAAGTCATGTGGTATTTTTCTGAAGTGTTCAGCATACTGACTGTAGATCAGAGGATAAAACCTTGAGGGTTAATAGGGATGAAGAAGCAGAGATGAGTGGCAACTTTGAGGATAATGGGTTAGTCAAAGAAAATGGACAGAACTTGATTACAATTTGGCCAACAAAGTCAATTATTAAATGGGGGGCCAGCACAGAAAATGAAGATGCCATATTTAAGGGCTCTTAGAAAACGTATGAAGGCAAGCATGAAGAAGAAAAACAGTTGTCAACATGGGTCCACATTGTTATGGACTGAATTGTGCTCCCCTTAAAATTAATAAGTTAAAGCCCTAACCCCCATTGTTACCATATTTGGAAATAGGGCCTATGAAAAGGTAATTACAATTAAATATGGTCCTAAGGGTAGGGCCCTAATCCAATAAGATTTGTGTCATCATAGGAAGAGGAAGAAATACCAGGAGCACATGCACACAGAGGAAAGACCACGTGAGGACACAGCAAGAAGGTGGCCATCTGCAAGGCAAGGAGGGAGACCTCTCCCAAAAGTAGCCCTGCCAACACCTTGATCTTTGACTTTCAGCCTCTGGAACTGGGAGAAAATTAATTTCTGTTGTTTAAGCCACTAAGTCTATGGTATTCTGTTACAGCAGCACTAGCTGACCAATACACACACATATTGTGACCATGATTTTTTCTTTCTCTATACATTCTATAATTCTGTCTTATGTTTTTAAGATGCATCAATCTACTGCAAGCTACAATATGGTTTTTACAATTCTATACATTTCATTGGCATTCTAGGTAGGAATAGGGCAGGAGGAAGGAGAATAAAGAATGGCAAGGAGAAAATTCCAGCTGAGCCTTTTCTTATTTTAATGAAGAGAAAATACATCTCTTGGAATCCGCCTCCACCCCACCCCCACCCATTTAACTAACCCCATCTTACTAAGCAGGATTCCATTCAGACAATACAAGCTAAAAGAGAACCTAAAGAGGTCACATGAGTTCCATGAAGGCAGGGCCTTTGATTTGTTTACTACTGTGTCCTGATTCCCAGGACACTGTCTGGCGTGCAATAGGCATGCAATAAACATATGTAGATGAATGAACAAATGAGATATCTCACCTCCTGGACAAAACAAAATGGGCTCCTAATAGGCAAGAACAAGGAATAATGAAATTTGTGTGTCATTAGCAGTATGCCACATGTATTTCTGTACCTCCCTTTAATTTTTTTTTTCCTCCCTTTAATTTTAAACAGTGCTATTTATATGTTTCTGACCATCATGTATGCCTAGGTATTCATGGCGGAAGGTAACAAGAAGACTGCTTATTGTCAATCTCTCACTCATTTTATGGAAGATAAAGTCAAGGTCCACAGAAATGATTTGTTCACAGAAACACAACTACCTAATGGCAGCCCTGGGAAAGGACTCACACTGGAGTGTGCAGAACCCATATCATTCTGTAAAGAATAGGAAAAATGTGTATATCACTCTAATCCAAATAGTAGTATGCCTCTCATTCTTCTCGTCTACTTAGCTGGAAAATTGAATTTTCCTATCTTTAGCTTGCCAAGTGTCCTTGATTCCCTCCCTAGCTTCCCAGTGCATTGCTGTGTTGTAGTCAGGTGAGAATGATGCTTCACATTTGCAACCTTCTTGAGCTACATGATGTATATCTTTTTTGTATGCAGCTCTTGTTTTTCAGTTTTGAGCTGTCAGCAATGTTAAGGAAACTTCACAGATATCATTGGTAATTACTCACTGATTTTGACGTGTTCCCTTCAGCCCTAATATTTTTTTAAAATACCTGAATAGAATTGTGATTTCTATATTATCCTACAGGAAATGTCACTAACTAGATTTATGATACTGTTCATTTCCTCTGTTATTACTTATGTCAAGCCTGGTGTAAAGACCTGTTGGGTGACTTTTGGCAGGCAATTTCTAATTACAATTTGGATTGTAGCAAAAACATCAGTTACACTTAGAAGAAAACAGATGTTTTAAAAAATGTTGAACAACCAAATAAAAGTTCCTATACTTAAGGTGATTAGCAAATATAGTGTGAATTTACAGTCATTTTATTCCAAAATTATAAATTTACCAGTAGTATTGATAGGGATTTTTAGACTTCCTTCCAAAGGGAAATTATCTTTACATAAGACTTTTGAGATGTTCAGGAGCCTTTTTAGTGAAGGCAGGAAAAACAGGTAAATTTTCTAGCTTATTTTTCTCCTTCGCTCTGCCATTGGTTGATACAAATTTGAGCAAACAAGTTTCATCTGATGCATCATCCCCACCCCCACTCCCACAGCCACCATGTACAGTATCACCAATAAATTCAGTGTTTAATGGATAAAAAAAGGATGCCAAGGAGGTTATGGTATTAAAAAGCCTTTCAGTATTATTCCAACAGGATACATGATCCTACAAGTTGACACACTGTAGGCCAGCAAAGATAGGGCTCATGTCACCTTTCTAATCAAATCAGGGAGTAGCAAACCCCAGAGTAAAATGGCTTTCTCCCTGTAAATAATGTTCATTGAGGTAAGTGAATAGCTTTCAGAGCATTTCTCATAGGACTATATTCATATGTAGACATCATAGAGAAGAAATCACCACGTATGTTGCACCTTATACCAAGTAGCATGGGAAAGAAAAGGGGAAAAATGTGGAAAAGCATAGCAAAGGTTAAAAAAATGCCTCTGGCTTTTATGGAAAGTAATGCTGTGCCCTGGTTCAGCAATTAGAGCACCTGGAAGTACTATAGGAAGACTTGAACTTCAGTTAGGTGGGAATGAATAAATAATATTATGCCAGGAATTAGGAACTGGACTCTTGATTTAGTAAGGGAATTTAGTATTTTCAAAGATAGGAAGTGAATGTAGAGGAGGAAATATGCGCCCTCCCTTTGGGAAACAGAAAGTCATGTTCCTTATATATTTCAGAGAGAAATTCAAGGAAAATATCAGTACAGGGGTAAATGAATTTAATATTCTTTTTCACAGATCATAATTTTAGAACACACAATTCTTCTGTGTCTGATCCTAATTCCAGAAGCCTAATGCCAATAAGTATTTATTCCAGGGATTGTTTACTCTACTTCTCAGGTACAATTTCTCATCTCCCCATGACCAACCTTCTCAAATACTGTGACCCCAGAAATCGATGCTGGAGAAGTCTTGAGATTATGATGTTTGTATGTCTAAGCAATATAAGTGTTTTAAATTCATATCTTAGATGCTTTGAGCTACAAGCCTCGAAATCCTGTGTGTGCAAAGTATATGTGTGTGTGTGTGTGTGTGCATGTGTACTGCCCATAAGCAGTCGAGTGAGCAGAGATGTTAAGTCACACAATGCTGAAACTAGAAGTAGAGAGATCAGTTGAAAGCTCCAAAATAAATCATAAAACAGAAACCTGGTTGAAAGCATTAAAAAAATTATGATCTGAAATCTATGTAAATATACATCACTGAGAAAAAAATAAGCTTTTGTTTGGGCTCTACTATCAAATCATTTTCATTCTTAAAATCTGTACATTATTTCATATACATACTTGCTCATAAACAATAAACAAAATACAATGACAGGGTTTGATTTATCAGTCTTTATTTTATTTTTTAAAAATATTTATTTATTTGCTTTATCTGGGTCTTCATTGCCGCACGTGGGATCTTCATTGCCGCCTGAGTGATCTTTAGTTGCGGCATGCGGGATCTTTTAGTTGTGACATTCAGGCTCTTAGTTGCAGCATGCAGGATCTAGCTCCCCAACCAGGGATGGAACCCTGGGCCCCCTGCACTGGGAGCGCAGAGTCTTATCCACTGGACCACCAGGGAAGTCCCTGATTTACCAGTCTTTAAAAAAGCAATAGTATTTCTACATGTTTACTAGAAAATAGTCCTAAATTGTGAGACTGTTCACAGTATTTAAAATGTAGTAATTAGGGAGAAACATTATTGTTTTAAGGTATGAAAAATTTAGTAGATGATATTTTTAAATGATGGCTTTCAGCAGAAATAATTTGTTTTAAAATTGTATCAGAAATCTCAATATATTTTTTCTTATATGTTAAAAAGACTTGAAAATAAGTTTATATTAAAATTTCTCTTGATTGTGCTTCAAAATGGAAGTAAAAAATTATAAAAATAATCACATATTTTAGAAGTTAGTGATACATAGACTTCCAGAGTCAAAGGGACCAGTGAAACAGATTTTATTATCATTTTCACTGCTTCTATCAGCTCTATTTCCAAACTATGATAGAAGTATTAAAAACTCTAATATAATATAGACCTCTAGGATAGACAGTCTTCTAATACTTTGGGTCATGTGTTCATGATATCTAAGGGAAAAGAAGTAATAGGCACTGAATGGGATAGGGTGGCTGCTTATTTTCCTAGGGCTGCCATACAAAGTACTACAGACTGGGTGTCATAAATTTCAACTGTTTATCTTCTCACAATTCTGGAGGCTAAAAGACCAAGATCAAGATGTTGGCAGTGCTGGTTTCTTCTGAGGCGTCTTTATTTGGCTTGTAGATGACCATTTTCTCTCTGTGTCTTCACATCGTCTTCTCTCTGCAAGTATATGTCCTAATTTCCTCTTATAAGGATACCAGTCAACACCACTCATTGAATTAGGATCCACCTAATGATCTCATTTAACCTTAATTACCTCTTTTAAGACCCTTTCTCCAAGTGTAGTCACATTCTGAAGTACTGGAAGTTAGACTTCAATACATAATTTTGCAGGGGACACAATTTAACCCATTTGGGGAGTGACTGTCAGGTACAATTTGAACAAGAAACCTGTGAGAATAGAAAGACTTATGTGGATTTATCAGTGTGCTATGGTTGTGAACAATCCTTTTGCCCTCAAACATTTTAGTAAAGCCCATAAAAATCAGAAATGCTTGGTGGAATTGGAATTTTTATTTGTGATTCATGCCATTTTATATTCAGGTTGAATATATGCCACTTAAAATGGCCAGCTCCTGAGTTTGCAGGAATAACTAACATACTAGTTAACACAAAATTTGGTAAATAAATTCTGAGTTTTGTGATTTATTGATGTAATGTTAGGAAGTCTACCATTACACTTATTTATCTTTCCTCTTTTGGCTACATTTTCACTGTAATAATTTCATCCCTAAAAAATGGCTCACACTCTGTACACATTTTCTCTCAATATTAAAATAAAAAACTTAATATTTTAATCCTCAAAAAATAAATATATTAAAGTATTAAAATATTTTATAATATTTTTATCAAGGTAATATGCATGCATTTAAGTATCATATATTAGGTCATTTTATGTAGTAGATAATATTCAGAGATAGAAAAGTCATATTTCCCATATACACATTACTATATATAAAATAGATAACTAATAACGACCTACTGTATAGCATGGGGAACTCTACTCAATACTCTGTAATGGCCTATATGGGAAAAGAATCTCAAAAAAGGGTGGATATATGTATATGTATAATGGATTCACTTTGCTATGCACATGAAACTAACACAACATTGTAAATCAACTGTACTCCAATAAAAATTAAAAAAAGAAAGGTCATATTTCCTAAACACATATACCTGTAAGCAAGGACTACAACAAACTTATTTGCTACCAATATTTTTATTATTAATAAATACTGCCTAATCTAATCACACTTAATAGTTTTATATAATAACTGGATTAATAAAGATATATAAAAGGAAATATCAAATTAATTTATGTAGGGGATAAAAAGAGTTGCTGGCCTTAGTTAAACAACACTATAGTCTTGTTGATGCCCTCTCCTGATAACTTGAATTCATTGAATCATGGCTCACTATTCTTTTAATCTTCAATTCATATAGCAATTATAATTTTAATGACTTGAGGAGAAGCACACATATTTTAGTATATAATATGTAATTTTAAATGAGAATATTAGTGTTTATTAAGATTGCCATGAAGTCTTGGAACTTTTTAAAACAATTATGCCATAAGAGATTTTGACTTCTATATAAACAACTGTTCTCTGCATCATGGGGTGATGATGAAATGTTTGAGAGGATGAAAATGATAAGAGAATGTTTTTCTATTCATTAAACTGCATGTTGTAAAACTGTT
The DNA here is from genome assembly GCF_937001465.1 of Orcinus orca. Lineage (NCBI taxonomy): Eukaryota > Metazoa > Chordata > Mammalia > Artiodactyla > Delphinidae > Orcinus > Orcinus orca. The sequence continues at coordinate 125,458,822 of NC_064563.1, forward strand.
TTCCATGAACCTTTTATATTAACTGCTGAAGGATAAAATAATATTAAATTTTCTCAGATGAATTATAAATTTTGCACTTGTTCATTTTAAGTGGGCATCAGAATATAAGATATTTTACCCTGTATAGTCTAAAAATGCTAACTTTACCTCATCCTTGGCAATGAAATGTAGAAGAAAAGTGAATGCAATCCAGGGTAGATTCATCCTAAGAGTTATGATTAAAACTGGAATGGCTGAAATTTAATAGAGTAGCAATGAGACTGTCTTGTGGGTGTATGTAAAAGAACAGCCCATGCCATATTTAAATATTGGATTCTAACTTCTTTTTCAAAAGATTTTGGATAAAACAAACACAATAATCCAAAAAACTCTAAGTAGAATGGCATGAGATTTATGGCTATATTCACAGCAATCCAACTCTGGTTCTTAGTTCATAGATTGTGAAATTAATATTATGATTGAAAACTTGGCTAAGGTGCATTTAATTTAATTTCACCATCACACTAATTTATATTATTAGTATTATACATCATGGGAGAAAATATGGACTTTTTAAAAGCAGTTTATACCCAAGATAATTTGAAGTTTTAGAAATTGTTTATTGGGATTACCCCTAGACCCAGGAATTGAGGAACAATTATGTATAGAAATATTGTTAGGCTAGGGTAAATTTCAAAAATGACATCTGGACTGGTTTACCCTTCCGACTTGAACAACTAGGAGGCCAGACAACATATCAATACTTGAGAGAAAGGCTTTTCAATGGTGGATAACAAGAAGTTCAGGTCAGTAATCCTTGAGATAAGAGGATAAAACAGGGCAAGCCCAATGAATATCCCAGTTTACTTCCTGGAAAGAATTTCCAGGTCTCAGCAAAGGGAGAGGGAACATAGAGGCCAGAATTCTTACTGAGTTGAGAAGCCAAGCATCACAGATCTAGAGTCTCTAGACCAGAGACTAGGAACTTCAGGGCAAAACAAATGAGAGAAGGTAGCTGAATCAAGAGGAAGCTGAACAGAGAGGAGATGCAGAGATCTGCAGAAAGATCCCTCATCAATCTAATTAGCAGACAAGAGTGTTAAACCAGTGGCTGTAAATATCACCCAAATGTTTCTGTAGGTAGAAAAAAAAATGCACAAACTGGCTTATAAAAAAAGCAATAGAAGGCATGAAACAAAAATCCAAATCATATTCCTAGAAAAGAAAATATCATGAAATAAAAATATGCTAAATAAGAATAACAGCAAATTAAATATGTGGCAAAATGAGTTCAGTGAATTGGAAGACAGCTATTGTAATTATGGTTAAAACACTAAAATATGGAAGAAGAAGAAAAAAATCACAGAACCTCAGTGAATTCTGGGAAATCTTATTCTGCTTAACATATGTGTAATTGGAATGTTAGGAAGAGAAGAGAAAGAGGAAGAAAATAGAAAAAAATATTTAAGGTCATAATGGCTAAACATTTTCCAAATAATGAAGAAAAATATAAACCCATGTAGACAAGATCAATTAACCCCAAGTAGAATAGTATGAAAAAAACCACACAACTTCCTTCAGGATGTAATTGTAGAAAACAAATACTTTTAAAAAATGTTAAATACAGCCAGAAAAAAATTTAAGACCCACATAGTATTAATGGCACAACAATGATTTTACAGCACACTTCTTATCAGAATCCATACCAGCCAGAAGACGATGGAGCAAAATAAAGTGAGGGAGACACCATAAAAGTACTGAAAGAAAAACAAAAAACTTTCAGATCACCAAAATATATTTCAAAAATGAAGAGGGATAAAGTCTTCTTCAGAGAAAAAAATACCTGAGACAACTTATCACTAGTATACTTGCACTATAAGAAATGTTGAAAGACAAGATGTTCTTTAGTATAAGGAACATGGTTTGAAATAAAAGTGTCTATGGAGAAAGAGGAATTAAAATAATCAGAAATGGCAAATATGTGGTTAAATATAAAATATTTTTTCTCATTAAAGTAAATTATTAAAAAGATAATTTATAGTTTAAAGCAAAATTAACAGTGTATTATGGAGATTATATGTAGAATTAAATCATAGGATAGCAATACAACAGGACAAGGGAGATTTGGAGGAATGTTGTAAATTTTAAAATATACATGAAATGGTATAATAATATTTGAAAGTAGATTGTGAGAACTTAAAGATGTATACGGTAAACCTTAGAGTATTCTCTAAAAGAGATACTTAAGAGATATTTCTAAATTGCCAACAAAAGAGTTAAATTGAAATCATAAAGAGTACTACAATTAATCTAAAAATCAGCAGGAATAGGGGAAAGAAGGAAAAACAAAGAGCTGGGCAATTAGAAATCAAACAGAAAGTTGATAGATTATTCCAAATTACATTGAAGAGAAATGATCTAAACCTGTGTTGTTCAGGTTATTGCTAGTAGACATTTGTAACTACTGAGTGCTTGAATATTGCCTCACCCAGATAGAGATGTGCTGCAAGTGTAAAATATACACTGAATTTTGAAGATTTCATATTAAAAGCAGAATGAGAATTATTCATAAATATTGATTGCATGTTGAAATGATTATATTTGAATGTATTGGATTAAATAAAATATATTATTAAAATTAATTTCATGTATTTGTTTTTACTTTTTTAATGAGGCCACTAGTACATTTTTTTGCTTTTATTTATTCATTTAATTTATATTGAATTATATTTCATTTATAATATTAGTTTCAGGTGTACAACTTAGTGATTCAAAAATTTTATAGATTATGCTCCATTTAAAGTTATAACATACTGACTATATTCCCTGTGCTGTATAGTATATCCTCATAGCTTCTTTATTTTATACTTAGTAGTTTGTACCTCTTAATCTCCAACCCCTATCTTTCCCTTCCCGCCTTCCCTTGCACCATTGGTAACCACTAGTTCTCTACATCTGTGAGTCTGTTTCTGTTTTGTTATATTCATTTGTTTGTTTTGAGTTTTTTGATTCCACATATAACTGATAACAAAGAGTATTTATCTTTCTCTATCTGACTTATTTCACTAAGCATAATACCCTCAAGGTCAATCCATGTTGTTGCAAATGGCCAAATTTCATTCCTTTTTATGGCTAGGTAATATTCCATTATGTGTTTGTGTGTGAGTGTGTCTACATATATATCTATATCTATATATCTATATATATATATCAATTACATCTTCTTTATTCATCCCTCTGTTGATGGTCACTTAGCACTTAGATTGTGTCCATATCTTTGCAATTGTAAATAATGCTGCTATGGACACTGGGGTGCATGCATCATTTTGAATTAGTGTTTTTATTTTCTTTGGGTATATACCCCGCAGTGGGATTGCTGGATCATATGGTAGTTCTATTTTTAATCTTTTGAGGAACCTCCATACTGTTTTCTATAGTGGCTGCAGCAATTTAACATTCCCACCAACTGTGTACAAGTGTTCCCTTTTCTCCACATCTCAGTCAACATTTGTTATTTGTGGTCTTCTTGAATATAGCCATTCTGACAAGTGTGAGGTGATATCTCATTGTGGATTTGATTTGCATTTCCCTGATTATGAGCAATGCTGAGCATCTTTTCATGTGCCTATTGGCCATCTGTCTGTCTTCTTTGGAAAGATGTCTATTGAAATCTTCTGCCCATTTATTTAATCAGTTTTTTTTTTTTGGATAGAGTTGTATGTACCATTTATATATTTCAGATATTCACCCCTTAGCAGACCTATCATTTGCAAATATTTTCTTCCATTTTGTAGCTTGCGTTTTTGTTTTGTTGATAGTTTCCTTTGCTGTGCAAAAGCTTTTAAGTCTAATTAGGTTCCATATGTTTATTTTTTCTTTTGTTTCCTTTGCCTCAGGAGACAGATCCAAAAAAATATTACTATGATTTATGTTAAAGTGTGTCGTGTCTATATTTTCTTCTAGGAATTTTATGGTTTCCAGTCTTACATCTAAGTCTTTAATCCATTTTGAGTTTATTTTTATATAAGGCGTGAAAAAAATATTCCAATTTTACTCTTTTGCATGTAGATGTCCAATTTTCCCAGTACTGACTACTGAAGAGACTATTTTTTCCCTATTGTATATTCTTGCCTTCTTTGTCATAGACTAATTTAGCATAAGTGCATGGGTTTACTTCTGGGCTCTCTGTTCTGTTCCATTGATCTATGTGTCTATTTTTATGCCAGTACCATACTGTTTTGATTACCATAGCTTTGTAGTATAGTCTGAAGTCAGGGAGCATGATACTTCCAGCTCTGTTTTCTTAAGATTGTTTTGGCTATTCAGGATCTTCTGTGTTTCTGTATAAGTTTCAGAATTATTTGTTCTAATTCTGTGAAAAATGCCTCTGGTATTTTGATACGGGTTGCATTGAATCTGTAGATTGCCTTGTGTATTATTTATTTTACTTTTTTTAATGTGACTGCTAGTACATTTTAAAATTACATATGGAGCTCATATTCAATTCCTGTTAGACCCAGCTAGTTTAATAGTTTAAACACTCCAATCAAAAGGCATCATATGTTCAAGACCTGTACACTGAAGACTAAAAACATTGTTGAAAGAAATTAGTAGAGTTGTTATATGCAGAGCAGTATGCTGTGATAATGGGTCAGAGGACTCAGTACAGTTAAGATCTCAAATCTCTCTAAGTTTGTCCACAGCTGTATGGCCATCTCTGTGAATATCCTGGCAGAGCTTTCTGTAGAAGTTGAAAAACTCATTCTACAGTATGTATAAGAATGCAAAAGACCAAAACAGTTTTGAAAAAGTCTCTTGACGCTGACTAGATTAAAATCTTTAATTATATTGTCACAGAACTCTAGACTTACTATTCACTGGTCTTATCACATATTAAATTACATATTCATTTGTGTGGCTATTTGATTTCTGGTATTGACAGTTCTCCAAGCCAAATGAAAGCAAAGCAAAGCTATGTTTATTTTTTCTACCAAGTTCATAGGACACTCCTATAACACTGCCTGAGACACAGTAGGCACTTAGATATTTTTCTACAGTGAACGAATTAAGGCTTTCTTTTTTTTATCAAATCACATTCAAAATAGTAAGAAATATTATGTTTCCAATTTTTCTTTAAATACCAGAGGTATTTTATTAAAGGGCAACTTAAGACCAAGTTGTACTAATACTTTACAAACAGACCTAATTTTATTAAGTGTACTGTGAGGAAAAAACAAGTTTCACTTTTCACTGCATATAATAGTGTCCCTTGAATTGCAATTTGAAGCTCTTCCATCAAGGATCACGGTCTGTTTCCTCATTCTTTGAGTATGGACTTACATTGGGTTTTCCTACGACCAATAGACTAACATGGAAGTGATGGCATGCCATTTGTAAGCCTTGGCCTTAAGCATGTAGGTCCCTACATGCTTCCTTTCACTCCACCAGAACCCTGAAAACAGCCAGTGGATAAGCTGAGCTAGCTTGCTGCAAGATGTGACCATGTGGAACAGCCATGAGTCTTCCCAGCTGTGGCTATCCTAGACATCTTCCCCTGGTTGATCTAACAGCTGACCACTGACCCACAAACCCGGTCAAAGTCAGTCGTACTCATTGATCAGCACGATTGTCTAGTCCTACCCTAGGCTTGTCAGAATTAATAAAGGTTTATTGATTTATGTCACTGTGTTTTGGGGATTTACAAAACAAATAGTATTAAGACAGATAAGATACCAAGAGTGATAATTATAAAGAAATATATCTTGAATAAATACAAGTAAACCTAAAGATAATTAATTCCAATTACATTCTGGTTTCAAAGCAGTATTTCATTTGATGACAACCAATTTAAATTTGAAAATAATTAAAAGCAAGAAAATGTTTAATGTATGTTTTGTAAGCAATGTAAAAGGGTGTGTAGTACATTGTTAGTGTTTAGTAAAGCATTTTAAAAATCATGGGAACTAGTACAAATTTATCGTCTTGACGCTGTTCACTTCCTTTCCCTTTCCCCCACATTTTGCTTGTCATCTACCCACAACCTGTTTCCCAAAGTCTGTCAAAACTGCCTAAAAACTTTGCCTGACCAATAAATATATACAGTTGGCAATAAGCTACCCATGAATAGAAAATAACTCCATTTCTTTGGTTTTATGTCCTCAAGAAATCTTCACAAAAGTAATAGCATGCCTTTTAAAATATGTGTTTTTTTAAAAAAAATCCTTCCCTTTATAAAAATACAAGGCACAGGAACATGGGTTATATATTGAGATGACCGGTGAGTTTCAGTCTTGCTAGTGATACTGAAGATTGCTTTAGATTTAAAAAGAAACCTGCAAAATCTTACAAAACAATGAGAATTTTCTCATTCTTTGCCAACATAATTTCCTGGGGCTTTTTTTTTCTAACACAAGTATATTTTTGAACAGTTCCATTTAAGATGTATTACTTATATGACCATAACTGCAAACAATTGTGGAATATGTCAGATTGACCTTAACTGACACTGGGAAGTTGTTACTAACTTTTCCATTGACTAAAACGTTTCACGTAATATATTCTTTTGTGGCCTCTCCCGTTGGGGAGCACAGGCTCCGGACGCGCAGGCTCAGTGGCCATGGCTCACGGGGCCCAGCCGCTCCGCAGCATGTGGGATCTTCCCGGACTGGGGCACGAACCCATGTCCCCTGCATCGGCAGGCGGACTCTCAACCACTGCACCACCAGGGAAGCCCCCCAAATATATTCTTAATGCTCAGTGCAGAATGCACTTAATGCTCAGTGCAGAATGACCAGAGTACATACACACACAAATCAGCTTTGGTTCATCAGCTAGGTAAGGAATACAATCTATTCAATTGTACAGGTTGTCTTGGTTCATAAACACCGAGATGCAGTTATGAATCATTTCCAAAAAGTATTCATTCAGTTTTATGAACTGTCATGCTTACGAACAGTTCATGAACTTTAAGAGTACACTTTTATGTTTAAAAGCATGTCTTTGTGCAAAGCATGTTGATAAATGATGCACTAATAAAGGAGAGATCAGAATGCTGGAAAGGACCAGTACCAGAGCCATATAAGACCAGTTAGACTGTTTCTGAGGAAAATCATGCACCTGAGGCAATAAGAAATATTTCTAACATATTTGTCCTGTTGAAAATGCCCTGTCAACATCATAGGCTCATGCCCTTCACGATTTCAATGACATATGTTTTCATTGTCACAACAGAAAGAGGAAAACAATAAACTTATCTAAATATTTGTGACTGTTATGCTTAAAATGTCAATAATTTCATTAATAATTTCCGGTACGTATTTCTGAAATAGCTTTAATACTAGGATCCCATTTCTTTACATAATATATAATGTAAACATAATTGAAGAAACAAGAATGGCAAGAGATGTTAGGTAAAAAAAAAGTCTATTTTTAGATTTATAAAAATTTATAAACAATACTTTTACAAAGATAAAGTTCTGCTTCTTTGCTTAAATTTTGAGCCTCTTATTGGGGTAGTATTAAAGCACAAGATTGTAAGCTCTGATAAAATAACCTCTGATGATATAAAAAATAACTGAAATAGAATCAATAATAGCTAAAATACTGTGGCTTACTGCATACCTTTCACTTATGTTAAATGTTTTAATCTTCATAATAATAGGGATAATTCAGTACCTACCTATTTTCAGAAAAGAAAGTGTAGGGACAGCTAAGAGTCCAGAAACAAACAAAAACCCCACTATTAAAAATGATAACCTTACCCTTAAATGAGTACTTTTATTTCAAGTTTAGAAAATTGATTTGACCCTTTAACCTTTGTGATCCTCTATTTATCAGGTGTAAAATGGAAATAGGAAAACAATCCACCACTTGGACATATTATAAAGATTAAACAAAACATAAAGTGATCAGTATGATATCTTAGCATTCCATAAAGTAGAACATTTTAATATTAGTAGCATTGTATCATTTTTGATGTAGGACTTTTTGATCATGAAACTTTAAAAGATTAAATAATCAAATTTTCTGGGTTTTCTTAATTTTCAGGAAGCTCATAGGGACAATATATTTTAATTTCCGTTGCTTTTTTTTATATTAAGGATTTCTGTTATAAATAACTGCAACCATCACTGCTATTTTGTTATTGTTATTTATTATTTATTTTTACTTTTATGACATCGTGCTTTTATTATTTCTGTGTCTCATCATAGGGTAGCTTCATATTGCTTATGGAAATAAGCTTATATATCAGTAAGAATTTTGTTCTGTCTGCTAAAATTAAAGACCCATTTGTAGTGGGTTAAAAACAAAACAAAACAAACAAACCAACCCCAGGAATTTGTTCTCTCTTTCTTAACTAAAGAGACTATCTAGGGCTATCATATCATGAGGACACAGGCTCCTTCATCCTGTCTGTCTCATCACTGTTAGCCTGTGACTTCTATCCGGAAGGTTAAATAGTATATAATGGAGTAGCTGACTTCTATCCTGAAGGTCAAGTGGTTGTGAATGGAGCGGGGAGATAGAGAGGATCAAGGGAAAGGGAGCATTATCCATGTGCTGAGTCAGCCCCCTTTCCAGAGGTTTACTGGGAATTACCTCAAAGCACCATTTTTTTTCCTTTTCCCTATTTTTTTCAATGGTCATATATGGTTGAAAAGTTTGAAAAATGAAATACTTTTGCTAAATACACTGACACCTCATATAAATTCATGGTTTTGTTACTAAGAAAAAAAGCAAAAGTGAATAGCAGTTAGGCCACTAGATGTTCTATGAAAGTATAGAAGAAGTGACAGAGGGAGGATCTTTGCATAGAAGCAAAACGTGTGCAATACAGACAGCTTTTCTATAAAAAGGCTCATGAAACTGTTCTGTTCAGGAGAATTCCATAAAAATTGGAAGAGAGATGCTTCTCACACCAAGCCTGCTTTAATTTATTCCTTTGGTGATTTTCGCAACCCGTGGCAGGCAGAAATTTAAGAAGTGACATTGTGCATCTATGCATCTCTGAGTAATGGTGACCATTTAGGTAGTGATGCTATTTTGAGATTAAGCAGTCAGCTAGAAATTTCTTTTTGTGTGTGTTTTGGATATATATCTTCAATTTTACTCTATGAGTTCTGGCTTTGTTCAACTATGTGAGACTTTTGCATTTTAAATGGAGCCATATTGCAGGATGTGTGCTGGTAGCTCTGTGCCCCTTCGTCCATACATTCTGATTAACTGCTGCTCGTATAGATACCCTACATTAAGTTGTGATGGAAGAATGTTCTAGCACTTTTAGAATTCATTTTATTTTGTTTTGTCCATCAATGACTTGCTATTCTTAACAGGTTTGAAATGTGGAAAATTCTAAACAGTCTCCTTATCAAGAAAATTTGTACTTTTGTAACTTTCAGTTAAACTCTGTCTCAGAAGTATTCTCACATAACTTTCTCAACAAACATTCTTGGCATAGTCTTCAAACCCATGCCAATTGATCTCTTCATTGATCTATCAGCAGACAATAATTTTTCGTTTGTTGTTATAGTGAATGTGACAGTAATGACTGACCTATTGTTTAAGAGCTATTATAGTTGTTACTGGAAAAAGAAATTACTCTTTACTTCCTGCCTTCCAAAAAAGTGGAGTATGAGAATGGCTGTACTATAGGCTAAGCATTTTCTCTGTCTGCTGCTCATTCATTCACTCAGTCATCATTTAATGACTCTAACGTGCCAGGTGATCTTCTATACTGTGAGGATATGACAGCGAATAAGAGAAACAAGTTCCCTGCTCTCTGAGGCTTATATTCTAGCTGTGGGAAGAGTACAGTGTAAGTAAGCAAATATTTGGGCAAGACCGTTTGGATGAATGACAAGTGCCATGAGAAAATAACACAAAATTGACATGGAATTCTTTAGGAGTTCAGGAAAGTCCTCCTAAGAGATTTACACTTGAGATGACATCTGATGAAAAAACAGAAGCTAAACTTGTAAAGGTTAGAAAGAGGAGTGCTCCAGGCAGAGGAAATAGGAATGCAAAGGTCCTAAAGGCTGGAAGGAATTTGACAGTTTCAGTGTGTAAAAACAAGGCCAGGATGGCTACAGATTCAAAAGTAAGCTGGAGAAAAATCCAAGGTTAGAACAGAACAATGGCTTGTTAAGACATCCAAGTGAAAATGGAAGTTATTGAAAAATGTTAGCAAGAGGTCAGTATGAACTGATTTATATTTTGGCCACTTATGATTAGTAAATTTAAACATGAGCCGTCCCTTTAAGTAATGAGCAGAGCAGATGCACAGCTCAGCCAAGGGCTAGATTGAGGGCTCAAGGTCATGGATGAACTCTAGAGGAAGGAGCTTATAGCCTGGGCTAAATAAGATCATCCTTCTGGATAGGAAGTAGATTTTCCAAAGTTGAATAGAGACATAGCTGGTTTTAAATATAGGAAAGGATGTCACAGAGAGCATGGCTCTGAAAAAAGGGGAGTGACATTAGGAATTGGGAATAGCTTTGAGAAGAACCTCAACACCCACAAAGGTTTACCTTTCTGAATATTTTCCTTTGTACGTTTTATATATATATATATATATATATATATATATATAAATTATTCACATGATTTAACAATATTTCCCTCACAGTAATTTTAATTTAATCACAGATTTATCAAAGCTTGATATGTCTTTCTCATAATAGTAAGAGATAGAAGAAAAGCTATCCTATTATATAATGTAACCATAAGTTAAAGTGAGGGACAGTGAGGGTAGTCAGAAGTGTCACATGAAAGTCCTGGACAGGAACGAGAGGAACACTTGAGTCTGAGGCAACTTCTGAATGGAATCTCAAGGAGGACATTGAATAAAAAAAAAAAAAAAAAAAATCTCTTGTTTCCCTAGACTGGTTTTAAAAGAATGGAGCCAGTATGAGCACATGGAATTATTCCAGTGTACAGTAGTAGTGTCATTTAGTCAGTGCTTATCATTCCATTCAACATCCATTCAAATAATAGAAATTGAGGGTTTATTTTATACCAGGCAGTGGGATAGATACTGGGGTAGAGAGATGTACAGGATTAAGATTCAGAACTAATAGGGCTCATGTGCTCCTGGGAAACTAAACTAAAAAGTTAACTTTTGGGCTTCCCTGGTGGTGCAGTGGTTAAGAATCCGCCTGCCAATGTAGGAGACACAGGTTCGAGCCCTGGTCCGGGAAGATCCCACATGCTGCGGAGCAACTAAGCCCATGCACCACAACTACTGAGCCTGCGCTCTAGAGCTCATGAGCCACAACTACTGAGCCCACATACCACAACTACTGAAGCCCACGCACCTAGAGCCCATGCTCTGCAACAAGAGAAGCCACCGCAATGAGAAGCCCACGCACCACAATGAAAAAGAGCCTCTACTCGCCGCAACTAGAGAAAGCCCGTGCGTAGCAACAAAGACCCAATGCAGTCAAAAATAAATAAATAAAATAAAATAAATTTTTTAAAAATTAACTTTTACAGCCATGTGTGATACCTATACTAATTTCATTAGATGAAATTCTCTAGTGAGAGCCTAGAGGAAAACATTTACCTTGGCTGGGTTAGAACAAAGAAAACTTCATGAGATGTGTTTTGATGATTGAGTAGAGAATTACCAGATAAAGAATGGAAGGAAAGACATTACAGCTATAGGGAACAGCATGTGCAAAGGGACTGGCCACCATAGCACACACCATGTGTGAAGAAGTTAAGAAAAATTGGCATGACCAAGATATAGGGTGATTTTCAGGGAGTTTTAATATGTGATGATGAAAAGGTTAGTGAAGAATAACTAATGAATCATCTGGAATTTTAGAGTAAAGAGTCAGATTTTAGTCCAAATATTCTTGACAAAGGGGAAATATTTTAGCAGAGAGCCAATATCTGAAAGATCACTTTCAGAGAAATGTGCTAAGCATTAGATCCTTAAGTCTGAAAAAACATGGGTAATTCTCCATTAAAACTCATTCAGTGGAATAAGCATTCAAGATCATATGATCTTGTCCAGTTGTTGTTTCTTCTCTTTTACCTTCCCTGTCCTCACTGTCTTTCCTGGCAATTGTGAAGACTAAATTAAATAAAACCAGTGCATATCACATAAGTGGCCAATAAGGGTTTGTAGAAGTGTTCTACTCTAAATTTCCTTACCTCCTCTGTAAGATATTTCTGTTGGGCAGTCATCCATGTCTCTCTGTCTAATATATATATATATATATATATATATATATATATATATATATGCATGCTTATTTTTTAGCTCTCTCAAGTCATCTGGTAACTAGGTTTTCCCCATATTTTTACTTATTTCACCAATAAAATGAACTTATTTTTTTTTTCTGAAGGTACAGATCTTTACCTTACTATCCCTTGAATTTTTCCATCCTACAAGACTTAAAAACAAAACTTTTTCCTTCATTCTGTTTAAATCTACTTTCTGGAAACATAGTTGTTGTGTTGCTTAACTCCCACCCCCACCCCTACCCCCATTCTGCTTTTGAATTCTCAGCTGTATCAGTTCCGGGTAAGTTTTGTGCAGATTACATCATGCAGTTCTCCTGGGTGCATAAGAGTCAAATAAAGAAGCTCAGCCATGTTAATTCCTCTGCTTTTTACAACAGAGCATCTTTCCTGGTTAGCAGATGTCAGGTTGATTCAGCTCCCTTGTCACTGCCAAGCTTTGTACCTTGGCTACCAAAAAGCTATTCTTAGATGGGTGTCTGATTACTTCCTTTCACTCTTGCTATATTATAAATAATTAATAGTTTCCTTTAATCTGATCAATTTCCTCCATTGACGTCTAATTATTTATATTTTATTACATTTTTGTCCTGAGAGCTGATGTATAGCAAATCTGTTTTTAGTTTATGCGTTTTTGAATATTTACTTTGTAAGGGTAACTAGGTAATTTTTTTTTTTTTTTTTTTTTTTTTTTTTTGCGGTACGTGGGCCTCTCAATGTTGTGGCCTCTCCTGTTGCGGAGCACAGGCTCTGGATGCGCAGGCACAGCGGCCATGGCTCACGGGCCCTGCCGCTCCGCAGCATGTGGGATCTTCCCGGACCGGGGCACAAACCCGCGTCCCCTGCATCGGCAGGTGGACTCTCAACCACTGCGCCACCAGGGAAGCCCTAGGTAATATTTTTAAAGGAAAAAGTTTTGTCTTTTCCTGACTTCTCCACCTCCTCCATATAGTAATCACATATTCATTGTTTTTCTGCTTAGTGTGAGATAGCCATTGCACTGGAAGTGCATTTTATGTCAGGAAGGCTCTGTTATGAGCAGAGAGGCTGTTCACCAATCCAAAATTCAGACTTTGGAACAGGTCACTGTTTAGGGTGATTTAGTACCAAGATTTTTGTTCATGATGGATTAAGACAGTAAATAAGCATGGTCAGGCAGCCAGCTTTTCTGGTTTGTACCCTTCAGTTTCTTTATGGTGTGTGTTAAGTTGAAAATTTATGGACCTGACTTGTAATTCTGTGTGTCTGAGCTGTTGTTTCTGGGGAGAGGACATTCTAGACCAAGAGCTGAAGTGAGGAGATTGCCTTGTGATAACATGATTTATAATAAGAAATATAGATTTGGTCTTTGTTCCCATTTCTGGACACAGCTTCCCAAACCTTTGGAATTTCCTGAGATGAGAGCAATAAACTTAACCTAAGGATGCCAGTTGGTTGCCAGGGGAGCTAACCATGTGATTAGAGGATTGGAACTTTTAGTCCCACCTCCCTGAACTTGGGGAAGGGGAAATGGGCTGAAGGTTGAACCAATGGCTAATGATTCTCATCAATCATGCCTATGTAATGATGCCTCCTTAAAAACCTAAAAATGCAGGTGTAAGAGAGATTCTGGGTTGGTGAGCAGGTGGAGATTTGGGGAGAGTGACAAGCTTGGAGAGCACAGGAAAGCTCCATGCCCTTTCTCCATACATTGCCCTATGCATCTCTCCCATCTGGCTGTTCCTGAGTTAAATCCTTTTCTAATAAACTGGTGATCCAGTACCTCTGAGTTCTGTGAGTTGCTCTAGAAAATTAATCATACCAAAGAAGGGGTCTGTTGGAACCTCCAATTTATAGCAGGTGAGTCAGAAGCACAGGTGACAACTTGGGCTTGCAGCTGGCATTGGAAGTGGGGAGGCAGTCCTGTGGGACTGAGCCCTTACCCTGTGGAATTTGATGTTATCTCCAGGTAGATAGTGTCAGAATTGAGTTGAATTATAGGACACCCAACTGATGTCAGAGAATTGGGTGGGAAAATCCTTTTACCCCTACACTGGAAATGGTACTAGAATCATAGTAACACACTCACCATTGGTGGTTTTCAGCACCAATGAGAGGCAATAAGAAACCGAGCCATCTGACAGCAGCCTCTCAGCCCTGACTGAGCTAAGAAGGTGGAGACTGCAAGTTCACCAACCAAGGATATTTGCAGCACTGGCCAGCAAAGTTCCACTTGGTTGACAATGTTGAACTTTATCAGAATCCTTTGATTCTCCCCAAAGAGCAACAGTCAGGAAATTACCCCAGCTTTTCTGTGCTCCCCAAAATGACTGACTGTAAAAATCCACCCTTCCCTGTATAGTTAGACAAGACCCATGAGTATCCCCCATTTTACTAAGACAAGGCCTGACCAATACTCTCTAAATTCCCATTCTTTGACTCTTAAATGGTGAGCTGAACTGTTTATCCCCACTGAGCAATCTGGATGAAATGCTTGCTAACTTGAACAAACTTTAATCAGACACCTCTCCTTCCCCAGGCCCCTAAGCCTTCACCCATTTTTGATCATCCCAACGCTGTACAACTCCTCTTCTGCAGCCACTGCTCAGAATGTTAGCTGACCTCAGGGGAAAATATTCCCCCATCAGCTGTCCTACACACCATCACTCATCCCATTTTCCCATATCCATTTTTTTCTAGTCTTGTTTACTCCTCCCTGAAAAAGAAAAGTCCATTTCTCATGCCATTTGATACACTTGCAGATCTCCTGGAATATTTTCCACATCATATAATTTCAATAACCCCCCTGCCCCTATTGCAAGAGTGCCCCTGCCCCATCACAACAGTCTTCCTCCCCTTATTGCAATGTTCTTTTTGAATAAGTTCCTCCTTGCTGAAGTTCAGATTTGTTTTATTCCCAAGAACTAGCCTAGGGAATAAGGTGAGAGGTTTTTCTTCCTCCTAATGCCTCAGAGTCATAGAAGTCTTTTGCTCACATCTCTAATCCCACCTGTGACAGGAGTGAGGGGAAAATGGAAAAACTTTAAGAATGAATTACCTCAAAGACACTGACTTCAACCTCAAGATCCAGTTTAAATTAGTGGATTGGACCAAGTTTTTTAACTGATTTTTGCTAAAATTACTTTCCTTTATTCCTTCTGTACCCAAAAGATTATGAGAAGGATATAAATAAAAATGTTAGAGAATAAAATAAAATACATATTCTGAATGTATATCTAAATAATGTATGAATGAATTTTTGAACGGCTACTGAAGGGGAACAGAATATGCCATCCAAAATGTGCCCCCATGAATTACCCTCTTCCTCTTTGAAGCCCCCATCCCAATTCTCAGCTCAGGATAGCATAGAAACTTCAATTGCTTGATGGTCTTTTGGGTCTCATATCTTTGGGAATCCTGTACATATGATATCAATTTTTTTCTTGTTAATCTGTCTTATGTCAGTTTAATTACTAGACCAGCCAAAGAACCTAGAAGGGTAGAAGGGAAATTTTTTTCTGCCCCTACAGTAAACATAAAAATCTTTGAACTTGAAAATTACTTTTTTTTTTTTTCCTGAGCCTATTTCTTATTTTACAAATCTTTTCCTGGATCCTTCAATGTAACATTTTGTATATTTTATTTATTATACTGATTTGTTTTCAAAAAAAATTTTGTAGGTTTAAATGCCTTCTGTTGCTGAGACAACTGCCCAAGAAAAATGGGAAACAATGATGTCCCCTGTGAAAATACTTTTATTCATTTAAGGAAAAAGGGATAATGGAACCTGATCCATGTTGCTCCACTTCCAGCATCTCTCTCTTAAGATCTTATGTCCCACTTTTAATATAATCTGGCAACATTACTTTTGTAGATAGCGATTTAATTTTGTGTATCTATTATTATTATTTTTTTTGCTTATTTTCTTTTAGCAATGAGGCTGCTATATACTTCCTAGTAATGAAATTATTTCTAACTAAGTATTTTTACGCAAACAAGAATCAGGGCAATTTTTTAGTTCACTGATTGGAAGATTTTTAGGACTGTATATGACATTTCCTAGAATTTCTTAGAATTACTAGAATTCCATTTTCCAAAAAAAATAAAAGTGCATAAGCTGACTGTTTAATATATTCAAAACACTATTTACTCACTTAAGTTCTTTCTAAACCCTATAAAGTGTCCTTGGTCTACAGAAGTGCTCTTCATGCTTATTTTTGAATAATATGTATAAAGTAAGATGCAATGGCAGTGCTAAGCAACCTATTTACAGTAGGTTAAACTCTACTGAGAATATATATTTAAAAGTCCAATCCTGACAGCCATATATTATAGAGGTACAAATGTCAGGCATGAGATAATTCATGCTCGTAATTATATTAAAAGAGCAGGAAATAGAACATTGTTACAGAGATTGTCGGGTGAGCTTGATTTTTAACAGATTACAAAGAAATACAAAACAACTTAGAATATTTAAAAACATTCACAGGCAAAGGAAACAAAGTGGGTGGTGAAAAAGAAGCCTGGTTCTGATAATAGAGGCTGGGAGACATCACGTTGAGACAAGGCGCAGTGTAGACCAATCCTTCTTCAGAAGCACTTGAAAATGTGCCTGTGAAGGTATAGAAATGACTCAATGAAAAGTAAAAGAGGACGATAGTAGAAGAGGAAGATATGTCCTTACCAGCAAAATGAAAGCATCTGGGGAATATTTGCGTAAAGTAGAAGACATACTGTGTGTATGCACATTAAATTGCAAATTTCACTGTCAGACATGGTTATGTTTGTCAGTTAATTTTATGCAATGGATAGTTTGAAGAAAAAGAAAAAAACTTTTTCATGCTTGGCCCACTATTAGTGAGGGGATATATAAAGCCATGAAGCACAAACAGCACAGCTCAAACTCTGATCTTTTCTGAAGATGATTTTTCCTCTACCTATTAATCTTTCTTAGAAATATCCACCTGGAGAGGAAAAATGCTTTTTCTTCTATCACAAAAGAGGCCAGCCTTTGAAATCCCATCTTTGTTCTTCACAATGTGGGCTTGTATAATGTACAAAGAGTTCTCTCTGAAGTTCATAAACAAAAGAATGCCTTGCAGTACACAAGTTATCTGTTTAACTAAGAGAGCTTTCTTCACCTCCTCTGTCCTGATTTAGAGTGTTTCAACATGCCACAAAACTAAGATCTAATCGCTGCAACAACTGACTGAGGATTCCCACAGAGAGTTTAGGAAAGGAAATGAGAATCACACAATTTTATATTGACTGGCCCCCAAAGCACATTGGAAATTATTTAAAGATTACTTGTTTATATTTTCTCTTTAAAAATACCATAAATAAATTAGATTTTCAGTGAATGATATGCACCATTGTCAGAGATAATCTGTTTATAAGTTATTTGTTGTTATAAATATTTTTAAATAATGTAGAAAATGCATATTCCTCCAAATAGTGGTACTACATAAACTAAAAGCACTGATCCAAAGTAATTCTCTATATCATAGGTATACATTTTTTTTCTCTAACCTTGGACAGAAATTTTAACTTGTGAAAAAGACATACTTTTACCATTATCCTATAGTAAAAATATTGCATCTCTCCAGTTTAAAGCACTTTGTCCTCTGTAAACATTACCCCTTCCTGATTTTTTTTTTAACTTGACCTTTGTCCTTTGGGAGATATCCTTCAATTATGAACACTCACTTCTTCTTTCCTTGCCTGCAGTACTTATTCAGAATTGCAGATGTCCTAGGAAAGTCTTCCCCCATCCCCCTCCCCTTTAAAGAAAGTTAAGGAAAAATAATCTCCCAGAAGTATATGGGATCTTCAGAAAATGTGAACAAAAGTAAAGTGTCCAACATAGAAAGGACCCGTTCTGAAGTGTTACCTCTATTTCCGAATACTGCATCTGGAACAGCAGCTGTACAGGGAAATAAATGAGTAAGGTGCTAGGTTGATTCTGGTGACTTGAGTTCAGTTACCATCACCTTCTGCTATTTTTTGGGGGGAAGCTGCATGCAGAGTGAAGTATGCATTGGGGAGGGGTTTGAGACACCCAAGTTTCAGATGTCCATTAAAAGCCACATGACCTTGATTTTTCTCTCTAGAACATAGTTTTTAAGATTTATAAAATAAAGCAGTTGAATCAGATGACGCTACAGTTTTTGTCTTTTTAAAAAGACTCTGTCGTGCAACAAGAAAATTAGATACCCCTGAAAAGAGGAATGAGGACCGAGTAACACAAAAAGCCCCACAGTTGGTCTGGGCCCCAAACAAATGTATAGATACTTAACATACAGAGGGAATTTTCTGCAAATATGTTACATAATAGTCACATAAAAGTAGTCATTACATACTTGGTTGCTGCTGTTGTTGTTGTTTTAATCTCTGCCATTTCGATGGTTACTACTGGCCTAAAAAGTAGTTTTTCAAAAATTGTAATGTGACCTATTGTTGCACCTTTACAAATTTTTGACTTTTCACAATGATTACAGGAGAAAATATTTCAACATCTTTCCTCAGTAGAGTTGGATAATTATATCTGTCACTAAGGCAAAAATAAAAAAAGGGATATGAAATATTAAGTTATTTCAAAAGAGTCCTCATGAAAATATAAAGCTCTATTGTTGCAGGAAAATGGGGTGCGAGAGGATGGTCATGTCCCAGGTCTCAGGTGAGTCCCTGGGACACGTTGCCAAGTGACGGTCCATAGCTTCAGAAAGAAAAGAATTCAAAAGTGAGCCATAGTAAATTGAAAACAGGCTTATTTAGAGAGATATAAATTCTATAGGCAGAATGTGGTCCCTCTCAAAAGGCGAGAGCAGTCCCAGGGAATGGGGTCATCTTGGAAAATGAGATCAGCACTGGGAGAAACACACTCCACAGACAGAATGTAGGCTGTCTGGGAAAGTGAGAGACGCCCTGAATTATGGGGTAGTTAGTTATTCTGGGCCAGGTAATTTCCCTGGCTAATAAATGAGAGGATTATTCCGACTATTTTGGGGAAGGGGTGGGAATTTCCAGGAGTTGGGCCACCACTCACTTTTGGCCTTTTATGGTTGACCTTGGAACTGTCATGGCACCTGTGGGTGTGTCATTTAGCATGCTAATGTATTACAATGAGTGTATAACAAGGCTCAAGGTCTACTGGAAGTTCAGCCTTCCACCATCTTGGATCTAATCTGTTGTAACCAGTTTTTATTGTATCCTCAAAGGCTATGTCATTCTTTTAAAGGTTGTGCCCTGCCCCATTTGCTCCTGTCTCACTATGAAATGTATATCCAAAGATTAACTTATAAATGGTGTTTAACATATAGTTTACTTAATTTATGTCAGGCAAATTCTTAAATGTATTTAATAATACACCACCAAAATTTTCTTTGTTGGTTTAAAGTTTAAGTCAGTTCCACATACAATTTAAATGAACAATAAATTTCAGTATGCTTAAAATTTTTTTAGCAATATGAAATTTTTTTTAAACATCTTTATTGGAGCATAATTCTGTTACAATGTTGTGTTAGTTTCTGCTGTATAACAAAGTGAATCAGGTATATATATACATATATCCCCACATCCCCTCCCTTTTGCTTCTCCCTCCCACACTCCCTATCCCACCCTCCCTATCCCACCCCTCTAGGTGGTCACAAAGCACTGAGATGATCTCCCTGTGC
This sequence comes from Orcinus orca, assembly GCF_937001465.1. Lineage (NCBI taxonomy): Eukaryota > Metazoa > Chordata > Mammalia > Artiodactyla > Delphinidae > Orcinus > Orcinus orca. Next base: position 125,478,699 of record NC_064563.1, read on the forward strand.
TATGCGACTGTTTCCCACTGGCTATCTATTTTACATTTGGTAGTGTATATCTGTCAATGCCACTCTCTCACTTCGTCCTAGCTTACCCTTCCCCCTTCCCATGTCCTCAAGTCCATTCTCTACGTCTGTGTCTTTATTCCTGTCCTGCCCCTAGGTTCTTCAGAACCATTTTTTTTAGGTTCCATATATATGTGTTAGCATATGGTATTTGTTTTTCTCTTTCTGACTTACTTCACTCTGTATGACAGACTCTGGGTCCATCCACCTCAGTACAAATAACTCAATTTTGTTTCTTTTTATGACTGAGTAATATTCCATTGTATATATGTGTCACATCTTCTTTATCCATTCATTTGTCGATGGACATTTAGGTTGCTTCCATGTCCTGGCTATTGTAAATAGAGCTGCAATGAACATTGTGGTACATGACTCTTTTTGAATTATGGTTTTCTCAGGGTATATGCCCAGTAGTGGGATTGCTGGGTCATATGGTAGTTCTACTTTTAGTTTTTTAAGGAACCTCCATACTGTTCTCCATAGTGGCTGTACCTATTTACATTCCCACCAACAGTGCAAGAGGGTTCCCTTTTCTTCATATCCTCTCCAGCATTTATTGTTTGTAGATTTTTTGATGATGGCCATTCTGACCAGTTTGAGGTGATACCCCATTGTAGTTTTGATTTGCATTTCTCTAATGATTAGTGATGTTGAGCATCCTTTCATGTGTTTGTTAGCAATCTGTATATCTTCTTAGGAGAAATGTCTATTTAGGTCTTCTGCCCAGTTTTGGATTGGGTTGCTTGTTTTTTTGAAATTGAGCTGCATGAGCTGCTTGAAAATTTTGGAGATTAATCCTTGGTCAGTTGCTTCATTTGAAAATATTTTCTCCCATTCTGAGGGTTGTCTTTTCATCTTGTTTATGTTTTCTTTTGTACTGCAATAGCTTTTAAGTTTCGTTAGATCCCATTTGTTTATTTTTATTTCCATTTCTCTAGGAGGTGGGTCAAAAAAGATCTTGCTGTGATTTATGTCATAAAGTGTTCTGCCTATGTTTTCCTCTAAGAGTTTTATAGTGTCTGGCCTTACATTTAGGTCTTTAATCCATTCTGAGTTTATTTTTGTGTGTGGTGTTAGGGAGTGTTCTAATTTCATTCTTTTACATGTAGCTGTCCAGTTTTCCCAGCACCACTTATTGAAGAGGCTGTCTTTTCTTCATTGTATATTCTTGCCTCCTTTATCAAAAATAAGGTGACCATATATGTGTTGGTTTATCTCTGGGAGCAATATGAAAGTAATGCAATGAATTATGATTAAGGAAGTAGTAATTTTGGAATGGAAGAGTGAGTAATGCAGTGAAACTTACTCCCAACAAAACAACCTTTAAACTGGAGAAAATTATAAAAGAAAACAAAATAATAATTTAAAGTCTCTGGAAATTGTTTTAAGGCCATAAAGCAAAGGGTACAACACTTGTTCAAGAAAGTCTAAATCTCAACAATAGCAGGAGACTATGGCATTTAAGCCATGACCTATTCCTTTTTCCCCCTCCCAGCTCCATGTATAGAAACTCTACCCATGTCCACTACCCCAGGAGGGTACAGACATTAAGATGGGAACTCCTTCCTCCAATTTCATTTGAGGGCTATGGTTTCACCTCAGAAGAGGTAGGTAGTAAGAATTTCTCATCTCAAGTCCTGTTTTGCTGAAGGTCTATTCAAAACAGGCATAACTCAGAAGATTGAGGCCCCCTGTCCCTACTCAGGCCCTAACTGTAGCATGCAAGCTCCACTCTAGATATGATAAACTAAAAAAACTGGGCACAGTTTTCTCCGCTCCAGCTTGCTTATAGGGCAGAGTTTCCCTGCAGGGAAGGGAAAGCCAAGAAGATCAGATGTTACTAACTGCCTGCAGTTTCAGCTGATCGAGCTGGAATATCACTCTAGAAGTGGGCCATTGGCTCACCTCCAACTCCTGTGCAGACCTGCAAAGATTCTGAGCAGGGGAAGAGGAAGGCCATCATAATTTAGAGATCCACAGCTCTGCCTGAAGGGGCTGACTTTATTTTTAACAAAGCTCAGAGAATTCCATTACTAAGGTTGTTGTCAAAAACCATGAAGACCTTAGAGGGAGGCAATTAAGATAGCACCCTGATACTAGTAGCAACAAGTGACATGGAAGAGGAACCAGAAATTTAAAAGAACCCAGGGACAATATTGTCTTTACCAGACTTCTTTGGAGTAACAGTCAATCATGGGGGTTGGGAGTGTTGTGTGCATGTGCTAGGCTGCACCAGATCATTAGAAGCAGTCAGAACTGGACATGGGGTAGATTTGAAAAGCACTTCCCAAGCTACACAAAGGTCCATCAACAAAAGGCAGAAGCCTCATTGGCACAAGAGACGTCAGAGCAATTCTGACAAAACACTGGCTGAATAATAAGCTACTCTGACTCATGGACATATCTTAGGAAACCAGGGTTAAAAAATAAAATCACCCATTCCTGGCAGAGTGAAAGGCTATGTGCATGCCTTAGGCTGTGTCCTCTTAGGAATGATCAGAGAGGAAAAATCTAAATGATTAGTTACTAGATGAACATGGGACAAGATCATAAACTCCTTAAATTGTGATAGCATCCTCTATGTCAGACACATATCTAACAGTAAAAACTGTAAAGGATAAAAATCTAACTGGCTAAGGATGTTTAAACATGATCTTTGACCAAACAAGTGGCTTAACTGACTTAGATGTGACCACTAGGTATATAAAAGACCACTAGAATAAAAGATAAAAACAAGAAAAAAAAATTACAAGAGCCATCAGATGCTGTATATTATGGGGAAAATAGATGCTACAGAGATATTTCAGTCAAGTTACTAAACAAACACATGACCAAGGAAGCAACAGCAACACCATATCAAACCACCCACGGAGGGGGATGGTCAATGAAAAATTGAGACATATAAAGAACAGCAAACAGGAAAGTGTGAATCATACACAAAAAGAAAGAAGAAAAATGTAGGCAATAGAAACCCTTTGAAGAAGCCCAGATGTTGGACTTGTCAGATAAAGTTTTCAAAAGCAGGCATTATAAATATGTTCAAAGAACTAAAGATAAGAATGCCTCATCAAATAAAAAATATCAGTAAAGAGATAGAAATTATAAGTAAGAACCAAGTTGAAAGTCTGGAGTTGAAAATTATAGTAATTAGAATAAAAAATTTACTAGAGGGGCTCAACAGTAAATTTGAGCTGGCAGAAAAAAGAATCAGGCACACAAAAGATAGATTAATAAAGATTATGCAATACAGTGAAGAGAAAAAAGAAAGAATGAAAGTAAACAGTGCCTGAGAGAAGTGTTTAAAATCATTAAGCACATCAACATATGTATAATGGGAGTACCAGCATTGGAGAGATAGAAAGGGACATGAAAAATATTCATGACATAATATTCAAAGACATAATGGCTGAAAAATCTGATGAAAAATGTCAATCTACAAATCCAAAAATCTCAACACACTGCAAGTGTTGATGTAAAAAGATTCACATTCAGACACATCATAGTTAAATTGTTGAAAATCAGGAACAAAGAAAAAAATCTTGAAAACAGGAAGAGAAAATGGCTTGTTACAAGAAAACCCCAATATGAGTAACAGCTGACTTCTCATAAAAAAGAAAGGACCCCAGGGCTTCCCTGGTGGTGCAGTGGTTGAGAGTCCACCTGCCGATGCAGGGGACATGAGTTCGTGCCCCGGTCCGGGAAGATCCCACATGCCGCGGAGTGTCTGGGCCCATGAGCTATGGCCGCTGAGCCTGTGCGTCCGGAGCCTGTGCTCCTCAACGGAGAGGCCACAATAGTGAGAGGCCCGTGTACCACACACACACACACACAAAACAAAACCAAAGAACCCCACAAGGCTGTAGAATGACATATTCAAAGTGCTATAGAAGAAAAAAAAATGAAAAAATAATTAAATAGCCCTTCATATTAATATAAAATGAGCATATACACATCATAATATTAATATTTTTCATAAATAAATAAAATAGGCCACAAAGGAGATATGCACCAGAAGATGATAGAAGCAAAGTGAGAAATAGTAATGATGAAGTAGATGAGAACAGAAAACAAAGTCCCTCCTACACTCTGCCACACATGTGGCACCACCAAATACAGCTGTTGATTCCTCTCCCACATGTGAAGAGAAAGAGAAGTTACTTATGAGTGGTTGCATAGAGTCCACCTTAAAAATCACAATGGCTTTGAGCATGACAGAAGCCCTTCAATGACATGATCCCTGATTTATACATCTGTACATCTGTAAAGAGGATAAGTGGTTGGTAAAGAGCTTACTACCCTAGGAGAAAGCACATATTCTCACACACACACAAACACACACACACTTTTTTGGTTTTTTTTTTTTTGCTTTGTTTTGCATAGCTTTAAGGATATCACAGAGTTCCCCCAAACCAATTATTAAACCCAGGGAGATCCATGTAACCCACCTTTAGAATCCCTGCTTTGCATACTGGAGAGGTAGGAAAACCTAATGATCCACAGGCATAGAAGGGTTGTATTTCCATGGTTTCAGTTGGCACGTTTAAGTGGCTTTGGGGGGTAATATTCTCTATAAGGAAGTGGCAATATGAAGTAAAGAACTAGGTGGGCATTGTAGATGAACACACTGGAAAGTGGACCATGGACTGGGAGCTGCAGTGTAGTAGAGTAGAAAGAACAGAGTCGATCTAGATTAGATCCTGCTGACCATTTATTACTTAGTAGTTGTTAATCTCAGTTAATTTAACTTGTCCAGAAAAAGTGGGAAAATATTATCTACCCTATATTTTTGCGATGAGTGCTAAATGAAATTATATATGTATAGCAGGTACTACAGTGTCTGGTGCTACTCTGTCTACAGTTTATGATTGTTTTGTGGAAAAAAATATATTTAAGAGTAGAAGCATAAATACAAGAGCTTGAGGTCCAGCCATAGAATTACAAATGACAATTAGAGGCTATTTCTGAGATTACATAAAGGGAGAAAACACAGCCATCTCTTGATGAAAAATTAACCAGTCAATCTAAGAAAGAAATGGAAAATTTTATTCAAGCCAAATTTGAGGATTATAACCCAGGAAAAGCATCTCAGAAAGCTCTGAGAACTGTTCCACCCATTAGAAGTCAAGGCACAGTTATATAAGTTTATTTTGAGACAAAGAGCTGTACATCAAATGATGTATTATTGACAGTTTACATAATCCAGATATAAAAGCACTATGTGACCCCTTAAGAGATCAAGAAGGAATGTTATCTTTAAGGACTTGTCTTACTGATGCTAGGAGAATGTTGCTTTTTATGGTTGAGCAGGTATTTCTACCATTGGGGAGGTTTGGTCAATGCAAAATGCAGATACACAAAGCACAGTGCAGGGAGAGAGGAGGCCAAAAGGCAGAGAAAATTTTTTGTTTAAATTTTTCTTGTCTTGCCATAAAATATTAATTTTATTTCACACATCCAAAGAGAAGTTGGAGTAATAGGACTTAGGGTACAAATAGCAAGATTGTCTTTATTAGGACTGATCTGAGACATTGACTCCTTTCATGTGTCATGGAAGGGTGAGGGCTTGGATTTACCGGAAGCTGAAGCTGAGTTCATTGGTGAGGGTACTTTTCACCCCACACCTACCAAGAGCTGGGCTGCACAGAATTGAAAGCATATAATTTCTGATCATCACTGATGGACAGGCTGTCGTTTCCTAAATCAAGGATAAGAATGAATCTATTACCTGCAACTTGTGACTCAGATGACAGCAGATTTGTTTCTTTCTGCTTTATTTACCTTAATATCGATACTTACAGGGATTTGGAAAGAGTTTTGAAGAGAACAGAAATGATTAATGGAATCAACCCACTGAATTACAAAAAAAAAAAAAAAAATTGCAGGAACAGAAAATGTACTGTTTAGTTAAGCATCAGTTGTCTAAAGGTATAATAGTCTCAAGTACTTGAAAGGTGAAAATAATATGCCATCCTTTATATGCAAATTTGCAACTACTGGCCCATCACTAGTAGAACTTGCACTTAAAATTGTTTTTCTCAGCACTGAGAATAGCTTTTAACAATTTTAAATACTCTCCTTTATTCAGTCCCTCTTACGATTAGTAGGACTCACGTAATAGGCCAGGATTAGTGATGTTCTTATAGATAGAAAAAAAGCTAAACTGTCCAACTTTAATAGAGACTTAATACTTGATTTTATACTATTGAAGGGTTTTTCTTCCCCCATACCAACCATTCCTCTGATTCTCTGACACACAAACAGGGTGTCCAACAATTCAATTCAAATCTGACACAATCTATCTGGATTTAGCATCAGATTCCACAGGTTAAAGGGGTTCAAGTCTCACACTTCAGACACCAGTAACAAGCCCTGGGCCATCCTTACTTCTGACTTAATGGCTATAAATCAGGAGGTTCCCACAACCCCCTCCTTAGATGAGGGGAAGTACTTGCTAGACTAATACTGCTGCCTACACTCTAGACCAGCACAGTGGCCAACCCTAATATCCCTTCCAAAGATGTAAATGTTTGGGCATAAATGGAAAATAGAAAGAATAGTAGCCAAGGATAAAGGAATGAGATGTCTCTGTCGCTGACTCCAGGCTCTTTCTTCAGTCTTGAGGCTGGGCAGGTACAGGGCTTGCAGGCCTGCCAGAAGCAACCCATCATTGAGTAAAAACTGAAACACTGTGGCAAGCAGCAAGCAATGCAGCCCACTGAACTTATGTTTTACCTTTTTCAGTCAGAGTGATGGCCTTCTAAACAGGATGCTGTCCGTTCACTTTTGGACTACCATCTGTAAACCAGGCACATCTTTGATTGCTGTTTATAGGATGCTGTCCAAGTGACAATAGAATCCAGCAGCTCTTCACGCAGTTACACATTCTGTCCTGGGGAAAGAGCTCCCTACTCACGGGTGTCTCCTTGGATTACCTTAGTATAAAGATCTTATATACAGTCATCCCTGGGTATCCATGGAGGATTGGTTCCAGGACACCCACAGATATCAAAATCTGAAGATGCTCAAGTCTCATATAAAATGGTGTAGTAGTTATGTATAACTTATACATATCCTTCTGTATACTTTAAGTCATCTCTAGATTACTTGTAATACCTAATACGACGTAAATGCTATGTATATAGTTGCCATATGGCAAATTGAAATTTTGCTTTCTGGAACATTCTGGATTCTTTTTATAATATTTTCCATCCATGCTTGGTTGAATCTATGGATGTGGAATCTAAAGCTATGGAGGGCCAACTGTAAATCATTTCCATTTCATTATGAAACTCTTCTGGACACTGTCCTCCCCATTAGAACATTTATCCAACATTACCCAAGACATGGGTGTTTCACGTTTCAAGATTATTTTATGTCCTTCAATCATAGGGACAGTTATAACTAATTTCTGATACCAACTGGTAATTGCCCCTCAGATGAACATTTCTAATGTCCCAGTAGTCATTGCAGGGAGGCACTCACAGGTTTTGCCATAATCCCTAGTATACACTCAATATAGGGGTATCTCAGAGAATTTGTCCATACCAGCAATCCAGTTTCTATTCTGTGCTTTTTGGGCTCAGCCAATCTTACTGGTTCCCATTTAGCATGTCCAATTAATATTGCTTGAAGGGTTGATTTACATGGCTTGTGTTTTACAATACTAGATAAGGGAAATGTTCCCAATCAGATATGATGTCTGTCCTAATAATACATTCGTGTGAAAGAGCTGCAACCATTTCAAATAAAGCCTATTCAAATTTACCAACTCTTCTCCCAAACTTCACTTAATCCCATTAACTCTTACATTTGTAACTGTAGCCTTCGTCAGGCCTTCATTAACAGTTTTTGGTTTTATAATACTAGGTAAATTAGGCATTCCACAGTCAGACAAAATATCCATAGACATCCATTCTCATAAAACATTCAAGTAAAGGAGATAAAACCTCTTCACACAGGAACTGTTTAAACATTCTAATTTTCTTCCAGACCTCCACCTTAATCCTACTAGCTCTTACATTTCTATATTTGCTAAATCTAATTGAAGTCTATGTTAGTGTTTCACCAGTGGGTTTTGGTACCACAGTGCAAATGGTTCCTATGTCAAGAAATCCCAGAAACTTCTTCCTACCCCTTGACCATTATAATCACGTAAGTACAAAAGGCTTTGTTGTCTACAGCAGGGTTTCTAGCTGAGGGACCAGAGTCCTTTTGTCAATCATTACCTTGATTAATTGGCCCAATTATGGCATCAAGTATGTCCAGGGCCAGTTTCTCATTGAAATATTTGCCTTCTCATTTTTTTAATTCTTCCAAACGATGGCACATAGAGTGGACTTACTTGGGGCCTTTTAACGTTGGGAGATCAGAAGGGACTTTCTCTGGTCCACTTAACTTTCAATAGTGGTGTATTAAGACCTTTGTTTCAATAACATCAATGTTCATTTTATTCATCCCATTTTTAAATAACCATCTAAATATTCCCACCCTTCTGCAAGAGGCTTCTTGACTCTCTCCTTTCTCTTCCTCATTTTTTCACCCCTGTCAAGGTTTCCTTTATTCACTACATTTCTTAGTAACCCTTTAAAAATTTCCACCCTGATAGGACAAGTCCCTTGACTCTCACCAAGAGAAATCTGTGCTTGGTCTAGCATCAAAGTCCAACTCAGCATTTTCATTCATTTTAGCTATTACAGATAATAATAACCAACAGTGGATTATATGTTTGGCATGCTTCTTATTATTTTACATTTCCTTAGTTATCCAGTGACTGAAGTCCTTGGAAGTCAGGTCTGCAACCATTTCTAAATACCACTAGTAACTTTTACCTTTAGTAAGTGATTGCAATGCAGCTGAAATTTCATACCTCTGGTGACTAAGTAGCCATCCATGGATTAAAGATTCCTCATTCGCTACCCTTTTACTCTTTCTCTTCACAAACCACATGTTTCTCTGGGCCAGGGCTGTTCTAGAAAATTCCATTTTTTTCTAACACCAAAAGAGAGTTTCTTGTTCTTGACACCAAATACCTGGTATCTTTTCCAACACCACTTATTTAATTTTCCAGACACTGAATGTGTGTTCAACAATTGAGATCAATTCTGACACTATCTACCTGGAGTTAGCATCAGATCTCACAAGCTAAGGAGCTCAGTCCCACAAGACAGCTCCAGTTCCAGATGCCAGTCACAAGTCTCAGGCCATTTGTACTTCTAACCCACCAACTGTAAATCAGGTTCAACCTCTTCAGGTTCACAGAACTCAGGAAAACACTTTACTTACATTTTCCAGTCTGTTATTAAGGCTAAACCTCAGAAATGGCCAAAGTGACAGTGATGTAGAGGGCAAAGTAGGGGAAGAGGGATCATGGAGCTTCTGTGCCCTCTCCAGGTGTGCCATTCTCTCAGCCTTTCCATGTGCTCATGAACCTGGAAGATTTCAAACCCCATCATTTAGATATTTTATGGAGATTTCATTGGCTATTGGTGATTGACTCAATCTCTAGTTTCTTCTCCCCAAGCTTCCAATCAAGGCATGATCTTTCTGGCAACCAGCCCCCATCCTGAAGCTATCTAGGGTCCCATTCACCAAGAGTTGCCTCTTATAACAAAAGGCCTTTATCATCCTTATCACTTAGGAAATTCCAAGCTTTTTAGGAGCTTGGTTTTAGGAGACAGGAAGGGGACAAAAATCAAATATCTTTATCTAATACCACAGCTACATACCAAACCATCAAAATAGCTTATCACAAACAAAGTGAAACACTGAGCCACCAATAAGTGTACTTACACACACACACACACACACACACACACACACACACACACACAATATACTGTTATAGCTCCTGACCAAGTATTCACAATTGTGTATTTCTTCTCCTCTGCTTTGTCTTGACCAAACTTTATTCAGGCTTCTCTTTCCCCACAGTTCCCTGAACTTTAGCTTGTCCCCATCCCTGAGTCAAAGGCTAAGGTACAGAATATGCACTCCCCCCCAATCCCCAAATCAGCAGGCCCAGCAGACACATTTCCTGTCATACCTTTCAACAAAAAAAATTGCACACCGTGACCCTAGATAGTTAAGGTGCGTATTAAAAGGATGATTTCAATGAGCCCAGTCAGACTCTTACATCTTCCCATACGTAGAAGAGCACTAAATTCATTAACTTGAGATGTCTGGTTTTCTTTAACAGTAATCTTTTGATTAAAAAGATTAAAAAAAACTACCTGTTTTTGTTTTGTTTTGTTTTTTGTTCTCTTTGAGTGTGCAAAAACTCCTACATATTCTGGCTCTTCCCTTACCTCTTTGGAACAGTCCCTCCGAGCTATCTGAGAGGCTGTATCCCAGGCTTAAGTCCTCAGTATGTCCACCAAATTAAACATAATTCTCAGTTTTTAGTTTGTGCATTTTTTTCAGTCAACAGATTGCATCTATTATGCTATTTACACACTCCTTGTTTGTCCAACTTCCTCTTAAAAGTTTCTGCTAAGCTCTGCTTACCTCTCTCTATAAAAGAAAAGCCTTTTTGTGTTTGATTTTGAGGCACTTGCAGATTTCTGAGCTCCAAGGTTTCCCCCTATTGTATTAGTCTTTTTGAATAAGGTCTCTCCTTATCTACTCCTGGACTTGTTTTTATTTGAAGCAAAGTGTTAATAATACTACCGTTACATCAGTTGTCAATATCAGCATCAAGTTTACCTAGAAAAAAAGAAAAGAAGAAGTAAACAATTCTGTTATGAACTTGAGCAATGCAAAGCAGGTAATCTGGATAATTTTATGAATTTATAAAAGTGCTTTTTTAAAGTTGCTTTTTATAAACTAAGTTACAAAGGGAAAGAAAGGTAAAAACGCATCATTTAAAAATTAACATTTGGCTACATACCAAGGAAAATTTTCTTAAAATTATAAATTACTTCATTTTTGTGAGCTCTTAAGTAAAATTATAGTATTTTTATTTCATTTGTATCTCATTTGTTTAAACCTAATTAGGCATCATACAGCTCAATCTTTAAAAATGAAAAAACAAAACTCAGCTACTTTAATTTTCATTAGAGAATAAAAATACGAACGCTTCACAAATTTGTCTGTCATCTTTGATCAGGGTCCATGCTAGTCTAGGTGTTTTCATTCCAATTTTACAATATGTACTCCCAAAACAAGCACCTGATCTTTTTTTTTAATAAGAGGCTGTCTGGAATCAATATACCCCATGTTTCAAGGGCTGTGTATATGAGAGGGCTATAGATCAAGGAGGGCTAGAGATTCTCCTCTTAAAAATAATAATTCTGGGCTTCCCTGGTGGCGCAGTGGTTGGGAGTCCACCTGCCGATGCAGGGGACATGGGTTCGTGCCCCGGTCCGGGAAGATCCCACATGCCGCGGAGTGGCTGGGCCCATGAGCCATGGCCGCTGAGCCTGTGTGTCCAGAGCCTGTGCTCCGCAACGGGAGGTCCATGTACAGAAAAATAAAAAAATAAAAAAAAATAATTCTAAGCATTACCCCCATACAGCCATCACATTACAAAAAAGATTATTACTTATTTCATAAAAGATGAGATTTTGCCACTGAAGGTTTGTGTGGTGAAACAATATGGTGGAAGAGGATATTGACACTTCAGATGGATTTTAGTTGTGTAAATAGATTTAGCTACTTCATATGAGGTAATAATTCTTTGCTAACTAAGTTAATATTAGCAAGTTGATTATTTAAAAATTAAATATGTCAACTAAACAAATATATTTTCTGATAATAAGTGTTTATTGAAGGAAAACAGGAAATTTTAGACAAAACTTAAAAATACAAAGGCAATAAAAACTGTTACTGTTTTCTATTGTTTTGCTTTTATTAGTTTTTTGTTTAAAATAATTTTGTCCAAGCAAAAATGTTCCACTAGATGAGAACTCTATATTGTCACTTTCTGACTTAGTAAAATCATTGTGTATTATTTGTATCAAACCAATGATTTCATAATACCAGAAAAACTTGAATGCTCATTGCTGATGAACAAATAATTATAAAAACATTATATTCATTCATGTGTCTTTGATTCCACTGCACAGCTAAATAGGAAGCATAAACAATGAACAGAAAAGAAAGTTTTATAAACTTTACAAATGATCAGTTAATAAATTCAAGCATAAAACAAATACACCAAAAATCAACCTAATTACATAAATATTTCTCATATGGCAAGGCCAGTAATTTTCTCACTTTTTCTAAATGGACTTTATGTCATGTGGAACTTTTCCAGCTCATTTACATTCATGACCTCACCACTGCCAGTAATTCACATATTATTGCTAAATCAAATATTTATTTTATTTTAAAATTATAACCAGAAATAATTTAAGGAATAATATTTGTCTTGTGTTTTCTTTTCTTATTTTTCAAAACAACACTAGACATGTGAAAGACCACTGAAGCTTCTTAAATAAAAGTTAAATATGAAGTTAAACTCTCCAAAAATGTATTAGTGAGTCTGTGAAACGTTTATAGAAATCACACGTCTTGGTTTGACCTTCATTCTAAATTTCTAACTTAGTTTAACAATAGGAGCGACTCTTCTGCATGTGAAGTTATACTGTTATAAACCACCCGTATTTATATAAATTGTAAAATATGTAAAGATATATGCACACTTATTATCATTGCAGCATTATTTACAATAGCCAAGATATGGAAGCAAACCAAGTGTCTGTTGATGTGCTTTTATGTATTTCTAGTTGTCTGCAGTGAACATGTATTCCTTATAAAATTAGAAAGAAAACGATAAATGTCATTGAAAATGAAAAAAATATATATATAAAGAAGTTAGGAGCCTATGAAAAGTCCCAAGAGAGACCCCTGGTGAATGAGGCAGGAAGTCTCCCAACTTCACTGCACATTCTCTGACAGTGAGAAGGATACTGACTATTTTTAAGAGCTTGAGGATGTAACTTTAATAATTCTACTAATTACACCAACCAGTACAATTTATAAGCACCTTCTGTATGCCAGATGAGTACTCATATTGACTCTAATTCACTAAATGAACCTGTGAATTAGGTGACCTTCTTCTTCTTCTTTTTCTTCTTATTACTGAATGTTATAGATAAGAGAAATAGAAACGGACTCAAATTGATCTTTTTACAATTTAACTTTGGAGAAAAAATACAGATGGTCAAGTAATAATGGAAAAAACAAAGGCTTTCAAACAGACAAACATGGGGTCAAATTCTATAACTATACGGCTTTCAGTATTCATTCCAAAATATTTATATAAGATAAGATGCAAATTGAAATGTGCTAAGATAACTAAGTATTTCCAGATTTGGTGATATGTCTCTAAAGCTTAGTCTGAAGTAGTATTCATGTAAATGAATCTTCAAAAAATACGTAAAGTGAAGGAATTTGCTTGTAGATGTAGATATATTACACTGTCACTTTTAAACTAAATTAAATGGTGCCTATTTTGTTCAGTTAATTCACTGGGTTATGTGGCTCAATCGGTTATCCCCAGTTAATTCAAGGAGTCCTACAGAAAGATACCATCTACCCTTCACTTTGCAGAGAAAACTTGAGTTTAAGCTGGCTCTCAGATTAGGAGATAGTAAACATGTATAAATAAAAGATAAAAGTTTTTTCATTTAACCTAAATTCTGGACTCAACAGTGTTCTCTCATGATGCCATAATGTCAGGATTAGTAATGAACTTGGTTTAACTAGGAGTTGTTTTCAAGTGTAAGTTAGACCCATAGTACTCAAAATATAGTCCATCATGAACATCAGCAACAGCTGGAACAGTATTAAAGCCTCAAAATTTCACATTAAAACTTATTAAAATTACTCCTCCCAAAATTACAGACTTGGAATTCACATTTTAACAAGATCCTCATGTCATTCATATACACACTGAAGTTTGAGAAGCCCCAGATTATGTGACCCTCATAAGGATGCTTTTAATGGAATCCTCTTATCAAATATGTAATTTGAAAAGAAAGTGCTTTAAAGTCTTTCCCAGTCCTAAACTCAATGGGATTCTCTGAAAAGATAAAGGAAGCAAGTCTTAAAGTTCCACCTCTCGTATCTGAGGGAAAAAATTGTGTAACTCATTTGTTTTTCTTTATTGGTATTTTGTCTAAAAATATCAAGTTAAAAAGTATAAAAGGAATTTTTCATTTTCTGTCATTTCCAAAGTGTAAATCAAATCTTGGGGACAGGCAACAAAAACCACTTAAATAACAGACAATCAGTTTAGTCAGATACACTTTGCCTTTAATATCAAAAATATATATCAACTGACTTCTCTAACATGCAGTGAATTTCAAAATCAATGAATTTTTGTCAACATTGGTTCACAGTGAACCCTCTTACACCTCTTCCTTTTTCTCCATTCCCTATGCTATTATCCTGCTTCAAACCACAATCATTTATCACCTGAATTTCCACAATACTGTACTTCGTAACTAGTTTCTGAATTTTCACATTTGTTCCCTGGGATCCATTGTGGCTATTGTAGCCATCGCAAAATTTCTGAAGTAGAGAACAGATTGTTATCACTTTGCTTAAAACCTTTCCAGTGTTTTCATTTTTAGGAAGAAGTTCAAACTTTTTAATAGCCTACAGTGATTATCCCTAGTGATCATAACCCTGTTCTACTTTCGCCTCCTTTCTGCATCCATCTCCTTGTGGTCCACACGCCACCCTCCAAGCATATTGAATTCTTGTCACTTTCCCAAGTATCTTCTCAGCTTTGGTTTTGAGTATTTAACACTTTCCTTTCCTCAGTCTATATATAGCACATAGTTTCATTGCTTCTCATCTTAAGTGCCACTTCAACTGGGGAGCCAGCCCATCCTAATATCACCAAAATACCTCTCCTGTGGATTCCTATAGTGCCCTGTACTTCTCTAACTTTGTACATATTATATTAAATAACTCAATTACTTACAGTAGTTTTTAAAGTATTATTTTAAACGTCTTACAGCAAATTACCTCTAAGAAATAAAACTGACATTTTTTGCTAAAAACTCATTTGATATAGGTGATTATATAAGGCAAAAAATAGAAATCAGCTAAACTACATTGATAGGAAATGAACAGGAATTTGGAGGCTGGATTAAACACCAAAAGAGGGCAAAATATAAAAATGAAAATAGCCTAAGAATCATTGTCTGGAGCTAGAATTTATGTGGAAATTTTCAAGGTGATCAAAATAACTGATATAGAACAATTCTTAATAAAGAATAAAGTTCTTGCTAAGTAATAATAAAAAAAATTAAATATTCACTTGTGAGTTTTGTGGAGCAAAAGACTTCTTTGTTTCAAAACTTCTAATATATGCTACATCCACTGATGAGAACTGTATTTTACAACTGGATTTGTGAGAGGCTAAGAGGAAACAGTTGTAAAAGTGAGATGTATAACTCAGCAGAAGGAACTTGGAAGCAGAAATGGGGACAAGAATTTAAGAAAGAACAGAAGAACAGAGTGTTAAGACATATCTTAGGAAACACAAATTTCATTAAATCTCAGAAAAACAGTATAATCTTAGCTGATAATCTGATTCAATCATAGCTGTATTCCCTAATAGGTTTGTTTTCAGTCGTAATTTTAGTTGACATTTAGTACCCTTTTTTTTGGATTCTGAAAACTGTACAACAAATACTGTAAAATAAATAGATGAGTAGATTCACATTTAAAGAGAATTTGATTTTTAAGAGAATGATTTATCCACAAACCCTATCATTCCTAAGACTAGTGACATCAAAATTTCCTTCCAGCTCAAAAAATAAAAAACCTCAAAATTTTGCCCATGAAAAATGAAAATGTATTTAGCAAAGAAAAGATATCTAAGTTATTAATGGGCTTTGTTCTTGTAGTTCTGATATTATATGTGTCAGAGTTACCTAAAAGGTATAAATGACCACTAGAATTTAAGCTCCCACAGGGAAAGGATTTTGTAGCTTCCTCACTGCTATATCCTCTGCTAGGTGAATGCTAGGTGAAGTATAGTGATTTAATAAAAATTATTAAATGAATGTGTAAAGAATTAACCTTCCTAGCCCAACCAGTTGTAGATTTTTCATTAGATGATCACTAGGAGAAGTGGGAAAAAAAATTTGAGAAAACCTTCTAAAAGAACTGGGAAGGTTTCAGATAGAAGAAAAATAAAAATATAGAAATACAATGGAGAATATCCCTCCCTTTCCCTTTCTTTACATATGGATTATACCACAGTAGCTGACTTTGAAGTCTTTGAAGAAGGATAGGCACAAAGGAGATACTTAGAATGTGAGTCCTGGCACTGCTATGGGTAAAATTTTCAGTCAAAAACCAAATACATTGTGAAACCTAGATTTTTGGTGAGGATACCTCGCCTTGGGGACCTAGAGCAGTTAAATTTTAAAAATCCATTAAATGTATTTAATGTTAATGAACATTTGCAAGGTTGTGATTTTCTAGAATTCTCAATATCTATGTGTAATAAATAGAATTAATTGGGTTTTGATGTATTTAATTTTAATTAATGTTGAAAGAGTAAGGAGGAGAGTGCCAGCTATCTATATTTCGATAGGTGGGAACTAGACCAACTACATAATTTTTGTGACCAAGTACAAAATGTAAGTGCAGTCTTCTTTTTCAAAAATTATTAGGTATTTCAACGTATCAACAACAGAGCGTGAAAGCAAGTATGGGACCCTTCTACGTGCAGCCTGTGACAGTGGTCCTCGTTGGGAGTAATGCTGAGTGCAATGGGATATGCTAAAGTAGTGATCTCTGCTTGTGTAAGTATCTTTGACACAAAGGCTATTTACATAAGAATCTAGCTGAATAATAGTTTAATATTATAATATTTTTTCTTCACATTAACTTCCTTTAATACTGGATCAACTGCATCTTTTCTCTTTGGAAATGAGAAAAATAGAGATACTTTAAACAGTATTAGATGACTTATCCTCTGATTGAAGTTTCCTTGAAGACCAAAACAATGAAGCAAAGATAATTAACGTTTACTAACCAATGCTGCAGCTACATAGACAAATTAATCCTAAAGTGAAATCTTCATTATCATCATAAATTCATATGTAATTAATGAAATAATTAACAAAATGAAGTAACTTGTCAAAGGAGCACATAATCAGTAGGTGACTAATTAAGAATCAGCACTCAAGATTTGTTTAATATGAGGAAAGAGAAGCTTCTCTGATTCTTTTTATAACAGATTATTCTAGGCTTCTCTCTCTTAAAACTTAATCCTTATCCATGAAGAGTTTGAAGTCAGGTATAGGAAGGAGAAAGCAAACCCACAATTAAAAGTAAATTTGAAAATGTATGCAATTGAGGAATACACAAATTGCCATGGAATCACAGAGATTTCTGTAAAGGTGGGTTTCCTGAGCTAGCATTCTTCTTACCTTCCTCAACTTTTAAAATCAATATATTAACCTGTTTTGTCCATTTTTCCTGTGTCCTGCGTCCTCTGGACTTTATTTCATTGTCTTACCTTCCTTGAGGATGTGGATTGTGTAGTATTTAAGAGCATGAGCTCAGGAGTCAGATTGCCAGACCTCAAATCATACCTCTATCACTCAACAGATATTTTATTTTGGGAAAGTCATTTGAATTCTCTGATTTGAGTTTCCTCATTACTAAAATATGGCTAAAAAGAATACCTACTCCAAAAGTTAAGTCGATAGAAAGTGCATCATTTAAGCATCCACCAAAATAATAAGAGTTCAATTAGTTATTATTTTCTATTATTGCTGCAGCTTTTTATTTCTTGTTTCATACTCTCATATCCCACCCCTATTTATCTTTTACTCATCAAGTGGACTTGTTTTGCTAAAATATAAATATGTTCATTCTATTTATCTACTTCAGTTCTTCAGGAACTCTCATTTGCTTTCATGATGAAATCCTAACGTTTTTGGAGAGCATACTAGGCCTTTCATCGTGAGGACCTAGGTTATATCTCTATTTTCATAACTTTCCACGAATGTACCATTTTCCAATCATTGCCTTTTCTCTCTACCTTTCAGATCCACTCGTGGTACTCCAGATTCTGGGCAAAATGAACTAACTTACATTCAGTTCTTTACATTTAACAATGCTGTCATTCTTTAAATTACCAATACTGTCTCTCTATTCTGAGCCTCATAGTTGCTGAATTCACACCGCTGCTTCCATTCTCTCTCCACTCAACTCCCTTTCCCCTGGCAAACCCAATGCTATCTCCTCCAGTCAGCTGTCCCAATCCAACCCCTCAACTGCTCCATTTCTTCTCTGTGTGTCTCCTGTGTGAAGCCTGGATTACCCCAAGTCATAGCATAAAACCACAGTCTATTAGGATTTCCAGTTTCCTTGTCTGATGCCTCAATTCACCATGTGTTATTTAAAGTCAGAGCTAGAGTCATTTCATTATTATGTGGTAGACTGAATATATCTATTAAGTCCTTAAAATTAATTTAGTTTATGTTTAATGTGGTGAGGTGGTGTTTTCCTTGAGTCCTGAAAAGACGTACTCCTGGTAAAAACATAAAACAAAACAAAACTCAGGAGAGCCAATCATTCAGAAGTTTAAGCCTGTGAAAATACATGGGTCACCCCTCCACCCCCGAAAATAGTGTTTCATATTCAGAAACCACAGTAGATAAGCACGTATTACTATTCTTTTATGTGCTCATTTTGCAAAATCAAGCCCTACAATTGAATTTTGGTAAGATATGTATTAAAATTATATGACTGTGTGGAGGGGGAACATGGCATATTGGGAAAATTAAGTTTGCACTGCAAATGTGCTGTACTTGATTGGAGCTCTTGACATACAATGGACTGCCTACATAACCTTGAGCTACTTGGTTTATCTGATTACTGGTTTTCTCAGTTGCACTTTGAGAGAAGTGGCATTGTAAACTCCCAGCTCTCATAATGCCCAAATTACTGTCTTTTATGGGCTGAATTGCCTCTCCCCAAAATTCATATGTTGAAGCCCTAATCCTCAATACCTCAGAATGTGACTGTATTTGGAGGTAGGTCTTCAAAGAGGTGATTAAGTTAGAATGAGGACTTTAGGGTGGACCCTAATCTAATTTGAATAGTGTCCTTCTAAGGAACGGAAATTTGGTCACACAAAGAGATACCAGGGCTGCATGTACACAGAGAAAAGACCATGTAAAGGCACAACAAGAAGGTGACCATCTGCTAGCCAAGTAGAGAGGCCTCAGAAGAAATCAAATCTGCTGACACCTCTATTTTGGACTTGTAGCCTATAGAACTGTGAGGAAAATACATTTTGGTTGTTTAAGCCCCTAGTCTGTGGTATTTTGTTATGTCAGCCTTACCAAACAAATGCACTGGGTAAAGTAATCAATGTCGAGAGTCATGGCAGGCAGCATAAGGGCCCCCTGCAATAGATGTCTATACTCTACCCTTGGAACCTCATGAATATGTTGCCTCACATGGCAAAAGAGACTTTGTAGGTGTGATTAAGGGCAGGGTCCTGGTTGGCCCAATCTTACTTCAGGAATCTTTAAAATTAGAGGACCTTTCCTGGCTTTGTCAGAGATGAGAGGAAAGAAGGGGAGATTTGATTCATGAGAGGGACTCAGCATGTTGTTACTGGCTTTGAAGATGGAAGAAGACAGCCGTGATTCAAGGATCAAAGGCAGCCTCTGGAAGCTGAGAGGCGACAGCTGACAGCCAGCCAGGAAGAGCTGATGTCAGGGAGGAAGAAAACTGTCCTCTACCTTTCTTGGTTCTTCTGGCTGGTCTACGAATTATATTGTCATGAGACAGATTAACAGGAGAAAATCAAATTTAATTTCATACTTACAGGGATCCCACATACATAAGAGGGTCAAAGACAGAAAAATTAAAATGAGATATACATGCCATCCAGAGATAAGGAATGGGATAGGGACCTGGGGCTTTCAAGGACAGGAAGGTCATTCCCAGGACAATAAGAGGAAGAACAGATGTTTGGTAATTAGATGTTTGCCCTGCCATACATATGGGGCCACCTAGATAAAATGTATCTCTGGGAATAACTTTTTTTCTGGGAAAAAGCCCCAATTTAAATTCTTCTAGTTAATTAAGGAAGTAGCAGTTTCTCTTGAGCTTGCATGGTCTTCATTGTCTTTAGCTCAAAATAACCCACATGCCACAAGTGGCACATCCTAAGGAAGCCTGTTCTGAACCCATACACTGATCTCAGACCTACAACCGCAAGAAACTGAATCCAAATAAGGAGAAAGTGAACTCTCCCCTAGAGCCTCCAGAAAGGACCTCAGCCCTGACCACATCTTGATTTTAGTCCAGTGAGACCTATGTCAGACTTCTGACCTTCAGAACTGTAGGATAATAAATGTGTCTTGCATTAAGCTACTGTTTATGGTAAATTTGTTACAGAGGCAATAGAAAACCAATAAATTGTTCTATTTCATCCAAAATCTTTGAAACAGAACTTCAGTATATTTATTTAATGGACATGTCCTGAAAGCTATGCACTTCCTTGAGTTTTTCCTTTTCAAATAAAAACTTTAACTGGCATTTTTTACAGATTACTCTATGTGCTTGTCACACAGCATTTCATCCACAAATAGGCTATATAATTCACCATTATCTTGTTGACAAGGCTATGATTCCTTTCACACATCATTGTTCATTAAAATAATATGTACCTGTACCTTGGTCCCATCCCACTTCAGAGTCCAACTGCTAACAAATTTATGGTCAATTAATTTCAGTGGATGAAGAGCTGTTGAAAACTATACATGCTTTTCACCTTTGTAATTCTTTTTTTTTTTTTGTGGTACATGAGCCCCTCACTGTTGTGGCCTTTCCCGTTGTGGAGCACAGGCTCCGGACGTGCAGGCTCAGCGGCCATGGCTCACGGGCCCAGCCGCTCCGCGGCATGCGTGATCTTCCTGGACCGGGGAACGAACCCATGTCCCCTGCATCGGCAGGCGGACTCTCAACCACTGCGCCACCAGGGAAGCCCTGTAATTCTTTTATTTTGTGAAATTTAGCAACTATATAGCAAGTACAATATACTATTTTAAAGCTCTATTTTCTAAAATTTACTTACAACAAAATTTAGACTTATGTGAAAACAGGAAGGCATTATTTTTAAAGATTAAAATTGTTTTTCAATTTACATATTTCAAATCTATAATTATTTCATTCCTTTTTACTTCAGTATTTCATTTTAAATACAAAGCACTTATATTACATGTTGACCTAATTTCTCCCTTTTTTCAGTAATTTTCCAAACATATTTTCTGTTTTTAAGAGGAAAATTTTTCTGATAGTCATATAAAAAATATGGGTGTTATCTATAAAATTACTGTGCTGCTTATCTACTATTATCCAGAAATATTTGTCTTAATTTTATTTGATAAAGGAAGAGATCATATTTATATGATTTTGATCAGAGTTTACTGACACTCTTTCTATTTAAGTTTAAAGCAGAACAAAAGCAATATTGATCCCTGTTAAGAGGTGAAGCCACTATGCACACAGCACAGGTTTCAGTGCTGTAAAATTTTGAACTTGAAATGCAACACTCAATAACACTGTTTAACAGTGTTCTCCAGGGGAATTTTAACTACCTCGACAGCTGGTGGGTGACAAATATAGCTAAAAATAGACCAGAAAGGTTTCCTGGTTTCTGAGAGGTCAATTACATTGTCTAAACTAGAGAATTCAACAAGAAGAAATTATTCTAAATGTATGTTTCACAACCATGCAGGAATTGCTTGAAAGTGGGAAGGAATCAAAGAAATGAGATCATAGGTAAAAAAGATTTTAAATTCCATGGGTTTATGAAGTATAAAGCCATGTATTACATTTCAAGGAAATGCCTTTGGGGGAATAAAAAAAAAAAAAGATAGGCAAAAGAAGACTAGGGAGGAAGTATTCACTGTAGTTTGAATAAAAGGTGAGATATCATAGGATATCAGCATATCAAAAGAGTAGGAAGAATTTTTATTTAAAAGTAAAAACAAAGTTTAAAACCATACTTGAAATGAACAGCAGAAATTTGCAACTAAAAAGGAAAGTGCCTCAGAATGAACTATTAAATCCTAGCAGGTGTCCATCTGTCCTCAGGAAGTTTCAATTTATGAAGTAGTCAGAAGTTTTTGAAGAAAAATCGTTTTTTACTTGGAATTTCCCCCTACTCCTAATTCCTTAAAATATAAAATGTCTAATAAAAATAAGCTTTTTTATTTTTTAGCTTGCTATCTTGGTTTTTCTCTTTTTGGAATAAGCACAGTACAGATCTCTAGAGATCTCAGTAGCTTTATGGATATAAAATATTTCCTAAAAATATGTAAATGTGAAAGATATAATATGTTTATGGACACATACATATCATGTCATATTAAATCAATGTTAAAAGTTTAGAAATTACAGAAGTAAAACCACTGAATCACTGTGGTAGTAATTAGTAAAAGTTTATCATGAACACACACACACA
This sequence comes from Orcinus orca, assembly GCF_937001465.1. NCBI lineage: Eukaryota > Metazoa > Chordata > Mammalia > Artiodactyla > Delphinidae > Orcinus > Orcinus orca. The sequence continues at coordinate 125,501,218 of NC_064563.1, forward strand.
AAAACAGTTTGCAAGCCAGGAGCACTCAAACCAAAACATGAATGGAGCTCAGTGGTATATTGTTTTATAGCAGCTTATATAGTGGGAAGGCAATGACTAAGTTACTCTTTGTAATGATTGGTTATAATATTAGAATTTTCTTAAATGATAGGGAATTGGTTACTGGTTACCTCATTTCAATTTTGGAAAACAGTTTTGAAACAGGAGGGAAAGGGGCAGGTCACAACCTTTAAAAGAATGACATAGCTGGAGAACATGACATAAACTGATTAGAATCAAATAGGTCCAAGATGGCAGACAAGTTGAATTCAACTAGACCCTGAGCCTCAGTATATGCTCATTGCAACACATCAGCAAGCTAAATGACACACCCACAGGTGCCATGACAGTTCCAAGGCCGACCATAAAGGTCAAAAAGTGGGTGGTGACTCAGTTCCTAGAAATCCCCACCCTTTCCTCCAAAAGAGCTGGAATACTACTCATTAGCCTATGAAATTACCCACCCCTATAAAAACTGACAACCCTATACCTTGGTGCCACTTTTGCCTTCTGAGATGGCCCATACTCTGTCTGTGGAGTGTGTTTCTCTCTAAATGAATCCACTTCTTATTTATCACTTTGTCTCTTACTGAATTCTTTCTGTGATGAGACATCAAGAACCTGAGTTTCATTAAGTCCTGAGACCAGGTGTGTGATCTCAGTCAAAAGAATGTGTGTTCGAGTCCCAATCTGGGTTTTGGCTGTGTTTGAGTCCTGGTGCGTGGGTTCAAGTCCCAGTCTGAGTTGCATGGTCTCAGTTTGAGTTTTACTTATGATTTCCAGGGGCATAAGCAAGAAACCACCCAGGTCAAATTAGTTTTTCAAAATAAGCTAAATTAAACTTTGTTTGTGTGACTAACCTGATTTTGTCTGCTCAGAGAATTTTCAAGGCCGGTCTCTGCTTTTTTGTTTTAATTTTAACACTAACAATAGAACAATAGACATGTATGTATATTTATATTTGTATGGGTGTATGTATATTATTATAAAACAAACTATGTTGCTCACCAACCAATTCTGCAAGGATTAAGTCATTGGTCACTGCAGTTGCTGGCCAACAGTGTACCCTGAGGGGAGTTCAATATGAAAAACCGATGAGCCACTTGTACTTTGGAAAAACAGGTCCCACAGATAGTTTGATGTATATCTAAGGAAGAATTTTAATGAACCCAGATTCTTACATCTTCCCATATACATAAAAAAGCACTAAAATCATTCATTGAGATATCTGTCCCTTGTGACCAGCAGCAACCATTTATCAACATGTACTCTTGTTACTGAAAGCAAGTTTGTGTGCCTGATGCACAGTGAGGCCAAACAAACCAAAACATCAGAGTTTGGAGCAGAGAAAGGTTTATTGCAGGACCAAGCAAGGAGAGTGTGTGGCTCGTGCTCAAAAAATCCAAACTCCTGGATGGTTTTGGGGGAGAAGTTTTTAAACGGGCAAAATTTGGGGTGAGGGCTGCAGAGTGTGGGATTTTCTTCTGATTGGTTAGTGGTGAGGTAACAGGGCAGTGCTTCAGGAATCTTGTGCTCAGCCTGAAGTCACCATCCCCAACCTGGGTGAGGGCTTTGGTCCCTTCAGAAGAACTCAAAGATATTGTTAGGTATATCCCTTGAGGAGAAACCAGGACCCTGCCCCAAGGCTGCATTATTGTTTCTTCATTGCTCCTCCCTTGTTTCTTCATTCCCTCTCTTACCTGATTAGCAACTGCTTGAATCTGCCCTTTGGAACTCAGGAAAGGTCTAGGAGGCTGAATGAAGACTATTTCCTACAAACAAGAAACAGAGAACAAGGAAGGGATTTGTACCAGCAAGGGCCCCACCGGGTCCTGTTTCATTTCATGCTTGACTACATGTATTCCCTAGCCAAAATCATATGCAGACTGGCTTCTCCCCTACCTTCTCAGAGCAGTTCTCTCAGAGCTACTGAGAGACTGTTTCCTGGGCTACAGTCTTCATTAAGACCCTGAATAAAACTTAACCTCACAGTTTTTATATTGTGTGTTTTTCTTTAAGTTGACATTATGTTGTTAGAACAAATTCTGCAGTGACCATCCATGTCACCTGATGTAATTACTGTTAAATACACAGTTACTCTGACCTAAAACATTTGGTGTAAAGCTATTTGAACGAGGGCTTATTTTGACTCTGTGGAGCATGCATAAAATTCCTTCTTCCTACAATTTTTCTACAAATCATCAGCCAAACTTCAAAATTTTTGACTAAAATATTAATTAATTTCATAAAAGAATATATCTTATTCTACTTTACTTTTTCATTTAAATCATACCTTTTAGTTTGTAGAAATACTGTACTTTTCTCCAGAGCCCTACTGCCTAGAGTAGAGTACCAGTTGCACCACTGAGATAAGAGGGAAGGGGGCAGGGCATAACCCTTAAAGAATGACACAACCTTTGAGAAAAACTGTATGGGACAAAACTGGTTAGAAGCAATTAGGTCCAAGATGGCAGAAGATTCAACTTCCTTATTATACGCTCATTGTAATACATTTGAATGCTAAGTGACACACCCACAGGTGGCATGACAGATCTGAGGATGACTATAAAAGGCCAAAAAGTGGGTGATGCCCCAATTCCTGGAAATTTCCTTCCCTTCCCCAAAATAGTTGGAATAATCCTCCCACTCATTAGCCTATGAAATTACCCAGCCCATAAAAACTAACCACCCCATATTTTGGGGCTGCTTGTGGGGGAGAAAAATTGTTTTCCTTCTACCTTTCTAGGTTCTTGGCTGAGACACCCCCTTTAATACACTAACAGGAGAAAAACAGAAAGTTTAATAACATGTATACCTCCTGTATACGTGGGAGAGACCCAGGAAAACAGAGTAACTCCCTAAAATGGCCAAGGTACCACGTTAAATAACATCTCCAGCTAAAGACAAAAAGAAGATGTTGGGTGGGGGGGGGATGGGAAAGGCAGTTATCATAAGTTACCAGGGAAAGCACAGGCTGCAAGGGTAATTTTATTACAGAAATTTAGGTCATTGCCTTCTTTATTGATAAGACTTTCTAGAGATTTAAATTCATCCTTCTCTTCCTAGTACAGAGAGGGAGATCCCCTTACAAATGGGGAGTTCTCTTATAAATGTAAATGTTTCTTACAAAATAGAAACTTCTACTCAGTTTTCAGATTTCCCCCGACCGCCGTGTCTTCAGTTTCTTTAAAATAAACAGCATAATTTAATCCTCATGCCAAAAAGACACATTTGGGGATGGCATATTTTGCTTTTCCTACAATGTAAATCCTTTCCCATCACCCTCAGCTCTTGGCAACCACTGATCTTCTGTCACTCTAGTTTTGCCTTTTCAAGATTTTAATATATATTCTTTCTTGTCAGTGGAAAAAGAAAATTAACCCCTTTATTTTATTTTTTTAAGTTATGCAAATCATACTAAGGCTTATCTTTAATGAAAATTTTATCTACAGTCTGCAGATATCAGTATATTCACTAACAATTGTTGTTTTGAGAAATTAAAAATTTTTATGAAAGTTACATTATAAAAGGGAAAATAGTTGTTTTTTTAATGTGATTTATTACTAATTTTTAAAAGGTATTGTGACTGTCAAAGAACAAAATTATTCTTAAGTGTTACATGTTTCTTATTAAAATGAGACAGAATAAAATCTCAAATAGCTGGACTTTTTGTTACATTCCACTTGAACTACCTAAACATCTTTGTAGACTCGAAGAAATAAATGCACAACCTTCAAGCTCTGAGTTGAATTTATTAGGTGTCTGGGACACAGCCTCTCAGCTCGGAGGAACTGTTCCAAAGAGCTGGGGGGCAGGCAGTATATGTGTGCTTTTGGGCAAAGCGGTACGTGTAATCAAGCATACTTCTCTGTAGAAAGTTACTGCTAGTCATGAGGAACAGATATCTCAGTTAATGATTTTAGTGCTTTTCTAAGTATGGGAAGATGCAAGAATTCCAGTTCATAAAAAGTTCCTCTGAAGATATCTATCTGCCTGTTTTCCCAGAGCACAGAGTGCCTCATTCCTGACCTTCCCCCTTGAATTCCTTTCAGGGTGTCTGTAGGTCTGAAACTGCACTGGCTAATGATTCAATCCCTGTAGAACTGGATGAGGAGAACATTCTTTACTTTGTATCTTTTACTGAGCTGAAAGCAGAACGTCTGATAAATTCTTGATTTAATACAATGGCATTTTATCTCTCAGAATTTTGTGGAAACATACAGGGAAGTGCTTCTCAAGTCTGAAATGCCTGATAAAATGGCAAGGATAGAAATATTAGCGTGAAAGCATGGAGTAATGAGCAAAGGTCAATTCTAAATATTTTTTTATGGTGAAGTAGGAGAACTTCACCCTAGAATCATAAGAGTGTATTTTTTTTTAAAAGTCAGATATAAGGTTGGTTTTGAAAGACATAAACAGTATTTCCAAAATTGAGTCTTAAAAACTAAATTTTTATTCTTCATTAGATGGACAATTTTAATGAAAGAGGATTTATGTAAAAATAATGTGTTTAATAGAATGCTCACAGATACTGGGAATAATATATCAAAATTAAACATAATAAATACATGCAATATGTATTAAATTTTTACCCTGTTTCAAATAGCTTTTAAAGCACTTTCCAGATATTGATATATACGAACATCACACAAAAAAATTCTAAGCAGTAGATATCAGTAACAGCCCCAATTTGCATAAGGTGATAATGAGGTACAAATAGTTTAAACAAGTCGTCCATGATCAGATTAGTAAATTGGACATCCAGTGTTCGAAACCAGAGCCCTCACTCTTAACAACTGAGAAACAATATGAGAAGTCTTCATTGCATCCTGTATTATCAAAGAAAATACAAGGTTATTTATACCAGAAGTAGAGGACAAGCCCTCTTTTGAGGACTTATTTTCTGTGTATTATTTATTGCGATAAAGAGGCCAGTTGCTTTTTATTAATACTCCCTTACCCTTTTCCGTCTCAGAATGAATTACACCTATAAGATGCATATCGTCTCTGAAAAAGCATAGGCTCATATGAAAAATACTTTGTAATCATTTACTTTTTGATAGATGTTTGGAAAATAGCTTCAGAAATCTCCTTGCGGGCATAATGCTGAAACTTTAGTTATAAGTAGATTTGTACTTCTTAGAAAATGTCAGTAAATATTTCTGATTTATGCATAGATGATTTACCGGCCTGAAATGTTTGCTGTATCTAGGGAAATAATTTGTTCAGTGTTAAAATGGCAAAATGAGAAGAAAGTGAAGCTATCCTTCTGAATGGCTGTGAACATCTCTAATGGGCTTACTATAATGTGGTAATTCCTTACAAATATCTTCCTTTCATAAGAATTCTTATTAATAAGTATAGGATATTTGTGTGCCTGCAATACAGTTTAAAATAAGTTTGAGATTAGCAACTACTTATTTTAAATTATCATTTTGAAATGTCAATTTTGTTCAACTGTCTGGGCCCTCTACACTCTTTACCATACCCCATACTACTTCTATTCTAGGATATGACTGTATTTACATTTGAGAAGTGTGGACTTAGAGTAAAATGTTGAAGCCATGGCTTTCTGGTTTATTAAATATTTTTTTTTAATTAAGACATAACAAATTACTTGCATGCAAAATCTGCACTCAAATTATTGAACATCCATGCTGGAGCTCCAAATCAGCAATATTAAATTTGATATATCACTTTAAATAACTTTTTGTGATACAGTCTACCTATAGTGAATCTGCATCCATTTAAAATGTACAAGTAAATAAATTTTAAATGATGTACACATTTGTGCAATCTCAATCACATTTAAGATGTGAAACATTTCAATCGTTTCTATGTTTCCTCATTCATGGTCTCATTTCCTAATTCCTCCTTTCTCAATCATTCCAATGTGTCCTCTTTTGTGTCTGGCTTCTTTTCCTTAACATAATGATTTTGAGATTAATCCATTATGATGTTTGTATCATTAGTGTATTCCTTTTTATTGCTGAGTAGTATTCCATTGGGTGGATATGCCATATTCGCTTACCCTTTCATCTTCTGATGAACGTGTGGGCTGTTGCCAAGTTTTAACCAATATGAATAGAAGTATATGCAATTTTATGTGTATATGTGATGTCATTTGCCTTCAGTAAATTTCCAGGATTGAAATGGCTGGGTCATATGGTAAGTGTATATTCATTTTTAGGAAATTTCCAAACTATTTTTCAAAATAATTATACCATTTTAGATTCCCACCAGGAAGCATGAGAGTTTCAGTTGCTCTACATTCTCACCAACACTTGCCATGGACAGTATTTTTTTGTTTTTTAGTATTATCTAGTGTTTATAATTGTTATTTTTGTTGGGATTCTGTGTATTATTCCTCAAGTGTTAGTAGAAATAGTCCTTCATTTATAACATTTGAATATATGCTCAAATAATAAGTTATATAATGTGAAAACAAGTAGATGTGGCTTGAGATGAGCATAGATGGAAAGACTTCAAAACCTTTTTTCATTCTAGGCCCTGTAAGACACAGTAGAAAAATAAGGACCTATTAATAGAATAATAATTTAACAGGAAGTAAGATATTTCCATTCTAGCTGTTGGTACAATTTTGTTCAGTTTTCAGTACTATAATATAATGTTATTTAACTCACAAATGTTAGGAAGGGGTATATTTTAATTACAAAATGTAGAATGTTCATAATGCAATTGGTTATCTCGAGTAAATAATCCTGAAAATAAACAGAAAGGTGAGTCTGAATGAATCATTTGTTAATAATGTTATAAAAGAATTTAAGGGGAGAAGGATATGGGTGGAGATAGATGAGATGAAAAGATCTCCGATGTCCTTTCCATGTCTTTTATTTAATCTGTGTTTTTAAATCTATTTTAGATTCTGTTAGGAATAATTCACACACTCACACACATACACACACACACATACACATGCATAGATTTTTAAGAAAGCAAATTAAGTACTTATAATGGATTTTAAAATAATTACCTTATACATTGTAGAAATACTAAAGTTGTTTTATAAAGTAAATTCAGTTCCATATTAACAATTAGTGAAAGGAATTGGGGAGAATGCAAAGGCAGATGTGACACAGGGGGGAAACTTGGAGACAGCAGCCAAATAGACGAAACAGGAAAACAGTGGCATACATGTAGAAAAAGGTAGAGTTGTGTAAAGAGGCAGAGAGATGAGTATACAGAGAAAAAAAATCAGAAAATGAATTATATTACAGTATAATATGCTTAGTATAGTCAAGTGAACACAGCATTGGTTTCAGAGGCTGAGAAATTTGGGATTGAATCAGTTTTGCCATTTACTAAATGTATATATATTTCAAATCTCTGGACTTCGTTAAATCATTTGTCAAATTATGCATACCTAATATTTATTTTTTTTTCTGGGTGTTAAAGCTAAAATATAAGTAATGCAGTTAGTAGAAAGGGCACTCTGATTTAACATGCAATGCTAATTTAACATATTTCTTTGGAAGAAATTTCCAGTATGTACTCAAAATGTGACACAATGTGTGGATGACTTTATATAAATAAAGTTTGAAATATACATTAAAGGCAATTTAGTTTCAATCAATAATTTACATTTTCTAAATCTTGATCTGGAACCTCTACAAAATATTAATTAAACAACAACAGCAAATCCAATTGCAGAAAAGAAAATTAATACAGTCTTCACTCTTAAACTTCTAATAAAAATAAGCAAAGGACTTTTTTTCTTTTTCCTCCCTTCCTTCTTTCCTACCTTCCTCAACACTGATTTAAATAGAAATGTTCAGTAATTAAAGATTTACTGCAATTTTTTATAAGTTAAATTTTTTGCTTAATATAAACTTATTTTAACCATATATTTGCCTTAAAAATGCAATATAAAATTGAATCAGCATAATTTGGAAGAATGTACAAAAATTTTTGGTATCATAAATTATTTAATCTATGATGAACACATGCTAAAATGGCATAGTTTATTCTGAGATGTGAGAAAATATCTTGAAACTCAGAAAAATCTCCAGGAAATAAGTCATATGAAACCTGAAATGTGGACAAATTTGTACTTTTTCAAGGATATAGTGACTCGTATACAGAGTTTCCTCCTCTGTATCATAGACTTTCTAATATTTGCTTTATGAATAATATGACTTTTTACTTTCCAACATAAATATTTTAAATGTTCTTGACAAATGACCAAGTAAAAAACTTGATAAACATAAAAGTTTAAAAATGATCATCATCTACCTCTAGTTGTTATGAGGATGGATGACTCCTTGTTCAAAATCATAGCCTTATAAAACTAATCTTTACTTAAGCTATACTAGTTATATATTTAATATCTTTTTAGATACTAGTCTAGATATTAAAAGACTAGATATTAGTTTTTATAAAATAATAAGTTGATCATTAGTGCATAGAATGATTAGAATCCATTTTTAAATAGATATTTATGATGATCTAAATTTTGGGCAAAATAATTTATATTAAATAAATGTTATCATATAAAACAAATAAGAACAATGTTATCATTAAAATTAAAAATCAAAACTAGTCTAATTTATGCATTTTTCTCATAGCTTATTATGTTTACATATATGCACATATTATATTCCTATATATGGGTGTGTGTGTATATATATAAACATAATCTACATACCCCCATGTATACATGTATTACAAATCACATTTTAATAGGTAAATATATAAATATATAAACACTGCATAGCGTGTATATATGTGCTGTAAACACTACATATATACTATTATACAGAATTCAAAGTTTTGGATATTGCAATACAATATTAAAGCGCTCATGTTAAAGAAGAAACTGTTTTTAGGTGAAAATCTTATTTGCAGCTTACCAAATTACAGTGAAACATTACAAAATATGGCTAAATAGTTGGGTGAATAATTATGTCAAATATTCCAGTATTTTAACTTATATAAATTCAAATAACTAGATGCCTGTAAATATCCTGAGCATTCACAGTAATTTTTAGTGTTAACATCAAAGATGCAAAATTTCCTGCAATAGTTCCTTATTTTGAATCTATCAAAAGGAGAGGGCTCCCCTGGTGGCGCAGTGGTTGAGAGTCCGCCTGCAGATGCAGGGGACACGGGTTCGTGCCCCGGTCCGGGAAGATCCCACATGCCGTGGAGCGGCTGGGCCCGTGAGCCATGGCCGCTGAGCCTGCACGTCCGGAGCCTGTGCTCTGCAACGGGAGAGGCCACAACAGGGAGAGGCCCGCATACCGCAGAAAAAAAAAAAAAAAAGGAGAGTGTGGTTATTATAACAGGCCCTAGCTTCACAGTGCCCCACTTCTGCCAGTCATTTGCACATAACCTTGGGTACATATTAATTTTTGTAATACTCAGTCTCTTCAATTGTAAAACGAGGATGAGTACCTACATCCCACAGTTCTGGATGAAGCAGAAATGTGCAAATGTGCATGAAGCACTTTGAACAGTGCCTGGCAGAGTGTGAGCTGGCAGGAAATGACAGTTTCTACTAGATATTAACTGTATATCTGTATTCCCATGAATGTTTCCATAGCCTGCTTCCAACCTTGACACTGTTAGGAACAAGAGAAGACAATAAGGTATATGGGTAATTAAACTATTCCTAAAATTTACCAAAGGAAAATCATAGAACAAAAAAATAATAATAGTAATTTAGGCAAACTTTTTTCCAAGTATCAAATTTTTATGTGTTGTTTTCCTTGCTTTTGTTCATAAGGTATTTTAGGAAGTTGTCAAGTGTTTGAGCAAAATTGTATATGCAAGATACCTTTCTGAAGGAAAAAAAAAAAGTAGTCCCTTAGCATCTGTATCATTGGCTCATTATAGAAATGTGCTGACTGATGCACAGAGGGAGGCCCCATCCACTCCCTTTGGCCCCCAGAAATGCTGACATTCTTTTCAATCTTTCCTTTTCTTCTTTTTGTTGAAGTAAGCATGCTCTCTCTCCCTATTGCCATGAGCAACATACCAAATATTATTAAGAGGATGCTAAATATGATTAAAAATAGAGGTGGGGCAAGTGCCAGCAAAAGAGAATGGGTAACATTAAAGCACAATATGTCATTAAGTCATCATATGGGCCTGTAGATTAGTTCCTCCCAAAGAATGCATTGATTTGCAATTACAGTGGACTCTTGAACAGCACAGATGTGAACTGCCCAGGTCTACTGCAGATTTTTTTCGCTAAGTAGTACTTTGAAACTACAGGATCCTTGGTTGATTGAATCCTCAGATGTGGAACCATGTATATGGAAGGCTGACTGTAAAGTTATTTCCAGATTTTCAACTGTATGGTCAGCGCCCATAACCCTGGTGTTGTTCAAGTGTCAACTGTAAGTCATATTTGAGGGTTAAAGACAAAAATGTAAAAGCCAATCAATCACCATTAGCATTATATTTTACTATGTTGGAAGTTATTCAATTTAAAAAAATCACAAATGAGTGAACACCAAGAGGAAATATTACATAACGGTTGTTATATAAAATACAGAAATGAAAGATCACATCTTTCTGCTTGGAATACTCACTACCACTTTAAAATTCTGCTAACTTAATCTTAGAAAGCAATGAGGTTTAGTTCAGCTTTCTGGTGGCATAGGGTTTAGTTGATATTTGGTTTTGACTTCATAGTGACAATAAGTGACAAGGTATCATTATTTCTTTAGAAGAATCTGCCAGAACAGAGGTTCCTACTATTTTGGGAGAATTTTTCTTACTCCCAGGAAGTGCCCTAGGTTTCATCTTTTCACCAGATTCCTTCCTGGAGTCTTAAGAATGATGAAAGAAAATCTAAATCTGCCTTAAAAAACCCACAAAACCAGACTTAACACGTCTTCTATGGCGTCTCCAGTATTGCTTTTCTCTAAGTATATCTCTATGTATTTATTATTTCAGGATATTATATTGACATTTACAAATGCCAAATATATTCAGACACATTTCAGCCAGAACTGTGTTCCTAGTGATAGGGAGATTACGGAAAGGGTAAATGGGAATTGATGATCATCTCTTTTCTTCACCAGCAGCTCAGAAAAACAGCTGAGACCCTGTTTAAAAGGGCAAGCGTTCCACCTGCCTATCCCGTAATGAGCTAATTGCCTACCTTGTCAATTCATCCTTCTGTTTCCCTTCACTTACAAATGGCTTTAAAAAATGTGAAAATCGGGCTTCCCTGGTGGCGCAGTGGTTGAAAGCCCGCCTGCCGATGCAGGGGACACGGCTTTGTGCCCCGTCCGGGAGGATCTCACATGTCGCGGAGCGGCGGGGCCCGTGAGCCATGGCCGCTGAGCCTGCGCGTTCCGGAGCCTGTGCCCCGCAACGGGAGAGGCCGCAACAGTGAGAGGACCGCGTACCAAAAAAAAAAAAAAGTGAAAATCTTCATATCTCTGAATGCAAGGAGGAGGGCAGTATTTGAAGAAACCACTGGCCTTAGACTGCTATTTACAGTTTCATCTTTTTAACATACAGAATGCCACCAAAGCAGGCATCACCTCGTTCTGCATGTTGTTTAAAGAGAGGCACTTATTCTAAGATTTTAGATACCAATATTGTTGTATTTGAAACTCATAAACAGGATTAACTTGGCTAAGCACACTTACTTAAACTCAGATAATTTTATAGATTTTTGATAACTCTCTCAGTATGTAGAATCTCTAAAATATAGGCCCAACATTTTAAACACTAACGATTGGTATAATTAAGAGTTCAGTTTTTTTTTGGGGGGGAGGGATCCTATTTCTTATTAGAATGTAACTTTATATCTAAATAGATTACACAAGAGATCCTCAGTAAAAGTGAGATAGTTTAAAATCCAGGTTAAGAGAAAAAATTTTCCTGCATATATGGAAAGCCCCAAATTTCATCATATTAACTCATCATTGCCAGCTGGCCGATCAGGGATAAATCTTCACTGCGCCTCTTTAATCTTCTCCTTAGGATCCAAGGCTTCTGCAGGTATATGCAGCCCTGTAGTATCCTTTGTCATCTGCCGTTCTGGCTTCTCCAGCAATACAGAGGACTCTGTAATGGTGTATATTTGGTGTGTCTGGGGCAGGAGGTGAGCTCAGGGTCTTTCTATGCTACCATCTTCTAAAGTTCTCAAGGAAATCTTATTTCTAATTGTTCTGAATACTGCTTCACAAACTTGGGAACTTCCCAGGTATAATCTGAAACTGGCCCCCTTATATGGAGGGCAGGGAGAGTGAAGAAAGAAGCAGACCACTCCAGATTGGTAGGTGACAGGTTTAATAGGTAAGGAAACTTACTTACAAGGCTTATCTTGGGTGGCTCAAAACAAGTACATCTCTGCACCCATCACCAGAATTTTAAAGTTTATATAGAGGCCTTTACTGGGATTAGCCATGTACACCCTCCAGATGATCTCAGCATCACATTACAGTCTCAAGGTTATGACTCTGGGGCAGCTACTTGCATGGGGAAGGCAAGTGGAATACACATTCCAAGGTCAGGGAAAGAGGTGAGGAATCTCTGATACCTCATATCCAGCTTGAGGGTCAACTAGCAGTCACATCCTCTCCATGACCTCCTCCTTCACTGAGGCATATGAAGACAAATCAACTCAATAATCCCTCATAAAATTTACAGTCCAGAGGGGAGATATACCTGTAAAAAGCAGACTTGTCTTTAATGTCTACGTCCTCCTTACTTGTTGTTGTTTGGAAAATTATTTGAAGAGAAAAATGCATGAATAAATGTACTAAGGAAAGTGATATAATTCTATATAAATATGTGTTCTAAAATACTGTGATAGTTTGTTAGTAATGATTGTTGGAAGAGGTCCTGGGCAGAAATAACTCCAGGAGCACCAATTATCCTGAGACAATGAAGCTGTTTCATAACAGGCATGACAAAAATGATGTTCCGTGGGTAGTGTGGGCATTGAGAGAAAAGGTAGACATTTGTTTCCTACCTAAACACGTTGAAAATATCCAGTGAGAAGTACTATCATGTATCTAGATGAGTATTCTCCTTAGAAATATTTTAAATAGTTTTGCATGTATAGAAAGTAATATAACTCATGAAAGTGTTTCAAAATACTTATCAGATATTTTGAAAACAGTTTCTTCACATGTGTTTGGAAAGGCAAGATTTTCTCCCTTGTCATTCACTGTCATGTAATAGAAAATTAATCTGAGTCCAACTTGTAGGCACTACTTTTTTTTCTTCAGCAATTATGAAGTTACCAAAGGAGAGTTCAGAATGGAATGAATAAGCAAATTTTGAGAAAGCATTTGAAGCAGAAAAGTATCCCAGCAGGAAAAAGAAAATGAAGATTATTACATGTCACATATAAAATGAAGAATGTTGTAGAATGCAACATGTTTAGGGCAAGGCAGCAGAATAATATAAAAAGTTTATGAAGATGAAGGAGGATTTTTCCACTTAAATTAAAAGAGAAGTAATTATCTGGTGAAAATGATATTTACAGTGAAGAGAGGGTGACTTTTTCAAATATGTCAAAGCTCTGGAAACATTAATAAATTGATTCTTATGTGAGAAGTCAGTGAATCTTTCATCGAGAGGTTTAAAATCAAGAGACCATTCAGAACTGAGCTGTGTCTTAAATGGCAAATGTCTTTGAGAGAAAGAGGAGGAAATGATTACAGTAATTGACCCAGCATTGTTCTTCAAGTTGTTCCTGGCAATTCCTGGAATGACTCAACAGATAAAAGATAAGTTATAAAATGTTACCTAGCTCTGTGTTGAGAATGGTACTCATGTATTAGGAAAAAGAAAAACTGGCAAAAATGATAAGGGATAAAAGTACTCACATTCATAGGAAAATTAACCTGTTTGGCATTTCGCCCATATGGTGAATTAGCAGCAATGGAGCCACAGTAAATCAGATGTGTGTGACGAGGAAAGATTATAGATCAACCATTCATTGAAGTTACCCACAATATTCAAATATATGACATATACTCTTTATGCTTAAATGACCTTGAAAGTTTATATTTAAATAGAAAATCAATTATTCTTAAGTAATGGATTCATAGAACAGTGGGGATGGCAGAGTGCTTTGAATACAAGCAGTAGCTTCAGATGATCTTGCCAATTTCCACTGCTCTTTATTTCCTAGCACAGGTCTGTGTTCATTCAGTATTGCAGTACATTGCCACATTCTAGCAGGACCATCATTCATAGGAACTTCTAACTTTAAAGAAATACAGGACTTTAAAGGTCATAAAATCAGTGAGAAATTAGGAAGGGGTAGAGATTTGAGGAAAATTATATAAATTTAAATATGGCAATACCTTTAATTAACATCCCCCGCTCAAAAAAAAGAGCTTTGGAAAAAGATTTAGAATGTGTTAGTACTTTCTAAATGGGGCAGCAGTGATTTCATAACCACCAAATCTTATTTTCTTCCTCCTTACACTCATTGCACTGTATAATATTATTGTCAACTTCTTTCTTCTTGAAAGTCAGTTTTTACAGGCAATACACATTTTTGTTTTCCATCTATCACTCATCCTTTTTATTCTATTATTCACCAGTTTTTCATTATTCACTCTCTCCTAAAATATGGCTCCTAAATGGACTCATTCCTCTCATTCCACACTAGTTACTTTCTTAACATCCTCTACTGATGTACTTTCAAAAATCACTTCTAGGGCTTCCCTGGTGGGGCAGTGGTTGACAGTCCGCCTGCCGATGCAGGGGACACGGGTTCGTGCCCGGGTCCGGGAAGATCCCACATGCCGCAGAGCGGCTGGACCCATGAGCCATGACTGCTGAGCCTGCGCGTCCAGAGCCTGTGCTCCACAACAGGAGAGGCCACAACAGTGAGAGGCCCGCGTACCGCCAAAAAAAAAAAAAAAAAAAAATCACTTCTATATTGACAACCCTCAAATTGTCCTTTCCAGTTCAGATACACTCCTCTTCTTCTAAATACTTATTTTCAGACGTCAGCTTGTAGCTCCATCTTAGTACAGTGCCTGCTTTTGGCAGCCTGGCAAGCAAAAAAGTATTCATCTTCCCCTCTTTGATAACATCACCAACTTCTGAATCTGTGTTCTACTAAAACTCTTAGCACATTTTTTTTGTCCCTTCTCTTTTATCTCTCATCAAATATTGTCACACAAAAATATCTCCTTACTTTAATCATTCTGGCACTGGCCCATTTCAGGAATATACACTCAAATTTTTGTGATGCGTTCCTAAACCTTCTCTCTGTCTCAGATTTTGTGATACGTTCCTAAATCTTCTCTCTATCTCATGTTCAATCTATTCTTTAACTGATACTAGATTTCTTTTGCTCCAATCCAAAGATTTAGCCATCATACACCATGTAAATGCCTTTGTCTCCAGCCACATGGCCTGCGGAAGACGTGCCTAACTTTTATTTTGTAGTATTTGAGACATTCCACATTATATCTCCAACTTTCCTTTCCAGACTTAATATCCTTAATCCTAATTCAAACAAAGCAGAATACTTTGATATTTTCTGACAGTATCCTTCTCATGTTCAAACTGTTCCTTGATCCTGAAACAGAGTCACACAACCAAATTGGTCTACAACTTAAAACCACTCTCATAGGTCCTTTTACTAAATGTAATCATTTCCTCTCCAGTGCACCAACTGCAGAATATTTAAACTCATCTAACAGCATTTATCAACTTCTGGTTTGCATTAAGGCGATCCATGTGGCAAGGCCTAAATCCATGTGGTCAGAAAACCACAGGGACAAACCTGTAATCTAAGCCAGAGCTATTGACTTGATGTGGCAAGTGTAACATTCCAGAGGAGCATCTTTTGTAAAGTTTGGCATCCTATGGAATGATTTTGAGAAGGGTCTAAGGAAAGTAGGAGTTAGTTTTGGATGTCACTTTTCCTAAGGCAAGATAGGAGAAGTGGGGATTAATTAGGCATTGGAGACTCTCAGTAAAGTAAAGCTAGCTTAGTAATTGTGTATCTCTAGTTATAAATGAAGATAGCAAAGAAAGTGATTGGTAAGAAAGCAGTAGTCACTCAAAAAGGAGATCATTATGTCAATTTGTAGCTGCTCTATGACATTGGGAGATACAATAATTCCTGTTAACTTAGTAGCTGTCATTTTCTGTGTCTACCCAGCCCCTCTCCCTGGCCTAATTAATGAGAGAGATTTTTTGTTCGTTTCAGTCCAGGCTGACTTTTATTTTCATTTACAGATAGTCTTTAACATTGTCCCATAGGTATATAATATTGTCTCTACTACTTGAGGAGAGAGACAATATTTGTTCATCTTTTTCCGGGGAAATTATATAACTGATGAGTCAAGAAAGACCACAACTCTTTTATTGTGATATAGTAACTTCTTGTTTCCAATTTTCCGCTTTGTAAAATCCAGTTATAAGTATTTATATTTAAAATGTGTTCTTATATTTTTTTCATATTTAGGGTCATTTCTTTAGGAGAGATTTTATAAAGTAGAATGGTTGTTTGGAATCATGTGTCTATATGTTTAAGTCACATAAAAATGTATTTTTGAGGATTATATTTCTTTTTTATGAGCATAGTCAAAATTTATGAGGGAAGTGAACACACTAGGAGAAATATACAATGGAAAATATCAGCTTTAATGTGATTACATAAATAATCATTACCTTTAGGATAGCCCCAGGTAGGTATGAGTGTGTTTCTTACACTTGAACTCTGCCAGGAATATGAATTGGTACAGAGTACTCAATATTATTGAGTTAAGTAATTGAGAAAAAATTTTACCACCCCATTCTTTCAAAACACAGTGAAATTTAACAGACTCTCAAGAGCTAGTAAGTAATCGACTCTGTACCAAGGGCTGGAGAACAGAGATAAAAATCATTCAGCATATCTTCAAGAAGTTTATAATCTGGTTGATAAACCAAAGTATAAGACATAGTTTTATCACCTCTGATTGCTTTAAAACCTTTCAAATGACTCAAATTAAATCTTCTCCCTGCTCCCCACAAAAGGAAAAGCAAAGAGAGACAGCCAGACAGACAGAGAAAGAGAGACAGAAGGAGGGAGAGATAGTTATTGGAAGGATGAGGAAAGAAAGGGAAAAGAAAAAATACATTATAATTTTGGCAGCAACTAAGTGGAGGGCTATGTATTTTTGATTGAGATTATTTTTCAAACATATCTTACTCGTAAACCATTTATTTTCTCTGATTTGTAAATTCCATTAAAGCAGGACATATCCCAGGAGACAAGATTTAGTCCTCTCTTGTATTCATGTATCACAAGGAAATATAAAATAAGTTGCAATGATCTTCCCATCTATTACTATTTGTTTGGATATTTCAGAAAAGTTGTTTATTTATGCTGAAAGATTAAAAGTTGTTTACTTATTAAATCAAAATTTCAGGAGATATGGGGAACTGAAAATAAACAGAATCAATCAACTTGGAAAACATACAAAACTGCCCTTTCTAGATAATGTTTTGTGTTATGTTGAAATTGTTTTATTATTTAAGCGAAGTAATGCTTCAGATTAAGAGTTTTGGAGCAGGGCTGCCTGGATTTGAAGACTTACCACCATGTTTACTTATTTTATCAAAAATAGGACATTTTTTTTTAACATATCATTACTTTATACATCATCTCCTAGACACACACAGGCAACCTATACAAATAACTTGTAGGATACCAATTATTTCAAGATGCATCTTGATTTCAAAGATGTTACGTATGAAACATGAAATATGAAATATGAAAAGAAAGTGCATCTTAGAGTTGATGAAATATGGCAGTAGCAGAGTGAACATGTACAAATTACTTCATCTAAATAAAACTAAGTTGCTTTATTCTAAGAAGGGTAATACTAAAAGTACCCACCTATTTCAACTGTTTTGATGATTAAATTATATAGAGTTCATATAAAGTTCTTAGAAGATTGCATGACATGTATTAAACTTATTAGGTGAAAGAAAAGGCTAACTTTATTACATTTTTTAAAAGCAATATTATAATGTAAAAAAAAAAAGAAACAAAGAAGCATATTTCTTTCACATGACAGTTTTCCTGGAAGGCAGGAGCAAATAGCCTGTGATAATCTGTACTTTGCACAGTGGTTCTGTGAGTCTGGTTCCATCAAGCAGGGGAAGAGGAAAAGAATATATGGGAAAGACCAGTCTTACAGACTCAGGCCCCAAACTGGCACAATGCTGTTCACTGCCTGGGGAACATTTAATCTCATAGACTCTGTCCATATATAAGCTGAGAAATGAATTCTCAGGCCTAGGAGCAACGCTCTTCTTAGGTAAGAGCAGGAGAATGGATTCATTGGAGAGCTAAAAAACTCCTGCCACCAGTACATACATGTTCAATAAACATCAACTATTATTTTATTATTGGTCAATACTAAAAAGGTTTATGAAAAAGGAAAATGCTGCATGAGCTTAATACAATCATAAAACAGGAAGGATTGCTTCTTCCTAAAACATAGAAAGCCCAAAGGTTTATTTATTTGTGGTGTTTTAAGTGTAATGTGTTCTCAGTATTTTCTCACCACATCCTTATTTTAATAAAGGCACAAATGCAGCTGGATCTTATTTTTCACTACTTGGTGATAAGATCAAGGTATTTTTCCTTGCATTTATTGTTCATTTTCATAGTCATTTAGAAATGGAAGCTATGCCTCTTAAATTTTCCATAAAATTACTTGAAAATAAATAAGAAAAATTGTAATGATGTTTTGTTGTGGTTAAAAGCATACTATTGTGTATAAATAGTATGGTCACAGTAATACAGTAATAATAGAATTGTGTCATGCCATTATTAAGTCAACTAATGTTATCTTAGGAAAAATTCTCACTGCTGCAAGTCAAAGGAGGTTTCTTTCTTTCAGACATCCCTGAAAATATGGAGCAGCTGCTTCACCATGTTTTTGTAAAATAATCTTTGATATGGGTAAAGAACTCCTTCCTTGGAATGCATGACATTATCAGGAAAGCCTTTTTGTAATCCTCTGTGTTTCCCTGCATTTGGTTTACATTTGTATTAATATGTGGTACCTATCACTTAATTGGCTTGCTTCTTACCATTTGCTAAGCTTTGGTCTCACTGTCAATTCTAAGTAATTATTTTTCTAAACATCATCAGTTCCAAGTCTCAAGCAGGCTCTGCTGGTAAATTTTGTCAGCCACAATAAATTATCTTGAATAAAACAAGTTGTATAAAAACAGATACACAAAAAGTAAAACACTATTGGTGATAAAAAGCATGTTAAATATATCATATTTATCAAAAAAGAGAAAAAACACTGCTTTCTTGAAAATTCCCACTCTTTTAATCACTCTTTCTTAAAAATACAAGACATGTTAGTTAAACATATTCTGAATTTCCTAACAGTGTACCAGACCACAACTCTCTAATGATAGAATCAAGACTACTAAAACATTCTCTACACTCAGCAGTGTTCAAAACATAGCTCGTTTCTCATAGCTCATTACCTCACTGAATGAATTTGTCCAAATCATGAAGGCAAATGGGTTTAACCTCCTAGGGTGCATTTTTTCTTCTTCTCATGTAATTTACACCTTCATCACTAGCTCTCAGATCAGAGTCTTTTCACTAAGGACAGTATTTTGAAGCATTGCTACAGTAAGATATAATGGGAACATACAGTGAGAGTCAGTTAAAGAAATACAGGCACAGAATAAGAAATTGCATGCTGAGAAAAAGAGTTACACAAACACTTAACCCAGGAGCTCTCTCTGGGCTTCGTGGTTTTGCTATCTTATTTGTGAAAAAGGATGTGAAGAGATAAAGAATCATACTAGTGTTTAAGTTCATCTTTTAGTGAAGAAACATCCACATGTATCTATGGTTTAGAATCACAAAACTATTTTTATATGGTTTCATTAGACTGCTGTGCATAGAATCAATTTACAGCAGGAACCACAGATCAGGGAGTTTAAATGATTCTTTAAGAATGATTCCTAGAACATGGAGCTTGGGGAGGTGGCTATTAATGATAAAAAACAAATGGAGAGCACTAACAGAACAAATATACAAAGATAAAGGTTTTTCTAAATAGACTCCTTAAAGCTAAAATTTATATGAACCTGGCTATTTCCCTCTTTCAAAATTTGTATGTATGTATGAAAGTATGATTATGTAGTAACTTATTCCAATTTGTATACACATGGAATGAATCTGTATAATTTCATTTATATATGCATATAAATTATATAGCTACTTACAGGAGAAGTGTGTTATGGATAAAAATATAAAAATATAATTTACTTGACATCAAATCAACATATTGGTCAAGCTGTAATGCGAGTAGTTGAGATGGAGGAGTTATTTAAAATAAAATGTTTAGTAGATAAAAAACCCAGGCAATTTACAGCAAGCTCCAAATTATATCAAACTATATAGAAAAATTTGAATTCTAAATAAAGGACTGTTGACTATGATTCTTATAAATGATGTGTCAATTCTTGAGGGATAAGACAGGCCTAATTTTGAACATCAGTATGAAGGGTGATTGTATATACAGTTAAGCCACAGCTAGAGAATGAACAAATAATGAACCACAAAATTGCCCCAAAGTATAGGTCAGAAAATTGATTTAATTTCTGTTGTACAAAACAGCATTTTTCATATAATAAATCTGAAGGAAATGAGACAGATACTATACTTTTTTCTAAATGGGATGGAAAAACTGCCTTGGTAGAAAGACTCCACATTCAACTATTTATCACAATATTTGTGTTTATCTATGGGAAGATGTGCACTCAACTTATACTCTGCTGGTTCTCTGATTTACTTCAAACCAATTGGGTTGCTAATCACTATTTTCTCATAAAAATTTGTTTCATGAGGGCTTTCATAATCAATCATTAAATATTATTTTTGCTTGAGTAAATGATTTACTAGATTAAATTCATACAACTAAATCAAACACTACATTTTTAAAGGGAACAAAAGATACATATTAAATATCATTTTTTTTGATTTTTGAGTAGAATCTGTTTGACTTTACAGTTGCTAGAATACTGTGCTTATTGTGAGAATACTACTTTGCATAATCTTTCATCAAGGAATTTTTTATTTCTCCAGATTTTTAAATCAAGTCTCCATCTATTTCCATAAAATTTAAAAGTCAGTTTTCTGAATAAACTAGAGGGATTTTATAATTGAGCTTACTCTGCAAATGGCAATTAAACTCAGAATCTGAGATGGGATTAAGGTCAATATGAATCTTTTAGTTTCCTTGCTACTTAATTTCCTATTTGTGTTTACACTTTTATTTCCTTTGATGAAATTAATAATATCCATGTATGATTTAACAACTGTGCTCTGTGGCACTAATTAATTTTGAATTTTAAAGTAAGAGTAAATGAGCACCTTTTAGTACACTATAATTATATTTTTATTAAAAAAATCCACTTGGCCTTTACTAGTAGAATTTAGACCACTATGTTTTTTATCAATGCAGAAGAATTAGATTGCCAGTCAAGCTAGAAGTCAACTGTTTTAAAATAAACTCAAATATTTGAAAGAAATTTGGAAACTTTGTTTTTTTGCAGCGTATACATCTATATCCTATGATATACTGTACATGTTTTATTGGCTTACAAGTACAAAAATTTCTCTTTTGCCAAGAAAAGAGTAAAATGAATGAATGAATGATGTCTGATATAGACATAATCTGGTTTTGAGTATATGATAACTTCTGAAATAATTGATGGACTGTAATGGTTCCAAGGAAAGTGTAATCGTTGATCATATACTCTCCTTACACTGATTACTTATAATTTTTTTTTTTACTTCAAGTTACATAAAGAACATACAGGGACTTTTAATAGTGAAAAAAATACACCAAAAATTATTTTATTTTATCAAACAAGCACTGTTTTGATTTGAATGTTTTAACATTGTTCTTTCATGTCTCAACCCTTATGTGATATCCATCGTGATTTACCCTATAAATTCTTCTAAACTAAAGGATCATTATCATGAGAAGCAATATATATATAAAATTATATGAAACAAATGATCTACAATTTTTTGAACTTTTGTTGGAAATATTTTCATGAAAATCTGTAGTAAAAGTTACTCAAGTACAAGAAACTGGCTTTTTACAATTTATGTTAACATTTTTAAACTTTAGTACAAAATTTACTTTATCATGAATAACTTTACGTAAACTTTCTTATGATTTTCAGAAAACTCAGAATACCATTTCCTAAATTATTTTAAAAGACTTGAAGTTGTTTTCTTTTGTTTGTTTGTTTGTTTTTATTTTAAACATATTTAGAAAAGTCTTTCCCAGAAAAACAGTTCAATCTATTCAGTTTTATCTTGGCATCCCAAATGTTACATATTCCAAATTGAGGAAACGTAGGATGGGGAATGTAAAACTCGATTTTAATGTTCTAATTCTTATTTGGTTATTCTCTTTTTGACCAAGGAGAGCTATACAGCATAAAGTAAAGTGACAGTAAAGGGAAAACAATTGGGTCATTTAACTCAAAGGAAACACAAGCATATTATTTCTCACTGTTGGGAACAAAGAAGGTTCTAGTCCCTAAGGACAGGCTACAAAGCAATCATGTATAAGACAGCATTATACTATGCTGATTTTAAATGATGATAGTATTAACATTCTTTTAATATATTCCATAGATAAATGTTCATCTTCACTCTCATCTTTGGACAGGTACATTCTATCTACCTCACTCTTAGCAACATGTTATGATGCTGAAAGAATGTATAATATGTGTATGGACGAGTACTAGCAACAGAGGCAGGCAGGACCTCATTATGGCTGAGATTGGACAGAATGTGCTCCCATCTGCATCTCTTTGCCATGTTACAAGTATACCAATGAGCACACTAAAATACTTAGATATATCACCTGACCTATAACATAATTAATAGATTACACAGCAAATTGTGGTATTTTCTTATTCATCCATATTTTCATTCATTCATTCATTCATTCATTTAACAAATAAGCACTTTCTCTTTGTCTGGCATTGCACCCCAGAAGTACAAGGTTGAACAAAAAAGAAATCATACAGACTGCCATAGAGCTTACAACTTAGGGAGGAGAAAAGATAAGTTCAAAAATGGCAAAAATAAATATGTAACTCTAAAATGGAAAAGGAAAAATATTCAATACTAAGAAATGATGGAAGAGGGGTGCTTGGCCTACTCTGAGGAAGAAAGGAAAGTTTTCTCCAATAATATCTGAAGAATGATTATAAAGAATGAATAGATTAACTAGGGACAAAGTGGAAGAACATTTAGATAAAGGCAACCCCATAGGGGTTGGAGCACAGAGTGGTTATGGAAATGAAAGCAAACCAGTGTGGATGAAACATAGAGAATGACGAGAGAGTGGAGGGAGAGAAGGATGCAGAGGTTAGCTGAGCACAGATCATCATGAACCATTCTAATGGCATGGAGTTTAGTACCGTTTATTCATTTGCAGTTTCCATTAAAGGAATTTATATTACGCTTTCTTAATGACATCACAATTCCTTGTCCAGATTTATTGCCTAGTCTTCACTCAGCAACTACCTGCTGAGTGATTATTTGGGAATCAACTTTTTCAGCAAACCTGAATTTTGTCACCCCAGGAAAGCAGATGATTTATACTAGAGGAACTAGAGTTGCTTTTCTGCCGAGGGTATTGAATGTCTCATAGTATTTATAATGCATCCAAAAGGCAATGATTCATAAAATATCAATAGTAATTGAGGAATATACCAAAGTGAAGATTTATTCCATCTTAATTTCAAGTATTTGAAGGGACTGAGAGTCAGATCATTTATTCTTCTCTGTGGTGACATTATTTTAATGATGTCATTTAAATCCATTTTCAGTGCAATACAGTAATTTGTAAATGATAAATTACATTATTTAATATTTCAATTGAGACATTGGTTAGATATAGGAGTCCAGTTGTTTTAATAAAGAGTTTAAAGATTTGCTTACATCTTAAAATAATCCTGCATTTAATTAATAATTTTAAACTGACCGTTTCTTTCGATGTGTCAGAAACATCATATATTGATTGTGAAACAAGTGTTATATGTCGTTTTTTAGATTCACTTAACTTTCTATTTTGAACAACCCTACAAAGAATGCACTGCATGAAAAGAAAAGGTGAAAAATGATGAGTTCACTTACATAGCTGTACACTTAGTCCCAAACCAATAAGTCTTTTGCCCTTTTTCTCATTTATCATATATTTGTAAGAGAGACTTACCTTAGGGGGGAAAATGTTAAATAGGGAAGTTAATATTCAAAACACTTCATCTTTCTCTTGTCACTTTTCTTTTTACAAACAAAATAAAATGGTAGCTGGAAGTAAATCATTTTGAGCAAACAGAACATAAGTGCACACTAAATGTCTTGACCTTTTATTTATATTATGTGTGTTATTGTTCCTCTGAGTGCATTGTGATCCAAGTGAAAGATGGACAGAGAATATTCTTGTTCAAGTACAATATATTAAAGGACTCCGAACTGTCATTAGTTGGAGCTATGTTTAAGGAACCAGAGTTGGGGACACAATGATTTCTGTGTGTATCCAGATTAATGTGTTCTGGATCTCATGTGAAAAAGGACAGATGGTCAAGCAGAAACATCAGGTTTGCTGGAACAGCATTTATTGTTAACGCTTGCAGAGATGAAAATCAATGACAGGCATGCAGTCCCCATTGCCCTGTTGCATTCTGGGACAACTGATTGATATCTGAAGTGAGCTCACATGACCTGAAGCGAGACTTGGGGAAATAGACTGCAGCCTTCGGTTGTGGGGCTTTCGGAAAGAACCAGAGAGCTTCTCCTTTGGTGATAGCAGGGATCACATACAAAATAACATGATGGTTCAGAACCGTGAATCCAGGGAGCCCTATTGCCAGCTCAGTGTAGGTGGGAACTGAGATTTGGAGGGGAAAACTCCCTTTTGTGGGAGGATATGTTTGAGGTTTGTGGCACAAGACATGCAACTGCAGTTGTATTATGTGGCAGACTCCTTGTGACATTGTTGTTCTTGGGTGAACTGGGACTGGGGTCCAAGCTTTGAGGCTGACCTTAATTTTTTCCTTTAAGCAGTGGATTTGGGGGTGACTAGCACCCTCTCTAGGAGTCTCTCTTGCAGGGGTGTAGCATTGGACAAGTTAACCCTTACTTCTTACTTGCATGCATCAGGAGTAATTTTACACAATTTGAAGACTCAAAAAGACAGGTATTAAAGACCAATAATTATCACTTTAGTCAATCACCCCCTTCAGATTCTGTTTGTGTGTCTGTGTGGCAACTCAGTCACATTCTCCAGGAAGATGCTCACTTCTATCTCTTAAGAATTATTTCCATTTTGAAACATTGCCATACAGGTGTAGTGGGAGTCATAAACTGGGATAAAATGGAGTAATTTTTAAGTAGTGACATTAGCACATATGTCTTGATCTTGTATAGTAATTAATACAACAAACTTTTCATTCTTTTTTGTAGGCAAACACTTTTTTTTGCTCAAAAGCATGTTACAACTATTTTATTAGTTTCAATTTTTTTCTCTTTCATGTAAGGAAAACTAATTGTGTGAACTAATACATGTATAAATAAATATATATATATGTACATATATGGTTATGTGAATTAATATGTACACACAAATATTTTTATAAACAACATTAAGCCACAGTCAATTGCTTTAGTTGTAGGTGAGAATTTTTATAAAGGTTTTATAAAGGTTTCTAGTATACAGGATTTATTTTCCCTTACATTCAACTGCTATCTGAACATTTTACAATAGCAAAAATATAAAAGCTGCTCTTTTTAACACACTGTTTTCACCTTAAGACATTTTTGTCATTTTCATAATTGGTTTACTATATTCGCATTGTCAACAGAACTTTGTGCTTTTCAACATTTAACACCTGTGAAGAACTATGACTTTACTGCAAGCCATAGACATAATTGGTTGCAAAAGAACTTTAACTCATATGTAGAACTTACAACAAAAGTTTTTTTGTTCAGAGAACTCAGAATTTCTTTTACAGTTTTATTTACAGAGTTTTTTGTTGTTATTGTCCCAAATATCTATTTTAATATATTTACTTTCAAATTCCTGGTGATCTCTGGTGACCTTTGTATACAATTTATTTAGCTGTCCACAGTATTCTGTGTAATTTTATTTCCCTGTATATTATTTTCTATAAAATTATAGAGAATATAGAGTGTGTTTCTTTCCTCAGTCAGTAAAGATATTGTATGTTTATTCAGTCCTCAGTCTTTCTTTGAAAACAGAATCTTACACTTCTTGTGTAAGTGTGCATATCTTTATTGTATAAGAAAACACAACAGCATATAAAACAATAACAAATGTTAATGAGTGTTTAGTACCAAAATTTAGTGCTCTTAACATGAAAATGACCCAGGATTATGAAAATCTTGGCGAAGATGGGTAGGAGTGTAGGTCAAGTTTAAGTTGGTGAGGGAGATTGGGGACCCCCTCACAGGGGTCAGGCCAGCATGTGGGCACTGTGGTCCTCCAGAAGAGTGGGAGGTGAGTACATACACAAAAGTAAATGAAATTTGTGGGTTAGCCTAAGAAAAGATCTGGAATTTATTTTCTTTCCTTTCCTTTTTCTTTTGTCCCTTGAACCACATAATTTTTTCTTTTCTTTTACAGTCCTACAGATTGTCAATGCAAATAATCAATAAACAATCTATAATAAGAATAGAAGAGAGTTTTATTACAGCCAAACTGAGGACTATAGCCCTGGTAACAGCCTCGCAGTAGCTCTGAGGGCACTGTTTCTAAGAGGTAGGGGAGGAACCAGCTTATATATGAATATTTCGGCTGGGAAATACATGTAGTCAAGTACCAGTACATCTTGGTAAGAGATTATTGCTAATCACAAAGAACAGACACGGCAAATTAATGACTTTAGTGACTTTCTATTTGGGATGATACAAGAATCTGGGTCATTAAAATTCTTCCTGAGGTGTGCATCTTAACTGTCTATGGGCTGTGTTATTCAAGTCACAGAAAGCCTTATCCTGTTTTATTTTCTTTTCCCCTCAATTCCCCTCAGGGCACATGGTCAGTGGGTGACTGCAGTGGGTTGCAACTTAACCCTTTGTATAATTGGATGGTGGGCAACACCAATTTTACTTTAGTGGTTAAACAGATATACAATTTATGTTGACAGGCCACAAGGCAGGCTGTTTAGTTAGCATGAAGTTCAAACCAAATCAGGTATAAGCCAGAATGACTTCCTCATCCCTCACTATGTGAAAACGTCTTCCATTAGGAGTGAGTAGGAAAAGACCAGTAGTGGTGTAACATCATATACTGGCATGCTGTATATCAAATGAGCAGCTGTAGATTGGCAGGTGACCAAATTATGCTCTAAAGTTCTGTAATATCTTCCATTCCAAAATCAAGTATTTTCCCATGGATGTAAGTTTTCTATTAAAATTATTTTTAGTACCAAACTGATTTGAAAATAAACTTTTGGTTCATAAATTTTCCCTTACCCAAGTTACTGTATAAAAGTTAAGGCATTTGAGGGCAGTCATATCCAGCCACAGTCTTCATCACTGCCATCCTCTTTCACCACATTTCTCTTTTTTTTTAAATAATTTTTATTGGAGTATAGTTGATTTACAATGTGGTGTTAGGTTCAGGTGTACAGCAAAGTGAATCTTTTATACACATACATATATCTACTCTTTTTAAGATTCTTTTCCCATGTAGACCATTACAGAGTATTGAATAGAGCTCCCTGTGCTATTCAGTAGGTTCTTACTAATAATTTATTTTATATATAGTAGTGTGTATATGTCAATCTTCCAATTTTTCCTCCCCCCCCCTTACCCCCCAAAAACCATAAGTTTATTTTCTACATCTGTAACTCTATTTCTGTTTTGAGATGATTTCACCACATCTCTTTATTTTTCTCTCCTCCCATTTACACATATATTTTCCTCCTACTGCTTTCTTTGCCCTTGCAGAAGTGGTCCTCAGTCAAGCCTGAAGGCTGAGCCTACCAAAGAATGTTCCCTGATGAATCAAGTTTCCCCTCACCCAATTCAGAGTAGACAATTCAGACGAAAATAAATAAATTTCATTTATTTATTTTGCAATACTTAATGGCTTCCAAGGAGCCAGATGTTATTTAATTGCTGTGTCCAAGTGGGTGTGTGTGTATGTGTCTGTGTGTCCTGTATGTTTTTGGTTAGGGTTAGGCAGCAGAGGATAAAAATCACTTGTGAGGATGGCAGAAAGAGATTTTTATGCTGGGCAAAATCTTTACTACCTGAAGGTGATATGACCCAAATTTTTAAAAAATAATGGGAAATTTTGGGGATCTGCAAAACCATATCACCATCTGGAAACACAGAGTGTTATCTCCTAAGGTACATAAACATCCCTCAAAAGGCTCATTTATTATGTTTCTAAAGAAAATATTCTGTATGGCTGTTGGTATTCTTTCATCAGTCATGTCATTGTCTCTTTGTGAAATCACGTATTTCTGGAGTCTCCAAATACTCACCTTCCAATCTTTTATATTGTGACATTTTGGAATTTATTATGTGAGCCATTCTTTGCAATTCCTCTGTGAAATCCTTGCCCTCACTTACTTGCAGCAAACATCTTTTTCTACAAATTGTAGTAGCCAAGGAGGAACTTTGCTCCAAGAAAGGACTAGCATTCATCTGAAGGAGGCAGTGTCTTCATGATTTCCCTCAGTAGCTGAACCAAGGCCACACTCTTCCAGGGCAGCCTTCCATCAGTGACCAAGTGTGGTGGGTATACTACAGCCTGGTCATGTTTGCTCAAATATGGACTACTCTGACTTGGCTCTAGAGCTTCCTGTGGTGTTGGCTGAAACACTGAAAGGTATGTGATGTGTTTTGAGGCTCTCTGTCCAGTCCTGCTTCCAGCCCCATTTATCTTTTATAGGCATTATCCCCCAAGAAATCACTTCCACTCCTAACTCTGTCTCAGTGTTTGCTTCCTACCGACACATTGCATCACCAAGAAAAGCAAGGCCTGCAGACATGTTTTCCTACTTTCTATCCATAGACCATCGTGAATTTCCATCAGTTTCTATCACCATTTCTCCATTGTTGGATGTCAAGTTGATTCTTTCTCTAGATCAAAGAAAAAAATCCTCTACATTGATCTTGACCTCATCTCATTTCTTCTCCTCATGATGTCCTCTTTCTCTTTCACTTCTACATCAACCTTTCTTTCTCTACTGCTTCAAAGCATCCCTTGGCTACCAGTTCATATTTAAGAATCACAAGAACACATTCTGCTCTGGGAGTATGGGATGTGTAGTGGGTTGAATTGTGGGTCCCAGAAATAAATGTTCACATCATAACCTCTAGAACCCGTGAATGCAGGCTTATTTGGAAAAAGGTCTTTTTGCACATGTAATTAAGGATCTCAAGATGAGATCATCCTGAATTAGGGTGGGCCTAAATTCAATGACATGTGTCTTTATAAGAGAAGAAAAGGAAAGAAGATAGACAAACAAGGAAGAAGGTCATATAAAGATGGGGCAGAGATTTCTATGCTGGAGGAATGCCTGGAGCTACAAGAAGCTGGAAGAGGCAAGAAAGGATTCTCCTCAAAAGCCTTCAAGGGAATGTGGCCCTGTCAACTCCTTGATTACAGACTTCTCCCCCCTGACCCCACCCTGAATTTTGAGAGAATACATTTCTGTTGTTTTAACCCACCAGATTTGTAGTAATTTGTTACAACATCCCCAGGAAATTAATATAGGGTGAGAAGGGGAATGGGCAGGGTGGATTCTAGCTGATCAGTTTACTCTAAAGTTATTAAAACATGAATAGGCTTTTCTGATGGGCAAATACTTCCTCTGTGGCTTACTAGTTTTTCCAGAAATTAATTCCCAACTCCAGTGGTGGGACAGGGTTTATACATGTCAGAGAGCATACTAGAAACACCCCAGGAATATTCTGGAAGGACTTAGGGGGTCATAAGATACAGAGTGAAGACTTTTACTTATGCTTCTCTTTTCTATCCATTTCCCCACCTTACCCACACCTGTGCCAGATATCCTGGAGTCTGGAGCATTATGGTTCAATATTTTTAGAGAATAAACTTCTGATTCTTTTAGGGTCCTGAGGGAGGTAAAGATATAGCTGTTCATCCAATCCTTCTAATTTCAGCCCCTAGTCCTCCATCTGCCCCTCATAGTCCCTAAAAACTTTGAATACTTAAAATATTCAAGCAAATTGGACTAGTTTTATTCCTGTTATTATCCCTCTTCTCACTTAGAGTCCATCTTTCTCTGCTCTGCTAAAATGTTCATCCCTTCCCCTTAAGTGTTGCAGTGGCATTGTTTCTTTAAATTTTTTTTTTTGTCTCTCCATTGTTTGGTTCTTATGGACCTATATGCCTCTTGCCATTTTAGTGGTGTTTTGAAATGCAACAAAGATGAACTTGTTCAGTCTGAAAGTTAAAAGGTAATTCTCCTCTTCCTTTTTATGTTATCTTATTTGCTGACAACACTGTTCATAAATTTACCAGGGCTACAAAGCTGAAAGCAAATTCAGATTTGTTTCCTTTCTCTCATCTCCCCTACAGCTCCGTCACAAAGGCAAAAATACTTGCTTTATAATTTTTTTTATTGTAAGTACACTCACTAATCACTATCCCTAATAATAATGCCTTAATTAGTCTTCTCATCATCTGTCAATTAAGTACCTGGTCTCCCTCCCTTTAACAGTGCAACCTCAAATCCATCATCCATACACCTACGGAGTGATCTGTCTCACACGCATAGCTTGCTGTGTCCTTTTCTTTTCTTTTTTTTTTTTTTTTTTTTTTTGCGGTACACGAGCCTCTCACTGTTGTGGCCTCTCCCGTTGCGGAGCACAGGCTCCGGACGCGCAGGCTCAGCAGCCATGGCCCACAGGCCCAGCCGCTCCGCGGCATGTGGGATCTTCCCGGACCGGGGCACGAACCCGTGTCCCCTGCATCGGCAGGCGGACTCTCAACCACTGCGCCACCAGGGAAGCCCCCTTTTCTTTTTAAACCCTTCAACAACTGCTCTTATGGCACTGGGTCAAAGTGTAACTCTTTAGCATGGAACACAGGGCCTTCCTGGTATGACCTGTTGACATCATCTCTTCCATAAATTTTCACTGCACCCAGACTACACTCCTAGAATCACCTACCTCTCTGTAGCTTTGTTATTTTCTGTAAGTAAATTGACTTTCTCATTTCGTCTTTTCTTTTCAATCTCCTACTGATCTTCTTAAATAAATCAGGCATTTTTTTCTTCTCTACTGTGAAGACTTCCTTGCCCACTCCCTCCCCCAATCCCCCCCATTCTGCTCTCAGGCTGGTTTAGTTACTGATTTTTTTTTTTTTAGTTACTGATTATTTTCTTTGCTCTTGGACAGTACCTCTGTTACTATCTTTATCACATTTATGATAATTATCTTTAATGCTTTCTTTTCCTCCTCTGAGATGTGGGTGTTTTGAAGTAGGCATAATCTCTTCCTTACAGAATGGTAATGGGCACACAATTAAGCTTATTCAAGATATGAATAAATTGACAAATTTTTGTCCTTAATAAGAAGGGCAGACAGAGAGGGAAAAAGTGTTACTCTGATTCCCAAGTCAGCAGTTATGTGTCTTCTAAGTGATTTTTCTTTTTTTTATTTCTAGTCAGAATAAACTTCCATGGCTCAATGCTTTTATTTATATTTGTCTTTCTGCCTGGAATGGCCTTTTATACATTCTCCTGACTGAATATCCCAGCCCAGATCAGACACCATGATTTTTTTTTAAGCTTCCTATATAAGAAAGTCTTATTTTGGTATGAACCATCAGAAATAATGGCATTCAGAACTTATTTCTCCTCTGTACTCTACAGGTCAATTTCCCTACATCTATTAGAGCATCCTTCACTCTAAGCAGTAAAGCAAGATAACTCTAAGAACTTAAGAATGGAATTATGGTAAAATCAACTTGCAGTAGTTGACCTAGCCTTGGGTAAAGTATAATACTTCCAAGCAATAATGCACAAATGGGTGATTGAACAGTTTCCTCCAATAAAGAGGTCAGGATCTTGCTACAGAAAAAGACTACCTATATTGGCAGGTTCAAGTCTGTCGCAGAATCAATGTGTAAGATGAAGAATGTTTCAATCAGGGACAAATGTTGAGAAAAATACATGAGACTGAGACTAGGGTGAATCTGTAAGCTTTCAGCATTGATTTTCCAAAGAAATAAATGGACTGAGGATATAGTCTTCCCATCAAAATTTGGAATATTCCCCCCCTTTCTCTCTCTCTCTCTCTCTCTCTCTCTCTCTCTCTCTCTCTCAGATATGTAGACATCACTGATGAATTTTGGTTCTGTTTTCATAGCTCCTTTTCTCACTAGCCTGAGAAGATAGGTTTAATCCTTCCATCTAGATATTCAAACATATATTACGTGCTCAAGAGTTTTATTGAGTGCATGTACAATATTTTTGACACAAACATATGTTGGTACATTGATTATAAATCTCAGCTGCACAGCTTTATTCAATAGAATATTAGATCAGTTCAGTTCTCAAGTTGTGATTTTATAAGACTTATGAGAAAATCTGTTGATAGTGAGATTGCTTGCCATTTTCTTTTTATTTTGCTCCTTTCTCACTTTCATTGTGATTGTACAGTCCAAGGTAACCCTTAAGTAGAAGCAGAGCCTGGAATAATGACATTAGTAGTCTTCTCTTTTTCCAAGTTGAAGTGCACTGAACCAATCCCTCATATTTCAAACAAAAATAAATAAGTCCTCTGGAGCTTTGGGGGCACGTTGTTATGCTTACCTCCTTTATTTTGTTTGATTTTTGGTGTGTAATAATCCTTGACATGTTATATTTTATTATTTTAAAACATGATGCATCAAACATGTCATGTCCCAGGAGGTCATGATTTAACATAGAGCAGAGGAATGTTCTCAGAAAATGAAATGAAAATCAAATCTAGCAATTGCTAGGCAATTGAAGATGTCCACACAGTTACCCAGTGTAACAAAAATAAACTGTGTATATATTTTTCCTACCTTTTTCTCTTCACTGTGTGGAGGGAAGTTTCATTTTCTCTTTGGGGGTCATCATTTTCATGAGCATATTATGTGCCAAGTGGAATACATCTAGTAGTTGCAGTAGAAGATGATGACATTCTGAATATATTCCCTGCTCAGCCTAAGAATTCAATCCTATAGCACTATATTCCATTATATTTGCACTGTTGTAAGTAGAGAAGAAATAAAATGGCCAGGATCAAGAGTATAAATTGTTGAAACTACCCCCCCAAAAATGTGTTCAAAGATGATAAGAATATTTCCTTTGGGTTTCAGTGACAAATGTTGAATGGTATTTCTTATAGTTTATTCCAGTAAAAGAATAAAAGAGACACAGAAATACTGATATTTAGTTATTTAAAATTGGAAATTTATAGACCTATATCATTGTAAAAAGAATTATAAACAATACTCTTTGCAACTTATGAATTAGCACTGAGAAAGAGCCATTTCACATCACTGGACAAGTACAATTCAAGGAAGACAAAAGAACAAACACAATAACAGAGATCATAACTAAAATCAAAGTAAACAAACAAAAAATCTTGCACTGCTTCTTAAACTTTTATTTACAAAAATTCCATCACTTACCTTCGATATGCCCTGGCCTCCTGTTTTCCTATCCTGTTTATCTTTATTCTTCTTGTACATTCTTCAAATTCATTTTTCTCTGTCCCTTTCTACACAATTTTTAATTCTATTTATGAATTGCAAGGGATAGGATTACTAAAATTAAATATATATATATACATATATATATACATATATATATGTGTGTATATATATATATATATGAAAAGATAGAGATACTCGGGAAAAGATGAACGAATAGGTTTAAATATGGGAAGACTTTTCCCATTACAGAAAAATAAATTAAATTAAAAAAAAAAAACCTTCAATTCCATATCACACTCCAGTCATCTTTCTCTTCTCTTGCACAGTTAGACCTCTTGGACGCCTTGTCTGAAGTTCATGATTCCAAATCTTTACCACACATGTTGATTAAGCTATTGTAGCCTGGCTTCTGCCACCACTAATAAATTTTGTTCTTGTCCAGGGCATCAGTGCTAATGTTTTTGTGAAAGGTACATTTTTACACCTTAGGTGTCTTGACTTTTCAGTATTACTTGTATTCATTGAGACTCATTTTTCTTAAATGACTTTCTTCCTTCCCCAGTGTCCACTTTTACTTTGCTGGAATCTAACCCTTTGCCAACCCACTGAATTTGTTGTTTTATCAGGATTCTGTCCGAGACTTTCTTCTCTTTTCACTTGAACACTTGTACTAAATGATCTTTATTCTCATGACTTCAGGTACCAGCTCTAGTGTCGATATCTCCCAAATATATCACCAGCCCAGATCACCTTAATTAACTCCAAGTCCATGTATCTACCAGCCTTCTGAATATTCCAGAACACCATAAAAGTCAACTAAGTTCTTTATATGTTTCTTCTAATTCGCTTTTACTGGTATATTCTTTTCTTAGTTAAGGTTCCCTGAAAACAGACTCTGGCATGAAAATTTGCCAGCAAGAAATTTCTAGGGAAGTATCTGGAGAATATTTCCTGTAGTAGAGTAAAGAAATGGGGTTGGCAGAGAAAGGAGTTGAACTGTAACACACCTGTAATATAGGTTTTAGCCAGTAACACAGTGAGCTCTGGACTAGAATGGCCCTTCAGGGTCATCCCAAATTGAGGCAAGGGAATTGAACCTTTGTACTGTGGCATTCACCAGTCACTAGATGTGGGCTCGCACTTGACAAGAGCAATTCCTTATGAAAGGCTTAGTTGTGAGCCAGCAACGGACAACATTCCTGGTAGCTGGATGAATGACAGCCTCATTTCTGAAGGGTGATCTGGGCAACTCAAGAAAGAATCTGTTACTGACCATAAATTTGCAACACATGATCCAACTCCAGCTAGGTATAGTTTCCCTAAGATTCTGATTGGCCTCTTTTCTGAAGTAATTTAGAAAAGTAAGGTAAAAGGGGACAAATGAAGCTCCCACTGGTGCTATAATTCTCATGGCAACACTTAACATTTCTGTCTCTTACCACCCAGTCTAGATTCCCCACACTCTGTTTTAGTATCTCTGTTAGCCTAAGGAGATTGTAGAGTGGGGTGATTCAGAAATTCATCCCCAAAGTATCTGGGCTGGTCTATTTTCACCATGTCCTGCTCAGACCTTGACTGCTGCATTTGTCCATTTGCAATCAAAATTGTACAGGGGGGTAACAAGAGACACCCCAAATGATTGCCAAGTGAATCTGTCCTTGTCCCCACCATGTAACATCGACTTTACTTCCTCCCCTGTTAGTATGCTGACACTATTCTGTGACATAAAGAGATGCCATCAGCAGGTGGCAGCCATAAATTAAAGTTCACTGGTACTCTTACTCTTTTCCCCGGTGGAAGTGTTCTTCTCAAGCAACCAGGGACTCTAGACCCACAGAGCCTAATGCTGTGAAGACAAGAAGCATGAATTCCCCATTTGGGGAATGACAGTAAGTGGAACACTTCTATTTTCATTCTTTGATTCCTGTATCAACATTTTTTACCTACTGGGGACCCAGCACCATAAAATGATAATTGCTTTAGGATGTTCGCTGCATCCTGGAGTATGGAAGCATGAAACCCCATCACTTCAGAGTATCATTTTCAAAATGGCATGTCACCTTCAAAATCTGTTTTGTTTTTTTTTTGCTCATCAGGATAGCAGCTTCTGGGTGGTCTGGTGTGCAGTATAACCCGTAGATCCCATGGTCATGAGCTCACTGGCATACTTCTTTGCTAGAAAGTGGGCTGAACTCCATGGTCTGAAGCAATCTTATGTGGGATTACAGGTCTGCACGTCTCTAAATTATCTGCTGGCCGAAGGCCTATAGGCAGGCAAGACAAACCCTTAGCTGAAATGTATATCACTGTCCTTTCAGGTTGGAAGTAGTACTACATAATAAATGTGACAACAGGCTCTGGGGGTTCAGCACTGTTTTACTGGATATTTGCACATCAGGCTTGGAGGGTAGGAGCCCATGCTGTTGTGGCCATGCATAGCCATGATCTCTGCCACACTGGCCACTCTGTTATGAATCACTGTGCCTACAATCAATGATAGAAGATTTCTGATGTCAAATGACTATGCTATTCTGTTTACTAGGTGGGCTAAAGCCTCTTCTATAGAGTATGCTCTCCAGTGGCTTATTTGCATTTCAAAGGTCTTCATACGTTGTGGCCACTGCCATAGTTCCATCCACATTCTATTTCTTGAAACTTCTTAATCCTTGATCTTTTTCCCCACTCTTTTTGAAAATTTATCTCCAGGTCCTTGAAACAAACAAACAAAAAAGCCATTCATTATCACTGCTGATGTCAGAGAACTAGAGAATTGAATGTTTGTGTCACATAAATAATAGCTGATTCTGATCCTTACTCCTGCCAGGGATAGAAAAGAATGTATTAACATTGTGTTTAAACATAGCCATCTGACCTCTATTATTTTGAGATTCTATCATCCCTATTGTTCCCTATTGCTATTAAGGAGATTGATTCTGTAACAATATACCACATAGTTACTCATGTTCTAGAGAAGACAGCCACCATTGAGCTTCTCAACAAGATTGTTGTTACCTTCACTAATAATAGAGTACCTCACACGTTCTCCTGTAAGGCATAGTCAGCTGCAGAGTTTTCTTTCTCTTTTTTTTTTTTTTTTGCGGTACGCGGGCCTCTCACTGCTGTGGCCTCTCCCGTTGCGGAGCACAGGCTCCAGACGCGCAGGCTCAGCGGCCGTAGCTCACAGGCCCAGACGCTCCGCAGCATGTGGGATCCACCCAGACCGGGGCACGAACCCGTGTCCGCTGCATCGGCAGGCGGACTCTCAACCACTGCGCCACCAGGGGAGCCCGGTAGCACTTAGTTTTAGCCAACTGATTCCACAGTCCTCATGGTCGTCAGTTCCCACCACAGCTTGCAAATCTCTGAGCCATTGTACTATTCAGCTCATTTATTTCCATTAGTATCCCATCAGTAGTCAAACTGTACCAATACTGTATCCAGGGGCTATCACTGTTATTACACATACCACTAATGTGCTGGTCCTCATTGCCAATTAGCCATGAAGTGAATGATCCTGGTCCAAAAATCTTATTTTAAAACCTGCTTCCTGGGATGACTTCTG
The DNA here is from genome assembly GCF_937001465.1 of Orcinus orca. Lineage (NCBI taxonomy): Eukaryota > Metazoa > Chordata > Mammalia > Artiodactyla > Delphinidae > Orcinus > Orcinus orca. The sequence goes on from NC_064563.1 coordinate 125,538,535, forward strand.
ACTTAACTATATTAAGTCAATTGGAAATATAAAATAGAGAAAAATGTATGGGGGGAGGTTTACTAAACAATGTCTAAGGAACAACACTTATAAAAGAGCGAGGGAAGCAGAATTGGGTAATGGGAGCAGTTGAATTTAAGAATGATGTAGTTGGAACATAAGCCATAGCGGATACTCTGGGGTCTCTGAAGCTTCCCTAGTCTTTCAGCATTTCCTTCTTTGAGGGGAAGCAGCCTAAGTTTTATATCACTGCAGTAACCAGTCATTGGATATGGGTTACTCCCTAGCAAAAAGGATACCTTTGAGAAAGGATGCTCCTTCAGCTGAGGGCAGTTCCTGGAAGCAACTCAGATGAGACATCAGCTATCAGTCCTCCCAGGACCTAAGGTAATAAGTGCCTCCATCCTGAAAGGGAGGTTAGTTGCACATGTCAGCATTTTACAATCCTCTACTCAGTGAATGGCATCTCCATCAAACCAGTGTTCCATCTTTTAGTAGTGAGTGGCATCCTTGGCTCTTTCCACAATATTCACACACGGTCAATGAAATCCTCACAATTCTACCTCTCAAATATCCCTTGAGGCACTTCACTTTCCTTTACCATCCTCACTTTATCTATTCTAATTAAGACTATCATGATTTCTTACCTGGAAACCTGTACATCTTCCTCCTATATATCATTCCAAATTCAGTCATGTCTCCTGCCAATTCATTAAGGATTGCAGGTAGGGTGACATTTTAAAATCATTACTCCACTGATGAAAGCAATGCAAAACTTTTACAAATACTTCACAATAAAGCCCAGAGTCTGTGAAATATCTTCAACATTCCTTACGGTATGCCTAACGTATTTTTAACCTTGTTGCAATGTGCTAGAGCTACTGTAACAAAGGGCCACAGACTATGTGTTTAATTTATTTGAGAAAAAGAAATTTACTTTCTCACAGTTCTGGAGGCTGGAAGTCCAAGTCCAAGATGTTGGCACAGTTGATCTCTCCTAGGGCTTCTCTTCTTGGTTTGTAAATGGCCTCCTTCCACCTATGTTTTCACATGGTCTTTTCTCTTGTAGTGTCTATGTCCCGTTCTCCTTTTCATATAAGGACACTGGCTGTATAAGATTAGGACCCACCCCAATGAACTCATTAAACCTTAATTACCTCTGCAAACACACTGTCTCCACATTCAATCACATTCTGAGTTACTGGGGGTTAGGACTTCAGGATATGGATTTGGAGGGGACACAATTCAGTCCAGAACACATGCCACCTTTAAAATCTGGTGAAACACATTACTTCTCCAAATATGCCTTGCTTTTACTTAATTTAAGCTTGTCTCCATATTATTTCCTGGTTTTAACTCTTTCATCCTTTGCTATTTCTTCAGGTTTGGAATCGAATGTCATTCTCACTTAGGACCCTTTCCTTGTATCCATACAGTTGAATTAAGTGGCTTTTCCTTGAATTCCCATTGTACTCTTTTCACTAACACCATAACACTTATCAGATGTTATTTTAATTGTGTACTTACTCATTTATTTCTCCACATTAGACTATAAACTCCAAAAAGAAATACTATCTTATTCACTGTCATGCCCCCAGGCCCTAGCGTAATACCTAACATGGATTAGAATCACAATAAATAATTTTAATCTTATCTCTTTCCTTGCATTATTAATTACTTGAAGGCAGAGTGTGTTTTATTCAACAGTTGTTCTACGGCAACATCCAGAAAACTAGTTTACCTGATAGTAAGTGTATAATAATTGTTGACTCAAATATATTTAAACATTTAAAAAATACTTTATCAATTTTTGAAATGCCTATAGAAATATAATTGCTTTAGAAATTACATAAAGTATAGACATTAACTCATATTCCTGTATACTTTTGATATATGACTTATGACTAACATCTCAGTAATATTGTTTTCAGAAGTGGATCCTAAAGGGAGGTCAATGAAATACCTGGATTTTGTATAAAATTTTTTAGTGTCAATCCTTTAATAACAATTATTTTCTCCAACATGTGCAATGAATACCTACAGTCTGGGCTGTTATTTTCTATTAAATTTAAATGAAATTAAAAGACACATTTAAGAATTTTATGGAAAAAGAGTGGCATATTTCAACTGAAGAGTTATTTATAATGAGATAAAATGAGATGTCTAGGAAACCTGCAAGAAAGGCAGTACCTAGAAATATGGAAGCAAGTATGTTTGGACATTATTCTGAGAAATGAACCACAGAAATTAAGAGGTTGAAAGGAATTTAGAGGAACATCTAAACTAATGTATTAATTTCATAGATGAAGATTTGACATAGAAAGATTTAAATGTCCTCTAACCACAGTTTAGTAACAGCAGCAAAATAAGATCCTCACACATTTTATATAATACCGTGTTTTCAAACAAAATAAATATTGCACTAAATACGTACACTCCACATCTGCACTTATGAGATGATGCAAGTCCATATTACTTTTTAAAAAATCGTTTGTTAACTGCCTTGTATTGAATACTTTTTTTTTGATGTGTGTAGATTCTATAAAAATGAGATTAAACCTAAGTGCAATCGAGATTTAACAGAAACATAAATTGCATGGTTCAAAGAAAAAGTGTTAGTAAAGAGTTTCCAACACTTATTACCTCACAGAAATCATATCTTTATATTTTAAGACATAGAGTAAGAGCATCTCAATAAAAAGAAGTGAAATCCAAACCAAAAAGCATAGCAAATGGTTGTTTGAGTTAGTTAACAAAGAGAGGACATGCGTGGAATGTCAGTTATTCATAACAAAAAGCATACTGGTTTACGTTTGTACAAACTTTTACCAATTTTAAGACACTTCTGACATGTTTTCTTCTATATGAGCCACAGGCAAATAAGGTACATGGGTCACTTAATTTTACCATTGTACGTCCAGACAGAGAAGTGCAGAGATTTTGTGATTTGTCCAAGTTTACTTAAATAGAATGCCTCTGGTCAAAATCACCAAAGACCTCCACATTGCTAAAGCCATTGGTCAGTTCACAGTCTTCATTTCACTTGACCCAGCAGCCATATTGACCACAGCTCATGCTTTACTCCCATGTGTTAGAAACACTGCCTTTATTTGGCTTTTGGACTCTTTTTTTTTTTTCTTTTGGCCTTTTTATTTCTTCTTCACTTGCTACAACCCCTTTTCATTCCATTTGTTGCTTTTTCCTACCTCTTCTTTTTCTTTTTCTTTTTTTTTTTGCCACGCTGCGCATCATGCAGGATCTTAGTTCCCCAACCAGGGATCGAACCTGTGCCCCATGCATTGGAAGTGCAGAGTCTTAGCCACTGGACCGCCAGGGAGGTCCCCCACCTTCTTCCTCTTCTTTCTGACTTCTTAACATCAAATGCCCCCTTTGATTCTTCAGATACACTCACTCCCATATTGATCTCATTTTACCTCTTTGCTAACAGTACCAACAATATCTCTTCAAAGTTTATTTCTCTAGCTTGAATTTCCTCCTATACTGTGGATTCATATATTTAACTATCTGTACAATATGTCCATCTAGGTGGCCTGTAGATATCTCAGGTTAGACATGGAAACAGAATTCCTGGTTGCCTTCTCCCCAACCTTTTGTATCCATAGACTTCTCTACTACTGTGTATGGATAATCAACCTTTAATCAGGGAGTGTATCCTGTGAGATGGAAAACGAGATTTGAACATTGCCTTTCACAATGTTCGTGTCATTGCTGAATTTGAAGAGGCAGTTTACTTATGTAAATGTGTTTGAGTTACAAAATCACCGAGTTTTCGTAAGTGGATGTGTAAAGATATTTTAAAGTGCTTGCTAAACCTCACTACCTCTACTCCTCACACCGTGGTCAAAACCACAGTCATCTCTCACCTGGATTATTGCAATAAACTCTCTCTTTTCAATTTAATATTATTGCTTCCACTTTGTTCCCCCGCCCCCCCACCGCCAAGACTACTTGCAACACAGCAGCTCTTGCAATGTTGCATTACATAATCTCACTCTTCTTGGCAAAACCCTCCAGGTGTCTGGCCTTACTCAGACTAAAGGGAAAAGTCCTTACTATGGTCTGGAAATGCCCCAGGATCCCACACCACCTTGTAACTCTGTGCTGAAATCTCCTGCAGCTCTTCCTTGCTCACTTTCTTGCAGTCACACTGACCTATTTGCTATCCTAGAAACACATCAGGCAACACCCATCTCAGGACATTTACACTGACTATTTCTCTCTACAGAAAGCTCATCTCTGGCTATCATTTTATGATAATTCCCTCTCCTCTTCTGTTTAAATAATACCATTATCAATGAACTCTGCTTTGAAATTCTCATCTACGTTTCCTTTTAGATTTTTATCCTTATATACATCATTGTCTAACAACCTGGAGTATTTATTTATTTATTTTTCAGGATAATATATCCTGACTCTTATGGGAATCTTGGCAGGGATTTAGCCCACCTCTATCAAGGTCAATAAAATGGTTTAAAGAAAGCAACATTCCTATTAAAAGAATGTGTAGCAGAAGAGGAGTTTGGAACTTAGGCACATGCTGTTTACTATCTCCAGATATATTCATTTATCTCTCCATTTTAAGTCTATAGTATAAAAAGTATGTACTATATTTCAAATATAAAAGTGGACTAAGAAGAACTGAAATGGATCTCTAAGTTATTTCTGTTTTTCAGAAGCCACCCTAGATAATTTCCTTAACCTTAAAATTAATATCCCTAGAGTAGTGGGTTGAATAATGTACCTCAAAAATTCATGCTCCAGGAATCTCAGAATGTGAGATTGGAAATTATTTGGAAATGGGATCTTTGCAGATATAATTTGCTAAGATGAGGTCATATGGAATTGAGATAGGTCCTAAATCCAATGACTTGTGTCCTTATAAGAAAAGAATACATACACATGGGGAAAAATCACATATGAAGACAGCAGAGATGGAATTATGTTGCTACAATCAAAGAACAAGAAATATGGGCTTCCCTGGTGGTGCAGTGGTTGAGAGTCCACCTGCCGATGCAGGGGACATGGGTTCATGCCCCAGTCCGGGAAGATCCCACATGATTTCAGACGCCAGAACTCCACAATTGTGAGAGAATTAAATTCTGTTGTTTAAAGCCATCCAGTTTCTGGGAATTTGTTATAGCAGCCTTAGGAAACTAATATACACATTATAAATAAAATGAAGATATACAATAAGTAGAATCAACCATCTGTAACAATTATTTCACCAA